>NC_140133.1:2678084-3878084 GCF_964035555.1 Netta rufina | reverse complement strand
ATGTGTGTCAGGCACTAGAGTAAACAGATGAACATTTAGATAGAGACAGCAGACAATAAGGGCGTGCCTAGACAGAAAAGCTATTCTGATACCAACCTAGGTATAAATGTATAACTACTCCTGTTATGTCAGAACGATCCATTATGTAGAGAAAATGCTCGTGTAACAGAATGATTTGCTTTCAGCTACAAGGAGCTGGGATACGAGCAGTGCTGATAATCCTGTACATCAAACATAATACTTATGCACCACTGCAAGCACCTGGGGATGGCCTTTTTCTTTTTAAACAACTGCCCTTGTTACTTCTGTCAAATATTTGCATCTCATTAGCTATCATGCATTTAAGAGTGGGCAGCTGTATAAAATAAAAAGGACACAGCATTACTCTGATGAAGTGTGCTATTTCCCAGCAATGGTGGCATATGAAAGTTTTGCTTTGTTTTCTTTCTCTGTCTTTCAGGAGGACATAGTGTATGTAGTCTGCTAACTCAATCACTTTATTTGGGCATAGGAAAACTTTTATTTACAACATGTAATTAAAAATATTTGACAAAAAAGGCATACAGTATTTTATACTAAAAGAATAAAGATTTTTATTAAGCACTGTAAGTTGCATTCAATAGCCTTCAAATACACCACACCACAATCCATCTACAACCAATCAAACCCAACAGTAGTTCATTCTTGCACAATCCATGAGTTGGGGCAGAACTCCCTTCAACTTACATTAAGATACCTACTTAGCTCTTGCGGGCAGGGAATGGGGAATTACACCTCATTTCTGATCACTAATGTGTGATGAAGAGCATCAGGAGAATTATATGAAAACGAATATAAAGAAATGATTCTGATTTTGAAGTACATTAAGTTTGGAAACACTAACAAAAACATCAAAATGATACAGGTATATTTGCTTATACTAAATTCTTGATGGGAAAGTTCTCAAGAACAAGCCATTTGTTTCCTGCTACAGAAGGGGGGTACTTTTTTTTTTTGAAGATCAAAGCTTTTTTTTTTTTTGTTTTTCACAGAATTTCATATTTGCTAATATGAAGGCATAAAACAGCAACAGAGAACAATAATGCATACAGCAATGAGTACACCAGGGTAACGTTGATATTCAAAACGGCTAGATAATTTTTTTTTTTTAAGTTTTAGAATAAATGCAACAGAGGTCAATAATCACAAAATTTTAAGGTTAGAGCAAGATCAGTCAATGACTAAACATAGTTAACATCTTTTATAGGACTATTACTGATTATTAGCTTTTTGTTTTGCAAATGGGCACAGTACTTGTAAGAATGGAAGAAAGAGGACAATAACATGCATAATATTAACTACACACTTTAAAAATTATGAACCATGCAGAAGTTTAGCTCAAATAGTAGTACTAATGGTCTACGTCTGATTCAAAACCACATAGTTCATTGATCACGGATGCATGGTATTAGTCACAAAAAGTTTCAGAACACATTGTGTTTATTTTGAAAGGTCATTTGCATCTTCTATGATTTCAAGTTTATCTCCATTTAACTTGCTTGTAAAGTATGTATGATGTATATTTAAAATCAGCAGAACTGCAATATTACTCTATAATTTTTAGTTTCGATAGTTTGCACATTTTAACACAAAAGAACCACATCAACGGTGATGAAATTTAAGAAAGAAAAAACTGTGGTTGTGCCTTTTTCCCCCCATAATCATGAAATCAAAGCCTTAAAGAAAGCTTTATTGTGACACAGTAATGCAAAATCAAATATAATGGCATACATATGGTGCCAAGTACTAAAAATTATATTTTAAGCTATATATACTTAAAGACTGCCAAAATTTGTTTTCTTTATATTTCAAAAAACAAAACTACAAGCTTTTGTCATAACCAGTTTAAACTTTATGTATACTTCATTTTAAGTGCGGGAGTCAAATGCTCTTCATTCTCTTTCTTTTTTGTTTTATTGTAGCATTTTGACTACAACTGGTTAAAACTAAAAATGTGTTGTTTAAATCTCTGACATCAAAGAGGGATCCGAATTTCCAAAGTCCTCATTTTTCTCTTACGGAAAGGAAAAAATGTACGTAACTGTAGGCTCTCTTTCTTTCCAGATATTCCTAATCCTGACCCTTCCCAACATCCTTCACCCTCTATAAAAAATAAGTTTACTCTTCTTTTTTTAAGACAGTGGCCTCAAGAGTATCATCTTTATGGCAAACACTGTCTGCATTTAGTGCATTTAAGTGAGAATTTGTATTGCACATTTTAGAGTCATTACTCAAGGCACTTTCAGACTGATTGGAAGCCCTGATGTCTCCTGTATTCCCATTCATCTGGGAAGCTGGTTTTTCCTCATTCACAACTCCATTTTCAGCCAGGGATCCATCTGAAGACACAATTGAGGATTTAGATTCCTCTGATTTTGACTTAAGTTCTTTGGCTACTTCTTCTGCTGAAGCAGCATAAGGAGGTTTGCCCTATTTTTTAAGAAAAGAAGAAAATTACTGAAGAACCACTGCTATGTATTTACAAGCTGTTACAATGACACTATTAATAGGCAGCATGCAATGTGCAGAAATATCACAAGTAAACACTGAATATTATGTACTGCTGAACAACGAAGTGGCATACAAGATTAACATCAGAGCACAGACGTGAAAGAAGTTTCAGATCTGAGTGCCTTCTAGCTGTGCCTTTTGATGTTCCTGTGGTAAAATGCACTTTATACTTTGAAGCCTCAGTTATTTCATAATGTAAAAGCTACACAAAAGTATAGAAATACCAAAACTGAGAAACAATATACAGCTTAACTCTGCTTCTTGGTTCATATACATTATAATTTAATGATGTGATTACACGGTATTCAAATACAAACCAAAACTTATTTTTGCAGAACTTTTAAAAAGTGCAAAAGTACCATGCAATATTTTCTGTACTAGTCGCTTCTGAGATTAGGCACGTGATTTCATATGAAAAGCATATAGCAGAATCTTACACAACTGAGTATAGCAATAAAAAACATACTTAAGCAGCATTAGAATGTATATTTAGTTTTTAAGCACCTGTAACAATGAGTCTTAGCATTCCAGATATGTAACAGGCTTTAAACAACAAAACAAAGTAAGTAGGTTGTGTTGCTAAGATGCTATGTACTGTACTTATCTGTCACTCCGTTAACAAAGTCAAAAACTAAGAAATGACTAAGATATGGATATCTCGTACAACTTGAACAATAGCACAGTTTCACAGTGTAATAATTCTGTCATACTGAAGCCAGCATGGTTAGTACTCTCATGAATGACTGACAGATTTTGCAGGTGAAAAACTTAAGAACTGTTGTTCTCTACTATCAGTATCATAAGCCTTGTTTTCTAGAGAAATCACAAAATATTCTGGAATAACATTGCATAGGAATATAATTGGCATATGAAAACAATGAGTATTTATCATATGTGTAAATGTAGTTTTTTCAGGCTTTAGTGAGCATTATATTTTAAATACATGCTTTTTTGTTTTTCCAGATCAAGAATGAAAGTTCTTATCTTGTGAAGAAATAAGCATGTCTTATGTTCAATAAATACAAACTGCTTCTTTCCATCAGATTTCTCCAACCTTTATCAATGGCACCTCATAATCTGTACCAATAAAGCCCCTGGATTCTCCAGGGAGGATTTTACTTGTTGCAAATGTGCATGTCTGAATCTGGCCCTACATCAGCATTCTTTCTTTAACTGCCCAAGTTTGTAGGACAGGGAAGCACACTGTCGCCAGTTAATCTTAACTGGGTATCAAGATCTACTTGTTATGTATTAAGCTTCCCAAATTCTCCCTACCACACGCTAATCCACCTTTTTTTAAATTTTTTTTCTTCTTGTAAAAGGAACATATACTACAGTAGAGTGACTGACGATAGTAAAATTTGATGAGCTCAGGTCCAGTTTGCAGAAAATGTCACTATTTATCTTTCCTCTCCATATCACAGGTACAGTTTTAGACCAAACTACTTGCCATTACAAGTATTTACCATCCAAATTATACATTATTAGTAAAAATGTGACCGCACAAACTTGCTGACAGTCTGGTAAGACTGTCTGCCATCTTACCTGCAAGTCATTTCTGAACTACATTTACATATGTAAACCTGCAGGAAGCCCAGCATATTTGGGAACTCCTTCTCCAGGCTTGCTTTATTTTATGGGATTAAGTACTTAGAAATGAGATACTATATAATTAACAGTGGTTTCTCTTCTATTTAAAGTACGAGAGCTAAAGCTTTAAATACATAAGTACATCACAACACAATCTGTGTCAATAGAAATTTAACAAGAGAAGTATTTCCATTTTTACATCTAAAACAGCAAGTTTTACTTTAATAGTTGCTTCATAGCCCATTGGAGAACATCCCTTCTCATACTGTCTGATACCTGCAAATGTTTCACTACTCTTACGTTCTAATGTCTACGTGACAAATCAAAGAACCATATGATATATTTATTGTGAAAGTTTTCCGCCTATTTACTACCCACTCATCCATTACCCTTGGGATTTTCAACATTGAAAACTGCATAGCAGTAAGAACAATGAAAAAAGGGAGGAAAACACAACTCTGAAGCAATTGACATTTAATATGAAACATCAGTTTGCTTCAGCTATATTTAAAGGATCCGTGGAAAATACAAAAATTATGATCCACAGACTTTGTATACTGTCATCAAAAATGAAACTGTGTGCTCAGGGGGCGAAGACTTCTAGTTGTTTCCTAGAAGTTTAATGTAAGTTCTTTGATTTGGAGCCATGCAGCAGCAAAAAATCTTCTACTGCTACTATTTTTTCTTCATGAGATCAGACTGTGGCTCCAGGAAAAAAAAAAAAAACAAAAAAAAACTGGGAAAGACTGGGGGTGGGAACAGAAACTGCTAATTTGTTTCAGCTTTGTATTTCTCCCATTTTTCTAAATTCTCTTCTACTCCCACAACTGGTTAGAACTGTGTAGGCACAACCTTCCTATCAAAATACATTTTCCACTTCTGTCTTTATAACCATAGTTTGCTTGTGATTGAGATGCAAAACTAGCCTGTTGTCTGTATGTGCAGCTTACAGGTTCAACACATAGGTAAGATCACTGTAAGGAACACTTATATTTTCAAGTTGTGCTTGTCAGTATTAGCTGGCCTGGAAGTCCATAACAAACTAGCCTATGAAACTAGAGGGTCAGGCACATGGCTTTATTACCTGAATTGCTCCCTGGCTTTTATAGCCTCTCCCATAGTACCTTCCGCCTCTTCCAAAAGTTCTTATCACTGGAGTGGAAATAACTCCTCTAGGACGCCTGTAAGTTTTGAGGAAAAAGAAGAAAAAATGCACATCAACTTAATCTCAAAGTACATTAAATTTCAATCTTGCTTGCAGGATGTTTTTTTCTAGCTTTACTGTCTAGTGACTACCACTTACATTTCATACATGACTGCCTAATTAAGAATTAGTGTTCTACTACTTACAAGTATATGAAATCTAAAAAACTTCATTTTGCTAGCAGTAAAATCACTATTTCTATATTTCACTTTATGATAAACAATAACTAAGTACTTTCAAACTTTACAAAAGCATTTTCAAAATGTCAAGTCATCTTTACAGTCCTTTAAAAACAGAGCTCAAATTCACCTTAAAAAATGTGCAAACTCAAACCACTTAAAAGACCATTTCTCCCATTTCGTAACACTCCCCACACATAAATACGCTAGACATAGATAATTTTGAATTCTCCCACCAAAACGGAAGCAATTTTTTATTTTGCCTTTCTTTGTTTTATCTGATTTCTTCTAGAACCTGAGAAAAAAAAATGGAGGCTTCAGCCCAATTTGCCATGTAGCAATATATCACGTTTGGATGCTTTTAAATGGGAATCTTCCAACCAGGATTCATTAGGTGGTGGCTTTTTGATTTGATTCAGTAAAGATTAGGACAAAACAAACTTTCACTCAGTTAAAACTTTTAATGCAATCAATTGCAGAAATGCAACTTCCTTCATCATTGTGTCAAGAACTATTTCTTGCCTAAAACTTCTCTTTGTTATCTCTACTGGAGACAGGTGATTGCTCTACTTTTCCTCCAAATCCCCTGCCCAACACCGGGAGGTCACAACATGAACACCGACTCCTCTGAAGCTAGCACAGGGCAGCCAGATGCTGCTGGATACTTCTGTGTACCCAATGTTCCCACATGCTTAACATCCATATACCTACTGTTTCATCATGTAACAATTCCCATATGCCAGTAAGGTCCCTGTGAGCTGTACAAATAACAGCTTAAAAGAGGAATGAAGATTTTGCTCAGTGCTCCGATTTCCTGCTGCTGCTATGCTGTAGCAACCTAGTTAGGCTGAATTGATAGAGCAGAGAAACACCCATCTGCGCCATGCAAGTCTTTCCTCACACATTGCAAATTCCCACATTCAGTACAAGAAATTAAATACTGGATTTTCAAAGTCACAGCAGGGGATAAGGAGGCAAGAATTGTGTTTTATGTTTAATGACTCTTACTGCATTCTTTCCAAAGATTTTAAGATGACTTACCTGTTGTTTTTTTTTTGTTTTGTTTTGTTTTTTTAAGTGGTGAAAGTATACCCTTCAGGAAACTGAATAATGGGTTTTTCCAACTCGGATGATTATCACGCTAGATATAATAATGGATCAAAGCTAGTAAAAAGCAGCTGGTATAATCTTATATAAGAACAACATTCAAGTTCACTGTTGCACAGATATAAGACAATGCCATAAACAAGCTTGACACAATCCCCTCTGCTGAAACAGATAAAAAATGGAAAATAATTGTGTACAGCTAGATGATAAATTGCAGTCAATGAAATGTGTACTTTCCTAGTCAAGTGTTCATTAGTAAGAAATGGCATCTACAGACAAGGACCCCAATCTTTATAATACCTGGTGTAATACTTGGCTTTAGATTGAACAATAGCATTAGCGTTTTCCTACTACGTTTAATTTTCATACAAACTAAAACAACAAAGAGCCTGCCTGTGATAGCTTTTCCTCTTTGACTAATTCTAGTAATTCCAAAAGTAAAGAATTTAGTATCAGATCTTCCTGTCTATATTAAATCCTAACTAGCTCTGGCAGCTTCCTTGTCTTTCTGAGGTGACAACTTGCATCCAAACCTAACTGGCCAAAGGTAGTGCCTCTGACAGAAGGAAAACATCAGGTATTTTAAGTCCTAACTCAAAAGCTACTATTGGGTTAACAGCATTTCTCTGCCATAAAGGTACTTTATGGAGCATAAAGGGGCGGTAACATCCTTTTAGTATTGTGACTGCTACCCAGCAAAGGAGGGAAATTAACTTGGGACTTTCAAGCCTTAGTTTCCGGCTGCTGCTATTTTCCATAAATTCATGTATTTGCTTCTTCAGAAAATGGAGGAACTGTTGTTTTATGAAGTCAGTGGTATGTATAAATGTAAGACAGATCTGAGCCTGAAGGTGTCTCCAGATAACCAGTCAGGGTGCCTCAGTCTGACAGCAATCTTGATTATGGCAATATAAGTTACCTGGACATTTTTCACAAGCAGTAGTGCAGACAGTGTACTTAACTGAAGGAAAAAGCTCTGTAGTAGTCCATCCATGGACTGGAGAATTTATAACCACACATTAGCCTCACTGAAATGTTATTTTGTCCACTAAAACTGAGGAGTAGGATTAAAATATGCAAAAAAGTCTTGTGCCTCAGCACATCCTTGAGCTGCGGTCTGCTGTTCTAGAACAGCACAGGTGTCCTATAGGTCCTGCTAACCTGCACAGCCCTTAGGAGTGTCTGCAGTGTCTAAAACAGCACTAGAGGCATATGTTCTGGCAACTGCATCCTATCCTTGGGAAATAAAGCGTTCCTAACTAAATTTGCACCCCTTAAGGTGTCAGCTCTGTTCTTACACCAATGCTGTCTGCTGCTGCTGAACTTTTCATCTTTGTTTCTGTTGTTCTTACCCTTCCACTCTCACCTCTCTCCCTTGTCCTGGGGCTTCAGGTCCAACCATCTCCTCAGTCAGTCCAACAAGACAGGCATTCACACAGCTCATACTGACTTTAGCACCATGCTTTATATTGCACATTGGACTTCATTAATGGATAGAGAGGAATTCAAGACTCATTCTTTTAGTATAGAAATTTTTATTATTCTATGCAGTTTGAGACTTATTCTTTGAGACGCTTCCTGGCTCAAGACAGCATAAATATAACTAATTTACTCCATTCCTTTAGTACAGTTGACGAGAAATGTAATACATTCATCACATAACTTTGGGACAGTTTACTGTAACAGATGTAATCTTAATAAAGATGATAGCTCTGTGATGTGAATAATAAACCCATGGAAAAAACAATCTTAAAACAGTAAAACGCTACATATTCCTGCACAAATTATTTATTTTTCAGAAATGTTGTGCACATGTAATTTCAGCTGTAGTGAAGCAGCATGAAAGAGCTGAAGAAATTAGCGTTATTTTAAGCACATCTCTCATCTTGACAGTAGCAATGAACTATTAAACCTAGAAGTGTCCTTGTTTTTGGCTTCACAGAAGAATTACATAATGAAGTTATTAAAAAATTTATCACACTTGGTTATAAATGTTCTACCATGACAAAAAAAATTGAATGCTGTGACAGTTTTGATCAGGTATAATGTATTTATTGATTTCATGTAAGGGAAAGCCCCGAGTCATCTTCTTGTGCTAAACGATCCAGCTCATCTCTCAGATTCAGAGTATTAATGTTTTTTGCACATAAAAATGCTTATACTCATGTGAATAACCGATTAAAAACATCTTAACATGAATGTAATTGCTTTTCTTGAATACTCAGTGGGTATAATTTGTGTAAGGTATTCTAAAATGTGTTGCATGCAACTTCGAATGTCTCCAACTTTCCCGTTTTCCTTCCCCCCCCCGATCATTAAATTACATGACATTCCACAAGAGTGCACTTACCCTCTCGCTGGTCCTCCCACAGAAACGACCTGCAGAGGAAATGGCCCTCTACCCCCTCGTCCACGTCTGCTTCCAGCCCAATGGCCGACTACAGTGCCGGCAATTTCAAGTTTCCCTCCCTGAGAAGGAATAGGTTGGACTCCTGCACATAAAAGCAAAACCAAAACTTGATCTTCACATTTGCAACATTAAAGTTACTAATAAATGGAAAGCTTGTTGGTTCAGATTACATGTACAGTTCCCTCTTTGGATACAGGTAAACTATTTTCCATTCTGTGTCTTTCAGAATAACTGTAAGTTTAGAGTCCTCCCCTCCATCTTCTTTAAAAACTTGTATGAAATTTGCAAAGAAAAATGATCTTGAATACTTCAGTTTCAGTAACTAAAAACACAATTTAAACAAGCATTGAGAAACTGAAGTGAAATTTTACAAGCTATTTGAAGATTTTGTTTCCTGCAATCCTAATGAAGTGGTTTTTGAAGGCATAAAAGCACTTTCTAGTGAACATCAAGTATCAGTGTAAGACACAAAGATGACCCATAAACAACTTATTAGCATTAGTATAGATAATTCTGCCTAAGTCTTAATAAAAATACAGCGTTTAAACTGATCTCAGTGTAAAAGGTAGGTTTATTCTTCTACCTCCAGAGAAAGCAGCTGAAATTGCTACTGTCCGAAATTTGAATGTAACTTTAATTCACGTTGCTCATCTTTATGTGTGTGTTTTGCACTTAAAAATCAACACTAGGGCGAAACAAAGTTCAAGAAGGTAAGTGCAGCTGAGTCAGATGTTACTGGTAAGACCATCAGCACTGAAAGGGTTACAAAATACAGCATTTACACAGCCACGATTAGTCATCAAACGTTAATCAGTAATTTAGTTCCTAGTGTATTAAGTTCAAAAAGGTTTGTACTTCCCTGTACAAGTCTTTCAGCTTCAAATGCACGTTATTTATGGGGGCAAAGTTACTCACACAATGAAGCATTAGAGGTATGTTCGCTCTTAGAATAAAAGCTCAGAGGCCAGAAAGAACAGTTACACGTATGGAAAAATTCCACCCAAAATGACGGATTGGAATTTGCAGATTTCCATTGTCTCACCTCGTATAGGAGCAAAGCAATGGACACACAAATGTGTAAGTCAGTCTCACGCCTACGACCACACTGACACTGATGCCAGCAAGGAATGGGTTAGCAGTAACAGAAGTCAGTAACTTCCATACTGTGTTGTTTTACGAAAAGCTCAATTGTCCCCACATTTTAGGAAGTGACTGTTAATAGGTTCCAGCACAGTTCAGCTCATGATAGACTGCACCCTCACATTTGAAAGCGCAGGAGACAGAAGGGCTCGTTGCGTTTGCAGCTATTCTGTGCCCGAAGGAGGGTTTCTAGGCGCAAGAGGCTGGCACCGAGGGGTGCGCGGGGCCGGGACAGCCCGGGCAGCAGAGCGGAGAGCGCGGCCTCGCAGCAGCTGGGCCAGCTGCGGAGGGGGAGAGCCGAGATGGTTAGGGAGAGAGGGAAACTGGAGTCAGTAGGAAGCCTCAGACCAAACCGTAAAGTGAAGGAAGCTGTTGCCGGAAGCTCTAAGAAAAGGGTTTGGGGTATAATTACCGCCCTGAAACTTGCTAGTCCTGTTGCTGTCATTGCCAGAGAAGGCTCCGGAGTGTCCTGCCGCTGCCGCCACCCGGAAGGCCCGGTAAGCACCTGTGGCTACTGTTTCCCCATAAGGGCCTCCGAAGCCATAGACTCCTGTTAGACCCAGGGTAAAGAAAGACAGGGGAAAAGCTGTGAGGGGGGCAGGCATCCGGGAAGGCCCCTAGCAGAGCCGCTGCTGCCTCCTTCCTTCCTCCCAGTGCCAGCAGCGGGGTCCACGCTCCCGTGCACCGGCTAAGAGGTGCCTGGGCCCAGCCCAGGTCTACGCGGTGCCTCGGGGAGCCCCCGCCAAAGCCCTCCTGCTGCCTCAGCGAGCACGGGCTCCCTCATCCACAGGGTGCGGGCCTTCTGCTTGGGTTTGGAACAGCTAAACCAGCCTCCATGGCACAACGAGCACACAGGTGCTTGCAGCTACTTTTTGGCAATGAGCTTCAGTGGCTACAGTGGTGGCACCCCAAGAACGTCTTGCTCTGAATGGCCAGCATCGATACACCTACGGTCCTCTGCACCTGGGGAAATCATTCTAGAAACAGCCTGGAATGGTTTAACCAGTGCTCTCCACTATTTACACTCGAGGGTGCCAATGGTTAAATGACTGTAGCAAAATAGAGAGGGGTGGGAAGGAGGAAAGGTGGTCTTCAACTCTGAGAGTTAAACTGCATCCATTCATTTAGGTACTCTTAGTATTTATGAACACAAATATTTCGAAGCAAAGTGCAGTTCATTTAAGAGCATTTTCATATTATCTGGTGTTGATATATTCTTTTTTTTTTAAATTTTTTTTTTTTTTGCTTTTTCATACAATAGCTGTAAAAACATTGTGGTCTGGCACAGCTACTAAAAATCCTTATGGAAATATGCAGCAATACAACACATTCCATGATGCCAGGCTACAGCTAATAAAAATAACAACAAAATGCAGTGATTGGCACAGGACAATACGTGCCAAACAGTTGTTTTTATGTATGTTTCCTATGAAATTGAACAAGCAAATCAGTTCAATTTGGGGAATGTGAAAAACAAGGTAATGCTTCATGCCCATGTGTTTTGCGCTGCTGCCCTGTCACTTACCAGCAAAGCCTCTCCCCCTGCCCTGAGGTGGTGGGACTGGCCCGAAGTGTCGAGGATACATAGAAGCTGGATAGAAAGGCATGGCAGGTGGAGGTGGGAAAGGGAGAGGATGGTTCTGCCTGGAGAAATTTAATCCTTCTAGGATGCTCTGACGCATCTTTTCAACCTTGGCTGCCTGCTCAGCCTATGAATAAAGAGAAAGTCAGAAACAGATGTTAGAATTCTGGTTTCAATTGTACAATGCTATATTCACAGAACAAATTCAAAGAAAGCAAAAGAACAGAAGAGTATATAAGTACCACAAGGCTAGATAGTAAATTACAATAACTTATCTTGCACACCTACTAATAGCTCAACGATATACCACGTGTTCACAAGAAAATCCTTATTTATCAGTAGAGATAGGGGAGTCTAAATACTGAAACAGTTTACAAGTTGAAAACACATACATTTTAAAAGTTGAAAGGGAGTTTCCAGAAATTAACTGAGAAACTGCAGTCTATAGTCTCCTGAAAACTTCATGCAGCCCTTTAAACTTTACGCAGAATCATCACTATAAACCCCGACTGCAAAACAAAATTTGTCTGGAGGCTAACAAGCCTGAGTGTGACCACAGCCACCATCAACATATAATGTAAAAGGAGCTTCCCTTGAGTCAAAAGCAGGAAGTAAGCTGTTTTGTTAAAAGATTTCATACCTCCCAAACAGTTGGGAAAAAGAAGTTTTGGAAGTTTTGGTCACTCAGTAAACTAATAATTTTATCAGGTTCTGTTTTTACAGTTAGATAATAACTTCAAATGAACAAGGTATATCAAAAACCTAATTCAGTTGTATTTTATGATGACTGTAAGAAATGCGAAGAGATTTTGAGCTTAAGGACTGTAAGAATGACTTCACAGCCTTTAAAATAAATTGGAAATTTCCTTTCACTGTAAAACCATGGCAGCTCAGTCCTTTGTGACACACTTGCTAGCTCAACAACAGAGTTAAGAGAGTAAATAGAGCTGACAAGTAACTATTAGCCATCCACTTTGTATATCCCTTTTAAGCAGGAAGATGATGTGCGCAGTAAATGACTGATAAAACACACCTAACATTTCTGAAAATCTAGCGTACAATATTCTGTCACACTTCTGCAGCTACACACCTGACCATCACAGAGGTCAATGAGCGGAACTTTCTCCCGGCTTGCTTTGATGAGCTTGGTCTGGAATAATTTTCCATCAAAATACATCCACGGACAGCAGTGCTCCCACGGAATTGGCTGCCCACAAGCATCGTTTGCAAAAAGTGCCATATCGACACCACTCATAAATAAAGCAGACAGCTGAATTCCTCGGGGATCGAGATTCTCAATCTGTTTAAAAAAAAAAACAGTTTATTTATTAAGATAATAACATGATATGATTCAAAGTTATTCCAATATTTGCATTATTTTCAAAACTCTTGAAAACAGAGTGATTTTAGAAGGTTATCAGACTTTTCACATGTAATGGCCAGTTTGACTAGAAGAATCCATGGGAATCTATAACCTGTATACGCAAAATTGCAATACTCAGGAAGGCTGCTGTTCCCATCCATCCACTCTACAGGTGAGAAATAAAAATAAAAAGCTATTTTCTTAACAACACAGCATAAGAAATTATTTGAATTCAATTCATAATCAAGAAGCCAGTAAAAGCTCTAAGTAAAATACACATCTTGAATTTGTGGTATGTAGTGTCTAAAATACATCCGATGAATACTTTAGCTGCAGTAGTATCATTGACAAATATGCAGTACCATACAGTACAGTTTTTCTTTTCTTTTCTTTTTTTTTTTTCCCAACAATGGTGAGCCGTATTAAAGCAAAGAAAAGCTTTAAAAGACATTTATAGGAATTCAGCAGTAGCAAATTTCATTTAAAAATCATTTCAAATAGTCTTGTGCTTCTGTGATTTTTTTTAAAGGAAAGTTTCAGGAATGAGCTCTATGTTAGCATTCAATTTTAATTCCTACATTCCTTTCCAATGCGTTTAATAATGGATTTTATAATAACTTGGTTCAAGATTTTGCTATGTTAGAATGTGTCTCCTATAAATGAAGTGACATTTTTATGAATACGACAACTGTATTTAGGATGCAGGATAGGTAAACAAAGGTAGAATTATATAGTGACTAACAGCTGATGGGGGGAAGCAAAAAGGATTTGCTTGCAGCAAATAAATTTTTAGCTTTAGAATAAGAAAATATCATCGCTGCTGTCCTCTAAAACACCTTTGAAAATACCATCCCCTTCTTGGGAACATTTTAAAGACCTTGGTATTAAATTTTAAAATTAAACTACATTACCTTCCTTATGCATAAGCAACCTTTAAGATCCAAAAGACTATCCAGATCGTTTTGCAGATATGCAGCTGGGTTCAAACTCAGCTGCTCTTTCTGTCTGACTTCAACAAAAAGAGAAGCAGCTGCTTCATATGAAGACAGTAACAACAGCGCATGAAACATTGCATCTTTCAGTTAACCAAGACATACATGTATTATGCAAATTATCCACATTACTCTTCATGTATGATTTAAAACTAATACTTGGAGAACAATTTCTATTAAACAAAAATATTGTATGCTATTCATACTTGCCTTGTCTCTGCCTTTCATTTTGTGTTGGAATTTTAAAAATATTTTATCTAGGAATTCCTTTCTTAGATCTCCAAGACCAACAGTTTTCACAGTGGGGTTTCCTCCTCTTTTCATCAAGTCTTTGATAACTCTTGTAGATAACTTTCCCAAAATCTCTGCCCCTGAATGTTATGTGTTTATTGTGCTGTGTTTTGAAAATAGATATTGAATACTACATTGCTGATACTCTGCTGTTTTTGATGCATCCAGCCTTGCCTACAAAACTGTCGTTAGAGTTTCCACTGATATCTACAGGTACAATTACTCCCCTTTAGGAGCTTGAGGTAGGTATCTTAAACCACGCTCTCACTGAGACTTTGAAAGGCTCTCCCCTCCTACTCTGCTACATCCAGTGTCTGTCACCTCAGATAAGACCATGTGTATGTCTTCTGAGCATACAGGATAACTCGCTGTCAGTTTGTTCCTTTGGCAGAAGTTTGCCACTGCTTCCTTGAAGACAAAGCACTGCTCCCCACACCATACTTAATACAATTGCTGTCGTCTTAGAGCCAGAACCTCTGAGATTCAGAAAGGCCCAGTAAGCACACAGGGCTTCCAGCACGAATGAGTTGAAAATCTACCTTGAAAGATGTTCCAGCCAACATCTGAATGATTCTCTTGACAGACAGCATTTACATTTAGCCTCTGTTCAAGGAATTCATGCTAATGAGCAATACTCAAAAATGTTGTTCTCAAGAGCCTAATATGCTTATAATGCATGTTACCAGCAATCCAGTCTCAAGTACTGAAGCAAACAAGTGGTCCTGCACAAACTCATCAGATGTTCATTGGAGCTGTCCTCCTATGTATTTCTTCATACCTCTTTCAACAGTGATAGAACAGCCAAATAAGTTTTTCCTGTTGGATTTTTTTTTCATTCTTCAGAATATGGGAAAAGGAAGATGACTTAATTTTTCTGTTAACCCTGCCATTAAGATTGGTAACGTGAACTCACTAGTTGCTGCATGACAAGTTATAACAGATTGTGTAGTGTTTTCTTCCCCTGACACTTATTAGTATTTCTATGGCTAAGGTGTTGGGTTTCCACAAGCAGATTGATTTGGTTTATAGACTGAGAAATCCTTGCCAGGTTGCTACATGCAGGAATGCAAGCCAGACTCTGCTCATCACCCACAGAAGAGAAACAGTCACTTGCTGGCTTTAAAAATGCTCTTGCTGATTACGTTTTAATGGCAAAACGTTCCTCAGAAAAGCCTAATAGATGAAATCTGCATGAGCTTAATAATGGTTTCTTCTGTGAAGAGCAATGCTAGGACTGCTGCTTTTGTCTGTGCCCCTTTGCAGTGTGTACCTGCAAATATGAGTAACTAGAAAAATACGTACCCAGCTTCTCCTTGCCAATTTAACTAAGGACAGCATGTATCCAAGCACAGCTGGGAGCAGAACGGATAACTAGATTTTCCTGACTTAAGCCCTATATATGAAAAAGACCATTCAAAATGACTTCAACAGAAGGTTACGTGATGAGGTGATCAGCATCTCCTCTCCGTTACTGTGTTGATCATGAAAGCAGACAGGAGATCAGGTAGATCACTTCCAGTTGTCCATTCGTCATACATCCTAATACCTCCCAGTAATTCTAGTTACCAAATACACTACTTGATGCTATGTGGAAAACCATATCTATAATTATTTCCATTCAGAAACATGTTTGCTTCAAATGAAGGGCTAAATCCTACCATTTTATTCAGAGCAGAGATTTTTTTTTTTAAATTCTAAACAAATTTCTAAGAGCTAACAATGTAGGACCAAAGACCAAAGACCAAATCTGGTATTTAACTAAAAGGCTGGAAGAGGAAACTGCGCTGTGAGCATGTGACGGCTGGATGGAGAAATCCCCTGGACTAAGAAGATGTTGCACATACTGATAGGCATTCTGTATTTACAATAAGGACACTACACTAAACAACTTTACCTGTATTTACTTCATCTAATATTACAATATTACAAAAACTTTGATATCTTAATTTTTAAAACCCTTGAAATATTTTTCTACAATTCTGTACGTTTTCCTTTTATAATCCCGCATTTTAGCATTCAAGATTATGCAAGGCATTCTCCATTTCTTCTTCATTTAACTGTAAAAACCATCTGAATGCTGAATCATGAAAAAATGGCCAAGTTTGTACATACACAATAGGAAAATGTCTCTTTTTAATGGAAGCATATTTGTTTTACAAATTCCAAAAGACAATTAATTAAACAGTGACAGAAGTTCTGTAATATAAGAACATGTTTAAAATTTTACTTATTTACTCAGTGAAAGAAACAGGACTGATTATCAATCTTTGCAACACTTAAAAATATGAAGATGACTATTGTGGAAAGTGTATGTAAACATGCAAGGCTTTTGGTGAGACAGGCATTTATGCATCACTTGCTATAGTTATCAATGTGCGTCAGCTAGAAATAAATCCTTAAGTTATGGAAATTATAGTTAAGAGCTACCTTGAGTTCCTGAAGCTGGTCAGGTTCATAGAGCTTTGGAGACAACGCTTGGGCAAGAAAAGCATCAAGTTCCTGGCGACGAAGTATACGAACCCCCGGCCACTGTACCATATACCTACAGAGGAAGCCAGTCATTAGCCAATAGTTTCCTTTAGCAGATAAATCAAGTGGTCTTTTACTTGGTCAGAAGTCAGCAGAATGCAACAACAAAAACAGAAATATTTTTTGTTGTCTAGATTTCAATAGTTATAACAGCCAAAATGTTAAATAGATTTGAAGATTAAAGATCAAACCAAAGACAGAGTGGCTGTGAGTCACTTCTGCAATTCACAGCAGAATGACCTGCTTCCAAGTGATGAGGTAGAGGACAGGTCACTGAAATAGAATTTAAAACATAAGTGGCTTCTGATACACCTAAAAATAAAATAACGTTAAGATTATTGGTCTTAACAAAAAAAAAAAAAAAAAAAAAAAAAAACTAATGGTAAAAAGATTTTGTGAACATGGCTTCTAGATAACATGTTACTCAAAAATGACTCAGTGAATTTTATGCTCTCCACTTCAAACAAGTAGCCAATGAAACTTCATGTCTAAGTAAGCAACAATTTATATATGCCATATGTCACAGGAAAGAAACATACTATCCAAATGCATGAGTAGCTCTGCTTTAAGATACTATTTGTCTAATCTTTTGTATAGTTACTACTCTTTAAAAAGAAAAAGGATTTTTAGTGCTCAAAAGGCAAGGCATAATAGGGTAGAACTAAAGACAAGTTTACATTTATCACTCTCAGAAATGGCTTAAAAATTCTCCTGTGCAACAAGCCAACCCTGCATTCTGCCAGATTTATAAGCTAGTCATACTGAAATAATCACACCTTCCCCATGAAAGTGAGCAACTTTCATTTCTAGTTCAATTTTCATTCTGAAAAAAATAAACATCTTGGACCTTGCAACTTTCTCTTTAGTAGTACACTTCAAGTGTTGGTTATCATCATCTCAACCAGATGAGCAACTCTCTCACACGGAACCTAAACACACCATAGGCAGACTATCATTCACATCCACTTTCAATCCCAATAAGCTGTTAAGCAGCTGTTCTCTGAGGAGCTTGCTATTTTGCTTTACAACTTCCCCAGCACAGCCTCTGAGACTCCAATTTTTTTTTTCTTCACGTTGAAGCCTTGAGTATAGTAAGGGTAAATTAATTCAAATGCTACAGTGGCCTCTTTGCAACACAAGATTTTTTTTCTCTTCCTTTCAGTTCTCCAGAGACTGAAGAAAGAAACCTTGAAGTATACAGCATGCTTTAAAGACTGCCAAAAGTGACGTTCTAAAAACGAAACAAATCCCTTGTCCCAGTGAAGCTGCAAATAGGAATTAACACTTTCTACACTCCGTTTAATACAAAGTTAAATATATCAGAGAGTTCATGCTGAACAGTAAAACCTTTCCTTCCTTCTGTTTTACTGCAAGGTAACACTGACCTTAGTACACAACAGAGCACCATAAGATGAGTGGGCACATTAGTTGGATTGAGCATTGCTGGTGTATCTGATCTCATACAGGCCAAAAATGCCCTCATTCTTCGGTTCTTGTCTTCCACTGCTTTTCCCAACCACAGCTTCTTCAGATTAGGACAGGTCCATTCCCTGAACGCAAGTGCTTCCACAAGCTCAGGGGTTTGTGGAGATTTTCCTTTGTAAGCAGCCCATTCCTTAATTATCACCGGTGAAACTATAACATGACAACAATTGAAAGAAAAAGAACTCAGAGTTAACAAGTAGCACATGAAAACTTTCTACGCAAAAGACCGATTCCAAAAGTATCGCTTTGAGACTGTGATATGTCCTGGTCACACTGCTGTATTGGCAAGTCAAATTCTGCGTGGACCATCCTTTAGTTACCATCACTTACGGAACAAGTGCATGCAGCCAAGTGTACACTAGGAATGTTACAATAATTATTTCCAAATTGATATGCAATACTTCCCTCTAAAGTATCTGCATCATTTATCAAAAACCTAGAGCAATACAATAAAATCAATACATATATACAAATATTTTTCTAGATGTGGTCTTTTAAGAACAATATGACCTTAGTGATTTTATTTAAATCAGATTTAAAGCTTATGTCATATTTCTTCAAAGTTGTTCAAATACTGCAATGGAATTAGATCTCAAATATGGATTTATATGCTGCTGATTTTTTTAAATAAACATTTTTACAAAATTTGCACATGCCTTTCAATTTACAGCACTGCTTTTTATGAAGAGGTTAGTATTTTTTGTCTGCTACGCTGTCTTTCACCTGTGAAAACTGTGTTCAACTCCATATTGCTGCTAAAGCCCCTCCCTTCTTTATGTTTGATGGCAACTAAAACAGAACACAATTTAAAAAAAAAAAAAAAAGTCAAGACTGAGAAATGATATCTTTGGCCTTGGAGTGACCCCAAGTTTAACACAGCTCAAAATTTGTTTGCACCCTTCTTAACTCAGAGCCCAGTTATGCAGTGTGGAAAGACTCAAGGAGCTTGTTAGTGAAGCTTCAGGTTACAGCCCGGAGAGATTCCTCCGCTAGCAAAGCGGCGCAGGAGAACAGACCTGCTCTTTCTGCTGGAAGCCTTTCAGTTAGGGATTGAGAGGAGAGTGCCGCTGGTGCCAGAAGAGCTCTCACAGCTACAAAGTCTCCTTCAGCAATCAGACATCAGCTTTGCAAATGATTTCATAATCAGAGGCCATGATCTGGATTAAAGAAGAAGCTCCAGAATACCCTAAAGCACCCTCTCGTGCTTTTCTGGACTAAAACTACTCTAGCAGCATAGCTACGTTTTATAGACCTCAGGCTAAGTTTTACAAAGATAACACGCAGCAATGAAAATAAATATTCTGATATATTTAGTCGGTAGCCTCACGACAAAATCATGTTCTATTTTGGTTGCTCCCAGTTTTTATGTGCCGCTCAGCTATTTAAGATGGGCTTTAACAGCCAGCAGAGCTACTCTGTTATTCGTGCAGGGTGTATCACGCTGGTGTTCACTTCTTGTTTAGGCCTGGGATGGTAAATGTGGACACATGAAAGGACGGATTTTACAAAGGCTTTCGAATACTAGTTTAATTGCTGTAGGTCTCGGAAGCAAGAGGTACTTTCGTACCAAAACCTCTTAGCTCTCCCAGCAAATGGCTAGGGAAAACAGTGAGGCTACTATGCAGGACAGCTTAATCTGTTCAGCAGTGAAAAAGCTGAACTGTTGACAACTGACATAAACCAGTTATTTGTGTTTTGGAGTTCTTCTCTTCTTCCTTTCAACCTCCTTTTGACAACAGAGACAATACTCCCGGCTACACTTAGTTTCTCAGTTTGGATGCCCCTCCAGAGGGGACTAGATGCAAATTTTGTGAGCACACATCTAAGCACCCTCTGAAGACCACCCCTCCAGCTTTCACCACTCCTCTAACAGCAGACACCAGCAAGGAGACAGAGCTCTACAGAAAACAAATGTTCTGTAAAAACAGAGCAAAACCCTTCGTTTTCCCTCAAAAGGTACCTTCCTCAGTAATACAGTACCTGCTGAGGTTATGCTGGAGACTCACCCTGGTTTCAAAATTACACAAAGTAATGGTTATTTTGGGAAAGAAAAAATTCTTCTTGGAGAGTGGTTTAATATGAAGGGCAGTCTAGTGGACTAGCAAACATTCCCCCCCGAATGATGGAAAGGAGGAATTACAGCTGTATCAAGTCAAAAAGTAACTGCAGTACTGTTCACTCAAATTAAGCCTTTAACGTAACAGATGAATCTAGGACTTGTCCATATCTATTTCTCCAGGGCCTTTCTTACACATTTGACAACTCTGTACCGGGACTGCTGCCAAAAATGCCATCTTCCTCAACTGCTGAGTATCTCTGTCCTCAGAGGAACGCTTTGTGTTTTCTTTCCAGGACTTCCACTTGGAGATAAGAAATGTCTCCCCTGAAGACTGCATTAGCTACAACAAACACTCAGGATCAGAGGATGTTCAGTCACAACACCACAGAGCTAATTATGCTGTTTTTTGTACTACACTTCCTCCTGCTGCTGATCAGTAGATCTGACTACTCACAGTAGCCCAAGTGACTGCACTGCGCACTGATGTCTGCTTTAACCACCACCCTTTGGACACTGATGGCCAGTCCAAGAGCAAAAAAAGTCAGCACCAACCCGCACTAAGCTAACTAGCTTGATAAACACCTGTAAATGTTGTTACAGGCTTAAGCCATTAGCAGCAGCATCCTGCATGCTCCAGCTGTTAGAGCCCTCGCTGCTACCTGTGACTCAGATTTTTCTGGTATTCTCTTTGCATTTTTTCCATGAACTGAACACGAGGTGTGAGGTACCCACCATCATCAGAAAATGAGCTAGCTAATGAAGATTAATCAAGACTCTTCTAACCTTGTCATCTTCACTGACAGTACAGCTTGAGCTACGCATGCTTGATTTTGCAAAAGGGCTATTGCCCAAGATACGGCTTTCCTTTTGGCAGAAACAGTGTCAGCTGAATACATCCTTGATGGAGAACAGTACATCACAAGATGGCTAGGCTTAAAATAACAAACCCTCGGATCCAACCAGGAGTTATGACAGCTTGTACAAGTGTGCATTTTTGCAGAGTGGAAAGGGCAGATGGTTTCATCTACACACATATATTTATTAGAACCAGGGAAATAACCCATTTCAGAGCTTGTAAAGAAGACCAAGTCAGACATTTTGACTGTATCCCCTCACAAGGAAGGGGAGCACAGCCAACGCTGTACACTTGGCAGTAAAAGCACAATGAAGAACTTTGCAATTCAGCTTTTCATGTCCTCTGGGAGCAGACATGAGGACATGTATAGCAAAGGCATTACTTAGCAGGCAATTATTACTGAAAAACTTCACTGACTACCTCTCCCAGCAGACCTGTTGTTTTTAATTGACTTTTCAACTACAGAAAAATAATGATTTAAAAGACAGAAAGAAGTCCATTTTAAGAAAGATCCATTATCTTACTGCCTATAAATTTAGTAATAATACTGACATATCAAATTTATTATGTACTTTTCACAGCTTGCTATAACCCTCACACACAATATACTTGCAAATTACTCACACACAATTATTATATTGCCAGTGTAATGGTTTGTACAACAAAGATGACAGAATTTTAGATGTATTAGTAGAATCATCAGTTCTCCACATAAACCTAAGGACAGTATACATGCCTTTAGAAATTAATTTCTTAATTCTTCTGATTTTTTCTGCTAATTACTGTTTCATACTTATTTTTTGGAGAGCAGTGATAAACATTAAGGCAGTAAAGGGGAATCACCACTGTCAGATCATTATAGCTTGTGTTGTAGTCCTCAGAGAAGTTAGTAGCAGCTAACGAGTGTGACAAATCGATTTGAGAAATCTGCTCTTGCCATTTGAGATGCTATTCTCCCCCTCTATCTGGCACAGGCTACCTAATTCTTGCTACTCTGTAATAGAGACGACCAAAAGAAATGCATTCATGTAACCTAGCCCTTTCAAGCCACAAGCATGCATCTTAGCTCAAATCTATCTTTACTAGCAATTGTAGCTTTGCAGCGAAGTGCTAATCTTTGGGCAGATGTTCCAATTTTTGTTTTCTTAAGAGCATGGCCAGTCCTAAGACAGAAGTAGGTCAGGTAGCTGAATGTGTCCTGCAGCAAGATTTGCTGGAGCTCCTGTAACTACACCAAGTCAGCAGTAGTGTTCTTAGCCTCCACTGACAATAAACCTCTGAAAAGCAGCATAAATGAAGAGAAAATAGAGATCATACATGTATTCCAGCTGTCTAAGTGAGAACATTCTAGGCTTACAAGATGAAAACATTCTGAAACCTTCAGCAGTTAGCTATTTCACCACTCCAAATACTGTAGTACACTTAAGGACAAATGTCTAATGAGGTCAAATGAATACCACAAATAACTTCATTATTTTAATCCTGAAATGACCTCATAACCTGAAATACTATTATGTTGAGTTTAAAGGGTTAAGTTTTTGACAATGTGTCGCAAGACATTACTCAAACAGGGTAAATATTAATTCCACAAAATAATGTAGATTAACAGTTTTTCAAACATTGTAATATTATAATCTTCCTTATGAATGTACAAAAACATCAAACAATTAAAAATGAAGGGAATGAACATGAAGTTTACTATTGATTCTTTGTTTTTTGCTCTTTTACACATGAAGGCTGAATAACGCTTTCCTACGTTCTAAGTATCCGCTTCTTAAATTTAGCCTAGTGACAGCAGCCTAGATATAAATACTTCTGCTGCTGCCATCCACTTAATGTTTCAGCATTACTTTAACCTTTATAAGATGCTACTGTAAAGTTCATTCAATCATACCCTTGTATGCATTTCATTACAAGTAAAACAATGCAGAATGAGGAGGGTGAATTTTCTGGAATAAAAGTAATTCCTGGAAGCAGAAAACTTAAAAAGTTAACTTCCAGATTAATATGAGATTAACATTGATCCTTCTGACTGAATTAGCCATAAGATCTTCTGACAAGTCTGCTCACAGAAGTTTAGTCTTCCTTTAGTTGCATTACATCTGATTTCTGCAAATTTCAAACCTAGTTTTTATTCCAACACCTGAAAGTTACTAAATGGACTTGCAAAATTCACTGAAGTACATTTAATTATACATTTGGGAGAACAGAGGGGAAGACAGGGAAAGTTAACATATGCATGTCTCGTCCTCAAGGGGAAAAAAAGCACATGAATTTGCATGCATATGCTCAGAATACAAGTTTCCTTTAATCAAGTTCTGCCATATACTTTGAAAACTACATCAAAATATGACAATGCTTGCTGCAAGCCTGACAGCAGCTTAAGCATATACTTTAAAAAATAAACCCCAGAACTTACTTAGAAAGGGTAGCATTTCAAGTGCTTAAACTACTACAAGAAATAACATTTCGAAGTAAGAACATCTTTTTGTATTATCCATGGATCGAGTAAGTCATAAATTCCTCCAGCTCTAGTCACATTCATGAAATCTTAGCAATTATTCTCATTCAAATCATAGTACAAATGACAACATGGTAAAAGAGAAGAGAAATAAAGACTGGATTCTACAGTACATACATTCTGGTGGAAGTCTGTTCTTTCTAAAAGCGAGTCTTTCAGTTTTCTTTCTGCTTTCTGCCAAACTAAACAGGACTCCGTAAACATACTGACGAACTGGCCTATAAAGCAGAGCAGCAGGAGGCAGGTCTTTGTTGGCTTCATCTTCTATAGAAACAGCAATTTTGATTTCACCCTTTTGTGTGAAAGAAAGCAGAAAAACACAACATGTTAAAGTGAACAGAAAGTATTTAGGTATGCTCAATAACTCAATCTAGCTCTAAAATGAATCTCATCTAGTCAAGAAAAATGTGATTCAGCAATAATGTTGATCTTACATACGAGAAGGTAACACCAGAGGAGGATTACCCTACTACAATCTGCTTGCTTTCCTCCAGTAGTTCTCTAGGATCTGATTATTCCTATCACTTTCCTATTCCTCTTCTCCATCACACAACTTTGTGCGTGTATGTGTGTGTGTCTGTCTGTGTCTGTCTAATTACTGATCTTTCCATACAGATATTTCTAGGAGAAAAACAGTATATACGACAATATAGCAATGTGCGTATAGAATTAAAAGACATGCAAAGCACGTTTGAAGAATAAATACTAAATCTAGACTGCAGATAGTTATTTAAAAAAGTATTCATGCTGTCTAAAAACACCAGTCTGACTTTATGATGCAAGGGTTTGAAACGGTGCTGGGGACTCACTCTAAAAAACAACATTATGAGAAGACCTGGACAAAAAAACTAACTGGGAATTATGCAAGTACTGTTTCAAATGTGAGTAAATAAAGCTTTAGCATTTTATACTTTATAAAAAAAAAAAAAAAAAGGCATGAAAGAACCTTCTGATATTCTCTCTCAAAATATCAGCAACATTCTATATTTTTTGTATCTGTGCATTCAATCATTGTAAGATTTTCTGGGAAAGCTACTCATATTCCTATTTAAAAAGGTGCTGAGAACCACCAAACTTTTTAAGGTTTACTCAACTTTCTCATTTTTTTTCCTGACAGTGACCTCAACAAAAATTTCCCTGCGAATAAACCTTGCCCATTTCCAGAGACGCATCTCACATATTAAATGCTACTTTCTAAAAGGGCTTTTCCTTAAATTTTTAAAATGCCACTAACTTATCCTTTCTATGTAGTACAAAAATAAAAACCTGTAACATAATTCATGAAGTTTAACTCCTTATCAAGTAAAAGCAACCTGCAGAAGAGCCCTGTCTATCAGTTGTTTCTTTTTTAATTTTATTTTACTGTATCAGATTTTTTTAAAGCAAATTAAGCTAAATCATCCTATGTAAGGAGAACACAGATTTAGAAAAAGATTTGAGGAAGCCACACTGATTACATTTCCAGTTAAACTCTCCACTACAGAGTAAGATACAGGGAAATGGTACAGCATCCTATATGCTCAAAAGCCTTTGCAATCAACACAAACCAGATTAAAAGGCAGAAACTGGTGAAAGCTGTATACAGCTGTAAACGTATAACTACATAAAAGTTACTTGTTGGCTTCACACCCTAAAAATATGTTATGTCAGCAATATTAGGTATTTTTAGATATTATATGGCTAAAGTATTACACAAAAATGAGTTTCTCTTGTGCGCATGTACAATTAACGTTTTGACCTTTTTATTTTGGAAATTAGATCATTATGGTTTATACTCCACAAAGTGACAGTAAGTGATGGCACAGAGCACAATGCCTCACTTTACTAAATACTGCCAATTCCATCTCCTCTCATCTAAGATCAGACTCTGGAATTTCAGTACAGGATACTATTTCTAAATTATTAAAGTAACTGCAGTGTAGAAATTTATCAGGGAAACCTGATATAGCTGAGATTTCTGAAACCAGGTAGAAGACTGTTCATTTGCAACTCAAGATAAATCCACCATTGCAGAAGCAGGCAAGAACTTTCATCCCTAGAAAAGGAATAAATTAACTCCCCTTTCATTTTCCCCTTGTATTTAGGGGAAAACAGAAGATTTTATGAATCAGTAGCAAGACTAACAAAAAAAACAAACAGGGGCGTTTAATTCCTTCGCTGCATTGCACCCCACAGCCTTTATATTCAACACTGACAAGAAGCAAGCATACTTTTGCTACTTGAATTATAAAAATGTTTTAAACTGTCCCAGTAGTGAATACAGTAGGTGACACCTTGGAGTGATTACGTTACAATACAGCTAGGTTAATTCAGTCAACACTAAGCTAGGTATAAAGAACATCTGAAAGATTTGTCTCTGTATGTAACAGCAACAAAATCTGGGGCATTTTCGTGTACCAATTAAGTATCAAGTAGTATGTAAGTGTATAAAGAATATATGATTATGCAAACTAAGAAACAGATGGTTTCAATGGCATCAATGGTCTTCATAGGCCTTTTGTTTCCTCTCCACTTTCGTTTGGTAAACGTGGTAAGTACAAGAACGTGACAGCTATACAAAATATGGTGCAATAAACACGTGGGATTTAGGAACTCCAAACCCTGATGCAGAAAAGTCTATTTTTAAGCATTTCAAATCCCAGCCTATTGTCCTTATCATCCTGAAATGGATTTTTAAGACTAATACAAATGACCAGGAACGTGGACAACACCATTTTGCTACATGCTGTACAAATATGTACACTGAATGGGCTTGATGAACAAAAACCAGCACCAAGTGTTTTGAAGACTTCAGTGGACAAGAATTAGTTGTCTAGCTCTGGGATGCATATGTTTGCACTTAGAAAGAACAATGAAGCGTGAATTCATGTCTTTTGAAACTTGATTAAATTGAGCACAGTGCAGGAACACCACTGCTTACTTCTGCAAGAAGCTCACGCACTGCTTTTCAAGCTGTCCTTACGTGGCTATTGAGGTAGATCTGATTATTTTGTTTTTTTAACTAAAGATAGAGCAGAAAGTGGCCTATGCTGTGTGAAAATGCTTGTAGCTTCCCTGGCACATTAAGGCTAGCGCATAAAACAAGCAAATCAATGGCCAAAATTCATATAATCATCAAGTTCATCTATAATTGCATTTCATGATTCTATAAGAGGTATTTCTTATAGCTCCTATGTTTCCGTCAGGGGTAGCTACCAGGGATGGGAGGGATCAAATTGTGAGGGAAAATAATCTAAGTATTTTTTTGAACACTTAAAACAGAAGACTTGGCAGAGACACCACAGTACACATGCTGGAGTTTTTAGATGAAAACAGGCAAATTAAGTATTTTATATATCTGTGTGTAGATATATATAAACAAAATATTCAGAAAAATGAGCTATTTTTTAAGTAAACACTTCTAATAACAGTCAACTCATATTTACTGGAACAATATACCAGCCCAGATCAGTGGTTAGAAAGCAGGAGGAAATAAACTGCTGGAAGCACTAAGAATGGACCAAAACTCAAAACATCAGAAAGGATGTAAAATTATGATATTCTTGTCCAGAAACGTAAGTGCAATCACCTTTACAAAAATGATTTTTTTATAGCACATAATTGTAAAATGTCATACCTTGGTTAGGACATGAAAGATGTAGGGATACATTAACCCCTTCTTGTGCCTGTGTTCTGCCACTCTTAATACTTCAGGTGCTACTGGAGGTAATGGAGGAGTAGTAATATCCATGTGGTTTCTGGTGGGCATTGACAACAGGCATGGGATTTGTGGATTACTGGTTTGATTCCCTTTGACATCAGCTGCCTGACTTCCTGAAGAAGCACTAGAGGAACCTTCTGCCTACAACAGAACATACAAAATAAAGTGCTTTTGAAAGTGTACAGAAACATACCAGACGATCAGCCAAGAGGAACTGCAATTTCTTTCTTCACTCACAGTGAAAATAGTAAATCTTCACGTCATGATGTGTCAGTAAGCAGAATATACTACCCAACATCGACTAAAAGATTTTCAGAGAAGGTAAACTTACAGCCATTGCTTGCTAGCAGAAGACAATTACTGAAAAGGTATTATGTTAAAGCTTCAACTTATTAACAGCAACAAGTAATTATTATTTTCTTTTTTAATTGCACAATACAAAAGAGTGAATGACGACCTCTTAATGAAATGTGGATGACCTCATAATGATTTCCAAAATTCTACCCAACTACATGTTTTAACTGACACAAAGACTGTCATATATATATAGACTTTCATTAACACAACCCTCCACTGTATTTCTAAATGAAGCAGGAAAGACTACATAGTGCAATTTAAATGCATTAAAAATATAGTGTCTGAACTCAAAAGCCTTAAGTGTTATTTTTTTTAAACATAAAATTACTCTGAGAAGAAGAATGTAAGAGAAAATGGTAACATTTTCTGACTGCAAGATTAAAATGGCATTTAGTTCCACTTCTTGAAATTTAGTTCAC
Source organism: Netta rufina (assembly GCF_964035555.1). NCBI lineage: Eukaryota > Metazoa > Chordata > Aves > Anseriformes > Anatidae > Netta > Netta rufina. The sequence goes on along the minus strand of NC_140133.1, from coordinate 3,849,750 downwards.
AGGCTTAGAGCAAAAACATGACGCATAAAAACGTACTGTAAACCTACCAGTGAATAAGCCTTTTGTAAGCATTTGTGTTATAGCTTTCACAGATAGTACCAAAAAAAAGGGTTCTTTCCTAAAAATCCTTGCCTACAAAACTGAAAGTTGTTTTTAGCTTCAGGAAAAAAAATCACAGTACTTTCATGCCTGTGAACTATTACAGTAATATTAGAAATTACTTTTTGTGCACTTAATGATACCTTATGCATGAGTATTTTCACAATTTGTGCATAAAATTTCACATGCTGCATACAATGTCAAAAGCAAACACTAAACAAAAAAGGCCAAAGCCATGAAATCCCATACGAAGTACAAGAAATAACAGGAGGAAAAAACTCATAACAAGCTAAGTTTGTTCACCAGGCTCTGATGAAAAATACAAAAAGGAATGCCTAGAACCTCCAATAATCTTGTACTGGAAGGTGCGTATTAAAAACAGGCTCTAATAAAATATCAAAGGGGGGACATTGTTTTACATTATCAGTTTAAAGATTTTTGTCCCTGTCTTCTACTACCACACCAATTTAAAGTCTGTAATGTTGGAACATAAAGAGAAGTTTACAAGACTGCCCATTACTAGGGACACATAGGGAGGAAGACAAAAAAAAAAAAAAAAAAAAACAAATCTGAAATATACCAATGTTTTCTTCATTTGCACTACCCAGGTTCTTCCTGAATCTTTTACAGTGGTATTCAAACACCTAAACCGAGGAACTACTGCAGTAAAGTATTATTTATTTATTTTTTTAGTACTATGCAGTCATGCAAGTGAGATGAGCACACCTTTGTCACATATAATCCCACACTACACAACTCCAAGGCAGGAATTTTGATAGGCAAGTCAACAGGGTAAGAAGTGCCGATTGGTGCTGTCTGATCTATGCTAGGTTTTCAGCACTTCAAATTACCTGAGAAAATCACGTAGCTCATTCCAAAGTTGAAACCTTTAGGAAATATTTCTTCTAATTGTTTTATATAAGCCTCTTCAGGAAGTAAGTGAATCTACAAAACGTACTCATACTTCTCCCTGTTGTGCTCAAGAGATACAACTGTCTTCTGCTAAGGAAGGCTAAAGAAGTGGCTTGACATTCAAAAATAACAGTATGCACGTAGAACTCAAAGCATTTACACCTTAAATTGGATGCACTCGAGCTGTACTGCAGGCATGCATCTCCTGCAAAGTTTAATCACTGCTTATACAGCTCTAATTCCGCATGTCCCAGGACAGGCAGGCAGGGGTGCACTGCAGCATGTCCCACCCGCCTGTGACCCAGCTGCAGGGGAAGCATCACCACCACTGGCTCCCCTGGGAGGGCATGGGGCTGTGCAGCACACACAGGGCTTCACACATGGCCAATAGTACAGACAAGAAAGGAATGCAATAGGTCACATTAGCATTTGCATACGGTGACTAATCCACAGGCAGATACAGTTATCATGCGGGGCGTAGTCTGCAAAAATAATAACCACTGATGGATGAAATCATCAGCATGATATTTTAAGCACCAAGCCAAAGTTTACTGGAATTTCTATGCCAAAGGTACAGGGAAAATGTTCTTCTGTTTTTCTGCAGCATAAGTAACTCATGATTTTTTTTTTTTTTTTTTTGACAAAAGACTAATAGCTAGCTCCATCACGAAAATGCTGAGGTATCACATGCAAATGATTCAAACACTAAACATGGTTCACACTCGGAAAACGGACTGTCATGCTCTTAATTTGACAATGGTTTTATATCTTCAAGAAATTTAATAGGATAACATTAAGTCTTTAACAAGGGCTTAATTATTCCATCCTTACTTAGTAAGGTAGCAATACATTGTAGCTGTTCCCATGGAGCTACCTGAATATGTATTATGTGAAAATCATACCAAGTGGTTGTGAAGGACTTTTCCTCCTCAGCTGAGCTTTAATACACCTATAACAGTCCGTGGCTAATGCTGAAATGTTGCATTAGAGCTGTTCTCACTACACTGTAGCTTACATGACATGGATCCTGTACCCATGGACTGTGTCCCATGCAGAATCCTTAGTAAAAAAATAAAAATAATGCACTGCTGTAGATGTGGGTAGCAATATACATGGATGAGACTGTTAGCTAAGGGGTAAACATGTTTCTCTTTTTTATCTAGCATTTTCTAAAACAGCCTATTTAATTTTTATTTTTATGCCTATTCTACAATATTCATTGGAAATCTTACTATATTTTAAAGACACTGCTTTGAAATTCACAAAAAAAGTGTAAAAATTTATGTTAAATCCCACAGATCAATTTTGAAAATTCTACTCACAAGTTTGCTATAAAGATTTAGCACAAAATAATACACTGCAATTAACGTTTGAAACTTAACAAATTACCTTTGTTTGGTCTCCCAGGTCTCCACGTGTTTGACTTTCTGACTGGGTTCCTGTTTTTTCCCAGCCTATTTTGTTCCCACTGACATGGCTGAAGGACAACATAAAAAACATAGTATTAAAGTGCTGCTTAAGGTATGATGTGATAAATCCTCACCAACTGTTAATGGGTCTACTGGTCAGAGAGGACTTCAGGGGATTCTGTGTATTAGAAATGTTAATTTGTAGGAGTCTTGAAGACTTAGATAACCATGTTTATTCATTAATACTATGTCAATATTTAGATCATATTTAAAAGCTATAAGGAATCCTTTACAATGACTAAATAATGTTCATGCAAGAAAAATTCTCGATTGAGCTTTAAATATTTGTCACTATGCCAATTTCTCTCAGACAGATGAAGACTACTTCTACAAACAGCAAAGCTATCTAAACTTCCGTTTCTAAATTAATTCAAAACTTACTGCATACAATGCAATAGACAGTCAGATGAAAAAAACGAATACTTTAATATGATATATTATAAATTATATATTATGATATATAAAATAGACTGCATCAGAAGAACAAGTCCAAGCTACCATGCATAACTGCAGATACATTCAGAGTTTAATATGATGTAGAAGCGTATTTCGTAGAATCACAGAATACTTCGGGTTAGAAAAGATCTCTAAGCTCATCTAGTTCAACCTTTATTTATACTATTACACACAAATTCAAACTTCTAGAAGCAATCACAGGCCTTCTAAAGACACAGGTTTTGATTCTCACATCGTAATCCACTACTCCTAACAAGATGAAGGTAAACACAAACCGCCACCGTTCAAATTTCCTTTTTGTAGGTCAGTAAGCAGTAATTACAAGGAAGTCTGCACAACTTTATTGCCAAGGACAGACATATGATCTACTGGAAGTCAGAAATACTTCTGCAGTAAACAAGGCACATTAGTAGAAGAGAACAAGAACAATTTCACTGCACCTTTGTTCTATACATAGCCTGTCAATGAGGGCTCTTAGGTCACTGCCTTAAATTTTAAGTTTCTGATGTCCACATCAAGTTTCTCTGCTAAACCACATTATCCCAAAATTTTACGAGCACAAACACTACAAATTCAGTGAAGTTTCATAGTTTTTAGCTACTGAAGTGTTACTGAGTTGTACTTTGATGTAGGAATATTTCCTTTATACAAAAAAAAGAACAGGAAGGTTTTATGACATTTACCAAAATCTCACTCTTTCCTTCTTTCAATAAAGCATAAGGGCAGAAGTGGAAAAATATCCAATATTATTTGGTTTTGGATTTCTGCTCATTAAGAAACAAGGCGACTAGAGTGAACCATGAATATATTTGCAGTCAGTGACCCAAGACTATATTGTGTAGGTCTATCATATCACTAATAAGCAGATTTCTTTACTTTCAGGATACTAAATGATTATGAAAATAAATTTATTTTAGGAGAAGCTGAGTAAGAAAGCACCCTCATGAAAAACTTACTTCACTGCACCTCCATTGCCTTCATCATTGTCAGAGGAGGATGATGTAGAAGAGGCAGGAAAATAGGTTGAATCCACATGGTTAGGGCTCCCACTCTGAGCTGGATTTATTGGAGAAGATCGTTCATACAATGGTGTATGTTTTCCTTCATGAGGAATGTTACTGTAGTTGTTCTGCTCAGAAAGACTTTTTCCACCTGTTTCCAAGGTGATGGCTGGCTCAGAGAGACTGTATGGGTATGGACCCTGACCTTGGGCACCACCCTGATTGGACATCTGCTGGGCCTAAAATCAAGCAATCTTTCTTAAATGAAGGTAACAAAACGACTTTTCTTTTAAAACTGAATATATTATTTAACCAAGCGGCACATTTCAGCTGTACACATTAAATCTCAGCTGTCACAGACATTCACAAAAATTGCTCTACCAGAGTCTACAGCATCTTTATAGCTCCAGAGTAAAATGCAGTCAGTGAACGCGCATGCTAAAAGTTGCATATACCTTTCCCACCTAGATTCTAATTCAAGAAGCACAGTAGGTTTCTCCCAAGGAGAAGGACGGAGGGCTACACTTACCACAGGTTTTGCTTGTAGTGAGGTCTGTGGAATGTTAAGTATCTGAGAAGGAACATATGGTGGCACTATCCCAGGCATTCCAAACTGATTTGGTCTGGCTGCTGCATTGCAAGTGGGAAGGAGGGGAAATAAACAGGGGGGAAAAGAAAACCACTTATGAAAAATGCTCACTATTTATTTGACACAAATTTTACCTTTTTTATCCTTTTGCTTCTATGGTTTATCTTTTCTTGTTCTGTTAGCGTTACTGTTTTCCAGTATGCCTTAAGTTAGTTTTATTCATTTTTGCCTTTTAATAAAAATAGCTTGTGAAGTCTATTTTACTTGCCTCACCTTTTCTCAATTGTTTTTCTCTCATTGCCGTACACTTCTATTCTACCTGGGAATCAAAGGAAACTTAAAAGAAAAAAGCCCAAGAGAGGTGATAAGCAAGAAGCTGACAAAAACGATGTCACAGAGACACACAGTGCTAGCACTTTCTATCATTTGAGTATCTGACTTAGAGTAGACTTAAAAATCTTTTTGTTGTAGCTCTTGGAACGAAAAACAAACGAACAAAAACCAATTAAATAAAAAGAATAAAAAATATATTAGCATACCAGTATGGTAACTGAAAGTCATTGGAAAATTTCAGCTCAAGTTACATTTCAGTGTTAGAAATGAGGGACATGTATTAGGTGCTATGATCATATGATTAGTTTGTACATCTTGTGAGTAATCTGCAACACCAGATCAATTAGTGGCTGCAATTTAAGCACGTATGTTATAACATCAGAAAAATCAAAGACCATGAAAAGAGTTCTAAAATACATCAGGTAAATCAAGCAAGGAGTAAGAATGTTTTGTGGAAAAGAAGCTGTCTTCATGACTAGAACCAGACACAGCTTTCACTCGTTTTCAGCACTATACTCACAAGCAACATAATGCTTAGAACTGATTCAGCAATAGCTAAGAGGAAAATCAGTCCACATTACTATTCTCCTTTTGGGGAAAGAACACAGCCCCTGTGAATACTCTGTGAACTTTGTGAAAAATCTTTTTTGGAAGCATGGTATTCAAGTGTTAATTGCCAGAGAATAAATATGTTTTAAAAGACCCCGTTAATAATAATTTAGGGTTATTAAAATAATAATTTAGGGTTATGCTGGGTTTTGTTTAAACTTAAGAGTCTTTTATTTTTTAATTACTTACCTAGGTAATGTGGTGGATGAAATGGCATAGGTTTATTAGTTGCTGAATAATAAGCAACTGCTCTCTTAAATCGAGTAACTTTGTCATCTGTTCTAGACTAAAATAAATAAATAAAAAGAAATATCCATCAAGATCAAATCCAGGCATGTCATCTATACGTCAGCACAGCACTGCAGAGCAGTTAACTTATATCACATACAGTATTAACACCCATGGAGCCATGAGGACTATACCTCCACACCCTCACAAGGAACATCATGTCAACCCCTGCAAGGATAAAGCTTTAAAATTATCCTCATGTACCACTGATTCTCAATGACAGTACACAAAGCTAGACTACAAAACCCCTGTGGTTATCACAAATTTAACTTTAAAGCACTGGGAATAAGTGCAGCATTTCTGCTTTCCAAAAGACTGGAAAATTACACTAGGGTACCTACGACACTGCATATACCAACAGATTCCTATATCAACTGATACAAAGCACTACTTTTATTGAATGCAATTCTTCAACACAAGTCTAGAGCACAAGTGCACAACTGTTTAAAAAAATATTTTTTTCCATACTTTACCTGTGAATGCTGAAAAACATCTTTTGCTATGGCATCCAAATCAGTGGTGTCCTGAATGTTACGGACGTAGTCAGCTACGGCTTTGATTACTACGTCACAAGGTGGTAAAACTAACTGGTGAGCACGTACCTGTGAAAACACACACATACGTTACTCAGAGATAACAGGGCAGTCCAAGATACTTCAGTTACACTGCAAAGAATTAACACAATTGTTTACTGAAAATATATTCAACAAATTCTATGTTGACAGATTTAAGGATCTAAATATTTTTGGGATTTTCACCTTGTTTTCAGAACTTCATTTTAAGCAATGACTCATATTTTTCATCTACAGTACATATATGTATGTATGCACGTACGTATGTATGGGAAACCTCACCTCTGTGTAAACATTTGTTGATTAAGTGAAGTATCTGGTCCAACAACAAACACGGTCAATGACGCTAATTATTTTACTGCTTTCCAGTTAGACACCTCCACATTAGATAAAGGATTTTCTAGAAGATACATCCATTTGGTATATATGCCAGATTTTTATTTTTTTTAATTAATATTTTTATTTTTTTTTTTTTTATATATTGACACAGTTTATATTCTGAATGTAAAGTGGTGTCAGAATTACTGAAAGAGATCCAATGGGGACAGAAAGATCTCTGTGCACAAGAAACAGAAACACAGGGGAAGATTTGAAAAACAAACACAGAAAATGAATATCTCAAAGAAACTTACTCTCAAGATCCTACAGGTTTTGGTCTGCAAATTATTATTTGAAGATAATGCATAGTTAAATAACTAGTGTTTTCAAACTCTGCATATTTCATTACAGTATGCTATATTCACACACCTTCATATTATAAGGAGCATTTTAGGCAAGAAAATATTGTTTATTTCTTTCATATTATACAAAAAGAGGTATAAATTTCTCTCATTACTATGTGAGCATATTTACTTTCTCTTCCAAGCAATTCAATATCAACACGGTTATATGCCCAGTTACTCTTTTTACAGACACACAGGATGTTCTTCAGAAGATAATTTCATTGATAAAGTAGTTTCAACGCTCTGGCATTAAAATAATTGACGTTTCACCCTCTGATGTCAGATGCGTCTGACCTCCCATACTAACTGACTATTCTGAATGTATGAGAAACATGTGCTTTAAAGGCATGCTACAAGTTCCCCTCAAGTTTATGACCCAAGTCCATCCAGACCATAGATTTTTCTCTACCGAGTCTGCAGTACAGTCTACTCAAGATCTTCGGAAAATACTGAATTCCCATTGATTTACTGGTCACCAACTGCGGCCACGGGCTTGACAAGATACAGATCACTTTGGACTTTGTAGTAAAAGACCTCTGTAGAAAGAAGAAAGAGCTGGAAGAACTTTGTGACATGACTTCCAAGGTCCCTACAGATGCAGCTCCCACAGTTCAGCAGCTGACAACTGCTCTGCTGTACCAGGCTCTGCTGCTGCACTAGGAAGTTTTTCACTCAGTTCTTTGGCCTAAACTCTTCCCGTTTTCATATGAAGAAAGGAAGAGAACCAGATATTTCTGGAAAACCTGGCCTTCCATCTAAACACTGTCAACAGGTTCCTCCTATACCTACAGCCCTGAAAATAAACCAAGGATTATTCAACATATTGTGACGGGAATTACCTCTCGTACATGCACTACACAATCCTGCTTGTACTAAAGGAAGTGCAGGTCAAGCAAGCATCATGAACCACTGCAAAATGAAAAGTTGTGTAGTTGTGCTGCTAGCTGGGTCTCCAGAGCTACCCACCCCCGGGCAGGTGGTTCCCTTCCCTCCATGCTGCACAGAGCGCACGCGCACACGGGCAGAAAAGAGGCCTCCAACTACATGGCCTACATTTCTGAGAATGCCTCAGGAACTTGATAAAAATTCTGTCTGGATCCTTGGTACAATTCTGGAGCACTCCATTAGTAGCTATACGGGCAGCCAGATTTTCAACTTTCACCTGCCAATTTGCTAAATTCAGAGATACAAGATTTGAGAAGTTGTAATTACTGTTTAAGAGTTCTAGACTTTAGATATGAGAAAAGGTGAAAAATCCTTGTTTGTGTTCCACACAGAGTTACCATACTGTATTAAAAAAATACTGCAATCCAGCCTCGTCAGAAACATTTATGCAATACTCTTATTAACACTTAATTAGAATTATATTTGCAATTTAGAGTCTGCACGACAAGCCCTTTTTTTTTTATATGCAGTCCACCACATTACTTTCTCTCTGCTGCCTGTATTTGATCCACTTACTGTGCAATTTCTTAGACAGCCTTCTTAATATTTAGACCATGGAAATTTTGCCCAGATTCACATTTTTATTAATTTCCTTCTCCCCGTATCTACTTTTCAGAAGTGTCAGGATATTCATTCTGCATCTGGCCATTCTCTACCGGAAATGAGCTTCTCATTTTATGAGACTGAATAAAGAAGAGTTTAGTTTAGTGTAGTAAGTGGCACAGCAATTATTTTTTATTTCAGACAGTAAATTTAAATTTTCCGTAGCGTGCAATCCGAATGTACAGAACAATCCTAAATATAGATCACATTCATATGTAAGCTTGCACTCACAAATATTGATGAATTTTGCTCCAATCTGCTAGCAGAAGACAGCTTTTCTCCTCACTGGTAATCTAAGTCGTCTTACGAACACCAACCATTTTATTTGTAAGTGTAATTATTACACATCTCTAAAGCAGCTGAATCATAACATGGCTGTGTCATGTTCGATGTGCTCTCTGCAGAGCACCTTGGAGAAACCCTGCCTTACTGCCTAAGCGTTTCTGCAATGTCTGCTTGAAAATTCAGTGGATGAAAAGCACGAGCAGCATATCATCAGGCTTATGTAATTTCCAAGATAGTAATATTTAATAAACGTTAAGCAGTTACCATCAAGAGATGATATCATGACACTCTAGCACTAATATTCAGCTCAGACCCTGGAAGCACAAAGCTCAAGCGAGACATGTTACGGGCTTACTATGCATATCACCACCAATTTAGCTCCTTTTAAACCAACAGCCTGAAGACCTCACTGGCGCATATTGCTAACTTCTGAAGTGAGACCATCTTAAAGTACGTATTGCAGATGTAGAGACACTTCAGACATCTGGATTTTATTCTCTTTTATTCTGTTTCAGAAGACATCTAGTCCACATGTGAGAACACCCTCAAAAATAAAAATGTCATGACCTATACAGAAGCCAAAAACAAAAAAGAGGAGAAATAAGATATACTCTCCTGCTACTGAAGAGGAAAAAATTTCTATTCATTTCAGAATGTTCTAGAAGTCTAAAATTGTACATTTTGCACTGAATCATAAATGTTTCTAATGCTGTGTGCATTAAGATACATAGGAAGTCTTCAGTGTTAGATAAGGGAAAAACATTAAGACTTAACAGTAAAATTTACAGAAAAACTGTTAATGATTCAAATGTGCTGTTAGCTGCACTCAAAGCATTTCAGAACAAAATTAGAATCATATCTTGATTTTTTTTTGTTTCCTTCCTAGAAGCCAGTTTTACCTTAACCTCTTCAGAAGAATTTCTGAGAATATTTTGAAAAACAAATTTTGACAAGTCAAACATGGAGGTAGATCACACTCTTTGAGGGAATCAGGTTAGAAAACACATGACATCTGACAACTGCATTTTCCTAGTTGTAAAAGGACTACTTTAATTTCATGAAGGACCACTGACAAGAATCACAAGTGACCTATTAATGCACTTTGGTAAGATTAAGTGGGGAAAGGAAATTAATTTTACAAAGGTATTTGTCAAAACAAGAGGCAGAGAGCAACATTACAAGCCTTGAAGCTAAGAGATTAAAAAAAAAGCCTTGGTTTTGATGAAATAAACTTGCAAACATGCTTTATCAAAAGAGAATAGGCTCACATATGTGCAACTCTACCAGATTAGCAGGATACTGTAAGAAGAACCTAAGCTACACTTGGAAAAAACTCCCCCATTCTGGGACAACTACGGTTACCCACCACTGCCAGGAAGTGAAGCCTTTAAAAGCTAATCAACACAAGTACCAGCATTTACTGTTGTGCCTGCTAGAAACAGATAATCAATTTCATTTTATTTTCAAAACATTAAAAAAGAAACTGCAAATGTTCAATTATAGGGAGGTGACACATAGGGAACATTTTTTTCATTGGTGAGAGAAAAGGCTGAAGATACAAGGACCATTACAAGTTATCTGGGTTTTGTTATTTTTGTCTAGTAATTTCTGGTAGAGCTCCCACCCAAACAGTTTGCCTCTTATCTCTGCCTTTGAAGGTTAAATACATTTAATCTTACAGGCTTGTAGTGTATCTGATCTAACAACAACCTTTCCAAAGAGGCAAGAAGTTCACTGGATGCCTTAAAATCCTCTCAAATGAGAAGCTCAGCTTTTCCCTTAAGATCGGGTTATTCAATTAGAAATTCTCTCTCCCCCCTCCTCCCTTCATACTGGTTGGAAAATTTCTTTCTACGTTCCTATGTCAGGGTGGCGACGGAGAACAATGCACACAGTGCGGAGATAATTTGTGAACAATTTATATGCATAGGACTGGGAGAAAAGTCAAACCTAAATCGAGGAATCAGAAGATGCCAAAAAGAATAGGGGAGAGCACAAACACAAGCTGAAGAGCTGATACAGGCAGACCTCACACGAGACAATCCGCCTGACAACTGTGCACACTGCCATGAACTTGAGGGCTGGGCTGCCATCCAGAAAGACCTAGACGACCTGGAGGAATGAGCCAGCAGGAACCTTAAGAAATCCAGCAACTACAAAAGCAAGCCTTGCACCTGGCTGCTATACAGGCTGGAGATGTGCCAAGGAAGACTGGGGCTCTCGGTAGATGGCAAGCTGAGCGGGATCCAGCAGGGTGCCCTGACAGCAGAGGAGGCCAGCTGTGCCCAGGGCCACAGAAGCACAGCCAGCAGACTGAGGGATGTGATGCCTTCTGCTCCTCAGCGCTCATTAAATCACCCCCAGAACACTGCATCCAGCTTTGGGCTTCCAAAGCCCAAACAATACAAGACAGATGTCAATAAAGTTGAGCAAGTTCAGCTGAAGGCCATCAGGACTGTCAAGGAGTTGGAACAGTAGCTCTATGAGAAGGGGCTGAAGGAACAGAGCTTGCTCAGCCTAGCAATGACAAGGCTCTGAGATCACCTAACAGCAGCCTTTTGATGCCTGTGAGAAGGTTATCCAAAGCACAGAGCCAGGCTCCTCGCTGCTGTGCATCGTGGAACAAGAGACAAAAGGCATAGACTAAAATAAGATGGGTTCAGCCCGTGTGCAAGGAAAAACATCTTTACCTCAAGGACTGTCAAGGCATGGAGAAGGCTGCCCAGACAGGTTGTGCAATCACCAGCCAGCCTCAGAGGTTTTCCAGACTAGTTTAGGTAAAGCCCTGAGCAATGCGTTCTGACCTCACGTTGACCATGTTTTGAGCAGGAGGTTGGGCTAGATGACCTGAAATCCTTTCCAACCTGAATCACCCTATGATAGCCCGTAGCATCCAGCAGGAGAGCACTTACCTGAAGCACATTTTAAGAGTAGCACCTGAGCAGCAGCACACTGTCTAAGATTAGTCTCCCTCTGGCAGACTCCCTCTCAGGTCAGTGGAGAAAGACAAGAACTTCCCAGAGCAATTCACAGAAGCAGCCCGACCTGCACATTTTGAACTGACTTCTGGAAGCATCTCTTCCTGTCCCTCTACCAAGATGAAGCAGCCAAGATTAGGTAGCTAATTTTGCCAGGTAAAAATAGATGTGATACATTGTAATGGTGGACATATGGAGACCTTGCCAAAGAGTTCAGCACATTCAACCCTTCAAATCCACACTAACAGGAAGATAATCCATCACAAACGAAGGCATCAATCTCACAGTTTCCCTGCATATTTTTCTCTTTCCAAAAATCTGAGGTTGTGTTAAGACTTGTTTCTAAGGTTACCTTTCCCTTGTGTATGAAGCGTTTGCATTTCTTTGATGCTATGTCCTCCCAAATCAACACCAACTCATCTAGAGATGAGAAAGTCCCCTCCTAATTCAGTTCTGATGCAAAAAAGGCATTGATCTTGAAGCTCCTTCCTGTAGCAGGCTTTCCAGAATGCGAACTGAATTGTTTCTGTAGACCTCTTAAAAATAAATCCTGAAGCACACAAATAAAATGCAGTATAATGGTACTTCCCATAGTAGGACTAGCAGCCAAATTCTCTCAGGAATTTTAACATCTCACCTCCTGTTTCAACTTCTGATCTTAGTGGTCATTTCATTTAGATTTGTCCACAGAATTTCACAGTTTTGCTGAGCTGATGATTGGTGCTGGTGCCTTCTGCAGGCACCACTTTTTACCCTGCACGTAAGATGCTGTCAGGACAGTTCGGTTCATTTCCTTCTAGATGTGAAGGACAGACTTTTTCTTCAGATTTCCATTTCCTTTCCTTTCAATTTCTACTCAGCTGTTCCTAGATGAATGGTCCATTCTCATGTCCCTCTTTTAAAGAGTGACAGTTTATTCAGTTCTGCTTTTTTTTCACCTCAACAACTTGATCCTTGAGCAGACATGCTGGTTTTCTACTAGCAAAGACTGGTAATTTCTTACTCTAAGCCACATTTCTTAACTGGTGAACTAGCAAATCTTCTCTTACAGGAAGAGTAACCATTTTGCTACACCATAATAAAAGACTGAGAAAAAATGCAGAAAATACATTGTACATTATCTGTCATAGATTTCACTGAGAAGCTGTGAACCAAGCCACTAGGAACCAAATTTGTTAGCTATCTATTGCCTTAGATATGAGAAATTGAAGTCTTTATGCAATTAGAAAAGTTTTCTATATCCTAAATGAATTGAATGAGGTGTAGAATGATTTCTGTGTTCCTAGGCACCAAAAACAATCAGCACTAAATTTAAATAGATGCAACAATGCAGAGTTTCAAGTATAGCCCACAACTCCCCTTGCCCTGCTTCCCAACTTTTACATTAGCTTCTGATATTTTGTTATTTTTTTCAAACTGCCCTGAAACTACTTTTTGCCCTCTAACTTACAGCTAACCAACTTCTCTCAACTTCTTTAAGTATTCATGAAGTTTACAAGGGGTATTTCTTTCTGTACATCTACAACTAACAGTCTCTACAGAGCAATTTTTAATGACACCATTGACATGTCAAAACAAATAAAACTGAGCTAATGAGCTACTGAAACAAGTTATGATTTCAAACCATGAGCACAGCTGAAACTGAAGCTAAAAAATGAAGTTGTTCCCTGACTGGCAACTAATGAAGATTGGTTTCCCGTAGACTTGTGTCCTTTCTGCTGCAGCCCAGCTTCCTTCTCTCCCTTTTGACACCATTATCAGCCAGGAGACATAAATGCTGCGGTTAGTTTGAGGCTATGTACTTAACAATTGGCCAGCCTGCTGCTGTGAAATGAAATAAATTGTGTGTTGTGCTAGCCTTTTCCCTCAGTAAGGGCACTAATTCGGGTCTTTTTCACCGATAATAGTGTATCAGCTTTCACAGAGCCTGTAACAGCCAAATGGGAACTACTTTCAAATCTGATTAACATTGGTCAACAGATTAAATAAAGGGAGGACTGCCCAAGTCAGCCCAATGATCTCTAAGAAAGTAAGTTTAATTTCCTTAGGATGCCAGGTAAAAAGCCAATTGATGCTTTCACTGAGAAAGTAAATGCAGAAGCAAAGATGACAAATGTCTGATTTTCATTCTAGTCATGTAATTCAGTATATATTTAGAAGATGTTTCAAAAGATCTCTACAACCATATTCTGACTTTGCTGTAAGACAAATCTACTCCGTCTAAAACACAGAAAAGTATTCTGCACATCAGAAAGTTTTATCAACCACTTTGAGAGAAGTCACACATTTTAACCTTACTAGTCAAAAATAAAAATACAGGCACATTCCTTTAACCTTTCACTTCTTCATCTCAAGTATTACAAGGCAGCAGCAAACACACGTTTATATTGTTTTGTGATTACAACATGCTGACACTTACCTTCCTAAAACAGGAGTGGTAGCAAAATAGTGGATGAGTAACATCAAATTCTCATACCTGCTTGCTAGGCAATTCACATGAAAGCCTTAAAAACACTGCTGAAAATCTTAAATTCTACCTTTAGCAAGTTGAATTTTTTTTTCCCCAATGCTTAAGAAACTTTAGGAGTGGCAGGAAAAAAGTCTATTTTTGTTGTAGATACTAAAACAGAACACTTTTACAAAATTTACAAAACGTAAATTGATTAGCTATATGGAACACCTTAGGAAAAAAAGGAAAAGGATATGTCTATTGTGGCAGGGAGAAAGAAAGGTCACTATTATTCCATTCTCTAGTGTGTCCAGTTTCCCTTTTATAGCTGTTTGGCAAATGCACAAAGCAAGTGTGATTAAGCAGCAGAACAGACATACTGTAAACTAAGAGCATCAGACACAAGCCACTTGCCTCAAAAAAAAAAAAAAAAATCTACTGAAGACCACATTGACTTTCTTGTGCAGCCAACTTTGGTATATTTACACTGTAATTCAAGAAGTGCAGATAACTGACAAATTCACACAAACTCAGACCAATAGAAAATAAAGGAATTTGGTAGGAAGACAGCCTGCTAATTATTTTTGACAGTTGAAGAACGTGACTGAACAAAAAATAATCCTAAAAAAAGAAAGTGAGTGTAAAAAGCTACATTCTCTAAGTAAAACACACGCAGAAGCTATTGGGTGGATGGCTCATGGAGCTGAAGGGCACAGAGGGGGATCGCAAGGGCTAAGTTTAGCCTGGTAAGGCTAATCACCCCAGGTATCCTCTGCAGTCAACAGAGGGGCAGGGGCACCAGACGGTGACTGAGAACAAGAGCCCTGCATGGCTGCTCTGACTCCAAAATCTGCACGAGCTATGGCAGGCTACCACAATTCTGAATAAGCTTCCTCTTGCTCTTTATTATACTCACAATACATTTAAAATATTAATCTATTACACTGCTCTGATTAACTGCTATGACTGATTTCATTTTATGCAACTACTAGCAATTAAACTCTGTACCTTAAGTGAAGCTAGTGGATGTTCTGGACCAAGTAAACTCCAATGAAAAGAAGCCAAATCTTCATCAGGTAGAATATGATTACCTAGAATAAAGGCAGAACTTTATTTAAGATGTAGACATTAAAAACATTTCACGCTGATTCCACATGCAGCAAAATCAATATGTAGTCCTCAATTCCCAATAAAGAGTTACCAAAGACAGACTGAACTTGCAGGTACCCTTTTTGTCACTCCAGAAAATCCTAATCAAAATACTGTCCTTACTGCAAAACACACTTCCCTTAGAGAAGCAACAGAGCCAGTCACAACACACGGTGTCTACCTCAGACACGTTTTATGAGGGGATCCTCAACAGCCTTTAGTAGTTGAGGCGTGACAGTGCACGAACATGCTCTGCTGCTCCCCGACAAGCTGGAAAGCCCATCCTGCAGGCCAGCACATGCTGTTACCGATGCACATCAGAGCTGCTGCTGGAATCCGCACTCAGCCCCGCTACACAGCGTGGGTTGAGCACTAAGCCAGCAGGCAGGTTTATCTAACCCTCCGGAATGCTAGGAGCTCTGGTGATACTTAGCAGGTTCCCAGTTCCCGAAGTTTTTCTTCCTGGCCTACCAGGTCAGGAAAGAGCCTGGGCTGGCAACATCAAAGTAATTAGGAACTTATTTAGTTGCTTCAATGAACAAAGATGATAGCTATATTTACCAAGCTGTTCATACCAAAAATAAAATCACTGAAAAGATTGTTTTGTTTTTCAAAGCACATTATGTTCAGGGAAAAAAACAAAAAAACAAAAACAAAACAAAAAAAAAAAAACCAACAACTTAGTAGAAAACATTTTGAACATTTTAATTCATTGTATACTAATTAATCATCCGCTGACAGAGTTTAGTGTTTGTGAATAAAAACTTTATAAAGAGCAAGACAATGTATTACCACCCTTGGTAGGAAACTTGAGGGTATTTTTTTTTTTTTTTTTTTTTTTTTTACCAAGTAGCAGATTATCAGTAAATGCAAGGTTCTCATTCAGATCAGTATGTTTACAGGTCAGATGTTGTTGGTTTGGTTTTTTTTTTTTTTTTTTTTGCATTTCACAATTTGGACAAAATCTTGAGCTCCCGCCTAAGTCATAAGGAATATGACGGTGCTGAATCAATCACAACAGTTGCTTATTTTCTTAATACTTTGCTCATAAAATATTTGGCTTTGCTCTTAATGCTCTGCAACATGTGAAAATGAAGAAAGCCGTCCATTGCCTGGTGACTAGTGAATGCCTCCCAGCGAGGGAACTCTTATCCAATCAATATTTCACCTCCAGCTGAGATCTCCAACAGGGAGACATAATCTTTATTCATTAGGAGCTAAACCTGACATTCACATCAGAAAGATTCAACAGGTTTGTATATAACCACCTTCTTACTAATCTAATCAAGGTAAGATTAGACAGTCTTTATAATGCAGGTCTGTAAAAAATCAACTACAGCCAGAGCACTATAAAGTTTTGCGCTAACTAATGGTAACTCCTGCAGATTATCCTAAAATAGTCAGAGCGTCTCTTCCTCCTACCAAAACTTCAATCTTGTTTGGTCTCCATCTGTCATGTCAGTTAATTCCATCCTCTTGAACACACATATATGGCAGTCTGACCATTTGATCAATTCTCACTGCACAGCAAGTTTTGGAATTCAGTATGTTGAAGTGCAGCAGTGTCTTCTATAGTCAGCTAACAGGTGATGCCTGTACTTACCTTAAGTGGTTCTAAAATTTTATTGAGAAACAGAGTAAGACTACATAACTAGACACATTACAAAGTATTGCCACAGTGGGAAAGAGATCAACGTTACATAAGCAACCTCTATTTCTTGACCTGGCTGAACAACCTCAACATATATTGATTTTTTCCATTTTAATGGCTTATTATAGCATATGCCTTAGGTTTTTTTTTTTTAAAGCAATTAGATACTAATTGAAGCCACTGCCCTTTCTAAACAGTTCACTGAATTATAGCTCTATACCTCACACTGTGTTTGTTTTTCTACTGCTGAAGCTTTATTTTATTTTTATAGATCATTCTTAAAGTGTTTGAACCAAAATTTACAAAGGAACCTAAATCAGCTCCCAGTTTACATCAGCAGCAATTAGGACAAAACTTTAAGAGCACACTCTTGGAGGGCACAGTATCTTGGCCACGTTTTAACTACCTATGACAAAGATACTCATTACAGTATAAAGCTAGGACTATAAAATCATTTTGTAGGGAAACCTGTAAGAAGGAAAAAACTATAAAGCCAACAAGCTATAGAATATACATAACCATCTCAGAAAATAATCTTTAAAAATTTGCCTAGTTGGTACAGTCAGAAAAATATTTTGCTGGATACTTAACAACAGAGTCTGTATACCAGAATAAAACTCAATCCCAAAGAATGTGCCATTGAGAATGTTTTATTAATTGACCACTTATGTGTCTTTTCACAAGCCCCTCCTCATTTATTCCAAAAGAAGGTTTTAGCACAGGGAGTTACACTGCTGCACCCAGAACTGAAGAGCAATGCAACAGATTCACATAACTTCTACATCACCAAATACTCAGTTATCCTTTCCCATTGTCATTTTCTTCATTCTACTCAGGAAGTTCAAAAGACCCCCGAAGAGGCCACAGGAACAAAGGCATAATAAACAGTGAAGTCATTCAAGCCCTCGTGTATAAAATAAATAAATAAATGTAGTAGATCTGAATAGGCTACCCTGCTTTCAACAAACTGCACGCTACACAGAATTATGTGCCTATATGCATTCAACGTTTCATTAAAACACTAAGTTACTTAAGTCCTTAGGATGTCAAAGTTCAAAACTGTTGCCAGTAAACCAAACAGGATCTGTTTGTTGTGAGCTTATATAACCACTGTTCATATCATCAAATACCTAGATTTCATACTATTCACTAATATAAAAAAAAAATAACTCATCACAGTAAAAACTCAAAAGTATCTTCTGTTCTAGCTTTGTCTTTCATAAAGATTTCTCCATTCTGCTTACTCATACTGAATGCACACATAAAAGAAATACAAAAGAATACACAGAGCTAAACATGTAGCTGAACTGTTTTTTTTTTCAACCCCTGTACCAATTTGGAAAAAAAGCTACACCTTTAAGTAATTATTTGAAATTACCTCAGTTTCCTTCTCCTAAAAGCAAACAAATATTTTGTCATGTAAGACACCAGAAGTGAAAATATTCAAGAACTTCTTCCATAACTTTTCAAAACCTTCAACAGCTTTACTAGCATATTTTTCATACCCCATTTCATATCACCCAGCAATGGCTCAACTGGCCATGTAGTTCTACTGCTCTTACAAGGCAAAATAACATCATTAACATGTACTTCACATAAATCCTGTAATGCATATCTGCAACTGTGAAACCGCTTTTCAAACAGTAATTCTTACTCATTGAACTGGCATTCAACAGCTTATTTATAGAATCCAAAACAAAGCCTAGCAATAGTAGTCTGCCACGCAATTTACACAGAGTTTTTTGTTTTAAATTGCAGCTTAGCCAATCATCTGCCATTCTTCCATACAGCCAGGAAAGCAGGTAACCACTCTTGATATGAAAAATCACACGGTAACAAAAAACAACTTCAGCTAGTCAAACACTTGTGGCTTTCTATTGTAAGACCCGTTGGTTCTTTCCAAAATGTGGAAGGTATCTGCCTGGACTAGAAACCATTTAATATTAAAGACTATTAAAATATCAGTATGCTAAAGCAGCATAACATTTCCTCTCTCATTCACAGCTTTCAAAGAATCGTGCACCCACACTAAAATACAAAGCCAGCGTGAAAATGAAAAGAAAATCCAGTTTTCTTAATTTTTTGTTCAGTAAGACATGATCAAGAATATGGCTCCTCTGTGCTTATTTACTGAAATCAAAGCTAGAAGACTCCAATAAGTAAGATTTATTTAAGAGAATAAAGTCTATTAGTCATTAACTCCCTCTTCCATCTTAGACCTTGTGACAGCTGTGCTAATACAGTGTGTTGAAATTGCCCCATTTCAGTGGGGATGTGGAACTGATGTTGTTCCAACCTATGCTCCTTAAAGACACAACACCATTTACCATTAGAAGCAGGAGGGCTAAAGAACTATCCAAATGAAGCTAGAGTTAAGATGCTGATCATCCACACCTTCTGTGGAGTTTTACTCGACTATACTACATTTCTGGTGCAGCTGACACAGTCATATTTGTCCAATATTTATCTGAGGGGAAAAATGCCCCTGCAATCCAAAGTCTGCTCCAGAAATACTCTTTCCCAGCCTGAAAAGTGTATTACTAAGATCAGACTTCACATGCCATGTAAGACCAGAACTAGCAGAACCACAGCTGTCCTGAATCCCTACCCCCACCACTGAGAACATTTTGGCAAGGCAGAGCTTTGCAGAATTCTTACTTCCTATTCTTGTTTCTAGACAGCCACAGTCTGCATCACTCACAGGTCTCTACAAATTTGGCATGTCTGACCTCATTAAAAAAAAGAAAAAAAAAAGCATCCAGCCAACCTCAAGACTAGCAGGATTCACTAAAACAAACGGAGAGCTTTGCCTAGATGCTTTGTCAAATTATACACGCATATTTTAAAACATTTAACAGAAACTAAAATTACAAGCCTAACTATTAGCATCAAGTTCTTTTATTACTTCACTTACCTAAAAGAGCAGCAAAAATAGGAAAGCGATTTGGATTCAGGTCCAGTTGCTTGGCAACTTCATGCATTAGGTATTGGCTTGTTGTGAGACTTTTCCCATTACGGCTCAGTTTTAGGGCATGGGCACTGAAATAGTACGGGATGTTGCACAATGCATAATCGGAGTCATATGCAACCAAACCATGGAAACCTTTTTCTCTGCAGAAAGCAATTACTTCTTGATGATGATCCTCAATGCTCTGTGCAACCTATAGTGGAAGACAGAATAATTAGCTACAGTGTTAAATTGCAGCACTGATTTATCACATGTATTATGATACATTAGGTCTTTCCGAAACTACCAATGTGTATTTGAAACACCTGCAGGATATTTATAGCGATTAAAGAATCCGATGACATCGCATGTTCAGACAGGATGCAAGGACTGCTCGGCAGCACAATGCACAGTTCTGGAAGCCTACTCACTGAAGTGGCGTTATGTATCACTAAACTCATCTGAAGTAACTGTTTATTAACAGAAACACTCGAGCTCCAAACATATTACTGCACCGATGTCTGCATTAACTCACGGGGAACAGCTCTAAGGCTGGGGATACTCCAGCAGGTCCACAAGCCGTGGTGCCCCCTTGAAAAGCAACCCCACCACACATCACTTTTAAAGTTTTACAACCCTATTCCAGCAGCAACAAAGCAACCCCAGCCAAACTGGGGCAACTTTCTTAACCTTTCCAAGGTCCGCCCTGCCCTCTGAAGCCTAATTGCCTCCTCTTCCCACCTTCGGACCCCCTACAGCCCACATTTCTGCACAGCTGCCTCTGATGCTGCAAGCTGCCTCAGGTTTACAGCCCAAACTGCACCTCTCCGCTCCCATCGCCTAGCAGAGCACATATTTTAGGCTGTGGCCGTCGGATGACTAGAACAGACATGTTCTGCCGGGGGGACACGAGCCAAGCCCTACCGTCGGAGATATAAAAGCAAGCCTTTCTTCTCGACACGATCAAAACAAAATGGGCCACCAGGCGAACCCAAGGCCCCGGGTTAGTGCCTCAGCCCCATGCCCCAACTCCTTGCCTCCCAGCCCCACAGGAGCAGCGCCAGCTGGGTGCTCCTCCTGCCCGGCGCGCTTCCCATCGCCCACTTAGCGAACGCTCGGAAATCCCCACGCGAGTTTTGCCTCAGTGTAACCCAGCCAGGTACTCCATTTTAACTACAACACACACAGCAAGCGAGCCCAAAATAGCCGCGCACAAAACCATTAGCTTCAGACGCCACGGTATGTATGAATAACGACAGCGTGAGCGCTGCAGCAGCTCCGTGCTTCCTCCGCAGCCACGTCCTACCGAGCACACAGCCCCGCACCTCCACGGCCCCATGAAACGCTCCAGCATCCACCTCCCTCTCAGCAACAGGTTCCCTTCGCCCAACAGCAAGTTTAAAGCGACTCTTCCTCTTCCACCCATGCCTCGCAGGCACCTTCTGGACCTGACGCTGAATCAGGCACCCACTGAGGCTTGGCAAATGCTGCTTTTCCCACATAGCTTTATGAGATGCCCCCGTTTTGGGTGCCCTGAGCACCCACCAGCCCGCCCCTCGCTCAGAGCCACGCTGCCACCAGGGGAAAAGCGCCCTACCCTCTCCCTGCTCCCCGTGCTACCGCCCTACAGTTCTGAGAAAATGTTACTTCTTTTGAGACGTGCTTGATGGACTGTACCACGGCGCCTTCCAAAGTTAATTTTCTCTGTGAGAAACACAAGAGCTATTCATTTTTCTAATGAATTATACTGTCACCTAGGAAAATGCGTGTGCCTGCTGCACACAGAATAGGAACACACTGTAAATACCCCAGGAACAATTTGAAGACGTCAGATTTATACAGTGACTAACCCGGGGAGGGCAATGCAGCCCTCTCCCCACCTCCAAATCCTTGTATGTTTTAAATTAGGACATTCCCCATAGCTTTTTTTTTTTTGAAGGGTACATAAATTTAAATTATGTACAAATATTTAAAACAAACACCTTTGCGTGCACCACAGATACCTGCAAAAACAGAGTACAAACTCTTTTACAGCTCTGTGTGACATGGATGTGCAGGCAACACGAGAGGGAACTCAGCTCCTGGCCAGCTCTGCTCTCCTACAAACTGCTTCCTCCCCCTCCACAGCACCAGTCCCCTCCCTCCCCCCTCCTTCCTTCCCTCCCCATTTTACAGAGCTATCTGACACAGCGTGCTCCGAGCGTGAAACTGCAGTGTTTATGTAACGCTGGAATCCCTATTCAAATAACTGAGCTGCCACACGGAAGAGAGCTGGATTTACCGAGGTACAGCTAACCTGCAACATAAAACTCAAACCCAGTGAGGGTCGGGATGGATAGCTTACAGGTCGTACCAGAGGGGAGCCCAAAGACGCAACTGCACCCAGACAGCGTGCACAAGTCAAAATCAACCCAGGGCAGGGAGCGGGGAATCACAGCCCGCAGTTTGGAACAGTTTTCAAGACTAAATCTTGTGTAAGCAGCAGTGATGCTGGACCAGAAAGAGAATTCTGCATGAGTAAACAGGCACGTGCACGTTTAGATGCTGAGAACAAAACAAAGTCTCACCAAAGTATGACAGATGTTAAGATATGCTCTGCTGAGTTGTTTAAATTTCAGCAAGCATGCTTCGCATTAAAGGGGTTCTTTTATGAACTATTCCCCTTTCCCCAAACAGAAAACTATCAGGTCACAATTAAGCTAAGAACCCATCGGATATTTATTATAACTAGGAGGAACCTGTTATTTCTACATCCTGCTGAAACCATCCGCGAGTGATTTATAATTGTTCTAGATGAAATACATTCCTTTTTTTCTCCCCCCAATTACCAAAATAGATTAAATTTATAGCCAGTTCATAGGTCTGCAAAGAAGCCTTCTACTCAAAACTGTAATGTTTCCTCAAAATATGAAAATCAGTTTCATATTTCAACTTAATCAGTATTCTCAAACCCAACTTTTCAAAACAAATAGAGAGAAAATACTAGAATTTGGTAACAGTCTCATGCATGCGTAAATACAAACTCAGCCATACATGCAAATAAACATCACACATTCAAACCGCATTTGCTGTCTGCCCACCAGGACGGTTGCTAGAAAGTGAGCACAGGGGAGAACGTGAATAAAACCGGAGTAAGGTTTACAGACAGAAAGATAAATGCAGTAAAGCTGATTTATAAAGAGAAAAAATTGTATCAGAAAAACAGGAAAAAGAATACGATGCAAGTTCAACAGTACCTTTAAAGTACATCCTGTCCTATAACCACGACACATACTACCTAACCCTAAAATGAATCAGGTCAATCAGCACCCAGTTTCTCAGCAGCCGTAGGGGTAAGGCATGGAATGGGAACGTACGACGTCCTTCCCATTTCCAAGACAGCTGGCCAGCTGGGAGAACCAGTGCAAATGCAGACCCTCCCAGAGCTGGTTCAATGGCACGAATGCTCCTAACAACAACAAACTCCCCCAGCACTACTATTTGGTAACTTGCCCTTGTCAGCTCCAAGAGATAACCTAAAACAAATGCCCACTCTCAAATCTCCCCCAGCAAAACTGACCTCCCCCCCACTTTTTTTATATTAGAGTTATACAAGGGACCCAGCATGACATGCCCTCTTGTTCCTAAAACCGTTCCTAGAGATTAAGAATAAGGCCTATTACCAAGAAATCGTAAAGTAGCTAATGCTGCTGCTAAGCCTGAAAGCAAACAAAGTGCTACAGGTGACACAGTTGTCAAACGAGGCGACATTATGAGGATGTAAGGTACTTCCACAGAAACTAACGTGGTCTGAAACATGTATTTAAAAGAGTAGCTAGTTCAATGTATTTTGGGACCATCACAAATACCTAATTCCTACCAAAATCAAACAGCCAGCTTTGAATCACGTATTATATATTTTAACACTGCACCACGCAAAGAATCCACATTAAAAGAAAAAAGTTACGTTGGCCCACATATTCCTTTGCTAAGGAGCTCTACGTCTCAGTAACAAACCGAGATTTATCGTGCATCCACAACCAGAGCAAGGTTAATGCCTTCCCTGCGTGGTCCCTGCAACTTTGTGCTTGAAGAACAGGAGTATTTTGGGCCCAGCTACCAGCACACCCCTGGACGTGGGGCCGTCCTCGCTGCCAGCAGCACTCCCAGCCCTGAGCCGTGCTGCTGGCCCGGCCAGCACACGAACCGCTACGGCGGGCACGGCCGTGGCTCCAGCCCCACGCCAGCCCCGCGTACAGTGGCCCAGCACCAGCCCCGCTCCGCCGGGGCGTGGGGACACCCACCCGGGGTCCCCAGCGGGCTGGGGGCTGCGGGGGTCCGGGGGCTGCCCGGTGGCCGTCCCCACACAGCCCGCGGAGCTGCCGGAGCCACCGGGCTGCGGGACGGAGCCTTGGGCGAGCCGGAGCGTGGGACTTGTTGCGGGCCTGGCGGTAACTCATCCACCCCGTTCTGTTTGTGTTTGGTTTTTTTTTTCCTCATACTTTTTTATTTTTTCATTTTTTATTTATTTTTTTTTAATCCTCTCTGCCATCCCTCAGCCGGCGGTGCTGGCGGGGCAGCGCCGCTCACCTGCGGGGCCGAGGAGGGACATTTTGAGGCCGAGCAGCGGGCGGAGGCCGGCCCCGACAGAACATGGAGGCGCGGGGCCTCGCCGCGGCCGCCCGCTCAACTTGGGCGCTCGGCGGCCGCCCACCGGAGGCCTCCGCGGCCCAGGCCGGGGGAGGCGGGGGGGGGAGCCCGGCCCCGCCCGGGGAAGGCCCCGAAGTTCCCGGGGGTGCGGGGGGTGGGGGCGCGGAGCGGGGCTTCCACCGCCCGCCCCCCGTCAGGCAGCGGCGCCTCCCGGCGCGAATCCCCCGGGAGCGAGGCCGCGGCGCCGCTCGCCCCGCCGAAAGCCGGGGCCGCCCCCCCCCCGGGCCCGGCGACATTTTGCGGCGCTGGGGGAGCGCCGTGCCCCGGGCGGCCCCGCTGCCATCTTAGCGCGGCGCCCCCACCCCGCCGGGGCCGGGCCGGGCCGGGCCCCGTTAGGCGCGGGGCAGGCGCGGAGCCGGGCCCGGCCGCTCACCTTGATGTGGAAGCGGATGAGGGCCAGGCGGATGCAGTGCGCCATGCAGACGGGCGGCAGGAACCAGACCTTGGGCGGCGGGGTGCCCTTGTTCTGGACGTGGCTGACGATCTGCTGCGCCGTCTGGCGCTCGTTGCCCTGGCGCTTCACCCACTCGTGCAGCCGGGCCTTCTCCAGGGCGCCGTTGAAGAAGACGAAGAGCTCGATGTTCCCGTTGAAGCAGGCCTTGGCCAGGGCCGCCAGGTAGCCCAGCATGTGGTTCCACTGCCCGCCGCTCACCCAGTCCGTGTAGAAGCCGCCGTAGAGCCGGTGCAGGCAGTTGTCGGCGTCGATGAGGAGGCGCAGCGGGGTCTGCGGGGGCCGCTGGCGGCCCCCACCCACGAGGCTGCCCCGCGCCAGCTTCTGCAGCTCGACGGGCACCACGGCGCTGGGGCAGTGCTTCTCGATGTAGTCCTGGAAACCCTGCACTCCCATGGCGAGGACCGGGCGGCGGCGGCGGCGGGCGGGCGGGCGGGCGAGCGGAGGCCCGGCGGCGGCGGCGGCGGCGGCGTTGGCGGCGTTGGGGTCTGTGCTCGGGCCGGGCGGCGCGGCGGTGGCGGCGGGCGGGCGGTGGGAGCGGTGGTTGCGGGCGGGAGCGCTGGCTGCTGGAGGCGGCCGTTCAGCGGGGAGTTGTATGGATTAGTGGGGGGCTCATGGCTGCTGCGGCCGCCATGTGCTGCTCTCACAGAGCCATGGCTCGGGGGATCCGGGCTGCTGCCGCTGCGGCTCCGACTGCCGGCGGGCGGGGGAGCGGCACAGCGCGCAGGAAGCCAACCCGCCGCCGCCGCCGCCTGCAGCAGGGAGAGCGGAACGGGCGGGACTTGGCGGCGGGCAGCGCTGCCACTCACGGCGAGGGGCGCGCACCCGGCCGCCGCCGGGAGGGAGAGAGGGGGAGAGGGAGGCAGGGAGCGGCCCCCGGCACCCCGCTGCCGCCGCCCGCTGCCCGCCGGCCTCACGACGGCCCCCGGCGCTGCCCTGCCCCGTCCCGCGGCTGTGGGGCGGCGCGGCCCCGCAGGCAGCCCGCCCGCCGCCGCCGTTGCATAACCCAGGCATGCGCGGGGCCGCGGGCGGAAGCGGCTGGCGGGGAAGGGGAGGGGGCTGCGGCGGGGGCGGGCGGCGGGAGCCCGGCGGGGCCCGGGCCCCTTCCCCTTCCCCCGGCCTCCCCCCTGCCCCTCGGAGCGGGGCCGAGCTCCGGGGGCGCAGCGCTCCCCGGGCTGCTCCCCGCCCGCCGCCATTTCGTGCCCCGGCCGGGCCCGCACCTGTTGCCCGCGGTGCCGGGGGGGGGGGGGCTCGCTGCCGGCCGCCTGCTGCCGCCGGCAGCGGGGTGTGAAGCAAACCCCGGGGACAGAAGCCGCCGTGCTGCCCGGGGCAGGCCGCAGGGAGCTTGCCTCAGGCTGAGCTGGGGAGATGGTGTTGGAAAGTCCCCGGTCGGGGCTGTCCCACGCCACAGAAAGCGCCTGCTTGCTTCTGAAGTAATTAACTTGGTGTCGGAGCCCTCTCTGCTGTGTAAGCAAACGCCAAGCTGCGATGCTGAATATTCACGTTAATATTTTATCGATCAGGAAATAAGTGTGTTGTTGACGAGATTTCAGTCAGGCTGCGTTGGCACCTGAAGTAAATATCCATGCCTGAGAGTAGCAGCGCCTCAGGGACGGGGCAGGGGCTGCTCCGCTCCCAGGCCGCGCAGCGCTAGCGTGGGGCTGCTCGGTGGGTGCCTGTGTCCAAGGCCGTCTGGTGCGGCGTCAGGCTGCTGGAATAACGCTGAAAAAGCTCTGTTAGTAGTCAGAAACATGCTTCTTCCTCGAACTCTGTTTTTGGATTAATCCAAGTGTGGTTTCCTAAGTAATATATATTTTTTTCAGACTACTTTTCCCTTAGACTTCTTAGATTTTCTTTTAGTAGTCATCACACGTTATGATGACATCTAAATAAAAAGCCTTAACAAGAACATTTTAATAGGCATGCAAAGTATGGTGGTAGACCAGCACTGCTAATAATACAAGGAAAGAGGAACAAGGAGAAAGGGCTTTAGAAATACAAAGATCGCCAAATGCGCAAAACTTGGTCAAAACAGCAAGTACCACCATACGTGAAGTGCAAAAAAAGCAGCTGATTGGACATGCCTGCATATAACCAACACACCAACCAAATTAAGTGCAAAATTTGATCAAAAACAGCCAAAGGATTTACTCTTTTGATGTGCTATTCAGAACCAAGTCTTTGTAAAGCATTAAATAATACGCCCCCTCTTCAAAACACACGTTTAAGAGATGCTTTTTTCATCTCATCTTCTCAGTCACGCACCTGTTTGGGACAGGCCATTAAATTATTTTTAAGAAAAGAGCAATCACTGTTGAAGAAGAAATCAATACTTGAGTAATTATTTCACAGGATATTTAAGACCAGTATTCTTAGGAATGACAAATCACATATATTTCCTAAGTTTTATTTTTTTTTGTTTTGTTCTGTTCTTTTTTTTTGTTTTGTTTTGT
Source organism: Netta rufina (assembly GCF_964035555.1). Lineage (NCBI taxonomy): Eukaryota > Metazoa > Chordata > Aves > Anseriformes > Anatidae > Netta > Netta rufina. The sequence continues at coordinate 3,822,100 of NC_140133.1, read as the reverse complement.
TTTGTTTTTTTAAATAAAAGAAAAGAAAAGAAATTGTTTCAAAGCATCTGAAACTGGAAAAGCAGCTGTTACCGTTATGACACTTCCCATAGTTAGTTGGACTAAGCGTTACTGAGCACTACCAGGCTCACAGGCAGCCACGACCCTCCCTCCACAATAGAAAAGAGAAAAGGGAGGTAAAATAGAAGGGGAAAGTGCTTGAAAAAGTTATTTGACACACACAACTGGTTTTAGGTAAATAAAAATTGGCCAGACAAGAAGGCAAAGGAAAAGAAGTGTAATTTATGGAAAACAAAATTACACTGGAATACAGGTAGACTAAGATCTAAAAAGCAACTAAGTGGAGGCGTGAAGACAAACAAGGTGTTTTTTCAACAACCAGCAGCAGAAAGCCTGCAGGAGACAGTGCATTCTCTGCACGTTAAGAAAATAGCACAACAGAGGAAAAGACGTTGAGGAGCTTTCTGTCTCGGCCCTGAGACACAACACATTGCACTCTGTGGGTTGTGAAAGGGAAGGGTTAATAAAGGTTAATATTAAAGTCAGTGACTCATTATAGAAGAGAATTAGGAGTGGCTCCCTAGAAGGAAGGAACTGAACAGTCATTAGGAAGAACTCCTAATGAATAACCATGTCAGGACAAGAACATAGAGATGAATGATATCATTTTAGCCTTCATTCTCTGTTAACGAACTTGGTCCTATGAGATGAATGTGGATGTAGGCAATGGAATGAACTATTGAGGGTAACCTCGACGGGTACATCTGCCTGGGAATAATTGATGCGTGTATTATCCATGGGAAACACTTGCTTTACCTGATTTCCTTTAATATTTCTCCTCTGTTCTCACCCTGGTGTGTCTCACTGAGGAGCTGCTGCCCCAGAACTTTCCAGTCCTCACTGCAGCAGGAGAAAAGTTCCTGTCCTGCCTGCTTTCTGCTGGGGCCAGTGAGCAGGCCATGGGCCTATTCCGCACTGGGACACTTTCATGCATTGTTACTTCCACACTCAAGGTGACATAGGCCTATTATATTAGTATTTCTGTACTGAATTTCAACGCAGACATTTGCAAGTAAACATCCAGTAAGTGCTGACATTCCTCTGTTAGTTGTGACAGTTGGCTGCCCTATTTCCCTTTCCTGTAATCTGAAGCATTTGACTGTAGTAGGGGTAAATGGCACGCAGTGATAAAACCAGCCCTTTATCCTCTCATGCTAAATTTCTTGCATATCTGCTTATTCAGAATTTTGCTTATAGAAGCTAGCAGGTTCCTTATGTGGTTTATATAAAAAAATCAACATTTTACTGGGGCACTTCCCCAGGTTGACGTACCACCATCTTCAGCATGTACGTTATTTCAAGTGATTTCCTTTTTTTTCTTTCTTTTTTTTTTTTTTCCCCACGTTATACACATGCTTGCCACTTACTCTAAAATAGTTCCAAAAAAAAATAAATAAAAGTTAAGCAAAAAATTACTGTAGGTTGTTTTTTTAAAAAAAAAAAACTTTTTTTCTTTTTTGTTAAAAAAAAAAAAAGGTGTGTATGTTTGCAAAAATACATAATCATTGAAGTCCTGCTGTAACTTTGTACCATAGCGCTTGCTTCCAGGTGAGACGTCCCTTTCTTGTCTCTTATGTTGGTGTACATAAACCATATACGAAGCCCACAATTTATACAGCTGAAGAATTCCTGTTTTCAGATACCTCTCTATAAGCTTTCAAAACATCTACAAAGACCATCTTGCTTTTGCAAACAGTAACTTATTTTCAAGTATCTGTGAATTACCTTATGATGAAACATTTTCCTCTTAGGACAGAAAAAAATGTACATATGGGAGGCACCTGAGTCATTTAAATGCTTATCAGTCTCTCCATCATTAGCTCTTAGATGAGTTTCAGTCTATTTCTGGAACTTCTTCCATTTTCAGCTTTCTGCAAGACATGATTGCAGAAACTGATTGGTGATAGTTCACCTTAAACAGATTTATTGTGAACAGTTAAATATTTTCTTAGTCTACAAGCAGGAATATTACTCTTCCAGCAATAATCAGGTAATAACAATTCTCACAGTTTCTTTTACAAAACTTTCTCTTTGCAAAGCACTTTGCCAAAATTTTTAATTTCTACTGATCTACTCTAATACAGCAAAAACTCCTGCAGTGTAACATTTCAACTTAAGTTAAAATTCAACTTCCATCAGAATTTACACTTGCAAGAAACTGGTTGCATTACTACCTGGTGAATACGACTTGCATCTTTGCACTGGTAGCAGGCCTTTTCTGTGGCTGCGTGCACACCCTCTCTGGTTTGCTACAACATGGAACTGGGGTAGGAGGCCAGTGCTCGGGAGAAGGATCTTCCTTGGACATTCTCACCGAGAGCTGTGAACTGCATCAAATGCATTTTGCAACATCTCAATTTGCTTTTCAGTAATCCTGTATTGCTCATGCAGGCTTCCTGCCTTTTTCACGTTCTCTGTCTCATTTAGCTTAAGACTCTGAGAATTGCTAGCAAGGACTACAAGAGACGCACAAGGAACCTCACTTCACTGATTTTCTGTTTTTCATTCTCCCCTACCAGCTGGCCAAATAGACCCTTAGTGTTTCATGAAAGTTGACAGTAAATCCTGCATCTTCTTTGCCCATCTAAGATGCTGATGCTGTTCTGACACTCAGGAAGTCTGCTGTCCTTGTGCTTGTCTCATGCAAATGCGCACTTGCCTCATGCAAATGTGCACCAGCAGTGACCATGCAGGAAGAAGTCTTGTTTTTTTCCCTCCTACTGGCACTTGCTTTTTCATTTACCTTAACAGAATGCAGATTTATCCAAAGTGCATTCTTCCTCATTACGTTTTTTGCTCTTAGTCAAATCCATTTTGTAGTAAGCTGTTTTATTTCGTCCTTCTTCGTTTACTGTCAAGACAAACACTGCTGATTCCTAGTTAATTCTTTATGGATTTTCTCACATTTCTGTCCTTTTGTAAATCGCAATAAGGTATTTAAGAATTGCATCCCCTTTCCAAATCGATGAATCTTCCCAGGTTCTTGTGTATTCGGTATCTTCCACATGCTGTCCCCAACACCTTCCCACGAAGAGGAAGCACATCCAAATGGGTCGACACTGGGGCAGAGGCCCACTGAAGACACCCATGGATTTTTCAGTATCTCCATATATTTGGCAATTTCACTTGGCATCTTCATTTTGCTACCAGCTCCATTATTCCTGTAACAGGAGCAATCCAGTTGTTTCCCTGTGCTCTGGGGGTGTCCATTGCCCAGCAGACGGGCTGCTCGCTCAGCGTCAGCAACTGCCCACGCAAAGTGCTTGCCTGGAGCACCCGACATTGGGTTCTGTAGTACCTGGTCTGCTAATCCTCCTGAGACAATACCTATTCTGTGTGCCTGAAGAAGGCAGGTTTAAGGAAGGGTATTTTGTCTGAATGATCTGGACAACAGTTTACAGTTCTTGTACAGAATGGCTAAGGCAGAGAGAGGAGGAGGCAGGGCGTAACAGCAGAGGGATTAGGAGGAGCTTGGTTATCTGCCTAGGCAGGGATTACAGGGCTGCTTGTTGGCACTGACTTCTGAGTTGCACTTTTTTCTGTTGTCTTGGGCCTGCTGACCTCTTAACATCCCCATCAAGTCTATTTTTTTTTTTTCTCTTTCCCTCCTCTCCAAAGGCATCTGCAGCTTTCCAAAAACTTTTTTTAGCCCATTCAAACACTGGTAAAACATGCTAGGCCAACATTCCAGTCCTTTGTGGTGGGACATACCTGAAAACACGCCACTTGCTATGTGAGTGGCAGAGGAGGAAGAGGCCTCTGAAAGCTGCTGTGTGAGGACTGATCAATGGCAGGGCAGGCACCGCTCCGGACACAGGACAGAACTTCAGCAGAGCAACCACTGCCCCAGCAGAACAGCAAAACGTGAAACTTCAGGTTGCACTTTGCAGGAAACCTGTGAGGCTCTGCACAGACATCCAGCGAATGACACCATTGCTCCAGCAGACTTAAAGGGCACACCAGTGACTGGCAGCGAGTCCTGACTGTATGGGAAAGGCGGCCGCGCAGAGGAGGGGGCAAGGGACGCTGGCTGGAAGAATTCCTCCTTTCAGAGAACAAGCAGCGCTTTCACAGCCATGGCACACGCTATGCAGATTACATCAGGTCCATTTGCCTGCTTTAATTATTTTTTAAAAAACAAAAGCATGAAAATTTTCAGTTCCAAATTTGAGTTTTCAAGAGTAAAATTATAAATAATAAAGGCATTGTGAAGCTGGCAACAGGAGCTGGTGAAGGGCAATAGCACTGGTTCTTAGAAAACCTGGAACAGTAGCATGCTGTTCCCTTGGTATTAATGAATACTTGTGTGAGACATACAAAAAGCCAGTATTTAAAGTATATTCTACAGTGCTTTATGCAGGAGGATCAGGAGTATTACAGCTACTAATATGTTACTATAGCTAGATACTACAAGAAATACGATACATTTGCAAGTAGCATATTCAGAAGAGATTGTAGAAGCTAAAAATATATACTGGGGCCATTTCAGAAGAGCAGCTATTTACACTTCTAACACTTTAAAAACATGCCATTTTCTGTTGACATTTATGCAATTAACACAAGTATCTAAAGCATGTGAGTGACAGATTTAGCTACCTAAACGTGCGGTACGGATGCCAGGTGTAGGAACACCATCCAAGCCAGACCTTCGCTTTCAGTCTGCTACAATAACACAACTCTTTGTCTTAGCCAAACCCGTGCCAATACACTGCCGGAGCGTCATCCCTTTGACTGAAGGACGCAGACGGCTCAGTTGTTGGTCTCACCACCTACTGCCCATAGGCTCCAGAATTTCACCCCTACAAACCTTGCCACAGCAGCTTTTGCTGCTGCAAAAAGCCAAGTGCTCAGAAAGCCCAGTAAAAACAAACAAACAAAAAAAGTGAATTGTTTTGAAATATTCAGTATAAAGCGGTGGAGCAGCACCTGCTGGAATCTGCACGCAGAGTTCAGTGAGCTCTAAGAAATCCCTGGGTTTCGGTGCAGTGGGCTGCACGCAAGGGGTGCTTTGTGCTGTTGCCCCTCCAGCCCCATCAGGGCTCTGCGTGTCGAGGGGTACGGCTGCTGCTCGTGGGGCAGGCACAGTGAGAGGCGAGGAGAAGCAGCCAGCCTCCTCCCGCTGTCAGATCTGCCCCACAAGCCACCAATTAGGCTGCTCTGAACTACAGCGCTCAGTTCAAAGGGCTGCTAATTGTATTTTAATGACAATTTAAATGATACTGCTGATCATTTCAGAAACATCCAGATCACTAATTACCAGTAGTCTATGCGGTGCTTTAAGCACACGATGCACTGTAAAAACATGAAATAACGTTATTAACATTCACAATGGCCTTCAGCACCTTCCCGGCTTCCAAAACCATGGCTTCTTGCTCCTCGCCCCAGCCTCTGCCCTGCCTGCTCCCAGCTGTGATCTGCCTGCCCCACTCCCGTGGATGTTTTACAGTATCCTGGAAACAAATAAGGAACAGAGATTTAAAATTATTTGCATTCGTTAACCAAAATTCTACAAATATTAATAAAATATGATAGTAACGACTATTAACTAAACTTCTCAGGACATGCCCGCTGCACAACATTTTATCTTAAACGCAAGCTTGATCAAAGTGGATCTCAAACAAAACTTGGTCAGGATCTTGAAACAGGCTTGCCATAAACACCAGTAGCAACCAGTAATTGCATCTGCTCGCAGTGGGCATCATTTCTTTCCCAGCCCTCGTGACCGTGCACCCGTGTGGGGCAGGTGGTGGCACGGAGGGAACCCGCGGGTCACCCAGATTTTGGTTTCCAAGGCTGGTGAGTTGGCAGTGCTGTACTCCTCTCGGAACGTTTGCTGGGATTTTGTACAAGATGCCCACAGTCTGTTGAGGAATCCACTCTCCAGAAAAAATATTTAGAGTGCAAGTCACAGTTTTCCCCTTCAGAAATTCAGCCAAACACACCAAATCTACTAACCGCTGACAACATAGCAGTGGTCAAGATGTTTATACATAAAACAGTCTATCAGTGAGAAGACAGTCCACATCTTGCCCCTGTAATAGATACCTAGTAACGAAACAGAAAAGCTAGCTAAGTTCTTTTCTAAAACACATGCTTTTAGTTTTCTATTTGAGCTCTAGAATATAGGTTAACTGTAGTGCAGGGGATTTTAAATGCAAAGTCTAAGCCATTTGAATTTTGAAAAGACTTTTACTGATGCAGGAAAAAAAGGAGGCTTTTTCCTCATTGGAAAATAAAACGCATGTAAATAAATACTAATGCCTTTTTTTTTTTTTTTTTTTTTTTTTTTGTGAAGATTTATGTGAGATTAATCCCTTTACAGTCCTGGAGTGTATTAGGTTTCACTAATCTACCCTCAGATTTATGCGAGATTGCAGGCACAGGCAGAGAGCGAGAAGCGAGCTCTGCTCAGCCACCAGGCACACAGCAAGGAGAGGAGATAATACGGGTACACGCTGCACCTGAAGCCAGAGATTTTCTGCCTGCAGTTGCACGAGCACCTGCTTGTGTGAACGAGCCCCTGAAACTGCTGTAAAGAAGACCTTTGCTTCTGTGGCTAGTGTGGCTGGTCACAAAACGAGATTTGCACATGGAAAGAATTTTACATGTGATTTTCAAGACACCTTTTTTGCAGCCATTTGACCTGAGAGCTTTGCTTTCCATGCAAATGATCTGTCTGGCTTGCTCAGGCAGCGCTGTTAGCACGTTATTTGGGTTCCTCTCGCTTTTCCCAAGGCTGTGCAGCCATGGTGTCTTTGAAAATGAAAGTCTTCCACTTTCTTACGCATTGCTGTTTTTTTTTTTTTTTTCTTCCCTTTTTACCACATGTTGATGGTGTTTGAAACCAAGTAGATAAGCAAATAATTCCTGCCTTTTCTGTTTCAGGAAATGCTCGCCTGAGCTGCCAGTGTGCTCTTAGAGCCCACAGCCTGTGCAGAATAGAAGAGCTAAGCAGATGCCAGGTAAGTGCTGGTCTGGCAAGAGGTAATGTTTAAACTTATATATACACCCAGATTTTTTTAATTAAAGATTTTTTCATTTGGTTTTTATCCTTTTCAGAAAGGTCTGAGATATTTGTGTCTTAGCTTTTCAGCCTGACAAAACAAATACCGATTTACACGGATTATTTTCTCATCATTTATTCTTTTAAAGGTGTTTCACTTGATGTTTACCCTGTGATTTCCTCAACTTCAATGTAAGTCAGAAAAGCAATTAAAATTTACAGAATGAAATATTTTCAGAGATGAAGAGAGTTAATCAAAAACAGCTTGTCACTTGATGACAGAAAACCTTACTTTTGAAAGTCGTACAAACACGTACCCTGGCCTGCGTTCAATGTCTTGCCTGCCATAAAACTCAAAACATTAATTAGCATAAATTTGTAGTCTAGTTCTGAAAAAAAGCAAAAAAAAAAAAAAAAAGTAAAGTAAATACAACATGGTTCTCAGTAATGAGAGCACTTTTATTTTCCAGAAGAAGCCAGTTGAATTCTCCAGCTGCTCTCCGCACATAGAGCAACTTTTGATCTCCCCCCAGCACAACACAGCACGGGAGAGTGTCTCTTTAAATTCATTTATAAAACCATTCGGGGCTGTGGGTGTCTTTGATGTGCTCCTCTCCACGAGGCTCAGCGGAGGAGAGCAGGTCTCTTAGCAACGCGCGCGGGGAGGGATGGGTGGTCCAGCGTGGCCAGGGCTGACCCCGGCGGCACACGGGCGGGCTGGCACCGCTCGCCCACAGCCGAGAAGTGAGCGCACATAAAACTGTTTGCAGAACTTGGTAGTCGCACTTCCTCCCCCCAGCTTCTGGGCTATTAATAGTAACCTCGCAGCCGAATCAGAAAATAAGGCATGGGACAGGCAACGCGCGCCGAAATAGCTTCAGGACTGGGTTGCAGTGGAAGGGAGGCTGAAGTTTTATTTTTAAACCAGTTAAGCATATTTTAAACTGAATTAGCATTGTCAAGACTAATCATAACTCATCTCATACTGCAGTGTTCCTCTGAACGCTTCAAATAAATTTCTTATGGAGTCTCACTCTGGTTTGCAGCTGGGCGGTTTCAGTGTCACTGGACTCACTGAGGGTCACTCGCTTACCTGGTGGCAAGGAAAAGCTCCGATCTGTCTAAATGGTTACTAGGCTATGGTAACTAGGTAACATCTTAGAACTTTGAAAAAAATATCCATTAGGAGAGTAACTTTGCACTGAGGTAGATGAGCAGTGCTCAGCCAGCCTGCCCTGTTCCTGCAGCCGTACGACAACAGCATCCTGCAGAGCCACGGGGTCAACACCTCACCCCAGCCATCACTTCTGAGCAGGGCTGTCCCAGAGCAGCCCTCATTTTCCTTTTTCTTTTGTACCTTAAAACTTAAACATCAAACCCCAGCGTTTGGCATAGCTGCGTAGCATCCTTACTGCACGTGTTTCCAACACGTTCTTGGGCCACTGTACCAATGTGGCAAAAGCTGCACAGGGAGTCGAAACCTGGCACCTGTGTGCTGTGATGCTTTGGCCAAGGTGAGCATCCAGAGCCCAGGCGGCCACATCACTGTCTGGTCCCTGCTGCACTGCATTCCTGAGAGCCATGCTGCCCGTGGAAAAGAAGAGTGCTGCACAACCCTGCACAAATCTGGGCACATGGAAGAACGGCAGAATCAGTCTGTCGCCTACTTCAACATGTTTCATCTCACGCTGGTGAAAAATATCTCAGAATTAAAGGTAAATGCCTTCATGACTTCCTAAAGGTTATGCCTAGATCTTATACTACTGACCTTAAAGATTATTCAAAATTTTCTTGATTTTTATGCCACTTCCATATCTGAACCACCCGTGCCAGATTACTGTACAGTTAAAAGAACCCCGAAATTGTACACAATTCTCCCAGAGCTCTCTCCAGGCAATTCTCAAATTCTGCAGTAAAACTGCAGATTATTGCAGCAAATGCCTACCTCCATCCACAGACTAGAAACTTATCTAAACTGGCATCTGTTGTCGTATTTCAAATATGTTTGTAATTGCTGGAATATATATGTTTGAACTCTGAAGTAAGGCTTGTTTTTATCTAATAACAGAAATGGTAAATGACAGCCTGGAGCTCATTAAAATAAGTTTCTTAGAGTAATGTACCCAAGAACCTGTGTATTAAGTAATCAAATAACTTTTAGGACCCATATATACATAAAAAGTACAGGGTAAAGAGAAAAATCCTGTCTCCAGTGAGATCAGTAGGAAACCACTAGTTGCTGCAAGGTCACCTGAACTCTAACCAGGCTCTGAGAGTGTGCTCTTTGTATGGGCACATGCTTATGTAACATGGTTCTTTGGCAAAATTTAATTAAAGAGAAAAATGTAAAGCACTTAGCATTAAGTGGTCCAAGTTTGTTAACATACACTATTTAGAATGAAACCTAAATTAGCAGCAAATAATGCTAACTCAGCTGTGAGCATCTCAATTAAAATTACTTTATGAAAAACACTTGTAGACTATCTAAACTTTCACTTTTAACTAATATTTTCTATATCGTTTAATTTTTAAGAGCCAAACAAATGCAGAAGCTTTATTTGAAATGTTGCAAGCTGAAGCAAACTCCATTGACTTGTCTTTATCTTAGCTCTCCATTATACCAGGGTCAACAATTCTTTTCTGTAACTTAATACTGAAAAAGTATTTTTGCTGACTACTGAAATCAGGTGGGAGGAGGAGTCTGGCAACAGACGAACGCTTTTACTCGTGCTTGTATTTACAGTAGCAGCTCATATACTTAGTGGTTTTTATTTTTAGGCAGGAGAAATATACAATATCCACAAGGCTAAGATTATCATGCCTGAAGATTCTTGTTATAAAAAAGTTCCCTGATTCCTCTAACAGAGGCAGAACATCTCCGGCTTCTCAAACAAGTGACCAGACTTTCTGAGGCACATAGTTTTGAGGCATGTGTTTTGGATTGTGATGACTTAAAAACATGTGCAATTAACATAGCTTTCTCCTTATGGCATTCAAGTTACCAGATCAGGATGATACATAAAAAAACATGCAGATAAGGCATCATTTGCCCAAACATGTCATCAGAAACTGCCTTTCTGAAAATATGTCTCTGGCAGAATGAAAACACAGATATGTGATACGTCGCTGTTTCAGAGCAATTATAATATCACTATGATGCAGACTGCCTTCATAACTTCCTTAGCTCAGTACTGAGGCTAATCTGAATTCTCAGAAGTATCATGCTGGATAACTCTCAGTTTAGTGCAAATATCCATGACAATATACTTGGTGGAGAACTAGGCACAACTGACAATACTGGGGAAAAGGTTTTCATTGGTGTGGGATACCGCACTGTGACAGCCTGTTCTTTAGAAAAGTCTCTAAAATATATCAGAAATATATTTCTCTCCCTTGTAGTCTTCTCCTAAATGAGAATAGAATTACTCAGCTTTTTTCACAATGCACAGAACAAATTGAAGTTGAAAATAACTATTGGTTCCTTCTTAGCACACAGACAATGGCTGTCTTTTTATCTTTAAGGAGAAAACATGCTGGTCCTATTGCCCTCTTTAAAACAGTAGGTCATCAAAGAAAGGTTTTTTGATGTTTGAAGATCAGTCCCCCAGTGGTCAGTACTTACAGCAATGAGAACTGCAGCGGTGGCAGAAAAGCTGGATGGCTTTACGGCTTGCAGGACTACCATGACACGTCTGACTCCATCACCAGAGAGCTGGCATGTAAATGGAATGAAGAATTCACTGAAATGCTTTGATGTCGCATATATGCTGAATCTAAAAGGAATAGGAGAGTTTGTTTCTAAAAGGAAATTAACAAAGAACATTATAAAGCTATGTAAAATAATGGGTGTTATAAAGGAAGGTCAGGAAATTCTGGTTGTTTTTCCCGCAGTGTAAGGAACCTGGGCATTCACAAAGAGAGATATATTAGCCTAAAAACAAACAAACAAAAAAGAAAACCGCACACACAAAAGAATCCATTCCCTGTTTGATTTCACACTGTGCCATTGCTGCCAAGCCTGCCACCTGACCGAGCACAGCCAAGTCAGGGACCACCGTACAGCAGGCCCCAAACCAGCATTGCGCGCTGCTGGCTCACTGCAGCTACAAGTTATATCTGTGAGGTGTTGCAGCACTGAAAACTTGTGACTCAAAACGAAGGATTTTGCTGGAGAGAAAAAAAAAAAACAGTGCAGAGTTCCTCGTCCTCAGGCAGCCTGCTGAAATTGTACCTTTTTAATTGGAGGAAGTTGTATTTACATACGGAATTTACACGTATCAATGGCTGTGGCAGACTATTTCTGAGGAAGCCCCTTGTTAATATTTTGGCAGAATGAGAGTGTTTTTTTCCCAATTGCAAATGTCGCTCCATCTGCCACAAAGCCCGTGGTTCCAGCAGCCTGCCCGCCCCCGCGCTGGGGGCACCGCAGGAGCCCAGTGCATGCTGCTGGGGTACTAGGGCAGTCGCTTGCCGGTCCCTGCGGGAATCAAACCCACCTCGTACCATTCCCAGGAGAGTCCTCTGCACCAGGAGAGCCCCAGCTCCCACACCTCAGGTGCATCTCCCCAGCACCACATTACTAGCTCACCTGAGACAGGGGGCTGGCTCTCGCCCCTGTCCCCAAAATTTTCACCCATAGTTTAACATCATAACAGATCCGTCTCCATGAGGCACTTTTTTTTTGGTGAAATGTCTCATTTCCACAAAGAAAGCTTCCAGATTTTTTGTTTGTTTTTGTTTTGCAATCTGGATTATAATGAGAAAAAATGAACATGATTTCTTAAAACCAAAAGAAGCAAAAAAACCAACCTCAATTCTAAAATGACTATTTCAGTGATGATTTGTAATCTGTGCAGTTTCATCTACTTGATAATACCCAGCTTAGTGTTAGATCTAAAAAAGGAATGAAATGAGAAAATCATTCCTTTGATATGCACTAAATTATTCAGTTAGTAAATTAGTGAATCTTATTCTGAGTGTTATTAGCTATTAGCATGTTACACTTCTTGATGTTGCTTATGAAGAATGCATACGAAAATGAGGAAAAGATTTCCCTTTTGAAGTTGCTGCCACTTGAGTTGTTGACATTTCTCTTAATTGGTGGCTGTCCTCTTGAATGCAGTATTCTGCTGTCTGTTTTCATGAGATTCCTAATTTTTAATTTGTTCTCTCATTGATTAGACTTTTTTTTGGGGGGAATGAGTAACTATCAAGATAATTAGCTTTTCAAGGGAACCATGTTCTCCTAAGATATTTATTAATGAGTCTCTCTTTCAGTCAGTATACCTAGGCCTTATTCGTAGGGAGAATTTCAAGCTAACATCTGGGCTGGTCAAACCTCTTCTGATACCCCTGTGGGCAGCAAGAAACTCATAGTAGATTTCAGGAGGAACAAGATCAGCCCCTAAGAATTTAAAAAGATCACCGATATTCAGTTTGTATGAGGAAGATATTCAGTATCTAGGAAAACCTACGATACCTTCAGGCTCCAGTGTAGGATTCTGGAGGGAGTGAAAAGGAAAATGACAGCAAGGCAATTCCATCTGAACAAGGATACTGTTTTCAAAGAAGCTATTGACTTCCGCAGCAGGGCTAGCGAGCCTCTGTTATTCTGCCTGCTCTGTAATACTGGAAATGCTCGGCTCCCTTTTATTTAAAGTCAATGCAAGTTACATAAAAATGAATCCATTTAAAACAACAATCATTCTGCATATGAAGTTATTTTCCACAGGAGAGCCAATAAACTTAAATAAGTACATGTTCGTTTTAGAAATCATCGTCTGTCTTATACTCACAATTAAAGAGCACAACAGATAATAAAGCACTCCAACATGTTACACATTGCTGCAGTGATCTAATCTCATTCTCTTCCTGTTTGGCTTCTATAAACCAGTTCTCGTCCCTTTCCTTGCTCTCCTTCTTAACCTTAAAATCTGCCTTGCACATTGCCAGCTATCCTCTTCCTGCTGAAATGCAATCTCTCTTTGGCATGTTGGTCTCTCTCCTTTTAGTAGCTCTTTCAAATCAGACCAGAACACCACCCTCTTGCTTTCTCTGCAAGCTCTCCTGCTCTCTCCCCTAGTTCCATTGACCCTTCGTCACTAAGGAGTCTCTACTGCAAATTTGCCCATCATTCCTAGACTTCTGCCCACACTAAAAGCTCAGCCCATGTCCTGGCATAGGTGCCTGTGGGCACCCAGTGCTGCCCTGCCTCAGAGCCAGCTCCGTGTGCTGGGGCCACTTGGGTCTACAGCTCCACATAGCTGGTCACAGCGGGGCTACCACCTCTACGTATAGGCTTTGGATGTAACAGGGAACAACTGCTGGCTTTGGGCTTCTGCTGGTACGGAACTGGAAGTATCTGAGTGCTGACTTCTGCGCCTCCTGGCAGTGAGAGTCATTTCTAGAAGAAATAGATCAACAACTACAAGACAAATTGTCAGAAAAATCAACATCACCTTTCAGATTGAAAATCAATATACAAATAATAAAATTGAGGAGAAAAACAAATAACTAATTAACCAACCAACCAAAAAAAACCCGAAGTGATTTTGCACGGGCTATAAGGGTTGTTATAAACAGGTGAACAGACCATTACAGAGTCATATCTTACAGGGAAGCTTCACTTTGGAGAAGAGCAATGTTTATAGAGCTAATTTTACTTTATTGAATACTATTAAAATACCTATTAGAAGTTAGAAGATGTAGTCTAAAATACTGCAGTGCGGCTCACAGAAGAGCCAGCACGGGCTGTAAAGTGGCCTTACATGGTGATCTATTTCTGCCAGAATATAATATAAGCTATTTCAAGAAGCCATTTACAAGTAAGCTGCCTGGGTAGAACCCTGCCCTCCCTGAAATCAATAGGAGTTTTGCCGATGACATCAGTGGAATGAGGTTTTCCTTTCGTTTTTAGGCTGTGCAAGATTACATATTGGGTCAGAAAAACAGTATTAGTTCTATTGCATGCAAGTGCCAGTGATTTTAAATACAGCATTTGCTTAGGAGGATTACTAAACGGAATTTGCAAAGTGATTTGTTAATGGAAATGTTTTGTTTTTTTTTTTAATTCATCCGTATTTCCTTATAGGTAGAAGTTCCATCTTACTTTGTACTTAAGCATACTTCTGCTGCACCAGTAAGAAGGACACGCTCCAGCTATGGGCCTTTGGGTGTGAGAGGCACGTTGCTTCCCTTCCCCATTCCAATGGAAAAGCAACAAAGCCGACCGTTTAACAGTACGAATTCCATTATTACACGGCTTAGAAGCTTTGCAAGCATCTAAGTGCTGCAAGTGCTATGATAATTTATCTTTGAACTTGTTAGTAACAATGCATAATTAACAAGTAAGCTGTAGGAACATGCAATTGCTATGTATTTACATGGTATTTGCCAGGCGGTTGTGGTGTAATTACAGAGATTATACCTGCTCTGGAGCACAAGGGTGCGTGGTGCAGAGTGTTCTCTGCGTTATTTCCCACACTTGGCCCAGCGAAGCAGAGCACAGCTCAGTGGGGTCTAACAACGCCTTTCACTCTGGTGGAGGTAAGCCACGGGGACAGAGCCACGTGGACCTGCACCCAGCCCCAGTGTTTCAAGAGTCACCACAGGTCCCTTCTGTTTGGCGCAGCAACGCTTGTTTTTGAGCTCAAGTTATTTATGCTTTGGACCACTGCCCTTTCAGTGATATAAATGGAGTTAACTATGCAGATTCAAAAATTAAGACAGGTTGGGCACTTTTAGTATAGCAACATTTTCCTGTTATGTATAATATGATGTGTTTGTGTAATAATTATAGATAAAAGAATGCATGAAAAGAATCCACCTTCTACAAAGTTTTAAACAAACACACGACAGCACATGGCAACTACTTTGCCCTAAAATTCACTAGGTTCAGAATACCAAATGTGAAGTTGTGTAACTTAGGCACTATAAAAAAATCAGCTAATGGTGAAAAGTGCAAAGAAATATGCTGCATCTCTGAGGTAGTCGTGTTTTACTTGACTCAGCATCAACTGAATTAAAACTAAATTAAAAGATTCTATTACATTTGAGACCTGCTTTCTGCAGAAAGCAGATCTCTGTGCACGAAGCATCCTGAGCATAAAATACACAACTTGCTAGGCAGTGGGCACAACACTACTCTGGGTATTTAAGTAATGTAATGGAAACTGATAGATTTGCTGATGTTGAAGATGTAAAATTTAACTTCAGCATACAAGGAAGTAACTATGAGCTACTCTGCTCTGTCTAGAAGAAAAGGTAGGTATCTCTTTGAAGTGCAAGTTAGTATTATTCAGCTTCACGATAATCTCCCTGTCTTAAGGGACATGATTTATGAGTATAATGATAACACTTCATGCTCAGAAAGGCCAGCAACGTGACGTGGCAGGGCGTGAACTGCGCTGGGTTATTTTCCTGTTACTACACTGGCTGCTTACAACCGCACCATAAAACCAAGATGCACATTCACACAACCTAATGATCTTGTTTGAATGTCTCAATGTGTTTTTACCTGCTGTGTTGCAGCCAGCACACTCGCGGTTCACAACAGCCTCTGGACAGAGCTCCGTGCCGAGCTCCAGCACGCTGCCTGGTGCTCCTGGCCCAGCGGATGGCTTCGCTGCTGCTGCATCCTGCGAGCAGCCACCTGGGCTGTGAACGTGAACGCGTGACGTTTGCCACGGATCACGAACAGCTGCTGCCTCTCGCTCGACACCTTGCTGCAGAGCCGTGTGCCGCCTGGCGCTGCCGTTATGTGCTCGTCATGGCTGGAAAAGAGTGAGAATACTGCTGTGACTTTTGAAGAGAAATTGACACTCAGGCTTCTGAATTTCCCAGCACACTATTTTTCCCAAAGACTCGATGCTTGAGTTCTAGACAGGGCTCAACTGGTTGTGTAAAAGTCGGGTCCAGGGAATTTTGATGCTTGGCATCAATAGCTTATTTCAGCAGCATACTAAATGGAATGGAATAAATGAATCCCAAGTGTTACTGATCAGCACCAACAGTTCAAATTTCAGTCCATCTCAGATGATGTAGCTCAGGAACATTAATAAGGTGCACTAAGTCCTGTCTGCACTGACAAATTTAAAGATAATTTCAGAAGAAGACAGTTTGAAAGGAAAACATAATCTCCCTTTGCAAAATTCCTACCTGGAAAAAATGTGAATTGCTTAATGACTTGCATTCTTCAGTATTTCTATGTGGATTTTTTTTTTCCCCAAGGTTTTCATATTTTCATGGAGTGGACCCTTCACAAGGAATCAGGGAAAAGATGCCCATATGTGATATAGTTAAAATCAGAGATATCATCCATAGATTTCATGACTTTTTCATTTCTATTTCTTCTATTTAAAATCATGAAGTACCTGGGTGACAAGTTGCAGCAATTGTTTACATTATCTAAAACATCAGTGCAGCATTTTTGCAGCATACCAGCAAGAGCCAAGACCCGTATTCTACAAACATCTTTAAAGGAAACATTTCAGGCAAGCTGCAAACTTTGGGTTTGAAATTCTTGCTCCAGTTAAGGTTGGCACTTGGCGTTCGGATTTTTTACCTCCTTACCTCCTTTTCAATATTGCATATGCATTCCGGTACTGTCTTTTTAAGAGGAGACACCTTAAATACCCAAATCCCTCTGAACAGTGAATTCTTTTAAACTTTTATCTGAAGAGATGCTGTTTTACAATCTGAGAAGCAGAGTCTCCTCTGTCTATTCAGTGGCAGATAATTCAGAAAGGAAAGCTTTCCACTGACTTCAGCAGGGTCTGGATCAGACCCTTCAGCTAGCATTTTGATAGAGTTATTTTTCATTAAGATGCAACAATAACCAGTAGAACACTGTAATTATTTCTGGGGATTAAATAATTTTTGAGTGGTGAAATTGTGCATGATATCAGTCATACTTTGGAACCCAACCACTTTATACGCCATTGAAGGCCTCATCGCACACAAGGGATGCTTTGTGAGCCAAATTGGAATGAACTGGAAGGCAACAAAAGCTCTGGCTAGGAGCAGACCCTAGTTGTGAAGTGTGCGAATGATGTTCTCTTTAGGGCTGGAAAAGCTGTCTTATAGCTGGTGTGAACATTACAGATGCTGGTAAACTGTGAACCTCTCAGTGAACGTGCATGCCTAAATCTGAAATCGTTTTTGAATAATTCTTGCTTTCTATGCGAGTTTTCTAGGAAGGGGCTTCAGAAGTGTGATTTTTCCCAGCGAGAAGACTCAACAGAAACCCAGCTCTTCTGATGTGTTGATGGAGTTGAGGAGCAGACACCATGTGATGCAAGTTCATATAGGGCGAGCAGAATTAGGACAAATGTTTGAACACTTCTCAACAAATTGCTCACAAATGACTTACAGAGAGAATTACTCGCAGAACGATTAAAGCATATGTTTTCAAAGAAAAAAAAAAAAGAAAAAGATTCAGGAACATCAATCTGCTCACGGACAAATAATGAAAAGAGGAAGAGGAAAAAGTTATCAAACAAATATGAAACTGCAAATTACTCAGCTCAGTTTGCAACAAGCAATTTTTATGGTAGTAGGAGCTTGTGGAGTAGGAGGTAACTGTAAGAAGAATGATTGATTCAGTATCTTATATTGCAATTCTGGAAGGGGTTCAACATCTAATTTAAAAGCCATTTTCTTGCTTTTACCCAGTAAAGAAAACAAAATGATTGTCAATGACTGTGAGCTGTTTTGGGCAGATAGCATCTATTTTGTGTCCCTGTGGTCACTGACAAAGGCTGGTTCATAACAAAGAGCAGTTACTTATTACAAAAGACCTCTCTTGCCAGAAAAACAAAAACAAAAAAAAAGAAAAACCTGCCTGAGGAAGGATATTGCCATCATAATCCTCTTTGCATCTTCCCATTAGAGAGGAAAAGGTTTGCCTTTCCAGAAGAGATATAAAATTGGTCTTAAATTTGGTGCATTTTTTCAGCCTTTGCACTGTGGAGACTTGAGTAAACTGCTTCTTCTCCAGCCTCTCTTTTGGTCATGTCACTGGAGCGGAAATGGTAATAAAGTAAGCAGTGATTTACTTTCCCCTTGGAAGACAACAAAACACACTTTGGGCATCCTTCTCCTAAGACTGCCTGTTGTTCCTCCTTCCCAGCCCAACAGGAAGCCAGCCACCACACACCGTGACACTGGCAGGTATTTTCTGCTCAGGACAGAGGGGGTGGCTGAAACATATTCTGTGCCCATGGCACAGCGGGTGTGCTATCAGCATTCAGACCCCCTTAACTCCTTATACCTGTCTTCCTGATTCCCTATTTAATTCCTAATTTAATTCCTGAAAAGGCACATGCTATTTTTCACAGGGATAACAGATGTGAAGGAGTCCACTTGAGCCCTACTGCTTCACTTCAAAACAAAACAAAACAAAAACACAAAACTTAAGATGTTAATGCTATAAATAAACATTATGGCACAATCTTTGGGTAAACGATATCCAGCATTACACAAAATTTTAGTCACAATAAAGGATTTTACAAGCTCCTTTGAACTAATGAAAGAAAGGGTTTCATTTAGAACAGTGATACGTTCATTCCAGTAAATGCCACTTGCCATAAATCTCAGTATAAACTGAGCCAAAATAGTTTGCTGTGACTTAACAATAACCAATGACTACAATTTCATTTTACTCTTACTATGTTTTTAGACAAACGGTTACCAGCACCAGTAGATTTCTGTGTCCACTGAAGGGAACAAGAAGACGGTGCCTTTCTGTCTCTGCTGTGCTGATGGCTGTGCTTGAGGAGCTGCTCCTGCATCACCCACCTCTGCTGGGGCACACAGCAGCTCATCACCTGCAAAGTCACAAATTTAACTACACGAATGCTTTCATTCTGACCATAATCTGAATGTAGAGAGATTTGGCCTGCCTCGGTTTGGTGACTGCAGGTATAGATGGAGACTACTTGATCCAGGTCAAAAGCTACCGCTGCCCTTTGCCTTTACCCTGCCCAGAATCCCCCAATCCAATTGCATTTAGGAAATTGGGCTAGAAAGGGTAACAACATTCTGCTGCTGCAGCCCCCCCAATCCTGCAAGCTTTTTTGCTATTGTTTAATTTGCTACATGTGATTAACTCCTCTGTGTTTCTGCCTGGCAGAATTCGTGACTAAAAATACCCTGCGAGTATATGGTGTGTGCTGCAACACTGGCAGAAAGTAAATAAGACCATAGTCTTCATAATCGCTGTTTTTGCAAAGAACTACTGCTCCCAGCAGACTGGCTATTTTAGGCTGTAAATGGAAAGCAGAAAATGAGATTTTCTTTCCCTGCCAGGTCTTCTCCTGGGAATTTTATTGCTTTCTGCTGTGCACCTACTCTGGGTGTTGATGGCAGCACACCGATAATACCGGTGTCATGGAGGATGGATCACTGGAACTGGTTCTGAAATATGACAGTGAACGTGGGAAATAATTTCCACTGGTATCAACATATCAATTGTTGATATAAAATGGAGCGATAGATCAAAAGCAGATCGGGATAGCCTGATTTACTCCATGATTCACTCCATGATTCAGGTGACAGTTCATTCAAATTCAGCTTTGCAAAGTCAGTAAAGGTATTCCTTAGCTGCCTGCACTTTCTGTTCTAATATTGGTAATATATTTACTTCTATCTTACTTTTGCAGACCACCTTTTACCTCTTATTTGACGATTTAAATGCAGTTATGAAAGTAGACACTCTTGATTTGTAGTCCCATTGACACCAGCTATGCCTGGCCTTATCTGCATTATATAGCACCTAAATCACACGTATCGTATAGATCTAACAAAAGACCTTTGCACGGTGTTTACATCTGAGAAGCATTAATTATCATTCTTAGACTTCATGTATTATGCTTTTTATTTTTTTCT
Organism: Netta rufina; assembly: GCF_964035555.1. Lineage (NCBI taxonomy): Eukaryota > Metazoa > Chordata > Aves > Anseriformes > Anatidae > Netta > Netta rufina. Next base: position 3,802,152 of record NC_140133.1, on the reverse strand, counting down.
GGAAAAAGCCCTCCATTATTAGGAATTCAAAAGATTAGACTTTGTTACAGTAACATGCAAATCTGGGAACTTGAGAACAAATTATAATCCTTAGCATCTACTGCACCTTTTTGATGCCCAAAATGGTGTTCAGAAAGATTTTCCGTTCCAGGAAATACCCTAGATATTTCATGGCGTGGATACTGCTGTGGTATCAGGTCTGTATCCCCCCATTTGATGGAACACCACTCATGAGCATCCTTTGACTTGTTGAGTAACTGGTGATTTATTTTAATCAATTGTAGTACCATGGCAAAGTGCTCTCTTTCTGTGTATATAAGTAAGAAACTTTTAACATGGGAATAACGTCAATCGTGCTGTTTTATGTACTGAGGGAGAGGGAGTGAGCTTTTCTGGGAGCAAACTTATTGAGTGAAAGCATACCACAGTCAACAAGGGTCAGCTCTGGCACTGGGCAGATGAAGGAATTTCAGAGAACACGTGAAAAAAACAGATGGCTTTAAAGAAATAAATAGAAAAACTGCTTTGTGTTGTACCCAGACATCACATGTGATAATCCAGACATCACAAATTGCTGTCAGAATTATGATCTGTCATTCTCATGCTATTCCCTTTTGCTTTGTCATTTACAGCAATCATGTGCTTGTCTTCAAGCAGTCTGATGTTGTTCACTACTTGGTTCATTTGACCTTAAAAATATCATTAACATGGCAAAAACATTTGAAAGTTGGAAAATTATCATCTAAGGAAAATTCCTGGAACACAACGAAAGACAGGAAGCGACTGAAGAACCCCCTCTGATGTATTCTATTTGAAAAGGGCCTGTCTCTCTGCATCTCCTTACACACCACAAACCGCAGCTGTCTTTTCTAATGCTGCTTCCTCTGCACTTTTTATGACAGGCTCTCTTGCCCTTAAAAATTTCTTTTGGTACTATCTTCATCCTCATCATTTTCTACTCTCCTTTCTAAAACGGTGCAACACCTAGCTCTTGCTTATTGCCCCACTTCTTGCCCTCTTGTCAGCTCCAGACTTCCTCTCCTCTTCTACCTGTGATCTTATTTACTTATCTGGGCATCTTTTCCCTCTGTCCTTCACTCTTTAATCCCATGGCTTTGTGTGTAATCGCTCTCATCCCTGGACTCCCTTCCCCCTATACAATTACAGCTCCTCAAAATCAGAGCAGCAGACAATAGACGTTTTTAGAAACAGAGTATGCACCATGGCTAGCCACCACCAGAACTACTTTTAGATTTATAGCCTTTTTCTCCAGAGAACCCTACTTCTTTTTACATAGGTGTCAGCTGGAAGCACAGCGTGCATTTCTCCCCTTTGTGCGGCACCTAGCACAGTGGAGGACATCACCTCTTTGGTCCCAGGGATGCTCGAAGTATCTTTCACCTGCCAGGTCCTTGCCTCCTATGCTGCAGACTTACCATCTTCTACTTCCTCCTTTGCAGCCCTTCAGCTTGCAGCTCCTCACTTTCCCTGTGCCGTACACACGTGGGAACCTGGGCAGGACAGCTGGGACTGCTTCAGTGCGTGCTGCTCTGTTGCGTCCTGTGGTCCAAGCATCTTGCTGATAAGATGTTAAGCCAGCCCAGTAGCCTCAAAGAATGTTCAACTTAACACTCAAAACGTCGTTTATCCTGGAAGTTTAACACATGCAATGTTCAGAAAGTGTACATAGGGAAGGTTTTTTCTACCCCATAAAAGGGGTCGTATAAGTCCTGAAAGGAAGAGCCTGGGAGCCAAAGAACATGGCTCTTCAAGCAGCTCAAACTGCTTTTAAAGTAACTTGATCAGTTAGGGAACTAACTGAGAAATCCATCAGAGGGAAGAGGAGGAGTGGGGACTAGCACCCCTGCTCTTGTCAATTCTGTCAACTGCTATTGAAATAAAGGGCCTGTAGAAGAGAGGGTCATAAAAGAAAAAAGGAAAGAGTTAATTTTCTGGAAAAAAGAAAAAGATCAATTTAATTGATACCAAAGGTCTGTTTTTACTGCTGAAAATTATATCAGAAAATGTCAGAATTTGAGAAAAACAGACCTATGAGAATCTACCAAATTCAAGAATAAGGAGTTTCATTTTTATGCATGTATCAAATATCAAAGAACATCTCTGGTGGTAAAGTGCAAACAACAGGTTGGGGCTTTGCAAAATCAAGCAGTGGCCTTTCACAGAACCTTTTACAGTCAATACCATAAGAGTAAAATAATACAGTATTTCATAAAGGGATTTTCAAAAAGTTTTTATGTGAGAGTGGTGCAGTTTGCTACAGTTTCACAGCATGCACTTGAGTTTACTCTTTTCTCAGCCAATATAAAAATACTGTCAAAGATTTTTCCACATATTAAGCAGACACTGATTTGCAATGTGAAGATGTAATTAAATAGTGTGATGGATTGTTGTAGGTTCCATCAGCTCTTTCAAGGCTTTCATATCACTTAATTGTCTGGACAGTAAATTTCGATTTTACTTATATTATGTGAGTAAAGAAGTCATGTTCCATGAAATAACTGATGTTCAGCTGGGTACTTATTAAAGGATATACATGACTCTTAGAAGGGCACAGGCTCAGCAAAACAGAAAACTGACCCTTCAGGTTGAGCACCCTAAAACCGTGTCATCCAAAACCCACAAACTGCTTGGGAACAGTTAGGCTAATGCTTACAACTTTTGTTATAAGTTCTTGTGGTGCTATTCAGTGCAATACAATTATAAGCACACGAGCTTTTTGTATCACACAGCTGTTAGCCAACAACATCCTGATGTTCAGCCAGGTCTGCTATTCTAATAGCAGACTGAAACTTTTCTAAGTTAAGCCTAAATAGAAACAATTGCATGTCCATACCTGTACTTGCAGCATTCTTCTGGTGTCTTATTTCATTGAAGATCCTCTGACTATTCAGTCTGTTATTAAGGAGAACATGTATCAGAATATATACCAGAAAAACATATTCTCTCAGAATAGAAATCAAGATCAGTAGGCAGGAAAACCTTAGTACCTTAATGGGGCTCAATATGAATGACACGTGGGCTAATCCATCTGTCAGTCTTCTCCTACTACAGGTACTCTAGCTGAACAAGAAACACTGTATTTTGTTAATTATTTGTACTTCACATTGCCCCATACCATGGGGTCCCCCTGGGCAGGCACACAGGAGCAGACAAACCTTGTCCTGGAGGCCTGCAGCTCCAAAAAGTGGATGTTTGCCTCCTGCATTTTCAACCTTCTGCCAGGGTTGTTTCCCATCACTAACTGACAGAGTACTAAAATGGCTCTGAAGAAAGCTGTAAGTTCGGTTTAAATCATTAACTCCACTGACTTCAACATAATAATAATAATAATAATAATAATAATAATAATAATAATAATAATAATAATAATAATAATAATAATAATAATCTGCACCTACCTCACTGTCAGCTTTATGGGTCTTGTCCAACACATTCCCCAAAGCCCATCAGGGACCCAGCGTGCTGTTGCTGTGTCAGCAGGCCACTAGCAAGGCACCAGCTTATTCCAGCAGAGCATTGGATACTAGGCAATTTGGGGACTGTGTGAAACTTATCTTCCATAATTACCTGTTAATCAGTGCAGAGTGCTTTCTAGAGCAGCTTGATATAATACAAAATCATGCTTTAAATATTCTTGGCTTACACTATGTACCAGCAAGAGAGGAGGATGACCTCGAGAGTGCAGGGTGGTTTCTTGAGAGCCCACAGAAATACTGTGACGTGATACAGCTGAGAGAAATAGTTGAAACTGGCCTGAAGCTGCCAGAAGGGAACTGAGGGAATCTATAAAGTAAACAGGAGAGCTGGGCAGTTTCTGTCTCAGCCCATCTGTAATGCCACAGGACTGGTATTTATTAGGAAAATAGGCATTATAAGGAAAATAAGACACAGTCAACCTACGACTGCATCTTCTGTCTTGCAGAAAGATGAACATGTTATTTATTTGGACCTTCTAGGCATGCTGTTTGCCCACACACTGCAGCCAGTCCCTTGGCAGAAGCCCCGCTTGCCGAGTCAGTGAGCAGGACAGCAGGCAGAGCTGGCCTGTGAATGGAGCACGTCCCAGCACCATCCACAGCCACCTTTAGTAAAACAGAAATTGTACACACCTGTTTTCCACCAAGATCGCCGAGCACAGGTCTGGCCCACCAGCAGGCGGTCTGCTCACCCCCGGCGCTCGGTCACACAGGGGTCCAGGGAGGAGAGGCACCCCCAGGTGAGGGGAGCAGTGGTAGCTCACCGAACCCCCAGGGATCCCCAGGAAAAAGCGATTTTCTGTCTTCGGAAACTTCTGTTGGGGTGCACAACCCTTCCACCAGCTCCTCAGGCCTCTCTCCAATTGCTGCAGAGTTTTGCTCCTCACATTACTGTGAACGGTCTTCTCATTTCCAGTCTGCGCTTATTCATGATTAATTTATACCCATTTGATCCCAGGCTAGCATTAACCTTTAACTCCTACAGTTTCTCTGCTTGATATTTACCCCTAAGGGTATTTATAAATAGTTGTCTTCTCTCATGCTTAGCTCGCTGTGCTAAAAAAGATATACTGATGTTTATCGGCAATGGAATCCTTCCTGCACAAGAACAAGCGTGTCGCCTCATCTCGCAGATTAGCCCAAAATAGGCCTCTGGCTTGCAACAATGCGGTGTTCCCAGTTACATTCAGAGGCTGGTTGTTTTTGTCTGGCAGTGACAGCTACTGGGTGTTGGGACACCAGTCCCCACCACTTTGGGAGCCACAGCCACGCCCATTAGGGCCCAGCAGGCCGGGCAGCGCCATGTCTCTCTCGTGAGGCACCCATGGGCTGCCGGGCAGAGCTGGCCCCTCGCATGCCAGTCATGGGAGGGCTCCTCCTCTGCAGCCTCCCAGGCTGCGCCTCCAAAATAAGGCAGCAGCCTCCAAAACACACAAAAATCAATCTGAAATGAGTTGGTCGGCCCAACCTCGCTTGAGTGTTGGGTGCTGTGTAAGCATCCCCGCAGCAGAAGGGAACTGTTAATTGTCCTAACTGGCACCTCCCTCTGCAAAGCTCCTCTGTGTCTTTGTTGGAGAATTATTATTTGGGGCGGGGAATTATCCTGGCAGAACACGGCTATCAAAGTTACACTCCCCACTGTCACAGACTGCACCTTCCCTGCAGACCACACACTCCTGTCACATTTTCCTCTTCCTTTCCCTCCCTTCTCCTTCCTCCTCAGTTCCTCCCAGCGCATGCACTTGCCCCTCGCCGACCCGTGGCACCTGCTGCCATGACGAGAAGCTCCTGCAGGCTGCCCAGGGCAGCAGGCCTCATGCAGTGGTGGCACAGCGCTGCCCTTCCCTGCTGGCAACCTCTGAAAGCTGCCAACATGCTGTACTGGCATGGTGCTGGGAGGAGCGGAGAGGGAGGTGGGAGCAGGAGGTGCTGCATCGAGCACCATCGTGGCACCCAGGTGGGCACTGGGGCCGAGGAAGAAGGTTTACCACATGCACACTGGGGTTACCTTCGTGCCCTCTGCTATGTTTGCGCCCCCACGAGAATTCCAGGGAATAAGTTAAACAGTTAAAGGATTTACTAAGAAAGCTACCATGACAATTATTCCTGAACGCTTGTGGAATGGCAAATCCGGATCCATCTAGTGTCCTGTGGGAAGGTGGCAATGGCCCTTACCCCAGCTCCACGGGCTCGGGCACTTCCAAGAGGCAGCACGCTGCCGTCAGCACACTCAGCAAGAAGCTTGAAGGAGCAGGGGGAATGTTGCCTCTGCGCCAAATGTGCTGGCTTTGAAGCGTGCCAGTGAGTTGGCTTTTCCTCCTGCTTGGGCCCTGCTCCCGTTCATGGTGATCTTCCCAGTTCCCAGGCAAAATATTTCCCTACAATGAGCTGCACCATCTGGAGGAAATATTTCCACCAAATACCTACCTGCCTATTACGGAGTGATGCTGGTCTTCCATTTTCACAGCTTTGGCATTCTGCAATACAATCCATTGGTTGGGCTTGGAAGTATCTGGACCTGGTGCTTTGCATGGGTAACAAATTGCAGGGGCAATATGTTCCTGGAAGGCTGAAGGTTGCATTTGTAGAGCTAAAGCCTGTAAAATTACTGGTCTTCCAAGCATGCAGAATTGCAAACTTCAGTGTAAACAGATTCCTCCAAAATAAACAAATACTCTTACTGAGGAAAAACAAATATTGAGCTCTTTGAAGGAATGGCAAAAAAATGTTCAGGAACTCTTGACATCTCTTCAAAGTAAACTCCCTCTTACAGAATTGCTTTTTAGATCACCATGCTTAAAATAGTAGTGATGAAAAGTATTTCTAGCCTTCATTTAAAGAAGGAAAGTGTCTTTACTCTGTCAGATATTTATGGCAGCCTCCTGAATACAGGGGACTTAGTAAATTCAAAATAGTCAATGCTAAATTTTACTGAGAAACAGACTTTGCAGAGATGAAGTTACACTGCATCATGCTGCCTTGCTTTGACGATTAATTTAATTAAAGTGGAGCATTGAAAGTTTCTCTGCTTTGAGATGAAATGTTTTGTTTTAATTGCTAACAGCACCCAGAAGTCAGCCGGGAGCTCAGAGATTATGCGCTGCCTTTTGGAAGAGCATTGCCCAGCAAAGAGCACCTCAGCGTGCAAGGCAGCGGTGCAGCCGTCATTGCTGCTCAACAGGCTGTGGTCTCGTCCTCCTATAGGAGGAAAACCATCTCTCTGTTAATGAGAAGAGAAAAACTGGCATTGCAGGATGAGAGTGCACAGGGAACTGCAGCAACGAGGCACTGCAACATTGCTTTGCTAAATCAAAAACAGCATCAAAAAAAGAGAAGTGGACAAAACCACAACCTGTGCTGGTGATACAGATTTGGCTAGTGCCGGTCCGAGTGAGCCTGCATTCCCAGCTGTACCTCCACTATCAGCAGCACCAGTACCTGGCACCTGCCACCTCTGTGCTTTGAATTGAGCTCTCCACCTCAGCAGTGTCCCTCTGGGAACAGGGGCACCCAGAGGCAGATTTGGGCACAGCCCATCAGAGACGCAGGTTTGGACTGCAGCACTACCAGAGCTCCCACTTGGCCTGTGGTGCCCAGGAGGACCTTGGTGCCCTGCAGCACCCGCCCAGGGCAGCAGAGCCCAGCACCTACCGGCCCTGGTCCCCAGGGTCCCCTTGCATATTGGGACAAGCCAGTCAGTGCCCACGTCCCCAGCACAGCTGAACCATGAGGCAGGAAGCATCTCCCACTGGGCACAGAGGAGTGCTGGGAGGAAGGAGGGCTGACCCCACACAGCACTGTGTGCCTGGGACAAGGTGCCAGAGAGAGTGCATCATTGTGGGAGATACCTGGTGAACACCAAGACAGCTAATTTTAGCAGGAAGTAGGCTTCCATTTTGCTTCAATTTATCCTTAAATTCCCCCTTGCCCATAGCACACAAGGATGACTGCCAAGGGCAGAGCGGCAGCTGATCAGTAAACAGGGCACCAATTCGGGACACTAAATCTTCTGAACCATTCCCTGACAAAGGCAAATGCCAGAGCGACTGTTCCGGTCTCACGCAGAGACCATTGGGTTCCTCTCGTTGCTCTCAGGGCTTGCAAATAGAATCTGTCCTTATATCAAGTTGTTAACAAAAACATGAGTGCGAGCGACCCTCTCACAACCGAGGAGAACATTTTCTGTAGCTGCCCCCAGCACCCCCAGGCACGTTTGGGGAGAGCTCCCTCCCCCCCCCCCCCCCCATTATTTGCCACGAGTTTTACACAGCAAGGCATGAACTCAGAACCTAAACATTTTGATTGGGTTTCTGCCACAAGCAAGGCAGCGATAAGGAATGTGGCTTGGTTGAAACACGCTGGCTCCCAGCTCTGGCATTGCTGCTCTCTGAGCAGAGGCTTTCCAGAGACCCTCACAGCTTTGGGAGGACGCTTCTGGGTGATTTAATGACCAGTGAACTTTGCCCAGCCTTCAGGCGCTAAACTCACCCGAGGAGCTGAAGCATAGTCAGGTTTTTGATGTTTGGAAGGACTGCAGAAACAGAGTCCATCTGATACTGAGTATTGCAAAAACAAGGCTCAGAGAAGAGGCTGCTGCTTTCAGTTTACTTAATTAGTTTATACACTGAAACTATGAATAAAAGGGCTGTGCAATTGCTTTGGCTTTAGTAGTAGCCCCGCAACCATGACAACGGTGAAGCATTACTGAATCACCATGACAAAGAGCTGGGGAGAAGACTGCTGCTGCAGAAAAGCTAATTTGGGCCAATCAGAAATCGTGCTTGCATGGAAAAATACGTCCTCCAGTAGTTGCTGTACTTTAATGCTCAGTTTTTAAGTGTCATATAAAAATAAATACCGGGGAATGGGTTTGGGGCAGCTCACACGCATCCATGACGGTTCATTTTGATCACAATCTTAACTGCTGGGTAATGACAACCTGTTTGTGCAAAGCCAAGATGTTATACAGCTACTTCTACTTCCTTAAAAACAGAGATCTTAAAATGTACAGAGCAGAGCTGCTTCCTCTGCTGATAGCATGGGAAATGCAGTCACCATGCCCGCCACACCAGGTGGCACAGGTGCCTGCCAGCCCCAGCCTGGGGACCTCTCTGGGCAGCACCCGCTCTACTCTGGCAATTTGCTCACAAATGTGCTGCATTTCTGGGAGACGGTGCACTGCACACCATGGCTGGTGGCCACAGCCCCTTGCTTGCCCCTGCCCCATCCCAGGCCCCTTGGGACGCTGCCCTCAGCAGCACCCAGGGCTCCAGTGCATGTGCTGGGCATCTTGTCCTACAGCTGGTTATATGGAAAAACAAAAAAAATTCTGTGCTTGTTCCCCACCCTTCCCCATGAGTCTACACCCTCCTGATAAACAAACTCTGAAATTTTGCCTGGCACCAGGAGGTGTTCCAGTGACACGCTACTGCTTTTGGAGAGGGCACAATGAAGGGAAGAGGAACAGCACCTGGAGGACATCTCCTGCTCCGGCGTGCTGGGCCAGGCTGCTCAAAGGTCCCACAGCAGCTTTGGCAGAGGAGGGAGCATTTAAAACCCACCTCTTCAGGGTCACTTGGCACAGCACGACTGAAAAACCTCACACTCCTTCACAGAGGGTCCATCGTTCCTCCTGAAGTTTCACTTATCGCAGCGGGAACTCACCCAATACTTACCGGAGCAGCAGGGGAAAGTCTCCTCGGAAAGCACTGCACCAGCGAGGGGGCAGTGGACACAAACCAACTGTTGCAAACCACGCGTCCCCGATGGACCACCGAGGACAGGCAGAGCTTCGCTGAGGCTGCTGACCCCCAGAGCCTGTGCCAGCGTTAGCACAAGGTATGCCAGGCTTTTTTTGGAGCTGGAGAGCTGAAACCACAGGAGACAACACCCAAAAATGCCTGAAGGAGGCCGGGAGCTGAGCCTGGTGGCAGGGAGGCTCTGCCGGCTGCAAGCCCCAGGCGTGAGCAAACCCCGGGCTGGGCACCTGGGCAGTCACAGCTCCGAAGGGCAGCAAGTGGGGCTGGGGGCTGAGCCTGGCAGAGAAGCAGCCAGAGCAAGGGGGGCTCCTGCCCGCTCCGTGCATGCTCAGGGAAGCCAGGCTCTGCTCAGCCGCTGAAAATAAACAGCGCTGCCTGTGAGACAAGTGCCCAATCCATCTTCCTAGCAGAAATGGCTCTGCAAGCCTGCAAACTCGGTGCTCGGGTCAGGGGAGGTAACCGAACAGAGTCCCACCATTTATTCAACAGCCATCAAGGCAGCTGCCCCTTGGGCATCGGAAAACACCGAGGGGTTTGGGGAGGGGCTGCAGCAGTTCCAGGGTCGCATTGGGCTGCCCGGGGCACTGGCCCCACGTAGTGCCCACAGGCAGAGACAGCTGGTCTGGATCCTCGCGTGAGCCTGGGGACACAGCCTCTATGCGCTCCTTAGTGCAGAATATGCTGGGTGCTACGGGCACTTCTGAGTCAGGAGAAACTGCAGCCCTGCGGTGTTACAGAGCAACAGGTATCGGACCCAGTGTTGTTGGCTCTTTGGAACATTTTAGGCAAGCAGGGGAGTTTCTCCTGTGTTTTTGTGTCCTTCTTTCACCTTTCTCGTGCTTGCAAGCACAGCCAAGGAAGGATCATTACCCCTGGGCTGCTGCTAATTGAGCTGGAGATGGGACAGCCGCTAATAGCCACAACTCAAATGAAAGAGCATTCAGCTTGATTTTTCAGCAACTGTATTTTCCATTGAGAAGCCATCCAGGCAGGTAATCTCTGAACAATTTTACTTGCCTCATTTTATAATAATTGGCGCTAGAAAACAGTGAAGAATAATGACAGGAAAAATCATGAATAAAACCCCTGCGTGCTTAGCTCTACCGGACACATGTCCCTTTACTTCTCGTCACTGGTAAGCAGTGACATTTCTCCTTCCACACTGCTAATCGCCATCTTCCTTTCATGCCATCCCTCAGCAATCAACACTCACCAGAAGATACCTGGAAACACATCCCTGGATTCTCAGTGCAAGAGCAAGCACAACAGAGGCGGCGACTGACCTCACACCAGCACGAGCAGAAGGGCCGAAACCATGCTGCTGGTGGCGTGGACAGGGCAGCAGAAGGGTGGCTTCTTCCCAGCTGCTGCCACCTTCTCCCTCCCCGCTCCCCCCAGCGTTGCCAGACAGCGCCGGCCAGGTACCCGAAAATGAAGGTTTGTTCTGCCACCAATAGGCAGGCACAGCAACACCGAGGTTTCTGGACTGGTGTTTATGCTTCTTTAAACCAATGCAAACTTCAGCTTAAAAAGGACAACGCAGCCAGTTTAAAATGAAAAATAACCCCTCCAAATGTCAAGCTGAAGGGCTGCAAGTCCCCCGTCCTCAAAAGCGCTCCTCATGTCAGCTGCTGTCAGGAGCTGACTGGAGCAGTCAACAGCCTGGCAGTCCGAACTCTCCTATGCAATTAGCAAATATTTGAGAATTATTCTGCTATGTTTGACATTTTAAACTGACTCCCAATTTCTATAGCTATGCTAACAGCCCCTGGATTCCTCGTTAAACATCTAACAGTTTCAAATATCGCCGTATGCCCCCAGCATCAAATCAGCATCTCACCAAATTTATTCCTCCCTTTTTTTCCAGAAATTTTTCTGCTCCAAGCACTGAAGCACCAAGAAAGTAAGGAAAGGAAATAAAATATTTACACGTGTTCTTGAATCTGACAGAAACTGTATCAATCCAGAGGGGATTTGAAAAAGAAGTTTTCAACAGATTTTCCCTAAATCAGAAGCTATTATTTTACTGCTTCAGAAGCCCCTGTTGCAGGAAGCTAAGCTGCACTTTTAACATTTGCAATTGTTTCCTTCTATTACCACAAAGATCTATCCTTTTTGGGAAGCCTCGGTTCCAACCCCACAGCTGGGCTGTTTGGGTTTGGGACCATCGTTTGATCCCACCTAAGCACCCACCAACACTTGCTGCATGGACACGGAAGCTGCTGCAGCCCTGCTGCCTGCTCGCACACTCACAAAGGCCTTGCTGATGGACCCTACTGAAAGCCCGAGCAGCTGATGCCTCCAGCCATTCCTCCGGGAGGATTACACGCTGATTAACCTCACAGAAAACCTCAAAGCCAAGGCCTAATACTGAGGACATCCCCAGGGATTGTCTGAGAAGATAAAGATGCCCATACCAATAACCCAGGAAATCTTCACTGCAAATTATCCCAAGACTTTAACTGTTTTATGAGCAGGTCTTGTAAATGACTCAGAAGAGTTCATCTACAATTTAGCTAACAACAAGTTTTTTTCTGAAGTTTTGTATGCATCTAAACTCATAGCTACACTGTCAATAGATAGATTGCAAAAAAAAAATGCTTATTTTTTTCTTAAAACAGTTGTTTTATGTTGAAAGGAATTCCAGAATACCTGGCAAACACCGAGGAGCCCCACTCTCCTGGGCACGGCTATGCCTAGAGCAGATGAACTGGGTTGATTTCGTTGCACTCAGCTCCCATGTGGAAAGATTTATTTATTTATTTAGGTGGCATTTTTCTAGCTTGGGCCGGAGCGAGCCGCAGTGACTCACAGGGAGCACGGAAGAATATTTCCCAGGGATCGGCCCCGGGCAGGGGCTCACTGGCACGTGGGATGCCAGTGGAGCGCCCTGGGGCTCCCTCCCACACAAGGTGCCAGGAGCCCCACAGAGGGCAAGCTCCACAGTAAGGCTTCAGACCAGAGACATCACCACTGCCTTGGAATATTCACGGGGGCAATGAATTCAGGGAGCTGCTGCAGGTGCTGCCTCTCTGTGTGTGGGTACAGGACACAGCCTCCCTGTCTCAGCACCAGAGTATCGAAATCAACGTTCATGTCCAAAAAAAGGATGCCAAAAACACCTCATTCCCAATGGCCCCTCCTCGGGCACACTGAAGCAAGGACCAGAGCTAAGGGGCCCAGAACAGACTTGGGTCCCTACTAGCTCACGGCTGGAGGCAGCAGGCACTGAGATGCACCCGAGCAGTGTTTCCCCTGCAGAGTCCTCCTCATCAGCACGCAGGGAGCAGCGTGAGCACCCCTAGCACTCCTCAGGGCTTGTACTTCAAACTGCAGTGCCAGCCTTCAGTACGTGGGCTACAGACAAAAACCGAGCAGCCTTTTGCTGAAGAGATTAACTGAAGGTAGGTGGACTTGGCAGAGGTGGGGGAAACAAACATCCAGGGTTTGCTGAAGTTTTCACTCCTCGGTGTTAACCCTGATGCTAATCCCTATACTTAATCTGAATATTCACAGATGATTTTTAAATACTTATCTGGAGATGGAGGCTTTTTGGCTTCCTGAAGTCATAGCTGAGGCCATGTAGGAGCCCAAGGCGTTGCAGGAGCAACAAGGGTCGGGCACCAGAAAGCCTCTGGCAGAGCCCTGGAAGGCAACCAGCACCCCAGGAGGTACCGCAGGGCACTGCCCTGCAGAAAGGAGCCTTTTAGGGAACAAAAACTCCAGGTGATGGCAGAGCATGTTCCTGCCATGATCGCTGCCACAGGGACTCGTCCCAGGGCAGCACGTCAGGGACGTGACACTGCTGCCCCCACGCAGAGCGTGCTCAGCATGCTTGTGGCAGCCCAGGGAGGATGGCAGAGACCAAAGCAGCAGACGGAGGGTGCAGTGCTCAGTGGGACCCCACAGCTCCCCCCGCTCGCAAGAGGAACCAGTCCGCTCCCTCCTGCCAGCAGGAAAGCCAGAGGCAAGCAACATTTCAGCAACAGCCCTCACCACTTGTCCAGCTCCTGCTGTCATGCAGGAGATTATTTCCATTTCCTTAGATGTGGGTAGAACAGGAGGCAACACAGAAGCACAAACATCTATTTTGGCCCTGAGGCTTCAGCTCTGATTTTACGAGGTGTTTTAATGGTTTCTTGCTTCAGGGCTCTCGAGCTTGAGGTGCCAGCAATAGACCTAAATCCACCCATGTTCTCAGCTGAGCTCAGGAGCAGGGGAAGCTAGCAGGTCAGAGCTGAGGTGGTAAGGAAATAGTGAACAGCAGCATCAAAATAAGATTTATTATTTAGAACTCAGTGTTGGAAGAGACAGACATGGCAGATAACAACGAAACAAAATGCCAGGCTCCAGCTATGAGAAGGGATGATACGGAAAGGCTTGCGGGCAACTAGAAATTCTTATTTCTGTGGTACCAAAAACTGAGCTAACAGAACATCGCAGTCTGACACTGCCTAAGGGGGGAGCCACCGAAGTTTTTGGGTGTTCAGCAGCAGGTTGGAAGAGTTTGGGGCCAAAACATAACAGCAAAAGCAGCACTCTCTCCTGCTCCTCAGGAACAGAGCTAAAAGCCACCTTTCTAAAGAAAAAACAGTTGAGTAGTCTTTTTTAATAAATGATTACTCATGAGATTATTGCTACAAACAGGTCTGTACACCACCTCAGCCCAGGAGACAGGTGAAGCCTATCATCAGCAAATCAAGAAAAAGAAATCTCCCACCACATAATTTTAGCTTGTTAAAGGCACTTTAAAATCTTTTAAAAATTGCTCCAATTACTGACTTGTCTGCAGAAGGATTTTAGGCTTACATTTAAAATTAGAAGCGACTTGAGAACTGTATTCAACTCTGGCAAGAAACTGTGGCTGGTCTAGAAGAAAAAGAAAGGTGGGGGGAGAAAGGAAGTGACAGTACAAAGTTACTCTCCAGTGAAGTCTCTAGGTTTCTTTACTTGATTTAACCAGATTTAAAATAGAGCATTCTCTTTACAGAAGAACAGCTCTGACTGTGAGAAATTCACTTGGACTTGGAATTTATCTTCTTTTAACTACAACCTGAATACATGTGCCTAGCTTATTTTTCGAAAATGACTTAAAATACAATTAACTGAGTAAAACAAAAAGTATTGGAAAGAATGCCTCCTCCTCCCTCTTCTCCAGAAGCTGCTCACAGGAACCTGGCTTACAACAGAAGGGAACAATTTGGAACAAAATCCTTTTCCCCCAAAATAATTTTCCTTTATTTTTGCATAACATTTTTGTATTTCCAACTATAAATAAAAAATGATTAGAAAGAAGTTACAAAATTGGTAGAATGGACCAGAACGGCACAGAATTTCTCACACACGACAAATCATTTCCCATCTTCCTCTTCCTCCTCCTTAGCTGCAGCGGGACCTGGCGCTTGGCACCGTAGCTGCGGGGGCCACGTGTCAGTCACTGGCGGTCGCATTTTCAGAATCTAAAAAACAAAACGGCCACGTGAGATCACAGACCGCAGCGTGCCAAAGGCACTTCCATGACAGCCACTTCAGGCAACACACGAGAACAGAACCCAAAGGTCCTCACACTGAGAACACGGCAGCACAAACGCTCCTAAAGCACCTCACCAAGTTCTTCAGAGTGAGGTCCCCACTCGGACACGAGAGGCCACGCTGATGCCCAGGGCCCACAGCAGAAGAACCAGAAGGAAGCACAATGAGCACAAGGCTGAAGCAGCAGCAGCAGCAGCCGCCCCGGGAGCCGTTGCATGCCCCACGCTCGGTGGCACGCACCCCACCAGTGCACACCTGCTGCGCTGGGGACGTGTGCTGATGTCCTGCACTCCATGTCATGGCAACGTGCATGCTGGTTGTGGGATCTGCAGGCATGTATGCTTTGTATATGGCATACAGCTTACTAGATTATTCCAGAAAAGACACGGTGAGTCTTTCAGGGCAGAAGGGAATGCAAGATGCATCAGGGAGAAGCACATTATGCAAACAGACTTTGGCCTAGCTCCTAGGAGGGGGGGGGGGGGGGGGGGGGGGGGGAGTGGAGGGGTCTTGTTTAAGGCTTTGCTATCATTAAATTCAGTCCCAGTTTTCTCCCTCCCATCTTTCTTGCTCTGCCTGTTCAGAGGAAGAATTGCTTTTAAAGGAAGTAAAATTATGTCTTGGTCATCATTCTTCCACAAGGTTCTGCTCAACAGCAGTTCTGCAAATCCACCTGAAGGCACCACTGTTCTCAACAGCTGCCCACTATTAATAACCAGTCCTGGCACAGAAGTACATCAAGAAAAATGAAGTAAGACAAAATTAATGATCTCCAGGTAACAGGGAAAATCCTTAAGACTGCAATGGGACTTACTCCAGCCTACACAGCAGGTCAGCCATAAAGCCAAAACCAGCACGAGCTCTCCGGGTGCCTGGCTCTTGTTAGAAACCCTCACGTATACTTAGCCCACATCCCCAGGGACAACATCTCCAATTCTAATACTGAAGGCAGCCTGAACTTTTGACCAAAACTTGAAAGAGCAACATCAACAGCACTGAAGAGATCAGTGAATTTAGCTATACTAAATTTTCTGTGCTGAGGAGAACCACAGAAAAAAATGTGCCTTGCATCTTGTAGCTGCTGACTGGAGAAGGAAATGAGCACTAAGAAATATGTTAGGTATAGTTTTTTCTAATCTAATAAACAAAATCTGAATGCTGAAGAAGTTTCTACATTAGTTACAAAGTAACTGAAAGCAAACAAACAACAACACACAAGTAAATACTCTTTTGGGTTATTTTATGCCAATAAATAACATCCACTTGAGGACAGGGAGCCAGTTATTTCTTTTTAAATTCCCTAAGTTTTTAGGAGATGTCAGAGCTCCTGGATATCTCTGGAAAATCTCAGTAGACTCCAGACCCCCCAGCGCAGCAGCTCAGGGGTCTCTGGCCACATCCATCACGTATCCCATAGCTCTGAGAGTGCAGCGGTGCCATGGGCGCACTCAGTGGGGCAGGCTGGGCCAGAGGCTTGGAGGAGCCTTAACAAGGAGAGGCAGAGTCTGGGGATCTGCTCCTTTCCAAGGGAAAAGAAAATAACAGGCAACTACAACAACATGCTAAATATATGCTGCAAATACATCCAGTGGCACCACATCAAAAGAAATTAATGTGAGTTTCCCTTCCTCAGACTTCAAAAAACCACGAGTTTGTCACAAGAATTCCAATGTTACAACAGATCCTTAATCAGACTAGGTCGTCTTCTATGCATAGCTTCTCCACACTTATCAAGGAAAATCTGAAGTTTAATGAGGCTGTGCATCTAAGAGTGAAGGCTTGAATTATGCAGCCTCTAGACTTCTCCTGGGGAAGTTATTTCAAGTGAGAAGCTTTATAGTCAAATATAGATCCAAGTACATACAGCAGCAGTCTTGATATTACACCGCAAGTATCGCATGGGAGGAAAAAAAAGCAGAAAGGACCACATAATTCACAAAAGTTACTGCCTACTGCTACGAGCCTGACTTCTAGATGAATCAGTTACAAGTAATCTATTTACTGACACAGCCAACGTCAGCACCATGGTACATCCAAATCCCTCTGAGCAACAAATTCTTTCATAATGCAGAATTTGTAACCTGACAGCTCCTAAAATCCATTTCATTATGTTGCACTTCTGCAGCTTATCTGCATTAATAAAAGAACAAACACAGCCAGGGCTTGAACACCCCCTTCCTGCTGCATCCACAGGGACAGCTCCGCAGAGACTGTCGTGAAAACGCAAGTACTGCTCCAGTCAAAAACCACTGGCACGCATAAGTCACAGCACAACTCACCTCTGCTTGATGGTTAGTTTCAGCAATATAGACTGGAAAATAATTGTATTTACCAGGTTCACTTGGGAGAAACAACATGAGGATCAGCACAACAGTCAGCCTGCACGAATGCTCAGCTGAAGCTCAGCTCAGATCTGCACTGGCATAAGCACAAGCCAACCAGAGCCCAACACCACAAAAAAAAACAAAAACACAACCAACCAACCAACCAAACAAACCAAAAGAAAAAACCTCATGCTGAAGGATTCAATAAATAATAAATAACCATCACAAGAAATTTCACGTGATCATGTTTTTGCTGTTTTATAAATTCAATTAGCAAGATAGTCATCCACAGAATCCCTTAGGTTGGAAAAGACTGCCAAGATCATCAAGTCCAGTTATTAACCTAGCACTGCCAGGTTTACTACTAAACCACATCCCTGAGCACCACATCTACGCATCTTTTGAATACACCAGGGATGGTGACTCAACCACTTCCCCGGGCAGCCTGTTCCGATGCCTCACAACTCTTTCAGTGAAGACATTTTTCCTGATATCCAGCCTAAACCTCCCCTATTTGCCTGTGGACTCTGCAGAGATTTTGCCCCTGTTCAGCAAACACACCACTCTCCAGCACAGCCATCCTTTTCCCCAAACATCACCAGAAATCTGGGACTGGGAAGGACAGATGAGAAATCAGGAGAATGCGAGAAACCTCACTAAGGTATTAAGCACAGTCCCGAACTACTGCATTTGTAACTTCTGACCCCAAGCCAACACTTTCAAAAACGTTATGGAAACTCAGCTGGGGAGCCCTCAGCAGCAAACCAGAAAACTAGGCAGTTTTTTGTCATAGTAGCTAACTTCTGAGATACCCATCTTGCTCAAAAAGACTTGAAATCTTTGCCTATTTTGAGGCAGGAGGATGAAAGCCATGCAATGAGGTCAAGTAATTTCAGAATGGAGACTTCCGATTAAAACTCTCCAAAGCTGACTCCAAAGAACGTAGAAGGGCAGATGTTTTTCCCCACTTGAAAAATGCCTGTAAAAAACTTGTGCTAATTGAACAGTACTGACACAAACATGCTGAACGCTAAGCCTATGAGGCTTGCTTAGAAAAATTCTGAAAGTTCTCTGAATTGATAATATCGGGGCCACAAAAATGCTTTAATGGAAAAAGCAACTATTGAAAAAGTCAAGTTAAACTCTGACTTAAAGGTATTAGTGATTTCCTTCCACAAATATCAAATGGCAAAACCTCCAATTTGATTAAGAAGTTCATCTCCAGAAATATTGGCATCTAACATTAGGCACCTATTCCTGAATACAAGTCTCTCCACAAGAGCACACAGACTGCTACACTTGGCTAGCTGACTGGCCGTTCAAATCATCATCTTGTCTTTGATAAGAGTCCATGTCAAATATCTCAGAAAAAAAACTGAAAGCTACATCAGACAGTGATGAAAGAGGAAAAAAGAAGCACTTTGCAGATAGATGTCAAGTAATAGCTAAATACATGTAATATTTACTCTTAAAGCTGTAGAATGAAGACCAGAGTTTACACATGGGAAAAAAAAAAAAAAAAAAAAAAAAAAGTAGTTTTTGCATCATTCCTTTGAACAGATGCAGTGCCAGGGGGGCTGAACTAGGACCTGTGGCAGAAGAGCCCTGAAGCATGTAGGTTCCCCCTGCCTGCTCCCAGCCCAGGGATGCTGCGGAAAAACAGGATGCGAGTCCGCAGCCAGATACTCCATCACAATGCACGGCAATTGAAAAGCCTAATTAAGGGCATATGGGCAAACTTAATTTGGCATCTCTTAACTACTGGGTGCATGACTTAGCAGCTCGAAGTACTCCTTCAGTATTTTGTGCCCCCCTCCAGCACTGCAGCACTGACCCCTCGGGTGCCTCCTGCTGCAGGTCGGAGCTGAGTGGAAGTTAAGGTCTCGGCCCAAGTTGTCTCAGTCTGGCACAACAAGCAGGCTGCTGACGGCGGGCTCACGTGCTGCGGTGTGCCAGGCAGCCCTGCTGCCCAAGGAAGTACCCATACCTGCAGTACCTACACCCTTTCCTTTCCAAAAACTTCACGCAAAACACATGCATGTAGCTAAAAATAAAGTACTCGCTCACTGGTCCTATTTAAGTGGACTGTATTTAAGTGGACTTCCTCTAAATAGTTTTTTAAGAAACAAAAGCTGTTTCTTAAAGCATGAGGAAGACATCCAATGACAAACAGCAGTTTGAGGCAAGTTCCGCCCCCCCACTTTTCAAGGATGCAGGCAAAGTGCTATGGCCAGCACCTTTGCTCACATTTTACTCGAGAAGTTGTCCCCATTTGCTTAATTGCCACTGAGGGTCAAAGCGCCCTTCAGCATGATCAAGGATAATGCAATGTAACTGGAACTTAATGGTCGGCAGAACCGAAGCCAAGATGGCTATCAGAAAATTAAAATCACAAATATTGAAATGAAAGCATCAACCTCTGGTCCCAACACTAGCAAGAGATGCCCTAGTTAAGAATGCAGAGACTAAAAGTTTGAAAGCTTCGTTTTAGAAGAGCAAACCAACATGTCTGTCTCCAAATCAGAACCGGCACCGGGAGGCCCTGCTTGCTCACATAGGCCGCACACTGGGCGCACACCGCATCACCAGCTCTGCACAGGTGCTCGGCGCATGCAACGCAGCCGTCTGCCTGGGAGAGGAGAGGGGAGAAGAGGAGAAGGTAGGGGAGGGATGCTCCTAGTGAACTGCAGTGCAGGCCTGGCGCTTGGAAACGTGCGCAGCACGCACAGCAAAGCCGTGTGGGTTGGATGCGCAGGAACACAGAAGCAGAAGTACCAAACCCCTGCCTGCACATCCCTTCCTAATTTCTGCTGCAGCCCACACCAACAACAGCGACTGCCAGGAGCATGCATGTGGCAGACTTGTAGCAGGGCCAAGTTTCGTATCTGCCCTCTCTCACTTTTAAATTATGCCAAAATCAAGTTAACGAGGCTTCCCTAGTACTTTTCAGTGTAGGATGTACCCAGTCCAAACACCTCATTCACCACCTACCAAGCTCTAGCATCCTCATTTGTACTGTCTGAAGATACCAGCAGCTTAAAATAGCCCATTTACTGTTCTGGTCTGGCCTGCTCTGCAGCAGCAGAACATCAGAAATACTGCAGCAGCAGGGAGGTCTCAAGCAACGCAGCCTGCAAGGCAGCACTACGCCACTTCTGGTGCACACTTTCATGTCTACAGCTGCAGGAGGTGGGACATGGCAGCTCTGGACACAGGCTGAGGAACAGCGAAGGCATCGCATCTGCTCCTTACGCACAAGACAAAGGATAGAAGTCTGGAAAACAAATGCAGAATTACCCGGAAGAGCTGAGAATTAACACACTTCTACGCTTCAGAAAAACACTGGGGTTTTCACACAGTTTTCAAGCACAAAATGTTTATTTTTCTTCTTTTTAATCTATACAATTTCTTGGGGCTTTTAGTGCCACTGACTTTGTCAGTATACAAGGGGTGGACTATACAACAGGCAATAGCGACATAAACTGTAAGATTCAGTGCAAGCTGAAGGAAAACTGGTGTGAGAACATATTTTCCATGTTTGCTCATGAAGCATACAGACATGAATCTAAAAAACCCAAACAACTTAAAAGATACATGTTACAGAGAACAGAAATCTCTTACTACAGTAAGTATTTTGCCCAGGCAGAAGACTCTGCATAATTGTCTATAAAATTCAATTCTAACTGAATTGATGGAATAATATATTCAAAGGGTACAAACAAAATAATTTAGACAGATATAATGCTCAAAGTACAATAGAACTATACAATTCACAGCTTGGCAGCACAAGACATCTCTGCCCGTCAGCAGACAGTATAGAATGTCATTGCAGTAGAGATACAGAGCAACGCGCCTCCAAATTTGACTGCATGTTTCTTTACCTGTGCCTGTAATGATGGCCCTTAGTGCTTTCTGTTAAAATGAAACTTACCATTAGCAAATCAGTTTTTGTGGTTATCTTGTGCCTTTAGACTGAGAGGTGCAGATGTAGGCTCTATGCACAGTAAAATGGGCAAAAAGCAACTTGCAAACAGGAGAGAGGTGTCCATGCCACCTACAGTGCAAACTTAATTAAAATTAAAAAAAAAAAATTCAAACAAAAGTTGGTGAGACTCCAAAACTGAAGCATTCATTGGTCATATATGAAAAAAGAAAAATAATAGCTTCACATTTTTATTCCACTTCAATGTGAACACGGTTAGCACTTCAATGACAAACCCCCATTCTTAGCCTTGGCTGC
Source organism: Netta rufina (assembly GCF_964035555.1). Taxonomy (NCBI): domain Eukaryota; kingdom Metazoa; phylum Chordata; class Aves; order Anseriformes; family Anatidae; genus Netta; species Netta rufina. The sequence goes on along the minus strand of NC_140133.1, from coordinate 3,780,800 downwards.
TGAACTGAAGGCAGAGTGCACGCAGGTGCTGTACTTACACGGCTCTTACAGGGACCTGGGGACGTGCTCCTGTGATCGAGGTTTCAGTTAGAATTTTCACTTAGGAAACATGCATGGCTTTGTAATTTAACTAAATTATAGAAGCCCAGCAAGGGAAAGAAAACATAGTCCGATTCGGTGCTGATCTGGGAGAAAACAGTATTTGCCTGCCTGTAATGAAGTAAATTGCTGTCTACAGCAACTTCACCAGAGACTGTGTAAGGGAATGAATTGCACTGCCCGAAGGAAGCTATTACCTGTTCTTATATACAACTGACTGGGATCATCCTGTAAATGCTCCTACTTTAAAATGTGCATTTCACTACTCGTCGTACAAACACAAATTTCGATCAGTATCTCAAACAAATCTCACCTCACGATTTTTTTTGAAAGCCTCAGTAATGAAAATTCAACCCATGAATTAAAAGTGAAGCATTTACAGCAGAATGAAACTGATGAAGAACTTCAACTGTAAACCTTCAATATCATTGCAAACAAAAAGAACTTTAACTCACAAGCAAATTGTAAATAAAATACACCTTTCAAATATTTGTATATCTCTTTCCAGCTGGAACTGAAAAGCTTATATTCAAGGCACTGTACTCCTGCAGGGTTAGTACAATTTGCTAGTCATCAATTCAAGTACATCAACTTTAAGGATTGCAAGTGTAAAACATCTGAACACAACATAATAAAGTGTCTTTAGCAATGAAATATATGCAAATATTGCCATAACAACAACCGATCTTTTGTGAAAACCCTTCACAGTGATTGCTTGATGCGGTGTATGGCTGTGTATGCTAGCAGGCCTGGCCTGGGGCCAGCAGCAGACCCACACCTCTTCCAACACGTATGGCAGCTACAGATCAAACACTCCACGTTACAACGTCGAAATCGTCGTTACCTATCGACAGGCAACAGAGCTATGTCGTTCTCATGTGCGGGCCTGGCGGGTCGGCCGCGGGCTGCTGCAGTGGCACGGGGTACATCTGCAAGCAAGTTTTGCCGAGAGCCGAGAAGCGAGCAAGGCTCTGCCCTCCTACCAGCCCCGGCCGCGCCGCCGCCCCCGACCACTGCACTCCGTAAAGCGGCGTAGGGAACACTCCTCCGTATTGACAAAGAGGCATCACATAGGGCGTTACTGGGCCAGAAAGGGTAGTACCTGGCATAGGCACTGGCAGGGATGGTGAAACTCCGGGAGTTAGTGCAGCTGACATGGGGCAAGACACTGGAACAATGCACCTTTTCCCCAATCCTGTTCTTACTGAATTAACCTACAAAAAGAAAAATAAAAAAGCATGGCTATTAAGCTTCTATTTTCCTAACTGCAGGACGCAGCGCTGTCATGCATGGGGAGGACGGCTCGTTTCTGGCCTGCCGGCAGCAGCAAGTAGCTCCCACGCCTGTGCTGCTCCCTGCAGCAGCATGATCCAGCCCCGGCCCGAGGGGCCTCTTGCTGTCCGCACACATTGGTGGTGGTTATTTTTTACTTTTGTTTATCGAAAATTAACAGCAAAGGTTGATATAGGGAGGAGGGGAAGGGTGTACTATTGAAGGAGCCAGGAGATATCACTGAACAGGTGAGAATGTAATGCCACAAAACCCATGAACCCATGAACCTGTGAACCACAATCCATAGTAGCCCCATTATCCCTCCTTACTACTGGATATCATGCACAGAAGTAAATGAAGTAGCCAAATGCACAATATTAAACCAAATTTCATACGGAACTTCTTATATCCCTTCCCAACGCAAGTTTTCAAAAAATCCAGCAAGTATTTCTGTAGAAAGGTATTTGTGCGCGCTGAACTAAGGGGGGCAGGAATGGAAAGAGATTTTCCATGGAGGTTAAATATCCATGCAATATCCAGCGCTGGTGGTGGTTGCGGTCAGGTCAGGTAAATGAGCAAGGACCCAGCACGAACTGATCATGCCCCAGGGGCTGCTGGACTCAGTCCCACTATTTTGCTAAGATTCTACTAGCATTCACTTCAAATATTCTGCTTTTGCATGCTAGGCTCAAGGAAAGAGATTTCCTCCTAAACATGGGGATGGCAGAGCTTCCCGAATTATATGCTTTGTAATGCACAATGCCACAGAAACAATAATTATACAAAATATGCTGTCCAGTCTCTCTCTGGATGGGATTTACAATGTTTCCTCACATTTTAAATTCCACATAATTTACAACTCCCTGCCATAGTTCCCACCAAGCCAGTACCTATTCATGACATAAACAATACTCTTTCCATTTGGGAGTATCCCATTAATACCAAAATATTTCACGTTAAACTAATAAAATTGGCATGACGGTTAAATTTCAGAAGAGACATGAATATATGTGTAAGACTGTGTGGAATGCTTACTCTAAGTTTCTGATTCTAGTCTCATCTCAATTAAAAATCAAAATGGCAACGATACTCTGATTTACTGATATGGGGAATAAACTTGTGATCTAGAGCAAATTTTAGAAAAACACAAAAAATCCAATATCCTTCATTGCTTCACTGTCTCCAGTTCTATCTGAAATTTGAATCTGATGGTCAGCAAACTAAGAGAAAATGCTACTTTGGTATAATGAATGTTAAATCACTAATGTATAAAAATCCACCAAAACCAACAGCAGGATCCAAAGAACAATAAACAGAGGAACTAGGTACATATACATTTATAAGATGTGATGACATCTTTAAGCTATTATTATAACCATGTTTTAACATCCTCAAAGTGATGGCTTCCACCAAACTAGACAGCTTTGAGTGGTTCACAAAGGATGGCTGTAAAGGTACCTAACCAAAATACGCAATTTCTTATAGAACCCATAGATTTATAAAATAGCACTGAAAATGTAAGGTGGCATTTTAAATCCTTTACAGGACATTTTAGGTCCTGCTTAAATATTATAACCGGGAAAAGCTTTTTCTCAGATCTTTTCAAATGCTGAGAAATCTACTGCTACCCAATTCTTTATCCTTTCTTTCTCAGCTACATTCCTCAGCGAAGCAGTAGCTATATTTAAGACTATGTGCAGCCACGAATGAAGTGTCATCACGCTGCAAACCCAAACATTACGCATACACATTAAAATCTGTTCATGTCGTGACAAATGCATATTCACCATTTAAGGTTGCTTCCTCTACCTTCGTGTGCTTTACACAAGCAAATCACACCGTGAGAGGCAACACAACACGTAGCTCCTGCGTTTTCCCCTGTGCAGAAGCCCCTTGGTCAAAACCATTTTTAAACCATGATCTTTGGACCATCTGTAATGAATCAGTACTGATGGAGGCTGAAACAAGCCTTCCTCCAGCATGCCAATACTGACTGGAACATCAAGATCAGCACGCACTGGTATGGTCCTCAACACACACAAGGAGCTATGTCCCCTAGCCTTAGGAAAGCCATGGAGACTGCAGTCACCTTGCTGACAAAATTCAAAGCTCCCCACTTGCTTGGGTGTCCTCTCCTGGTAGCTATCATCCTGTCATTTTGCAAGATTGCTCAAGTGCAAGTTCTGGTATCAGCAGCTGATTCCAAAATGTGCATCAGTTACTATGCACTACAACACACTACGTCCTAGTGACAACAAGGCCTCAGCTTCCACAGCATCTTCTGGGCTTTGGTGCTCTCCCTGCAGCTTGAGGCTGGGTGCAAATCAGTTACTTCACACTGAAGCTATCTTGGGAATTGAAAGCAAGAGGTACAATATCAGAATCCTGCACCAGTTCAAGCAGCCCATGTTTAGAGGTCACTGAAAACAGATTGTTCTAACAATAGCCTGCACTCATGCCTTTTTTTTTTTTTTTTATCCTAATTTTCCTGCAGCAAGGTGAAGTAAAAGGGATGTTTTTCCTTTCTAATTCAACTTTAGATGATGAAACACTAACAATACAGAATGAGATTATAGGATTTAGCTAACAATGGATGGCATTACTTCATTTGTAATATTACAATATTAATTTACTTCTGTTCGTTCTGCTGCCTGTCTAGAGCTTTGTAAAATCAGCTGACCTCGCCATAAGCAGGCTGAAGTGACAGACTGTCTCAAACTTGATGGATTTGCACAAGTAGTGCAAAATTTACACCAGTCATCACCACATAAAGTAAGTATGTCTGCTAGTGACATTTAATAGGGATTTAAAATTTATTATTTTTTTTTGGAAGGGAGAAGGGGTTGATATCCTAAAACGTATTCTATGTTGAACAGGAAGGGAGGTTTTGTTCTCTTTCCTTCTGCATCTGAATTAGCCCTTGCTACAGAAGCAATATACTTAATGAACATACATCACCACACAAAGAGCACTTAACCACTTCACTATCTAAGGGGAAAGCCTTGAAAGGGGACCCACACAGACACAGGCACCTAGGACTGCATCTCTGCCCACTGCCTTCCACCTGCTCTCTCGCTGTCCTCCTGCATCAAACCCTGCCCCAAGGGCTCCCACACATCCCTGCCAGCTACAAACACCTTCCTGCTCCTGCTCCCCAGATGTCTGCTTCTTACTGCCAGTCTTCACTTTGCTGCCATTTGCTCCTGGTCCCCAAACCATACATGTTCATTAAGAGAATAAGAATAATATACGCATGAACAAGAAACGCATATACACATACAGAAGGAACATATGTGACAACGAAACACACCCCAACTGGACAAAAGCTATAGTAGTACAGAAAAAATATCTGTTCTTTGGACTCATTGTTTCAATTATCTGCCTTGTCATCATGTGTCACCAAGCTCTAAAATTCCCCTTTAGCAATATTCATAGCTACAGTATTGGGAATGTATATAGCTAATAGCTACATATTACTTATAAACTTTATAAATATCTGTTTTTGTTAGAACAGAAGAATCCGGCTAATTCTGCTGTGAAACCATAACAATCGCAACCCATTCTGAAAAAGAAGGATTTAAATATTTTTTGTTTCAGCTGCATTTTGATGGCTATGTATTAGCATTACTGTTGTACTTCTGCACAGCCCAACTAACACTGAAACGAAACCGATAAACAGAACAGGTTAGTGCTGGCTGCCAGCACGAGCAGGGCAAGGATGCTAATACTTGTTTATCACCTTTTCCAGTTTACTGAAAACCCAAAGTTATGAGGTGTTACTAAAGATTTGTGTTTGTATCCTTCCAGGCTCCTGGAAAGCTATTCTGACATTCAGAGCGAGAAAGCAGCTCTGAACAGCTTCAAGCACAGATTCATCATGTTTTTATTATTCTTTCAATCCAATGGACATGGAGGACACAGTAAAAGGTGTTAATAGTCCTTCTGCTCAGTTTTCACATCTGTAGCTATCTCCAGAGCACCTGCTTCCCGGGCAGCCAGCTCATTAAAACCAAGATGTACTAAATGCAAACAGATGTGCAGCTATTACTGACAGTGCCTAAACCAGAGCACACGTCACCGACTGACACAGACCCACATGCTTCACAGAAACAGCCGCGTTATGGACTCAGAGCACGTTTACAGCTTTTTTTTTTTTTTTTGTAATAGGTTTTTCTTTAAAACCCATGTAGCCATGTCACAGTATGAGGGAAGAAAACATTTTTGCTACACCTTTTACTCCCAGGCATCCTCAGATAATACCTTTAAGCACACAATATCCAGTACTCTTTTCATGCAAAGCAGCTCACGTTCCTAGATGATGGTAACCACAATTACCAGGAAGAAAGGATTATTTCATCATGCCTTTGACATGGATGAGCATGCGAGAAATAGCTATTTTCAGGCAGTTTGACTTTAATTTTTATTAGTATCTCCTACTACCTTTCAAATTACTGAAAATGAGAATCCATTCATGTTTCCATGCTCACATAAAAGAAGAACATCTCAGTGCTCTTGTAACATAATTGGAAGCCTGAAGGTTCCCCCACAAGCTTCTAGTATGTATCAAGATTTGCAGCCAAACTGACAGGCAATTTTTTTGCTGACAGAATTGTCACTTCCACAGAAATAAAGCAGAATTTCAAGTCTTCCCTTGCATCTCAATTATTTTATTGCTTTCTATACTCTGACAACAAAGAGGAAGAAAATAAAACCACTAACTCTTGAGGCAGCTTATTAAACACTCCATTAATTTCTCTTCTGAGCCAATTTCCACCTTAAAAAGTATCCTTAGTTAAAAAAAAAAAAAAAAAAAAAAAAAAAAAAAAAGATACCAATAACAGATAGTATTCACACAGCAATTTGCTGCTGTTCGTTAGAAGCATCTTCCGGGAAGGGAGGAGGAGAGAGAGAAGGACAAACACAAGAACCAGAACACCTCAGGAAAGTTGTGATGAGTATGATATCAGGAAAGCTACTTCTCTATTTCCACAGTGAAAAACCTGAAAACAGCCAAACTGCCTTATGTACTGATAGCAGTGGTTGGACAGCAGGAGAAAAACAACCAACCAATGTACCCCTACAGATGTTTTGTTGCAATTTTACTTTGGCCTAGAGCTTGGGAAAACTAACACAGAAGAAAGGGGCCATCTGGTCTGATGCCTTCTTGGTCATACTTTGTACAACACCAGTCCCAAACCTGCACCCATCAGCTACATGGAGGAGCTCTGCATGGTGCTCAGTCCAGGGTCTTTCCTTAGAGCCAACAGAGCACTATGGGATAATTCACATTGCTTCAACTCCTGTTTAAAAGCTCTTCAAGCTTTGACATCTTTCTTTCCAATGAACTCCAGAGGATATTTCAAAACAAAGGCATGAACACTACCTCCTGACCCTCATTGCCAAGTGTCACACTGGACCAGCATTAGCTTCTCCCACAACAAAATACCCAGTTTGAAGGTAGGAGGCAACCTGCTCTCCTACTTTCCTGCTGCTTTGTTCAAATGTTTAGCCATTGGTACTGTCAAAAAAAAAAAAAAAAAAAAAAAAAGCTAAGTAACACCGCATTTCCAATTTATCTAGCCTTCATTTCCAACATAAAGGTTTTTTTTTGTTTGTTTTTGTTTTTTCTAACTTTCTCTGGTGGGCTGGAAATCTGTTTAGTGCTCCTAAATTCTTTTATTGCAAAGGTATTCTTGTATTTAACCAAAAGGAAAACAAAAAGATGGTGTTAACAGATGGACTGAAGAAGAACAGCCTGAGCTTTATACTCTCCCTGTTAGGAAGCTATTTTTTCCTTCCTTTATGTGATTTCCTGAGTTCTTTTTGCCTAATACCTTTTTAAAATATGGACTCAGCAATGATTTAGTGCAAGTATATATCTCCCCATATAACTAATTACTGCAGCAACTGGCATTTTTGGGTCACTTGTCTGACTGTCCAGGCTAAGTGTCCTTTCTCACAGTTTCCCCCCTGCTCTTTGGGCTATTCTCAACACCGTGAAGCATTCTCCTGCCTTCACCTCAAATCTCCTCTAGGGTGAATTTGAAGAGGCACAAACAGCAGAATGATGCTCAGCTTCCAGAACAGCCCTTGTACTGTCCTGAAGTCTTTTAAATCACATCCATGGCCCTGTTTTCTGCTTTGTCCTCCCTGAGAGGGAGGATGGATGCAGCACAGTGGCAGCTCCTGCTCCCTGCACAGGACGGTGCAATTCAGAGGGGCTCGTCTGTATTGGAAGGTCTGAAACCATCTGTGGCACACTCTGCCATCCTCACGGCCAAAACACCCCGGCAATAACCTTAAGCACACTAGGCAGATTTGCTATCTACCTTTTCCGCAGCTCCACTCCCCTACGAGGCCTTGATGCATAAAATAACCCAGGGCAAGCTGGTGCAGAGCTTCTAGTCTGCCTGAAAGCTTTCCAAGCAGCAAGTGGCAACGTGAACTGAAGAGCAGGGAACCCCAACCTTTCTAAGTTCTTTGTAAACAGTCTGAGTTACTTCAGCCTTGTTCATTCCTTGGAACAACAGGCATATTCTAGAAAAGCACAAGCCTTCTAAAATCAGTGTGTGTCAAGACAAGGATGTTCCTGTTCTCTCTCAGAGACATTCTGCCTTTTCCACAGGCTTGAAACAGCACATAGCAGAAGGCACAATTAACCCTAAATTGATGTTAACAGCCCATTTAGATAAGAAAAATAACCACTCTCTTTTCCAGAGTGGAAATTAGGCGAAACACCCCCACCAAATACTTCAATCTATCATACTAGTCTCAGGGAAAAGAAATCAAGGTGCTAAAAAGCACACTGAAAAGAGTAAGAAGAGACTAAAGGGATCAAAATCCTGTGCCCTCATCATCACTTTCTAAAACACCTCCAGAAGCCTTTAATTTATGTTTACTAACACTCTCTTTGATCTGTTTTGTGAATACTAATAGGGTCTTAAGTTTCTGTTGCTACTACACCGAACACTTTTATACTGTTCAAACCATCACTACATAGCAGTGTTATTTTCTCTCCATTTTTTGTTCATTTATGGTCACTAGGAATTGATGTGAAACTGCTTAATAAGCTTACAGAAATGTTTTAATCCTGTGAAGTGAGTGATCTACCAACTCAGAAACCAGCAGGTAGCAAGGCAGACACATCAGCAAGTCCCTGCTTCAGCAAGTTTCACCTCCTGAACAATTATACAGCTGCCCTGCTGCATACAAATGCCTTTTCCCTTCTACATGCTGAATAGGCAACGGATTTCTGCTCAGGTCTGGTTATCTTGTTTTTCAGTTATTATCATCAGGTATTGTATTCAAGCAGTCCCTCACTAGTTTTGTTTTCGCTGTTTCTTTGCCTTTAAAATTATTTTCCTCTACTTTGGCTCAATTTCCACTCTTTCAAAAAATGAATCCAGCAAAAGTGATTAGTCAACAAACCACCCATCTGTGATGTGAGGAGGAGGAAGGGCTCTGGAAAACCGGACCAGGGTGGGAGAGGATTGTAAATTGGGATTCATTCGCTTTTGTGCCTGCCTCTGTATCATCACAGAGTCATAAAAACAAGAGCTAAACACAGACACAAACGCATGTCACAACGTTGTTTTCCTGCTACTGAAAATGAGAGGGGATGAATGGGGGCACTTCTAATTCCCATTTGATTGTAGTTTACTTTCACAGAATTTCTGTTTTCATGAGGCAGAGCATCTTAGAGATGCACAAGTTTAGCACTGCACAGGGCAGCACAACAAGCAAGGGTAAGAACAAAATCTGTCTGTCCCGTATCTCAGCATGGCATCCACACCGCTTCTGCTAAAACAAAAGCTCGCTGCCACCAAGCCGCTACCCCAGCCACCATTCTGCCTAAGGAAGATTCATGTCAAATACCAAGAAAACGAAAATCTTAGCAATAGTAAAAACTTAACTCAAAGAACATGTGGTTAATGGTACGAGTATTGCTGTATATTTCTGTTAATGAGTAGTTTGCAATTAAAAAATATATATTTATATACATATTGCAGCCCATATATCTTCCAATATTATTCCAAAAGGCAAATTTTTAAAAATCTATTTTAGTACTTAATGAAAAGAGTTGGACATTTATACGAAGCATCTATTTGATGTAATTTAGTTTATGTCCTCCTCCAAATCTGAGTTCTGCAAAGGCTTTCAGACACATAGCAAAAGGTATTTTCTTCAAGGAGTGCCACTTACTCCACATGTCTCATTCTGCGTTTGCATGGGATTAGCCTTTGGCTCCATGTCCTGCCTTTTTTGGTTCTGCTTCAGTTGGTTTAAAGAAGGTTTTGCCTGTGCAGCTCCAACAGTTTTGCTTGTCCACTGGTCAACCAGCTTGTGCAGATCGTCTGTGAAGGTTCCCTTCTTGTTGTTACTGTTGTTGGCCTGAACCTGCAGAGTTGATTGCGGGAGGGGCTCAGGACACGTTACAAGACTGTTTGTGGAGGATCCTGGAAAATCACACACAAAGAAAGTTGACAATGGCATCTCTGTCTCACCACTTTGCTGCTCAAACAGTTTCTCACATACTGCGATTAATCAAATGGTGGCATTTCTGACTTAGCCTTCCCCCTCCTTTCTACAGAACACCTTTGCTTAAAGAAATGGTCCAGGTCCAATGCATTCATATTTGCAATTATATTACCTTACCTGAGCCACTAGCTGTAGTGCACAAAACTTCTCTCTAGCTGAAATTAATGACCAAGAGAGAAGAAACAACTCATTCCCAGTAACACTGACCTCCTAAGGCTTGCAAAGTGTCTTCATGGAAGACTACCACAAGTGTGGCACGTTACTTGCTATAGCTGTGTGCATTTTAAAAAAGAATTTACCATCTATTTTACTTGCATAAGTTTACTGTCCTCCTGGAAAAACTCAATTACCGTACAGGCTACGAGTACAGCTAGCTATTCTGCCTCAGAGGCTCTGGGATCCCATAGCCTCTATGCGCTAGGACCAGTTTTGGTGCCATCTTCACGTTTTGGAAAAAAACATCAGGACCATGAGTGCACAGAAGGAAGAGGAGAGAGGAGGACTTAAGTGGGTGTTTGAGTTTCTGACACAAAGATACAGATACAGAACTTCTGGGATAGGTAAGAGCAGACAGGAAGAATATTGACAGAGATTTAATTTTATAGGCTCACATTTTTTTTCTATTTTTTATAGAAATAACATCCTATTTATCTGTTGGTAACTACAAGTCTGACACAGCAAGATCAGCAGTGAACAGCAACCAAAGGTGCCTGAATTTGACCTGAACAGAAACTATAAAGTAACTTTCTGCAAACAGTTTTGATGCATCTATGTATTTTAAATAAAGACCATCTCTCCAAGCAAAAAGTTCAGAGAACTTTTAGTAAAATTATTACATAAGCAAACACAAACGTTCAGTCTTTTTTTTTTTTTTTTCTGTTAATCAGTTACCAGCCAATGAAACTGAGTAAACTAACTACTCTTACGGTTATACAAAACGTTAATAACCTTTAAATGATCATGCATTCAACCTGCAACATAACATCTACATCAACACCGCTCATTTCCTTTTCCTTTTTTTGGGGGGGGAAAGGGACCAGTGAGAAAATAAGTATCTTGACCAAAAAGCTCTTCAATTAGTGTTTAATATTTCATGCATCTCAACAGGAACAAGACAGTTTTAAGCTATAAATTCCTCCAGCAGAAAACTGCAGTCATATAAAGATGTGTATTTAAGAAAAACATAAACACATAATCCAGTTTTCTGGCTGCATGCGTGCACAGTCTCACACACAAAGAATACCACAACTGTCTTGCAGCATGCGTGGTTCCCCAAACATCACAGCACATGCATTATCATGAAAGTATCACGATTTATACAGTCTAATTTCATACCAGTATAAGTGCATCAGCTCTATTCATTAAACAAGTAGCTTTTAGTAAAAAACAAAACCAAAAATAATCCCATGCCATGAAGGAAATACTGAGAAACAAAAATGGGATAGTTACTACTACTGTGATCTTTGCCTAGACATAGTCGTTTCAAGGTGGACCCTACAAGGTAAAACAATACAAGACATACAGAATTAGGTAAGACTAAACACAACAAATTTGACGGACAAGCTTCTGTACTTTTAAGCAATCAGAAAGTAGTTATTATGCAAGAAAGGACAGACAAAGTCAGCAGTTCAGGTGAGTAAAGAAAGTCTAAATAACTGGACAGCTCAAACCTTTATTAATGTGCAGCCATTCAGAAGCTTTGAAAGGTACAATAGCATGCCAAAAGCAAGGTCCCATGACTTAAAGATGCATTTTTGTTTGTTTGTTTCAAATTGCCTTGGCTTCCTACTAGGAGATTTGGATTCCTATTTTATGCAGGAAATGATGTCAATTCAGTTTGTGATAGGAGGCCAAAAATGCTTTCAGGAACAAGTAAAGCTAGTCTGGCTGCAAAGAGAAACTGTAAAACAACCCTAAAAGTCCTGTTTTACAAGTCCAAAAAGATACATTGTTCTGCAGGTCTGAGGCCAATTTTCTCAAATATTTATTAGTATGATTTGTGTCTAAATGTGAGATTCTGAACTTCAATTAAAGCAACTGTGAATGAGTTTCCCCTATGTCTTGTCCAAGTGCAGAAAAATAATCCAGCAGAGTTCTCATTTAACGAAACTAGGCGGTTTTTTGTTATCTTGTTAGATCCTTCATCATTATTTTACATAATCTGTTGGACCGTTATCTACAGTGCCAGAAGTGTACAGAGAACCCTATTTGACAGTCAGATCTCGCCAGACATGAGCACCATTTCTATTTGAGTGCCAAATTTCCTGAAAGGTATTTTGGACTTGATAAGAAGAATATCGTCATGGTATGGTAGGAGATGAAGATCTGGTATGGGGCATGGTAAGTTTATTGTGAAGAAGCACTTGAACACATGAACAAAATCAGAAGGCTGGGCAAAAGGCAAGATACAGAATGTGTGTGCTTTTCCTGCATGGTGAACTGGTGCCATCAGTTTATGTTACTGTGCCAGAAATGCAGCTTTAAACTCAGAGATTGCAGGTCCAGGTTGACAGAGGCTCTGAATGAGTCTTCAAAGGAGAAAGGAGAGACATCACTCAGAGACTAGAAAAGAGAAAATAAAGAAAAGGGGGAGGAAAAAAAAGGGAGAAGAAATGCTTGTGTTCTGATATGGGTGGCATGAGGAGGAACAAAAGGATTGTTTTGAAATATTTTCTTGTTATTTGCTATAGTTTAATGAAGTTGAATGAAGTTTCTATTCCAGGGAAATCAGAAGGACATGACTACAGTAATGTCTTATGCAAGCATGACCAAACGTTTAGTTTCTCAGCTCAAAGCCTAGAGGAAAAGTACAAGTCACATTCACAACTGAACATTGTGTTGCATTCTTTATTTGTTGGTAATTTTTTTTCTTTTTGCTCAGATGTACTTTACCTTACCTATCTCTTAAAGTTAGCTAGCAACTGCCATTATAAAACATCAGTGGTAGTGATACTGGAATGCTATTTTCTTAATTATCCTGCAGCATTTTGCAGGCAGCAATGGGTAGTGTTTGGCACAATATGTATGTAAATGAAAAGCAACTGCCTGCAAAAAATACAAGCAGGCAGCTGACTACAGTACGTGCTCAAAAGCATGTAAAAACGTTTAATCACCAGACCCTCTACTTCCTGAATACCAAGTCACAAGCTAATGTGCACCTTGGATGCCAAACCCAGGGCCCCGAATCACGTGGGGAAGTAACAGAACAACGATACTAGACATATGCACAAAATATCCACATGAAGGGAGCCTACTTTAAGAATTAAGAAAAGTGCTATGAAAGGGTCAATCACCAAAAAGTGCTGTTTCTTCCAAGCTGTATCACTCCAGCTCATTGCTTGGGAGATGAGATGAGAAACATTATCTAAATAGTGCTATTGCCTGAAACAGGGACTGATGATCACCACCTAAGATTCATTTAAAATTCAAATCCAATTAAAAACGCACTTGGTAAAATTAATTCACCAGATTAATTGTATTACTTCTACAATAAGGGTGTTTAATAGCTGAAAAGCAAAGGAGATGAATCTTAATTAAGGTTTAATCTCAGACTGTAAAAGTTAAGCAAAGTGTTTTACCTCCAGTTCCAGAGATAATATCTGAAAAATTAAGTAGCTATTGTATCTTACAGGACAGAAAAAAAAGGCACTGTCCCATACTTGTACTGTAACAGCTGCCAAAAAACTTGAAAGCTAAAATAAAATTGAAATGGCAATAAATTGTTAGACCATTTCCATAATCACATATTCATGTACAATATATTAATGACTATAGACCTGACAAAAATAGCTTTACATGAGATTACAAATCTAAGTGAAATGGATCTCTTGAAAATCCTACTCACAATCAGCGCAAACTCCTCCCTAAGAAGCCCTTGGAATTTAACCCGTGAAAGAAGCTAAGGCTTAAATGATGCTGGAGACCATCAAAAATATTTTATTCCATGAGGAATATACAATGAAAAGTCAATCCTGGAGAAAGGAGACAGACACCAAAAGCAGCCCTGGGAGAACACTGTGAAAGTGTTCAAGTTTGATGGGCTCTGTAACTAGGGAAAAATTTTGGGTAAAACTGTCTTTAAAACATCCGAACATTTATTTTTAGAAACTTGCTGCTGCTTTCTCTACTAATACAATACGTGCCGCACTTTGAAACACCCAGGCTCCCTAAAGCACTGTTATTCCTCCATCAAATGTATAGATTCTGAGCATTTCTGAAAACCCAGCACAACTTCTGCCAGCAGCTCTCAAATCAACTAAAAAAATCCCAAGGAAACCTTGACTTGTGGAAAGGACCCAGGCACCTGAAGTACCAAGACACGAAGAACTACCTGTGTTTGCAGGTTGTAACCCCAGTTCCACGTGCTCACCGTGTCTCAAACGCTCACTCTCTTTGCTCGAGCCTGCAGCAGAGATGCCAACACACCACGCTTCTGGCGCCTGCTCCAAACGCTCGGGTCTCCTTCAAGCTGGGTCAAACTACATCCCTTCCAGAGGGGAAGGGGCATGAGCTTGTGGCATTCCCACTGTCATCACCATCATTTGGCACTATTTTTTCTGAGGCCCGTGGTCACGGCTGCCCTGGACACCACTAGATGGAACCACTAGACACACGTCTGTTCAGGTTTTGGCTATGGCTGCAGCAGCCGAGCCCTGGGCCAGGTGGGATGCACAGAGCCCCGTCTTCCTCACAGGTCCCTTCCCACACACACAACAGGTCGGGTGGGCTCACCAGGAAAACAGGCTGAAACAACCTTCCACCCCATCAAAAGCTACCAGGAATTCAGCTGTGGAGAGCTGTCTAGCAACTGAAGTGACTGGCAGTATTTCAAGCTTGGGATGGATGTGTCAGGGTGAAGCGCCTAAAAGCAGGTCTGTGTTCTCATATGACTCAGAAATGGGGGAGCGCCAATCTCTGAACACTTTGCCCAAAAGAGACGGAGAAGCAAGCATATGGGCTGAGAACAGAAACCAATTAGTTGTGCTGCTGAATTATTTAAGTATTGGGAAACTTCGTGATTTGAAGAATTTACATATTCCCTCGGTTTCATTCACAATATCCATGCACCCAAACATCTTTAATATGCTGTTTGTTAATTGCCATCTCCCAGTCTTTTTGCATCCTCCCGAATAGTAATTTTGTGAAAGATTAATGAAACCACTTCTGAGAATTATATGTGCAGAAGAAGAAACTATTATGTCTATTATAATACCAAATGGAACAACTCGTGAAATGAGAATTTCCCTCAGGTTCTCAGAGAAATCCCTGAATGCAAAATTGTTTCAAAACTTGTTAAAAACTTGCATGAAAATAAATGCAGTATGCTAAGCAGTAAACATCAGTTTTCAAGAACCTGAACAATTGAATTTTATGGGCCTCAAACAAAAAATCAAGATTATTTTTAAAAATATTGTTTATTCATAAAATTAGGAGGAGTGTTTTTGAGTGGTCTTGTGCCTTTGATGTATACCGCTTGGATAATAATGAGCAACACAGAACTCCAGTAGGAGATCTGCTGCCAATGCAAACAAACAGCCAGTTAACCAAACGTTTTCTCCAGAAAGTTATTATCCTTCCTAGTATTATATGTAAGTGGCCTATAGTACCTGGTCAGCCCAACATATCTTTATTGTACAAGCAAAATCTGTTTGCCTAAAAGGCAGCATATACTGTTAGGTAAAAAGGTTTGTATTTTTGAATTAGAAAGCTTGATATCATTTGGTTAAATTGCCAATTACTTTAGACCTCATACAAATAAGGTATAAATAGTAGGTGCACAATTATCTGAATTCAGAAGTTCTGGATCCTAGCAATCCGTTTCGAAGTATCATATAAAAATCTGATACTGCTTTTTATTTGTTTCTGCTTTGATGAACTGCTAATTGACTTCATCTCTGAGGTCACATAAGGTCATAAGAAAATAAACTGAGTGAAGTGCTTCAGCCAGATCAGTTTACACAAAAATGTTTGATGGCACTCTACCTTGGAGTAACCAGATCTTCCCGCTACTTATGAGTACATAAAAAATTGCTCACTTACACTACTTAAAGTGAATGCATGGGGAAAAGCCCACCTAGAAAAGACGTTTTGAAAGAACTAGCTGGAGCACTATCGTCTCAGCATTTCCACATGCAAAGAGCGGGGGGAAAAAATTAAAGAAAATAGAGTGGATATAAACAGTACTGTATATTGTGTTAATACAGCCCTTGTATGGAAGTTATACCCTTCAGTGACCTTCTAGTATTGTATCAGCTTGCTACATGCATGTCTTCATAGTCCAAACATGTGTGAAAGAGACCATTCGTCTACAGAAGGATGGATTTCTTTTTGTTGTCGCTGGAACCGGGACAGCAGACATGTATATTTGCCACATTGCAAATAAAAAATTACTTCAACATAAATCACATAAAGTACAAAAGCTTTGATAAGTCCAGGGTAAAATTTACCATAAGGCTATATAATAAATGATGAGATCTTCCACACATGCTTTTGGTGCCCAGGCATGAGCCAAAAGCAGTGCAAAAAAAGCTTTCATATGAAAAATTAATATAAATAAGGTGTGTTCATAATGATTACTTAAAAGAAAGATACAAAGAAAGAAAAGATGGTTCAGAAAAAGGGGCATCCTGCCAAACATATTAGAGATATAAAACATGAAATTGGAAAAAGGGGGTAAAAGAAAGATGGACTGTGATAAAATACAAAAGAACAAATACAAACAGATGGACAAAGACACAGGTCCACTGAGGAATCTGGTACGAGGTTTGCTACTAGATTTATAGGTCACTCTCTCAGACGTTTGGTGGAAAACCGTCCAGCCTGCAAATGAATATAAAGGGAAGAAAACAAAGACACTTATAAAGTACAAGTAGCTGTGATCAGATGTCCTATACCATCAGTCAAATCAGCTTTGTTAGTTAAACATCCACATCTCCATTTTAACTTTGCCAAAGAGGATTAAGTTAATTGACCATACACAAAGGATGCAATAACAGCAGAAGAGAACAGATAGATATTTTGTAGATTAGTTTGGCAGGATGTGCAATGAGAGGAAGGTATCTTAATCATCATTATAACTTCCAATATGCATGGCAACAAGATCAGTCAAAGCCTACAGAGGTGTGCACTACACAGAAGTATCAGAAGTCAGGACTGGGGAAACACAGCCAAATCTACCACCCTACAGTCACTTAGCTGGGACTCCAAAAGCATGCACAAAGTTAACCCCTTAGATAATGGAAGCATAACTTGATTCTTTTTTTTCTTTTCTTTTTTTTTTTTTCCCCCACATCCAAGATGGATTGGTACTTTATAATGATGAAATCTGGGTCTACCAGTATCAAGGGGCTAGAAAAAGCCCAAAATGAACAAACGGAAACAATCTTCATCTTTTTTTTTTTTTCCCTTCCCTTTCTTTTTTCTCAGAAATCCATAAGGCAGACTCCAGAAAAGGTGTCAGTATAAAGCCACTGCTGGCAAAAGTAAAAGGCAGTTACTTTCTAAAAAACTAGTGTGCCTTCCTGAGCATTGATTCTTAATACTTTGTAAGATACTTTATTTTTGTTCTTCTGACAATACTGTAGTGGCATTTTAAAAGGTAAGCCAGTAATTTGGATTGCCAAAGGTTCGTGTTCTTATATCTCTAAAAGTGAAATCCACTCCTAAAAGTTCAAGCATAAGGGAAGCAAATTAATTTTAGCATGTGCTGGAAGATATGCTGAACAGCTGGTATGAAAAAATCACCTTGGCCAGAGCTTGCATTCACATCGCCTCCTTCGGGGCCTAACCCGGAGCAGATGTCAGAAGACAAAGAGGCTTTGACAGAGCATGGCTGCTGTGTCTGAACAGACTTCCCAAATGTGGCTGATGCAGAAGAAGTTACTGCCGTTGTTTCTGGAGATCCAGATTGAGCTTTAGTTGTTTCTTTGTGGGGTGAGTCTTTAGAGTCTGAAAGATTACCTGAAAGAACAAACAAACAATATACAAGCAATGGCAAATACTAGGAAACTACTGAAGAAAAAACCAAACAGTGTCTTAAAATAATTGTTAATTTGCTACCAAGAAGAATAGTAGTCTACAATTCGGAAGTACTGTATTAAGTGTAGACTTTATAGATTATTCTGTGGCACAGAATAACCTCACATGCTATTACTGATCCAGATTCTCCAAGAAGCTCGTGGAGTAAGTTTGATTTTTACAGCGTTTCTTTTTCACATTTTAGAAAGACTGGAGTCAGGAACTCAAAGAGCACTGTTTAAACAAAGTGAGAGTTGCAGAAGTGCCTGACTAGGAGGATGGAGTCACAAAATAACCGAGCAGAGTAAGTAGGTTTGCACTCAAACATGAAAGGTGAAAGCAAATAAATGGAGAGAAATACAAAAGTTGCTGAAAAGACCTGAATTTTTTATTTATGGCTATCTACAGATACACGTGTGATGAAATATAATCTGCATCTATATATCCACCTATATGGATATCTCAGGCAAAGAGACTTTAACACCTGAGTAACTTTGTAATCATTCATGACATGGATTTATCAGCAAAAGCAACTAACAGTGGCAATTAGTGTATGTCATTAACTAATTGCATTAGAGACCACCTGTCCTTGATCCCTGAGAAAGGCCAAAAAATGAGGAATGTAACTAGTCAAGGATGAGAAAACTCAGACGATGAATGCAGGTTCTCAAAGATAATGTGAACTTTACACAATGCCTCAAAAAAGTGAAAAAGTAACACTGAAGAAATGCATGAAGGAAGCATGCACTGAAGAAGCACCCAGACTGAGCAGACTGCAGTTCTCTAACTTAAAGTGACAATGAAAAGGATGGAGAGGAAGACATTGTAATGTGGAAACAGGCTTAAATTCTTTGACCTAAGGTAACGCACTGATACGAGCCAAGATCCATTAGTGGAGGTATAGATATGGGCTTTGTGTGTAGACAGAGAAAGGCTACAGACAACCCAAGAACAAATGGGAAAATGGATGGACAAACGATCACAGACATTCACAGCATCTCACCACAAGGAAAGGAAGTAAAACCTATGCAAGTTAACCAAGCAGCAGCTAAAAAACTTATAAAAGGCTGAATGTTGCTTCAGTTCCTGTGCAGAAATACCGAGATTCAAGATGGATCACAGAATTTCTTGCCTCTGAATATCTTTGCTATTCCTGTCTTAGTTGAAATTCTAAATTAAAAGCAAAAACCTCTAAAAAAAAGGCTGTTAAGACTGATGCAATGAAATTCTATAATACATTGACTTTGAAAACAAGACCTACCAGATTCAAAATACAGGGCTAATACTGGAAGTGCTGCTACTCTTCTACGTAACAGCATGAACCAAGTTGAAGGAAAATATTTTTATTCTATTCTACATCCTGCTGAAGAAATAGACACGGGGAGTATCAATATTTCCCACGTGAATGTTATCTTCATACTTTCCAAAGACATAATGACTCAAGGCTGTCAAACTGTTTGAGAGTATTTGAAAAATCTCAGGTTCTTCAAATGGTCAAAGCATCCATCACAGCTTTTATAACTGTTTTTTTTGCCTCGCATCCTTGGGGAAGCAAATGCAATCCAATCTTATTTATATGGCACGTCATAAGAAAAAATAAACAACATGATACAGCACACAATCAATAGGGAGTAACAGTTCCTAAGAAGTGAATACAAACATCAATAAATTGTATTTGGAGAAAAGATGAGAAAATGTAACCAGGCCGTATTCCAAATTAAAGTGGGATATTGTTTCACTGCCAAACATTGTCAATGATGCAAAGAAGGTACAGCTCAGTGCTAGGCAGCTGTAATAAGATGTTCTCAAAGGAAGTCCACTTCAAAAACAGTTCACAGTATGCAAACTTGAGTCATTGTATTAAAGAAAAAAGAAAGAAAAAAGATTCAAACATTTAGGATGTTTTCTGCAGTCTGTGCAATTACACAGCAGAACCACAACAGCAACAAACAACAGGGAAATGGAAAGTAACCTAGTGTACCTACTTGTGCTTGATGTTCCACTCCTGAGCTGTTGAACCAGAGGGTTTAATAGTTTTCCACCTTTCAATTTATTTTTGCTGGTTCTTCGGCGACGGCTGCTTGGTGGGGCAGAGTGAAGGAACCCCATGTTGGGAGGAAGGGGTTTCCCCAACCTAATGTACAGCGCCTCTATCTCATTCTTTTGCTGAGTCTGAAGTTCAGCAATTTCTTTCATATGCCTAAACATAAAAAATAAAGATTAAAAACTGTTAGCAATGTATTTGATAGAGCACCACATCTTGACGGCACAGTTAGTTACAAGATGAAACAAAACAGTCCTCAGTTATAAAGACAATCCACTGCCTAGCCAACAGTACATATGAAGTTAGAACTATCTACCTAGCACATGTGGTGGCTGACTTCTCATATGTTCATTTATGAGACAGAATCCTAGACAGCTAAAAAGATGTTCAACATGCTAAGTAAAAACAATCAATTTCAACATGTGATCTAACACGAACTCAACACTATTCCAGAACTTCTATTTTCAAACCAGTGGCTTCAACAAAGTTACCTCTTGAGGAAAATATGTCAGTTTGAAATAGTTCAATGTGAAGAAAAACAAAAGTGTTTCCCATAAAATGGGAGCACATAAATCATTACCTTATTAATGCAGATTTAATGATGCCATAAAGTGAGTTTAAGGTTTTTGTATCACTGTAGTTTTGTTTCATTTTGTAGTTCTGTTTAAAACAAGAACCATGTTCAGTAAAACTATTGTATCTTAAGCTAAATATTTTGGTTATGCTACCAGCTAATGCTAGTTTAGCCATCACATGCCAGGAAAGAAAGATCCAAATTTTAAAAAGCTGGTTCTGGGGACTGGCAGCACAACAAACTCTGTACAGGCTCAGCCAGCCTACCCCTGAGATTGGATAGATTACTACTCTATGTAGTAATTACTACTCTATGTAGTAATCTATCCAATTACAAGAGCTACTTGCATTACAAGAGCTACTGTAAAATTGAATTCAGGAATAGTGATGGGTATGTGGATCTGCTAGTCCAAACTACCCTCTCAGAGAATGATATGAAGATAACTCCATTTCAGCTGTCTATGCAGACATCCAGATTACTTTTATGCAGCCTTAACTGGCATCCACATTGGAACCTAACACTACACACAAACACATTACAAATTCTATTGCTTGCTACCAAAACAATGCAGCTTTTCAGTAGGGAACACTGGACATCATGGCAGAAATTCTTTGCTGCTTTGAAAAAGTTACTATTGAATTATTCTACTTCTAAATGGAATTGACAAATAAATTGATGTAAAATGATGCAGTATGACATTCAGGGGAAAGTCCCAGTGACGCCTAATGTGCTCAGGACCAGTTTACTCATTACAGCTATGCAAAACACACATTTGCTTAGCATATGCAGAGATGCTGCCCAGGTATCTTAACACAATCTACCCTAGCACCGTTTGCAAACCCGACATACTTTTCTCTCAGGTTCTGCAATTCTTTCTTCATATCTGCATCTTCAAATTCTGAGTCATTGTCACTGCTCATGTATGACGACTGCGAGTGGAAAGATGTTATGTTGATGGTAGGAATTTTTGTTCCTTGCCCATTAGGTGAATCGAGGCCTTGTGAGCTAGCTTTTCCAGACCTTTGCAGAAAAGCAGCTGCTTTTTTAATTAAGTCGGTGGCCGCACTACTGCTCGGTGGGGATAGTTGAGCAGCAGCAGCAGCAGCAGCCTGCCGATGGAAAGGCTCATCGGCAGAATCGCTCGAACCCTGGTCACAAAGGACATCAACAGAAGAGGCTGTCTGCACCCGTCGGACAGCTGTCTTCAGGTCAGGGCTGGAAGGTAGCTCATCCAGATAGACGTCTGGGGGTGCAGAGAACCTTAAGCAATGCGGCGCTGCTAAAGTTAATTCATCTTGCGTGCTGATTACTGAAAACCTGCCAATAGTTTTGGCTGGTGTACCACTATCATGAGTTTCAGCCTGTTTTCCATAGGAACCGGAGTCTAGAGAGTCATCCCTTTGAAGGTTATTTATCACCCCATCTGCTGTAGATATCTGCATTACATTATCTGTGTGTGTAGATGAAGTTGTAGTCTTTGCGTTCTCGTTCCTTTTAGAAGTTTCCATCTGTTTAGCTATGCTTGGTGATGTAGGTGCAACCTGGAGAAAATAACGGAGATTAATTTTGAAAGTAACTGCAACAACCAAACATAAAACTGTCCATAGTTTCTGCTTACTTGAAGGAGGCCTTTTGCTGGAGCCACAGGAGTTGGAACGATGCTTGCAGCTGATCCTGTTTTATTAGTTGGGAAAAGAAATAAAAAAATCAACGTTTAGAATGCCTTAGTATAGAAAAAGCCTACATGCTTATGATCATAAACTGAAGTCTAATGGTGTAGCACTGAAGAACAATGTAAGTATCAATTCCTTGTAAAGCAGGATCTAGGATTTTTATTTGTTAAACGCAGTAGACAATAATGATAACAATATAAAATATCTGCAGGTAAATACTCTCTTCAGTCTATTCATTTGGGGAATTCAAATAATAATAGGAGTATGGAATTTCATTAGCCAATTGGATAATTTTACAGAGAAACAGAAGAATGAAAGCTACATTGGGCCTGCGCTGCACTACTGAGGTATTCTTAATGTCTTGAAAAAATAACTGCTGTCAGATATTCATGCACACAAAATGCTGCAGTTGACCACAAATAGCCCATTACTTCACACCTTTCATTTGACAGATACCTACACCAACAATTTAAAGTGCCTGAAAAGAAGCTAAACACCACATTGCTGAAAGTGCAAATTACAAGCTCAAAAGATGACCATATGGACCACAGAAGCACGTAAGAAGCAAAGTATTATTTGCAATAATCAAGACAGCATTATTTCACAATGTGGACACTGCTTTGGAAATCAAAGCAATACATGCAAGCCTTTCAGAAAGCTGCTTTCTTATGGCACATTGCACCGAGTGAACATAAGGCAGAAATCTGTCACTTCATATTCCTGAAATGGTGAAATACATTCTTGCTTTATGGTATCTAGGATACATTAATTTTACTACACAGTGCTGCATTTCACTTGCATATGCTCTTCTCTGGCTTCAGTCTGCCAAATTAATGTAAGCAACCAAGAGTCTTCCTCTCACACTGACTTAGGTGGTGGTGGACTGCAGTGATCCATGAGTGTTTTTGGCATTTGACACTATTTAATGCCCCTTATTTTTTCTAGAAGAACTGCACTACTGTGGAGTTTGGGAAAGGCAGTGCATTAGCTCCAGCTCTGCTGGGTCAGCCAGAGATGTAGCAGGCAGTTGCAGGTGCATCAGTGAGGAGTGACCTCTGTCATCACACAAACCTGGGACCCAGCTTTGCAATGACAATCTGAAAAAAGAAATTACAACCCCTTCCCAACCCATGGCAGCAGCAGTTTCCGGTTCCTCAACACTTAAAACTTCCTGTAACTTACAAGACAGGTAAATAGAGCATTATAACTGCCTGGTTTCTTACTGTGGGGCTCCTACTGTGTTATTATGGAAGTTGCCATTATATCTACAAGTACCTAAAGAAAGGAACTCTTTTCCTAGTTCTCTGTGGGACTCTCTTAAAAACTTAACAAGCATCCTCCCCCCAGAGATGCTACCCTCAACCACATTATTTTTGTGAATGCCTTTCTATGTAGCCCCAGAAATCCAAGAGATGTTCTGATAGATGTTTTAATGGCACCAGAAATTTACTGTTGGGAACGTAGCCTTCCACATAAACACCTACACCACGGGCATATATTATCTACTTATTTCTAGAAGGCTTAGCAGAAGTGAGATATTTAATATTTGTTATTTTGTTATATTACTGAAGGATCAGAAATGCACAGGGCTGGGCACAGCTCTGCAGTTAATCAGAAGAGCTGGCAGCAAGGGGACACAGCAGAAGAGGACCAGGCACCAGATCCATCACTGCAGTTCATCGCTGAGAGGAGCATTACCTTTTCTGCTTGCTGACCCACCTCTTGCTTCTGCAGAATCAGCACCAACACCAGGGACCTCAGACTTTTCAGACTTTTAGTAAAAAGAAAAAAAAAAAAAAAAAAGAAAAGAATTTCAGTCTCAGGCACAAAGCAGGAAGCCAATACATTCACATTCTCTCTCTCTCTCTCTCTCTCCCCCCAAACCCTTCTCTATATTCACACTACTGTGGAGTATGACACTACTTTATACTCTTTGTGGAGTGGCCTCCTAGCTTTTCTTTCAACTCCTCCATTTTTTTCTCCCTTGGAAGAAAAAAAGAGGTGGCAGTGTCACAGAGGGGACTGCAACCTAAGTTACTAAAAGCAGGCACTGAATTATATATATGAATTTTGGTTTTGTTCTGTTTTGCTTCTCCAGCCAAACTGTACACACTTCATCTTTTTTTTTTTTTTTTTCTTTCAGAAGTCTCTCTTCAGAAATTCTATGCCTCTCTTTTCTTATTTGCACAGATTTTAAAAGGACAAGTTCAAATTACTGGAAACACACAACATCTTTCATAGAGAATTTTAACTGCTGTAGGTGGTCATTTATAATTAAAAACAACATTATAACTGGAGACTCAAGTGCAGCCATCTTTTTGGTAAGATACAGCATCTTTCAAAAAGCTTAGACTGTTCATCCAGCTGACTCTACATGGAACAGACTCATCCTTGGTAGTGGTGATGCAATTATCTCCAAAAGTACTTCTTTTCAAATAAGGCATACATTGATCTTCTACCAGAAAGCGCTGCAAATCTTTTGAATATCATCAACTCAACATTTTATTTGAGAGAGTGCAACGCATGTCCACTACTAAGATACTGAGTGAATAATTACCCAAGACTGCCTACTCCAGTAAACAAAATTAAAACCAAAACAAAAACCACAACAAATCAACCCCCCTCAAAAAGCTCACTTTTCCTTGGATGCCCCCCAGTGAAGTCTTGCTCTGCTAAGTTCAGAGGAAGAGAAAAATCATTCCTGGAAGCAGAGCAGTCTCCTACCTACCATGTCTTGCATCAGCTGCAGCACTTGAACAAAACAAAGGGTCCTGAAGTGTTTATTTTATTCAGACTGACTTAGAAGGCATGTATTATAATCACTGCCATTAATTAATACTTAAAAGCTTCCTATAGCAGTATAAATATTTCACATTCAGTGATACTGTACCTCACTTTTAAAGTGACAGCAATATAGGCTATATTTGGAGTCTAAACTACTTCAGCAACCTACTATGCATTCTAAAATTGGTCATAAATGCATAATATGCAAATTAGACATTTATTATCACCAGCTTCATGACAATGATGCAAAGCACAACTCTATTTATAATCAGTCTTTAGAGAAGTTCTGTTTAACTACTCTAATTCCACCTCATGTACAAACATGAGGCTCTCTGCAACTTGCCTGCTGCTATTTGCATTTGCTGTGGTGTGAGGCAAGGTGAAGAGGGATATCCCCATCTAATAACTACACACAGGAACGAGGAACAGATGATAGTCTGTCAGAGCCGGATGACCAAAAGCTACCTGCTTCATCAGAACTTAATGACTGCACCTCGATGTCTCTTACCTTCTTAAAGTACAAAAAAATTATCACATTTCTGACCGCTTTAGAAACAGAATACAAAGGGAAGAGAATGCATTAAGATATAATGCCACTTTAAAACCCAAAGGAAAAAATCTGGCTTTCACTAATAAGTGTTTGTGGAAAATGAGTCAGAATGCATCTGGCAGAGTAAGGACTTGAGAGAACTTTCACAGTGGAAAGCAGTCAGCAGACAAAAGGTGATATACCAGAGAAGCCAGAAACCCATACATATCCTGCCATGGACACTTTTGTTCTGACCTCTGCTTTGGAGCTGTTCATGCCAGCTGGATTTAGGGGTATAAAGGGCAAAGTCATTACTGGACTAACCAGTACTGGGTAAGGTGAGATCTCAGGTGGTACAAGCGATGCAACTTGGGCCTCAGCAGCTTTCACTTCCTGGCCAGTGTCTGCAACATTACAGCCTGGTTCTCTTAAATCCAACACCAACTTGGGAACTTGATCCTCAGTAAACGGTGGCAAGTTAAATTCACTGTCTGCCTGTTCCAACGGCACACAAGTGTCTGGAGTTCCTGCTGATGCAGAGGAAGTAGGGACATATTCCTGGTAAAGCAAATTGCGCAGTTTCTCGTCAAGGCTTTTTATCGTGTTGTCAACGAAGTCCACCCTGGGTGGCCCCTCTCCATCTGACTCCACGGTACATGGTTGCTGCTGCTGCAGCAGGCTGATCCCCACGCCGGTGCAGGTTATGGGCTGCGTCTGGGGCAGCATCACGTGTTGCTGGGATGCAGCCACTGACACCTGAGTAGGACTCTGAAGTTGAGACCCTGCCAGACTGAGAGAATCAGATGCAACAGCTGCAGGAAACACTTGGTTTACAAAGGAGTGCTGCACCATGCCAGGCTGGCTGGCCTCTGGCAAGTGAGGGATCTGAGATGCAGGCTGCCGTTCCAAAACGACAGCATCTGAGAGCACAGGGAGCGGGCAGAGCTCTGCTGCATTTGCAGGAACTGGTGGGACTGATTTGGGTGGCCCAACACTGCAACACGCTATCTCCACATCAGGAATACACATGCCCTCGTCTGCCGGCTGCTGCACATGCTGAACGGGCTGAGGAGTAAGGTGAGCATCGGTGGGCTCCTCCAGCAAGGCAGCATGGGGGGCAGGAGTGCCAGGCTGAGCAGGCATCACTGCCTTTAGTGGAGAATATTCCAGCTGACCTCCGTTAGCAGCCGTCTGCTCCAGGATATTTGGAGCAGATCCCGGTGGTGCTGGAGCTGAAAACTCTGCCTGGCTCTGTAAGCCGGCTGAAGATGCTGCAGCAGGAATTTGTGCCAAAGATGGAGAGGCTCCAACAGGGCTGTCACATACACTTGCTTGTAGAGGAAGCTGCTGACAAGCTAAGACACCAGGCACATCCATCACCGCAGAGCTCACTTGCTGATCATCTGACTGCTCCAGGTCTAGAAAGAATACAAACATCAGTTCAACTTCTGATGAGCTATACTGAGTGAAACGGCCACGGCACAGCTTCCCTGTTGGCTGCAGTGGTAACTACACCTAGCCTTAACTGATAACCGCTTCCTCTCAGAAAATAATTGTCACAGAAGAAGTCAAACTAGAACTGAAAATTGCAAATTATGCAAAAATATTTCACTGATAAACCAGCAGTGACTAGACCTTTGACTACCTTATAGTATAAGGCAGAGTTTTAAAGCGCTGGGACTTTTCTGAAACTCAGATAAATATTCCTAATTTGGTTCAGAAGCATAAACACATTGAAAATACATGATTTAAGGAAGGCTCTTCATGGTTGACATAAAAGACACACTTGTTTTGCGTGATAACCATTTCCTAGTCAATAGAAATTTTACTCTGAAGTACTTCATCTCAACACTGGAACAAGGACAGGAAGGCCTGGGTTCTTCGGACTACGTGAAGTCTTGGGGATGTAAAATTATTTTCAATTTAAATTGTTAAATGAAGACAATTAGTCCTAGATTTCATAAGGTATACCACTGATAGGATACGGAAGAAGAGCTTTTCTAGATCTCAGGAGTTTATCCTCAACATCTTGAAACTAATGACTGATGAGTGCAGCTCTAAGCCAAGGCAGACATAAGCCAGGGTTTGTTCCTCCCCTCTCCTGCCTTCCCCAGGCCACAACAGCTTTCTAAGGGATAGGCAGGAGTGAAGATCAAAGCCAAGGGACCTTTTTTTTTTCTCCCACCCAGTTCATTAAGAAGCCACCTTATAATTACAAAAAGCTTTTTAGAACAGAAAGGTCACTTGCAGTATGTTTTGCCACACAGCACCCAAGTCTTTTAACTACTAAGTAATATTAGGTAACAGTATTAAGCAGTATCAGATCATAGTAATAAACTACCACAGCACAGGAGCAGTAGATTGCAGCCCTCTGGGATCAAACTAATGTTGAAGTGCCACTATATACATGTTTGCCTGTCATTATTAGGTAACTTATTGAATACCACCACTACAAAATATCCATCATTTTCTTCCTCTTACTAAATGCAACTATCCCAATTAAATCAAGCAAGACTAGGAGAGAGATGACATAGCAACCTTTGAGAAGAAAATATTTTCTGAAAACTTTGAAGTCTTTTAATACCTGGACCTTCAGACTGCTGTGTACTCTGAGGAACTGGTGGAGAAAATTCTGGTGCATCAGTAGTAGCATTTTCCACAACAGGACATATAATAAACCACCTTTTTCCAGTATGCAAAACTAGAGATGAAAATAAAATAGGAAGTAAACAATAGTTTCTGTTCATTCCAGACCACACATCATAAACTAGTCTTAACTTCTATATTTAGATAGAAAGACAGAATAACTGTAGTACTAGCCAAGATTAAAACAATGGCTCCAATTTGATTCCTATCCCAGAGAAGCCACGATCTGGAAGGGAGACAGCAATACCTCTCGATTCCACCATGTACTTACAGTAAATTATTGGAAAATGTATTTGCAAGTGTTTATTACCCTTGGAAGGGTAATAGTTTCATACACAATTTTATTAGTGGTATTGCAAACAGTTCTCATTATGGAAAAAGTTCTTAATTTTTGTGAAGTTTATCTATTTTAACTAAGGACGAAGAGTTATAGCTAATATTTACTTTCAAGTCTTATCTCAAGGTGTGGCATATGAAAATGGCAAACCAGAACTGTACACACTTTGAACCTTCCACCAGCATAAATATAAAGCTTATGTTAAAAAAAGCTGTGCTAGAAAATTATACGACTTCTATAGGCAAAAAATAAACACTATCTTTTTAGCAGAAAATCTAGTTTGGAAGATTATCCAATTTCTGTACCTGTCAAGTTTTAAATCATCCTTCTTTCCCTGTAAGAATGGAGCAAATACACAGTATTAGCCCCAGTAATAAGAATTTTGGGAACACTGCTTCCTCCTGCAGAGGTTTAAATTTGTCTACCAACATCCACTTAAAAAGAGACTAAAGGACTTATTTTTTTCCCTTCTGCACTTGGCTGTAAAACCTCTAAGACACAATGATGTTCAGCAGGCCATGATTCCTCTCAGTAACACTGAGATAGCTAAAAACTTTCAGGTTAGAAATTTCAAATAAATTACCGATGCAAACACAATCTTTTAGCTTTCTCTTCCAAATGTATTAATTGTTATGAAGAGTATGCTTTCCTGTGCCTTCTTGACTTTTCCTAGACTCATTATCAGCTTGCGTAATTCAGGGCTTTCCTAAATGCCCCCAGATGTTAGACTAATCCAGCTCAGCCCTGCGATCTTCAAGGCTACTAACAGCAGAGACCACTGTTACACCCTTATTTCTAGATATATTACCAGCTACCAGTAGCCAGTGGATGTCTTCCTGAATTAGCAAACTTCTGCATAAACTAATCACTGACTTAAAGCTAGAGATGGAGTTTGTATTCAAATGTATTTTTACCATTCTGTTGATACACGGGTGTCTTCATCTGAGATTGCCGCTTCTCCTAGTAAAAAAAAAAAAAAAAGGAACAAAAACAAAACAGAAGAACTAGCTGTCTTGGTATCAATAAAGCACGTTATTCCAAGGAATATGTATATTGTAAGCCTTAACTAAGTAGAAGAATTATTCTTATAGCTAAGAAACCTTGTTTTAGCATGGAATATAAAACTAATTTACGGTAAGGGATGTCAAGAAAAAGGAATCAAACTAGAAGTTTTTAATGTTTCTTACCTCATTCATTTCCAGTCTATCAGTATCCTGTTGGGGACTTGTTCCCTGATCAGAACTTCGTTCTCCTTCTGTATCTTCACTGAGCATATCTTCTGCTTTATCAATAATATCTTTCATTTGTTCAATAAATGTCTCTTTTTCACTCTGCAATATGAATTCATTCTCTACCTATAAGGTCACATCAAAATAAAGAGCAAAAGAATAACATTTTTGTTAATGTCTCATTCCACAGCCACCAGAAAGCTTGTAACAAGCCCACTTAAGAATAAATTGGCTGAAGCAAGTTGTTGTAGTAAGAGACTGTGGGCAGCTGTACCATCAAGTCTTACCATGTATGTAGCAATTTCCTCTGGCGCATCGCCATCCAAATCAAACTTAAAAGTCACCATTTTGTGATTGTGTGTTTCAAGCTGGCACTCCACCATCTTATCGCCTGTGTTACAAACCTGCAGACAAAGATTAACAATGATTATTTCTGGCACAACCAAACTAATCCTGAATTTATCCTCAAATAGAGTGTACTTGCATTTAATATGGTCAGTTTGGGTCTGCTGGACTTCTCCTGGCGTGAACGTGCACGTGTAGATTTCTTATGTTTCTTTGAAGACTTTCCTTCTTGTTTTCCACTTCCTATTGCTCCTTCGAAGCTGTCACTCATCTCTTTACCTGAAGCAACATCTGGACTCATGTAGCTTTGCAAGAGAAAGGAAGAAACCCCCCAGGATGAAATTGCCATCACAGATGATGGAGTTATGCACAGGTAAAACAGAAGAAAAACAGACACTAAAAAAAAAAAAAAAGTGAATGTCTGCACTTCTAGACCAAATTGAGCCAGCTATGGAGAGATACTCAGTAAGTGAACAGAGCTACTCTAAGTCAGGAATGTACTCTCGCTATCACACCTAACAAGAAGTGACCTATCAAGGTTGCTCTCAATACCATAGGGAAGTCCTATCACTCTTAATACATCACTACATTCCCTAACCCATTCTCTTTAGGGATCCTTGGGGTCCCTGTCCAAACTACACACTTTCTTATTTTTCTAAGCTTCAGCTTTCTCAACTCCAGTTTGTTCAAACTCACAGCAGAAAGTCTGAACTTGGTCAAGTTGTTTGTCAGAGACAAAGGAAAAGAAAAAACTTAGTACAGCACCCCTCAGAGACAGTGTCTCCCATCTCCACAGTTCTCAAGACTGAAAAAAAGGTATTGTGCCACAACATCCCTGATGACCAGTGTCCCAGCTAGTAACAGTCCATTATTTTTAGCAACCAAAACAGTAGCTCCTAACAACCTTATCATAAAATAATGTGTATTGGAAAATGTCAACACGCAATTTATGAAGCTGCCAGAATTTTCCAAAGATTCATAGAAAATGACTCAGAAAGGAGTCTTGCAAGGTCATCTGACCCATTTATTACTTTAAGGTACGATCAGCTCTATGCCAGTACACACATATGCTTGTGTAAAATTGATCTTAAAAACCTCCCTTGAGATTTCATAACCTTCCTGGACAATTTATTCCTGTATTAATTTATTTGTACAGGAATAAAAGAACTTAAGACTAACCTACAGATTCCTACTTAAATTTAGGGCCTTTACTTCCTGTTCTAACTGCAGAAGTTGCACTGAACTGCTTAGTACTACCCCCTTCACAGGTATCTTATATGTGCAAGCATTAGGTCAGGAAAGAGAATACATTCTGCACATCGGATATACCCTGGATCATACCTTTGCTGCAACTGCCAGCCTTTTTATTCATGCACTGTTAACCTTCACTCTACAAAAATACAGCCCAACTTCAACACTGAGTTCCACGTGTATGTGGAAAACAGAAACCTGTCTACAACTACGAGACAGGTTCTGACACAGCCTCCTCATGTTGCTGCAGTCACGATAGTCAGTTTTTCTCACACAGTTCTGGAACAGGCAAATTAGATGATGACAAAAAAATGACATACCTTTCTACAACACATTAGATAGCAAAGTGAATTCATTTTGTCTAACTTTTTCATAGTCAGAACTAACCTATAGTTAAGAAAAATTAGATTTCACTTTCTATGCAGTGTTCAAAAGCAACAAATTCTTGAGGGGGAAAAAAAGTTCAATTTTAGGGCTGTGGGGTTGCATGGTTTTGTGTCAGACTGACTTTTTTTTTTTTGGTAGGGCAGATAGAAAACGGTAAGAGGGGTCTTCAAGTTAAATTTATGAACTCACCTTGTCTCTTTAGGAAAACAGAAAAGGTCAACAAAATCCTAGCCCAAAGCACAGAGCCCTGCAGCTTTATAATCACTGAAGACAACCCTGGTGCTGGCTCCTGCAATTGGCAAAGGACTCTGCTGCTTACAGATACATGCTGTTCATATCTACCTTATCCACATCCTAGCACTGAAAATTCTGTTACTGCTGCCACAAAGCAGGAGTTGTGGTATGGGAGCAGCAGCATGCCTGCCCCAGAAACAGCAGCCACTGCCCCCATTCAGCTCTCTCTCCAGTCAAGCAGCCACAGCAGCAAGCCTTCCGCTCCTGGGCTCTTCCTCACTACATCTTCTAAACCTTTCTGCTTCCCCTTCTGCTTTTCAGTACAAGAACAGACAGTCAAGGGCTGGCAAAAACTGAGGTTTGCTTATGTTTCTGAGGAGTGCTGAGCTGGCTGTATGAATTATTATTTACCATTACTTCTGCAATTAATGTATTACTGGGCTTAAGTATGAACTTGTGCACTGCAAAGCCACAGAACGGGCTCTGGCTGCATGTTCCAACTCCTGTTATAATGATACATTTGTGAATGGCTCAATACACCGTTCTCACCAATACTCCATCCCCCATAGCATACCTGGGGAAAGATCATTACAGAAGGTGAGGCAGGATTACCCATTCCAAATAGGGAATAAGTTACAGACCCAACTAATGAAAATATCATTATATATAGATTCAACAGCATCAGAATCAGCGATCATACTGCTTCAGTTATTTTAACAAAAATAAATTACATGCTGAAGTGAAAGCTGTTGTGTGTACATCAATGCTAGAATGCAATATCCAAATTAAAGCATGAGAAGTGTTGGAAGAACCAAAACAGACTCTGCAGACAAAACAATTGTGACTTTTTCCCTACACTTGCATCCTTACATCTTTCTTCTGCTCAGCGCCTGCTGCTCCTTCTCCTCTCACCCAAGCCAAAAAACAGGCATTTGACTCAGCTTTGTAAAGATAGAAGGGGAAAACAGCCTCCAGAAAGAAAATATTTCTTATGCCAAATAGATTATATGATACCTTTCACAGCTCTGTGACAGAGTTTGAAGTTTGTCCTGTATTGCCTGCTCCTAAAATACAAGAAAAAGTTGTTTAAGTAAATGCATTATATTGCTGTATGAAATTTAAGTAAGTTTTATTTAGACATTAGTAATCCTAAAACATTCTGTTTAACCGCTTCTTGGAACTTAAAAATGCCCCATTTGACCCTCCCAACATTACTCCTGACCGCAGCATCAATACCTGTGCATGCTCTTAAGACAGAGACACTAAAATGCCAGTTCCCTCCTGCTGTCTCTGAGGCAGAAGAAGCAGAGGAAGAAACAAAATATTCCTTACCACAGTGGAAAAACTTCAATGCAGGACAAATCCACATCAGCACCTACCTTTCTTTTTTAATGGATGTAAATTATACGCTAATTTGCTTTATTGCTCTCTTGTTTCCTGAAATATGTTAGGTATTTTCTGTATATTTGGCTTATTGTGAAAATTTCCGATGAACTTGCAAATAAGAGACAAAAATTCATTGTTTAAAAACATGGTCCTCATACCATGTCTCCTCTTGTGATGAATTTGTGGTGGTGCTATTACTGGCCCTACTAGTACAATCT
The DNA here is from genome assembly GCF_964035555.1 of Netta rufina. Taxonomy (NCBI): domain Eukaryota; kingdom Metazoa; phylum Chordata; class Aves; order Anseriformes; family Anatidae; genus Netta; species Netta rufina. Next base: position 3,747,238 of record NC_140133.1, on the reverse strand, counting down.
TACCACGTATGTAGGTAACATACACAGACACACACACCTTGGTTTGTATATAGCAGTTATAGGTATATACACACACCAAATGTATTAATAAATATATATAATCATATATATACTTATGTAAATATACATTTATAGACATATATAGAAAATCCTTCTATAGACACACTGTCACAAAGAAGGCCCTGGACTGTCATCACTACATATTCATACCAGGGCAGTTTGTAGACCATAGTTAAAAGCTTAGAGGTTAACCAGTCCACACCCCTCATTGCTTATAATGCCACACACTTGCCATGCCAAACTTGACCGCAGTTTCTATAAAACTGCAAAATTAATGAACAGTGAGAACACAGACATAATGTATCTAGATTTTAGTAATGCACTTCATCAAGTGTCTTACAAAATCTCATTTGCCTGATCAATTCAAATTGGTTTGGATATGAGTACTGCCACACATTTAAACAAGAGACAGATAAAAGCGTCATGGCAGAGCAGCAACAATATGTAGTGTTTTGAATATTTACAGATATGAAACTCCTCTTACACTCAAGAAAACCTTAGCAATATATGTCATAAAATCAGCACGGGAAGCACTTGGATCAGTTTGACCTTTACAAAGAAAGTTTGATGCCCATGCACTTTGCAGAGAAGCCAGCTGCAATGATCAGTGCTTACGGCTCATTGCAGCTCCAGGATTCCAGTGTCTCCTGTAACAAAGGGCAACAGAGGCAGCACTTGCACTTGGGGCTGGGTTCTAACTGGAGATTTTGCAGGTATGAGAGGGAGAGAAGGGAGAGAAGAGCACTGTATTGTCACTCAGAAATTCAGCCTCTCCTACTCGAGAAGCCTGTTCTACATTACTCTAGAAAAAGGCGACAAAAGTATGACATTGGATTGGTTTCTTAAATTGCATGAGAGAAGGGACTCAAATTACAGGTGAAGTACGAGAATGAAGTTAGCAAAACAGCCGATACATGTTCCTGGGTATATGATGAAGTGTCAAGACAGACACCTGCCTCAGTGGGCACTGATTTCTCAGGTAATGTGGGACAACGTGCATCCCCCATCACACACTCCACTACAGAAATTAATTTTGTTTATATTTCCAGAAACACTATTGTTTCTGGATACTGTAAGAGGATGGGCCCTGCATTGAAAACTGTAGCTTTGACATCAGCACTGATTCGAACATGAGCTGTGCACAGAGATAAAAGGAAGGCTGGAAAAAAATAACTTGAGTAAGGGATGTGTCTGATACAGCCATTCTTTACATGGGGACTCCACACATGAAGTACTACAGTCTAGTTCTACTGTTTCTGCTACCTACATCTAACCTATAGGATAAAGAAATTCACCAGGAGATACCCTACACCACAGTACAAATAATTCCTGACAAGAACTAGACTGCCACTGGATAGAAGGACTGACAAAATGTGGAACTAGAATCTAGTTTCAGTGCTTGTATCATTCTTAACATCTTCTGGAACAAAAGTTAAGTGGTACCTCAAATGAAATTCATAGGGTATGTTGTGTAGGAAAGGGATGCAACAAGTGTATGGATGTATACGTTAAAAGAGGAGATTAATTTGAGAAGATGGAAAGGGTTAATTTGGGAGGAAAGATAATTCAGAACGGAGAACCACAAGTAGAAACATGAAAGCAGAATTGATGAGGGACATGTCCACTCAGAAGCAGAGAACAGATTCAACTTAATTACTAAAATCTGGTACAAATGCCAAAACCTTTAGTTTGATTTGCTTATAGATATCTATTAAAGAATTGAAGAGAAGACATTCTGTCAAGACTGAGGTTTAAACAACTATGGGAGTGGAAACAAAAGTCAAAATAGCAGACAGAAGACAAGCTTCAGTTTTATTGTTTTTCCTTATAAACTGTATCTCGCTTATATGGCCACTGAGAATTGGCAATGCCTATGAGTACTTGAAGAAACAAAAAATCACAGGGCTAGAGTAGAATTCAGGCAATATAGGAGGGTAAAACGCTGATGAAATGCAAACAAGGCTCAAATTGAACAACATGAAGAGCTTTTACACAATGAAAAATCAGATTATGAAATAGTTTCTTAAGGCAAATGGTGATTGGTTGCACAATGGCTTGAGACATTTAAAACTAGACTGGACAAAACACAGATGGAACTTTATAAAACAGTTTCTTACTGACCCACAGCACTTAAAGAAGGTAATTTCTGTGTGTATTTGCGCTGGACTACTGACAAAGATGTGCTTTGTGGCTGACTTGTCCTGCTGCCTGATTACTTCAAGGAGACATTTCACAAGTAGCAGAAGGTAAAACATGCCGTTTCCAGCTTCATTGGAAATAGCCAATTATTTGCCTACTCGGAGTTAGTAGCCTCTAGGAGAAGCAGCTCTATGTGGTGAGAGTGGATCATCTCCCTTGTGAAATAAGTCCGTGCCCACAAGGAAGGTTAAGGGGGAGGCAGCACTACCTCTTGCGATGTCTCTGTAACTGCCTGGACAGCTGAGCTGGGAGCTGGGAGCTGCTGACCCAGAGGCTGGGAAAGATCTGGTTGAAGCTGCAGAAGACCAGAAGGCTGAAGAGGCAGACAGTGATCTATGGGCACTGGTGGGCTAGCTGTAGCAAGGCTGCCATGGATCTGTGAAATACTTTCTGGAGCGACGCGGGGAGGCAATAGTTCGGGCTGCAACTGCAAAGGCGGTGACATGACTATCGAAGGTTGCACTGGGAGTACCGGCACCTGGGCTGCAGTTTCCAAAGCATACTGAGTATGTCCAGTAATCTGCTGCAACACAATAGACACCTATTAAAATAAATCTCTACTTAGAGTGCTTGTGACCTATATGACAAAGTACTAAAGTCACTGCAGTTCATGGAAAAAGGATTACAATTCTGCATTGAGAATATACCCGTGTGGTTTCTGATTGGAAGGGCAACTAAAGAGTTTAGATTTGCTTTAACATGACCAAATAAAAATCAAAGGATTCTTCCAGTACAGTTGTGACAGCGTGTATTTCACAAGCACTATTTTCTTTGTAGAAACAAAACCATGTTTTGCTAAGAAATTAAAATCTTAGATTATGAATTCCTTGTCCTGTATAGTTTATTCTGTTTTCAGTGAGCACAACACACAATCCATGCAGAGAAAAATATACTCTATCCATAATTTAGATTTTTTTTTTAATGTTGCATATGCACTATTAGCTAATATAGACACGATTAACTCTTTTTAGACAGAATATATGCCAATGCCTTACAGAACACATTGTTTTCCATTTAGTTTAAAAATTTCAGATACAACTTCTCCTGGCACACTAAGGCCTCAATCCTGCAAGCGCTTCCTTGTGTCACACAGAAGAAGTTTCATTTATCTCAGTGGATTTCTTCAATGCTTTAAAATAACTCATGTGCGTAAGCGCTTTGTGGGAACTGGACCGATACGATTAGATGCCAGCTACCTTAGAGACTATGTTGTTATTCTGCATAACAGTTCTTTGAGTTGTACAGTTAAGAACAGAATATTCTCCTTTTAAGTACATTGTGTATTTTTCCAAGGGGACTGAGCTTGTAGGAATAAGGAAAAGGGGAGATAAGAAAATACAGAAGAAAGAAGACTTTTTTGTACTAGGTACAACTGCATAATTTTTAATTGTTTTTGAAGTACTTGTCATCACCTAGAGATTTAAAATATTTGGACAACTAAAAAAAATAAAAATCAAGACTCCGATGAGAACTAGAACACACAACTTCATTACTGCATGCTCTGTGCAGATTCTGGATATGAGCCAACATTATTATTCCAGGTTTTAAGTGGATAAATATAAAGATGCAGAGTCCTTTGCAACACAATGGTTACAAGACTGCCTAAGTGGAGGTTGTTAGAGTAGTAACTTTGGTGTACAGTGTAGAAGAATAGTGAAATGCTTTTTTCATCTTACATAACTAAAATAATTCACAAAATGTTTCAATTTATTATTTACCTGGGCAAGATTGGACATAAAGGTGCTGGACATCAATTGCAGAAACAGCCCTGCATTGGAATGCCTTTATTTACAGAAATACCTTCCCATTAGGAGCACTTGAAAAGATGAACAATCTATTTTTGAATAATCCTATGTGCTTGTCCATTTTGTTTGCATTAGTTTTTTTTTAATCCTAAAGAATATAATGGAAATCTTCTGTACGTATTTGGTAAATAATGACTGTCAGCACTGTTTGCAAATATCAGTTCTTTAGGTTTGGTGTTTGCCACGCCTGGTTCAATTCTTTCTAAAGCCATCAGAAAAGCTATGGCTAATTAGCTCAGTGGTAACAGTCTCAGGGTCTGCATTGCCTACACTTCCACAAACAATATTTCTGTACCAAATATATGGCTGAAGACAAATTTAAAAATGATGTACTACTTTGAAGATGCCATGATATGGCAGGTTGAAATGAGATGTTATGAATTTTAATCGGTATGTTACAGCAAAGTGATGTAGTAGAACAGAGATTTTCAAGAATGCTATTACTAACAGATTTAGTGCTCTCTCCTGCTTGGGTCAGACTGCATTTCATGTTGTCATACCACAGATGTGGCAATACAAGTGTTTACAGACTCTGTCAACGGGTCCTGAATCAATTCTCTTGTAAACAGTGCTAATGTTGGAAGCTTCATTTTACGCTTCATTTCTTTTAAGGGGGAAAAAGGGTCTGCAGCTAGTGTTCATTCTTGTCTGATAGACTGCTGTCATGCAGATTTCTGAAGTTATCATCAGATGGTCATTTCCTTTGGCTTTACAAAGGACGCTATTCTCAAGCGGGTATACATCAAAACATTTCTATCATTTCACTTGCTTCTGCCAGCTCATCCATATTTTGCCATCTGTATATGAAGTCTATGCATCCTGAGTGTACTGGCAGCAAAACCTCAGCATCAGCAGTGCTGGGTAGTTGCTGTCACGGCTTAGTCACCTCTCCTGTCTCACGAGAATGACAGCTCATGCTTCCTTGCCGCTCCCTTCTAGCTCAGATGGGAGAAAGAAAAGGGAATTCTGAAAGTGCATGTTTCTGCCTGCTTTTCAAAGGCCATTAGATCACTCCTTTTATCCACAATATTCACCTGTCTCTGGTTTAAGACCTCAGTGCTCCACCTGAGTCCAGCTCTAGCTGAACTGCAGTCAGAATCAAGGACAAGGAGTTAACAAAACATCTTAAAAGCAAGAAACAATCTCCCAATTGCACGTTTACAATGGAATAAGCCCCAGGAATGCCTGCGTTCAATAACCACCCTAGGGTCTAGCAGCGACACAGCCCAACGGCGAACGGATTACCTGGTTACCAGCCCCAGCCGCGGGCAACGTCTGTTCTGAAGGATGAATTATGCTTGGCTGAAGTGACTGAGGAGGTGGAGGTTGCTGCGGCTGGGAAACTGCTTGCGTGCTCTGCGTGTGATGGGGAGAGGGCGCTTCGCTCTGAATTATCTGCTGGAAGGTGGTCTGGTACATCTGCTGCTGGGAGAGCTGGGACACTGCGTGATGTGGCGGCAACGCTGACACTCCCGGCGGAGCCACAGCAAGCAATGGTATTGTAGCAGCTGACATATTTGGCACTATTGTTTGGCAGGGCAAGACCAGAGAAGCCACAGTTGTATGAGGAAGATTCACTGCCTGCATGGGGAGGGCTGGGGAGTTTGGTGCCATAGGCAGAGTGGGGTTCATGGGGAGGCTCGGTAAAATCACAGCTGGAGCAAAATATTGAGAAGGAGCAGGTATGGGGGGCACGTTTGCAGCAGGTATATCAGAGAGGTTTGGAGGAAGGTTGTCAAGTCCTGCCAGAGGAGTAATTGCAGGAATGACAGGAAACTGAGGAATCTGAAAAAAATATAATATCACATAAATTGCAAGTGCTTTCATTGATGGTACAAAGTAGTTTCATTTGCCATACAAGTATGTAAAGATCACCTGTGCCATGATGATAATTATGTCTGTTTGTTAATCACTTCCATTTATGTCCTGATGTTTATAAAAAGTACTAAAAACTTAATTGTTCTTTAATCATTAGAAAAAGAGCAAGAATTTCAGTTGGGGGGGGGGGGGGGCATTTTTACACCTTGGGAGCTTAAAACTATCTCTCAAGCCAGTTCGAAGCCTTCAAGCAACATCCTAACTTAAAAAGTTGCTTTCGTTTTAACAGAAATTAAAAGGAATCAGAGCAGACAAAAATGCTACATTCTTTCATGCAAAATTCAATGTGACAATATAAAAGTCTTATCTTTAAAAAGGTTGGTTGCATCCCAGGCAGCACAGGGAATTCTCTAAAAGGGTTTTTTAAAATCAAAACCTCCCAGTGACACAGCAGACCATGATAACTGCACTGTTATCATCGAAGCAGCTTGCTTCCTCCCTTTTGGGTAAGCTGCTTCACATCACAAAGGCTGTCACTAGCAAACACAACAGCTCCAACAAACCGTTCCAGGCCACAGAAAGGGTCCATCCCTGCTACTGAACACGGAAGCAGGTCTGAGAGCTGGGAGAGGTTTAGGGAAAGTGGTGAAGAGCTCAAACACAAAAAAGGGCAACTTCTCATGCTCTAAGGCCTGGGATGGGAAGAGAGTACACCACAGGGGAAGGTGCAAATAAAAAATAAAAATAAACTAATGGGATTATCCAGGCATGACACAGGATTTTTCACAAAGTATATTTTTGATTCTCCAAACAAAAACAAATAGTAAGGAAAAGGTGTATTCTTATGGACTAAATAGGCATGCATTCAAAATAGCCATACAAAAACTGCAAATCATATTAATTATTAGCTGGAAAGCTTCACTCAAATGGATGTATTCATACGCAGTTTTCAAAGGTATTACCTGGGAAGGGGCAACAGGTGGAAGTTGTGGCACAGTTGAAATCTGAAGGGGTTTTAGTGGTGTACTGCTAGCTGCCACCTGAGAGGTCTGAGGTTGATACTGGGGCAATAGATGGGTTGCAGGCTGGATTGGACAGACTGGCTGACTGGCAAGCACCTGCTGCAGAGGAGTTTGCTGTGATATGGGTTGCTGCCAGGAAAGAAAAAAAGAACAAAAATGGGTTATAGCATGTATATTATGAAAGAATCAGTTCACTGGACATAGCCACAGCTTTCTCTCAACATGTTTAAATGCAAGATACATTACCTGAAAAGACAAGTTCTGACTGTCTTGGAAAGGTTATTTGTAATGACTCAGTCGCTAAATCCCAGAGATCATTCTAGTTGGCCCAGTAAAATCCCCACCTACTGAGTTCAAAGATTCCCACTACACAGATTATACCCAGCTAATCTTGGCACTTAAAAGCCAACTGCGTAATGCAGCAGGCATTGAAATATACAACATATTATCTGGGATGTGAATAAAACAATAATTATAGTGAAGGAATTGTTAGTGTTAGGTCAGAGGTTGGACTCGTTAATCTTGAGGTCTTTTCCAACTTAGGTGATTCTGTGATAGTAAAAGTTCTAGCTGGATCCCAGGTATTTGTGAAGTGCTGGAGTAACAGTGGGCCTGCCAAAGAAGCAGTTTTATCATTTCATGGGAATGGTGTTCCACTGGCTGGCCAAATTCTATACAGTAGAGCAGAAATAAAAAGCTGCATTAAAGCTGAAAATAACCAGTAAGTTTCATGTTTTTCATGGTACTGATATCTCCCTCTTCAATACAATTAATTAATGCTGAAAGTACTTAAAAAAAAAAATCTTCTGTTTCAGAAGCATGGCACTGAGGCACCAAGCTGGCTCTGGCCTGACCTACTTGGGACCACAGGACTAATTGATTAGCCCAGGCTCTGCAGCACATAAAACCTCATACCATGCTTGATGTTCAAAAGGTGACTTTCAAACGAATAGCCAAACAGCACAATCGTTCATCTTTGCCACTTCCACCATAAACCTGTATTACAAAATTTTGCTCTATACTTTTTCAGTAGAGAGATTCTTCAACCAGAATTTTTAGGTACATTAACACAATAAAACTGTATGATGTGCATCAAGGAAGCCAGTTGCCACCCCCCTTTGAACTGCTAAAATTCCACTGCAGATGGTAAGTTTCCAATACAAGGATCAGTGAACCAAGGAACATTTGGCTACTGGTGCCTATTGTTTGGGGCTGAATGCACTGAATGCCACAAGCAGTGTAAGACACACTAGAAGGCACTGTATAGGTGTCAAATAACTGCACAACATCGGTTCATCTCCTGCAGCATTTACTAGTCTCGGCTGAGTATTTGTCCTGCCACATTAAAGAAAAAACAAAGAACTGTCTCTGCGTTGCAGTTCCTGCCATTCCAGGTTTGGAAGAGCAGGGGCATTTAGCCAGGTGAAATCCCAAACTCCAGGGAGTGGCAGTGCAGGTGCAAACACATGGCATGGCCAGAGCTGTCCTGACACTGGCAATGAGCAAGGAGGAGACAGCTGAGATGAAGCCCAGATGAGGCACTGAGCCTTGGTGGGGAGCACAAGTAGCTCCCACAGCATGGGCTCTGCTCCCCAGACCACTCAGCTCTGCAGCAGGGACCCTCCTTCCAGGAGCAGAACAATGCCTGAGCCGAGCTCAGGAGCAGAACAGCGCCTGAGCATGGTGCTGCACTTGGGCTGATAAACTTGGCCAGCACACAAAGCCAGCTCAGGTACCTCGGCATCTGTGCTGGGTTAATCTGCAGCTCAGACAGGCGGCCAACAGATAACTGGGAATTGGGCACACTGACACCGGCTGTTCAACCTACCTTCCGTGCGAGAGGACACTTAAAAGCAGAAAAACTGCCCAAATGGAGCTAAGGTAGCTAACTAAGACCTCCATTTTCAATTCAACTTGTATTTCACAAAGTGCTTGTGAAGTGGATCAAGCACAGGGAGTGCAAAAAGTCCAGATGAACTGCGCTAATTTTGCCTCATTATAGCCTTAACATAAGTGAACAGACACACAAATTGAAAAGAAAAAAAAACTGAGGAGATGCTATATTGATCCCATGTCTGAGTCAGTGTATATTCATAAGAGATCGATATATTTCATTCTTTTAAACAGACAAGTTTTAGCACCCTGATTTCCCATCCATTTGCTAACATGCCCTACCATCTGTTTACAAAAAGACTGCAGTTTTCCACTGCTCATAGTGTCATGCACGAAGACACATTATCTAGTGCTCTACTGGATTTGGCCTTAAGGAATATGTTCTGTGCTGACTGCAAAACCAGTTACTATTCCTATAACTTATCACTGTCTTCAAAGTAGGTCTTCCTAAAGGCAACCAACTAAGAGTGACACAAACATTTAAGAATTCCTATGTAAACGCCAAAACCAACAAGTGTTACACTGTCACTGTAAAGCTCCAGAGGCCACTACAGAGATCTCCGCAATGGGAGAGGTCTTAAGTTTGCTTGAGAAAAAACAAAACTTTAGGCTGAAAGAACCATATCATCCCTGCCCGTTAGAATAAAAAGAAAAAAAAATCTAATACATCATAAAATTTCACATAAGCATGTGTTTTTCAAAGAGACCAAATCACATTGTTCCCATACTGATGCTTTCAGAAGAGTAGGGCATATTAAAAAAATAATAACATGTAACACCGATAAATACTGATAACTGGAGAGGTATGAAGAGATTTGTTATATGTCAGACACAAAGTATGCAGGCATTTCTCAGCCTTGTCAACAGTTTCTTCCCAAGGAAGCCAATATTTTGGTAGGATCACAAAAATGAGCCACAAATTAACACATTATATAGATCTGTGGCTACACCTCTTTCAAGCTGATACCACCTGTGTACAAGGAAGCAATTGTAGCCTTCACAGATGTCCATGCTTGAAAGAGGTGTTGTACAGAACTTGTTGGGGAATTCGATAACCCAAAATGCACAGAATTACTATTTGGAGACAGCTCAGAGGGAGACAGATTCCTCTTTTCGAAGATAGAGGGATCTGCTGGATGTTTATAATGAGCTACATTTAACATGCATGCACAACAGCGTCACTGAGTGTTTGAAGACAACTGACACCAGTACTAGGCTTGCTTTCTGACCTTTTAAAAATACTTTGAGCTAGAGGTGCCAAATTATAGTGCAATTAATACAAATCCTATTTCAAGGTATTGAACACTGATTGTGCTCAAACCCATTACTCTTCTGTGTCTTAAACTCAAAGCCCATCCCTGACCCTACCTGAGGCTCTAAAGTGATGGTTTAATAGTTTGAAGTAACTCGAACTTATCATAGGTGTCAGCTTGAGCAGAGCATGGCTAAAGACTGGGGTGAGAAAGGCGCTGTGGGGCAGCAGTCAGCCTCTCACCTGCTGGCTGGCAAGCACTGGCTGCGACTGCCCCAGCTGCAAGGAAGCGACGGTGGTCGGCTGCACCACGGGGAACGTCATCGCTGGCTCCTGGTAGTGCTGGGGTCGCTGGGGCACGACCGCAGGTGGAGCCTGAACCACAGGCAGGGCAGGCTGCAAGCAAGGAGAGCACAGAATTAGGGAAAAGAATAGCCCTGATGCTAAAAGTCTCTGCAACCGTTAGGGATACACACTCCAGCAAATAGTCTACTCAATACTTGGTTCAAATCAGAGGAAAAAGACATAATGTGAAGGTGTTATGCAAGGAATGGAAAGTTTGTTAATCTAAAAACATGGAAAAAAGCTGTCATTCCAAAGGCCAATGAGACAACCACGCTGCATTGCATTTCTTTATGGAAGCAAGCATGCAAGCTAATAAAACCACTGACAATACATACACGGTGATGGAGAACATAACAACAACAAGCCACTAAGTAGGTACAACAATATCTTCACAAACACATATTTTCATAAAGAATCTTGATCTTTGAAATAAACAGGTAATTTACTTGACACTGAGGCCAAGAAAATGAATAGAGAAGTGAAAAAAATAAAACAACCGGTGAAAGTAAAAACACAACAAAAAAGAAACACAGATAAAGGTTGTAACAACAGCAGTTCTCTAAAACTTCAGCTCCAAGTAGGTAAATATGTTGAAAATAAACAGTATGTCAGACTGATATTTAAAAGCCTAAAACAAAAAACCAACTACAGCTCCAGCTATGTGCTGATATGTTATCTTGGTAAATAATCTCCCAGAAAAATACACTGATACTTATTCTTTCTTGGAAAATGGAAGATTTTGAGTCAGACGTGAAATTCCCAAGAAACACAGACAAACTCTGGAACATTTTATCTATGATACTGCAGAAAGAAAAATAAATATGGAAAACTCACCAAAAACCAAAGAGCTATTTTGCTTACGAATAAAGTTATTATCCTTTCAAAACCTTATTCAAGAAGAAGTAATGCATTTAGGTTCAAATTAAAGATATATCAATGGAAAGAATGAGTCTGCTCTAAAACAGCAGTCTGCACAGCTCAATTTAATAAAAAAATATTTTAAAATGTGCCTTTTGTGTGCTACATTAAGTTAGTGCTTCATGCAAACAAGGAATGAGGAAGAATGCATCCCTGCAGAAGTATGCACAGAGGAATGGTGGTTTCCACAGTGGAGGGAGCTGGCTACAGGTTTTTCCTTCAGGTAAATGGAGTCATGTTTCAGTGCATTCACAAAATACAGTTCACAATTTCTTGCAGGCATTTTGGAAAATACAAGGTAAAACCAGGGAAAGTGAAGCACTTTCAAAGTACGTTGGGTAAATCTGGATCAAGCAGGAAAACCACTGGTCCTGGATTTCATTTTTCTTCTGTTATATCAAATAGCACAAAACAAAAAATTAACCTACCACATCATTACTGTCATTTTTACTAGGCAGGCTGCTTCCACTGCTCCAGGTAGCTGCAGTCACCCAATTGTTCTCTGCCAGTGGTGTTTTGCCAGAGCAAACTTCACAACAGGGCTGGAACAGTCCAGGCATGTTGACTTCTCCACAATCAGAGGATTCACAAGGCAGAGTACTTTCTGCAACTCTTGCAGATCTCACGGGAGAACTGGTCTTCTGGCTAATTATGTATTGTAAAGATTCATGTAACACAGGCAGGTCTAAACTCCTGCCACATGGCCTGCTTATTTGGGGAAGAGGTTGTGACACTGAGCTGTCTGGAAGCTGGCTGCACAGGGAGTGAGCACTTTCAGTAGGCATCAGAACTTTTGACACGTTTTGGTCTCTGCCAGGCTGAAATAAGTAAGGTAGGCATGCCTGACAAGACTGCTTAAGCAAGACTACCTCAGCAAGGTTTACTGAGAACCCCAAAGCCATTGGTGGTGATGTGCCTGCTTCCCCTTCTCTAGTCTGCAGGGCTGTGTTCCTCTCTCTGAGTTCTTGGGGAAGGGACATCATATCTGGAGTCAACCCCAAGACCGAATCACTGTGGCAACGAGAAGCACACGGAGCATTGCCTGTCACATGTGCAGGCTGCAACAGGAACATGGTGTTGCTGCAGTTTCTGAAGGACATACCACACTTATGGCGTGCCTCTCACTGGAATCACCCGATGATTTATGTTCACTCACATGTGTTTATTCTTGTACCAGTAGTTCCATTAGCTGCTTTTGGTCAAGGTCATAACAGTATGAAAGTGGGAACAAGTGTGAATGTCTGACTGGGCTTCCAGTCCTTGATTTTGGAGCCTCAATAATGGAAGTACCTTGCCGTCTGTGCGATGTTAAATCCAAACCCAGAGCCAGAACGGCAGTGAATGGATGTTTGACCCTTGTCACAATGGGGAGAAACATCATACTAAAGAAGCTCTTGAACAAGTGAAGAAAAAATGCATGGCTATATTGACAGTAAACAAAACCAAACAAAACAATTCTCAAATCTAGGCATGACTTTAAAACTAGTATTTCCAAAGCTGTTACTATAGCTCAGTAAAACAGATTGATGATGCTTTTTAACTGAAAAAAAAAATAATAATAAAATAACAGCTGCCAGTGAAGCATGTCTTAAGAATGGTGAAATGAACTGCAAGTACATGATCTACTTAATGCGTGGTTTAGATCAAGTAAAAACACCGACTAAGCAAGTCGCCATTGGTAGAAACAAGTGAGGAATATATGAAGCAAGCCCTGGAATTCATTCCTACTGACAGCAGAGTATAAATTGAGTCCTTAAATATAATCTGTGCTAACAGAACAGTTTTGAAAAGCTTTAGACTTACCCCTGAAGGCTGCTGGTAGTGCCCCAGCTGCTGAAGGCTATGGGGCAAGGCCTGGCTCTCACTTAGCGGAGGGCTATACACCCGTTGAATAGCAGGAGGTACTGAATCGGGCAGAGATGAGTAGATGACGCTTTGCTGGCTGCTCTGGGAATCTGAATAAACAGTGGACCCCTGACCACTGTCAAATGTGCTGTCAGCTGAAAGAAGAATATTTTTTGTATTACAGGCTCAGCAACTCCAAGTGTTCACATAATGATTTCAGAGCAAGGTCAACACTGGTTTATGTAATTTGCACTTTACTAACCTAGCCCTTTACATTATATAAATAAATTATACAACACAAATGTTATTTTCTACAAAAGACACACACTGCTCCTTCTAAGCCAAAAATCCCCATGGATTTCCGTCTACAACAATACTTTAGGCACATCGATATTTCCTTTAAAGGGCACAAGGTTGACATTAAGAATTGCAGATGTTTATGGATTTTGTACAATGAAAAGATAGGAAACCCCAACTGTAATGTTCATAGCAGGTCATGGAGTCTTGGAGTTAGTTCTTCTAGGAATGCAGTAATTTTAATATCTTTGTGAATTAGTAGTATTGAAAAACCACAAAATTCTTCAAACTATATGCTTTGTATTAGTTAAATAATAAGCAACTTGAGCAATACCTCAAGATGATGAATGGATAGCAAAATAATTCAATTGTATTAAGGGAAAACATACAATGAAGAAATCACAGAAAAACGTATTATGGATTTTTTGATTGATGTGTGTGACACAAAGTAAAGCAGCATCATTTAAGCAAGTCTGCAAAAAGAGGCCCTGCATCACAAAGCAGCAGATTTAGGGCTGCACTGGCTATAAACAGACTAAGTAGCAGTACAAGAACAGATCCTATAGGAATTACAAATGAAATGCATCCTAATTTTGTTATTTGTAAGTGGAAAGCTTTAAGCTACCTGTATTTAAATCAAAATCACATAATGAAATACGAGAGCTACCTCAGTCCAGCTTTGTGGCAATTGAAGAGGACAATTCAGAGCTCTGTCAGTGTTTCTTGTGCTAAATCCAACTAATCTGCAGAATTGCAAAACTGTGGTATTGGGCAAGTGTAGTATCTTTTGTTGAACAAAAATAAATCTTTTAAGTGTGCAATTGAGTATTACTATTTTTAAGATGTCTTTTCATGGCTTTTGAAGCCACATCTATCCAGTTTCTCGTTTCTTTTTTTTTTTTTCCTACTGCTTTTTCATTTGAGAAATGGCAAGAGACAACCAAGACTGTAGCTATAAGTAACCAAAAGGCAAATGGATTGTAACAGAAATTTAAAACCCCACACTGAAAGAGAACTGTTACCAGAAAGTTTATATACTTTTTTCTCCAACACTTTGCATCTTCTATTTTTCCATATTTTGAGTAGGTTTTTACTTATTTAGATTTTAAATAACAAATAGCTTTAATAGTGTCAGTGATAAAATTTCTCCTCAGTATTTATAAACTCATCTCCCTACTATTTTTTGCAAAATTAAACTCACCTCCCTATTTAGCTCATGTACAAAAAGAGTCAGCACGGCCCTACTATAAGAAGGCACAGATTTCTGCACCATACACACTTTCATTTTATTACAATTATTCAGGACCTCAAAGGAACAAAACAGAATATGAAAGAAAATGTTGAAAGACATCCAATAGTAAATTGTTGAATAATATCAAATATTGATTAAGAGTTGAGGAGCAGGAAATAAACCAGGGGTGTCCTATTTTGCATCAAGTTCTGCCAACTCGTGACCAACAGAACCATGGGAGGCACGAGCAGTGTCATTGTACCATTGGAAACAAAGAATTGTAATTAGTGTTTCTCAAAGAAATTAGCATAAAATAAATACATGATCTAAGAAAATGAAGTGACAACAATTTAGCTTCAGAAAAAAAAAAGCTTTGTAAATACTGCAACATTCTTAGATTTATGCAAATATGGCATTTCTCCTATCTTCTGAAGGTTTGTTTTCTTGTAGAGGCATGCTTGGTTATTTTAGTATTCAGAGCAGACCTCTGTATAGCAATTTATACATTACCTGAATTAAAGTAGCAGCTGTCTCTTTGCTAAAGATAATGTGCCTTTAATTTAAATACACTTGCATAAAAGTCCGGAACAGTAGAACAAAAATATCATGATAATAGCTTAGTAGAATAAGTACATCAGATTTTATCAGAAAAACTGGCTAGAAAAAAAAATCTTACAAAATTTCCAAGCTAAAATTATCCAGCAAAATTGCCTTCAAGATGTTTAAAACTACAAATACATTAAGATTTTCATAGCAGAGCTTGACTTGCTAAAAAAGGGGACAGACATGGGATCAAGTTTTTTTAGCTAGCTAAAACCACTACTTCCTCATGCCTTGCCGTTTGCTGGAGATAAGTCTGATGCTCACAAGTAAAATGAAGAAACAACAAGCTCTGCAAGCAAGGCAAGGTAGTTCTTTTTCAGAGATAGACCACAGTCAGTGTTTGAATTTAAAACAGGAGATGGAAATCCACTTGTCTTGAAATAGCCCAGTGATTAGTCATTATTTGTGAATCGACCACCATCTGAATGTAACGAGTTGGCAGATCACTGGTTTGTGGTTGTCAGGGCTTGGAGGAATGGAAGCAACTACCTACTCTGGCCCCCACTGTTCCCCAGTGCACATCCAACTACTTCCTTGCCTCAGATCCATGAGCTCAAAATGAAATAAATAGCCTGGAGGAACAGAGAAAGCACCTACATCATGACTTAAGAACCCACAAAATAATTGTCAGCCCACAAGGTGGGATGTTTCCAACAAGTGTGACCAAACCATAGTTATTTCCCACCAAAAAAAAAAAAAGGAAATCTTGAGTTATACCACGTACCATTCAGAGGTAGCTTTTTTTCTGCTGTAGATCTTTGCACAGCTTCACAAAAACATCACACAAACTATCAAGAGTAACTCACAAAATGCAATAAATTGCAGGAAATGTTTTTTTCCCATGTCTAGCAGTAGGTATCCTTGCTGTTCTATTTACAAATATATTAGTATACATTTGGTTTTTTTCGCATTTATTTCTATTGAAGAAGGAGCTATCTCCATACAATGTTTTTTTCATTTCAAAAAGAGTTCAAGACACTTGTGGTCTCTGAGCTAATGTGCAAAAACACGCCTAATGTTTCACTGCTGAGCTCACGTTACTCTAGATTTTTACTGTAGGACATTCATCATCCTGCACAGACAAAGTTAACATGAGACTTACATGCAACAGATGTGACGCTGGTGGGCAGGTTTTGCTGAAAGGGGTGCTGGTCTGCCTCAGGCTCCTCCGACTCAGACAGGATATGGTGACCGGTGTGAGAAAGGTATGTGACTTGAACCTGTTGTGCCTGTGGGGTCTTCAGCTTCTCCAAGCATTCAGAATCTCGACGTTCCTCTGATTGTATTCTAGGCCAAATTCTCTCTCTTCTCCATAGTATTAATGCTACTCTGTCACGTATTGACTTTGCAACTATCTTGAGATCGTTTTCATGGAAAAATCCAGAGTCAATCTACAGAGGAGGAACAAACTTAGCAAGATCATGTGCACACAGAGGTGCACACATACAAGTACACACATCTATTACTGGAATCTCTTTCTAACAGAAAATACCACTTTGAAAAAAAAAAAAAGTTACAATTTCATTCCTCACTAGAACAGGAATTCAAAGAGCTCGATGGTTTTATGAATTAAACTTCTGTCCCTAGTGCATTTTAAAACAGCAATATATAATTTCTAAGACCTGAACATAGATCTGTTTAATTGACCAGTTAATATACAATGATGAGAACAAGCTTAACACAGATGGGTGTTTTTCTTTTTTTTTTTTTCTCCAAAGATTAACAAAATAGTCAAAAGAAAAAAAAAAAATCTTTTGAAAAATGCCCTTTGAACTGCAGTAAATCTTATTACCATTAATCAGAATTTATTGCCTTAACCTTTCTAGCATACACAGTTCTCCCAACTGCTGTGCTTGATTTCACAGCAAGTCATAAAAGAAAACGTTAACAGAGTTTAGCCTCAAATTAACTTCTCTTAAAAGGTGAAGTCAGGGAGTATTGACTGACTTCTTATAAAAGCTTTTGCTTATCATTGAGTCAAATACAGACTGCTCACATTTGACTGAAAAGGGGAGCAAGATTTCTCAGAATTCATTCGCTCATCAGACAAAGCGGAAAATTTGTCTTTTGCTCTTTGTTTGCATTAATCTCCTTGTCATACTCCTACAAATAGGAGCACAAATGTTAGATCAATAGCGAGCTGCCAGAGAATTGTATGTTCAGATCTGCATCTTCTGAAAGATGCATATTCTACAGATTTGGAAGCATTTATCTACCTGGAGGAAATTTAGAGGTTGTCCTTCTTTGCTCTTGCCCAAACACAACACAGTTTTACAGCTTGGATTTTTCGATGTCTCAAATCAAGTAGTTACAAAGGAGCTTAAAATACAGCTGCAAATGGATGTGGGTATTTTCCAGTGCCAATGCCCTCAGACCTTACTGACATTCCTGAACTGCTGATCCAGCAAACGCTAACAACGGGAGCGAGTTACTATAGAGATGAACCACACAGGTCCAGGGAACCTTGTATGGTATTAACCGAGGTTGCCAGCAGATTCTTCTTTGCAAAGCTTAATGGGAAGGCACTAAAAACCTGGCATATTAGAAAGTTCCTAAACAATTCTTATGCCTACATCTCTACTCAGAGAACGGTTAACATTTAATGAAGACATGCCATTTTACCGTACAACTGGCTTTGAAACAGGTTGCAAACCCAGCAGAGCATTTCAAGTTCTTTTTGCCCACACCATTTGGATAGTTTAGAATGCCTGACAACTGAAAACCTCATCAATAATGATAAACAATTTCCTGTACTCAAAAGATCTCCTGCATTATTTTCTTCCACAGCATATAAATCAACACAAACTGATGAAAACACATGGCTGTGGTGTTTCACAAGTCATTAGGACAAGAAAAAGACATTTAGGAATGATTGCCCATCCAACAACCTCAAGTTTGTAAGTATTTCACATGCACTCAGGTAATTGTTAATGTAATTGTAAAATGCAGGCTTTAAATTTAGGAAAGGGGACTTTTGATACTACAGCATCACAGTAGTTTGGGAGTGATCTTCAAAATATACGAGAAGTACTTCCTGCTTAAAAATAGATATCACAACTATAAGCCTGGTACACTACAGAACTTCAAATCTCCAAATGCTTCCATAAATATTTAAATATAAAGGTAAGATATAACAGTAATTAACTGGACTAGAGCAACTTCAAAATTAAGTTCTGTAACAATAAACTACTGGAAAAATATCGGATCTATTGCAAACTAGTGACAAGATGACAGAGAAGCCTGATTTCCTCTCATTGATTTTTGGATACATGGTGGTAAGTCCAAGCATAGTAAGGTAACATTACCAAAATGACTGCCTCCTAGGCAGAACAGGAACGGTGATGACAACATCATTAAACAGGATCCCTTGAGATTTAGGGTATAATAATAGGAACAAATCTTCATGCACAAGAACATTCAGACCCTTGACTAAGGGCTTACTGGTTCTGTTTCCACAACTTTAGAAACAACGGCAGTAAAGACATCTTTAAAATATGAATTCAATGATTATGCATTGAAACTTGAACACAAGAAATAGTTTTTTTCTAACAACACAAATCATGAAGATACAATTAAACTTTTTGTTAAAAAATATCCAAAGTATACTCCTAACTCTTTGCAGTTGGCTTGAATCTAGCTTTCTATTTATGTTTAGTGATAGAGTGACTGAGCAGACTTCCTCCTCATCT
The DNA here is from genome assembly GCF_964035555.1 of Netta rufina. Lineage (NCBI taxonomy): Eukaryota > Metazoa > Chordata > Aves > Anseriformes > Anatidae > Netta > Netta rufina. The sequence goes on along the minus strand of NC_140133.1, from coordinate 3,728,261 downwards.
ATATTCCTCCTAAGTAACACTGATAGAAAAAACAAAGTGTTTTGAAAAATTCTGTCCAGAATATTTTTGATTGATCTTTTGAACTCTTCTAATTTATTTCAAGCTGCTGTCTGAAATTAAACAGAAATTAGCAGAAGACTTTTCAAAATTCAGGAACAGAAGATACCTCCTTGGTCCCTAAGTGACTTGCTATTTTGAAACGCCATTTCATGTATCTGATTCCATGTTCAGTAAACATCTTTTTCAGTTATTAGTTCTTCCCCATTTACCCTTTCTTCTAGCATTCACTCTAAAAAAGCAATGCAAACTGCTTAAACAATATCTAGAATGGTTTAAATGGAAGTTACTTTACCAGACTTGCTCCTGCTGTCGTTTGAGATTTATGCACTAATTACATATATATTTTTGTCAGGAGAAGTTTATTTTACCATTTCTTGTGCAACATCATCAGGAGTTTCCTTCTCCAGATCAAAAGTAAACTCAATGGCTCCATTATCTTTGGGTTTTCCTTTCAGTTTCTTAGGATCTTCTACCCAGAGTCTTAAGGCAATAGAGGATTTCCTACCATGGTCTTCTTCTGCAAGTTCCACTCTTACCCCAGTATCTTCAGCAAAAAAGGCATGGCTTAATAAATCTTTAATTTCATATCTGCAATGGACATAAAGAATATTCGAATACTTCAAGTATTAAGCACTTTCAAAGAACTTCATGACAATAAATTTGTACTAGAGGCAAAAATATTTACAGTCTTTTGGTGCTTATCCAAAACAACTTGTGTTACTAGCATAAAGAGGTAGTATTTCTGGTGTTACTGAGGATTGCTGAAAAAATGGCATTGCCTATTTCACAAAGCTTCAGCAATATTCATACACCATAAACATACTCATAAATGGAGATTATAGTTCAACTTTCCTCAAGTATCTAATCTTAGTGAGTTCTAAAATGAGGTTCTCTCTAGATAATCACCTAAGGTTCCTAGGACCTGTATTTCTTAAAGTTAAGACATATATAGAGGCCAGTATAAGAAGATTAGGTTTTTAAAACCTAAGATGGAAACAGGTCACAATTTATCTTCATATACAGACGAATCTAAAGGGATGTTGTCAATCCTCTACCGCATTAGTCAGAACCAACCTGCACCACGCTTGATGCTCCAGTCAGAACCTCCTGACTGAGATCCTATGGTTAGCTATGCCACTCATCCACAATTATGCTTTTTGACATTACACTTTAAAAGTCAGAGAGACACAGCAATGAAGTTTATTCTATTATCCTGACAGCAAAGTAGGCAACCATTTATATTTTTATTTGCGTTCTGTATTTTTCCTGCACAGAGGAGACCCAGAGGCTAGAACAGAAATCCACAGTCTCAAAACTTCTGCATATACATTATTTAATACAAAACTTGCTTATTTGAAACAAACCTTTCTTCCTTATTTTTGCAAATGCACTCCCCAATTATCTCCTTAATTTCAGGATCAGTAACTTTCTCAAAGCTTGCTGGCTTTATACCCTAGAAGGATAGGAAAAAAACAAGTTAGTCTGAAAAAGAATGACATTTTAGCTCTTCAGTGAGAATGTTTTTATTACATTGTGCAGTCAATTCAACTCTTGGAATAACTAATAAAGTTGATTGTCTAAATTTAAAACTAAAATGAAGATTTAGAGCTATATTTCTAAGTACCGTTGCACTTCAGGCACATTAGTTTGTACATGAACTCAGTCATACACCATACAAATCTCCTTTTTCTTTACTAACACTTGCTAACTTTTCTTTTGCATCCTGGGGATTCTGAAGTCCTTATTCAAGAAACAGTCTTAACTCTCAAAACAGTAAAACAAATAAAAATATTTGCGTTTTTCTTCAGATAGCCAGCTGCAGGTCAAATATACCTTTGACAACCCACTGACTATTCCAGATTCCTGTTTTCCACAAACCTTTTGCTTTTCTATGCCCCCCAGTACTCTCAAGAGCTCCCCCTCCCCACTTCAAACCAACCCAAAGCCAAGTATGGCAAAGAAAGAATGTGCCCAACAGCTCTGTGTTGCTCTTGCATTTTCCCAAGCCCATTGCTAGAATCTTATTGGGAATGAGTGAAAGGACAGGCGTAACCTGTAAATTGACATTAAGTTAACTTTTTTCCCCCAGAAATGCTGGTCAATTCTGTATGTGGAGCATCTAACCCATGAACGTAGCCTTCCAAGGACAAAGGCCATCTGTTGACCGCAGAAGAAAACTTAGAGAAGCATAATCTCATTCCCCATGTTCTGGCTCTACACAGATGCAACAGGAACAATTTGAATTTCTTTCAGGTTAGGAAGGGTTGTTTTAAGAAGATGGAGTGGATTACAATAAACACACACACCTCTAGGGTAGTCAAAGTTCACTTCTCCCTACTCTCTAATATTTCAGGGTGAATATCTTAACATGATCCTCCTCAAGGTGTAGAGACCCTTAATTAAAGGAAACAAAACAAAACAAACAAAAAAAAAAAACATACACCTTACCAACATAAAGAGAGACTGTAGAAGAAGTAGCATGCAAGCACTTAAACTACATAACAGTTTATATCTCATATCTCTGTACATGTAATCAAAATGTACTATAACAATAATTACCAGGAAGATCTGGGCAGTTAGCAGACATGTCTAGCTGCCCAGACTGACAAGTTTTCCTTTTGTGAGGTTGCAGAGAGCAAAGAAGGGAAGTTCACTCTGGATTTGGCAAAAGCAGCCATTCCCGGTGAGGCCACCCCACCATGCTCCTTGTCAGCTGAGGCAGGAGGAACTGACACCCACCATCGGTAACGCTGACTGACTTCCATTCAGTTCAGCACAAGGTTTCCTATGAATGCTTTTCATGTACATATTCAGCTACAGATGCCAGTGTTAATACAGGAAGCTTTCCCTTTTGTGATGTTCAGCTTAATTTAGAAACAAAAAGTCATCCTTGAAAAGATGCATATACCTACTAAAACACGGTGCGTATGGACAAAAATTCAGAGACATGTATTTTTAAATAGGTTTTGCAGCTAGACTTTGTTATTTAAGGAAACTAATACTTAAAATAAAATCAATAAGCAGAACAAAAATAGGAAACAATTTCCTTTATATTATAATAATAACAAAACAACAACAACAACAAAACAGAATCTGATTAAGCACGTAATTGAATGGGATTTAGCCATTTAACTCCAGTCAAACCCTTTTAAAAGTTTTGTTCTGAAAGAACAGTAGTAATAATCATACAGTGGCAGATAAGGATGCCTGAGGTTCTGAAAAATGGACTTTTGGCTCACCTAACACTATCTTTGATTAAAAAGAACCACCTCTCACTGAATCTGGTCTTGAATAAATTTCATGGATGAAATTCAATGAGGGTTGGCATCTCCCAGAGAATTTCTGAGTATTCCAAATCACATCATACTTTTACCTTTTTAACAATATTCTGTCACCATTTAGGCCTTAGATTTGACTTTAAACTTGGACTTACTTATCTTAATTTCAAGACATAGAGGGAGTGATTGACCTAAGATTCAAAAGAGTAAAATATGTAATTTATAGGTATTGAAAGAAAACCATGGAAAAGTCACACAAACTCTGGCTTAGGCAGAGAGATACTGAGATCAAAAAACATTCAGAACAAAACAGAATAGTCCATACATGTGATGGGCTCACTGCGACCAGCTAAAAATAATTATTCGAATAAGCAAAACTAAATCTTGCTTACAAAATGAAGGTTCAATTACTGTATATTAGTAAATTGTGTCAAAACAATAGGGAAAGTCTAGTCGACCAAAGCCCAGACTTGCCTAGAATAAGCGAAAGCACACCACAGTGTACGAAAATTGTTTCATAAAAGGGCTCCTGTACGTGATTGGAAATGAATGAAAACAAAGTACCAAAATACATTTTTAGCACTAATCTCTAAAATTCATTACTAAAGCCAATACAATCTTTTATTTTGAAAGAAGCACATTTCTAGCTCCCCTTATGATGATAACCTTGGGAAAAAGTAAGTCAATGTAAAATGACTATGAAATCATCATCCTTGAACTGGTTTTCTTCCCTTGCGTGTCACAGGGTCATTACAATCTCACCTCAGAATAACAGTCTTTGAGGAAACAGTGCCACGCTGACAAGGGATATGCTTTTCAGATCTGCAATGCTATCTCTCAGTGTTTCAGGTAAGATTGCTATCACAATTCTTTCTCTATAGTTTTAGAAAAAGTTTATCACTGTTTCCATGCCCAGCACCAAATATTTGGGGCCCTCAGACTGAATAGGCAGATAAAGCTACAGGAGGGTGTCTTGTTCTCAGATGGGGAGGAGTTTAGTGAAATCTTTGCAAATTCACAATAAAAAACAACAGGACATAGTTAAATATATTTTCTGACACTTCAGTTTGCTATAGAAAATTATGGAATTCTAAGAGAACCTTAAAACATAACCCTTGAGGCAGCTTCCACCCCACTACCTGAGGAACTTTCACCTTTCTAGACGAACATACTGCTCCCATATCTATGTGCTCACATAAACTTGCCAATTACTTCTTATATTTCCAGAGTGCCTCATGGATATTTTGACATAAACTGAGCATATAAAGCGGAAACAGCTTAAGGTATACCACTATACCTCTTGATTTCTTTTTCTTTTCAGAATTCATAAACATTCTTCATTTAAGTGGTCTAATGAACTTTGACATGGCTGAGATGGAGCAGGGCAGAACATGTTGGGCACCAAGGAATTAGGTTTGCCTCAAAACGTTTATTTTGAAAGACCCCTGATTACTGACCCTGATTTTTGACAGTGCAAATCCCTTTCATAAAAATAGCATCTCCTACAAACACCATTTTACTTTCCACATCCAAACATCTCTTGTATTAATCTACTGAACACCTAGGCTATGAACAGATCACCAAAACAAACAAGGATAGCATATATCCTTGTGAAGTACCAAACGGAACTGCTTTCCTGAAGTGTTTTCTCAATGCCCAGATGCTACAGAATGCTTTAGTTCCTTACTCTTCATTAAAATCTCCAAGGCCACCTCATTGTAATGCTGCAAATCCTCCCTATAGCACTGCGCCCTGATGCTTACAAGCCTCCTGACAATGGAGGGGGTTTATGTGAAACACAGGTTTCTATTTGGAATCAAAGGATCCATCTCATTCATTTATTCAAAAGCCATCTGCCCTTCCTGAGCATTCCCAAAGAAACATGGCAACAACATTCAAAGTATATTGGCTAAGGAATTATCCATGGCTGTATAAAAACTGCACAGCTCTCTCAAAGAAAAGTAAATTCAACACCACTTCATCCAAAATGGAGGGTTAATTAGTTGACAGGAGATGTACAGGGATAATTTCATACAAATTCTTTATGAAAAAAACACCACCAATAACAAAAAACACATCAAACCCTATATGAAAAAAAAGAACACCTCAGTCCAAGAACAAATCCCCACCACTCCTTCAAGAATCTCCTCACCTTCTTTCTAAAAAGGATTTAGATTTGAAAGGAAATACACTACACTCTGGTATAAGATAGTTGAGTCTGCAGACAGGTACATGTAAGACATTAAAGTTTTTATCTCTGCGTTAGGGGGAAAAACATGAAACTACTTTTTCAGAGTTCTGAGAATAGCTGCTTGTCACTTTTCCATCAGCAAAGCACACTTTTCAAACTGATGATCTCAGTTCTGTCAGGATTTTGTTCCAGGATGTTCATCAGCAAGATCACCGTTTGTAATTATAAACTGATCTCTACTTCACTCCAGAACGTTACTCAATCCTAATGCTAATCTAAGAAGATTATCTGCAGATCTAAGAAGATATCTGAAATACACCAGTCAACACAATGACATTGCTAACACTTTGTCTGCTGTGGCCGTGCTACAGCTATAGAATTTATCCTATCTATACAATCAATATATAACCTGTAAATGCAGTTATATGAAAATCTAGATGAAAAATTTAACATGATAAACTACATGAAAATTTAACATGCTAAGCAGAACTCTGTAGACACATGGGTTGTTTTAAAGCATGAGTTTGTGCAGCTAAAGCCAACAAGGTAGCAGTGAACACTCCCCCCCCCGTGGGCACAGTTGGTCTGCAGTGAATTCTGCAGTGCTTCGGTAAGAAAACATTGGTCTGGAGCTGCATGAGAAGGCCACAGACTCTGATGGTTCATCACTAAATATGCCTATTGTCTACATTAAAATCTCTTGGCAGAATGATTAAACACAATAAAAAAAAATGACTAAAAAAACATCAAGTTATGCATGAAAAATGAGATTATGGCATCAGAATGAAGATGACTGCAAATATGCTGACAAGGAAATCACTCCAAAGTTAACTGCAGTAAATGTGGCTTTGCCCTATTGCTTGAAAAACAGGTTACTTATGTTCTCTTGTATTATCACATATGCTTAAAATCAGCCAAAAAAAAGTTTTGTATTTTATTTTTTCCCCCTCATGTACATTGTTGGGTACACTGTTGCAGTAGGCCCTAATGAGGAGTCCATGATCTTCCATAGCAATTCCAGTTTCTCATTGCAGACTCAGTCAGGAACAATATTCATCTCCTTTAGTTGTTCTTTACAGTGTGACAAAAAGCATAAGAAATCATTAGGAGAGGAGCAGAAGAAAGGGGTGAAGAAAAACGTGTTGATTTACACTCCAGAGTTCTGGATGACAGGGCAGAGAGAAACCTCCTAAGAGTGATGTCTAACCTGGCAAAGCAGCGAGCCTCTTTGTACATTTGGGAAACACTTTGGGAAACGATTGCTGCAGTACCTTGGTAGACACATAACAGTCCTCAACTAAACCTAGGAATGAAAGTGTGATTCAACCTCTCGGTTTTCATCTGCAGTCTACTTCTACACCCCATTCAGTAAAAACCAATTCAGTAAAAACCAATGCCAGTAACAGCTGCTATGATGACTGCAACCCTGACTCTTCATGAAGAGCCATTTTAAATCTCGTCCTCTGGGAGTGGTCCCCAGCCCACCTAGCTGGTCAGAGCCAACTCTCCTTGATGGCACATGGTGTGGAGAAGGCATAGGGTCCCCAGGCCCCGTGCTCCGACACCCGACCCATAGTGACAGCCCCCCTCAGTCCCAGCGGCGCCTTGCCGGTGCGACTCACGTGGATGCATGCGGGGTCCTCTGCTGCCACCAGCTCTTCTGTGGACATAGCTTCTCTACAGAAGCTGCTGAGCCCCCAAGAGTTGTTCCCTCTGGGAACAAGGATCTTCTCCAGGGCTCCTGCTGCTCCCCTCACACACTTGCCCTGGAGGTCCTCCCCCTGCTCCTCCTCCATGTCTGACAGTTCATGCAGCTCATGGCATGCGACAAGGCATTTTTCCTCTCCACAGAGGCTTGGTTAACCCCTTCCTCGTGAGGACACTAATGCCAGTTTTTCCATCAAAGGAATCCTGGTGCCTTTGCCCCGGCTGCTATTGCCTTGTGATCAGCAGAAAAAAAGCAGTACCTTTGTGTCTGTACCTGACGCATCCTGCTTCAGCTTCCCCTACCAGACAGATCTGTATCAAAAACACCTCTTACAAGTAATAAATTGACCTTTGAAAAGCTTCTTCACAATAATCTTTATTTTCCATCTCTCTGGAGTTGCAAGTATAAGACCACTCTTACAAAGTTATCATATAATCCTCAGCTGCGTAAAGGTTATTGCCACAAAACATAGTTGGCTCAGACTTTCAACAGTGTTTAAAAAATGACTACTTATATCTGCAAATTGAAATATAGCACCTAATTAGGAAACCTCTGATTAATCTTTATTCTTTGCTGTCTTGGATATTGCTTTGATAAATGAGGCTATTGAGTCTTATGAAGTCTTAATCACCAATATTCCAGATGGCAAAGAGCTGTACACAAAGTTTTTCAAAGAGCATGGAGCAACAGAAGAAATCTATATTATTTGTGGCTCTAAATCCATACACACTCGTACTACAGGTCAGCTTAGTATTAGCTAAACACGATGGCAGCTCCACAAAGAAGTTCAGCGCACTGCTCACACAAACTTCTGCCCAGTGCAGGAGGCAACACACCTAACACCCCTCGTCAAAGCCATTACTAAATGCCTAGGATAACCAGACCAAAAGGGGACCCCAGTATCACGTTTAGGAGATGAAGCCTCATAGCCTAACATCAGAGGAGTCTTCTACTGTCACCACGTGACATGTTAGAGCATAAGGAGATCTTTCTTAAGATACACACAAAGATAGCATTTAGAGCAGATCCTAAGGACTACACACCTAAACGAGGCCAACAAGCCATTGTGCCAAACGAAATAAACTTTTCCTTGTAGGGGTGGAGTGAACAGAATAGCAATGTGAACCAAGCAGCTATCCTCATAAGGATTCAGGCAAACAACTTCACCAAGCCATCAACTGTATTTCACTTCTTTGAAAAGATGCAGTATGCATTTGCAGCCAGCCCATGCTGCACAGCAGAACAGCTTGTAGTCAGCAAACCAGACGTCCCATCTCTGCACACACTTCACACTACACCACCCTACAGAGCAGGCCCAGCCATTAGTGCATCAGCTAGCAACAAAGCTAACTGCACTGCAGAGCAGCTTCTGATGCCTCCCTCCCCCCCAAGTAGCAATGGGTTGAAAGCAGCACTCTAAGGAGAGTTAAACTACCCAAAGTCAGGGCTGCAGTCCATTGGGAAAGATTCATTTTTGCCAAGCTACAAATGTCAGCTTGCAACCACTTACACAGAAATGAGATAAAGCTGTTTCCCTCTTCAGATGCAACCTCCTGCTTTCAGCAAGTCATGACATCTCTCTCATTTCCAGCAGGGACACCGTCCTGTTTTTTGTGATACTGACTGCAACTTTTAAACAGACTTCTGAATCATTGTATCTTCCCTCTCCTGTCAGGTTAGCATCATCACAGCTGGCTAGCACAGCAATCTACAAGAGCACTAACCTCCTTGCAGCCTGGTCTTCAGTTATGAGGAAGGACAGATACTAGACAATACAAAATATACTTATGAAGAATGAAGTGCACATCAAATTGCACATGCAAGTGTGTGGGTATCTGACTAAAGCATCTCTATTACCTGACATGAGAGACTACTATTCGCCAAGTCAGAAAATGCAATTTGAGCAGCATTAGCTGACTGCAGTACTTTACAGGACCATATTTGTACTAGCGTGATTCACAAAACCTCTTGGAGAAGAAGAGTGATCTCAAATACATTTCAAAACTGGGAAGTTATTACTGAATTTCATTTGTGAAGATTTTTATTCATTGCAAGCAGTGGGACAAGAGCAATACTAATTTTGGGACCATGCTTTTGAAAGCTGAGATGTTTTTTCGCAATACATCTATAATGTAAGCCTAACAACTCTTTTTACCTTATAGATTAAAAAATAAAATAAAATGAAATAAAATAAAAGCAACCTTATCTGTAGCTATTTTTGCAAATTTTAGTGCAGTCTACTTCAGAGGACTACTCTCGTCATATCCTGAGTGTGCAGACTGCATCTTTTGATGATGGGAATATACAAGGGTCAACCCGTACAGCTCAGTAGCTCCTTTTGCAGCAGCCAGATGGAAAGAAGTAGCTGGGAAAATCTTTGACAAGCTATTCTTCTTAGCATTATCTATCCTGAAAAAAAATACAAATCCTATACTCCTGGTTTTATTTATCCAAGAAGAGCAGAATATAACCACCTCTTCCAAGGCATTTGGCACATCCCATTTCTCTGCAGTCAGTGATTCTTTCACCTATTTGCAAACTTACAAACTCATAAGTTCTTTCAGGCATTCGCAGTGCAGCTCGCATAGACAAATATATTTATCATCCGGAGGTGAGGGTGTTGGGGAGGATGATTTTTTTTAGTATAGAAATAATTTTAGATTGGTTTCTCCTCCAGCCTAACTTAACCCGAAAACGCAGCAACCCATTTCCATGGTTCCAGTCTGGCAATTAACAAACCGTACAGAGTTCCTAAATGCAGATGTAAAACTCCTCAGGCGCACTCCAAAACTAAACATGGGTATGCTTTCCCTTTTATAGCTTTATACCATTTGTTACACACACAAGCTGAAAGAACCCATGCTAGAAATGTGAATCAAACAACAGACGCCACCTAAGTATTTAGGCTGCAATCTAAAAGTTAGTCTTTTTGTCTTTGTGGGAAACTTGACCAGCTCTGAATAGTCCCTATTTCAAAGGTAAGACTACAGCAGAGATTTTTTCCTGCTCATTGTTCCCAAGTTTCATGCACCTTTAGCTGATGGAGATAAAACAGCAACAAATATTACTGAAAATATTATCTGTAGCTGCAGTGTATGCAAACACAGTCCAACCATAGAACTGGAAGCATTCCAAAGAGACCTGCAGCAGTTCTCTGCAACCCAGAGCTAAGATACCTCAGTTTCTACAACAAACCACACACACACAAGACAGTACTGACATCTCATTGAACTATGTTTTTAAACTTTCAGATTACAAAGTAACCAAGGTACAGATGTAACTAAAATTAAGGAAGTTTACTCACACAGGTTACTTTCCGGTAAATTTGAGCAGCATTCTGGCATTCTGAGTAAGGGTATTCTGAGGTAGCCATTTCCAACATGCACATTCCGAAAGCATAAACATCAACAGATTCATCGTAGTGTTCCTCGTACATTTCTGGGGCCATAAATTCTGGTGTACCTACACATAGATGAAAAGATTGTAAGTTATTCATAAAGTCTGAATGGCTTTAATCGCAATCCTTTTGCTGTGCAATCACAGCTGTGCAAAGGTGCATGCAAGATTATTTCAAAACAGGGAAGTAACTAGAAGAAGCTCAAACATCCTCCAGGGAAGAAACCCAAAGTCAATACACCCACAGCTCACCGGTAATATATAAGGGGAGGGGATACATATAAAAACTTCAAAAGAGAGTACTCAAATGAGATACGGAACAATGCCTGAATACACTGGAAGTTACAAAATGGTTCCCTTCTCTGGATGAAGGGAGGGACGCTGTTTGTAGTGGTGAAAATGACAAGAAATGAGAAGCTTTGGTCTTGCTTTTGACAAGGCAAGTTTGCATTTTTTCCTCCAGGGAGATACACAGCAACTACCCAGCAGACAGACAGCACTTTGAAAGCAAGTGGTATCACAAATTCACCTACAAAGTCGTGCAAAAAACATTAAACATGGTTCTGTCACTGGTTCAGCAGTAAAAATCAATGAGACTACTTGCAGAATAAGGTCCTACTCCACAGGGATTAGGGTGTCAAAAATCAGATACAACTGAATAAATACTAAGGGAAATGTTGTACTTACTGCTTCATAATGGGAAGATGCTGCTTTGTGACAAGTGGCTAATTACAATGCCTGCAAAAGTTATCTTTTATACAGAAAAGCAAAAATGAACACACAATGTCATCAACAACTGCAGAGTAACTCCTACACTTCACACAGACTGGCAAGTTCAGTTACAAGAATTGCTCGGCCTTTGTCAAAGAACCTCTGCACAGCAAAGTGCTCAGGAAGGTGTGGTCTTACTATAAAATCACAGAATCCTTGAAATTGGAAAAATTGGAAAAGACCTCTGAGATCATCTGGTCCAACCATCCCCCCTGCCACCACTATCACCCAGTAAAACCACATCCCTAAGTACTTACAGAGCAAAACAGAAAATAAACATTTACGTAGTTTATCTCAAGAACTGTATCTCCTAAAATACTGTACGCTTGGGAGTCAAGGCTGACCTTTCTTTTTACATACAGAAAAGATGAAGGAAGAGAGATTAACAGTCATCTGCTGTGGGAGAGGACAGTTTCCACCAGTGAGCAACGGGTTAACAACAGGAACATGAGGGATCGTGGACCACATAACCTCGCCTTCAGTGCAGTAAACTCCATCCCAGCACCCACATCCCCCTCCCCAGAGCCCGCTGTCGACATGGCAAGTTGCTAGCAGCATCTGATTTTCGGCAATGACATCTCTCCCATCAGCACAAGCACAACTGCAAGACTCTGAAAGAGTCTATTCTAGAGCTGCTACATCACTTGAGAATGAACAAGACTCAGACACAGAAGTGAACCTCATGAATTATGGAGCATTTCAAGTAAGTTTCTTGCAAATCTGAAAAAAAAAAGTGATAGCAATAGACTAAGAAGCAAATGATATTCTTGACACCATTCCAAAACGCCATGAAAATGACATTTTCCACCCATCCCTTGGGGGTGGGAAGGAATACATACAAGTATTGCTAACAAAACAGACCACCTAAAATGCAAAGCTGCTCAGCAGCTGTTCAGCTCCTCTCTGCAGCACGAGTTGTGCCCTGGCTGGGCTCCCTGAAGAGACACACCGCAAGGTCAGGCGAGCATCAGTGGAGGCACAAACACAGCGAGGGAGAAATTGGACTTCGGCCATGCTGACTTCACTGTTAAAAATGATGTGGAATTGCAGCTACTAATATTCATTTAAAGCTACTACAGCTAGGGAGAGGGCTTGCAAAGATAAAGTGAGCGGTGAGGACAGCAGCGTGCACGCAGCACTGGAAAGCCAGGCTGGGACACGCAGCAGGAGGGAGAAGCCAGAGCCTAGGGCTGGTGCCCAAGGGACACCCTTCCCACCCTGCCCCTGCAGAAAGCCCACCTTCACCTCTTCAGTCCTCCCACCTCCCTGCCTACACTTTCAACCCTTAGCTTCCCACTTGGGGGAAAAATGCATTTTTCTACCCTGCTGTGAAGGTGGGAGCTGGCCCAGCATCAGGAGCAGAACCAGTCACACTGCCAGTGCTTCCAAGTCCCCCTAATTCTTTCCTCAGAGCAGCACTACTCATGAAAAAGATGGGTTCAGTTATACTGCCAAAATGAATATAGACAGCTTGCCAGCAACATGCAGCCCTTTTCATCATTCAATTTCTGTTAGACACGGCCATGGCTTGACAGCATTGTTGTAAAAACTCATTTTGCAAAAATCTATGTTGGTATTTCTGATATTATTCCTAGTCCATGGGTAACCGTATACTATCACAGCATATATAACATGGTATACTGCAAAAAAAGGAGAAAATCAGGGGAAGAAATGCTGAACTCCCCTACCCCCCCCAAAAAAAAAAAAAAAAGCCATTAGAAGGTAAGAACTAGAGAAACTTAACAGATGTAAACCAACACAATTTCACTGAAATCAACAAGGTTAAGCAGACCCAGAGTAGCCAAACACACACACAACATTTCAATCCTAATTTCACTTCAACAGTACTGGGCTCCCCACCTAAACAGGGTGAAACTTCTGTATAAATAGTTATAAAATATAACTGAAGAAAACTTGAGATGCTATAACAGTTATTTTAGAAACTACTGCTTTAAAGATAGCATGCTATTTTCTTTATAGTTATGGAATAGTGGTTGTCACTGGCAGTTTGTTAATTCTAATCATCTCAAACCTAATTTCCATTTATATAGCGAGCTGAAATACAAATATATGCATGATAACTTCCCTCACTTTCAGCATCCTTTCTCAGGAATTTACATATTCCAAGAACCAGCACATACATATCCGAATAAGGAAGATTTGCTAAGAAAGCTCAGGGTAAAAAATAAAAAATGTTTGAGAATTCGGGAGAAGGATATCCCAGACATTTCTCACACAGAAGGCATTGAATTTTACTTTTGCAAGGGAACAACAATCATTCAGAAAATGTCCTCCCAGTTCAAGCAAAACCAAATTATAATGCTCCTTGCATGGGTACCATTTAAGAACATCAGCTATTGTATATCCTAGTGGAAATTTCTTTTAATTTTGTAGCTACTGATTTTTAATAAATTGCAAATGTTGTTTAAGTAGGACTCTGCCAGGACTACACCGAGGCACAGACAAGCTCTGCAGTTGCCTGCAGAAGCAACTTATTTTGCTGATGCCCCAGTAAATGGGGATAAGCTGTTCCAGCTGGACCAGCTCTCCTGTGACCTCCCTGCAAAGGAGAGAAGCCTGGCTCTGCAGGGTACTACCCACAGACCAGGCTGCCTCTCCCTTCGGCAAAGTAACTGTTATCCCAGCACTGCTGGCAGCAGAAGTCTTCCCAAGGGCTTCCCAGAGCCTTTCACAGTGCCACCTGGTTTGTGAAGAGCAGACCATCATCTGTCTTTCCTCCTCCACCTCTTTTCTCCTCTCTCCCCAACAGGCACTGAGCCTGTTCTCAGGGGGATGGTACACACAACCTGTTGGGAACTGTTGCTGCTTCTTTTGAAGGAGAGAGGAGAAGGATTTGTGGAAGGAAAGTAATATGTCAATTAAAAATTTAACACTGTGATACAGAAGGAAGAAAAGATCAGGGTAGATGATCTTTCATAGGCCCTACAGACTGAGATTTTTATGGTGGTATAAAGGGAACAGCCACTAAAACCACTTAAGTCTCTGCTACCAGCCTACAAGTGAAAAAAACACTAACATGAAGTGTCAAAGACAGACAACTTAAAAACACAATCACTATACCAACAGAAAGAAGCCAAAGAGAACAGAATGATTACCTATTACACTTTTGGCAAATGAAGCTCTCTTTAGGGTTGCCAGTCCTAAGTCTCCTATTTTCACAGATCCAGTTGGTCCAGTAATAAAAATATTGTCACATTTCAAGTCTCTGTGAATTATTGGTGGAGTTCTTGTGTGCAAGAAAAGAAGACCCTTCAGGATTTGCCGGCACCAACTACGCAGAACTTTTGGTTTCATCACTTTAAATCTCTTCAGATACCTGCAGTACAAACACACAGAAATGGTTATAAACAAAATGAAGTGTTATTACAGATTCTAGGGGCTTCAACAGCTGAAATTCGTTTTCAATAAAAGCCTCTTATTAGATGCCATAATAGCAACTCAGAAATATCTCCAAACTGAAAGAAAGATCTTTTTAGAAAAGGAATTCAGAACATTCATTTTTAGGTAAGAAGAGAATAAGCATTTTTGGTGCAAATACAACCAAATATTTGCAAGACTGATAGTAAAGCAAATCGCTTCATGCAGAGAACAGTTTTAGAAAATCTGTTTCACATATTCAGAACTGAATAATACTGAAGTTTAATTTTAACACAGGACTTTGACCTGTGTACCACACACCTGCATTTTTTCTATTCACCTAAAACACTGATGGGGAAGGTACATTTTGGAAAAATGTCCAGTCGGCTAATGCACCAGAGTAGCACACTGAATATATGCAGTGATGAGCCTTGCTCCCATTGGGGCTGAAAATCTGTTCCCGAATTCATGCCAAGTGCTTTGTATCAACCTTAACCAGATTGTCAGTATCAAAAGCTATTAAATAATATTGTTTAGCAGATAACCTAGAGCACCTCTTGCTTCAAAAAGAGATTCTACCATTCAAGTACTATTCTATCTGAATTTTGTAACAAAACATGCAAATACAAGCTCAAAAGCAATCACAAAATCACACCCTGACAGATCGAAACTTCACATGCAGATGAAACAAACCAGAGAACTGCTTCCAGTTACATAACTGAAACAGAAGAACGGGGAAAGGGAGGTGGAGGCCGAAATTCTTCCTGCCAAGTTAATGCAGTTCAAACATAGGGACACACGACAGACACCAGAGAACAGCTCCATTTTTTCCTTTTATCTTGAGATGCTTTTTTTTCAGAATGTGAAAGTAGGATTTTTCTAAAAATTTCCATAGCTATTCTTAGACTGCTCACCAGGAGCACAGTACTTACGTCTTCAGTGTTCCAGAGGTCATCAGTTCGGTAACCAGTACGATGCATCTTTTGCCTTTTACACAGGATTCCCAGAAGTCATAAAATCTTACAATGTTTGGGTGCTGTAGACCTTTCAACATTTCTGCTTCCTCTTTAAATCTCTGTCTCTCTACTTTTGTTAATTTTCTGTCCTATAACCCAAAATAAGTTGTTATTAGCATTAAATGGACAAAAAAATAAAGCCACTGTGCTGATACAATATTCATAATTCTAGATTTGTTTTATGCCTGTATCAAGAACACTTATAAAATCTTTTACGTAACAGACGAGCCATGTGTATGAACTAGGGCACTCGCCTTAAATCCAGTGTCAAGAAGACAAAGACTTGCCTCAGAACAAAGAGATGTCTGTGCTATGCCACATGACAGCATTAATATTTCCGGCAACACAAACATACCAGTGTCTTGATGTATCAACATATGACTATTTACTTCTTCCTTTCGTAAGGATCATTATCTGTCAGATTAATAAAAACATTTTCATTTCCAGGTGTGCAACATGGCCATAGCAAAGCCTCTGCTTCCTTTTACAGCTGTGAATACTCAGCACAGTCAATGACTGCACCTGGGAATTTATAGCAGGGACTACCAGGTGAGGTCCCCTGAGTAACTACGCTGGGCAGTGCGGATCTTTCCATTTCTCTAGGGACAAATTAAGACAATACCACCTCAATTTCTCTATTCACTTGCAGTTGTGCTTAATTTTATAGACTTTTCTTGAAAATTGGCAAAAATTAATTCAAAACTGTTCTTCAGCTCTTTCTTTAGGCTACAGGGCAATATGATATGGTTTAGTGGAGGACTTGTTAGTGTTAGGTCAGAGGTTGGACTCGATGATCTTGAGGCCTCTTCCAACCTAGACAATTCTGTGATTCTGTGATTTATTATTTTAGATTAGAAATGTGAGTAATGTTACATTCTACTTCTGCAGTATTCCTAAATAAATTTGGGAGCATTTAGTCCAGGCTGTAAAGTAAGAGCTTAAAATGTATGTAAAGCCCAAGAAAGGCTTTTCTTTTCTTTTTTTTTTTTTTTCCTCCCCAAGAGCTCCTACTGCCAGAAATGAGCATATGCAGTTCAGAGACATAAATCAACCAAGTTCTCCCAAATGGCTTTTTTGTGCTTCCCCATCAGCTGCCACCTCCTGCAGGCTCACAGACAGGTGGGCTCCAGCCGGGAGCCCCCCAGCCCACGAGACAGAGCCCATGTCCTGGCTGCAGGGGGGTGCACACGGGGTCTAATTAACACCATCTAAACCTTACAGCAGGAAGCTCAGCTTTGTGCTCTGGCCTCTTTAGAGGCATATCACTGAAGACCACATAGCCATGGACTAGCTCATCTCCCGTGGCCAGCCGGTGGGGCTGGGAGCACTGCAGTCCGCTGCCCTAGAAATGAATCGTGTTCGTTCCCTGAAAGGCACAATTGTGTAACTGTTCTTACTTACAGGAAGGCAGGCTCGTGAATCACTAAAATTAATTAGTTCACATATTAACCTCGGACATTCTCCTTTTCTCAGTTAACTCAGGTATGTTCGTAACATGAATTCAACTGGCAGCCAGCTTACTTGTAACTGAGATCCGGAGCAGCAAGGTCGCTGCGTTTTGATACGGTGTGCCCTTGCCTGTGGTTGCAACAAACTGGGCACAGCAAGGAGTACTCAGGGGGCTGCAAACACACCAGCTTTGCACAGAGCTTTCACAAGAAGAAAAATCAGGTTGAAACAGTGATATTTTAGCTCTTCTTGGAAGACAGAAAGCCTGCTTCTCCAGCAGCACGGGGGAGGAGAACCTCTTCCTAGCAATAGCGCTCTCTGGGCTGGCACAGGGGTGGCCATGGGGACCTGTGTCCCCATCCCAAGGGGTGGCTGGGAGCACCCCATGCCCTGGCAGAGCTGCTGGAGCAGGCGGGCACCCGCACACCAGGCTCCCGCTGCCAGGAGCAAGGCAGTATTGCTGCTGCTGCTCTGGACTTACTGTGTTTTCTGTAAGTTAAAAAAAAAAAAAAAAAAAAGGCTGTCTAATGAGCCAGCACAAGAGAGCCTGAGAATTGCTTTCAAATCCATCACTACTTCCCCTACTGCTGAGTTTCCTCTTAATTTAAACCCTGTAGAATAAATCAGACACACTGCTATTAAGGAGGAAAAGGAGCAAGTCCTTGTGTGAGGCAGGAAGAGCATAGTGTGGGCTAGCAGAGAAAGGAAAAGAAGGCATTGCAGATCCAGTAATTTCTGAAAAAAAAAAAACTCCTAATTAAAAAAATAATACTAAACCCTTTGACTCTCATTTCCAGATTTCTGAGCACTGCAAGAAATTTTCCACTGCTACTTTATGGGTAACATTTAAAAGACCATTCAGACGTCGCAGACAATCATATCCCATATATTCTATGTATTATGAGCATTGGGATTGACAACTGACTTCAAAAGTATTACGACGGCAAGCTGAGCAACAGCAACAAAATGATTTTGGAAGACAAATACAAATTTCATATATAACTACAGGGAAGAATCTGGATTTTTTCCCCCCAATCAAAACAATAGCTGAGCTATCATTTCCCAGGAGACAGCAAGGGCCCATTACTAACACAAGGCAGCAGAGGATGAGGCTTTGGGCAAAGCTGCTGCCCTGGCAGGATGAGCTCACACCCACCGGAGGGGTCTCATCTCAGGCAGTGCAAACCAAGCTTTTTAAATTCCACAAGGCTGAACCTGACATGAGCCATTTGCCAAAACGTAAACTGTTTCTGAAAGGGCTTAACAGTTGAACTGTTTTCTACTCTGGAGCAGCAAAACCACCTCTGTTTAACTGCGTGACTCATTCGGCATTTATTCTGAACCCAAAAAACATTCACTGGGGTCACAGACACTTACTCCCTATCATACAATCCCCCCAAGGTGGAAAGTTTTTGTGCTGGACACAAGGATATAAGTCTGAAACAACCTTAAGATACCAAATTTTAAGATGAGGAACAGGATTCTTTGGAATGGCCATACCAAAGAAAGCTTATCCCACTTAGCTGGATATAAGGCATCACTTTGCATAATCCAAATTCAAATGAAATTTATGAAAATCTGGGGGAGTAAAGTGAGTTTCCAGATTCACCCACTGAGTCACCAACCATCGTGCTGTCTGCATGGGAGATGTTTGCGACACCATCCAGCTGAACAGGGAGGCTCCCAGGGATGCTGCTACACACAGCGTTGCTCCAGAGCTGAACAAGTGCAACCACAGCCTTGCACTGAGCTGCCCAACAGGCACACGGTTGGTCTGCCTCACTGCTCTAATGGCACCACTTCTACTCTGAGCTTCCTCAAGGTACAAGACGTGAAAAGAAGCTGGAAAATATTTGCAGGGTGATCAGACAAATATCAGTATTAACCTGTAGATGTCTCCATGCCTCGTCTCCTTTTAAGGCACCCATGGTGCTTGGCTCTTTCCCTCCTCACAGGGATGCAGTCTGGGCTTGGGGGGCTGCATTGTACTCCCATTTACAATAACTGAAAGCTTCTTAAGTCTTCTACATAGCACCTAGGCTTCCAAAATAAACTTCAACCTTCAAAAGCTCATAACAATCACACCAAGCTGGTTCAACTTTTCCAGACTAGCTGAATTTAAACAGAACCAAGCAAGAAGTGAGACAGCTGCTCAGCTTGTCTTATTGCTAAGAAGGAATCTTAAAGTTTACCTTGTTCTTCCATTTTAATAAACTGTGAGGAATAGTCAGCTTAAAAGGATTCAGTAAAGAATTTGTCTGCAGCACAGTCAGAACAAAAGCCACAGCGAGACCAGATACAACAAGCAGCAGCTTTCTCACACCATCAATGTATTAATTTCGCACATACATGCACAATGCAAACTCAGATTCAGTCTGTTATTCACTGCAGTGACATAACTAGAATAACGTCTAGCAGCAGGGAAAGTACTGAGCTACACAAGACACATGAGGAAATTCACTCTTTTAAGCAGATAAGAGATTGCATCCACTGCCACACAGGCTGCAGAGCAGAACGGGTCAAAGCCTCATTCCCAAGTGCAGCCACACCGACCCGTGGTCAGCTACCTTACCCAGCATTCAGAATTTAACATTTTATTATCACAGCTACTTTGGCCTCCTGCGGTTACATATTTACCGAGTGCTTCTGCAGGAATAAGCCACAACAGCATGCATTAATGGTGCATCGCAGGCACAGTATCAGCAGGGGTACAGGCACTGCCCAGTCACACACGCAGCCTGGGTGATTTATGGCTCCGTAATTTAACCTTTCATATAAATAAATGTGCATTAATTGGTTTAGGGTTGCACAATGTATGCTTCACTATGAAAGGCAGTCTGTAACAGACAGATAGCAAGTGGTAAGAAGAGGTACAAATTGTGAAAGCTACCTTCTCTTCGTTAATTCTCTTTGCCTTCTAATTCTCCCTGCTGCAAACCAGATGATACCTATGTGATCCATTTTAAGCATCAAAACACTGAAAGCTATTCACTTCTTTTTGGAAGGAAAAATAATCCCCCATTAGTACTTTATATAATTGCTGTTGGTAAATTACATACTGATTCATAGAGACTTGAGTAAAAAGATGTTTTTAGCAGGAAGACACATCGAACTGAATTTCCTACTTGTAACTCATAAGTCTGCTAACCAAGCACCATTCTGTCACATACGCTCTCTGCTTCTCCCCGCTATTCCCAGGCAGAGCTACCAAAGCTCTCTCTTTGTTAACATAAAATTTATCCCTTCATTAAGTTCCTTGGCAGGGAACAATAGCAAAGATTGGAATTAGTAAGTAAATGTGTTAATAAAATCAAAGGGAAGGCTTACGAATTAAATTTCTGGAATGACACCCAAATTAACAGCAGGAACATGTTCTGTTAGTCATCCCCAAGCATCATTTCCTCCAGGTTGTAACATATGGGCTCTGACTAAGTCTTGGTAAGTTACACAAGCATGAGACTGGCTTTCACCTGAGTTACAGAAGATTTCTAAGAAAGATTAACCACTGAAGACAAGTTCCTTCCCTAGTTAGTTGTGAGGGGCTAATAGATTTGGGAATAAACTACATCACCACCCTGTAAAGGAGACAAGATGGAAAAAAAATAAAAATAAGATCACAAGATTATTTTTTAATTTTTTTTACATAGAAATACCTAAAAATGCTTGAAGTTGCAGAGTTATACTTACAGATAGCTATTTGATTTTGCGTAACAGGACAAAGTCCTCAATTCAGAACCTATTTTGGTCAGTCGGTGAAGACAGAGACAAGCAGAAGCACTAGGCCAGCAAATGAGGGAAGGACGCACCTCTGTCACGTACACGCTGTGTCAGCTACAGTCCCATCAAGGGCTGCTGTCATCTTTCACCCACAATAGTGATGAAAAGGGAACTGAAGAGGCACTCCCAAGAGGGGAAATCAGGTATCTAAATCAGCAGAATGAACACCTATTCATGCTGATTTCTACATCCATATGCCAAATCTGTAGATTTGCTCATGCACTGCAGCTGCTGTTCTAATCGGACATCACCTTGAGATATGCATCAGCAGTGGGATCCATTGACAGATTTCTCCTACGTTGCTATACATAATTTTACTGTAGATTTATGAACAAAAGCACAATTCTGGTCTGCCCTACTGTCACAAGTTTGAGAGTGGGACACCCAGCATGGAGGGAGCGCACAGCACACACCAGACCCTGTCAGGTGAGGGAGGAGTTTGATTTGTTCCTGCTGTGAATCTGGGACACATTACTTGGTACCTCCATATCACCATTAACTCCTTAAATTCTCTATTATCAGTACTGTCTTTTTCAGGGAAACACCATAATTTTGGAGAAAGTTTCAAAAGTAACTAGTAAAATAATAGGATCTACAAGTAATAGAGCTCACACCTGCACAGGGCAGCTACTGTGGGGACTGCTTAGTGTTATGGAGGATGACCAGATTCTCACTCCAAGTCAGGGTTGAAGACGATGTATGATCCAAAGGACATTATGTCATTTATAAAACATGCGAGATGCTGGTTTCAGAATTGTCCTGTGTTTGGCAGAGAGATGCATGGTACCAGATGCCCCAATCTCATTGATGGGTCTCCCCTTTCCCCATCAGTATTTCATATTTCTAGAATCTGATTCTCCAATTTCTTCTACGGAATACAATTTCAAAACCTTCACATGCTAAAGAAAATTTGCCAAAAGAAAGTTTTCCAAGAGCTGATTTTTTTTTTTTTTTTAAGTTAATCCAAGAACAGCTTATTCAATATTAATTGAAAAATTATGGTAGAAGTATCAATTATTGGCTAGTGAACAAGATATAATATAGAGAACTATAAAATCTGATCTTACCCATCTTCGTAATTTTTTGCACCTTCTTCTGTACAAAGTAGCCACTGATGTCAACAGGAATAATTACGTCTTACCTAACATTTTGATACTGTAATTCAGAAAACTACAGTAATTTCACAGGCCTTTAGAAATGAACAATAATAACTTTTAGAAGAAAACTAACAGCAATTTTTATTTAAAATGAAAACTTCACTCACAGAGTACAATCACTTTTTGCATTTCAGACTTGTTTCATCCACTATCAAAGGAAGTCCCGAAGACAACTGGGAGCACAAGCAGGCTCAGACATAGCATTTTGGACTGTGAAGGGCTGAAGATGTTACTGAAGCAGTTACACTCATGTACCAGGTTTATGCCTTTCTTATTATTATGATGCCTATGCTGTGAATTTTTAAAGATATTTAGAACCTTTTATTCCCACTCCCCATATATTCAACTCAACAAGTATGTGTCGTTTAAAGAAGTCCTAATGCAGAAAATCCCCTTTCTGCGAACAAACAACAGATGCCATTAGACAACTTGCGAATGAGGAAAAATTTTTACAGCTTCATTACACATCAGCTTTCAGCCAACATTTTTCTTCACTAAGTCACCCTCTGTGAAATTACAGCCTACTATTCGTTAGCTGTATTAGTGAGGTTTCCCAGTGGCAGCTCATTTTCCAAATGCAGAAAAATCAGTCCTTGCCCAAAAGGACGCTCACAATTCAGTGAGCAGGACCTGCAGAAAAGGCTGTAGGAAATTACACTTATTTGCCTGAGTTCTTGCTGGAAATTTACAGAAAATCTGGAGCCAAATTTGAATTGTTATGGCTACATCCGGCACTATAAAAAAGCCTGAGCTTTCTTTCCCACTGGATGCAGGTACAGCTTGCAACTTCTTAAATTGCTTAAGAGAAGAGGCAGAGTAACAATGAAATTCACCTCTGAACGTCAGAACTTAGAAAACTTGTCCTGCAAGGTGCAGGAGGAAGGTGAATCAGCATCTCAAATCAAAGCTGTATGCAAGGGTCATGAAAATACATAAGAGACCCAACACCTTGGGCAGAGGCTGCTTTACAGATCAAAACCCTGAAACCCAACTATGCTATGATAACCTTTGGTTGAAAAGAAAGAAGTTCATGTCACAAGCAATTGAATTAAACGCAGGTAGCACCCCATTAACTCTCTTAATTACCAGTGCTTCACAGGTCCCACATAAGCCTATAAATCTAGATGAAATACCAGAAACAGTCCAGGCATGCCTCACAAAATGACTATTTCAAATGAAACTGAAATAAATGTATGAAGAAAACAGACAAAACCTGTTACATCAGATCACCAAAGTACAGCTTCTGCTTCTCAATGAACACAGAAATAATAATAATAAGAAAACAAAAAACACCACAGGAAAAAGAAAATTTTGTCTGTGTCATAAGAGTTGATATTTTCTGGAATTCACTTCTGAACTAGTGTTCATTAAAGTTTACACAACAGTTCATGCTGCTTTTAAAAAGCCTTTTGCATCACTTACTTCATGTCATCCATAAACACAGTATTTGGACACATAAAATGTCCAGTGCTATGAGAAAACATCCCAAAGAGCTGAAGCTAAATTCCCATGTTATTCTGTTCTTGTGTCCCACCTGCAGTGGGCAGGGTACAGAAATCACCATCCTGACTTCTGCTTTCATTTCTAAGAGTTTTAAAGAGCACCTGCTGCAGGCTGGATACCCAGGAAGATCACGCAAATACCTAAAGGTACAAGGGCTGATGTCCGGATAATTTAATAGCTGTGGTTTTGAAGTACCCTTGTGCCAGTGCCAGTGGTTGCAGCCGTCATGGCCTGGGCTGCCACAGCAGGAAAAGAAAGAGAAGTCTGGCAGCTGCTGCTGCCCCCTAACCTTCTGCAGGTGACTGAAAGTGTGTGAAAGGGAAGAGCGAGGTGATGCCACCACCCTCGGAAGGCTGGTGTCTCCCTCCCAAGCCTGGTGAGAGGAAGAGAAGCTGGGCAGCTCATGGCAGATGAACATCATCTACAGACCAGGACAGCAGCAGGACAGCCACTTGCAAGCATACAGAAGCCACTGATGTTTTTTCTTTAAGCTTCTCTCCTTCAAGACAATTCTCTAATTAGCTTATTTTATGGGTACAAAACCCCCATCGCTTTATCTTTACTGCACACAACTCCGTGCTTTACTGTTCTCTGAGGCCAGCTCCCTCCCTGAAAGATGAGGCGCCACTTCTGGCACACGAGAGGCCCGGCCTGAGCAGCACTGCTGCTCCCAGCCTTCCAACGTGAAGCAAAAATGCTATTTATCCCAAGTTAATATTCAGCATGTAAATGGTAATGCTCATTTGACCAATTAGCTTTGCCAGCAAAATTAACCAGCACAAAAAAAAATAGCAGAATAAGGCAAGTTTTATTTAGATTTGCCCTAGCAAATTTAATTTGACTGCTTCTTGTGTTGCATGCAGTCCTGCCTTTCCAACAGCAAATTTCATTTTCCTTTCAATTTCATCCCATTATTGCTACCATTTCCCATCTTGCTATAACCTATCAATTTGGTCCTTTAGTTTGTAAAGCACATTGATAAAGTGAGATGTCGTTACCCGTGAATTAATTATAACCCCCAATAACCCTAGGTGAAGAACAGGACGCTCATTTACAGCCACAAGCATTCAGAAAGAACAGAGCTGTTCCCTCAATAACGCAAATGCAGCAGCTGCCTAGCACAGACCTTCCAGTGTCAGAGGTGCTTTGAATAGTAACATTAACTTTTGTCAAGTGGTTTCACATGTACATCTGATACGAACACAAATGTTTGCATGGGTTTAAAGTCTCGTCAAAATAAGTTGTGATTTAAATTTTCTTTGCAGTAGTAGCAAAGGTAGAAACAAATGTTTAACTGGTTCTAACCTATTGACACCTGAGGATGGGAAGAACACATGACATTTGCATACTGACTTGTATATTTTCACTACTTATTAGTTTTTATTGTTCACAAATACACCAATCTAGAAAAGTCATTTAAGATAAACCATTACCTTCAGAATTTACATCTAACCACAAATGCAGTAACAGGAAATACACTACATGTATCATGTTTAGGATGGAGTATATTATTAAAGTCAGAACATGCATTTTCTCCTTCCAAAATTAAGCCTTTGAACTGTGCTAGATTCATTAGTCACAGGCTTAGGCCATCTTATCCATCTTAGAAGGCATCGACCAAAGAAGCCTTCAGGCTTGGTCTTTAATTGCAGACCAAATATATTTATTTTAGGAAACCAACTCAAAAATTTTCAAATTAGCAGAAAAAGAGAAAACACCTCAAAACTCCCCACCAAAAGCAGACAGCAGGGCTGAAAACCATTTAACATGTGGCTGGAGAAGCATTTGTAGAGTTCTTCAAACCTTTATCCCTACACAGTGATGAATACACCTTAAATTCTTCTCAGAAAAGCCTTCTCCCATTACATAAACGCAGTTGAGAGCCATTTCTCGTTAGTTGCCATCTACCCAGTACAATGGGATACTTGAAGACTTCAAGACCCAGCAGCAGAGCAGGCTGCACCAGCATGGAGCAGAGGGGCCACCGGAGGCCCTGGGGCTCCTCCCCAGAGCTGACCGGGCCGCTCAAGGCCTTCTCCTCACACAGCTGGAGGCAGGAGGTGACCCCACGTCCCCATGTTGGGGCTGGGAGCAGCCTGGCTGTGCCCAGACACAGGAAGGGTTTTGTCCCACCGAGGATGGCACTAAATGGCAGCAGTAACAGGGCTGCACCAGCCACAGCATCCAGGCCAACCTCTGCTGCCTGCGCTCTGGGAAGCCTGCTTCATTCACACCTAACACCAGTTAGCTTTGTGTCTCTTCCATTATATGCAGGAAAAAAAAAATAACCCAAAGGCAATCTTAGAGCTTCTGTCTCCTTCATCACCCTCTAATAAGTGCAGCCTTTGTTTACCTGCATGTATATCCTGTTCTCCCAGAGAACATGAGAGGTGGACAAGACACGAGGGCTGCATAGGCAAGTTTAAGTTAAGCATTTCAAAACTTCTCATGTATTTGTTTTTATGAAAAGACTAAGAATGAACAAGCACACATTCTATCACATGCTGAATTTAGTTATATTGTCTAGCCATTTTACATTGCTTTCCCTCAAAGTGACAGTTCTCTCTGCACCCCTTAATTAAAACTCTAATAAGGGTTTCATGCATTCTGGAGAAACTTCTTTATTCTTGACCCACTCTTCAGCCCGCTAACTCATCCACACCCAGGCACCTCACCCCTCTGTGCCCAGGTTTCTCACCTATGTGATACAAAGCTGACAAGGAGCTCCTCAGTACACCCTGCAGATCTGTGGATACACAGCACCATGACCTGCAGTATAGGCAGCTCATCTTTCTCACACCTTGCTTTTTTCCTTGGGGTGCCCAAGGAAGCACCACAGCACACTGTATACCAGCTGCTTGCTGCCACTGGAAACGTATCTATGGGAAGGATATAACGCAGGGTTGAAGGGAAAAGCCAACATACAATCTTTTGTGTTGAAATAATATAGAGACTGGAAACAAGCTTTCCCTGTAGCATAACTGCAAGACTTGGAAAATAAAGACAGGGAACTTTCACCACAACAAAAGCACTTTGCAGACTGGGGTATCCCTGCTCCTGAATGTTCACACAATAATTTATCTGGAGTTTGGAAACATCTTGAGAGAAGTTTTAAATGCTAAAGAGAGAGCTGTCACATTTCTTGCATTCCTAACACCATTTGACAACCTGTTAGAAAACACTCAAAGGCAAATACTGCACCCCCGACCGGGATATATTAATCAAAGTCTCCCACAATGGTTAAGAACTAAGCTGAGAGAATCATATTTGTAACTTTTTTTTTTTTTTACAGACCCTTTTGCAAAGCTTGACATTCTGTAGCCTTGCCCAAAAGAATAATACTAGCCTGTCAGCTAAAACATAGTCACAGCTAAAAATATAACTTCCCTTCCCTTCAACAGCAAAGCATGAAAAGGGTAACATCAACACAGTTTTATAAGAAACAGCTCCTGGCTACTTTCCAATGAGATTATATGTTTGGGTTAATAAAGATAATAGCGTTGACATAATGAACCCACATTTCTATAAAGCATTTGTTTCATATTAAGGAAAAAAAAGAATGATACAGAAAAGAAAATATCCATTTAGAAAAGTTGTTTAAAAATTAAGTAAGTAATCAGTCATACAATTTAAGTTATACATATAAAAACTGCACATCCTTAATGATAATCAAGAGGTTCTGGAGGGCTTTGCTCTTATTCTAATGAAGTGATTTGCATTTTTACAACAAACCACGAAAAAAGCACAGTCACTAATAAATTTTACACCTTAAAAGAATTAGGGGAGTGTTGAAGCATAAAGATGAGAGGCCACAAAGAGATCCAGGTGCTTGCGTAAGCTGAGCACAAGCACTCTGACAGCGCTTCACCCACACGGGGTTGTGTAAGTCAGGCCGGAGGCAGCCGCGGGCTGGCAGCCAGCCTTGTCAAGCCATGGAGGCAGAGACACGAGGGGCACTGCCAGCCAGCTCTCCCTGCAGGGCAGCCGAAACGAGAGGCCCAAGGGGGAGCAGGAAACAAGAACAATCTTTTGTGCTGCAAAAATGCATTTCCCACTGCAGAGCACGCTTTTCAGTATGCACCTTAAAACAGGTTAAGGATGGGCAATGAACGTCACCAAAGAGCTGGGGCATCCTGGCCGTGACTCAAGGAGCTCAATCTACACATCTCAGACAGGGAAAGGGATTATTTGATGACAGTCTGTAAGTACTTCAAAGCCAAACAAAGAACGTCAAAACAAAAGTTCATCATGGGAAAACTCTTTTTATCAAACGCATAACTATTCTGCAAGCTGAAGTTCAACAGATTCCCATCAGCAATAAAACACTTTCTCTTTTCCTTAAAGCACAACGAAGCACTGGGAGGTAGCCAGCAGCCTCCATTGCTGCTGCCCATAACCTCAAGGCTGGGTGTTTTCCTAACCAACACGCTTCACTTCAGTCAGCAGGCCTGGCCGTGAATCAGAGATTCCTCCAAGGAACTCCTATGAGCAAAGGTACTCAGGAGATCCGATGGGATGATCACAGTGCTACTTTCCAACCTGAAATCTGTGGAACTATGCTATAAGCAGCGTGCTCTTGGCCAAGGTCCTGGAATACTAATTTGAATGCTAGTTATCAAGTGCAATCAAGAGTGTTCAAATCTTGGCTAGACAGGACCAAAAAAAAAGCATGAAGTCAGCAGCACCAAGTCTAAACAAATTTGAACTGTGCTAAATGATAGGAGATCCTGCAGCCAATCATGGCAATAGCTTGAAAACTGGATAAGCAAAAGAACCCAAAACATAAAAAAAAAAAAAAATAAATAAATCAAAGATTTTTTCAGATGTATCCTGCACTAGCATATTTAGAACTGGTAGGCATAGACAGGTTTCTTTACAAGTCAGTGTACTCAGATCCCTTGATGGCAGCTGTTTAGTTAGCTAAAATCGTAAGACTACATACGTATGGATTTTAGAATGGGATGCAAAGAATGTTTCACATATTGGATTTAACAAATGGCATCAGACATTCAGAGACTCTGCAGAAAGCAGTATCAGTCAGAAACTGAGGACAACATTTTACAAAATACTTGAAGAGTACATACAGCATGCACACTTCAAATACTTTTAATGAGAAAAATGAAGCTATGGAAAGGAATGGCTTGGCAGTTTGCACTTCCAACTCAGGTTTCATGAGCATGGCAAAGAGAAGATATTGTCAATATAGAAACATTGTCTGTCAAAATAAAGAGCTTAAATATATTTAATTACATATTATTTCCTATGTTGCTAAAACCCAATACTGAACAAAACTAGAAAGTCAAAATATCCAAACCAATCAATATGCATTCAATGATACATATATATAACACAACACGTAAGATGCTTGATCACACTATGAAATATTGGTATTTAGCAGGATATTTTTTCTCATAAAAAGAGATTTAGACCCCAAGTGATTGCATAGTAGTTGCTAAAGTTAACTATTGGTGCATCACACAGCATGCTTCTATTGACTTCTTATACCAAGATAGCAGTGCTACCTGCCTTAGAGATTAGTTTGTTTCAAATACATCAAAAAGCTACATTTGAAGAAAACAACAACAACAACAAAATAACCCTAAGCAGCCTGGAGGTGAGCTCCCTGGATTCTCATCTTAATCTAAATTATAATAAGAACAACACAAAATCTTTCTTCCTTTATTCTCTCTCCTTTCCCCCCTTCCCCAAAATGCTCTGCAAACAGGAAAGAAAAAATCCAAGCAACTCTATGAAGTCCCTTACAAAGGCAATATATAAAGATGCCATTATCCTTGGCTATCTGGCACACTCCACAGTGACGTGTACTTATGCAAAGCAAACAGAACTCCTTTCAGTTTAGCCAGTGTTTGATTTCAAATGCACTAACAAGGTGCTACAGAACTGACACCCCCCTGCTCTGAGAACTAACCCAATGGAAGCGCTTGCTCTCCTCTATTAATTTCAGTAAATAAAGAGATTAAAATCTTATAACGAAACAACCGAAGAAAAAAAAAAAAGACAATGTTACATTAATTTGAATAACACCACCTGGATTGACTTTTTCTTTTTAATTAAGACAACATTACTCCCTCCAAAGACAGATCTCTCTACTCAGTACAAGTTAATCTCCTATAAAAATAAAGAACAGTAACAAAGCCTACTAGTAGTTAGGATAAATTGTTAGGATAAATTACCTGGTAACTCTGCCTAGTTTTCATGCAGTTTTCAAATGCATTATACATATTCTTTAAACTTTCTAAAATTCAACTATTTCATCTCTCCTTAGAGATTTTCCTATTAATAAAGACCAATCAATATGCCCTTTTAAGACTATAAATGCTGTTTTCTCTGAAGTCCCTGTGGCTTGCACAGCATGAAAGCTTTTTCCTAGTATGAAACAACAGCTTAATTACTAGTGATGGAGAACCAGAAATTCAAGTAAGACTTTTTTTGATCACCAGTGGTAATGAACGCTCACTGTAAAGAATGCAAATCCTGTAAATGTGCTTCCCACAGTCACCAGGATTAGTGACAGGTGAGTACATAGAAGGGCTTTATCGGTCAACAAGTTATTTTTCAGTCATGGGGAAAACGGTACTCGGAGAGAAATGAAAGCACAGATGTCTGCAGAATAGACAGAAAAGAACAAAGACAGAAAAATGCAGCATTTAACCACACATCAGAGGATGTATCAGCAACTGCCCTGGCACGACGACGTGTCATGGGATATAGCCTCACAGGAGATTTCAAGACTTACTGAAATTAAAAGCAAAACTAACACCTTCAAATTATTCTTTGCCTTCTATTTCTGTGTCAATCAGATCATGGCTCTACGCAGCATCACCTGTATAACAGCTGCTCAGCTCCGGCTGCCCCAGCGCTCAGCATCACCCCGCCAGTGCAGCATCGCACCGCAGGGCTTGGCCACGAGGCTGCCACGCTCCCATGCAAGTGCAGCTCATGAATGGTTATGGATGCAATCACATGAGGGTGAAGTCTAACAATGGTAGATCATCACTAACAATCACTCTTAAAAGTTTCCTCAGGAAAACACAGAAACTGGTAGGTAGATGGTTTGTGTAAAATACTTGTGCTTAGGATTTCTGAACTGAAACCGCCTCTCCCCTGTAAAACAGCACTAACAATAGGTTTTAGAGCCTCTGCATGGGCATTCACGATTTCCAGTTTTAATATCTTCATCCTTTTAAATGAGGTATTAAAAATCCAGACTTATGTTTGAATTGATTTTTATAGCTTATCTCTTTATGCATTTTCTATAGGCATTTCAGGAAAAGCTGGACTCATGCAAGGCACAAAAAGACTGCAACAGGAAAACTGAATTTAGGTCCATAGGTCTAATTAATGTAATCAGTAGGGTGATCAGGAAGGTCTTGTCACCGTTCTTGCCCCCCAGCTGACCAGTTTCAGTCTGGCGCAGACCTGCTGTCAGCAGCCCACGTGCCTGTCACTCAGGGTACCCCTCTGCCAGGTCCTTCACCCGCAGGTGGCCCAGCAGAACACCCGCAAGGTGCAGGACATGCCAAAGAGCCAGAGGACACACCTGCGCTTTAACCATCCAAGCTAATCAAATTTGGGTTCTGTTTTTAGGTTCTCCCCTCTGAATTATGCTACAGGCACGGATCATTTATTGCAAACTTGCTAGAAAGAGGCAGCTCTGCCTGAGGAGAGGAATTCATTGCACAGCTTCCCCAGTGCAAAATGACCCAGAGCAACCATGCCACCTATCTGCTTTGGGGAAGGGGGCAAATCATCTTCCCTTAACCCTCCCAAAATATCCTTTTCATCATACCCCGCCTTTTCTCAGTGGTTCCGCTCCTTACTCTTCCGTCACTGCCAACCTGGTGCCAAAGAGGGCAAATGCTGAGCTAGCTGCCAGCCTGCACAGCTCCTCCTCTGGCTAGTGGCAAGGGGTCAGGCAGAAATACCCCCAGCTCACCAAAACAGTTACCACGCACTGCTTTTCCACCATCATACAGTAAACATCCTAAAACAAAGTTAAAATAAGAGGAGGGTGAGAGGATGGAGGACAGAGAGACCATTTTCCAGCTCCACAAATTAGAAGTCAACTCTCTGCTAACACCCACCCGGCCATCATATTATCTCTGTCTGCTGCTCTCCCTGCAGTCTGGATTAGTGGTTTTGCCTGCACTTGGAATTCTGGAAATGTATTAGGTATTGAGTCGTGCCTCCTTCGATAAATCAGTCTCACTTAAACCGAATCATTTCCCTTGGGCGCTGCTTCCTTTTAAATCAGTCACCGAGATGAATAATTGCATAGTAAATTCAGGTAAGATACCATGATAAATAGCACAAACAAGCCATGAAAATACCGTGAAGGCTTATATAAGAGGGCAGGGCTGTCTTTAAAACTCGGCGTTATATTGAAGTGCAAGGCCACGCACTTATTCACAATTGACCGTACCCAAGCCCAAAGCATATGCTGCAGTTTAAGCCCAAACAGCTCAAATCTGAAACAGCAGTGTGCCCATTTATTTTCAGCTCACGCTAATATGCATGCTAGGATGAAAGTTACAATGGAAAGTTCAGGAAGACATTACAGGAATCATGAAAAAAAATACTAAAAAAATCACTGTGCAACTGAATGTTTACTTTGTTTATATTCGAATGCAAGCAGATCTCTGTCGCTGAAAGCTGAAAAGTATTTTTGAACCTTTATGCTAGTTTCTAAATGAAGCTTTGTTGTAAATCCCAGGCAGTGCATTAGTGCTCATTTCTCAGCCACTCAAGTACCACAAAGTGTTTTAAAGATGCTAATTGTGCCAGATAGATTACAATTTGCCAGGACAAGTCAGATGCAGTGGGAACACAGAGGTGTTTCAGAAGTCACAGCAGGCCCGAACTAATTCGGGCTGTCCTTTCACACAAGATGCCGTACAGGACTACGCACAGACACACAGTGCAGCTGGCCAGAGCCCTCCCAGTAAGCCTGGTCATCCAGGACACGTTGGATTTACTGTGCCCATACAGGCTGGCACACACGCACCCGAGGTTGGTCTGAACACGGCCTGGCCACCTGCCTCAGCTCTCCGGACACCGCGCAGCCGAGCCCTCTGCCTGAGCAGACAAAGCGTACAGACACAAGAAGGGGCACACCCAAGGAAATTCAGGCACTCGACAGCACTACTAGTCTGCAGGAAAGAGTACAGGAGCTCTTTTTTCTTCCTTCTGGTGGCAACCATAAGTCAAAGCTCTCAATCCTATAAATCATTATCCTGTTAGTATGCCAAGCAGTACCAGATTGGACATACGCTTATCTGATTTGTTTAACACCATCTGCCTTTATGTGCGAAAGAACAGTTCCAGTCACAGAGATGCTGAATTGCTCTCCAGAACAGCACTAGTGGAAGTGATTCATGCCTTTATTAAATAATACTATGCATGTCCTGTTAACAGAGGCACAAAGACCCATTTTTGATTAAGAAAACACTGTCAAGGTCCATTGGTTTAATTTTATCCTGAAATGGAAGCATATGGAAAATCATCCCATAGGGATTGGTGGTATTT
The DNA here is from genome assembly GCF_964035555.1 of Netta rufina. Classification (NCBI taxonomy): domain Eukaryota; kingdom Metazoa; phylum Chordata; class Aves; order Anseriformes; family Anatidae; genus Netta; species Netta rufina. The sequence continues at coordinate 3,695,031 of NC_140133.1, read as the reverse complement.
TCCCAAACAGATGTTCTTGCCACAGGACACGTTTGGAAGGAAAGCAGGTGTGATTTATGAGATGGCCCACAAACATAACCCTTTGCCATAACAGGAACACCATTTCCATTGAATTCCTGAACGGTGTCAAGCCTTTGCAAGAAAGAAGAATGATCATACAACTTGGACCAAAAGACTGGAAGGGAGGACACAGAATGAGTGTGCATTGGCTATTCTCACAGAACGAATTCTGTGAATTAAAGTAACACCTAGTCAAACAGCAGTAATCTCTCTCATAAAGTGGTATTATTTTTTTAAAAAGAAAAAGATACTTCACCATAAAGATATCCACGTAACCAATTAAGAGCTGACTTGCCACAAATCAAATTCCTGTCTCAGGTTATTATCCTGTCTACTGCCTCTCTCAACCAATCTTAAGTTAATAACCAGTGATTTCTTCTGGTCTATTTACTGGGTTGCTTCACGACATATGCACCCCGGCTGGAACAGACCTACTCATGGAGACAAGGCTCTGTGGAAAACCCAGCATTAACTTCAGTGTTCTAGTATCAGCCAAAACAACACGTTAATGCTTCACTTCTCTTGACATCAAGCATGCATTTTTTTCCACCACTACCAAAATTCATTGAGTATATCCTGAAAGTACAGACACCAGCTGTGCATTTTCAGGTTACACTGAGCAGACTCCAGCAGGCCAACCTCAGAAAGGCTGGGGCCTTACAAACAGCGACCTTGGCAAGGGCTCCCCAGCAGCACGGCAAGAAGCTATTGAGATGATGCTCATTTATTCTGCAGGCTTGCCATAAGATGCAGAGTTATTCTTTCATAGTTAGACAGAAAACCTTTTTTCCCCAGTCCTGTAAATTAAATACAAGTAGTCTACTTAAAACAAAACCCAGGAAGACAGCAAAGAAGACCCTACCAGCACTTGCACAAAACCAGTGGCAGCACAACGCTGCTGCCAGCTCCCTGCTCTGAGAGCAGCCGCTCAGAGGTTTCGGGGGCTCAGCAGCTGAGGAACTCCCATCACCACTGCAGGCTGCCGAAGTCCGACAGGCTGCTTGCACGTAACACTGCCTTGCTTAAAGATTGAGTTGACACGCTCTGTGCTGGATAAGCAGCCATCTGATTGCATCAATTTCTCCAAGTTCTCAAGTTCAAGGTTCGCTGGCATCATTTGGGTTAGTTTTCTGACTCTGAGCCTCCAGCTACTGCCAAAAATAACACCAAAATCAAATTTATAAGCAAAAATGTAAATGCATAAGCTGAGAGGCATCATGGTTCACAAACAGAATGAGAGCTTCCCTTTGCTTATTTTTTTTTTTTAATAGGAAGCACTGACAGGAAAACAAAAACCTCCACATTTTTACAGGTACATTCAAAACACATTGATTCACGCAGCTACAAACCTGACCTAACTACAGTGTTAAAAACAGACCTTTAAAAAGCTCAGCAATTGATCAGCTACATAAGCAGGTACAAAAAAAAAAGGGGGGGAGGATTTCAAGTTAAAATCTCATTTCCATGTTCCACTATCTAAATCTTCTACTTCATGCTAGCATGCTGTAGATGTCGGATGACACCTGAAAACTTTGACAATAAGGTTTCTTTCAGAAAAAGATACATGCAATAACTCAGGCTGTTAACAGGAAAAGTTGCTTCTGGAGACATCGTCCACAGGAACTTCTGAGGTCAGTTGCAGGACATGTCATATCATTTTGTTCAAAAATTCAGCAACATTGATCTTAAAACAATCAAAATTCTTGTCATGCCTTTCCTAAAGCAAAACCGGGCTAAAACACTGTTCCCCCTCTGTGTTTAGTTTATTCAGATGTTTAGCCAGTTCAGATACACTGCTTCCTGAGCCTATTTCATCATTTAGTCTTCCTTCTATTGAGTCTTTCTCCCTTTTTCTCCAGAGCTACTGCAGCCCCCTTGGTTTTCAGCTTGCCAGGCTGAGGTCTATCCTCCTGTAATAAGCAGGGTGTTCCTCCTCCAGTAGCTCTTCGCCACACATTTGTCCTTCCTGAAGACACTGACCACAACCACAATGGTCACTGCACCCAGACAAGTCTCTGCTTCTCTTGGGTGCTTTATTGCTCTGGATGTGAAATGGGCACAGTTTCTGTTGGCTTGGCTATTAGCTGAAGTTGCAGCATAACCTGTGAACTGTCTGAAACCAGTTCAACACACTCTTAATTAAATTAATGCAAATATAATTTGCCAACAGCTCAATTTGAAGATGACTTATGACTATTCAGTTTAGGTTGGCTCCTTCCCAAACTTACATTCAGCACGCGCTGATTAAAATAAGTGCTCACAGGTCTCAGCAAACCAATACAGATGCAAATCTTATAACCTTGAATATGTGACCAATGCCACAGTATAAAAGAATCGCAGCAAGTGGGTCTGGAAGTGACCTAGAAACATCATTAGTCCACCTCCTTGCTCTTAAGACAGGCTCAATGATTCATAAATTATTCCTGACAGACCTCACACCAGCTTCAGTGAACCTCCCTAGGCAGTATTTGTCAATACTTAAGTGCTCTAAAAGTTGGAAAGCTCTCTTTCCTCCAGCTTACATCTCCCTAGTTTCAATTTAAGCCCATTATTGATTTGCCTCAACGTAGGGGGCACAAAGAATCATTTATTTTCCACCTCCCAAATGCAGGCTTTGGGGTTTTTCCTGAGAAACTGTTTTTCAGGTAACTTTGTGTCAGTCCCCCCCTTCCCAGAGTGGACAAACCTAACTCCATCTCACAACCAGCCTGTAGTCCAGCTCTCAGCCTGCTGTGTACCCATACGCTGCACACCAACCAATTAGCCTGTACCTTCCCTGGAGTTAGATGCATGAAGTGGTTTGCACCAGACAGCAGTTAGTTATCTGACAGAGTCATCCTGCATTTTGTACATTAAGACTGGGAAATAGGGGAACATCAGCTGGAACCAGAGTTGATGGTTCACAGCTCCACAGCTGATACACATCCCCTCTTTTGGAGACAGCTGAGACTCAATAGGTGTTGCACAGATACTTGGTTAATGTTCAACCTGAAAAACAGATAGCATTTCAATGGTCAGCAGCCCCTTGAGGTTAATATGACTTTTCAAGCACTGAGCTATTTATTTAGTTTACCCGTGGGATCTGGAATGCAATACTGCTCCAGTCCACTTTCTAGAAAAAATCTGAGAGTATCTCAGTGTACTGCTCAGCTTCTGAACCACGCAACGGGACACTCACCCCAATTAGAGGAAAGGTCCAGACAAGCCTACAGGCACAGCGGTACTTGGGGTATTAATCTTTAAAACAGCAGCAGTTTTTCAGGACGGTTTGAAGAGGCTCATATATCCCAACCAGACGCCCTCCTGAAACACCTCAGAAGGGATTGTGCTGCCCACCCTCATCAGGGCATTTTCCTTCCCAGTGTCAGCACTCCCAAACGTGCCACCAGGACAAGCTTGCTCACTCCCTCGCCCCCCCAGCACCACCGCTCTGTACCTGATGCGCCTGCTCACAGCTCCCCACTGAGGGCACCCAATTCCCAGCCCCAGGGCTCAGCTGGATCCCCACGGCCTCTCCCACCCCACAGGGACCCATCCCTGCTCCCCTCAGCATCCGTGTCCTGCAGAGTCCCCAAGTCACCCCTCTGCAAGCTTCCACCTTATCTTCTCTTGGAAAACCCCTGCCTTGGCAATTTTCTGCTGTGCTGAGATCACATTATTCCTTCCCTAACTCCCTGAAGGAAAAAAAAAAAATAAAACCAGATTGGTGCAACGTGTTTTGGTTCTCACAGATTTCTGACTGGCCAAATTCAAGAGGGCACCAGCCAAGCATGCAGCAGGTGAGGCTCTGTGTATCCCCCTGGAAACCTGCTGGCAGAGGGCTCTGTCCTGCCTGTCCGATCCATGGGGAACATCATTTTACGCTGCTCATGCATAGAAAGATGTTAACTCTTCTTCTGGACAGTATTGTCCCTCTGCAGTACTTCAAGAGCGATGAATATTATGGAGACATTTGGGGATCAAACGACCAAAACATCTGAAATAACCTCATTCCCCTGGCTCTGTAGTTGGCGGTCGGTGCTCAGCCTGCCTTTTCCAACCAGCAGCATCTGAGCTGTGCCACAGCTCGCAAGCAGGCAGCAGCAGTCGCTGTCCTCTATATCCACATTATGTAACTGTACCTCTGCGTGTGGCCAGATTTCTCCAATACCAGTACTAACCACGTTTTCCAAAGTACGTTCACAGCAATTCCGAGAGGAAGGAACATTAGGAACTCACTCTTGTGAATCATCATCTCGCCTTAATGCCACATGTGATCGCGTTGTCGGCCTGCCCACCAGAGAGCCTCTGAAGAAACAACCACGCAGAGGGAAAAGAAGTCCTAATGGCAATCTGATCTGCGAATGGTTCCAGCAGTCAATGGCATTGACTGGCTCCTGGTACTCCAGCACCCCACTCAGTTTGTTCTTTGTTATCTGCCCTGGATGGAAGAAGCCAGGACACTTCCCCTCACCAGACTTTGTTAACTGCTTTCAGATTCAAGAGGTTAAAAGCACTCATGTGCAGATCTAGTTTTGAAGTTTGTTTCTGAACTGTAGTTAATGTAGCACAAACCATTGCAAACTTCCCTTTCTGCCATGTTTTCAGCTTCAGTTCCTTACAACATCCATCCCCACTTACCCCTCTCCCTCCCAGAAAAAAGCAGCGGTGTTATAAAATACACTAAGGTGTCAGTGTTTCACATTCCAGTCAACATAACCAAGGTACGTACAGAAACACGTCAGATCCCTCTCAGCAATTTTCAGAATATTTCTGTATGATCAAATGGGAGCTCACGTGCTCCTGCCATCAGAGAGCTTCACTTCTTGGAGACGCCGGCACCAGCACAGCACGTGCTGAAACTCCACCCTCACGTTTGTTTTGAAAACCTGTGATTATTTGGATTACCAGCTTATCCCAGGTTCCACTACATGGCAAGAATATTCCTCGTAATGTGGTGGGGTTTTGTGCTCACTTATACAAACCAAGGCCATACGTGCCTGGTATGCTCAGACTGTATTTTACCTGAATAAATTCCTTCTAAGCTGATCTCTCTGACTTCACCAACTGAGAAATATGGTTCTTTTATCATAGGAATAAATCTCCTTAATTTTCACATTTTAACTTCACATTGAATATATCTCATTAGCTAGATGGCATTATACAGCATAGCCAAGTGCTATTGCGTGTGTTGCCTTCTTCATTATAAAAGTTTGATTCAAGGCATAATAACTTATTTATTATGGGTAAAGTGAGGAAAGAATTTCCTCACACAATGAAATTTGCAGGCGATTGAGAAAGGAATTCTGAAATGTTTCAACCTAAAAAAGATATGAAAAACAGATGTAGAGATCTGATCTCAAAAATACAGTCATGAACCTAAATACAGAAAAAGAAAACGTCCCTTAAGCTATTGAGAAATTTGAATTAACTAATTTGAAATGGGACTTGAAAGAAATTACAGGACTACGCCTTTTCAGAATTGAGATACCAGATGTCAGCATTCTGGGACAGTAGTGAGTTGTGCTTTACAGCAGACCCCCAGCTGGAAGAACGGATTTAGGAACTCCTAGTTGGAAAAAAAAAATAAATGGATGAAGCACAGCTAGTTAAGCAAGGACAGCCTCTTATTAATTGCTCAAAATCTAAAGAGATCCTATTGCAGGTATCATTTAGAGCTCAAATGCAGCTACCTAGAAATTGCTTCCACAGCTTAGATTCAATAGAGAATCACTGAACTATCAGGGCTTTGAAATACAGCAGCCAGATGATTGCTTCTCAAACAGCAGCAGTACCCGAATTTGCAGCACAGAAGGGACAGCACCCATGGCACAGGGTCTGAAACACCGATGAGAGAAAGAAACAAAGGGGAGCTACAAGCCAGAACCAGGGGTTTGACTCCTGACAGATGTTGGACTATTGCTACCATGACCTGAAAGCTGGCACTGGTAACTTACTGTGCTCCAGCAAAAGCAAAGCCACCTTTAAAAAGAATCACCACCAGCCTGTACGTATTAGTTTAGAGGATATAACTAATCATTGTCTTATTATAGCTTTTATATGTTGGCTGCTGTTCCACGGAAAGATCTGTTAAATACCACATCTGGTTGGAGTCCAAATTAAAAGCTCTGTGATGACCTTTTATTCCCCGTAGCAGGGTTTTGTTTTTAAAAAGAAGGTTCTGGTTCTCCAGAACTATATCTGGAAAAAAGTGGTTTAAAATGTCAGAGACAAAGATAGAATAGGGCACACCTATGTCAAAAGAGGTCTGCCCACAAATTCAATTCACAAATCCAAGTCTCACAGATTTTCACCCTAGAAATGCCAAAGAGGAGCCCTCGGTGCTGGGCATGGTGGCAATCCCTACTGGCAGAGCTCTCAGGTAAGACGGTAAGCCAGCAAAAAGAAAGAAACAGTAAGCCCACGTAACATAATATTAAGAAGGTTCACATAGAGATAAGATTTTGCAACTCATTAAACACATAAAACCAATATTTTCTAAAACTGCCACAGGCTCAGCCCTTAATAGGATTTTGTATTTCCTACTTTCAGCTACCTGGGCATGCTATTTGAAAAGACCTGCTGTAATCTGGCTCTTCTGAAAGGAGCCAGGAAATATAGCTGTAGGAAATTAAATGCCCTTACCTATGGGGAAAATGAAAAAAAAGCTAGGGTGATTTCTTAATTGCTCTTAAATTCACATAGCCTCCTCTAGAGCAGGAGAAATTCAAGTGAAAGCACTGAGTGACAGCTGAGAAGACTGGCTGAATAACTTATAAGCACATCCCTTTTCTCCAATAAATTTCCATGGGAAAATAAAAAAGCTAATTCCCCCTTTAACAAGACAGTTACGAAACGTACGTTATTAAGACAGCGTTTCAGGAGCCAGCTGTCAGTACGCATCGCAGGCTGCAAGCTACCTGCTGCCCCAACACACAGCGTGCATTTCCTGCCCAGGACCGCCAGAGCAGCCCTCTCTACTCCTGTGCTTCACTATTACATGAAATCCAGAAAATTTCCCTTGACCCCTTTCTGCTCCTTCAATTAATGTGAATACAGAAAAGTGACCTCTTAACAATTGGTTTTACCTTTCCTCAGTCCCTGTGAGCTTCATTTCCGCACACAGTGTGTCTGTGCTGGGCACCTTCAGAACCGAAGGGTGTGCACGCTCTCGGTGTGCTGCATCTTGAACTTGCCAAACCCTCGATGGTGGCAAGACACAAACGCAAACAACCACAACTGTGCACAAGTAGCACCACAGTCTCTCCACTGCAAATGAACCAAAAGACGCATGAGCAGCTCCTGTTGCATCTTGTCTTTCTGGATTGTTTAACCTCACTCAAGGGAAGTAGCAATGTATTACTGTCACTTGCAAAGCAGGACAGTTCTCTGCTGCAACACAAGAAAACAGTAGCTTTTTTGACAAAAGCTTGATTTTTATCAAACTGAGAAAGTTTTCAAAAACCAATAGTTTTCTACTAATGCTCTTGAAACCAATATGATTTGATTTTCTGCAAATAGCACTTTAAAAAACAAAACAAAACATTTTGCAAATGTAGAAGTTGGAGCTCAAAGAGGTTCCAAGTAACTGCGGTTAAATTCTAGATATCCCAAAAGAGGTTACTAAGACGTATTCAACAAAGGACTTCTTGCAGGAGGAAGCTGTGTTAGTCTCACCAGTAGACTCACCCAATTGCCAATGCACACAAAGAACAGTTAAAATATCAGAAATAGAAGTAACAGAATAAAGATCAGAATCTAAATAAGAATTAGCATCCAATATGAAAAAACACAGCATTTTTGAAATTGAAAAACTCCTTATGAGTTATAAGGTAATTAAAATATTCTAAATTTTATTTTTCCTAAGTTTTCAAAATGAGAAATCATCAGAACATTTTATTGACTCCAATGAAATAAAAGCTGTAGCACAGACTTCCTTGGAGTCACAATTTCATTTTAAAGATCTACTTTCTAACACCTTATGATATAACACATGATCAGTACAATCTTATATGCAGCATTCAAGAAAAAATTGATGTATCAGCTGCAATATAAGAGTTAAAATATTTGTAAAATCAAGACTTCTAGCACTCCTATGTAAAACTCCTATCTAGCAGGTCTGCAGCCCACCCAAACCATTCCAGGTCCTTTTCAGAACAAGTACTTGAGAATTCCTAACCTAAAGATTTTTCTACAAGTCATTCGGGCATGCTTTGCCTTCCAGAAGCGCATTATATATTCTGCAACACTGCAATTATCAGTGCCACACACTGCCCTTGATTTTAAAAAAAACACATACTTTAAAGGGACTTTTAACAACAACAACAAAAAATACTCGTTATGAGAGAATCTTATTTAATAGTCACTAAATTTAAGAGGACATCGAGAACTTTAGAAGCTTGTATTTCTCACCTGTGCAAACACTTTGTTCTCCTTATTAATACTATTGCACGTTTTTAAAAGCAACTCTCACATCCATCTCAGCTATGCAATAAGCAAGATCAAGCAAGGAAACAGCAAAGTGTCACTAAGAATATCAAAGTAAACAGCAGCTCAACAGGTAAAAGAAAAGTAAATTAAATCAAAACAGCTATTACTGAGTGACCTCTCCACTCCACTTGTAGCATTGTTACCAGATACATCATGGCACCGATTTAACAAAGCTTAACATTATAAAATTAAGTCAGGTCATAAGTACGATGTTCTGTAAAACAGTTTCTTAAAGAAAGGTAGAATTACTGATTTTTCTCTGAAAAGCAACGTAAGCATTTGAGTGCATAGTCTCACCTGTAGATCTATGGTTAAGGGGAAGTCAATCAGCTGAATCTCCAACTCTCTATGTATGTTTACATATATAAATATACACAAATATATTTACAAGAACTCTGTTTTTGCATTGTGCTTTCCTTTGTGTAGATGAGAGTTCTGCTACAGGCTTCCATACCGCCGCTGTGTATTGTGCCTCACCACCTTCGTTATCTCTCTGATAAAATCCTAGTTTGTTCACTCCTGCAGGTATTTTAATCTTGCAAGAGAAATAATATTCCAAAGACCTGCTATCATCGCACCATTATCAGCACAGAGAATTATTTTAAAATTAGGTAAGTTTGCATAGCAATTTTGGGTAGACCTAAGAATAAAGCTGCTGCTCTGGAAATGCTATTACATTTCAAAACACATCGCATTGTCACAGCAGAGCAAGTATAATGCTTATCGCAACACACGCACAAGCCGTGACTCTGCAATTTTAAAACTTTGGTACTCATTTGGTTGGTATATGAGCATATTAAGATAACATAAGACTTTTTTCTTTTTTAAAGAGTGCATTAGAACAGGTGCACAGGCTTCATTAGAAATTTTTAATCTTACTGTCTTAGACCTAAGAGTAATTACCATATCAGTTTAACATCTAGTTCAACCAGTGCTTCCATTTTTCCATCCATGCAATGCAACAGACCCTGCTTTTCCACAGATCACAGTTATTTCTGGCCTTTACACGTGTATCTTCCACACAGATGCATACACAGCAGTACTGAGCTGATGGAGAAACTTTATCATTGCATAAATTCTGAACAACAAATATTAACGAGCACTTTATACTTAATTCACCTATGCCAGGTAGTTACTTTTGAACATACAAACCATTCCACTGAATCGCCCGTGTGGGCTGCATAATAATCCTTCTGTTACTGTACAAAGATGTTATCTGTAACACCACACAAGCCCTACAAACAACCCAGAGCTCTATAGAGCTACATAGAGACCTTCAGAGCACAGCAAAGCAACTGGCTGCTGTGCAGAGCCAGGCATCCCCTCCAACACCCAGCCTGGCAGCAGCACCCCAGGAGTCCCAGCACCCCCTGTCTCCTCCAGGCCCCAGCCCCATCCTCATTGTCCTGTGGCCACCCGAAGGACAGCAGCCCCACACAGGACACACACCCTGGCACAGCCCACAGCTCTCACTGCAGCTCCATAAATGTAGCAGGACAGGACTAAGAACTTGTACTTTCAGGGGAAAAAAGGTGCTTTTGAGCCCTCAGGAAATAAGACCACAACGATGCCACCTGCACGAGCACACGAGCGTGTGCACACACCTCCTGCTGCCCACGACAAAAGCAGCAAGGGAATTGGCAGAGTGACTCAGGGAAAACAGACAGCTTTCAGTTTTCAGAAAAAAAATGATAGAAAACGGAAAGAAATACTTGTTTCTTCCACTGAAGGAAAACCTGCAGAAAAATCATGACCCTGATAGCTGTAAAACCCACAGGAAAGCACGTTTATAAATAACCAAACTGTGAGAAGCAGCTTCATGGGGAGCTCACATCTTATTAGGTACCAAGGGCTCCAACCACAAGATGACTTTGTTAGTTACACGGCTTGCAGAAATCCACCTTGAAATATATGCTCTGTATCTTTTAAGGTACAAAGGTCAGCATTCATTAGAAAGCATGGAGTTCTCTCTTTCTATACACAAAATAGCTTATTGGAAATGTTCTAATGGCTTTTCTCCTTTCTTTAACGGATCTCTCATAAATTACAATTTCGGCTTTGAAATAAATAGAGGTAATGCAACTCGGATAGTGGAGACTCCAGCACACATAAAATACACAATTTATGAAAGTTTTTTTTATTATTATTTTTCAAAACACTTATATCACATGTACCATTAAATTGTTAATTGCGACATCAGAATTAGGGGACCTAAGCATCAACCACCAGGGCAGTCAGAAATACAGCAATCATCAGCTGTTGCTGATCAGAAGCCAACCACCAGTGCACAAGAGGTTAGGTTACAAAATGCCTTTTCATCCCTCACCCTAGATTCCACTTCATTTTCCTTCATTTCTCTGCAAATTCTGATTTTCCTCTCAGGCTAACTATCACAGCACAGACTTGAAAACCGGTTGTTTGTGAGTGCCAACTGGAATAGTTTGCAACCTTGCAAAACCCAGCTCTGCAGGCTGCGTTACGGACACAGAGCCAATTACCCAGCCCTCGGCTCAGGAGTGCTCTTAATTGACCAAAGCATCACAGGGCACCAAGCTGTCACTGCTTCAGCCTCACTGCTGCACAAAGAAGCTGCCCAGGAAAGCGCCTGGGAGGATCACTGGTTATGAGAAGTATCTTATAAGATTAATCAGGAAGATAATTTCACCTGATTGGAAAAAGAACCTTCTAAAGAAAAAGAAAGGCCATGAAAAAAGACCAAGTCTGTCTGCATGCACCTCACTGGGCAGAAGGTCCTACAGACCAGGGCCCTGTCATTAACTCCTGTTTTGGAAACGTGGGCAGGGGTACAACAAAGGGGAGAAACGATGGCAAGGAAGAAAGTAAGCTAACTTTTTTAAAAGCCTACTGTAAAAGTTTTTTGAAGTACCGTCCATTTTTAATGAATCCTCCCTACCAGCACACAAAGGAATGCAGGAACTGGCTGATGAGTCACCTGTAATCCTTCCCTCACCTGTAACAAAACCAGATCGGTATCAGTCACACCTCACACTGATTACTTCAGACCTAGCAGCCACACCAATTTCATTTTTAGGCCCCAGGTTAGTAAGCTGCGTGTTTTCTGTTGTGCCCTCTTCATGCAAAGGGCATTTCCCCAAGCACAGCCCTGCAGTTTCAGTAATTCCACATCACCCCCTTCATGCTGAAGGGCTCCTTCCCAACATGGACTGCTCTGCAGAGCAATACATATATTTTAATAAGTTGAGCTGTTATGTTCAGAAACAGCGAAAAACAAAGGAAGAAAAACAAAGACAGAAAAGCATTTGTGTGGCAGAAGTTGATAAACACCCACAGTCCCATTTCTGGCAGCACTTATTTCTGAATCCATGTACACTCCATTGTTTCCTCAAGTGTCTCATTTTGGACGCAAGATATTGCAGTCCAAAACCAAAGCTATTTAGAGGAAAAATGTTCTTTGAAGCCCACCTGTGAGTGAGCAATGGCTGGTTCTTTCCCTCCCTCAAACCACCTGAGAGATAGCTCCAACAACTACACACATAAGTTAATAAATGAAGTTTTGCATTTTGTACTTTGATGTCACTTGGGGCAGAATAGCCTGTTTCCCATGCTTTTGTAGCCTTGGCAGTTAGAAATGTGCAATCCTGTTTCATCGCAGTAAACAGGCATACATCTCGGATCACACACATTTTAAGTATCAGCTGTTTCTCATAGTTTGTGGTGCTGGAGTCACTTCTGCAGCCAGTAAGCACAGCTGCTTTCCTCTGCCCGTACAGCAAGCCTTCCACAGTAATGCTTCAGGGGTCTTGGTTGTGTGTTTCTCAGTACGTGTAGGGGCTTTGATGGAGGGCTTCAGACTGGGGGCAAGGAGAGGGGAACTCAAGTAGTAAAGCAGTGGAAAAAAAAATCCCCCAAATATCCATAATTTATTTCAGAGAGTTAAAGAGCGCTTCTTAGTGCGGGGTGCTTCCTTCCACCCCACACACATACAAGCACAGGTACTGCTACAGGTTTCTTTCCTCTATTTCTCAATACTTTGAAAAGAAGGCTCAATCCTCTTCCACGTACAAGGATTCACAGAGTTGTCTTTCACCTAGAGGAAACCGCAGGGTGCTTTCATAGGAGTATCTTGTGTCAGGTAGGAACCTATCCAGTTGGCTTAATTTAACATGAGGCTATAAAAATAAGGCATAAAATTGACCCGAGTCCAAGTAGGCTCTTCTGCAATCACTCGCTGCTCTGCCACCCCATCCTGCAGCTGCCAGGGAACTGAAGACAATGTGTTTTTTTCCTTAAGACAAGGTGCCTGTGAAGCAAAGCTATTTTGCATGTGTCCCATATGGCCTCAGTCTGACCAGGCCATTCAGCATCCCCCTCATGTATAAACACAGCTGGGATCCAGAAAGGAACCATCATCCACTCCTCAGGTAGCTGAAGCCAGGAGAAGACACCTACAGAGCACACCTACCGCTCCATGGACAAGCAGGGCTCTTCCCCATGATGGCACTGACTTTCCCCCTACAAGCCAGCCAGCAGAGGCAGTCCCTGCAACCCCTCCCAGTGCAGCAATACTTAGACCCCAAGTTTAATGCTAACAGGGACAATTAATTTCCGATTCCACCTGCAATAGTCATTGAAGGCTTCACCAAAGCTCGCAGCTCAGGGAAGGGCGAGGAGCCCAGCTGTGTCCTCATTCCTCCAGGAGCAGAAATTCCAAGACCCAGATCTGAGCACAAAGCATCACAGCCCCCAGGCAGAGCAGGCAGGTCATGGTCCCTTCCATCTCCCCCTGCTGGGGATCCTGGGGTCCTGATCTGAAGATGAAGGGGACTCAAGCTGTGGGACGCAGCCTTCCCCCCACCCCAGCTGCCCTGTGTGCCGGCAGCCTGCCCAAAAACAGGTCGGGGTTGTGCGTGGTCCTTCAAGGAGCAGCCCGAGCTGCCACTTTGCCACCCACTCACTGCCTGATGTGGGGCTGAAAGCAACCAAAGCAGGCAGTCCTCAAGGCCCAACATGAAGGCTCCAAAGCGAGTGTTCTATTTAAAGACGGAATGATCTCGGCTACTTGACACCCATGGGCTCGGCAGCTAGGAGAATTTATAGCTCCAACTTGCTTCAGATAACGTTAGTCAAGTTCACGAGTCTGTTGTGCATCTGAGGACCAGCAGATTAACAGTAGAAGCTTTGCTCTCGCTTTTATTTTTTTTAGGGGAAAGTTACAGAAAGCCCCTATTTGTCACCTGGAATTGTGCCACAAGCACTTCAAGTTAACAATAAAAGTAACTCTGAATTACACCTGATGTTATTCTCCTCCACTTCCCCATGCTGAAAATTCCTGGACCTTACAGGCTTTGGTTAGGCTGAACTGCCACAGGGACTTTTTAAATTCATTGAAGTTAAAGAAAAATATTACAGAAGTTACAACGTGCACAAAAACCTCAGAAACCTTGACCAGACAGGATCACAGATGGGCTACAAGCACTCGTTCTAGTTCATTCTTAACTCATTTTATGTAATACCCCTTCACTTCATACAAGTGGCTGTGTATTTACTTCTGCTACTAATCATGCATATGGACCAACAACACCATGTTCATCCAAAGCAACCTGTTTTCATCATGATTGCACTGTTTGCCAAAGGACAAGATGCTCTCATCCTCCATAAGTAACTGAAAGCAAGTTTTTACTGCAGCTGACAGAAAAGCAGCTCTGTTGGTGCAGCACTTGCTTTATTATCAACAACAATTTTCAAAGTAAGCACTGGTGCAGAACAGGAAGAACACAAGTCCCAGTGCACATGACCCCAGCAAGTTCCCTTAAATAATCAGTAAAACCTAGAACAAAGCTGACATATTTGGAATCAGTTTTACAGGATCTAGGTATCAAGCGTTTCAGCCGTGAGCCGTGCAGGCCTGCAGCAACAAGATACATCTGGAAATGTGACTCCCCCTCCTGCACTGCTCTACTTTAATAGCCAGAATTGATCCCGCGCAGCCAACCGGCACAGCTGCAGCAGCTCCAGCGAGTACAACGGGTCACCCTAAACATCATTCCAACTTAAAAAAAAAAGACAGCATCAGGAGAGCAATGTTAAAAAGCTGCTTATTGTACAAAAACCTGAAATAAACACCATAATTTTAATCCCCAAACTATGCACCAGAGAGACATCCATTTCAGGAGCAGACTTAGGCAATACCTACTTTATATTTATTTTGTAAAGTAACAATTCAGTTGTCAATGTAGCAAGCAGCCAAATGCTATTTATTCTTTTAATAAAAGATACGTTTCACAATGTATAGCCAACTTTTTATTATTTTCATAAAAAAAAAAAAAAAACTTCCTCCATCTGTTTGGTCTTACTAGGTTTTAAAAAGTTTTAAACACTTGAAACAAACCAACCATGGTATTTGGACAAGTATAGCTAATACCTGCAGGGACCACAACATTGCTGTGCTCTGTACAGAGCCACCGTTTATTAAGGTCCATATTTTGCTTTTTTTTCATTCACTTTGTAGCAAGACAGTTACCCAATAACTCTAAAAGGCAGCCACCATCCATACCGATTCAAATATAACTTCTCTGGATTATAATGAAACAAAAAAACTTTAAAGTAGTTTTCTGCAGAGCTGGACTACAGCAGGACTTTTGGAATCTCTGAAAGAACTGGTAGCTTTAGTAACTAACTACATTGCAGCTTTTCCACTAAAAAAGCATTAGGAAAAGACTAGAATGCAACAGAAAAACATCCCTTTGGGGTGTTATCTAATCATTTTCTTATAAGCTAGCAATCAATGCTGCTTTAAGCTTACTTGCCTAACCAAAAATTGCATTAAAATTCAAACTAACTTTGGTAAAGTGCTGCAGAGATTCTTAATAGGATCAAATACTACTTAAAGTACATTTAATTTTCCTTTAAGAAGTTTGGAATGAAGATCAAATTGAATTCACAAAAAAGGCCAAAGGAAAAAAAATGCTAACGTTACTTGAGCCTGTATTCTCCTATCTGTTTTCCTGAGAGTTCATGAATAAGCGTTTTGTATCCCTCTGGAGCAAACAACTGAAGAACAGATGGCACTAGGTCTTATGTTACTCTTTCCTCGGTGTTTAATTGACATGTATGTTCCCATACTACAGCATTTCAGTTCACCCATACTCCCCTTGTGTGCTTAACTACCATATTACTTATTAGTTACGTTGAATTCACACACTGCAGCAAAGTTATGTTCCAGTAAATCGCTTACTGTGGTCAGATTGTGTACACTAACACTTGGTATGAATTAAAATGTATATGCACTTATGTGGAAGACCCTG
Organism: Netta rufina; assembly: GCF_964035555.1. Classification (NCBI taxonomy): domain Eukaryota; kingdom Metazoa; phylum Chordata; class Aves; order Anseriformes; family Anatidae; genus Netta; species Netta rufina. The sequence continues at coordinate 3,679,216 of NC_140133.1, read as the reverse complement.
GAGTAAGGGGGAACAAGATCCACCCGCTGCTTATTTGTGACAATGCTACAGCCATGACAGGGATATGCAGGACCTGGCATGTTTGGTAGAGGTGAATAACTGTTTTTTTTTAGAAAAAACTGTTGGGAGGTTGGTGAACTGAAAACCCAGGTAAGTCCATTCGAGCGTAAAATGGAGCATCTTCCAAAAGAAACTTGAGGCAAGTACAATTGCATGCATTCACTTATTTGTTCTTTCAGGGACTGAGCAGAATGGATGCCAACACGCACTGACCTCCCAGTTGTACACATTCAGAGGAAATCAAGTCAGTGCTAATGAACAAAACAGTTACTCTAGAAAGTTTTTGGTAGAAACTTATCAGCAGCTGATTTAGAACTCAATCTGAATTGATCAAACCCTGTAGAGGCCTGGCTGGCAACTGAGAGGCTTCCCTGCCATATGGCTTGCAGGATTAACAAATGGGAGAAACATGCCTTCCAAAAAGGACAGACCCCACTGCCTTCTGACACATCTCCCATGGCTCAGCGATGTCCCATCATCAGCTGTGCCACTTCCACACACACATGTCCAGGTACACACACACCCGCGGGGTGCAGGTCAGACCTGCATCTGTCACCCTGCAGTCTTAGCAGGCTCCCAGCTCTGGCACAGCAGAGGCTCCAGACATTCATTAAGACCCCGCAAAAGCCTCACTGTAAAGCCAGCACCTGGCAGTAAGGCAGGTTTCTCACTTGCGAGCAGGCAGAAGAGCTGCAGAAAGGAAGGGACTTGGTTCCTCCATTTCAGGCTACAGAGAATAGCGCGACATCAGATGAAGGTCGTTTCTAGCTGTCAGATTTCTTGGCTTCATGGGAAAAAACAAAACCAACACAACTTCCCCCTCCCTCACCAAGCCAGGCTTCAGGCACACTGAAATCAAGTCTCATCAAGATAGCATCCAGATTTTCTAATATGCCAGAATCACTTCAGGGAAATAATGCATTTCTAGACATAACCTGAATTTCACATACACAAACCTAATCAATTGGAAAGCCAGTTCTGCTGCTGCATGACTATTTCAGATCTCCTCCAAACATTACTTGCATAAATCACTATTTCAGAGAAACAAAGATGTCTCTTCCAACAACAGTGCCAAGCATCACGCACTCCCATGAGATGTGCTTGTCTGCCCTTTTCTTACAGGCTCTGAGTGCCACACGTAAGTGCTTAGCTTACACTTGTGTTTCCAGGCCAAACCTCCTGGAGAACCTCCTAAAGATGCAGTAAGTGCCCTGCTGCTGGCAGGGAATGGCTATGAAGTGGCAAGTCTAAAACCTGCCTTTCCTCTGATCAGACAGTTGTACCAAGCTCTCCTCATCACTCACACCCAAACCTGCCAGTACAGCTGGGCTCCTGAAATGCAGGGATTCACCAATACCTCCTCAACACTGCCTTCCTACCTGGTCCTTACAACAGGCGCTCTACCCTCCACCCACCCAGCCCAGCATCGCTCTTCCTGATCTCTGCAGCACCTCTAGTATCTCCCAGCATGCAAAAATCCTGATGCCTCCAGTAGCTGAATTGCTGTTACCATCCTTCTTTTAGCACATCATTACCAGCACCCCTGGGCTTTCTTCAGACCTCTGTTACACCCTGGCCACAAAACAAGGCAGCAATCAGACCAAAATGTAAGCATGTTGCACACACACAAGTCAGACAGTGTGCCAAGTGCAAACATTATTCAGATGACAGTTCCAAAAATCAAGGCCCCTTCCCCACCCCCCCATCAGCTGCAAACAACAGATGACCAAAGGGACCAGGAATATCCTTCACATCAAGATCTGATTTTATTTTCAGTCACTTCCTTATACTGCTACAGGACCACACGTGCATAACAGGAAACAGCTCAACTGGTACCAAAGGTGTACAACCAACCCGTATGGAAACATACTCAAAAGCAAAAGAAAGGAGTCCCATTTGATTCAAAGGAACAATGTGAAGTCTGACCCAGCTCTATTTCATTTACTGAATTTGAGAAGCAGTCTATTAATAGTTCACTACCATATTCCTATCCCATTTCTCCCTGTCATGGAGACAGCGCTCCTAACAAACACCAGCAATACAGGCACGTGTCTTCATATTGACACTGTGGAGCAGAGCTAAACCAATTGCTTCAACTGAAACAGAAGTCACTATCTCAGAAATAAACATGAAACAGACAAAATTAGTCTCCAGGAGTTAATTTAATATAAGCACATAGCAATATCAGATTCAAGCTTTCAGATACATTTTTCCTCCTTTCTTCTTCCAAAGGAATTTGCTAAATTGTTCTGTTCATTTACACTACAAAGTTTACCAAGCCAATAAATTAACAGCACAGATAGTAACAATCTGCTCTTCTGACATCAGATGAAAGCTGTTGCCAATAAGGACACCATAAAAGCCAAACTACTGCACCAGTGAAAATCCTGAAGTTTTGACTTTTCCATGAAGAAGCCACCTGAATTCACACAGGAGCTCAGGACATCCTCCTTCCACTGCCAGAAGCCGCTTGTTAGTCAGTGTCAAGTGAACTTTAACACTGCCCATTTTATGGGCACCCACTTCTAACAATGCAAACATTTCTGCTTACACAAAAACATCCATGCCATGGACCTGTCATAGCAAAAGAAAGAGTGCTAGGAAAGTACAAAGCACGACACTCACCTTGTAAGATGAAGTCTCTCCATACAGAACTATACCACCAGAAGCTCAGCAGAAAAGCTGCAGAGGGACAAAGGGGTAATTTCTTGCCACCCCACTGTGCCATTTCTGTTGAAGTCCTTCACAGTGTTCTTTATTTGGTAGCTATTCAGAAAATGCAGTCAGAGCTATTTCAGCACTCTTGATTTCTTTTTTCAAACGGGGAAGGGGGGAAATTTACCTCTGTCCCTCCCTTGCTCTTCCATAGCTCCCCAGACACCTCTAGCATCCAACGCCAGAACTAAGCAGTCACACAGAGCACGTGGAGGACATGTCCACCTATAAGCACAGAGCAAGTCTTGTGCAAGTGGTGGAAAAGGCACAGCTGCCCTGCAGCATTCACCAACACACATTTCTCACCTCTCCACTACAGGTACAGCAACAGCAGGAGACGGCGTATCTTTTCCATGTTTTTAGCAAATAAAACCCAAATGAATTACAACCAAACAGAAACCGTAGTGTTCAGCATCAAAGCAAGAACCAAGAGGTACAATGAGATCTTTGCGTTTGAGATAGTACAGTGTGAGGCTCTTCTGCAGTTTCCCCACACGTTCCCTAAGGAGAACAGGATGGGGATTTTGGAAACTATTCATCCAACTAAAAACATTATTTGGCTTGCCAGCAGGTTGGCAAAAGCCTATATTCCTTATTCATGATCTAACATTTTACTTACGAGCACAATGCTTGAAATACTGTTACTGAAGCCTCACCACACAGCAATTGTATGCCACCAATTAAAATTAATTATAGCTGTTGAAAACCTTAGAATGCAAACCCTTCCAAACTGCAAGGGCACACTAATCCCATTCCAATACTTCAGTTTCAGGAAGGAACAATAAACTTATTTTCTAGCTAGAATTTGACTAAAGCTTTCATGTCTTCACAGACAGGTCTAAAACCCACATCTAGCTTGGTTACCATTTGGGTCCTACTCTAATCCTAGCCATGATTTCGGTTCTGAACCCTAAAGCCATCTTTTCAATGAAATAAAAGGACTGAATAAGACTGGCTTGCAGGGTCTTTGTATAGATGAACAGAAAGAGGCAGACACCCAGGCAACAGTACAACTGGGCTGAGAAAACTGCTGAGCAAGGAGAGGGGATTAATGCCTGTGTGGAACCTCAACACTGTTAGCTTTTAGCTCTCAGGCTCTAAAAGTAACAAGCCAAGCACATCTCTAGAAGAGAGACAAAGTACAACGCGCTGCCATTTGCCTGCAAAAAGGCTCTCCCATTGTTTTTGATGGTGTGAGATTGCAAAGGAAGGCATTTTGTCTCCAGCAGCATGGCAGTCGTGGCTCCCCCTCATGTGTATCTGAACACTAAATTTCTACAGAAAGGAGCATATCCAAATGGCACAGTATACATAAGAGTTTCCAAAATATTGTGAATAAAGTGATTCTTCACAGCGCTCTGGCTTGTTTCCATAATAAAAATCCCTTGCTGAAGCACGAAAGTCCTGCCCAAGTCAGTACGCAGCTACTTGCACCTTCCATTGCTTCTTTCTTGCAGACTAATCCTGAAAGCAAAGACCTCATGTGGTGTTGGAGACCTGTGCCATTCAGCTCTACTTTTTCACTCCAGACCCAAGCACTGTCTCCCACAATTCCCATACACTCATTCTGGCATTACTTTGATATCTGCATAGCTAAGGGACATGAATGGTTAAAGAAAAACAGCAGCCATAAACACTTTTGTGGATTTACATCATTTTTTCTAAAGTAGCTTAATAACAAGCACTCTTGCTACAGTTAGGGGCCTAAACCTATTTGCATATATTGCATTTAAAACATCTAGCAGCAAGACCTGATTTAAATTGAAGCACATACAGCTGACAACAGAAACCAGTGGGAATTCTGGAATTACTACAGATTATTTCTTTACAGTCAGTTCAGGAATTCCTAAACAAGTATACAGAATAAGAAAAGCAATCTCCAGTTAAACTTCATACTGCAAACTTCCCTTCCCAATCTCCTTCAATTTAAATGACCCAAACACTGGAATTTCAATAGAATGGATTCTCCAATACATCTGGCAGTCTTTTGTAGCTAAAGCTATTCTGTTACAGAAAATATCTTGAAAACATATTTTCCCACTCCCCTGATAGAACATACTGCAAAAATTTGGCAAAAAAATGAATTCCTGCTCCCTGTGATTGCTCTGTTGCATTCTGGCCGGTGCACGCGAGCTCTGTCAGACAGCTAAACCACCCCAGCCCATTCCCATACACACACACTCCCTCAGAGGGGACCTGAATTACTGCCCTAAATAAATCTCAGGTGACTGCAGTATGAGCCTTACACATTCACAATTCGGTTTCCAGCAGCCACCGAACAGCGACGAGGCCTACCTCATGCGCCCTGCTCCTGGCACTGCTGTGGGGCTGAGCTCTCCTCCAGAGCCCCCCGGCAGCCCCCACCACTGCCCCCCAAGACCCCCAGAGGCCAGAGCCCTCCCCCAGCCCCATAGCTGTGGGGCATGAGCTGGGGCTGAGCCTCCTCCTGCACCAGCACAGCCTGCCCTCAGCTGCGCGGCCTCAACCTGCCCAGCCTGCGCGTTTTGAGCTCTGCCTCATGGAAACTGCTGAGGCGAGAGACTGCGAGGGCCGGGGCGCGCTGCCTGTACCTTTTCTGAGGGAAGCAGCGCTGCGGTGAATTGCAACCCTATTGTGCAACAAAACCGCCGGGGAATAAAGATGCGGCTGCACATCCATCCCTGCCTACCCCACCAGGCCGGGAGTAACTCACACACGGTTTGTGCCAAGGGTAAATAAATAAATAACTCAAGCTTCATGCAGCACGATATTTACGTGCTATTCTCACACCCTCACAGGCCATGAGGCTCAATCGTCCAGGGGGAGTTTAGGGACCTGGGACTGGAACCAAGAGCTGCATCGCTAGTTCCCACCGAAATCATGGAGCCAACTCAGACCGAACAATAGCTCAAGGGAAAAAAATAAATAAATCTATATTATGTTTCTTCTCTCAAATAAGGTCTTGTTAGAATAGATGTTAACAGAAGGGATGCACATAATAGATACTAAAAGCTTCACAAATAAAAAAAATGAAACATTCTACTGGCATTTTTACAAGAGCAGGAATATATGCGTACATACAGAAGCATATGGTCTCCAACTGAGACTATACGCACTGTAAAATAAATAAACAAAAGGCAACAACCATGCCCCACAACAGCAAAATGACAGTATTTTTATCTTCTCTCCTTGGGTATTACTGGGTGACTTCAGTCTAAAGACCTAGAAGCTAAAACAGGCCCATTATTTCAAACCTCACTTTTAAAGGTATTTGGATACACAGGTCTTTGACCTGACTGAAGCGCTAGTGCACAATGCATTAAAAAAAAGGAAAGCACTCAAGTGCTTTCTGAGGTTCAATTCACAAGTTGGTGACAGGCACAATTTCAGAAGAGGGAACGGGCAGGGTAAGAGACAGCACACGTTCCTGTCTGCATAAAAGCACAGCGCATCTATATTTGTGGGAAAAGGGAAGCACGCTCCTGCAAACGCATTTACGTTCATTTATACGCTGCGTGTGTTTCTTTAACCTAGACCTGCCGCTTGGCTCCTGCTAAATCCAGCTGCTGTTTGTGAAGTGTCAGTCTGAAGTGGCTGGGGGGTAGGGAGGGGAAGAGGAGCTGTGCTGAGCTCTCTTCAGCATGCTCTGCGCATTCAGAGAGCGACTCGTGACCTTTTTATGCAATATGACAGCTCCTATATTACCACGGCTAGCTCGGCAGCCGGGTGCAGAGCTGTGAGGGTTAAGCCTGGGAGGAGTGTACATAAGGTGGTAGATGTGGAGCCAATGAGGATATTGCGCTATAGTTAGACACTGGATACTAAGCAATGGTGACTATAAAGGCTGCTCAAAGCCAAGCTTCTGTGGATGCCACCGGCACCTTGCCCTTAGCTCCTAGGCTTACAAAGCAGAAATAAAACACAGGCGGATCAGCCGGGCTTACCTGAAGTTCACACCAAGCAACTTCCACCCACGTCTCGGTGTCCAGCCCCTTGTAGACCGTTTTGAAGGATCCCCTCCCGAGTTCAATATCAAACTTGAGGAACCTGCCATCCAGCGAGGTGGCAACGGCTTTCATGTCAGCCTCCTCCTCCGGCTCCTCTTTCTTCGCCTTGCCGTGGTCCTTGGAAGCATCCGCCGCCTCCTTCCTCTCCGCATCCTTGCCGGCTTCCTTCTGCTCCTCCGCCCCCGGGGCACCGCCGGGGGCTGGCCCCGGCTTCAGCTGCCCGGGGGGCTCTGTCCCCAGGCACCCCTTCTCCTGCCCCTGCCCCGCCTTCGCCCTCTCCGCGATTATCCTCCGCGTTTTCGGGAGCAGGATAATTTTCCGCTGATGCTCCGACTCGGGAAGGTCGAAAGCGGGCTCCTCCTGGTCCGAGTCCACCACGCTCCTGCGCAGGAACCGCTGGTGGACCAGCTTGGGGTCCCTGGAGCCGTGCGGGCGCAGCGGCGGGGCAGCGGCGGCCCCATCCACGTTCATGCCGGGCTCGGCAGCGCCTGGAAGCCGCCCGCGGCCGCCTCCTCCCCGCCGGGGGGCCGCTCGGGCATCGCCCCCGCTTTCCATCGGCTCTCAGCTCCTGCCGCCGCCGCCGCCCCCGGGCCGGGGGGAGTCACCGCGCTGCGGGCCCGCTCCGGGCCGCCCCTCCGCCACCTGCCAGGGGCAATGCAGAGCGCACAGCCCTGATGCACCGCTCGGACCCGGTCCCCCCTTCCCTAATCCTCCCCCCCAGCCTTCCCCGGTCCCCCCTTTTCCCTCGTTCCCCCCCTCCCCGCAGCCGCGCCCCCCACACCGAGCCATGGGGGGCTTGCAGCGGCGGCCAGCCGAGCTGCGGGGCCCAGCCGCACCCCCTTAGCCCCCCCCCCCCCCCGTGCCCCCTTATCCCCTCCCGGGGGGAGCTCCGAGCACAAAGCGGGGGTGGGCGGGGGCCCCTTTTACTTACGTGCGGAGCGGGGGGCTGCCGTGCCCGGCGCCATGGACGGGGATGAGAAGGGCGGCGGGGAGGCGGGGCGGGTGCCGCCGTGTGTGTGTGTGTGCGCGAGTGTGGCTGCGGGTGTGTGTGTGTGCGTGTGTGTGTGTGTGTGTGTGTGTGCGTGCGGGTGTGCAGGGAGCCCCTCGGCCCGCCCCTGCAGCACGCCCTGCCCGCAGTGCCCGGCCCCCCCCCGGCTCCCTCCGCTCGGCTCCCGGCGGGGCTCAGGGCGCGGGGTGCGCCCCTGCCCGCGGCCAGCCCTGCGGCAGCCCCCGCCGCGCCCCCACGGGCGACGCCAGGATGGGCGACGACGCCGGCGGCGGCGGCAGCAGCAGCAGCAGCGGCCGCCCCCCCCCCCCTCCTGCCCCCCCTTCCCTTCCCCTCGCTCCTCCGCCCCCGCCCCGCTTTTGTCAATGGGAAGCGCCCCCCGCCGCCCGCCCCATTTAACGCCCCGCCGCTGCCGGGCCGCCCACGGGGCGGGGGGGGCGGCACCCCGGCCGGCCCGCACCGCCCCCGGCCGCCGGAGACAATGCCCCGGCCCCCCCCCAGGTGCTGCGGGGGGCGTCCTCGGAGCCCCCCACCCCTTCGGGTCTCCTCCTCGGTGCCCCCGAGCTGAGCCATTTCTCCTTTGTCCGGGCCCCGCGGGGCGGCAGCCGGGGGGGGCCGTGCCCGGAGCCCCCCGCAGCGAGCCCCTTCCCCCGGCCGGCTGCGAGGCGCGGGGCTGGCCCTGCCCACGGGCCCTACCTGCCGGCAGCGGGGGCGCTGCTGCCCTCTGGGGCGTCGCGTTCCAGCGAACAGGCGCCTTTGGGTAACGAGGATTTGACAAAATCAGCGCATCTGAAAAAGAAAACCCGAACCCACCGGGTTTACCAGTAGTTGTTACCTGAATTCAGAATTCCTGAGGTTTCTTGACTGCTAAGCAACCGCCGTCAGTTTTTCATTATTCATTTTCAGATGGGATTGTGAAACCTTTTAAAATAAAAATACTGCTGCCTGTCTTTGTATTTTTAATTTATTTTTTTGTTGTTGTTATAGAAGCTCCAGTTTTTATTTTAAAATCGCGGTTGATGACTAGTAATTCAGGGTTTGGAAACATTTGATCTTTCAGGGGGTTGCTTTTTGAAGTGCCTGAATACAGCACAATGCAATTATTAGTTCTAGGTCTTGCAGCTGTGGCCTAGAACACAGGTTTGCATGATGTGTGAAACTACAGAACGACCTACAGCTAGTTCTGTACCTTGGGCTCTTCCTACTCCATGGACAAGACATTTAATTAACAGAAAGCAGCATAACATTAGCAAGAGAAAAGCAGGGAAGGTTAAGAGCTCTGACACCTCCCAGTTATTTGATTAACTTGACCTTGAACTCTCATCCCAGCTAGAGAAATTCCCACCACCATGTAGACGAAGGGACGAGATTCAGGCTAATGAAACTAAAAGTAGCAGCCAACATTTCACTCAGCAGCTAGACAAAAGGAAAAGGGGAGTATTCTAGAGCTGAACAAATATCAAAACCACAAATCCACAATCAAGAAAAATATGGGGAGAAAAAAGACTTGATGCACCCATTTGTCTTTCACTGCCAGGCCTTCTTGGAGGAAGACAAATATAATATATGCATTCATATGAGGACTACATCAAAAACCAGGAAAGAAAGGAAAGGATATCATTATCCCTTGGAATTACTCTTTAACCTGGGGGAAAACTGCAAAATACCCTGCAATTATGGAGGATTCAATGTCTCCCTATTACACCATTAGGTCATCCAAATTTGAAAGGATTCCCCCCACTCCCAGGGCTCTTACCAGGCTGTTTCCTCGGTGTAGAAGCACTATTAACCAAACCAATGTGCGTTAACAAAGGAAAACAACTCTGTTCCTTCTGACCTGTAGGAATCAGCCTAAGAGCACAGCCACAACAGCCTCCTAAGACACGGGCCAAGAACACAAACCCTGCTGAGCTGCAGGTGAGCTCCTTACCAGACCCAGTGCTCGGTAAATAAGCAAGAGCCATCTTCACCCCAGCTCTCTCACTGCTGAGCATCCACTGGTGCTTGCTGTGGTGTCCAGCGTCATGAGAGCACGTGTGCCCACTGCTCTTCTGGTGTCCATTTGGCTCCTGAAAAATTTTAACACAATTTGCACATCACAAACTCAATAACGACCCACTATCACATGTTCGGAATCTGTTTACACGGATGATTTTTAATAGTGGCCTTCAGGAAGTGCCCATCCAGGCCTTTCTGGGTGTTAACAGCCAGAACAGATGCAGCACCTGGAGACACATTCAGCACTCAGCCATGCAGTCACCTGGGCTCTTGTTTCCAGCAGTCTCCCCAAAGCCCTGCCATTCAAACACAGATCCCTCATTGGCAACGAGAGCTTGACAGCTGCATAGGGTGGACTCTTGAAGAAAACCTACAGGTAAAGACTGACACAGCCTTTCCACAACCTAGCCAAGGACTCCCTAGCTGATGGGAACAGGGTCCCACCAGCTACATCTCCGCCAGCTGCTGCAATGGGTTTGCTCTGCCTGCCTTCAGTCACTCAGAAGGAAAAGCTGCTGATTCGTCTGCTATCCTGACTTCAGCCCTGTGACAGTAGACAGACAGGTAGATAAGGGTATGCTTTATTACCAAAGAGCACAGAAAAAGGTCAGAGTCTACAGTTTTCCTGATTCTTAGAGCAACCTAAGAGCAAACTTGAAATAGATGCACCACTGGAACAGCTGGCATGCAGGTGGCATCCGACACTGCAGCTCTTCCCAACAGTAAGGCAGTGAATGTGCTACCTCCAGCACAGTGACCTTAACCAAGCCTTTGCGTTCAAGACCTGTTCTTTGTACAGCTGAAAGCCCAAATTTTTTCTCCATGCAAACAGCCACACTTTCCCCCAAGCACACGTGGACGTTTCCACCAGAAAATCAGATAACTCTGAACATCCGTGGCTGCTCCACTGACCAATGTAAGGAACAGTCTGCCTCTGCCAGAGAGCAAATTAATGGCTGGTGTTACTCTTAAAAAGGAGAAAAATAGCCTTTTTCACCTCATAACAGCCAGTATTTTCTTTCTGTATTTGTTAGTTTGAAGGGAGAAAGTCAAGACCAGTTCCCCATGCTAACAACTTGACTTTCAGGTTCTCAGATACTCAGAAATTTTTATTTGTTTAAAATAAATGTTTGCTATGGACTGGAGAAACATTTATATTGGCCTTCAGTTTTCTATTAACTTGTTTTTTATATAACCTATAGCTTGATTAAAAATGGGTCAAATACTTGTTGGGAGCTGCTTTCAGTTGGACGGCGGGTGTGCTCTTACAACTGCACATCTGCTACTGGCCCTACTGCAGGGTTATATAATAATTGTGTTTTCTTTAAAAGAATAAGAATAACTGAAAATCCTGGTCTCACAATATAGCCTCAGTTAGGTCATCTGTGTTCTGTTCTAGCCATTTGTTTATAGATACAATAGTTCAAGTCGTTGAGTTAATATAAACTTTTATTGCAAATGTATAAAGAATCTCTGCACAGTGAAATCGTGGATGCTGCTGAACTCACCAGGCAGGTAGAGCAGGCTGGCAGCAACAAGTGAGGAAAGCATGCATCACCCCAATCACAAGTGGATAAATGCCATTTGTCTTTGCTTTTACGTGTGACACCAGTACAATTTATCACTCCAGCATTTGTGACTACTTAAACTCCAAAGAAGTTTTGGTTTTAATTCCTACAGATTTTAGTAGTATTTTATACGCCCTTTAATAAGATGCCACAACTGTCCCTCTTGGATTCTTTAAAATCTTAAAAATCTTAAAAAGTTGGTGCTGCAAAGAAATGCACGGAGAGCATCTGCACTGCCTCGTGGTGTCGCTGAGGTGTATTCCCTGATCCCTGTCCCAGGAGCTGTGCTCTGGCCTCTAGGAGGTATAACCTTATTATATATTATATAATAATATATAATTATATATTATATACTATTATTAATAATTATATATTATTAATAATATATATAACATTGTGAAATATTATTATTATATAACACAGATATCCTTCATTTCTGTGTGATCTACATGGAGCATCATCTCTCCGTGCCAGTGCATGAAGGTGAAGTTTGTTTTTCAGACAGGCAGGCTATCACCTTTCCCACCCCAAAACTGACCAGCAATGATTAATAGTTGTTTAAGGATTACTGTGTAATTCAGAAGTTTGTATTTAATTATTTATCTGCTTTTATTTGCCAGGAAATGATGGCTTTGAGCCTGCAGTAAACTCAAATGAACTACCCAATTAATTTCCAAATGCTTCTGTGTGGCCACGAGGATTGCAAGAGTTCAAATAGCATACTGGTATTTTTTAGAACCTCTCTCCCTTTCTTGTGCCATTGTGTCTCATGATCCCTGCAGTACCTTTATTATAAAAATAAAATAGATGGATAGAGCTAAATAAGGACTAGATAAACATAAAGAATAGAGTAAAATAGGCTGAATCAATGAGTCCAATATGGCACTACATGACATAGGACTCGACAAAATGTTAATGTGTATGTTGAGAAAGTGAATAGCCTTTACTTCTGATTGTATTTTTTTTAGCTGTATGGAACTGTATTTTATCAAACAGCACATCAAACACATTGTGTGTTGCAAAATGAACACGTTTAAGACAGAATGACAATGCCAGTATTCCTTATAACATAAAGGATGAGGCGTAAGTTCTTCTAAGTTTAATAAGAACACCTGCTCATCTTGTTTCTGTGCAACGCTGCTTGCTGTACTTATGTCTTTGATCCTGTTTTTTCTTACAAATTGAAGAAGCGATGAGAGCATATAACCTGACCACACAAAGAACTCCCCTTCATGCAACACACGTCCCAGTGAATGGGTTCGTTTCCCAAAGAAGAATAAGAACCAGCAGTGTGGTGGGAGGAATGCACCCATTCATCTGGCTGGCTGCAGTGACTCTCAACACACTGCTACAATAAAGTTAAAATCCTGAAGTACTTCTGCTGTGGCAGTAAGTTGAACTACAAACAATACACACAAGGTAAACAACATAAGTAACACAGAGACCATGGCACACATGGATGAAAACAAAACACGTAAGAGTCAACGCCTAGGCTGCAAACAGCCTCACGCTCCACCCTCTTCATTATGAGTCTCATACAATTAGCACGCCAGCACTTCACTTTTATGGTAAGAAATTACAGTGAGTAGAGTATGCCATTAATGTCCTGAGAGGATTCACAAGACCAAGGTGCTTTCTGCATTCCCAAGGTGACTGCGGTACGTGACTTGTGGCCTTTCAGCATGGACTGGCCAACTGCTGTGCTTGTAGACCATTAGAAAACAGACAATGACATGGACAAAAGAGGTCCATCAGTGCAAGAAGGTGTGGACAAGGAGTATGGACTATACACTTTAAGCTCTGTCCTCCTTCTGGGCAGAATTACTTGCACTGCTTTTTTTTTTTTTTTTTTTTTTTTTTTTTGTGTGTGTGTGTATGTGTGTGTAAGAAGTACTAGTGGCTAGACACCAAATATTAGCCAATGGTACATATGTGTTGGAGATAATTACAGCCAGCTCTGGACTGCTTTTCGAGCTCCTAACAAAATCTGCTCATCCCTTGTCAAATGCCACACCAGAAGAGCATCGACATACTGTCAGTTTTCAGCATTTAATAAATCCAAATGGTACATTGCTACGTCAACAGTTCCTTCTCACCTGTCAGTACAACACAACAAAAAAAAGTATTTGAAAAATACTACAGTAAAAAGAATCTGCACTTACTGCTTCCAGTTCCTATGAGGAGGCCAGAAAAACCACCAACAGTCCTAAGCTGTCTACAAAGGAAGGCACCTAAGACCACAGACAACACATTTCAGAGCTGGGTCCTCTCTTCTTTGTTTCTCTTTTACCTTTTCATCCCTGACAACAGCAAGGAGACTGCACATGAAACCTGTATTTCTCAAGACTGCTTAGTAGACAGTAGGCATCCAGCGTTAGGAAGGATTTGGGAAGAATCAAGGCCTGGGAGTTACAGCATACATGCAAAAATAAAAGTGACAGATCTCACTTTGGGAACCCCATTCCAAGGTCTGAAGCCTTTTAATGTAGGGTAAAGTACTAGGTAAACATTAAAAATGGGAACTTAGTGAGATTTGTATAGTAATTAATTTATATTTAACAACAGATAGTTCAGACAGAGTCAAATTGGTAGAATATCCTTGATTTCCAGATAGACTCTGAGCACAAGTGTTTTAGCTGAGCACATAATTAGCCCACATCCCAATTCTGTTCTTATTGAACTGAGTAGCTCTTGGTTTAAATGAAGGCAGACTCAGCATGTGTTATAATCATTTCCCTATTTAACCATTGATCTGCTCACAATTCACATGTTTGCTGGGGAAAAGCACCCATTCAAACACAACTGAACTCTTTCACACAGGTGCATGCACCCTTTGCCCTTATTGCACAAAATTCTGTAAAGATTACATTTAAAAGGAAAATATCCTAACGTTAATTACAATCTAAAATAACACCAAACACAACATAATTCTACGCACCTCTCCTCCTATATATCAGAAATACCAAGCTTTTAAGCTTACATTTTAACTTTTTATTTAAAAAATCAAGCACTGTTTATATTACTGATTTCTAGATGAGAAAGGATGAAGACCAATTTCAGCAGCAGCTGGGAATCAGTATCTTCTTTTTTAGGACTTTGGTAAACTTCTGCTTCTACTTCCTCAGTAGGGATTTTGTCAGTTCTCAGGGTACACTGTCAATTGATTGTGTAATCAAAGAGTAAGTTTGCAAAACAATGTATGTGATAGCCAAAATCACTAAGCTCCACCAAGTGGCACAACAGAGAACGTGTTACCATAAAGATGGAAGTCTGTGCTTTGGAACCGTTTCAAAGGTGATTGTGATCTCCACTTAGCCTGCCATAATTAAGTATTCAGCTACTTTTGTTTTCTAACTCCTACAAGGAAGATGAATAGGGCACTGGCAGAAAGACGCCCTGCAATATAATTATTATTTATATAACACTCAGTTCATGATGCTGCAGTACAGGTTTCCCAATCCACCCCACTGGGTACGAGGTTAATTGCCCAAGTGTCACACTCCTGTGCATTTTGCAGGAGCGGTTGCAGAAGTAGTGCCTGTATGAACATACATGCTAGGGACACAAACATCTGCTGTTACTCATTTATATTCTGTCAGTGCCTAAATAGCATCAGGCACAAAATGAATGGTGTTACCAGCACAGAAAACAAAGATGGCTCCTGCCTTGAAAGGTTTCCAACTGTTAAATCAATCCATACCCCAGAATGAAAACACTAGAAAAAGTAGACTGTGTGTGACACACGCTAACAGAGCCAAGGGAATACCACAGGCACCAACGCACTCTGTGGTCCTCTTCCTCAAGGGAGTGCTACTTAACACCTTCAGAAGCACTCCTCTGTTCCAACAGCTCAAATTTACTTTTCCACTCTGATTTAGTAGACAAGTCTTAAGTTATGAATAGGTTGAGCCCTAAAGCTTGTCTGCTTTTTCCAGGTGTGTCAGCTGATGTGCTAAAGGCACATCTCTACCCAGAAAGCAAACTTCATTGCACAGAACCCTTTTATCCCTCATGAAGACACAAAGGATGTTACTTTCAGGTTCACTTGAAAACATGTTTAATATCAGTCCCCAGAGAGCATTTTCCCCTCTCAGTGAATTCATTCAGAATTGCAGGATTCTCCCAGAACAATACTTGTTCCTTCTGGAGGTGCCAGGCAGAAGGGAAGAGCACTCTCTTGCCATTAACACACATGAAGAGCTTGAGGCTGAACATACTATGGAAAAGCTCCTGACGTGCTAGGGCATGTCACATAGGGATACTACTAAGAAAAGCCTATTACAACTACTCCTAATATTCTTATCAGTAGTGATTTTTATTGTTTACTTTTTTAAGTGAACCATTATATGTTTTATGACTTATGTTTTAAACTCTGACCTTGGCATGGCAAACAGGTCAGACCTTCATTGTGATCAGGGCAAAGAGGGAAAGAGGAGAGAGTACAGTATGATAACAAAAGCAGTAACTTCTGTTTAGTGTGCAATTCCCGAGGCAGCTGAGCCCGCACAACAGAGAGCATGGCAGCAGTGGGAGGGAGGTGCTGAAGTTGCCACCGCAACCATCAGGCATCTCAGGATGCTGGCTTGTAATCGGATCAGTCACACAGTGCTCGGAGGTAGCTTCCTCAGGCTAGGGGAGAAGGAAAAACTGATTTGTGGGGGGGGGGGGGGGGGGGGGGGAGGAGGAGGGGGAATAAAATGCAAGGTAAAGTACGTAAGAAAAATAGGTAATGCCACTTTAAAGTATCAGGTGCTGAAGCAGACTTGAATGTCTCATTCCAGCAGAGAGCCCCACAAATAGCTCCACTCTGTTCTCAGGATTTCTCTGCTCAGGAAGCGGGTTTTAACATCAGCAAAATTATTAGAAACTGGCCTCAAGAGATCTGATGCTTGGGGATTTTTTAAAAGAGTTTACATAAGCTATCAAGACTTGTATACAGAACTTTTATGAAGTGAGGAAGCAATGCCAGAAAGCCTGTGGATGAGAATGCCATAACCTGAAGGAATTTTGTTAGCTCTCCTCCTCTCCAGATGGTAGCCCATCAAATCTTGCCACAAGCCAAGTTATCTTCTGGGTTGGGCTAACCAAAATCAACTTGGGTTGGGCTAACCAACTTTTTCCACGCATATTTTGATTCTAATTCCATAAAACATCTTATCAAACAAAGCACAATCATCTCTGTTTATCAGTCTCTTTTTAGTCAGACCAGAATGACTAAGGCTTAGTTAAACCCTGCAAGCTATCTAAAAATAATCTTAGTTTTTAATCTTTGCCCAAGACAATTCACAGTATTTTTCTTCCTTTCGCATACTACTTGTCTAAGTAACGTCAGGACTGACATTAAAAGAACTTCCCTAGCACAGAGGAAAAGCTGTTACTGTGTTCCCAAGGTTTAAAGATGAATGTCTTTTAATATAAAAGTTTCCTAGCAACATGTGTCCTTAGTCTAGGATGTATTCCAAAAGTGGTGATGCTTTCAGCATTGTATCTGTCTCTCTGTTGAAACTAGTTGCTGAGCTCTGTTGTCACCCTTGCCTTCACAACCCCTTGTAGCACAGAAAGCAATCTTCTTTTCCCAGGTGCCGCTTCTGTCTCCCACTTTGGTCTCACATACAAAAACACCTGCCCACCCTTGTCTAGTAATATGTATTCTCTGCCTTCTTCCATAACTCTGCAGAAGCACCTCCTTTTTTCTCACTGTTGGGGCGATTATCAGACTCCTGAACATTTCTGGATCTCGTGTCATTTAGGTGTAAACTCTCCAAACTATGGAGCTATTTCCATAGTGTTTGTAGGGCTATGGACAGCACCACCATTTCTCTGGCCAGCAGTACAAACAAGCAAGAGCACCTTCCACAATAGGAACTGCATCTTGCACACAGAGAAAAAAAACACATAGAAACTTTCATCAAAGCAGATTTTTATATTCTTGGGGAAGCATAAAGGAAAGGAAGATGGGACAGGCAGAATTTTCTAGAACACAATTTTGTCATGACCATGATATGACAGAGAACTTGATGATGGCCAGGGACGATGCAAAAAGCAGAAAGGTATCAGCCACATACCCATCTGTCACTCTTTCTCCACTCTGTCAGAGCAAAGATACAATGCTACCTTGTTTATTGTGCCACATCCTTCCATATTTTCCTTTAGCTCTTTTCCAAGGAAAGCGTAATAGAAAAGGTTGTGCGAGGTCACTGAGTCTTGCCAAAAAAACCTTTGGGCTGATGGGTGCATGGACAGGAGCTGGTGACAAATGATTCCTTCCCCCAGGAAGGGCCCTATGTGGGCCATCACCATCTCTGTCCCAGGCCATTCCTCCTCGCACAGGCAGGGCTTTCTGACGCTGAGAGAAATGTCAGAGGGCAGCGCAGGTACAGAGGCCTGCTCCTGGGGAATTACTTCATGCTCAAGAGAAAACACATCCCACGGCTGCTGCTTGGAAGAATCAGGCCCAAGTGCCTGGCTGGTACGGCGAAGGCAGGCCACTGTCTCCTTGGCAACCAGGAAAGGCACCCGGAAGAAAAGCAGCACAAACTGATCCTCTGCTGTGACGGGAGATCAGAAATTGATGCTTAGGGATCAAAAGGAGAAATCACACAGCCTCCTAACAGGGCACCTTGCCTCACTGCCTGATACAGCTGATCCTTAGGGAGCAGGGCACTTGTGGAGCTTCAAAGGGACGTCCAGTCCTCCTAGACCATGTGAGGTCGTGGGGTACTCGGCTCTCTGGAACATGCAAGGCCAAGCACTGGAGATCCCAAAGGGAAATCAACTTGTTCCAGGCACTCGGGATGCATTAATGTGTGGCTTTACTGGAACATAAGGGCAGTACGACTCGGGACAGCTTCTTGCCAAACCAATCTTTTATAGCAGTCACTTTTATGGGAAGAAAATGTGCAATTTGCTCCTTGCTTGGTTTTAATCCCATTTAATAGCTATAGGAAACCTCTAGCCAGGCTTAACCAGGAGGCAAATTGCTAGGAAACACTCCACAGAGCAGTGTATGGAAGTAAGATCTGAGCTCTTTTAGGATGCCCGTCTGACTTATTTACTGTAAAAACATACTAGTGAAGCAAAAACACAAAGCTATGCAAAAGCATGGCTTTTGCAGCTGACATAGTACAGTGTCAGTATTTTTGAAATACGGTATTTGCTTTAATACATCCATCAGCAGAAGGCCACAACACTGAGTTATAGATGCTCTAAAGAACATTACACTCTTTTTTTTTTTTTTTTAACTTCCTGTGTTGAGAAATAAATCTGTAATATCACAGAATACCTCTTAATTGCTTTACTTCTACAGAAAAAGTAGGCCACTCCTTTAAATTAACGTGCCTAATGTTAACTGTACTCTGTAGTCTGTCAGGTGCTGCTCTGAGCAATGTAAGACCAGTGGTGGATCACCCCCAGCACAGAGCTCCCCGCAGGAGCCTAGATAGGATCTGGAGTCACCCTAACACAGGTGCTCAACAGATAGGAAAATTTGTCTGGGTCTGTTTGCTAACCAAGGAGTCTCAGTGCTGGAGGAGCTGCAGAAACAGAGGGAATATACTCCATACACTAACCTGACTTCATCAGCAGCCACCGCAGTCAGATTCATTCATGTTATCTCATTGTGGGGGAGTGAAAATTGCCTAGAAAAAATCCAGCACACACTGTGAGAAGATACATGAACCCACTCCAACTGCTTTGAGAATTCAAGCACCTACAGAAGAAAGAGGATTCATTCCACTGGCTAATAAAGATGCAAGTTCTTTTTCTTTGGAACATTTAAAGCACAAATAACTTTGCAAAAGGGTCGTCCTTGTGCTCTGGGGGCTGGTGGAGGAGAGAGAGGCTGTGTGTTTCCCTCTGACCCCTGCAATCTGCCCTCAGGCACCACCATTTGGGAGGCAGTGGCTCTTAGAGCATAAATTCCTTGGTGCTCAATGTTACCAATCCAGTAACATTCTCACAAGACAGATTTGGACTTGGCACACAGCAGGCATAACTTGGATTCCTTTGCTGAATGTCAGGGGTGTCTCACCCTCTCCCTTTCTCTCCCAGGGGAATGGGCTGTAGATGGACTCCTGCAGATTCTGTGGTTTTCTTGATTCTGTTAATTTGGGGATAAAAGTGATATTTTTGCTTCTTGCTAGGCAAAGAAAATATTCAGATAACTTTCACAGTGATGACTGCAGTGAACACAACCAAAGCTTAAGCCATATGTTTTCATTCGGCTTACAGAGCTTATTTTTTCACGCTGTCCTCTCTCCTTATCAGCTTCCACATCTTATGTACTTTATTTGTAGATATCTGCCTTTCCTCATACTTCAGGAGCTTCGGCCTTAACCAAGGCTTCTGCACTGCTATCTGTCACTTAACTTCATTGGTCATATATTTCACCTATCTATCATCACACTTCTCTTCCCAGTGATCCACAAAGACAATCCCAAGATGACTGCTACTAAACACATTTATTTTTGCCTCGAAGCTAAAGATTAATCAGAGAGGTTTGTAATCTAAACATTTTACCCATGGCTATGTGCTGCATTAGACTTCCACTTCGCCTGTCCAATTAAGAGGCCCCAGCGATTTTTCTTGTTACCATTTAAAATGCTCTGATATATGGTGTTAATTAATTTGGGTAAAACAAATTTAAAAGATGATACTTCTCAATCAAAAATCTTTGCAACAAGGCACTTTCAGTTTAGTGCCGATTATCCAGCAGCTTGGCCAGAAAGTCAAGAGCTGTGGCAGAAATACCTGGAACCAGTTATTTGCTAACTGTCTCCATGAACTCCAGGTAAACACAAAAACACTGTTGGAGAACAATGCTTGCATTTATTTTATGCTTTTCCTTTGTGGGATGAAAACAGTAAGAAATGGTGGGCAGATTTATATTGCTGAGATATGGGATTTGTCTCAGGCAGTTAATTAGTTACACCTCACCATGGCCACGTTTTTGAAACCTAATCGACTCTGACTCTTTGCAGTCCAATGGTACAGGATATTTTGCATCACAATGTTCACGGAATCCAACAGAAGGAAAAGGTCTTTCTTCTCCTAAAACAAAAACCTGCCATTTTTACCCTGGACTCAAGTGCTTTGATATTAAGATGACAGGCATCTTATCTAGATTCTATTTCCCTATGCAATTTTCACCCAGCAAGAAGCCTTTAGGCTTTCTATTAGATCAGACAACAATACGATTAGAAATACAGAAGGATATAAACCATGCCATTTCTGATTACAAATTTCCCATTACAAGCTTAGAGGCCGTCTTTCAGCACTGCTTCCCATACTCTTTACAAAGCCAATCTAAAGCATGCCTTTTTCATCTTGTGCTATGTCATGCCCAGTAGTCGCTTTCTCCATAGCACACAATACAACAATAGTACTAAGCACTGGAGGACCCTGTTTTAATTCCAACCTGTGATTTTACATGGTTAATCCTGTCAGCTACCATACTATCTTTATCAGGATACAAAGCAAGCAAGTGTGCAAAAGTAACCTTCAAACATATATTTAACAAGGTGCACTATGCAAGTGCACGTGTGAGAAAATCAGAGTCTAAAAATGATGGAGATAGCTCATGGTATATGGTCAGTTTCTGCCTTTGGCTGAAGCCCACATTTTCTCCAGTATTTGGTTCCTCTGTACTTGCTTTTCAAATGTTAACTATGCATGTTATAGCTTCTATCCTTTGCCACATGCAAAACAATCAATGAAAAATAGCCCTGCGCATCTTATCAAAGCTACTGTAATGCAACAGCTAGGAAAAAAAAAATCACTGTCTAGTATAAGCTCAAGTTCATTCTCTGCTTCCTTAAGTATGCAAGTATCTGCCCTATTACATCCAGACAGGCTTAAAGGACATTCTTCATAAACCTTAGCTTCATAAATTCACAATTGTCTGCTATCATACATACTATTTATTCTCTGCTTTAAATCCACCACCTGGAATTTGGCTGTGTATACAACACTACCCATTACATGTCTTCTTCCAAATTCTGGTAACATTTGGCTCTTCTAAAATAAACTATTCAAAATAGGACAGAACTTGAAGCTCCAGCAGCCAGCCCACAGGAGCTGGGCGAGGTGTCTCTGGCACTTTGCAGTCTTTCAGTACCACGGAGTCCCTGTTGCTGTTCCTGACGGACTATTTCATCCTCAGCAGCCCGTGGGCTGCTTCAGCCCTACACAGCTTACAGCCTTAATGCTATCGTGAGCCTGTGAGAGACAGGCCAAAGGGCTCTGCCACTTTTCCTTCCTACTGTGCCCTGTAATTGATACTGCTCTGCCATAATACAAAAATCACACTGAAAGTCCAAGTGTATCTTTTGAGCTCAGTGTTGCTGACCAGGCACATAAACTTAGCTCCTTGATCCTGTTTTTTGCAGAGATTCTTGTTCTGACTTAGGTTCACACCTTAACTCTCCATTTCTTATTACTTGCACTCTGTGTTGCTCTAAAAAAAAAAACTGTGAACTTGAAGGAAAAAAAAAATCAGCAACACACATTCATAATTTCTCCCCCCCCCCCTTTTTTTTTTTTTTTTTTTTTTAACAATTTGACATGATCGTGTTAGATTTTTGTTGGAACAGCTCTTTAATGCTGCCTCTGCTCTCTGCAGATTCATGAGACAAGGGTAAAACACCCAGCAACTTCAGTGGGAAGAGGGCTGAGGGCTACCATCGCAACAAGGCTACTGTTCTTGGTAAGCTTCATGAACGTACTGCACTGTAGCAGTTTGAGAAACCATTCTGCTCATTTCAGCATTCTACATTTTCATTAATAGTCAGTGTGGTTATTCCTTCCCCATGGGGCTGTAAAACCGTAAATAGTAAAAAGAATGAGAATAGGCAGTCAGTCAAATGACAGAATATTAAAAAGGTCATAAGTAGTACACAAAGCCAAAATAATTGAATGGACAGATTAGAGTGGAATTCCAATAATAGCTTCCCAACTACAAGATAATATCAACATGAAAAAAAAATAATAGCACAGAATGTTTAATCACTGGATTTGGAAATTAGAACAGTTTTAAATACAGTGTTTTTCCAACACCCCAAATTCTTTTCCTGATACAGGCTAAATTCCATGACCATTATCATCCTTTTGCTGGAGGGCTTAATGACATTTCATTACCTGAGAACGAAGCCAAGTTAGGAAAAGCCTCAGCAGGATGCAGTTGGTCCTCACCTGGACCCTCTGTGTCCATTCCCTGCAAAAGATGCTTTCCCTTAAAGGCTAACATCCAAGCTCTGAGAAACGTGGTAAATAACACATATCCCCCACATGTATGGAAATATGTGTAGGGCAAATCTCCACAGTGGTACAGAGCCAGTACATACAGAACCAGTGTATACCAGGACATACTCATCTTGGGTGGAACCCCAGGGATAGAGGAAGAAGGAGGTAGATGAATGATGGTAGATCAATGGCTTGTGACACCCTGGGACAGGCAAGCCCAGCTGCTGAGTCACTGATTATTTCAAGTGGTGTGCATAGCATTTTCTGTCCTGAGCACAAGAATGGCTGACTTTAAGGCAGTCTTGTTAATTTCTTCATTACCCTCCTGAAAACGATGCCAGGTCTTCAAAGACTTCAGCATCTGTGCTACTTCCATAACTGTAAGTGTTGTTGTACTTCCAGATTTTCATCTAAAACAATATGTAATCTTTTAGGGCTTCTGTCAGAATATGACTAGATAGGAAAAAATCTGTGTTGCTACTGGAGACCAAAGTGAGCGTCGTGTTTTCCGGCAGTACCACCTGACAGCACGCTGCAAACACAGTCTTTAGCTATAGCAGTCGACATCCCCTGAAAATCACCTTTTTTACTAGGCAAAGCTTCTTTGTATTAGACAGGGAAAATAAGCAGTGTGTAGCTCTCTCAATGAAATGCCCTAGCCGCAGGTTTTCGAGGTTCAGGAAACTGCTAGCATGTCCCTGGAAATTAATGGGAGGCTGGTGTATTTCTGCACATGCTGAAAAGGTTAATCTTTGATTTTCATTGCATTGATACGTAATAACAGTAAACGGGGTGATGATTTCTACAGAGCAAACAAGCAGCCCTGTGACAAAACAGAGCTGAAGGTGGCTCAGCACTCAGCCACACCGAGCCCGCGATTCACTCCAGCTTCCACCCAAGCCACTGGTCCTGCTCTCTCCTGCGGGGGAAATACCCTCTTGGACAACCAGTTCAGGAAATTTAGAACATACTGCCTAAACTGCCAGCAGTGTTATCTTCCAAAGGGCAAAAGTTAAAGCCTGGCATCGTGTCGAATGGTGGAAACCACCGTGGGAAGCAGCGGTGGGGCTGCACGAGGACGCCTGGTTTTCAGCTGGCCTTCCCTCCTTCCTGACAGGGCCTTCAGAAGTCATTACTGCCTGACATTTGCAGCGGGCAGAATAATTCATGTTTCTGCTATTCCTCTGTGCAAATGGCTTTTCAATAACTTACTTGCACTTTAAAAATGATCTGCTTCATTTTCAAATAGTATTTTAACACCTTTTTTTTTTTTTTTACATGCTGCTGTAAACAAGGGCATGGTGCAACAAAACCAAAGTCCATATTATAAGCTGGAAACGTAGCTAAAACATAAGGCTTTCTGACCACACATCAGTGGATCAGGGGGCCCAGCAGTTAATTTTTGGCAGCTTTGGACAACTGAACATGGAGATCTTTAGTGCATTTTTTACAAGTTTGAACAAACTCGAAAAATAAAATACTTCGTACAACTTTTCCCTTATGTTGTTATATAGATTAATTCAATTTACATCAAGTTATTTTCCAGATAATATTTGCTAAAAAATTTAATGAAAACCAGTTATAAAAATATAGGGGGGGTTGTCCTTTTTTTTTTTTTTTTTTTTTTTTTTTTAATTTTAAAGCAAAATCCTCATTCTTCCCTTTTGCATACTCTCCAGCTACTGCTGGATTTTTGTGATTTCACTTCGTGAGGCAGAACTGCTTTATAGAAGGCAGTAAAATAATACCTCAGCAGGGAATTCTTCAAGCTCTTTGTTTAAGCATTTATATTTTCTAAAACGTTATTCTAGTTCTAGCAATGAAGTCCAACTTCAATAAGTAATTGAAACACGATCTGTGCTCAGTAAATGGACATCCCTGATCTGCACCACAGGGGAACAAAAACACACCTCTGTTCTCTGCGCTGAAACCCTGGCGGTTCAAGTCACCTCTTCCTGCTGATTTCCCATTTTTTCCAGTGGGATTAGCCATTCTGTGCCAAATCCTGCTATCGGGTACAGATCCATTTGGATTAATTACTAAATAGGATCACTGGAAAAATAAATGATTCCGGTGTTATCTATTTAAATATACCTGGTTGCCCTGAAGATGATTTGTACCAAGGAAATAAATGACTTAATGCAATAGACATCAGGGACTCTCTCACAGCAAGAAAATCACCTGTGCTTGAACATGCATTTTCCCAATGTGCCAAACATGTTTTTTTTTTTTTTTGCTAAACAACACTGAGAATGAATGAGCACTCTTCCTCCCTCCCCTTGGCTCCCTCACACAGGCACCAGTAGCCTGAAACAAGCTGGCTGAGCTCGCGGAGCCACGTGCTCACCACTTGCCAGCCCACGGCGGCGTGCTGTACGCCACTTTCCTGGAAGAGCCTCTTCCTGGGGTACTCTTTGAAGCCTGCTGCTGGTGCAAAGCCAACCTGAAAACATTCCTGGAAGTTTGCTTTTGTACAAAGAATTCCCACAGCTGCAGGCCTTGCTCTTGCTCTACACGGTCAGAGGACATTACAGAGAGCCAGGAGCCACCGGCGGGATTCAGGAGGAAGCTCTGGTCCCTGTGAAGAGAAGGATGAAACCTTTGTGCTGCAAGATGCCCAAGGATGTCATCAGCAACCTCAGTGGAGCCATGCTGCTGCTGGGAGTGAGGGGCTGGGGGGCTTTCCAGGACCCCCAGCTGTGCAGGCGCAGCTGAGGTTATGGCTCTCACTCCCTCATATTCCTGTTTTGCTTGACGGGGGAGAGGGCACAAGCTTGTCGGAGGAATGTCACGGACAAACAACCGATGCTTTGCAGCACTTCTATTGTTGTCATAAAACAAAAGCCCCAGCAGGTTCTGACCTGCGATGAGAGATGTGGACAGTTAAAGCAGATCCTTCCCAAACACCATAGTGCTGAATGGGGGGACTCCTAGAGCTGGAACAGCAACAAAGGGAAATGAGATGCTGGGAATGCCATGAGAGGGACCCTGCCAGCACAAGCAAAATGTTAGTGCAGCATCTCTCCAACACAGGAGGGGAGGAGATCACGGAGAAAGTAATCCTCCAGTGCAAGGCAAATGTCCAAAAAGAACTCGCTCTGCTTTAAACAACAACCTCTACAATGCTTTACCGGCATTTGCATAGGTGTTCACATGTTATCAAGCTTTGTTTTATCAAGGAGCAACAAAACACAAGCTTGGCAGAGCTGCCTGTTCAGGGAAAAGCTGGGTAACAGACACTGCTCTCACAGCACGGGGGGCAAAACAGCCAAGGCAAGGATCTCTTGCAAGTATACAGCTGTATTCAGGGCCTCTTACAGACACCTGAAATAGTCCCGTTTGCTTTTCTTTTGTAATAATAGTTTCTTCACTCCCAAGCTGGAGCGGAAGAGTATTTTCTCACTCAAATAATGTCCCTCTAGCAAAATGAATTATAAATAGACATAGGGCAAGCGTTGCTGAAGTGTAGAGGGCTTAAGTCTGTCTACCACGTTTGGTTTCATAATCAGGAACATGCTGCCTTCCAAGATCTAGCCCTCCTCACTTCCATTCTTCTGACTCAAAACTAGGCCTGTGTTGGATCCTTTCATAACCACCATATGGTGCCGAGAAAACCTTTCGGATATTTGCAGTTCCCCAGGGCCTGCTCCAGATTTAAGAAATAAATTCCTGAGGATGACAATCATTCACGCCAGCGCAAACAATTTTTAGAGGACTTTTTCCCTTTTTTCTAGTGCTCAATGCATTTACCCAGAGAATAAGCAGAGTCCCAAGACAAGTGGCTCCTCGCTGAAACATTGCCCAATACATCAGATTTTATGCCTTTTGATTTAAAATGCTTGCTCTTGCGATAAAAGTACATAGAGGTGCAAGATTTCTCGTTATTTATCTAAGCATATTTATTACATTCCCTCTTACTCATATTCTCCGTGCCTATCATTTTTCTGACTCATCTCTTCAATACTTTTCTCAGTGACTTTCATTTCTAAAATCCTTTTGCCAACAGAACTGAATGTTGTGCTTCAGGTGAGGGTGTGATGTTGATTTCAAACATCACATGCTTACATTTGCAGTGTTATTTATCGAGATCAGTATCCATGCACTAACACTTTATGAGATGGCTACCACCACCTTCTGATCAGCTTCTCTAACTTTCATCCTAGCAATGTCTATAGGTACTTCAAGTTTCTTTTCCACTGTGGCTTATTTTTAACAACTCTAAATCATATCAGCAAGATGCCTAGGTTGTTTAGCACTATCTAAAATACTTGGGTTTTCAGTCTTTCTAAATCTGCAGGTAGGATCCTTATATTTTAAATTAAATTTCTTCTTAAAAACTCTTAAATGTGAGACATTCAACTTTTATTGCCTTGCCCTCAGTGTTTTAGTGGCTTCTATAATTTCTTCTATTCCAGACAATGATCATTAGCAACAATTCTTAAGAGATTTTATAAATTTGGAAACTACTATTGTTGCTAAAATGGATGTTCCCATTCTTCTGAAGGCATTTTAAGACAGATGGAGACGGGTGGATTGATTTGAAGAAATTAACAACTGAAAGTTCCTACAAAAAAAAAGGTCAAAGATATACTTTGATATTCAAGAAGTGAATT
This sequence comes from Netta rufina, assembly GCF_964035555.1. Taxonomy (NCBI): domain Eukaryota; kingdom Metazoa; phylum Chordata; class Aves; order Anseriformes; family Anatidae; genus Netta; species Netta rufina. The sequence goes on along the minus strand of NC_140133.1, from coordinate 3,652,032 downwards.
CTCTCCTTCTCATTCATTTTGAGAAGTTCTGCATTCTGTCAGATTTTGACCCCCAAGAGAAGCAGAAATAATTAACAACAACTGCACAAGCCACCTTCTTTAAAACGCTTAAATGCCAAGGACATGCTCCAGATAGTGCAGGCTCTTTGTTTTGGGGAGACTTCTGCAAGCTATCATGCCTGGAATTTGAGCAGAGCTTTTCTATGTATATACTATTTAGCTGTTACTAATTACAACATAAATAAACATCAATGAGCTTGCAGTTTCATTAGGAAAATTGGTTAAAACAAATACAGCAGCCTAAAGTTAATCTCTACATGGATGTAATCCAACCTCCCAAAGCCAATGGATTGCTGTGATGAGAATTAATTGAGCACTCTCAGAAGCGTGTGCTTACTGGAGGAAAATTGGAAGCAGGCATCGTTTGTAACAAACTAGTCTCTGGAAGTCCTATTACACACATTTCAGATGCTAGCTCTGGGAGAGGCTTAGCAGTTCATCTCCTCTAGCCTAGTTGACTGCCGTGACTCCAAATCACACAGCCAGTTTCAGATGCAGGGCCCGATTGATTCCTGCATAAGGCTGCCACCCAGCAAATAGCCTACAGGAACTGACTTCTGGTTGCAGACCCTCCTGGGACCCGAGTCTGTAAGCAATGCCCCACCACGAATGGCCCTAATGAGTAAATAAGGTGCAGCAGGCACACATCCCTTCACATATTGCACAGGGTATCAGTGCTAAGCGGTCTCTGGGGCAGAGAGAAGGACAGACACCACCTCACACTCGCCCTGAAACAGACCCTCCTAGGCTGGGCCCAGGATTCCCTCCTGCCCACGTCCTACGATCCAGGCTACCAGCCTAAACTCTGCAAAGGCACTTACTTTTTTAGTTAGAGGTGTTTTTTTTTCTTCACTTGTTCTACCTGGGTGGTTCAAACATCTTTTCTGGCGGAAATATATTGCACAGAGCAAGCTTTCAGCAGCATAGGAGAGGCATTTTCCCTGCTAAAGCACATAATATTTCAAGGCATCCAAGACCCTAATATCTATAATAAAAACGAGCATGATAACAAATACTGTCATCTCTCTGCACTTCTGAAATCATTTGCAAAGCTGCCTATCATGAAACAACCAAATGAGAATGTTATACAGACTTCTGTCACTCATGCAGTGGGTTTATTCTTCACTGATCTATACTTATTACACTAGAGCATAGGATGTGGCCTGTTTAAAGCATGCATTGATTTTAGATCATTGGTTGGCTGGCTGGCTGGCTGTTCTTCACTATCATGTAAAATAACCACGAGCCAACAGCTAAAGAAAGATACAGCAGGGTCTTGCAACCTGTTTGCCAAGTATTGTCATTTCATAGGGAAACATGGTTCCAGCTGCTTCTTCTGGAAGTGAAATCAATGAACATAATGGCAGAAAAGAACAGCTTCAGATCCAGTAAAATAAGGAAATCCAGCAGGGAAACACATGTGGAGCAATAAAACCTTTGGTCGAGCTTTACACTGGGACACTATTTCCACTGACAAAAAGGATGTACCTTAGCTAATAGACAGTCTGAGTGCTAGCACAGACAGCTGTTGTTTTCTTCTAGAGCTGGAGAACAATTCACACTGTTCAAAAAACACATTAGGATGTAAATAATATAAATTAAGTATATACAGCACCAGTTTTTAACACTGTTCTGCTTTCAGCCACTTTCCACTTCGTTGTATATTTTCATTGTGGCTTATAATGGTGTGCAGCTTTATTCATAACTCATATTAACATCCTTCACACCTTTTTGCTGCAGTTAGAAAGAGATTCTTCCTTTATTTCACATTGCAACCCAATGGCAAGACTTAATAGATAAGCAATCTCCATCGTATATTACAGCTGAGTTGTGAGGTAAGTTTTGTTTGCAGGAATTTGTCACCTAGGCTTCCTCTGCCTGGATACTCCCTTCAACATTTTCTGAATTCAATTTATAAAATAGCTGAATAACATATGTGCCAGTTCGATGAGGTTGCTGTATGTGTGAAATGACATCAGTGCTTTACCTGGTCCATTGCCTTTTCTGGGAGCTGCACTACTCATACACAGTTTCAGACAGACCTGAAAAATGTTATTCAAAACCATGATAGGATAAAAATATCTTCATACAAACATAGAGGAAGAAAAGTCTAATGGCACTGACTGCCCAGTTCTGTTACTTTTGGGCTGGAAACTTTAAGACCTCTTTCATCACAATAACAATCAATCATATCAAGCCAAGTAGCCAAATAACTGCTGATAAATTGAATTTTAAGAATGCTCTCTTATTTATTAAGATTGTATTAGTATACACAAGACAGCAAAGCTGCTTTGATTTAAAAATATGCAAGGATTTTTGGTTACATTCAGACAAGAGAGACATTCTGCCTATTTTCATTTCATTATTTTACCCTGAATACATTTTTAGCAACAATGGGATACCCCATTAAGGATATGAAGGGCTGTCAGCAGTTTTCACTGAATGCTGTGACATTTCCAGAGTACTCCAAATGATTCAAGAAATCAAAGAATGTAATCACTTCTGGATAACACAGCTTTGTGCAACTACTAACTACAAATTGCTTAAAGAAAAACCCTTTGGGTTTTGCCTTGAAAGGGAAGGAAGATCTCATGCATTTAGGCTAAGTGGCAGGGGAACCCCTCTGTCCTAGCTGTCCTGCTCAGGTGTGCTACAGAGCAAAGGTTACAGACTGGCCATCTGCACTAGAAGATAACAGAAGAAGAAACAGATAAAAAGCCATATTTACTCTAAGTTAACACACTATGAGCCTGGCAATGCCTGATTCTGCTCTAGATATTCTTTGGTTAGACTGCTATACCCTGACCAGCAATTCCTGTTTTTAGAGACTGGACTCTCCTTTCATGCTAAATCTCTGACCCTCAGGAGGCCACACAGAGAGCACAAGTGAAGCTTCATGGCTGAGCATTCCTTTGTGTTAGTTATATCACTTTGCTGCTGACAGATTCTTGCTTCCCATACAAAAAGAGAAAGAAAATGAAGAGGGATTTGATAGCTATGCTTGTTTGGACTGTGATTAACAACGCAAAAAAGAAAAGAGAAAGCATTTGCGTCATAACTTCTGATGCATCACAGCTCAGCAGGGTTTGTCCGTGTCAGACAGAACGTATTCAAGCAAGGCACTACAGTAACAGCACAACATCAGCCACTTCAGATGTCGTAATTCCCAAGCAAAATGAGGCCCCATCCAACTTTAGGTCAATATGTTATTTTAAGAATCTAAAAGGTTCTAAATTGAATTAGAACAAATTTTAATAAAAGTTTCTTCTTGTTTTTTTTTTTTTTTTTTTTTTTTTTTTTTTTTTTTTAAAGCAAATACATTCCATTTTTGTGAACTCAAAAGACTATGGAGTCATGCAACAGATTTGAAGAACTGCACCAGGTTTTACTAGAAACCTGAATTCAGATTGATTTTCTTGATCTGGACCAACTCTTTCAAGGTTTGTAAACCACAGATTCAAAAGAAATTGAAACGGATGCCAGAGCATCCACCTGGAACCTAGCTAGATCGCTCTGTGCTCCCTTTGCGTTTTCTGCAAGCCAAGGCCTCCTGACTGACCTGTTCAACTGGTGTCCATGACTAAGCTTTGAAACAGGGATTTGGGGGCCTCAAGAGTATACTTTCATGAGAACAGCACATGCTCTTCATTTTCCTCCACACTCCCATAGGAATTGTGCAGTCCTTGCCCGTTCTGCAGCGTTCCTCCAGGTTCTGAGCCAGTCTCAAGTTCTGTGTTTTCTGAGACAAAAATGGATAAAGTGACTTTTGGAGGCAAACCTTGAGGTCTAGTTGAAGACATGTTGCTTAGCTACCCAGACATTCACATCTGTATTGCCTGTCAAGTAAAAAACAAACAAACAAACAAACAAACTATATTGGAGTGGTAGGGAAAAAAAGCACTTTAAGGGAGGTCATCTCTCCAGCCCGGTGCTCTGAGGCAGGCTCCTCAAGGCATATCATGCTCCTGCCAAGTTACATGTTGTTCCAGCCTGTTCTTAAAAGACCTCCAGTGGTGGATAATCCACGTTTCACAATGCAGGCCAATGGCCAGGGCCTTAGCAGAGGATGATTCCCTCACACTAACAATGGTTCTTTCTATTATGTTTTGGCAAATGCAGAAAGGAATTTGTTCTATCTCGTAGATCAGGCTAATTCCCTCGCTTGGTTGGTTTCTGTCAGCTGAGCTTTGAAGATACCCAATAATTTCAGTCCTAGGAGAGCATTATGAGCCGTTCTCTGATGAACACATCATCAAGGACAACACTGTAATGGGTTTTTAAATTGTTTCCCTTAGTCATAGGCTTAAAATAAAAATTAAAAAGAGGCGGAAGAAATAGTACAAGCATTAGACAAATGTAATAGGAATGCTTAGACACTGTGAAAACCAAGGGAGAACATAATTACAGACCATGTTTCACAGAGTGTGAGTCACTGGAGAAGAAAAAAATGTTTTAAACTTGCATACGTTCAGCTGATAATAACTGTAAGGAAAAAAAAAAAAAAACAAGCCCAAACAGTCTGGGGCTGGCCTCCTCAAACACCTCCAACTTCTAAATGCAGAAATACAAATACAAGACCACATCCCCAAGCAGTGCAGCAGAGCGTGCCGCCTCGCACCGGCTGTGGGCCTGCTGCCACGCCTGCATGGCGCACGGAGCGCTGAGGGCACGGAGCAGCAGAGCAAGCAGTGCGAGGAAGGTGAGTGCACCGGGCACAAGGCTCGCACAGGAGTGGGGCACTTCACGCTTTGAGCTGGGCCTGTGGACAGCCTCACAGCCCAGCCATGTCTGGTGGGTGTTCATCTTCAGCAGCAGTCACCTTCTGGTGCTTCCCACCGAGCAAGAGGCCATTTTTAAGCACAGTACATTTGTCTGTGCCTAGACAAGATCACTATAAGCTCTGTATGTCATAATACCTCACATTTTCAACAACAGAAGTGGTTTTAACCTCAGATATCAGTTAGGTTTTGTGAAGATTGCAAGGAGTATTCTTTCAGACATGCAAGAAATAGTACACACGCAGAACAGTGGCATAGGCTAGATTTTTTTTGCCCAGCTCCTACCAATGGGAAAGAATTAACAAAAAAATGATATTATGTGTTAGAAGGTGGAAGTAAGGTCAGAAAGCTTGAGGCTAAAGTAAATAGATGTCTGAGAAAACTGCCTGCATCGACACTTTTGCACAAGTAATTTATATGCTGCTAGCTACTGAGCGGAACCCCAGTGCAGCACTCCTGCCTTGTGCCGCACGTTGCTGCGTCACAGCTCAAAGCCACAGGCAAGAGGAAACACGACAAGCCTACAAACACTTCGTGTGACAAGGAGCAAGAGGTTGTTCTTCTGAAAGACATAGCTCATAACAAAAAGGAAAACATTTTGCCTTACAACTACTCGGTGCAGCAGTGACTTTGAATACTGTACATTGCAAAGCAGTTAAAAGATTTGGGATGTTCATGTGCACCCAGTTTGTTCAAGTCTTACACAGGATTTTCTGCAAGGCAGTACCACTGACATCATGTTGAATGGCAGAAACTTGTATTTCCTCGTTTGCTTTTGCCTCTCTGGATACATTGGCCACCATTTTTTCTCTCCTTTCCTTACAAACTGCAGAATAGATGAACACATTGCGTCAGTGTGTTACTCCAGCCCTCCAGGTTGGCCTGATACCCGCGTTTCACTCCATGCTAACTCAGTTGCTGCCAGATTGCTTCCTTCTCTCTGCTGATGGCTTCTGCTGGGGTTATATTGATGTGTAATGCTGGCTGATGCAATCTGTTGCAAACTTGCATCACGGCCTGAAAGCTATCCTACAAGCCTTGCAGCGGGGCTCCGTGGTACCAATGGCTGTGGGCAACTCCTGTCTAAGTTACGGTGAAGATCAGAGGCCACAAATGTACATCCGTGTATAAATTCAGGTGTTGGAACGGCCTCAGCTCTAAGTGAAGGCAGTTACCTGAGGCACCACACTACAAAGGGGCACAGTGTTCCCTTCCAGGGGTTTGCCTGCACCTAAGGCTAGCCTGGTGCATGAAGGAAATGGATGTGAAGGGAAAGCAGTCGCAGAGGAAGAGCTGTGGGAAGAGCAGACTGAGATGCTAATCTAGTCTTCAGACACCCTCAAGGAAGGTTTGTAAAGCAGGAAAAGCAGCAGCAGCCCCAGCATTCCCAGTCCCCAGGCCATTGAGAGGCACAGACTCGCTCCCAAGCCCCTTTGTCAGAAGCTTCCCTGAGGCCCAGCTTTGCCTAGCAGCTGAGATCAGTTTTGAGCCAGACCTACACAAACAGATGACTAAATGACCACATTTCTTCAAATAACTTCATTTTGTTGCAGAATAATCTATTCTCTCCCTAGCTGCATGCCAGAACTGGCTGAGACATCACAGAGGTAAGTGATATAAATGCTGAAGCCATCCTTACGGAATTGCCTAGAGATATCTGACTCATGCTATTATGTGCAGTTAATTTTGTCTTCAGTTACTTTTTTCTTTTCACATAAAGAAGTTTCTACATTGATTTCCTAATTACTGCTGTTAATTATCTATGTAAATGAAATACCTTTCATTCTGCCTATTTATATTGGATATGAGGATGTACTATGGCAAGTAATGGACCAGCCACTACCAAGGAAATAAGACACTGCTCGGTGTCTGTAGCGCATGCAACATGTGCCAGCACATCATCCACATTTCAGATCTATAAAAAGGAGACAAATTTCAACAAAGAATATCAAAGTTTTATCCTCTTCTTGCTATACAACTTTTGTACAACTCAGCTAGACAGACTTTGAACACACACACACACACACACACACACACACACACCCCACCACCACCACCACCACCACCCCCCCCCCCTAAAAATCTTAAAAAATATATTCTTTCTTAAATTTCTAATGTTGGGATTTTTATTTATTTATTTATTAAAAATATTTCTTTTGGCCTGAGGGCTAAAATCCCTAGTTTGAAATTCTAGCTCCAGTAAGGTCAGCTAGCTAATGCTAGTCAGCATTAGGATTTCATCATGTGTCTCTCTCACTGAGAAAAGTGAAATGAAAAAATCTGGTGACATCCAGTCACTTAACAGGGATGTATTGCAGGTAGATTTACACCCACATACACATACATGTTGTCTGTATATGCATGCATGTACAGGGTACAAACATAGATTCATTTACTGATTAACTCCCTCAACAGTTAAGAGGTTCCAGCCACGAGCAATAACTGAGAAAATGTGGTCAAATTGCTCAAATTAAGTCACTTAGGGTTCTACCTTTCAAGATTTCTTATTATTACACATCACTATTTAAGCACTGCAAAAGTCTGATGACATTCCTAGAAAGAAAGACATGGTTGTGGTGGTAAAACAACCTCACAATGCAAAAACCTGTACACTTCACCGTGTCCCTCAAGTACCATTATTTTGTGCAGATAATGGTTTTATAATGTAATTATAACTCCATGATGTTACTGTTATTACATTTTAATAACATGTTTAACTCTGTAAGATGATGAACATATTCACTGTGAAAAAACATGGCACAGTAATCATATTGAAAGCAATCGTCTTCATAAAATCCAAAGAAACAGCAGATTTTCTGTATGTTAATTGCAGTGGGGAAAAATATAATGCCAGGCAATAGTTAAAACACCAGAGTCAGGCCAGGCAAATTATAGATCTCTTTCAAAATTAATATCAAACATCAGCTCTACAAACAAAATATGTAAATGTCTCTACTGAAATTCAACTGCTTTCTTAAAATTGAATCTACAGGCTCCTCTTTGGAGCATTATTACAGCAGTCCTTTGTGCTTTTGCCTAGCAACAAGCCTGCTGGTGCTGGATACTCTCAGGAGTGGCACTCTGATTACCAAGCCATACCACATCTTTACGTTTTATTGTTTGTTTTGTGTGTGTGTGTGTGTGTGTTTGGTTTTGTTGGGTTGGGGAGGCAGCCCTATTGCAGGATTTCTCCATGCTTGCTCTGTGTGAAATTATGAGCAAGGCAGGTAGGCTATGCAGCTCTGCACAGCTGACATTAAGTGAAAGATGTTAAGATGGATTTTTCACTTGCAGTGTCACACTGTAACTGTATTGGAGTCTTGCAGAAGAAAGACGTTGTATGGAGGAGTCAATGATCTTAAACGGGCCGTGTTTGCTCTACTGGGCCTCATACTTTGAGCTTGAGAAGCCTGTATGTAATTAATGTAATCTGTAACTTACCACAGCTTTAGGAAAGATAAACTGTGAGTGGATCAAGAGGTGTAAAGCATTGATCCTGACTAAGAGACCATTGCAGGTTCAGGAGTTAATGATGTACATGGTTTAACCTGAGTGGGTGCAGGCAGTACTGTGCCGCACAAACCCCTTGGATTCGGGATAAACTCAGCCCTACTCTTTGTAGCAGAGCAGCCTGCCAGCTGCTGCCACGTGCTGCTGCTAATTACACACTTGTCTGGCCTCGTCCTCACCTGAAAGTGCTACAAGAAGTTCTCCTGACAACATCCTGTAGGAATAGAGCTGTTTTATTGTACAGAAATCATATACTGGCTAGAATGCCCAAGAGATCTTCTCTCCACAGGCAGGGGCTGCACTGCTCTGCACTGTGTGCTGGGGGAAAATCCACCTGGGCTGTCCAGTGCTGCACAAATGCAGGGTGCCTGGCATCTCAGAGGACCTAAGATTTATTAGCTCCCTATACTCCTCTTCTTATTCTGCCTTATGAAAGCAGTTAGGTTATTCAGCTATTTGTTGTCAGGCCTTTCTTACTGAGATCCAGAAAGAGCCCTATGCCGTCTCTCACCTCACCGCCTGCCACACAGAACAGTGGCAGTGCAGGGAGTCAGCTCCTGCTGATTATGTTCAGCCCTCTCACTTGGGTTCATTCAGCTGCTATGCAGATTAACCACATAAAACCTGCACTGAAAGCCAGGTTTTAATTTTCTGTCATTGTACAGCAGTATTCATAATTCCATAATCTAATATACAGTGTGACTATGTTTACTGGCAAAAGCTGTCTTTCAGATGATGACCAATGCACCTTCTGGCTTTAATTTATTTATAGAACTGAACAAAAGCTTTAGATACAACCCTTGCTCTCATATTGCCAAAGGCTATCATTAAATTTTAATTGACAACCTGAATCTATCCCCAAGAGATATGTCCTCATCTCTTCCAAGGACTTGCACAGTCTTGTCCCCTGGACCTTGCCTGTACTCACCCAGAGATGAGAAGCGCTCACATGAGCACTAGGATTTTTGCCAAGCTCAATTCAAACCCCAATTCTAGAACGATGAAGAACACACCTAACCTCTGCCTGAATCAAAGGTGAAATCATTTTTATATGATGGAATAGGATACCTGAGGTGGATGATGTTCATTCCCCAAGGGTAGGGTTCCCAGGAACCCACCGAGCCCTTGCACTGATGCTTCATACAGCTCCAGTCTGAACCCTGTGAATCAATCCCTCACTGGTCATGAAGCTTGTCCTCCAGCAGCCAGATTTTGGAAAGCTCTGCAAGGGGAGGACTTTACCCTTCCAGCCCAAGTGTCAGCAGAAAGAGCCCCACCACTAGAACTGGCTGTCACTTGTACTGCTGGGGCTGGAACCTATGGGGCATCCCCCACCAAAGGGGGGAAGGAGCCTGCAGAGGAGGGCACACGCCAGGCCTTTGGCCCTGCTGGTGTTTGCTCAGCTCCATCGCCACAAACTCCACCACTTCCACAGCCATCCTTGTGACCCTCAGGACGTTGCTGAGGACTGCGCATTTCCACCTCCAAGCACTAGCTCCACACACCAATACTAAACACATTGTCAGACAAAACCCACAAATGGTTAACAGAAGTGGCCATTATGATCTTAGAATGCACTCTGGCGACTAACTGGGTAAATATATATCCATGTCAGCACAGATCCAGCCACAGATTGCAAGTGCTGCTTCAGAACCGAAGACAGAGTATTAATTTTTCACCCGCCACCCACAGTATGTGTGTCTTCCACAGTGCGTTCCTATTTCAGGATATACTTGGGTAATTAAAATTTAATTTGTACAAACGCTAGCATAGGAAATTATGACAACACAGTTGTTTACATGATAAATGCTGTAAATAAATAAGGAAGATTGCAGAGAGTTATAATGTAACTTCAGGTTGTGTTTATGCACTTCCATTTTTCATCTGAATATTAAAATAAGCTTATATTAAAAACTGCGGAGAGAATACGATACACATGCTGGTTGCAGCATTTGAACTTTTCCCACAGTAAGCATCTTTACAACCTATGTCAATACAATGAATCTTTTTTTCACAGGACTGTTGATTAAAAAAAAAGTCATCAGTGGTGCTGCTATGAAACAGGCTATGTGATAAAGTTATAAAATCATTACTCTGGAATTCAGATGAGCCAAAAATAACCAAGCCCTCATGCAGGGCTATGCCATAGTCACTGTATGGCACGCAAGCACAGATTTGCTACTTTAATCTGCAGCTCTCTCACCTTAACACAGAAGGTACTTTGCAAGGAATACAGAATTCTGCCCTCCATGGTGAGCTACCACATGTGCTCAAAAAGCGGTGACGGAAACATTTGCACAGAGCCTACAGAAAGGAATTGTTCACTCTACACATATAAAGAAACTGTTGAATATGCTCCAGAGGATTAAAGAGTTGTTAAAACACTGGGGACAGAAAAGAGATCACAGGAAGACAGAGCAGAAAAGCAGTGAGTGGCAAGGAGGAAGATGCAAATATCAAGACACATATTTTACTTAAGTACTATCAGCCCTAAAAAAAAATATCAGTACAGACTTTTCTTTTCAGGCTGTGAAGGTGGATGGGATGTATGACATAGGCAGTATATTTTTCTTCTGGAAACAGCCTGGTTCTCCTTCCTGCTAGTGTATTTTTATTTCTGCAATGGACTACTAGCTAAGAAGAGAAACCCAGACTACATAAACTAAAACAGCAGCACCCAGAAAACCTGAAGAAGGAGCCTAAGAACCTAAAGTCTATTAAGAGGTCTGGCAAAAGAGATAAAACAGGCAAATTATGCAGCAGGTAACAAATGTCTTTTTTAACGCAATCAAACATCATTTTATAACCTTTACCGCTGTCTTGGTTCATGTTGAATGCATTCAGCAAAAGCTCACTGCAGGATTTTGTTCAAGTTCAGCAAGGTTTGAATCAGCTCATGAAAATACAGGTGCTCTTCCCCACGTCATAAAAGATGCACAGTACATAGGCAATATAAGCAAGATGCTCACCCATATATCTACTGCTTGGAAGTCATGTTGGAAGCAGCTCCATCCCCATGAGTTATTTCACTTTAAAAATCAGAAGTCTCTTTAAAGATGCATCGGAATGATCGCTCCGCTTCTGTGGGATTGCATTAGCAGGTCCAAGAAGATTGTCTGGCAGCCAGAACACACAGCCATTTTCTATATTACAGTATTACCTAACTAACATATAAGTATTGGGTGGGAGAGACAATTTGTCTCTCTCCTTGGTAAGCCTCAGTATAAATACCGGTGGGATAAGACACAGTCATGTGCCTGGCTGCTTCTTAAGTCACTGGCACCATAAAGCTGTATAGCAAAGTGGGAAGCAGCGTTAGCAGAGTTAAGCATGTCTGCACTTACTCAGAACTTTTTCCATAGCCTGGCTGTTGGACTTTTCACTAATGGCTAGTTGCTTTCCACAGCAACTTTATTCTGAATTTTATTTCAACAGAATGGCTCTAGATACCATGAAACTTCTAAAACAAAGACCATCTTTTAACCTGAACATATATACAGATAGAAGACTTTTTAAATCTTACTCTCCTTTTTTGAATTCAGTTGCTGTCTCTGCAGCTGCACAACGAGAAAACCTGTTCTAAAGCCTACAATTGTGTGCTATATTCATACTTTGAGAGACTAACCCAAAGCGTCCTTAAATGCATTGTCTACAGCCCCAATTTACCTTTAATAAGAAGCTTTTTGAACCCTTTGAATAATTTTTGAAGGAAGGTTTCAACATACTCTTGATTTCTGGCTCTTAACTCACACTGAAAACTCAGAGCGGCCTTCTTGTTTCGGTGCAGACACCAGCAAGGGCAGGAGTATCAGGGTATCAGATGGCCCCCGCATACAGACAGTGCATTGTGCTTGTTATCCACAGCCCACCTAATGCGATGGCACAGCTGGTGCTGCAGCAGGACAAGCCTTGCACACCCTGCTGCAATCCTGCTCCTGGGGCAGCTCTGCTGGCAGCAAGGCAGCAGCTTCCCCCACAACCTCACCAAAACTGCCCGTACCGTGGACCTCAGTGTTGAGGCGGTATTGCTTGTAGAAACAGTTTTATGGCTTCCTTTGTTTCCAGCTACTTAGCCAGGGTTTAACTCACAACACAATCCTGCTGCTTCCTCTAACTACTTGAGAGCTTTAAGAGGCATCTTTGTTCAAAGCTTTGTGGAAAGTGAGAGTTAAACAAACAAACCACCTTTATCAGCCATTCCCAAACCCTTTCGAAGAATCAAAACAGGCCAAGGAACTGCAACACACTCTGGGTTAAGTTGTGTTATTTGGGCTCTGTTGGGTTATATTTTTGCAAGCCTTGTGTAACTATCCTTAATTATAAATTCAATTAATTTCCTGAATGGAAAGTCATAATATCTACAGTGAGATACTCCACTTAAAAATAAAGGAAGTTATTTCTTGGGTTTATTACTACAGCAAGGTAATGTAAACATCCATTTTCTATCCCGAACAGCATCAGGACAAGCTTACTCAGACCACTGACCAAAGATGCCCTTTCATAAACCTGTCATAAGCAGAAATAAGGAAAGAAAGATTTAAAACAAACAAACAAACAAACCAAAACAAACAAAAAAAACAAACACAGAAATAAACATTGTGGGATGGATAGTCAGGTAAAACAAAAGGCAAGATTTGTATATAATTACTGGATTAAATTTCATGTAACAAAATAGAGCATTTTCAATAATGACAATAAAATCCTCAGGGCTGGTTTCCAATAACTCATCAGATGTACTAGTGGCAATTTCTATTCTGCATCACTTTCCTTATGAGATGGATAAATGTCATCGGGCAGCATTGTGGAGAGTGTTTGAAGGACTAGAATTGTGAATTCAGCTCCAGGCTTGCCCTAAGGTTACCAGAGAATGACCAGTTCCTGGAAGGCCACTCATACAGCACACTGCTCCCACCTCTCAGTGCGAACGGACATACAGAGCTCGGTTTGCTAACAACCCTGTTGTTCTTCCACCTCTTCAGAAGCTAACTCATACACATCTCTCTTACATTTTACCCAATTATATAGTCCCTTTTAAGCCTCCACCACCAAAACAAATAAATGTACCTCAAATTGAGGTAAATTTGAATCCTTGGTTTCCATACAATAACTTGAGCTGCTTGGTTTGGAAAATAGCACCTATTTTAAGCACTCGTATTTTGTCCTCATGGTAGGTTTGCTAGGTTTTAGCATAAGGTATTTTTTAGGCAGGTAGCTGACAGATCAGCAGCAATTAAATACTTCAGAGCAGTTCTTTTTTCTTTTTTTTTTTTCTTTTTTTTTTTTTTTTTTGCATTCTTATTTATCCTGATAGCAGCCGTTTAAGAAGCTGTATATTCAGAGTAATAGATGTTTCACTTCCATATAGCCAGCACCACTGCAGAAGCATTTGCTGAACAACCTTACAATATTACTCACTAAGAAAGTGATTAACCCTAATTGCTGACAACTGTTTAAATATTTAGACAATACTACAAACCGGGGCTGTAGAACACTGAGGCTAGTACACGGTATAGGCAGACAGAGTGCAGAACAGAGCTTTCCTACTCACCACCCTAATTCATTGTTACAAACCACAGGTATGAAACAATGCAATGTTTTTAAGCTAGGCTGAAATTGTAGGTTTTATTTTCCTAAAAATTGAAGGTGGTTATTTTTGCCTTCATCCAGAAACCTCTACTTGGTCAAACATTTCTCTTTAACCATTTCCAATTGCTGTTCTGTTCATTGAGTCTCTAGCAGCCATGCCTTTGAAAAGGTTCTGAGATCACCCCACGTGTTGGTGCAAGCATCCATTATTTTACACACTACCATTAGAGTTTCTCTTCTGAAATAAAAACCAAGTCTCTAGAAGTGCAGCACGAAGCAATATCCGAGCCACGGTTGCCCTGGCCCCAGCATTAGGATGTTTCCTGTCTCAGTCATCGATTACCTCTTGTTTGTGTATCAATCCTGCAGAAAAGGAGTGCCAGAGAGAAAGATAAATTCATATCTCACCCCTTCTGCCTGCTTAGGAAGCCAGAAAAAATGATTTGGTGGTACTCAAGAAGGAAATCCTCAGAAGGGACTAATGACTTCCCCTTTTATTGTAACCCTTTTACAATCCATCACACTGACTGGTAGATTTAGGGCTTCACAGATAAACCTCCTGGCAACCAGCTGCACCGCAGACAGGATTCACATCCAGTCCTACAACAGAGATGGTTCTAGCCCAAAGGATTAAATTCTGCCTGCATCCATGCCCTTACAGCAGCTCTCCTTGCACCACAGAGATTGGCACAGGACTGTAAATGAGGACACCTGGATTCTGGTCCCAGTGTGGATGTAGCCTGTGCTTAGAGTCAGGTGAAGGTCCCCTAGGAACCAGATGCAATTCACTCTCTTACATACTGAACCACTGCATCCTGAACCACCTGATCCAAAAGCAAATCTGGGGAGTCTGTGCTTGGTACCCAGCTCTTCTATAAAATGACAACCTAAGTAGCCAGCACGCTAGGCTTCGTTTTGGGACCCACTTCCATCAGCATGCCCAACTTGCACAAGTTTTGAACTAGCACATTTCCTCCTTCCACTCTCAGATAGAGTAAGAATTCACTCCATTTTATTTAAGATCCATAACCTAGGCACCAAAGCGACTCTTTTCTTTCACAGAGATGACTAAAATGCTTCATTCTAAAATAAAGAAGCAATGGTGTTCCTCTCCCATGTTGTAGCAGTGCAGTTGTTAGCATACCTAGCTGCGTTCAAACCTGTGCCCCACAGACTGTAACGACAGGTTTCACACTGTGCTAGTCGTGTGCTCAGCACCTCTCACGGTAAAGTCATACTACCACTCCCAGAATAATTTGCTGGATCATAGAAAATGGGATTTGGGTTGGGTTTCCCTATGCTTGCCAAAGCACCTGGTGAACAGCTCCATGCTGGGCTGAGACCTTGTTTCTCCCGGTTCTGAGAATAACTCCAAATTTAGCTCTAGAACTGCCCCCTTACCTCCTCTAAGGACCACATTTTGAAGTGAAGTGGCACCATACAAGGACCCCAGTCTTGCCAGTGCAAGCTGCACATGCAGCAGGGTGCATGGTGAACATGGATCCAGCCCCTGAGCCCTCAGGGAGATGAATTTACCAGCCCTTAGATTTCAGTCAGGCTTCTGCATCAAGCTGCACAGCACGAGCAGTTCTTGACTTTAGGTAGAAGCACAACTAGTGATTTTAATCTCCAGCTGATGGCCTTTAAAATTCACAGGTTTGCATCTAAAAATGTTTTGCTGTACTTAAAACATTATTGATCAGTTCTTGTTCACTCCCTCCACGCACCAGTATTTCAGTTTGCAACACTGGACTGATACTTAGCTTCTTCATGGGAGTAATGCAAGCGTTAAAATGAGATGCTCACAGTGCAACTGAGCAGATGGCAGAAACTGACACACACACACACAAAAAAAAGCAAAGTTTTCAAGAGTCCCAGGTGACTCAGGCTTTAAAATTAGAATATGCATCTTAATAGGGCAGCTACCCTAAAGACACATTCCCCATACGCCTCACAAAGCTTACAGGAAAAGCAAATATGATCAAATTATGACAAATTCCTTGTAAACTCAAATAAGTTTTTATATCCGTGGGCTATGTAACTGACATTATGATATTCTTGATAGTTTTTTTCTTCATTTTATGACCTGTTAATGACTTATGGTTTAATTCCCTGATTATTATATTCTAAATCATGGAAGATTATTCACATCTTGTGCAAGCATCAAGATTTAAGATGAATATAAAAGTCAGCCAGCAAATAAAACAAGAAAAGCCAACAGCGGGAAATAATTGCAAACACAAACACCAAATGAAGTGAAAACAGAGCTAGTAAACTGGCTATATTAGAAATTTTTTGATCTATTGCATCAAATACTCAGTCAGTAGAAGAAACAAAAAGCCAGATGGCGCTGCTTTCTTTAAGCAACAGGTCGCTGAAAAGCAAACAGCTTATATGTACATATATTATTGGAAATAGGAACCAAAAGAAAATAAATGTTTGCAATGTATTTCTGATAGGCTGCCAGCAAAACACCAACATAAATCAGTTTCTACAGACAGCCAATAACACTCAGTGTAACTGCAGAGGGGAACGAGTGATTGAAGATCACCAGCGGAGGGAGAGCATCTGCAGGTTCTGCAGAAGACAATCAGCACTTCCAGGTCCAAGTAGATTAAAAAAATTCCTTATGTATCATATTTTATAGCTGCAGTCCAGTCTAGGCTATAGGCTGATTGTTTGTGACTTACCAAAGCTGTTGAGTACCTTCATTGCCAGTTTTAAAAGCAATGCCAAGGACTTAGACAAAACAAACAGCTTTTCTTATATATGTGCTTCAGTTCAACCACAAGCTACTGAGCAAACCAAGCGGTGCTGAGTGAAAGTCGAGCAAAATGACCTCTGTAGTTATTTCTTGCCTTGAAATGTACATTTGAGACAGGATTTCCTACTGCTACTTTAAGCTGTGTATCAGTAATAAAAGCACAAGAGCAGTGCAGATATCTTATTAAGTGATACAGACCGAAAGATTTCTCAGCTTCCTCCAACCAAAAAAATAAATAAATCATTATTATACTGTCAATTTCCAGCTTACCAAAAAACTTCTCTCTATGAACCTGGCAAAAAGACAACGTGAAAGGGATGTAAATTAATATTTGTAAATTTATATGTTGAAATATCGTCATTACAAAGAAACTATGAAGAAGTACTGAATGTTGATGAGCAGGTGCCAGCAGTGTGCTGTGGCAGCAAAGAAGGCCAGCAACATCCTGGCCTGTATTAACGAGCATAGGCAGAGATAGTGGGAAGTGACTATCCCCCTGGGCACTCAGCACTCATTAGCACGTCTTTAACAACTTGCACCCAGGTTTGGGCTCACAGTTCAAGACAGATAACAGTAAACCTGAGTGAGTCCAACACAGTGCCACCAGGACGGTCAGCAAAAAGACAGAGCCAGGCACTTCACTGTGGTGTGCCATGGGAGGACAAGAAACAATAAACAATAGTGGAAACAAGAAAGATTCAGACTAGACAGCAGCAATAACTGTCTCACCATGAGAGCAGACAAGCAATGGGACAGGTTGCCCAGAGGGTCTCCAACTGCAGAGGTTTTTAAAACCAGGCTGGGTAAGGCCCTAAGTAATGTGGTCTGACCTTACAGCTGATCCCACTTTGAGCAAGAGATTAGACTAGATGACCTCCTGAGGTCCCTTTCAACCTAAATTATCCTATGAATGTAGGAACATATGACTTCCAGAAATACAGGGAAAACCAACCATAATTACCCATTTTCATTCAACAAAGAAAACTGTCACCGTTTGCACACTAAAGGAGCATGGGCTCCCTTAGTGCATACAGCAGTCACACTAAGAAGCTTATTTTACATTATTTATGTTCACCTGTGAATGCACAAACTTACCCCAGTGCACACAGTGGAATGTGAACCCATTCTTGGGACAGTCCAAGCAAAAACAAACAGGTTCAGCCCTCACACCCTGCACAGCCCTGCTTATAGTCACAGTCCTACTGCAACAAAGAGCTTGAAGGCTGAGGCTGACAGCTGTAGGACTGTGACATTTAGCAAGGCTCACTTTTTTTTTTTTTTTTAAAGACAGTAAAATTAGTAAAATACATTATGGATGGACTTCAGTGATAGAGTGATAGAGTCTACTTTTCTGATCCTCATTTCTTTCCTCACGCCCATTGCATGATGGGTGCCTCAGGACCTCAGGAACCTCACCACTGCTATAGCAACCCTAGAGCTGCTTGACTGTCGGAGTAAATCTTTCCTTTTCCCCCTCCCTGTACATCTGTGAGCTGGAAACTACTCCTAAAACCATGAGTCCATGATACAAAACAGCCCTTTGAACAGCTCTTTTTGTTTTCCTTTTTTTTTTTTTTTTTTTTTAATACATTTCAATAGTGTACATTGTTCTATGAATTACATTTTGGAGTGACTCAAACTAAAGAGACCTTTTCATTTAACCAGATTATTCCTTTCATTGATTCACGCTTTGTCAGAAGCAGTTTTAGGGTCTGTTTCTTCTCTTATTTACCCTATGGTTGACAGGCTATGTAAGTGTTATGAAATTGCTTTTATAAAACTTTCATGTAGCAGCAATTCAGGATTTACTTTATACCTTTATGATAAATAGCAAGGTTAGGTTGTATGATTTTTAACAGCACTTAATCAGCATTTGATCATCAACCAATTTAACACAACAATTTCAACAGGATTTGCTATAGTAGAAACAGTGACTTAGTTAAAGGTTTGGGAATGGCAAGGTTCACCCAAAACTTACTGCAGGGTTCTGCTGTTTATTGGACTGCTGTCTATAGAACCGTGAGAGGATTAACTGTTAGTAGTTTTCCATCCTGGTTACAGGTCAGACAAGGCAGTTTTGGTATTTTCCACCAAGCCTGTCATTCTGGTACCTCCCAGAAAGTACAGTACCTAGAGCCCAGGCTGCAGGTCTGAGAGACCATCAGGGAGTGCTGTTCGTGCTCCCTTATTACGTCTGCTGCCCATTGATAATGGAGGACTGATGTAACTGCAGTTGATCCTGAACCACAGCTGAGCTGGGAGAAAAGCTACCTCACATGTTTCTCTGGCTGCTATATTTTTAAGACAAAGTGATTGACTCATAGTCAAACTCAGATTCCCTACCACACAGTCCAGTCCCTACCAGTAGTCCAGTCCCTGGCATCCAAGGTGATCCACCATTTCCCCTAAGGGCTTTCAGTGTGTACCTGCTTTAAGGCAGCCCCCTCCTTTGTTCATGGCCATGACCAAGGAACAGTCACATCAAGGCCTACTGTGGCTCGTAAGCCTGAGCAAGACTTATGTCAAGTGCAGGAGCAGAGCATACCTGCCACAGGAAAGACATTCAGATTCACACCTGTACGAAGAGCTGGCATTGCAAAGAGATGCATTCTCTACTCACGTTTACAGATAACCTCCTGCCACCCCCTCTTTTAGAGCACTGCAGCACCTCTGCTGACAACACCTGGAAAATACAGCAGGCTTCCTTTTTCTTGAAACTCCTTGTTCTATAATGTATTACTGATAGTGTGTCATCTCTGACCCATCACTGAAAATATATTTGATGAAAAAAAAGTTAAAATCAACCTTTAAAAAATAAACATTATTCCCAGAGTTTGCTTATCAAGGTTTTTAAATAATTCTCCATCTGTTTAATATAAAAACATATATAAAAAGAATTTCAGGATAAGAAGATTCTGTTGGCCAGGATAAAACCATGACAACAGCTTGAAAACCTATATGTAATGGATTCTCAATCTCTCACATTCCTTACCTAGAAACAGATTCAGCAGCTCTAAGGTTAATTACCTGCTTATGCTTCTAACATCACAGCGCCACCTCAAGTCACCTTATTTGTGTACTTTGCAGCAGGCAGGTAATCTTCGTAGCTTCACACATGCGGGCTTTTCTTAGCTAGGTACTTTCCCAGCCACACTAATACATTAATGCACATTGCAGTACATTTTCACAAGCAGTTTTCATAAAGACAGTGTACAAGCTCATCAGAACTCTTGGCGTAGCCTCACAATGCCACGGTTGCAACTTCACATCTCATCTCATTTTAGCTGCAAATTTTTTTGTGCCACATTTTGCAAAAATATGTGTTTTCTAATCATAGAACTCTGTATACACACAAAAACATATTGGGGTTAAAAAAGGTGCAGTGATTTAATGGAACTTTAAAAAGAAGAAATTAGGATATAGCAATAAACCAAGATAAGATATTTCAGCCTGTAAACGTAGAAATTATGAGGTTGTTATGACTAAGGATAAAAATTAGGAGCTGTATTTCTTCCTTGTTACTCTTCTATCCAGATTCAACCTTTATTTCCTAATTAAAATACAAAATAGGAATAAAGCTCTGAAACTAATTTCTCAGATAGTGTTGTATGGTGACATTTCTTGAAGAGTGAGTACCATCACCTTCTAGGAAAGCCAGATGTAGGCACACATTGAAGCAGTGCTCACAGGATGGAGTTAATGGAAGGCTTAGGCCAGTAGCGCCAGACCTCCTCAGGAAGCGCGTACCAGGACCACTGCCCCCAAAAATCTAGGTGACTGCAGTCATCCAAAAAAAAAAAAAAAAAATAATAATAATAATAATTAAAAACAAGCAAACAAACAACAACAACAACAACAAAAAGATCAACAGACTCTCCAGGGAGGAATGTCAATAATTTTTATAAAGCACAGAGTTTTGCTCCATTGGTCAGGCTGGGCAACCACACAGGGTTTGTAGTTAATAATGCAACATTAACCACATGCAGGTTTCTTCCGGTCCCAGATGATGTGTGACAGTGCCACCGCTTGGGACTGTGTTCGGATGGGACCCCCCCATCAGTGCAGCTCCGTACCGCAGCCACTGCCCTGCCACTCCTTCTGGCCAAGGTCACCAGCACCCTCTTTTCCCTAACCCCAATCCCGTCAGGCACAGACTCACTAACATCTGGAGGACATCCACAGCAGCTGCTTAAACAAACAACACAGAGCATTTTATACTACGTCCACATCTGTTTCCACGAAGCAGAATGCAGCAGTTAAGATTTATTTGAGTGTACAGCTAATTTTATGTGTGCTGTGAATACAATACCTTGCTCAGAACTGTGCTAGCACTTGAAGGAAGTACGCACTACAGTGTGGAAGAGCTGATTACATAAGGGATGGCATTTGCTCTTCACTGGGAGACTGCACTGCCTTACATTTCTAAATGTATCAAAAAGGAGTCCAAAAGAGTATTGTTGACTTGCATATCCTGGGTCAGAACATTTTCACAAACTTCAGACATCTATATGCTCATGCTAAAGCATTTGCGTAGATTCTTCTGTATATTTCTAGGTAGAAGCTTACTCATTTCCTCTTGGCATGAGTCCAGTGCTGCTTGAAGCCTTCTCTTTCCCAAAAAGCCTTTTTCAAGTATGTGTGTGCCAAGCAAGCCAGCAGATCTTAAGTGAAAAAATATTTTTAATCATTAGTTTCTCAGATTTTAAATCCAAAATGAACAACGGTAATTGCCAAATCTGGCCTTCTGAATAACAATGGCCAGAGATTTCCCTGGGGATTCATACATTAAGCCCACAACCCATTCTACATGATAAGCAAAAAAGCCTGAAGTCATTCCAGAACCTGCTGACTACAAGTGAAGGATGCCACCTAGTATCACATGCCTTGATCATTGGCTTCTCATGAAAGCTCTTAGTAATCAAAAATGCCCAAGTCACTTTCAGAACTTTGACATTTTCGTAACTATCCATGTATCCTGGTTCCTGGGGACAGACAGGCAGAATTCTGCAATTTAAACTACTTGGGAGCACTTTCAGCAACTCTGCCATCTAAGTAGCCTGTTATTTATCAGACCTGAGAGAAGAGGATTCAATAAACCTCCCTACCACTGTTTTATGTAAAGATATTTGACCAATTAGTTGTTTTGTTTGGTTGGTTGGTTGGTTGACTTTTTTTGGTTGATTTGGTTTTGGTTTTGTTTGTTTTGATGTTGTGGTAACTTTGTTATTGCTTTTTTCTGGGGGATTTTTTTTTTTTTTTTTTTTTTTTTAAGTGGCAAAGGATTAGTTATCTGCCTACAATACAGAAAGCCTTTCTGGCATGCCAGTATTAGGCACCCACAAACATATCCCCCAGACTTTTTTATGGACCCTTAAAATCTTCTAATAGCCTGCTTCTCTGACTGTGTAGTCACAGTAGCTATATTGCTACAACTGAAATCTCAAATAAAAACTTTTCTTTGACAATTTTCAGCTTATCTAAATGTTTTTACATGTGTCTGACCAAGTCCAGCATCCACAGCTGTCTCTAATATTAGAGGTGGCTGTAGCCATGACCCAAAACAGTCTGTCTCTTCCTCTTTCTCTCCAATATGGAGCCTTGACCAGATCATTAATTTAAACTTTTTTGCAGTCTGTATCTGCTTAATAGCCATAATCACACCAGACATTCCCTCTGCCCAATGTTGCTCCAGGGTAAGGTACAGATTTTATGTCTTTTTTTACACAAATACTGCAAAACATCTTATGGCTTGACAGAATTAATAGTTCATTTAAATATAGAACTATTAAAGAGAAAGGGTATGCAACAGGTCAGATCTAAATTATGTATCCTGACCCCTGGACACAGAATAGACTACAGAATATTAGCTTGCAGTGTCTGTTACATCACTGGATGCATCCAACTACAGAGAAATAATTCCATACAGGCACCATTCAGAATGGAAAAAAGCACCATTTTCACATGCATTATGAAGTTATTTTAAACTTAAAGATTGCCTTGCTGGGAACTAGCAGACAGAAGCACAAGAAGCAGAGACTGATTTCAGAGAGATGAACGGAATACGCAGAGAATTTTGCAGTTCTGCAGCAAGACTAGGTATTTGTCAGGCCTTGCAACCATCCTTTGCTTTGTCTTCAAGTTAAATTGTTTTGTTTTGTTTTTAAATGCATCCAACTTCATTTATTCTGTGAAAATGGAAAGTGGGATAGATCTTTGCCCTTAGGCAGAGAATATCTCTACTACATCTTGTCGTTCACAGACAGCAACATGGAAACTCCTTTTTGTCTATCTTCTCCCCACTCCTGAGTAGCTCACATAAGCACAAAGAGCAAGGATCAGGCAGGGAGGTAGAAAAGGAGACCACAAGAAAACAACGAAATGAATAATTCAGGTGAAAATAATAATTAAAAAACTTAGTTTGTTTCCCAGACTTCACACCTACCAGGAGCCATGAACTAAGAAGAGATAAAATACTGTGAGTAGCTAGTGATTTTTGTACTGTCATTTTCAGCTCACAAAGGTCAGTCATTTGTAGCAAGAACTGCTTGGATTAAGTACTTATTTTTAAAATTATTTCTAAAACACTACAGTTTTTGGAGTGTATAATGCAAGGCTTGGAAGAATAACAGGAAACCAAAAAAGGAAGAAAAAGCACAAAGTAATGTGCAGTGCTTTCATCCAAAGCGGTGGTTGCAATGGTACAACACACATTCACCCCTTCCCAAAAGAAATAAACAAACTACAGGATTTCCAGTATAGAGAAAGGCTTTTTTTTTTTTTTTTTTCCCCTAAGGATAGCCACCACAACAAAGAAATAAAATTTCGTGAACATAATGAATTTACAAGCCAGTAAAATAAAGTGGGGAGTGCTGAGGGAGGTGGGAGAATACAGAGGGTGATGCAGTTGTAACTGATATCAAACACCATTTTTGAAATTGCAACCTCTATATTCATGTCAAATAGCTCAGGCAGTCTCATTTTTTCATTACCAACACCCTTCTTCTCAGACCCTTCCCTGATTTTACATTTTTGAATTACTAATCTGTTTCTCCCATAGAGAGATTATACCAAATGCCACTTCGTTTACTTAAACTTGTGCTCTAGTTCAAAAGTACCACTCTGCATAATGACCTGTTTTTATAGTGACCACAAACATCAGGTAGTACCATGTACTTTTTATTTTGGGCTTCTTCAGATTGTCTCTTTGGTCTGGAACACAAGTCTTATGAGGAGCGGCTGAGGGATCTGGGGTTGTTTAGTCTGGAGGAGGCTCAGGGAGACCTTATTGCTCTCTACACCTGCCTGAAAGGAAGGTGTGGGGAGCTGGGGGTCAGCCTCTTCTCACAGATAACTAGTGATAGAACAAGGGGGAACTGCCTCAAGTTGTGCCAGGGGAGGTTCAGGTTGGAAATGAGGAGACGTTTCTGCTCAGAAACAGCAGTCAGGCACTGGGACGGGTTGCCCAGGGAGGTGGTGGCGTCCCCGTCCCTGGGGGTGTTCAAGGAAAGGTTGGACGTGGCGCTTGGGGACATGGTTCAGTGGGTGACACTGGTGGTAGGAGGATGGTTGGACCAGATGATCTTGAAGGTCTTTTCCAACCTTTATGATTCTGTATTAATAGCACTCAGAGGACATGAATCCTAGTTACAAAAAAAAAAAAAAAAAAAGGAATTTTAATGGAAATATATATCATCCTTTCTAGGTATTATGAGAAACACATGAATCATAGCCACTCTATTATTCCAGTTAGGTTTCATTAGTGTTCTAGTGTCATTCTGTGCCTGTCACATAGTCATCACAGTAATTTTGAAAAAATAATTAAAAAAATAAAAACATTTAATCGTGACCAAGGTCTGGAGTCTAATACAGACTGCTAATTAATTTCATGGCGAAGGTACAAGGACTCAGAGCATCACATCTTTTCTCTTGAAAATTGCCATCTAGGTTTCAACAGCCAATCTGACAGTGGTCCCGAGGACCCATTCTGCACCCTCCAGAATCTGCTCTGCATGATGCTCACCAAAAATCCTGACTCATCCTCATGTGATATCATTTGCAGAGTTCTCATTTTATAATGACTATGCTCAAATTCACACACAAACAAGAATGACCTACCACACAGTATTAGCTTGCTGCTTCATTTACATGGCTGCAGACTGATCACATCACCAGTCTCTTACCTCTTTAGCCACCAACTCAACTATTTTTCTACGGGGAGCACAGAGTCCTTTTTGTATGCAGCAAAATATAATCTATATTATTATGATTTAATCAGCAGGAGTAACTCAAAGGTTTGATAACAGAAAAAAAAAATGTTAAAAATTGACGCTGAGTTGAGGAGCACAGCAATATAAAGATGCAATGCAGAACTGACTGCTTCAGACCATATGTGAATATTGCTTCACCGGTAATTTCACAGACTCAGATTAAGATGTTTCTCAGTACCAGTGAGATTACACCCATTTCCCATAAGACTAATAACAACAGTTATTTCTCTATTTTCATAAATCTCTTTGGTACATGACCATGCAATACAAAGGTGACATAGTATAGAGAAAGAATAACTCAACCCTCCCATATCAAAGTGTCACCTACAGAGAGCAGATCTCTAATTTTTAGGCTTAAGAACAGAATATTTTAATTAGAGACAATAAAATCTCTACGCCTGCCAAATAGATTTATCAAAATGCATTTGCTAAGAACTACAGAAGATTAAAAAGGGGCAGTTAAAAATATTCAGTAAGTCTGAAAATGTCACTAGACAGTTGGAGCTGGAGAGGATTCCAACCAGCTTTTCTTGTCAATAATACCATAGCAATTATGGGCCAAGCATATTTAATAACTGTTAAATTAACTGCTAACATGTCTGATAAACGATAGCCCAGTTGAGTACATTACTCAAATTCAGCTACTACAAACCCTACAACTAAGGAAAGTAAAATGCTTTTTCAAGCCTTGGACTTGCTAGGAACTGACAACAGGGTACATTTATAGCTTTGTTTCAAAGTTGCCCCAGTGTCACCTCTTAACTGCGCTTATACTTGGACAAAATAATTGTGCCTACCCTGGCAAGCCGTAACACCCCCTGAACAATTACTATGGTATGCCCGTCCACTAGAAACACTGCAGGTGAGGTTTCAACATTCAAAAAAAGATTCAAGGAATGTTTTTTCAGTTTATGTTCATTCTTCTGCTTTTGTTGTAGATCCTCCTCAGGATAAGAAGAGATACAAATATATCTTTGCTCTCATAATACATCGTTTCTTCCATTTTCCCCTTGGAAATAATAACTATAATAACAAAACTTTATTTTGCTCTCAAAGTGTTTTCCAGCCCACCACTCTAAAATGAGGCAGAGAAGGCCACTAGGAATCGAGATGGATGAGGAATTCCTATAAAGTCCATTTAAATGTTTGGTGTGTGGTGTGTCAAGACAATTAACTTGAAAGCGTACATGGTGTCAACAGGATTTCATAAGACAAAAGTTAATTATCAATTCAATATGTTCCTAAGTACAGTCAAATGCAAAATTCAGTGACCTTTAGCATTAAGACTGGAAGCCTAACTTGTGCTAAATTTGTGATTACTCACATCTGGTTGTCCATATGCTTTTCCGTGGAAACTAAAAATTGATTCAGTCACCAATTATGTCTGCTTTAATAAAAAATAAAATAACTGTGAACTCAAAACCAAAAGTTATCAATGAGGAGTCAGTGCAGTTTAATGCTGAGAACAGTATGAATTTTCACCAAATTCCACTGAAGACTGTTCAAAGGACTTTAAAAAAAATTTCACAAAAATTCATACATTTTTACAATGATCACCACAGTTCCACTCTTATATCCACTCAGTAACCTTTTAACATCCACTGCATGAAAAAAAAAGGTGCAGTGATATGGTATACAATAGCAAATTTTATTTGATGTGTCAAAATACTTAAGTCTAAGTCTGCATTTTCAGGCAGACCCATTCTGCAGTACAAGACCTCATATATATCCTCTGCCCAAATCCATCTAGAGTACCTACTATAGTGAACTGCACATCCTTCCTGCACAACTATTTTTTCTCCCCTCCTTGCAGATAGGGCATGGTCTTGGTCCTCGTTTGTGAGACTAAGGCCAAATTCTCAAGCACTCCTGCTGTAAAGCAAGAACAGCAAAGTGTCTAGACCTGCTTTCACAACTGCAGCCTGTTCACAAGCATAGGTCCAGCAGCTTTGCATTTATAGCACTAAGCAGCTTTCCCTTCACAGGGCTTGCTCATGCAAAGGGCTCATTGCTACCTATCCCTTTCTCACCTATTGAGGTGAGAAAGGGATAGGTAGCAATGCTTCTGCATCACCTCTATACATGAGTAAGGTCTGGCAAAAGACCTTTATGCTTTGTATTCTGTGTTTGTTTATATTCTACACTTTCTATGTACTGCACACTGTTAAATTGGAATAGCAAAAAGGTTTGCTTATAAAAATGACATTTTAAAATGTAATTTATATTGTTTTTCTTTGTTTCTTACTTTAGGCTTAGTTTACTGGACTGCTGTAATTGTTGGTTATGCTGTTTTCTGTGAACCTTCCTCTACCTCGGATCTGTTCGTTGTTTTCGTGTGCACTCTGCACAGGTGGGAGGTGAGTTTGGAGAGAAAAAACAGTGCAGTGAGACTGAAAGCCTGAACACGGGGACGATGACAGCACTCTCCAAAACCAGCCAACAAAACAAAAACCAAGAAAACGTAACAAAACCACCTAGCTTTTAATTGTGTCAATAACATTAGTTAAGAGCTTTCTACAACACGTTTCATCTGCCGTCCCCCCCAGCCCAACACGCACGGGGACTCGCGGCCAGCAGGGGTGTGAAGGCCGCGGTGCTGCTGAGAGCCCCGGCGCTCCGTGAGGCCCCAGACTCGGCAGGGGCGCCCCGTGGGCTCCTCCCCGCTGCCTCCAGCCCCCTCGGAGCAGGCTGCAGGCGGCGTTCAGCGAGCTTCCAGCCCGCCTGGCTGCTCGCTGCCCCGGGCGGGCCGGCAGCGGCCTGGAAACCCGGCCCCGGGGCGGCGGCCGCGCCCGCTCCTTCCCCCCCGCCGTGGAAACTTTCCCCTGCGCGGCCGGGCGGAGCCGGGCCCGGCCCTCCCGGGCGGCCGGGACAAAAGGGGCTCCCTCCGGGACGGCAGCGGCCTCCCCTGGGCCGCTTTCGGGGGAGCCGCGATGGACTCCGGCGGAGAGACCGTTGAGCTCAACGGGCAGGCGGAGGGCGCGGAGCCGGCGGCAGAGCGGGTAGGGCCGGGGGCAGGGCGGGGGGCAGCGGGCAGCGGGCAGCCGGCAGCGGGCAGCCGGGGGGCTCGGTGCTGTCAGCGAGGCAGGGACGGCGCCCTTCGCCTTTCTGTAACCCCTCTGGGGTGGGGGTGCCGCTGCCAGCCTCGCGTTTTGTTTTGGTTCGGGTAGGCTTAGCAGGAGGCTGCACGGAGCCTTCTGAGCCCCGGTGACCGCTTCGTTCCTAAACTGTCAGGCGGCCTCCCCGCACAAAAGCCCTGCACAGAGATGGATTTCTTTCTGGGGAGGGTTTTTTCAAACAGGTGATGTGGGAGGGGATGGAGATCAGAGATGTCCACGCAGGAGATACGGGAAGGAACTGCCTTGGGGCTGGGGCTGCGAGGTGGTGTTTCCATATATCCAAACAAAATCCCCAGAAAAACAAGAAGAGAAGAGCACAGCTCTTTACAAATGTAGTCAAAACATGCCTAGAGATGTTCACTGGAAAGCATTTCATCCCATATTCTGTTTACACATAAAGGATGTTTTCCAAGTATGCCGCTTTTCCGAAAAGCCAAACTGGTAAAAGAGCATCTTTCATGTTGTTTTGGAAGAGTCTAAACTCTAAAAAGCAGCTCTTATTCCAGCCTGCGACCGCCACACAGAAGCAGTTACACTAAACCACCATCATCACTAGTGAAACTTTCTGGTTAGAGGCAGACAGCGGGGACCGTGCAGCAGCTCCGTCCTTCCCTCCCTTCCCCGCAACCCCCTGCAAACACGGCTGCCAGAACAGAAAAAAATATCTGGTTTTAATGAATCCTGGAAAGTACCTAAAGAGAATCAGTACTGGGACATGAATGTGAAACTGACCAGTGAAGAGATTTCCTTCAAGCCCCTGAATTCCTAGCAATTAATTTTTAAACAGTTGTGATTGCACCACAAGTACAAGTAATAGGGACTTCTTTTTTTTTTGGCTTGGTCTGCTCTAAGAATTTTTGTGACTTTCCTGTTTTGCTTCATCTCCGGTTGCAAGTGACCATCATTATATCTTTCCCATAAAAACTGAAAGGATCACGTAAAGAATAAGCAGTGAGACATTGTCATATTGCAATGACACTTTTTTCATTTTCTAAAAGACAATCAGAGGAGGATATACAAGGTGAAACAAATGGGGATGGAATTCTTGAAAAACAAGTTTTGAATAGCAGATCTGATCAAGTCTGCAATTCACACAAAGAAAAGAACGCCCCAACCCTGCAGCCAGCTGAGCCTGGGGAGGCCACAAAACCATGGGTCCTCAACCTGTGGTTTCTGGAGTCAAAAGAGCATAGGTGCCTGCTCTTAGGAACACTGCAGTGTATCTTTAGCAGGCCTGGAGTGCTCACTGCTCTTCCTAGCATCTGTCTTCTCTGCTAAATACATTCTCTTGTGCATCATTCTCTTGCTGAATGCCTTTTAGGCTGATACATGATGCAGCTATGGCTGTCTTACCTTCGAAACAATGTAGAAGCGTGTGAATTTTAGGAAAAAATAAGCTGAGCCCACTTATTCTGAATGAGTTGTCACACTCCTTCTAGATGTGTTTTATTTTAACTCAGTTATTAATTTGGATATTTTTTTTCTCACCAGCTGTCACACTTTTAGGAGCAAGAAACTCACGGCTTCTAGTACTGGCTCAGCCTGGCACATCTCGTGTAATGGGAATAATTACAGTTGGCAGAAGTGCTTGGCCTTTTGTGCAAAGGATCTGTTCATACAAATGCAGATAGTAACAGTTTTTTCATGTTCCTGTGTTTGCTTTCTTTATTCATGCTCCATATTGAAACAGTCTAGAGCTGCCATGCTGTGAAAACCAGTTTAGTGTTTCCATGATAGTGACAAATGCCAGCTGAAATAGTTAAAGAGCTATGAAAAAGGTGAACAAGAATTGGGTAGCAGAAGAGAACAGCTGTGGAGTATTTGGATTGTATTATCAAATTGTTGCTAAAAATGTATTCAAGATTATATGTTAATTCATAAGTAATTTTGGGACGTGGCAGTTTCTTGGCATTATAGTGCAAGTAACAAACTTGAGATTTGTAGTAACCTACTTCTACTGCATATAGAATGAAATGGCCTGTGCCAAAGCAGTGTGTATTACAAATTTAAACCCCCGTATCAGTGATAATTATTTGCATTTAGGTAACTAGGACAAACAGTGATTTAGCAGCACAAGACAGGCAGCGGTGTTGTAAGACCCAATCACTGGAATAAGCAGTAGTAATGCAAGACCAATTAGTACTGAAGACATCTATTTAAATAGCTGTACAGATGAGTTTAATTTATAACTTCATTTCATGAAATCATCAGGCATGCTGATTATTCAAGTCATTAAATGAGTAAAATATTCTGACTTGGTCCTGGAACATGCATAGCTTTAGGGAAACAGTGCTCTGCCCTGAGCTAACATGACTGTACTTTTCCCTTTTTCATACTAGGTGTTTAGCAATCAGGAATCATCACGGCTACCATTTTTTTTTTAAGTCATACTAGCATTTTCTGTTTTTCCATATACAGTGCGGTTCTTAAGTACAGGCTTTTCAAGATGCTAGACGATCAATGCTGTCTATGAACACAGGCTGAGGTGGGTTTGTGTTTTTCCATTACCTGCGACCGTACTGTGTCAAGATGTGCTTCCAGCAGTCTCACAAGCTAGGTAGTGTTATGCTAGGTTAGTACTTGAATGGACAGATCTCCCTCCCTCCCCCGGATGGAATTCCTACAGGAAGTGTAACTGATGATTCAGTGCCAGATTTAGGGATTTTTTATGAGTCAGTGCTCAGTTGAACAAGTGCTCTAAAGTTTTACTGGGGGAGAAGAATTCACATCTTTCCAAGTAGGGGCACAAAGTATCTAATCATCCGGTGTACAACTGGTATAGATTCAAATATTTTTATTGGAAAAACATTTCACTTCTTCGTAGAACACTTTCTCAATTTTTCTAGATAAAATTCTCTGAAACAGGGCAAGTCTGACTTCAGTAGCTACATATTGACCCATTACATTTCTACTACATGGGTGATGGAGATGTAGACAAATTCTACATCTGTCATTATTAACAAAAACTACATAAAGTTAGTAGTTCAATTCTACAACTTTATGGTTAACCGTAGAAAAAAATAAAAGTTCTGAAATTGTGTTCCTGTTTAGTTCTGCATAGTTTCTTTTATGCCTCATCCTTTTCATGACATTACTGGAATTTTGTGCTGAAAAAGGTCTGGAAAAGTTTGCTAAACAGTGTTTTCTTAAAGATGAATACTTAAAAAAAATAATAATAATTAAAAAAAATAATTTTTAAGCAAGAGGTTTTTAGTATCTTTAATCAGGTAGACTTGCAAAAAACAAAGAACAGTTCACTGAGGTCAGCATGACACAGACTTTTATTTGCACTTGTTGTTACTTAGCATGTTTCCATTATTTTAAAATCAGGATTGTCCCTAAATGCAAGGGTTTAAAGAAGCATGCTCAGTACTATTACAAACCCAGAGGTTATACCAATCAGTAACCAGACCAAAAGATCACCCCATCTCACTTTGAATCAAGGCTGTTTGACTATTAAGTGCCTAAAAACTGCCCTACAATTGCAGCAATCACTAACCTAAAATAGAAAGGAAACAGCATGCAGAGTTAGAGCTAGCCAAAGATTTTAAAGACTATGTCAGATTAGGTGTACTTGAAGGTGAGGAACCTTCTGACAGTGTAAGGCAGGTGTCATTAATCAGAAGCACAGGTCTTAGAAACCTTGTCCTGAATGCATAAACAATAATTAGGATTGTTTTCCTGATGATCCCATACAAAACTGTGGGTCTCCTGTGTCTAATAAAGGCATTCTAGTACAGAATGTTTTAAAATTAGAATACCATGAAAATATGTAGTGCAAACACCTGTATCTGTATATTAAAATAAGTATTTGTATGTTTTAGGAACCCAGATATGACTTGCCAGGCCTGGCATGCAAAGCAGTTGAGCTCTGGGTCCTGCAGTCCCAGCAGATACTAGGTAGCTGCAATGACTATGGCAAGGAAGTCAGGGTGTACTTCTGATTTATGCCTTGCAGTTTCTCCTTCTAGGTATAATTTTGGGAAGTTGAACATTGCTAACTGCAACATACCGTTATTCTAGGTGATTCAGTAAGAAAACAGTAACCAGTCCTGTGCTACTGCAGATACCTGGTAATTCCATTCACAAGAGCAGTCACACTGAATTCAGTGTTCATAACAGATCTGGCTCTTAACTTGGAGACTTCAGGGCCCTATTAGCTCAGGCAATACTTGTTTCAGATTATTATTTTTTTGAAACTTAAAGTAGTACATTTAGGAAAAAATATATATATTAGGAAAAAAAAAATAAGAAGCTCAGTGGAGTACCTAGGAACATCCCAGAAGAGGAATGAATCGTAAAAAATAAAAGTTTTAAAATACAAGTGCAAAATAGTCTTCATTTTCATTACTGCTTTTTTTCCTCTGTGAATTCCAGATGACTGGCATGTAAAAAACTCCACCTGTCTGCTCCTGGCAGACTAACTGGTACCATTTTGGGGAACTCAGAATTCAGATGAACAAGAAAACAAATTGCTCCTGGACTTTCCTTTTTTGTCAGACTTCCAACACCTTAATTTGACTACTTCAGCAGTCACTAGTGTTTGATAAATACCCTGTTCAGCAAACAGCCATATGAATTTTGTCACTAGTAATGATTTACTGCTGTAATAGAAGCAGAAATCCTTACTATAACAAGCTACTGTATTTAGCAAAGATGCTTCATTATTTGTTTTCAGATGTTTCCATTTTCAGCACTGTTCCCTTCCTGTTACATCATCAGGTGTGCCTTAGAAGTAATCCATCAAACTCGGCATCTAAGGACATCTACCTCAGTGCCCTTTTTATTTATTTTTAAATAAAAGTAATGAATAAATCCTTTCTGTGTTCTGTAGGGACTCAGTTATTCCGGGTGTTAAGATGAGTAGTAAAGCAAAGCAGAGGCAAAGCCTGGACCAGAGCAGTTGTCACGAGGACTACCTGTCCAGTACCACTCAATGCTGGCATGAAGGAAGAAAAGGTTTGATCTTTGAGAAGCAAAAACACGCCAACTTCTGATGCAGCATTCTTGCTTCACCCTTGCAAACTGCAGCGTGCCAGGCAAGCAGACGGAGCCTGCTGCCTTAGAGGTGCTGCGCTGCATGAGATCAAGCTCCTCCAAGATTGCCGTACTCCAGGGGGACAGGACCCGAAATCAGGCTGCTGCTGACAGGAGCAGGATACAGCAGCCCCAGCCACATACAGCTCAGGTGCTGGCAGCTGTGAACACATGCTGGTTTTCCCCAGCCTCCCTTGGCAACACCAGCTGCAGGGATCAGCTCGTCTGCAGCAGGCAGTCTGACTGCTGAGAGCCAGGCCAGGTGCTGGGAGTGCATCACGACTGAGGCAGGTTGCAGGGCTCCCCTTGCATGGCACACGTGCTGATCTCCTGCCAAGTGGCACCTGCAGGAAAGCTGCACTTTGCATGCACCACAGGAAGTCTCCAGAAGCGTCAGTCCCCCTGCCTGCATCCCCCCGGGTGACGATAGCACAGCTCGGAACCGCAGACTGCACGTGTGGCTGCACGCCTGGGATCTCCTTGAAACCATACAGCCACGTAACAAAGTCCCCATGCAATTTCTGTTGTACAGGACTGTCATTAACCTGGGGTTAAGACAACAGCTCTCCTTTCATTGCCTGTCTATATTTTGCTGTCCAACATGTAGTCTGTTGTTAAGAGCTGCTGGCAGAGTACTGACTGCATGTGTTTTAGTCCTTGGGGCAGTTGCCTTCAAGTTCTTCCAGAAGTCAATGCTAATTTGCATTTTGTTGGGTTTTATGGTTTTCCATCGCGAGACAGGAGGCTCCATTTCTTAAGAAACAGGAAATGATTATTTCTGGGGCTTCCATGATTGCACATCCTTTTTCCTGGCAGGAGGCTGAGAAAACCCTCTGTGCAGTAGAACTGAGGTCTCGGTCCTCCATGCACCCCATTCCGGCTGAGAACTGCTCTGCTGTCAGGAGCACTGGCTGAAAGCCTCCTAGCAGAGTAAAATGCCGGGTTTGGGAATCTAAGCCTAGTAAATAACTGTGTTGTGGTGCTAGGAATAAGAAGTTTTGCTTTAGCAGGGAAGCCTTCTCATTTTATCAGAGTTACAAGTGACTCAACTTTTGCTTCCACAGCAGTTCAAACGCTGTGGGCTACCGCACACAACCCGGCCATGCAGAAACCAAGGATTAGCAAACAGCAAGATCCTTGCTATGCAGCAGTGCATCTGCCTCAGAAGAGATCATGTTCTGTTGTTTACAGTCTTATGTCACAGCCAGAGATGCAACAAAGGAAGAGGCAGCCCAGACTGCTTACTCTTCTATATCACCAAACAAAGAGAGCCGAGTCAACCTTACCATCACATTTCTGCATTGAGTGAAAACGGTCATCAGGTCTCCACTGTAGGATTCCCTCGGGATTAAGACCAGAGCTACAGCTACCTGTGCAGTGCTTGCCTGTGTTACACACATACTGCACCCCAGTAAACTTGGATGTCTTAGAGTCAGTATTTTTGGCAGAAGTAAGTAGCTACCAGGCATAGGAAAAATCCTTCCTCTAACAGGAATGTACAACAGAGTAGATCATATTACTTCTGCAGTCTACCAAGAAGAGTTTTTTAAACTCGTGCCCAGAAATCAAATTCTACTGTTACATGCTATTCCCCACCCTTTTACATATTGTGTAGGCAAGAGTAAAGCGCTTTTTTTTTTTTTTTTTACTATATGAAATCTTAGCCTAGATTTTTCTCTTGCCTACTACCAGCATATTTCATGCTGCTTTGTGAGGAAAAAAGCACCCACAGCTGTTGTGGGTGCTTGTGGTGGATGCTGTACTGGAATTGTTTGTAAGTATCCAAATGTTAGAGCAGTTCAGTGGAGCTGGGGGTGGGAACTGGAGACTCCTTGGGGAGAGGAATGGTGACAAAGTGGGGACAGACCCCTGAGCCAGGCAAATTTCATTTTTAGGTTGTGGGATACAGACAAAACCAAATGCGTGTCTAGTTCTTCCTTCCTGAAGCTGGTATCCGTTTCAGAGCCATTCTCTTCCCTGAGCAGGGTCTGAGTAAACAAGCTGTCTGCACA
This sequence comes from Netta rufina, assembly GCF_964035555.1. Lineage (NCBI taxonomy): Eukaryota > Metazoa > Chordata > Aves > Anseriformes > Anatidae > Netta > Netta rufina. Next base: position 3,616,902 of record NC_140133.1, on the reverse strand, counting down.
AGGCTACGGTTACATGGTTTCACTCCCTTTGCAGAAAAATCCTGCTGCTGCCCCACGGTATTTTTCTCTCAGTAAAATATTTAGACTGAGGTGGGTTACAGTGTGTCTGGTGAAAATAGGTCAAGCAGGGCATTTGAATGCTCTGGAAAAACTGGGAATGTTTGCTCTATGCATCAGTGTGTGCTATTCCAAAGAATGCTTTTAGGTCTGGACAGTGGCAAACCTGGCTTTGAAGTTGGAAATTTGATGGTAATTAGAGCTGCTGAAGAGGGCCATTAGAGGGTGTTTTCTGCATTTCTCCTTAAAGAGAGACTTTCTTCACAGTATTTTCTGGCAAGTGTGAACATATTTCGGCAGTAACAAAATCTCTAAGAAGCAGCTTTGAAGAAGTCAGCTAGAATAAGCGTACTCTTATATTTGTATATTAGTTTTAAAAATAAAGTCTAGGAGCAAGATCAGTAAGAAGGACCTCCCTAACATGCTCAGAGACTTCAGAAGGGCATCACACCTCATTTTCCGTCATCGAAGAGTTATGCATACAGGTCTAGCATAGGTACTCAAAGCTGCATCTAACCTGTAGAGAAGTAGGACCCCTTGGAGACACGCTGTTGAATTCCAGGTTAGGTCACCTGAATCATCATCAGGAAGCGCTCATTTTATCCATCCCTCCAGGCGTAGCAGCTCTGGTTTTGCCCTGCAGTAGGTGTTTCTTTTCCTGTTTGTTTGCTGGAGAATTCAGAAAAAGTCTGCTGATGAGAAAATGGAAAGAAAAGCTGCCCTGTTAGTTGGGCAGTGCTTGGTAACCACCAGTCGTATGATATTTCAACAGAGAATCAGTTCTCTGTGTATGGACCTGGACATGGCGTGGCAGAATAAGAACCTGCAGGAAAAGAGGTCAACCAAAGCTCTTAGAGGGGCCAACTCCCACATAAACCCTCTAAAGAGGACTCGTGAGTAATTAAAGAATTATGTAAATGGGTGATGATGTCTGCAGAGAGTGAATTTAATAAATATTTGTAGTTTTGAGTATGCCTTTGGGAGTAAGTTATTTACAGCAGTTTGTTGGTTTTTTTTCCTCCCAACTTTTCTCAGCGCAAACTTTTCCGCTTTTCCAGACTTTCCTTTTCTCAGGGTAGAAACAAGGACTGTTTAGAAGCAAGCTGGAGAAAGTGTAGCTACCAAAGTCTAGCACAAGCTCAGTTTAGTGGGCTGTTATCAGGTGGAGGTCAGTGGTAACAGTGAAAGAAGCACCGACAGTCTGGGTCCTGTTGTTACTCTATCAGTATCACTACAGAAGTCAGTTGATGGGCTAAGCCATCTCTGGTGCCATATGCCAATTGAAGTAGATGTGAGTAACCTTTCTTCCTCTCCCAATTTTAGCACAGACCATCACAGCGGTTCCAGCGAAATAGACCTATGAATATCAACCACTACGCAAACAAGAAGAGTGCTGCAGAGAGCATGCTGGATGTTGCCCTGCTGATGGCCAATGCGTCCCAGCTGAAAGCTGTGATGGAGCAAGGACCTTCTTTCTCATTCTACATCCCGCTTATTGTTCTCATCAGCCTGTCACTCACCCTGCAAGTTATGGTGGGAGTACTTCTGATATTCCTTGGTATGTAGCAACAGCAAGAACCACAGAGGTATTTTTTTTTAATCGGATGCAACCTGTGTATATAGCTTCTCTATTGGTAAAAATAGACCATTGTATTTGAAAGTTTTTACCTCAGAATTGATTAAATTTTCCTTTAAAGCCATAAAAATATTGCAAAAAAAAAAAAAAAACAGTAGAGGCAGCTTTACATGGAATCTTCAGTTTTGATCAACTTCCTCATATTCATTTGTCAAGAGTATGAATATTTTTCTTTTCAGAAGGCCTGAAGAGGAAGGAATGTGATGAAATACCGTAAAACAAGCATTAGTAGGGCAGACATGATTATGCACTTTCCTAATTTCATCATACTGTTTCTGGCAAGACCTGTTACTTAATCTTATGACCAAAATACATTTATATTCACGTATATATTTATATTATGTACATATTCTTACATCACTTATATCATGAACATGAAACTTTGGAAAAAAGTGAAGGCAGAATTGTGCATCTTCATGTTGGTGTTGTATATTGTCTTTAGTTTGTGCATCTGCAATCAAATCAAAGGTTTGATTTAACACCAGTTTAAAAAAAACTTAGTTTTAAATTTAGGAAATTATTCAAAGCATCCTAAATCTCTAGGCAATGAATGATAGGAATATACTTATAGCTCATTTTTCAAACCAATGTTAAACTGAAATTAAAGCTAAAAACATAGGCTGGCTGGAGCAAAATTTCATCCTAAGAACATACCATAGCTTTAGTCAGAAATATGAAGTGACATACAATATCAAAATACACTGAGCAGCTTCCTGGGCCTACCAGTGCTACAAGGTGATAGCTACCGTTCACGGGTGGCTTTTGTGAAATTAAAGGTACCACCTTTGGCTTTCTTTTGCTCTGTGTTCCAGTTTTTAGCACAACTGAAAACAGCAGCATTCAAGAAGGAAGTTCTGAGGAAACGAGGATGCATCTGGCTTGTAATATCGATAAACAGCTGACATAGCTTTTTTTTTCTTTCTTACGAAAGAGATTGACTACAGCTGTGTCTGCATTTGGTGAAGTTGGCACAAGAGCAAAATCCAGGTCCTGACACAGAAGAGATTCCAGAAAAGAATTGGAAAAAGCAATTACTGGGGAAGGTGTTTCCTATTGGAGTAAAGCAGTGTTGAGGCTTTAACTCACCCAAAGTACTGCTCTGTCCTGCCATAATCACACATTCAGAAGAGGTAGTTTAAAGGGAAAAAAAAAAAAGTGTAAGCAATTTTCCAAAAATCAAATATTTTGAGAATTATTCAGCAAACTTGTCCTTGAAAGTCATTTGGTAGTCCTAACTTTTTGGAAGTAAAGAATGCTTGAAATAGTTTAGTTAGCATGAAACTGTAGTAATCTAATCACACTATAATACTTAGAGAATAATTTAAGAACGTTTCCACAAAGTGTCACTTGAAGTACTGTAGTAACAAAGATAGGATTACTGCAGTTCTACTTCAAAATTTAGAGTCCCAGCTAAACTGACAAGCAGTACATGTTTTCTCTAGTCTTTATGTGGTCAAAGTGACAGCTGTCAAAGTGTCAATTCTCCTTCCAGCATGATTTCTTCGTAACTCGCAAAACACGTTAGGCCATTATTGCCATTTGGTTTTGTTTTAAAACCACCCAGCTGTCTGAAATGCTTTTCTTACATACTGAAGGATTAATGTTCCATTTCATTTATTCTGCTTCATTCAGGTGAAAGTACTGGAGTCCTTCCTAGGACCGTTACAATGCTAGCCTCCACATGCCTTACAGACATGTGTCAACTCATTTTCAGGGTTAAGCACTGCTGAGCTTAAGTTATTTCATGTGAACACAGGTGTGCAGTAGCTTAAGCTGTTCAGGTAGTTCCCCCACACCGTTCCTCAGTGCTCTGACTGCCCTGTTATGTTTGATTGCACTGCTTCAGCAAACAGGACTTGAACAGGCACCCAGAATTCCCAGAAACCAAAACAGCATTAGACTTCCTAATTAGAACACCAACTGTACCTGGCTTTTAGTACTTCAGCATCACAAACATTGTTTGCCTCCCCTTTACTTAACTTACTCCAAGAGCCAGCAAGCCTTGGTTCTGTGATTAAATTCTGCAGTGTTGACAGGGGCTTTATGTTAAAAACAAAGTTTACCTCCTGCAGCAGAGCCAGAACCTACATGTCTACATATGTGCCTTTCAGAAGGAGCTCCAAGTTTTATTTATGTTACTGAAAACTTGTCAGGTATAAACTTTTCCCCCTCATTTCTTGTACACGCACTCACAAGTTCCAGTGAGCTATATGCACCTAAGAACTAAGCATCTTAAAAAAAATGCAAAAACCAATCTCAGACCATGCTCCAGAATTCATTGGCATTCATCCCACCAGCAGAGAAATTTAGCAGTGGGTCTGAGCTGCAACACTGTGAACTGCAGGAAAACAGCAGAGAAAAATCCTGGTTTTGCACATGATGACAGCCAAGCACCCCCTCCCCCTTCTTACTGCCCTATACAAGCACTTGTTTTAGTCTATCATCAAGTGTATTATCTGTGCAACGTAACTCACCTGTTGGTTTTCACAAAGCCTGGAATCAAAGTTTAAACTAGACAATATCTCCCTTGTGTGGTCCTCCCTAACTCCTGTTAGCAGTTTAATCAAAGAACTGCAAGAAACAGAAGAACATGTTTACACGGCAGATGCTGTCTGTGAAAAGAACTGCAGCTACACTGCGTTGAAACCTTCCTCTGTTTAACAGATAATACCTTTGTTTTCTGAAAACAGAATTGGTGCAAAAGCTGTACCTATCGGGGAAAAAGCTGTACAGCTAGGGGAGGGCACCATACCCAAAGATCCAGCACTCAGGGATAGGGCTGTGGCATTTTCACTGTATGAACTTTAATTTCATTCCATACTGTAAGGGCTTCAGGCTTCATGTATTCATGCCTGAAATTATTTTTAAATGCTTAAAGTCTGCAACAAAACTAGATTTTAAGAGATCAAGAACTCAGAAGGTTCCCAGTAATGCTGTGTACCCGTTACTTCCCTTTGTGCATCCACAGAGATTAGATGCTAATGACTGGAGGCTATTAGGCGCCTTGTGATTAAAGATCTTCTCCTCAGCACTTTTACTGACAGTGCAAAATTGTACTTCCCTTTTAAGTATGACTGGTACAAATAGCTCAGTGGAAGAAATTCTTGAACCACATGAATAATGAAGACTTATTCTGGATTTTGAAATATTCATATGCTTAAAACTTTTTTTCTCTTTCTCTTTGAAGTAAAATATGACCTGAACAACCCTGCAAAACATGATAAGCTGGATTTCCTCAACAACCTTACAACTGGACTAGTATTCATTATAGTAGTTGTGAATATTTTTATCACTGCCTTTGGAGTGCAGAAGCCAATGGTGGAGTCAGCGTCGAAGCAGTAACTGCAAGGTGAGTGTGGGCTCTGCAGTGTAAGACAGGGGGAAGTGGTGCAAAAGAACAGTGCCCACTGTTGTGTAACTTGAAAAACAGCTTATCTCTAAGTGAGCTTCTCTATACAGTTCTAGACTTTATCGATAAATAGGTTTACTTCAGACTGTTGCAAAAGCTGAAGCTACTAGGAACTTCCGATGCATTTGTAAACATGGAGTTCAGAAGTTGATGGCAGCACCTTACTTTGTCAGGGACCCCTTGCATGTGTCACAAAGAGGAAGTGTGAAGATCTTCCTTCTGGCTTAGCCAATCCTTCTCCTCATTGCTGATGAAGCCAAGAAGGGAAATCATGCTCTGCTTCCACTAAAAGTCTTGTTTTTGTATGAAAGGTCTGCAATATACTGTATCCAGTCTGTTATTACCACTGATTTTTTAAACCTTTAGCCAGGGAACTGCTAGAGCTCACAAGTCCAACAACAAAATATCACACCACACATCATTGGAGCCCTTTAGTTCCTATGCAGATAGTGTGGTTTTTTGTCCTCCCAAATCGCAGGGTTTTCACTTTATGGGACATTAAACCCACAAAGACATGTGCTAACGCTATTTGATACACTATCACTACTTGATACACGTGGTCATTTAGAACAAGTTTATTTCCACCTACATTTTAAAAATTACCTGATTGTACAGAAACATGAATATAGTAATTGTGAGAATCAAAATAAGTGTAATAACTATAATGAGCAATTTAAAAAGAAAAACCTAAATTGCAGGCTTGCAACCTAAGATGCACTATGGTCCAACAACACCTGCCTTGAAAATAGCACTGCTAAGTCTGTGTGGGCCAGCATTACTCTGGCTTTTTATCTTCCAGATCTCAAATCACCTTCATAAGACCTGCTAAAGGAGTTACTTGATTTTCCTGGCAAGCCACAGTGCCCTGGCTACCACACAGCCCATTCCTGTAACATCTGTTTGAGTGAATTTCCAGATAAAGTCCTCTCAGGAAACTGCCTGTTAGGAAGAACTAACTCAAGGCCTTACACTGAGAAACTTTCAAACCCCAGTCTGCTTATATTAGCACTGCTAGAAATGTAGGGTAAATTGATTTTTATACGAATTTACTCCACGGGAAAAAAAAATACAAGGCATTTAAACTCCTAGTCTGAAGAGCAATGACACAGAAGAAGTTAGCAAGAATGGAAACCAGAGAAAAATCTGTCAGGACTCTAAACAGAATGGATGGGGGTGGATTGCGGATTCCTTCTGCAGCCCATAAACTCTAAGCCCAGAGGGTTTTGTGATTTAATTATGAGCAGGACCATGGAATTCCTAGTAGGAATGAGAAGTCAGTTCCCATGCAACTCTGATGAGATCACCATGACAGCATGAAGCACAGTTCTGCCTAGAGGCTGGAAATAGCGCATACAGCTGGCCACATATTGCTGTGCACAGCCAGAGCATTTCTACACATACATAAACATGATCAGCATCTACTGCTGAAACTGATTTGATAAATTTGCCATGCTTCAATAATGGGGAAACGGATATTTTATGTAAACTTGGGTAGAGGCAAGACCAAAAGATGCTTAAAGCAAGTTTACATCTGTACAAAAACACCAGCTGTGTGATCCTGCCTTCATGCTTTTCATGCAGTTTCCTAATAAAATGACTAAATGTAGTGTCTAGAATCTGCATCTTTTTAATCCAGATTTGTTAAATTTGGAAGTTTGGTTGCTTTAGATTTTTCCATCTGCTGGCTTGCTTGTGCATATTGTCTCTGTTAAAAATACCTATCCATAATGATCTGAATGGAACTTGGAAAAAAAAGTCCTTTCTCACAGTGAGCTTCCATAATCTCAGATCCCTAGGAGAGATGAACCGTCATTTTCTGGCTTTACCTTTACCATGAACACTTTTAAAAAGAGAAAAGGATTCCCCCTTTAAAACAAACTTGCCATTTACCATAATTCCTGCATTACTAACATCCCAATACCTGTTTCTCATTTCAGAGATACGATGCATTCATTCTTGCATAGATGCCATTTGCACTTGAACCAGTTATAATTGGACACAAGAAAAAAAATATCTGAGGATGACGACCTACAGAGGCAGCTTTCTCAGGTTTCCAACAAGCAACACATCTGTGTACCTAGAGTTTTCCAATGTGTTAATATTTATATTATTTGGCATCTAAGGAAAGGATGATTTTGACCCAAGGACATTGCTCCTCTGAATATTATCATTTCAATTTGTAGAGTAATCGTTAATCAGAAAAGGGGCATAAACTCAAACAGGTAATATCAACTGGTGGAACTTCACTGGTTCCAGAGCTTCCCATTTTCCATGCCTTTTGCTTTGCAGCAAGTTGACATTTCCACAGTGATAAGAAGCTGCAGGCCTTCAGTTCTAGCATGGCCCCATTGTCCTTCATTTCACTCACTTTGCACCAGACCTATGGTTTTCCATAGCACAGTGCTTTTCCCTTGCAGTGTTCAAAGGTAGCTGTGTCTTGTTTTCTCCCACTCATCCCAGTTCCTTTATTTAACTACAGCAATGATAAGACAACTAGAAACAGCTGACTATCTTTTGGCCAGTTTTTGTTCTCACAGATAGTCACGTATTGTGTTTCTTCATCTCTGGACCACAGTTCAAGCTTCCTTCTCTGTATACAGATAAACAGATAACCTCGGTGCTCTGTTGTTGTTCTTTTTTTTTTTGTTATTAATCATGATACTCCATATTCTGTGCATTATACGTATTTCTGGAAAGTCTGATAAAACAGCTACCTTTTCTATGCCCAGCTGGAAAATTAGAGGACACAGGTGATCTCCACCTGGTAAAGTAGTACTGAGAGCCTGTCAGCAACTCTAGGAGTACACTGGAAGATGTTTAACCCTTACTTTTCCTCTTTGCAAGGTATGCATTGCTGCAGTTATGTCACTCTTATGAGTTTATGGCTAAAATCACTTTATATATACATATATATCTTTTAGGTTCTTACCTGCTGGCTCAGGGACTGATACTTTTTCTAAATACACTATTGCTAGTAATGGTGTATGTTACAAGAATTTCTACAACAAAAACATTTCAGTCTTTTTTAAAATTTCCAAAGTATTACGTCTGCAATCAGGAAAGTCCTAGTTTTCTAGAGCATGCTTACTTGTAGATGCAAATTTGTAGCAATGCTTTTTCTTACCATGAATTTTTAAATGCTCCCTTGCACATAATTATAGAAGTTTGACTTCCGTGTAAGCGTCTCATCTCATTTACGATTTTTATTGGTAGCATTTCTTTTTAGTTATATAATATGAGGACAATTGATGTACCATATCTTTATTTACATGTTCTATAGGAATTATTGACAGAAAACCAATCAGAAACTTGTCAATAAGTAAGAAAACAGATATTCCTTTTGATTTTTTGGTTGCTTTATTTCTAACTTAACGTGTATTTAATCAACATCTGGCAAACGATGGTTTTAATTGTGTGTGTGTATTGTACAAATTTAAACATAGCTCAGAACAAGTACTGAAAGAGGTACTCAGGACAATTTTTCTTATTTATTTTTACAAACCAGCAAACTGTTGCAGGACTGTTCATCTATCCTTGTGTCACAGCAGTTTCAGTGCTGTATTGTAGTGAACTGACTGGCCAAACAGTGGTGCAGAAAACCTTAAAAACATTTCCTTTTTCAACAGATGACTGTAGGCAGAGCCCTTCCAAGCATGAAATTTGTGTATGGTTCAACATTGGGCAGTAATTTCAATAGCATCCTTAAATGTGTTCCTGTTACTTTCCACCTTTTTACTCATTGGGGTGTTCGCCAGTCTGTGCACCTGATTCGGTCTGGATTGGCTCTTTGGAGGCATCAACCTCTCTAACTGTACAGGAAACTTTGTACTTCAGTTGGATGTCTGAAGTCATTGCTTTGTGTTGTAATACAACCCCTCTTGTGGTATAACATAGTCCCTCCAAAAGGATAATTTCTGACATGCTCTGCTTTAAATTTAGGTATGAATCAGATAATTTTCATTGCCAGATCTGTATCTTCCTGTGTTTTAGTGTTGTTCATGTGGATTTTTTTTTAATCAAGAGAAAAATGGGAAGAAATGTTTTAGTGGCACTTAGTTAATCCTGACTTTTTGACTTGTCCTTACTACCCTAAAGGCAGATACAAGCGGACAAAGGCTCTGCTGTTGCTTACCCGATATATACTTGGTGATGATTTGGCCCAGTTTTGAATGTGGCCTTCCACACCTGTGCTACTTGTTGCCACAGCCCTCTCTCATAAGCACTGAAGCACCTGAAAGCAGTCAGATGGGGCTGCAGCACAGATGTACCAGGAAGACTCGCCTCTCTACTGCCCACATAGCTCTGATTTTCAGTAACTCCAGATTTAAATTTTGTTTCACTCCATTTTTTTTCAGTGCTTTGTAGATCCTCTCTCAGCACCTTTCCCACTTTATTCCCCTCATTATTGGGCTGTAATATTTCAGGTCATTCAAGTAATGAAGCCATTACAACAGGTTTCCCCTGAAAGAAGTAGTAGCTGTTCTTATAGCATCTCACAGCCATCCAACAGAAACTAGCAAGGCTTGTATACCCCTTTCTCCCAGCTGCTTATACCACAGCAGAGAAAAAATGACTATGCATGTAGCACTGGAGTGTGAAGCATTCACCAGGTGATGGATGTGTTGACTACTGATTCCAATAGACTCTGCAAGACAAGCTTTGGGCCATACAGGAGGGAAAGAAAAATGCTCAAGCTTGAACACATTGCTGAGTGCCAAGGGCTGAACACACAGACCTGCATTAAGGTGGTAGAAGTCTGCTCCCTTGGCATCTGCTGGAGCCAGCCTTAGAACAACAAAAGCCTTGCATCCTCCTGAGCTGCTGGAAGTGTGACTGCAGCATCACAACAGGGATGTCTGCAACTTCAGAAGGCCTGGTCTCTTATTCTGGTTCTAAACATAGGAAAACCTGTTTGTAAAGCCATCCATCTGACTATGAGCCTGTGCTGGACATCAACAGTATTCTATTTACAACTGAATGTCTTTTTGTCTTTTTTTTTTTTTTTAATAAAAAACGTGCTGGTTTATTACTGTGTGTTTTGTTGTGATCAAGCAAGATTTTCAAAATGTCTTCAGACATGCAATCTGTGTTTTAAGTCTCTGCAGCCTTCAGAGGTCATGTATTTTTTATCAGACAAAAGCATCTGCAAGTTGATTTCGAGTATAAATAATTTAATCACATGATAATTATGCTTTTAAATCAGGTGCTTATTTAAAATCCTAGCAAGTATTTCCTAGGGATGGCAAACAAATACATCAGTTTAAACAGGTCTTGGATTTGCCGTGCTTCTCTGGAGTTCTTGGTTGTAGGCAAGCATTTCACTTAAAAAGAGGTCGTAAATAATGAAGCAAGATGGCTCTCTCAGGAAGCAGTTCATACCAGGTCATCCACTTACTTCTGTTTCATAAGCTGCTGGGCACAGTAAGAATTACACATGCTGCTCTAGTTGTTTTCATTAGTTCCTTCAGCATCAAGGCCTGACAATGCTGAAGTTTTCAATGTAGTGTTATTTACTAAGGGGGGTGACAATTATTTACTGGAAGTGACCTGTGTTTGTCTTCTGAAACAGGTTACCAGCTGAAGCTTATTCTGCAGATGAACGGTAGGTAAAATGGGCTGAACAATGAAGTATAATCCTGGTCACTGTTTTCCCTTCAACCATCATTCAGAATAAATTAGTAGGAGCGGCCAAACCCTTCTGAGTGTTTTTATCCTGTTTCTGCCGTGTCTTCCTGCAAGCCATACTGCCTCCTGCCAAACAGGAATGCAGAGCCCTCTGACAGTGGTGGTCATTGTTCTGCACTCACCATGGGACAGGGCACACTTAGTACACATTACAGTAAAAGCTTGGATGCTCTTTTGTTGTTAACAGCTCTAAAAAAAACAATCACAATCATTCAAATACTTACAATAGAGTTACCAGGAAGGAGTAGCAGAATCCCAAAGCTATGCAAGTTTTCCTTATTTGCTAGCTTACAAAAGGTGTTGCCACTGCAAATTTTATCTCGTTCTGCAAGTGCCACATGTGGAACCAATCTATGCAGTGTTTAACAGCATGTTTCCAAAAGAAAAGAAAAAAAATCCAGTGTGGAAGGCTCCTCCTAGAGTATAATTCAGTCAAACCGCAGGAGAGCAGGCTCCTCTGGAAGCGTACTTCCTCACTGCAGGCCAGTGGCAAGAAGAAAACTGAGGGTATGTTTTGATACGTACAGCTCGTCTCTGATAATCTGCACACATAAAAGCACCACTCCTTGAAAATAAGGCATGAGGACTCCCATCAGGTTAGAGGCAGAGTAGGGCATACCAGGAGCGCCGAGACTAAAAGGAGCTTTGTCTCCCCACCTTCCCCCCATTGTTGGTTGCACACAGGGAAAACCACTCTGCTGCTAAATGACACTGTTTTGCTTTTAAGTAAGCGATTTGCAGGTTACATAGGTAAACATACCATCAAAATGTGAATGGTGGAGTCTCCTGTCTTTGCAAAGCCACAAACCTTATGCTTCCATTATGAAGTTAGAAATCAATAATAAACCACGAGCTTTGGAACACTCCCAGCAGTGCTGCTGCACTGTCTACAGAGAAGTTGTCCAGCAGAGCAGACACAGCACTGTCTAGTTCTTCAGACACGAGTATTATCACTATTAAACCAGCATCCAGGAGAGGAAGAATAGCACAGATAGTGCATTTCCCACAGAACAACATCAGGAAACAACTGGTACCCCGGATATCACCAGATGGTAATTATTTGTGAGTTATTATTCTTTAGTAGAAATAGTTGTGACTTGCATCACTTGAATACACACAAATGTGTTGACCTTCCTTCACTGCTGCAGCTGTGCCTTGAAATACCCGGCCCCAAGGCACCCTCCCAGCGACGCAGTGCATGGACAGCAGCGGTGCTCACACGCGGCATTCTCCCCTCAGCCCCTGCCTGATGCTGAGCAGTGTCTGTCTCCAACAGCACTCCTCCAGGCCTGCACTCATGACATTTTGTGTGGATTTCAACGCATGCTCAGCATTTCCCACACAATTTCCAAAACTATAACCCTGCAACCACGAAGTGGTCTCAGCCAGGACTGTGTTTATTACAGCTTCAAACCCTCCAGACATTATCTGGCCTTCTCCTTGCTGCCGTGGAAGTCCACGCATTGCAAAGCACACAACAGCCGTGTGCCTGGGCACAGATATTGCCTCAAGGAGCTACCCCAGAGGACAGTGTGTGTATTCTGACAGACAGCTCATTCAGTGATGGGAAACAAGAATAAGTCCTCATTTATGAAATAACATCTCAGCACTTCATTTCAATGCCAGTTTTCACACACAACACTGCTAAGCACCGTGTCCAAAAGTCTCAACAAAAACTCCCATCTCAGGGCTACTAATGAGCTAAATAACCACTTTGAAGCCCACAAAAGGCAGAAAAGCTCCCTGTGTCCCAAAGCACCCTGACTGAGTGCCATGTCCCTGCAGGCACAGACGGGGTGGGAAGGCCCAGGGCCAGCAGCAAGGCAGGATGGCCCAGCCCAGCCAAGTGACACTCCCAGCATAGACAGTGCCACCCGCACCACTCTTACACACCGCTTTCCACACACACAGCTAGGTCCCGTGTGCCATGGAAGAACAATGACAAAGACAGGTGCCTGCCCAGCCTACATGGCATGGGATGCACAGGCTGTCAGGGGGTGCACGCTCTGTGCTGCTGGGCCAGGGACTGCGTGCACCATGGCTCGGCAGCCCATCCCAGGGCCTGGCGCCTCACCCGCTGGTTACCACACTGAGCTCAGAAGCACATCACCCCCCTGCAGGACTCACCTGTGGGTGTCTGGCACATCTTCTGTGTGCTCCCATTAGCAGCATCTGGTTGCAGCTTCACTTCTTGTGGGACATGCAAACTCAAACCAGAGCTTCATCCCCCACCACAAGGGGGAAAGCACAGTCAGATCTTTCTCCAGCAAGACTCCAGAGTCCTTTTTCTTCCCCCCAGCTGCTTCCTTCCACTGTTGTCTATGTCCCATCTCCCCTGCCCTTGGCTTTTGCCCTCCAGCCATCCTCCAGGGAGCCCACACCACACATCCCCTCAGGGGAAAGGAAGGGAGCCCTGACGGCAGCTGAGCTATACAAGAGCAGGGCAGGGGGAGCCAAGCCCAGCACCTTCAGGGGAAGCCCCCGCCACGGTGCCCTTGGTGCTTGTAGGAGATCAAAGGGCCAGGCTCAGAGGCCACAGCTCAGAGAAGAAACTATGAGGGCCAGAAATAGTTTAATACAAATGTGCTTGATGCGGAGATAAATTGTGGCATGGGCACAGCAGGATCTCAGAGAAGGCTTTCGGCCAAGGCTGGGTGTTGTGTCACTGTGCCCCCGGTTGCACTGTCAGGTTGCTCCTGGCTGCCTTGGTGCAGAGCTGGGCCCCCGGGGCGAGAATGGTGGTGTGGTATTGAAAGGCTGCTCTTCCTGGGGGAACTCATGTTTTCAGGCTGCTTGGATTCTTTGTTCTGTGCCAAACACACACACAGCCTCAACCCGCCATTTCTAATGGCTCCTGGCTATCACATGTGTGTCAGGAGGGGGAGCCAGAAGTCACTGCGGCAAGCGCTGTGGTAAACACGGGATGACATGGAACACCGCCTTTTAAAGAGGAATACATAGCAAGCTCTGGTCCAACACAGGGTGCTGTGTGGGAATGACAAAAAAATTACCTTCCCTGGTGTTGGATGCAGCAGATTCATCCAAACTCACTTTCTTCCTTCTCCACAGACCACTGAAGTAAAGATCTGTTTCTGTGGCTCTTTCTCGCCCGGCATTACTTCGTAACACACACTGTGCAGCAGCCTGGCTGCTCTCACTGCTCCACAGGAGCAGCACAGCACCCAAACAAGCAGGGCGACTTCCAGCCCTGCCCATGCCGCTGCTGCCAGCTGGGCCCAGTGCCCTGAAACACCCCGCTGCTGGCACCAGAGCAGCGTGCTGCAGCACAGCTCCCCAGCGGGCATGGGTGCTGCACATCCCACAAAGGGTGAGCTGGGCTTTATCAGCAAGCAGCGTTTTAATTATTCAGGAAAAGAGTTGTAACTCTGCGGCCATGATGCAAAGAGCCCAGCCAGAACTCCTACAACATTGCCAGCCATTTGCCCTGGTGCCAAAAATATTTGAGAGTAAGTTGGTTTCATCACTACCCCAATTGTTTGGCATGAAGGATGAAATAATTTAAACTGTTGGAAAGGACTTAAGTTTCAGATTTGTGCCGGAACTGTGAAAGCTACAGAGGGAGAGAGCAGCTCACCCTCACCCTGGAGCAGGATTTATGGATATTCCCATGCCTGGCCGTGTGAGCCAGGAGGCTGCGTTCAGTCACCGGCCTCTGCCAGTCTTGTAGAGTCAAACGCTGGGAATGTGACTGTAACAAAATCAAGTTGTGTCAAAGGCACTACATGGATCAGTGAGAGCGAGCTATGACAGGCCTGTGTTGTTCCATAGTCTGCTTTACCAGGTGTCTTCATGCTCTGTAAAAACTCTTTTTTTTTTTTTCCCATGCTGATACAGATCAGGTAGGAGAGCCCAGCGGCAGGTCTCATCACACACCGTCTCTGGAGAACATCACTGGTCGTCAGGACCGTGGTTATCGAATCAAGATGCTGGCAGCTTTACGCCTGGTGTCACTGTTTTGCTTGATGTGTATGTGCCATTTGTTTCCAGATGCAGGATGCAATGGAAGAGCAAGTCTTGCTGCTGTTTCAGGGTTGGGACTGGTCTATGCTCGTCCAAGGGTGGAATGTCTATCAGCTCCAAGTGAGAAATTTCCTTCCCACTTGTCTGCTTCTTGTAACAACTGTGTGCTAGTCCAGACAGGCTTCATGTGTGTCCCACAGAGCTCCCTGCCTTTCAGCCTGGGGACACAGTGAAACATGGGTTTGCAAGTCTTTCCTATGAAACAACAGCGATTTTTAAAATGCTGTTAGCCAGTCAGTTTACCTGTTATGACTGGACGTTGAATTTGGATCCCAGCTGCCATAAAGCATCTTTGTCCCTTCCTGCTTCTTGGCAGGATGAGATGATAGATTGGAGTGAGCCCAAGCCAGCTCCAGAGACACAGCTGGCACCTCCAAGAGAAGATAAGCCTCTCCCAGCCTCCAGAGTCTGCAACTGCACCTCACTGCTTACCCACAGAACAACCTCAAACTAAAGTGTTTGGTTGCCGGTAGATGCCAGGTTTTCCTTTCTGTGTGTGCAGGAATAAGTGAGAGCGCAGCACTGGCCCTGGTCCCTGCTGCTCGTTGCAGCCCCAGCCTTGCTTGTGCCCGTTTCCTGTGCCAGCAGCCTGGGCATTGGTACAGGACATGGATCACTGTTCCCCGTAGCAGAGTTTTCCCTCCTCTCTCTCCCTGAAAGCATCCAGAGCCCACTTTGACCTTGGGAACCTTCTTAACAGATCTCTGATAGCTGTGAGACACCTGCACCAGGAAAGATACTTGCTTTGTACTGCAGTGGGACAGCTTGTGACCCTGTGGGCAGCAGAGAGCTGGGCGGTAGCACTGGGCAGCAGCAAATGGCCACCAAGAGAAGTGGAGGCAGAAACACTCCCTGCACCCGGGGAGCAGCTGCAGGACAGGAGGGAGAGCTTGGACCCCCGGCAGCCTTGGGAGCTGAGGCGCCTTTCAAAGCTCCCTGGACAGCACGCTGCTCAGCTCCTAGTGGGCTTGCAGATCTCAGCCCCAGTGGGATTTTATTTTTTCCTCCACAGAGAGGAGCAGCATGACCCAGCTGTCTGCACCCATCACTGGTCACGAGTAGCTGAGCTGTTCAGGCATCCTGTTTTCGACCTCTGCTAGAAGACCTTTAAGTGAATTATCTCAACACAGACAGCGGAAAGACTCATCTTAGGGCTCTCTCCCTCTGTCAGCGAGTTGGTCCACCAGTGGACAGTGGGACAGGCGGTGGCTGCAGGGAAGGGACAGGACAGCTGGAGCTGGGGCCACAGGCTGTAGAACCTGGTGTTTAAAGATAACCAACATCCGACAGTGTCAGAGTATTTTCCTGCTGGAGATGAATGAGAGGACTCACACTTGGTATGCCCAACCTGCATGCACACACACGGCCATGCTGTGCCCAGGGGCTGGAGGCCGCTGGGGTGCCGTGCCTGCAGCAGCTCACAGCTGCCTCCCTCATCAGCAGCTGGCGAGGCACGGCCCAGTGCTGAGAGGTTTTTGCTTTACTGGGCACGATGGCATTAAACATTTATCAACACCAAAATGTAAGAAAGCTTTTTCCTGCAACCACAGCCTAACGCGGCCTGTGCACTGAAGTAGAAAGGGCAGCTCAGGACTCACCTGAAATGCTCTTCTGCACACGTGGCAAGGCAGGGCCCCATCCTGTCCTTCCCATAAAATCACACCAGCCCACAGTGCAAATGCTGCTGGCTCCTTCGGCACCACGGCTGCTGCAGACCCTGGTGCAGTGGGCCACCCCCTGCAGCAGGCAGCCGTGATGGTTTCTCACACACATCCAAGCCGTGGTGATGCCCATGAGAAAAGCTTGGTGACGCTCCCTTCTGCTCATGCCAGGCACAAGGCCTCCCTTGTAGGGGCGGAGACCTTCTTTCCAAGGGAGGGAAACTGCTCAACTAGATCACTCTCGTCCATCATCGCTTACCTTGACCAAGATCTTCTTTAAAGCTCACACAACAGAACAGGCCAGTAACAAATCAGTCTGCATGTTGATGCCACCTCAAGTCCCTTTTTGTGGGGTGAAGACAACCCTCACGTTCAGTGTGTGTCCGAGTCACTTTCTGCAGAGTGGCTGTAGGCCCCATGCAAGCCCCTGCAGGTGAGGAGGATTCACGGGGCTGTCCGAATGACACCAAGCCAGGGCCTCACCACGAGACACCAGGTTTTGGACATGTATCGAGTTTGATTTCAGATCGCATAGCAGGTTAGGCAAAGAACTTTGAAACCAGCTGGTAACATTAAAAATCTTGCCACAAATGGCCAAGAGCAAATATTAGCCATCGGAGAGCAGGATTCAGCAGACAGTTGCCATGAGGGCAAGGTGTCAAGGAGCACTTCTGAGAGAGGAGCAAAGAGTATCACACACCATACACAGCAGCACTTTTCTCTCAGTACAGATTTTATTACAATTTAATTACCAGCTTCATCCCATTACAAAAAAAATGCCATTAATTTGTATAGAATTAAAGAAAACACATGTGAGGATAAATGATTACAAAGACAGACCCTGTGAAGTGCAGCAAACTGTTTTCATTACTTTGTGTAACAGCAACGCTGATTACACAGTTAAGGCAAGTCATTTTTCTGGACTAATGTTTGTGTATGCACAACAGCAGTGAAAAGCATCCACAACGGCAGTCGTTGACCAAATGTTTTAATGTTTTTAATTTATTACAGTATGAGAAAAAAAAAATCACAAATGAAAGAAGGAAGAAAGGTAACTTTGCCTCAGCAGCTTCCAACACTGCAGGCAACAGCTATCAAGTAGCCCTGCATGCCCTGGAGTGAATCATCACTTCATTATAGCTCTCACTTGCAGGCACACCATCCTCCACTGAAGTACTTTAAATAGCAGGCTGTCTTTAAATGGAGCTGTGCAAATTCACAGTATGATCTGTCACTTCGCTTCCCAGCCCTTCGGAAGCAGACGGCCCAGCCAGCCTGCCTCAGCCATTCAGGGGGCTGGGGCCAGCAGCCTGCTCGCTGCTCGGGGGCTGCAACACCACCTAGCTCTCCTGCTGGAACCTAGGGACCCCAGGCACTACGGACAGGACAATCAGAGTTCAGCTTTACTTAAAATCAGAAAGCCCCTTCACGTGAAAAAGCAGGGAAAAATGATGACTTTTGGCTAGGTATCAGCCTTGCAGGAGGCAGGGCCGCACAGCACAGCACATGCTGGTGCTGCTTGATATCCTGCACGCTCCCACACTTTGGTGGCCACACTTCGTCTTGACCAACTTTTCCCTGAGCGCTGTGTTCAGCCCTCCAGATGAGGATTGCTGACCTCATAGCTGCTTGGCACCTTAGCCCTTGATGCTGCTAATGCAAACATTTTTCAGCTTCAACCAGAGTAGCACAAGGTGAGACAAGGTAAGTGGAAAACATGGCTGCTTTTTATTAGCTCCTCTATGTCTACTGTATGTTTATCATGACATTGACAAGAACGGCCTCCATCCTCTGCACGCTCAGCCACCTACTGAATTGCACACAGCCAGGCCAAGTTCCCTGCACAGGCAGCTAGGCGTGCTCCTCAGCACCAGTGCATCTTCAGCCATAAATGCCAAGCTGTTCTCGACAGGGAAGCTGAAAATTTGCAGCTGGCAGGCTCATCCAGAACCCTACCGAATTTATTTTGAAGTAAATAACACTGCCTGCCTAGAAGGACCTGACTCCCAAGCAGGTATATACGTGCTTCCTCCGGGACCCAAATACAGAATTATCACTTCATTTGTCTGCGTTTGCTGCACAGACACACTTGTGGAGAAGCGTATTAAACCTTGGCATTTGTTCCTGAAAGAAAAATTTTCAGAGAAAAAGATTGTCTCCCAACAGGCTCGCCTGCAATGCTCTGTTCTACCCCAGAGAAGTACAAAACACCCACTGAAGTTCTGCCCAACTTCTTTAAGCCTTTTTAAGGACTATGATGGTGCAGGGAAAGGGAAGAAAAGGAGCCTAGTCATTGCTTTCTCTGGAGACTGCATATTGCACAAGCCTCTGCACACGACAGCTTTATAGCTACCCTCACTTTTTAAATTAAAAACTAGCGCTGATAAAGGAACAGATTATTTTCCATTCTTTGCTGTCAGGTCCTGTCACCAACAACAATGGGATGAATCTGAGCTTGTTTTTCCTCCCTCCTCCCAGCCCTGGCCCTGGGGATAGCTTGTCCTGGAATTTTTTTCCTGAGAGGCATCTTTATCTCAAGCAACCTCAAAAAGAAATACAGCCAGAGCCTTCAGTAAGCCTTCCTACTCCCTATGGTTTCAGAGGCTCAAGAAAGCCCCTTGGTGTAATGATCTGGGAGGACCATGTGCTGCTGCACAGCTGCTGTGCTCCTGGGGCAGTTTGGACTTGGGAGGGCTCCTGGCATTGCTGGGCATCCTCGAACCAGCAAGCACAGCAGGGTCTCACCTTCAGGTTAAGCAAGGCACCGACAGCTTCTGCAGGTGTCAGTAACAGATCACAACAATTTGCAACCTGTTATTCTAAGGGTAACGTGGTAAATGACCTAAGCAGAAGCAATCTGCCTAGCAGCAATGAGACTTCTGGTTTTGCTTTAAAATGAGGTGTGACTGTTGCCATTATTTCAAATAATGTTTTTCATGTAAAATGGAATACGCTTCTTCTAATGAGGTTTTGAAGTTGGCTTCAAGGCAAGGATTTAAAGCCTCCTTGGAGGTCAGAAGTATTTTTTCTAGTCCCTTAAAAAGGGGTTGATATAGGATTTAATCAGGAGTGGGGAGAGTAACAATTCATTCCAAATGCTATAAATCAGAGATGGTTTGCTGGAGAAAATCCACCTGTTGTCACTTTTAACAGAAGGCAAGGCACAGTGGAAACAACAGACCTTAATAAAGCCCTTCCCAAGATGGAAGGCAGCACAGCAACAGCTCATGGTGTAACACGGGCAGCAGAGCCTTGCAGTGTGCCCAAAGCAGAGCTGTTCGGCAACGCTATAGGAAACACTCAGCTCTGTCACTGTTCTCTCCCTAATAAGATTCCCCATGGAGATTAGATTGAGCAGACACAAGAGATGGTAGGATGGAGGCAGGGGAAAAGAAGTCGAAATAAACTGCTCTGCTGGGTGTTATTTTGTTTGCCTGGTATTTGTATCATTTCAGATTTTACGCTGCACCAATCAGGCCATTAAGTGTTTATAACATCCCGTGGCCCGCTGCTGATCTTGGGGTATGTCTGTCTATACAAACCACTGCTCTGCTGAGAGCCGCACGGTTACCCCAGGGGAGCTGTTACTGAAACGCCAGCTCTGCAAAGGAGTGGCTGCAGCTGTGTAAAAATATCCAGGCCAGCTCCAGAGCAGCTGCTTCAGGTGCCGGCAGCAGCAGAAACCCCGCAGCCAGGAGCTCAGCTTGGCTCACCTGTCCCCAGAGGGTCAGAAGGAATGCTTAGCCAGGTAGCTGGTGCTGACTTGCAGCATGCTTGCAGCAGTACCACAACCAGGCTGCAGCCCATTTCATTTCACCTGGGTGTTTCAGGTGAGCTGCAGTCACGGCAGTGATGACCATCAGGATGCACTGTCAAGATTTTGCCTACTGCAGACTGCGGCTACTCTTACTTGAGGTTGGCTCTTGCCTCAGTCACTGCAAAGTAGTAGGTTAAAACATTCCGTCACAACAGTAAAAACTGGGGAGCTTTGAGCCCTTTTTCATCACTCAGGCATTTCCTGAAAATACTCCATGGGTCTTTTATTTAGAAATTTGGCCCTGTACCCACTTCCTCCTCTGGAATACACTCCTGCTACAACATCTGGTGAATATTGTGCTGGAAAGAAATACAGTTACTACAAGATAATTTGCCCTGGAGAATATGATGGCATTTTTATAGCATAAAGTTTAAAGCTGGAAGACAATCTTTGGTCTGGATGTTTTGAGAAATCCACTTCAAATGACTTCATTTCTCCAAAAGCTCTGTCACTTGAATAAGATGCAGCAACATCACAAGTTACCATGCACTGAAGGATCCCATGTGAAATTCTAACGGCTTTCAATTTGATTCGGAAGTTGCATTCCAGTGAAAGAGGAGCCACAAAGTATCTTTCTCACCAAGTACAGGGAAACAGTCACCCCAGGTTCTTCATGTACTTGAACAGGCCATGGAAGAACTACCCACTGATAATGTCACTTCTCACAACCATTTGTACTGAGCTAGGCAGGAGCTTAGGTTTCCAAAAGCTAAGAAAACCCAGATACTTCATTTGCAGCCCTGACTCCCTGAACCTCCCTCAAGAATTTTTGTTTTACTCTGTATGCTAAAAATGAGTTCTGCAGGTTTTTCAGGTTTCATCTTCTAGACAAAAAACACATAAAACAACATTATGAACAATCGCAGGCTCTTCAAGTACATATACACATTTTTGGCCATTAAAAAAGTCACAATACTAAGTCCCTGCAAAATACTGTGGATTACTCCAGTTTCTTGGATGTACAGTCCCCAAAACACCTCACTGGTACAGACAAAGCTAACTCTGAAAAATCTTAGTAGTTTCAAGTGCTTCAGATCAGACATTCCAGTCCCCAGGACCCTCCACGGGCTGGGCACTAGCCTGCAGGAGTTCCAGTGCATTTAAACCATGATGAACAGCTCAACATGAGCACGAACAAGGCAGGTGTGGTGAGGCACAAACGGGATTAGAAAACATGGCAAGGATTAGGCATACACAAAGGTAACTGGCACTGAAAAGCCCTGTAGGTACCAGTAGGTACCTGAGGTCAGGTAGGTACCAGTAGGTACCTGAGCTCAGGTAGTAAGGATAAAGGATCTAGACAAAACAGACAATCCAGAGATGGAAATCCATTTCTTAGTAAGGCTTTGAGTGTGTGTGGTGTGTTTTTAAGTGCTTTTCTTAAATTAATTATCATAAAAGACAGTGTAGCATTCTTTAAACAGTTACGTTCCTTCATTCCAGTACAAAAAACATATATGCAAAATATGGCTTAAGACCCATGATCAGTTAGGATATAATTTTATAGCTTGTATTAAAAATACTTTTATCCAAATGATAAATATTTTAAAATAAGCGTTTACAAAAATAAATGGTCCATTCCCATAAGGAAGGACATATATAGCTGAAATTCTGAATACATCTTCAGGCAACACAATTATTGATGAAGCTAGTTAATAAAATCTTTGGTATGAGAGTATAGTACATTAATATTCATGCACCGTTGTCTTCCCTTGGCAGATACACTGTACAGATGTCTAAGTGAAGAGGCAGCTTTTCCTTAATTTCTTGATATGTCTTCCAAATACAACATACAAATATTTCTAACATGTCTTCCTATGATAATAGGAGAAAAGCCCAAGATTCTCCTGGCTCTTCCTATGACTTTCGTATCTAAAACAGAAATGAAGATGGGAGGAAAGAGAGAACATGAACACAGTTAAATTTCATTCTAGCTAGTGCGCAGCATCTAGGAAAAATAAAAATCAATACAAAAATTACTCTAGAGGAAAGCCTGTTTCCTTCAATATTGTATGCATCAACAGCCAAGACAGGATAATGATGAATGTGAGGACTGCTGCAGTCCCAGGCACACAAATAGGAGGTTACTGAGCTAGGTAAGGAGGCAGTTTTGCACCTGAGCATGGCCTTGGATATGAGGGTGGTGTGAGTGTGGAATGTCACATCCAGGTCTGGTGGTCCTGTTACACAGGGGGCATTGCGACTCTGCACAGATACAAAAGAGTAACAAGAACTGGATAAAAGAGCCTTGGAAAAAAGACTTGGAGAGCTTTAGCAGCTTATTTTACAGAGTCGCTCAAGTCATCGAGGCACCAGCACCTCCACAGGGAGACAACATGAAGTGTCAATTGGCACAGAAACAAGGGATTAAGGGCTCTAATCTGGTAGAGAAAGGCATAATAAATTTTCAGCTGGAGCTGAAAACAACTTTGTAAGATACACACTTCTAATACTCTGGACA
Organism: Netta rufina; assembly: GCF_964035555.1. NCBI lineage: Eukaryota > Metazoa > Chordata > Aves > Anseriformes > Anatidae > Netta > Netta rufina. The sequence goes on along the minus strand of NC_140133.1, from coordinate 3,594,135 downwards.
ATTAACTGGGATCAAGGGACGTGATGGATCCTGTTTGTTTTTTTGTTTTTTTTTGACTGGTCCATGAATGATTTTCTGAAAATGCGTCTGTAAAATGCTGGTGACTGAACCCGATGAAGGAAGGTGATGGCAGCTAAGGAAGCACAAGAGTTAACCTCAAAGGTCTAATGGTTCTCTGTTAATCTTAAACCCTGACTCTGTGGGAAGTCCAGCTGAGGGACCGATCTGGGAGCAAAGTGTAACAGCCCAGACATCACCCGAAACATCCAAGAGCCTGTGCTACAGATCAGGGATAGCAGCCCACAGCTCCAGAAAAAAGAAAAAAAAAAGAAAATGACAATGCCCAAATATGACTGCTGTGACCAAGGTGTAAGGACCAGAAGGCATTAATCTAAAATGAAGTTTGGGCTCTGATCCCCACCCACCCTGTAGAGATGGCACTTCCCCCAGCACGTGAAGGCCAAGAGGAAGCAATCCCGCTGAGCCAGCTGCCCGCTCCTGCTGGTGCTGACTCGCTGGTTCCCTGCAGCTGACCCACTGGGACATGCCAGTGCCCTTCCTGCTAAGGGTCGCCACCCTCACAACAGCGCTGGGAGAGCAGAGGCAGGGCTGGGAAGCCGAGCAGGTACCTGCCCTGGCCAGCTGTTACGGAGCAGACAGCAGGGAGAGCAAAACCCAGAGCCAGCAGCAGAGGTGATGCTGTAGCTGTTTGGGCTCAGCAATCAAGCAGAGACCCATAGCCCTGGAACCGGTTGTGCTTCAACAGCTCCAGAAGGTGTGGGAGCCAGGAGGTTTGGGGCTGCTTTCCTGCCTCTGCCTCATGGCTGCTGGGAATCATGACCCATTGCTATAGCAACAGGAGCTCACATGGCTGCTGCCTTTAAAAAGGGCCCCTACTTGCGGCATCTTCTGGAGGCAACCTATCCATTATTTATACCTCGGCATGTCTGAAGTGCAATTTGTATCCTAACCTCATTAATGAATGATGACACCTTGACCCGCTCTATTAAGTAAGCCATGTTAGATCAAGAAGCACACCGCTCTCCCCAGTCACGTGCTAAAGTAAGGCAAAAGAGAGAAAAAACACCGAGGTACATTACCTGAGTGAGAGCAATACCAAAACAATGCAAATCCTGCAGCCACGCTAAAACAAGTGAGGAAAAACACTGGACCTAGAGGAAACGAAAAAGGGAACCCATTAGGACAGAGCAGAGCAGTGGAAGTTTATCTCAGTTCCTAAATCATCAATTGCTTTTAATATGCATAACTAAGTGTATTCAAATGAAGCTAGCACATTCACAATTATGTATGTGCTGTACCTAACCTACTATGAAGTACATCTACTACACCATAATTAATTTTTACTAGTTGCTTTGACATCATTCACTGTTTGCCTCTGTTCACATAACTGTATTCTACTAAACTGAAGTGAGAGCTTCCTTAGGTGTTTTCTTAGTATGAAACTTAGCAAAAACACCTTTAAACACTACAACAAAATGCTAACCAGATTACTGGGACCTCACCCACATAATGTAGTGTTTTACTCCATTGGGTCAATGTACTGCCCATGGGGTAAGAGTACTGAGAAAATACAGCACATGAGATTGCAGTCCCTTACAAGCAGGGCTTCAGGGTTTTGTTTTATCCCATTTTTTGCCTTGTGCCTATCTCCTTTTTCCCTAAACAAACTGCTACTCTCCCTGAATCCTGCTGTGGAGGCAGCACGCTCAAGTTCCACTGGGTTCAATCATGCAAAGTCATCTTTTTGTAAGAAGCGTGCAGAATCAGGCCCTGTAAAAATAACTAATGCTAAAGAAGGAAAACAGAACCAATGCCAGAAGCCCATTCAGTGCCAGCCATCAGTTCAGTTTCCTTGATTGCAACTAGTACACAGGACTTACTTTATTCCTGTAGCTGTATGTCTCATTTATTTTAATAGCATCTATGCACACATTCATATAAAATGTAGCAGGAAGGGACTGCATGCAATTATATATACAGCTATTCACAAATTATGCTTTCATAACAAAAACAAATATTCTTGTTCCTGTTTACAATTCTGAAGTACAGAGCCACACGCATACCTCAAACCTCTCACTAGAAACACTGCTTTAATGCGTCTGCCTGGAATTACATGCAGCTTAATGCTGATGTTCAATAAAACCTTTCTAATTCATACTTATCCATATACAAAAGCCTCACAAATATTTATATCAGCTTCTTTATCATCTAATATTCTATTTATATTTATGACTTCCCTATGAATTAAACTACACCTATCAATTTAAGGAAAAACGTACGCTAGACTAACAAATCAGTGGGAGCCAATCACATGGACATGGACATTAAAGAAACAGCAGTGGAGCAACAACTTGGTTGCTCTTTCAGATGTAACCTCCCTAAGAGGGTCACTAGTAGCTGAGCAACCTCCAGTCTGATGGTGGCTCTTTCATCAGCGTGAGGAAGAAGAGAAATTATTTCATTTTCTTATTTCTGAGAACCTTGTCTGATCTTCCTATTATGCTGCAATCAGCAATAGCAGTGTGAACAAAAACCTGAACAGCAAATTGGTTAAATATTCAAAGAAGTGACACACAAATATACGTCGAACTAAACTGTGTTTCTGCCCTTTGTTTCAGTCTTCTATTAGGAGGGAAACTGCCAAAAAAGCACATAAGGTGCTTTTAATATCCCATAATTGAATGCGAATTTCTATATAAAACATCAACTAAAACTTAAATGATACGAGTTCATTATGAATTTCAAAAAATTCATCTTTCTTTCAGTTTCTTCAGCTCTTCAATTTCTTTCCAAAATATCTTTCTGTGAATAAAAAATATATGCCTCTCTGTAATCTGGACATCAAAAAAAGCAAGAGGAAAAAAACACGTTTCCCTAAGGAAAATATAGTTAAGTTCATCCTTGCTTATTTTCCTGTCTTTCTTTTTAAATGATTTGCACTTAAATTGAAAGCTTTAAAAAAAATCAAAAAATTTGAAAGCTATACAGAAAAATTGATGGCCTTGTGCAAAGCCACAGCAGCAGCAGCTGAATAGCCCTTCCTATTCAAACCCTGAACAAATCATAGGAAATGAAGAGTTTAGCTAAAACAAAGCAAGTAAAATACCATTGTGAATATTGATTAAACTCTACGGTCTCTTGAATTTCCTGGCACTGTTTTCCTCAACAGCAGCTCAGTATGCTTTCCTCCATTAATTCCATTTAAATGGTGACAGTAAAGATACCATAAAACAACCAATTTGTTACATGAAATGCAAGTTACATGATAAAATAAATTGCATCATAATCTGAAAAGCCATTCCATAAAGTGACAATGTATGCATTTATTTACCCCTGTCATTTAGCATACATTTCTCCATCTCAGAGTCTATCTCTGTGGAATCTGTGGTTTCTAGAAATAAAAGCAATACATCACAAGTTAGTACTCAGCTCAAGCAAACACACAAACATAATCAGCACATGCTAAATTCTGCAAAATACCACATTTCAGAAAAATATCATTTTTTGACAGGAAATATTAGCCCCTCCCAAAATAAATCATTGCTACAGTTAAACCTGGATATATTTTGATCAAAAGACAGAGTTACACCATCATTTGAATGCACTATAAATAGCTATAAATGGTTGCAGCAACACCTCTGATCTGGTTAGGCTCTAGCCACATAAGTAACATCACACACAGCCGTGCTGGCATTCAGACATGAGGGACAACTACTGAAAACCACTGGCACGTGAGTACTTTACGACACTCAAATTGTTTCCCAAGTGAGAAAAGCAGGAGCTAATCCTTCCGTAATGCCAGAATCTTTCATTGTGCTAAATACAAAATATTTGTGAGCCAACAACGAATGTGCTAATCTGAAAACAACCTTTTGATTTAATGTAGCACTATCCTTTCTGGTCCGTTCTTGAGTAAATCTCCATGCTTGAATATATCTGGCAGATGAAGCACTCAGAACGAACTGCTTGGCACAGATTATTTATCCAAATTCTGCTTTCAGCTAAATACTTGTACAGCTTCTTTTTGAAATCTGTAGGTGTTTTGAGCTAACACCTGGCACAAATAATTTTTGCCTCTAGGTAGCATTTTTTATTTTTTTTTTCTGCAAAATCAAGTTGAAAAGGAGGTTGACCTTAAGACAAGATTTTCAAGAGTTAGCAGCTATAAAATTATTTTTCTGAAATACAAGAAAGTTGTGCTGTTGCTATTTTTTCCCTTTATTTAGAGTCATCCCATGCAGGTTTACTCCAAGTTAGCGCTCTGCACACGTAAGATATAGGGATAACCGCAGAACAGCTTTTGGAAGGGCTTGAGGAAGAATAGTCATTTAGGCTCTCCTAAAAACATGGTCTGAAAGCATAACAGGATGGGTGAGAGGACACTAAGAAAGCAGTTGTGGAGTAAAATATCTAAGCAGCATCTTTGTTTTACTAGAACAGGCCCAGACTGATTCTTTGCCCATTTCATAGAATCATAGAATATCCTGAGTTGGAAGGGACCCTTAAGGATCATCAAGTCCAACTCTTGACACCGCACAGGTCTACCCAAAAGTTCAGACCATGTGCCTAATTTCTTGCATATTCATGCACAGAGACAAGGTGAAGCAGAGCCTCCACCTCTGCTTTGGGCAGGGATCTGCAGCTGATTTTTTTTTTGCTTTCATAAACTTCTTGGTAGACAAGAGGTTTTTTTGTTTGTTTGTTTGTTTGTTTTTAAAAAGGCACAAAGTCAGAGTTTCAAATTTGATGGTCAATAGGACAGAATTTGAGACAGGTCTAAGCTGATGTTCTCCTGCACAACAATTTGGTGCTACATGAGGTGTCCTGGAAAGCTGCCCTGTACACCTGCCCTCAGCCAGACCGCGAACGCTCATCTCCCACATTACAAACATCCCTCTCGGGGGGGGTGACAGCACAGCACTCAAGCAGAACAGAAACATCTGAACCACTTTGCTGCAGAGCTTGAGTCACACTGGGGGAGAAAGGATTGCTGCAGAGCCTCCATGGTGTGCTCTGCATCGATGGCAATCTTACGTAGCCTGCCTGTTGTGAGGGACGTCCTCTCTAGATACTCTAGTAAAGAAATCCCCGCACTCCACGGGAGAGCACAGCCAACTCTGCACTTCTGCCAAGCTATCATTTGGTTGAACTGAGCTGATCCTTTATCTTTCTAATCCGTGTCAGCTTTGAGAGAAATAAAACCATTTTCTGAGTCACATGGAAATCCTGTTTGGCTTCAATAGCTTTGTCCATGTTGTGTGCCTTCTCCACCCTCTAGTGGGAATTAGGAGACATTGCTAAACATTGCACTTGCAATATTATACTTGAGGCAAAGAAAAGAAATCTTGTTCTAGCACAAATACTGAAGTTCTTTTTGTAATGAAAGAGAAGTCTTTGAAAGGTTCTCCTTTGTAGAATATGTTTTTGACTACTCCTATGAGTAACATAAAAGTTGCACATGTTGGAGGTCTGAAGGATAATGCCTGTAATATTCAAAATGATTCAAGTTCACAGAAATGAGAAATTGTAGCTTATACTGAAGAAGTAGCTTTTTCTGAAGAATTAAATCATATGTGGTTTTAGCTCAATATACTGCACAGATGTTTTTCAGCCTTTCAATCCAGAATGCAGACATTTGTTTTAGTTACAGAACTCGTAAGAAGCAGCAAACACATTAATGCAAACACTCTCATCACCTTACTTCCTCCTTGGGTCAATACAAGGAAACTGCACAATCTCACCATGTAGTACTGATTTAACTCAGTTATTTAAATTGTTCTCATCGCTCTGAGGATGGTGACATAAGATTGTACCAAGACACAGGGTATTAATGACTTACAACTGTTACTAGGAGTCCCTCTACATAATGCAATTGCGGATAAATAGCTTGGGAGAACCATGAGCAGCTATTTTTTGCTTTGACGCAGCCTTAGCACATGTACTTGTTATGTGCTGTCTGAACATGAGAAGGCCCTCACCCTGCATGGCTCCTCAAGAAAAGCTCTCTCAATTAACCAAGGGGCCGGGATGAGCATGTTCATGTTCTAGCTAACAGTCAAAAAAAAGTTGCTCAGAGGCCCTGTGCAAGCTTCCTCTCTGCTAGTCTGTCCAGGTGTGACAACAGCACAACGCAGTGTGAGGGGCCATCTGCTCAACATCTGCACACCTACCCATGTGAGTTTTATGGGTACTGATGAACCTGTGCACAGCTGTGCAGTTTCTAGTATCCAGCTGAATTCAGACCATCTACAGGGCATGTAGTCAGGCCTCGGCAAATGTATACAGATAAGGTAAGAGCCATGTTCAGAAATGGCTTGTAGAAGATAAGAGTTATTGAACGTTAACAGAGTTTAAATTCTTAAAACATCAATACACGCTTGAAATTATATTCTTAGTGACTACACTAAGACTTCTTAAGTTGCTCTTAATTACTAAAGGCTGTCTGCAGCCTTCTAGTCAGCCTGGCAGGAAAACCTGTCGCCCTTCACCTCTAACTCAGATAAAAGTGATAGATCGAAGACTATTTGATTCAAGAGCCTGTTCTCTGAAAGGGCATGGCAGCTGCAAGGTGAATAGCAGATCAAAAGCACTGCCTTAGATCTGCTGCAAGGCTGAATCAATAGGGATTCATGTTCAGCTGAGATTCTGAGGCAGGGATGGGCCCGTTCAAGGGAGTTTGGGTATAGGATCTGGAGAGTTGGGGGAGCTTTGCAGCCTTCCTGTGCAGGCAGTGAAGTGGCGCAGTCTACCAGCTGTTATGTTTATGCTGCACAGACACAAACCTTTTCCTTCAAAAAAGGAAGGCTGAACAAAACTAGACAATGATGTACCTTAAAAGGTAATTACAATTTTGCCTGCTTTTTTTCTGCCAGTTGCATGCCATACTCCAGAAATAAGAGAAAGAGTAGATTTACTTGTTGGTCTTTTGTTTCTTTAGACTTAGGAACTTTTGATGAAACAGTTTGAATCTAAATAGTGTTTGACCCACGTTACTAAAACTTCCTCTGGCACATATCTGTGGAGATTTTATAACTGGAATCAACTGACTGGTGAAGCATTAGTACTGTTAGATATTAGTACTGTTAGATATTTCTTAAGGAATTCTTAAACTGCAGTCCCTTTGCACCTTCACTAACCCATATGCAGGAGCTTTCCCTCAAGCTGCTCAAGTCATTTCAGCATGCTGGAGGCCTAAACATATTTCCCATCCATTTTGAATATTGTTCTTTTCTCCAGTTCACTAGGCAGGGAAAAAAAAAGAAAAATCAACATACAGTGATTCAGGCTTGATACTTTTCCTTAAAGAACTTAGCTTCTTTGCAGTGTAGTGTCAAATCTGAAGTTTGGGCTTCAGTCCTTCTGGACTATGTCCATGTATACATATACATATTTTTGGTGGGAAGTTTTATGGACATCAATCAGGCACGCCAGATGCACAAAATGAGCCCTAAGTGACTAATATTGTAGTTCAGCATTGCAAAGGTACATGGATGAAACATGATTTAGCAGTGTTTGCTTCATCTTAAAGTAGACACAACTGGGTGATTTACAGATTGAGATAAAGGCAAGTTTCTTAGCCACTGGGTTTTTAAGCTTAACAAATTGAAGGTTTTTTTATTCTAATACTCTGACTTGTTGTGAAGAAGAGTAAACACTGATGAAATAAAAAATCCATGAAGAGCCAATGTTACAAAGAGAGAAATTGTCCCTCATATGAGCTATACTGCTGTCTTACATGTAGCACTTAAAACGTTTCAAGCATGAGTGCTCGTATTTCTAGGTTATCAAATATTTTTTGAAATCCCAAACCCACCAACAAGAAGAGCTATGCAATCAAAATCCCTTACTGCTTTTTTAAAATTCCAGTCAGATGAAATCCTTACATTAAATATATATATATATACACACGTAAATAATCTGAACAGATCATCTGAAATGAGATTTCATAATACATGGATAAGGAAATCCACAATTCATTCAACGTACAAATCAACTTACTCAAGATTTTCCTGCTTGGCAGGTCATTATACAGCTGTTCAGCATTGATCTGTAGAGCTCTGTAAAATTCTTGACAGTGTCTGTCTCCTTTCTTTTGAAGGTGCTTTATCAGATATGAGAGCCTGGTATGGAGTGATGCCTTTGGATTCCTGAACTGTAAGAGAAAAACACTCATCAGAAGAGAGACTACAACAGCTGGAGAACAATCTTATATCACTTCACAATATGCCAAGAAATAAAGATATTGAGCTCATGTTACATTTGATAAAACAATGGGCCAGAAAATTAGGGGAACCTAAAAAGGACATGCTTGGGACTCTTCAAGACCCTGAGCTCCATCTGGACAGCACTGCTTGTTGGAGAGCATATTGCCTCTGCTTTCCTTCTTTTCTTTTTTTTTTTTTTTGCTGTCTCAATAAAGTGACAGCTACTTCACATTTGATGTTTCCTCTGTATTCAAACTAACGTGGTACTTGCCACTCCACAATTTGAGTCTGACAGCAAATAGGAAATACCAACAAATGCCATGTTTTCAGGTTTTCCCTTAGATACCTAGCAGTGATCACCCAAAAAGGTATTTTATACTACTTATATTAGTCCCAATATTGGAGTGTTCATCATCCCAAGATTACACATCTCATTGCTTCCAGAACTGCTGCATACCCAGTGCAGCATTTATGAATTCTCATTACTCAGGCACGACGGCAAGCAGCTGCAGAAGAAAGCTCTTTTTTTCTGTACTCTAAAATGTGATGAATATTAGAAGACCTTACAAAGAAAAATGAAAATGTGTACCTTACACACATCAGACTGATCTCAGCTTATTTGGAAAGTGTCCAAAGTCATTCTCAGCAAAGCATTAGATTTCATACCAGTACAGTAGATAATATTTGCAGTACATTTAGTTAGGATCAATTCATTCTCTAGGGGGATGGGAATACAATGCATCTGATACAACACTCCTTATTCTGGCAAAATTTCCACAAGGTCAAATAGATACATCAGGAATGGTAAGCTTCCTAAATGCTCAGAGATGACAGAAACTTGCCTGGACCTACATGAAAGTAGCTCGTTACTATTTGCTAAGTGTAGAAATCAATCAAAAAAAAAATCATAAATTCCTTTTTCATTTATTTTGAAGACCTTGAGGAAATTAGACCATCTTTAATTGTGCACATGATACTGATTGTCGTAACTTGGTGGCTGGATTGGCTCAGCTGATGACGTAGCGCTGTTCTCCACCACCAAATCACTATTTATCCCCATAAAGTTTGACTGAGAAAGAATTAGATCTATGCTTTCCTATTGCAGAACTACTCATGTGCCAAAACTCTGAGCCTTCTGCAGACAATGCAATCAGTAGAGGGCAAGTACAAGCTGTTACAATGAGGATCTGGGAAGCTTTTAACTGCCTTTCAGTCTACACAGGTTTAAAAGATCTTTCTTCCTAAAAACAGCTACCTGTTTTTCATAGCTCAAGGAGGCCTTCCTCCACGTACAGCTAGACCTCCTGAAGATGTTACTAACTCCATCCACTTCTCAGCCCCAACAATTATAGAAGACAGCAATGAGGTGAAGAAGCAACTCAGCTCACATGTACCTGACCTAGTCTTTGAGCTGCTACCAACAGAAAACAGAGGGTATTATGTTGAGAAAAATAGGGATAGAATTTTCTTAACACAGAAGTTTTCTTGGCACTTCACTGTTTGAAGATACATTTGTTAATCCCCGAAGTGCTGAAATACTACAGAAAGAACTGCTAATATAAGTGCAAATTAAGATGAGAAAGAACGCCTAGGCAGATATTGAAGAATGTGGGCTTTTTAGTGTGAAAGGCTCACTAGACAGCACTCAGAAAAACAATGCAACATTCAGAGAGATAATAAAATTCATTACGTTACCTTTTCTGCTTCTGTATCGGTGAGAATTTGGGGGTAGACTCTATTAAGCTGAAGAATAATTTTATCAACCACTTGCTCATTCAGTCGGCTATTGCTTGTAAGAAAATACATGTCATGTTGCAGCCGCTGACAATACGACTGATCTAAGAATAAAATAACACAAAGAACAAGACACAGTAAGTAATATCACAGTAAGCAAAATCACAGTAAGCAAACTATTTTTAAGTCCTGTACATTCCACTTTCCTAACAGTGGTTAAATGCATAAAATAGAATTATTACCATCACATAAGTTTTGAAAGCCAAACATATCAGGGATATGTAACACAGCCACATGCTTTCAAAGACCTGTCCATTAAAATTACACAAGCCTGACCCCCTGGCTAGTCACTGGTACTGCCCTCTCTTTCCAAAGGCTCTAAATTATTTGGATGTCAAGCACTAACCAATATCTAATCATATTGAGAGCATCCATTCGGTCCTAATATTGTTAAATCACTGAACATTTTCTGCCATTTATAAATACAAAGTCAGATTGCAGAGCTTAAAAATAACATCTTAAACTAACTTTTCTGTAAATGTGTTTCATAGATGTTCTCTATTACATAGCACAGTAAAAGGACTTAATTTGGCTTCAAAGGACGTAAGCAGCTGATACCAATACACAGAGCAGTGCTGGTCTTTGCCTGCTGCTTAGGACCCGATGATGACAGCGGCTGGCGGTACAGGACGGGGTGCAGGGAAGCTCGCCCAGACAGTCACAACAGGGCTGAGACAACTTGGCACCAATGTCACCCAACCTGCCAAGGGTTTAGTGCTGCCTTTTGTCTAACAGGAGAAGCCAGCCATGTGCCCAGCATAAACTGCCCAGACTGAAACAAAACTGGAACATTGGGAGCAAATCTCTGTTAAAGGGCCATGAATTTTTTTAAAGAAGGAATCCTTGCATTCCACCTCACCCAGGAGAGGGGAGAAAGAGAATTCAAAAGCAGTAACTTTATTTTATTTTCTTTTTTTTACTGTGACACTGTGTGTGTACACTCAAATACTCATTCCAATAAAACACCCTTTTATATTAATCCAGACCTCTGCAAATGCACAAATCCACACTTGCTATTGTTTTGGGCACCATTTCCAATTTGACAGCAATGGCTTTTGCAGGAGTTTCACTCTTAGAGCATAGCTTTCCCTATAGCTATTAGTGTGTATTGCCCATACTAAAATACAGACACAAGTTCAGGCAGGTTCCACAGGTTACTGCGCCCTTATCAGATTCAGAAATGGAACATCTGTGACAATGTTTTAAGTGTTAACGTCTGACCTGCGCAAGTGTGCTCTACCAAGTCCACCGGTCGATGTAAACTGCTAAAGTTGAGCGCATCACACCCGAGCAGCACAGGAAGAAAAAAAAAGGAAAGAAAAGGAAAAAAAAGCACAGTACCTTCCCCCTGCTTAAAGCACATGCACAGGTTTTATGGTATTTTGGCTACCAGAAAACACACCATCATCACTTCTCTGTGCCCTGTGATTTAGAGAAGACAAACAGAAGAATTAAGGAGAAAGCCAGAAAATGAATGCATGATGCACTGTGCCTATGCACAGCCCTTGCTCTTTCATAGTTGTCTTTTTTTTTTTTTTTTTTTTTTTTTTTTTTTATTACACTGTCCTTTTCCTGCGTTTGTATAGTACTAACAGCATTTGCAGGAAGGAGCTCAGGAAAACCTCCCAGTGTGATCACTGTGCAGTAACAACTTCTCTGCTGCCAGTGCCACTCCTGCTCAAACAAAAACACAGCTATTGATACTGCACAGAGCGGCATTCCACAGGCAAAACAGAACTGGAGTCACATTCTTACTTTTTATTACAAACACATTATTTTCATATGTTTCTAATTCCTAGCCTTCCCACTTCTCTCTTCCAAGGCAGACTTACAGTGTGCTGTTAGAAACACAGTGCACTGACACATTTGCTGAGCAAATCTGTTTTGCTGCACTAAGTTCAACAAAAGGACTGAAATCAAACTTCTCCTCTTCAAATCCACTCATCTGGATGCGTGACAGGCTCAGGTAGGACTGGGACATAACACGAACAGGGCCTCAGGCACCAGGGTACCATCAAGTTGTCTGTCTGTGCCAATAGGTTTTGGGGAATGAGATGCCATGTCACCTGCTTCCTCCTTGCCACCCAGTGAGGACAGATTCCTCCTCCTTCCTCTGCCTCAGCTACATGATCTGAAGTGTCTCTGAGCATCACAAACAACTCTGTACATCCTGCACGCTTACAAAAACACACTTTGAACCCGCGGCTTACAAGCTAGTAGAGCCATTAAACTTCAAATAACACCTTGACATTCAATAACAAATGACAACAAGTGCTAAAAGCAAGGCAAAGATCCAACAAACAGGATATATACTAGTTAGTAAAATAAAAACAGCACTGAAGTGTCATCTCTTCTGGTTCCCACATGCCCCGTTACTGCCTCGTCAGCACAGATTCCCATGCAGGCAGCACAAGGAAGTCTATCAGAAGCAGTTACACCTATGAAGTTAATTGTGACCAGCTGATGATCACATTTAAGCTGAGATCATTTTCTGAGCACTCAGGTGCACTCCATGTCCTCACAGTGCTTTTCATTTACACACACTCACTGAACCATCATCAGTCTTATCAAAGGCTTTTTGCTGCCATCTGCAACCTGCACACTTGTGCACCACAGATTACATTACGTAGCGTAAGCCTCACTGAGATTTCAGGAGTGGCTCCATTTTCCTCCTGTTTAAGACAAAATGCTTGAGGAGAGAGCAAGACAGCGCTCTTAGCAGACATTGCTTTCTGTGCCTGCCAAGGACAAACCCTAGGTCTGGCTCAGGTGCCTGCAGGATGTTTTTCCAGTCCCATGGGCTGCTCCGTTTCCAAGAGTTACCTCTGAAGCGGCCTGCTTCCTGCCCCACAAAGACGCTTCACCCACCTGTACCATCACCTCCAAACCACCTCACTTCAGGATGTAGGACTGGGTGCAAGGTTTAAAATGTTCTGGAGAGAGGTTATTGAGCTCAACACCAGTTCAACACCAAGAAGTAACCTCCAGCATCTCCCTGGCTTCTTCTGAAGCCCCCCAGCTCTCCTGGGACGCCGAGAAGTCTCTGCTCAGCCCACAGGAGCAATGGCAGTGTTCAAGCTCCTGGTAGACCAGGAAAGAGAACGCCCACGGAGGCCACCCACCAGTGCAGAACTGTGCTCCAGCTGCTAAATTAAATAAATAACAATAATAAATTCCACACCCGCAAAACCCCACCAATGCTAGCGGCTGGGACGTGGCACCCTGCCCTGAGGTGATAAGGCTATCTGGAAAGCACACACATGCATTCCAAACCCCACATGCTGCTCTGTGGCCCAGTGTGCCCAGGCCTGTCCCAGCCACCTCCTGTCCCCACCAGTGCCACCAGCAGACACCAGTGGCAGCTTGTCCCCAGGCCACTGGGCCCTGCCCGGGGCAGCCAGCTGGGCCCTGCTGTAGCACAGCGGCCCGGTGACCCGCCATGTTCTGCCCCAGCACGGCAGTGCTCTACAGCAGTCTCACCAATGCTTGTCAGTACTGAACACACCCTTCACTTACATTTTTAAATAAAAGAAGCCCAAAGCAGCTAGCTTCACACCTGCAGTGAAACTACCAACACATTTTCAGGCTCTAGGAATCCAGGAGCTGGTGGTCTGGGACATTTCACATACCCACCCTTTATCTCACTGCCTCAAAGAGGCAACAGCTATTGGAAAGAAAATCTTAAATCTCTATGCCACGGTGACTGTTTTTAAGCAGAAGCCACCGCAGCATTGCAAGGACCATCTCATTATTGGCTGGTGCTTGCCCAGAAGCCTGAAGCAGCAAAACCACGGACCTTGACCACAGCTACAGTGCCACGGCATGGCCAGACATTTTAACACCCCCCAAATGGTGTTGCTAGCTGCTGGCACTGACAACACAAACATGTCGCTATCAGGTCGCTGTCATAAACTGCTTTGTAATTTTCATTCTGCTTAATTATTCTTTCCTTAGAAGACCCCATATTGTTTTGTACATAAGGAACAACAAATGGGACAGAGCAAACTGGATTTTTGCTTCCACCCCCCTTGTGTACTCTCTTTCATAACCTACTTTTGCTGCCCTTTCAGATAAAAAACACGTGGCCCAGTGGCCATACCATCCTTACATTGCATTTTAGATTGCCACCTACGTTTAACACTGTAAAACAAACAAACAAACAAACAAACAAACAAACCCCCATGGCTGAATTTCAAATTTGTATGCCTGTGGTCAGTCATTCCTCACAGCAATGTGCCACTAAACTGTGCTCTGTGCTGTAATCCATGCAGGGGCCCAGGGAGCCTGAACACTGCCAGCTGCCTGAAGCCAGGCAGGTAGGCATTTCCAATGAACACCTCCACCAATATTTACATAAGGACTCACGATACTGTCTCTTACACCACTATATATTTTTATGGTGCTGTGTTCTGTTTGGTTTCCCATTAAAAGCCTCCTTCAATTTACCAAGCAAACAGACAAGATAAAGCAGAAAAATTTAAATGCAACAGACGCAAAACCCCAATACATCTCTCCTGTTCTTCATAACAACACATATAATTTGTGAACATCAGTTCTAGAAACTTAATGGTATCTGCTAGGTAATGTAAACACGAGTCGCAACTTCCTGTAAAACTTGCTCAATCATTTTCATAAACCTCACAAAGGCAATCTGACAATTAAAACCTCAAGGCGTGGGTCCAACTACTTGCATGTATGTATGCGAACTCCCTGTTAAAGCATCTCAGCAAAGAGCTGAAAAATCAACGAAATGTTAGTTTTTACTCTAATTTAGTTGTTGGCTTTCCCCTTTCAAGGGCCTACCTAAGAAAGGCATGCTGAGGATTTAAGAGGGAATCTGGCTGCAGAGAAGTGGACCCAGATTATCAAATCACACTGGTTACCAAATGTACCCGTGATGAGGGACTAGTCTGCTCCTCTGGCCTGGAATCGGTGATATTGAGCTAGAAGACAGCTTGCCCCTCTCCCAAGCTTCACTTACACAAGGCCACCACTGCTACCACAAGGTAAGTGCCTTGACAGCAACTTCAACAACTTATCTTTATCTGGACGTCTTTTAAAAATACAAGATAAAACAAAGAAGTGTTAAAATGCTCTTTATACTTGAATGTGGCATTATTTTACGTGGTCCTTCAACCTTCATATGAAAAATAAGTAATTGGGCTCTAAGGTAACCAGGAGAGCTCATCCTGCAGGTGCAGTGGCACAGTCTCACTGAGCAGAAGGCTGGGACCAGGTGTAAGTGACAGATTTCTTTCAGTCATCGCGCACTGCACAGCCGGCCTGCTCTAGCGTGAAATCTGGTATGGAAGTAACTCTGCCCTGAGGAATTCTTTTGCCCACATACATTACAGCCCCGCTGCTTTTGGTGGAGAAACACATATGCTTAATTTCACACACACGCCTGATCCCATTTGCTGACTCTAACCCTCAGCACAACTCACGCATCTCTCCGTAAAACCTGCAGAACTGATGCCAGCACTGCAAGGCAAGCTCCCTGCTCCAAGTGCCGGAGCGAAACCTTGACAGGGAGCTGGGAAACAGGCGGCCTCGGTCCGGCCCCGCGGCGTGCAGCGAGCACCTCCCGCGGCCCCCGGCTTGTGCAGCACGGACCGCCCCTGCCCAGCAGCCGCACACGTCCCGGTGACTCACGAGCTGGTTTTGGCTCGCGGAATTAAATTAAACCCGGGGGCGGCTCGGCCTCGGGATCTCAAGTTTTTAGGACCCGACAGCGCCGGGGACCGATCGCGCGGCGGCAGGTAAACAAACGCGCAGCCCAGAAGCAGGGCGGCACGGAGAGGTACAGGGCAAACACGGGGTGCTGCCGCAGGGCGCCCAGTATGAGCCAGTACAGCCCAGCACAGCCCAGCATGACCCAGCACAGCCCGGCGCGGGGCTGCGCTGCGAGCGGCGGCGCCCCCCACCCCGTGCACCGCCCGGCCGAAGCCCCAGCCCCTTCCCCAGCCCCTTCCCTTCCCTCCCGTTCCTCACCGGCCATAGCGGCCCGGCCCGGCCCTTCCTGCTGCTGCCGAGCGCGGCGGGGCCGCCCCGGGGCTGGGCAGCGCCGCCCGCCCCGGCCCGCCCCCGGGCGGCCCTGACAGCCCCGTGTGTGTGTGACAGCCGTGTGACAACCGCGCACCAGCCGTGTGACAGTCGTGTGCAAGAGCAGCCCGCGTTCCTGCGGTGCGGCCGCGAGGGGTGAACCCAGCCCGCGGGTCCTCAGCCCCGTCCCAGGAGACCCTCGGCTCCCCTCGGCGGCAGAGGAGTGCGCAGCGAAGCATCCGATTAGTAAGGGCGTGTTTGCTTCCGAGGAAGGAAGTGCAAGGAACTCTGTGTACTTTAAAAGCTCCCGTCAGCATAAAATTTCATAAACCTTTAATTACCCAGCAAGGTGTGGAGACAAAATGATATTCCCAGATATAAACGCTGTGGAGAAGCAAGGCTGAACCGTATGTTTGCGAATTAGAATCATAGAACATCCCGAGTTGGAAGCGACCCATAAGGATCAGCAAGTCCAACTCCTGGCACCGCACAGGTCTGCCCAAAAGTTTAGACCAAGTGCACAGTCCAAACACTTTTTAAATTCAGACAGGCTCGGTGCAGTGACTACGTCCCTGGGGAGCCTGTTCCAGTGTGCAACCACCCTCTCGGTGAAGAACCTCTTCCTGATGTCCAGCCTAAACTTCCCCTGCCTCAGTTTAACACCATTCCCGAGGGTCCTATCACTGGTGTTTACAGAGAATGGGTCACCTGCCTCTCCACTCCCCCTCCCGAGGAAGTTGTAGGCAGCGATGAGGTCCCCCCTCAGCCTCCTCTTCTCCAGGCTGAACAGGCCCAGTGCCCTCAGCCACTCCTCATATGTCTTCCCCTCTAGGCTCTTCACCATCTTCGTTGCCCTCCTCTGGACACTCTCCAACAGTTTAATCTCCTTTTTGTACTGCGGTGCCCAGAACTGCACACAGTACTCGAGGTGAGGCCGCACCAGCGCAGAGTAGAGCGGGACAATCACCTCCCTCGACCAACTAGCGATGCCATGTTTGATGCACCCCAGGATACGGTTGGCCCTCCTGGCTGCCAGGGCACACTGCTGGCTCATATTAAACTTGCTGTCAACCACAACCCCCAGATCCCTCTCTGCAGGGATCTGCTCTCCAGCGTCTCATCGCCCAGTCTCTATGTATAGCCAGGGTTGCCCCGTCCCAGGTGCAGGACCTGGCACTTGCTTTTGTTAAACTTCATGTGGTTGGTGATCGCCCAGCTCTCCAATCTGTCCAGATCCCTCTGCAAGGCCTTTCCACCCTCAGCTGAGTCCACAACTCCTCCAAGTTTGGTGTCATCAGCAAATTTGCTCAGAACTCCTTCTAGTCCTACATCCAAATCATTTATAAAGACATTGAAGAGGACTGGCCCTAAAATGGAGCCTTGAGGGACCCCACTAGTGACCGTCCGCCAGCCTCATGTGGCCCCATTAACCACAACCCTTTGAGCCCTGCCCGTCAGCCAATTGCTCACCCATCATATGATGTTTTTGTTAAGTTGTATGCTGGACATTTTGTCCAGTAGAATCCTATCGGAAACTGTGTCAAAAGCCTTGCTGAAGTCCAAAAAGATCACATCAGCTGGTTTCCCTTGATCGACTAGACAGGTGATCTTGTCATAAAAGGAAATCAAATTTGTTAGGCAGGACCTACCCCTCATGAACCCATGTTGGCTGGGACCAATGACAATTGTGATGAAGGAATATGTTTTTACTTTTTTTTTGTTTGTTTGTTTTTGTTTTGTTTTGTTTCTTAACTATGATATCTGGTATTTTTCTAACAGAAAAGTTTGTTTTCTCCTATGGTAAAGATACAGCATGATTTATAATTATGACTTACGTTGAAAACACGGCACCCAGTTAACACACTGCTGCCCTGCACAGCCCTGGGCATCTTCAGGCACTGGCTTAAGAAGACACTTTTCACTAAGACAACTTGGTTCTGTTACACAGCAAGTTCCCGAGCAGCACAACACACCCTTGCACTGGAAACAAAACCTTTGCATGGGTGGCCACAGAGACAAAAACAGCTGAAGGGTTAGCCCGTAAGAAGTTGTGTGTCTGTGCCATTTAAACCCTAATGGGTGAGGAAGTTATAGCAGTGTACTGGGATTAGTTAGACAGATGATAAAACATACAGCCCTTGCTTTTGGTGATGCAGTGTCTTGGGAGCAGACACCTGAACATTTAGATGGGACCCAGGAAGAATCCAGATCTTTCCTGCATTGCTCTTCCACAGCCTGCTGGTCCCTTGCTTCTTCCAGAAGTGCTTGGCTGCGTGCTCTATGGAAAGTCTGGGTTTATATACATATATATAGGTTTACATGCTCCCAGACTGACTGGAAGCTGTATTTGGTGCACGTGTCAGCAGCAGATTTTAACTTGCTGTGTGAAGCCTAAAAATGAGGCCAGTGCAGTGCATGAGCCTGCAGGTCCCAGCTGCGACCCCGGCAGGGTCAGGAGAGCTGCGCTCACTTGGTGCTGGCTGCAAGCAGGGGTCAGCCAGTAACAGCGCTGGGTTCGACCCGTTGGAGACCTCTGTGGGTTCAGATCGCAGCTCCTTCAGTGAGATTTTGGCCCAGCTCCGCCACCGAGCTTGCAGTGCTGAAGCCTGATGCCCGGCCTGCTCAGGCCCACAGTGCAGGCAGGGGCTGCGAAAGGAACCGGGGAGGACTTTCCTCACAGCCGGCTGCACGTCCCTGCAGGAGACGGCTCAGCTAAGCCTAGGCCTGGCCACGGAGGGGGAGAGGTGGAGTAAAACAGAGCCTTTGCGGGAAGTTTGCGAGTGCTGCCACTTGGCGGTGTGCGGGAGGAAGGGCCATACCCGGCACCAGCCCTGAGAAGCTGCGTGGGGATGGATACCGGGCTGTCCTAGCAGGGTCAGGCAGTCCTCAAGTCTTCCTCCAGACCTCTGAGCTCTGCAATATTCTCGCCTTCGTTCTCAGCGCCTGGCCTTCCCTGCCAGGTTGGCATTTCCACCCTGGTGGAGCACTCCGGGGGCGAGGCTCCCACCCGGCGTCACATCCAACACCTGCACCCTCTGAGCCTCGTCTCTGTGGGGCTAACACAGGACATCCCCCTGGCCAGCAACCCTGAGCTTTTGCAAGCCAGCCTGTTACAACCACCTTAATTAGCAAATGAGATACCCAAGACCCCACATTTACTCCTGAAAATGTCTCGGTCTATACCTCCATACTTCAAATTGAAGCAGCTTCCCTATCTTTAAAAAATGTAATAATATAGGAGAAAAAAAAATAATAAAAAAAATAATAAAAAACCCCACCTCCTTGGAAAAGTTTTAGTATTACAAAATAATGTGACATGGTTATGGTGCCTGCCCTTGGGAAGATGAATAGACTATAAGCATCCTGAGTTTATTCAGTTCACCCTCAGAATTCCAGATTTTCTGAACAGCATGAAAACAGGTTTTTAACTTATTATTATTGCACACAGAGACCTTAATCATGCCCATATCAAAGTCATTTGTAGCAACCTGATGTAGTAATAGAAACAGGCACCTTGTGGAAAGGAAATTGTCATTTTTATAGCTCCTCTCATCATATTTTTAAGCAAATTTCATCTGTATATTAAAATATTACAGCAATAGACGTTGCTGAGCACTGAGAAGCAGTGGCATATGGCACGATGAAAGTTTGCTTTTATGACTGTGTTATACAGCTGTGAGTTCACTGCAGTTTGTGCTCTTCTCAAAAATGTCCCTGGAGTCACTACCAGCATCTAAACCACAGACCTGAAAACCTGGTAGCCTTACTGTGACACAGACTGAAACCTCTGACACAAATGATATTTAGCAGGCAGTGTTTCTGAGCGCTGTGGAATGAAAGTGCAAAGCAACCACTCAGGAGTGCCGCAGCGTACACTGACACACTGCCTGGAGATATTTTTGTCCTGCAGGCTCAGATAATGATGCAAGCATCAAGGGTTAAATAAAGCTTCTCCTCATGCCCGTGGCACGTCTGCCTGCTGTAACCTTACCGCCAGGAAGGTTGCTTCGGGAAGGCAGGTACAGGAGGCAGGCGGCGGGTGCTGGGGGGGACACGGCCGTGTCCCACACACACACCACCCGTGCTGGGGCCTGGCCTTGGCAGGATCCGGCCACCGAGTCCCCTCCCACAGCCAGGCCTGTGACATTCAAAGAGCACAGCCAGAAATGGAGCACAGCTTTCAGGACCAGCAGCCAGGACAAGCTGGGCACAGAGGGCTAAATGAAACCCTTGTGCCCTGTGAGGCAAATTGTGCTTTATTTTCAAAATGGTCACAGACAGAGCAGCCCTGGGCCAGGCCCTCGCTCCCTGTTGCCAGCCGAGCTGGACCATGGGGCTGATCTGGCTTCTCAACCTCTGGGATTTCTCTCAGGCTTCCTCCCCCCCCCCCCAGCCTAGCAGCCAGATGAAGCGACCTGACTGAGTTTCATTTCCCAGCTTGTACAAGGGCAGCAGATGCATTTCCTGGGTAGTTGATCTCCAACGCGATCGCTGCTTCCCCCTGCGAAACCGCCTGATTTCTTTATTTATCAGGTCACTTCATTTACTAAGCCTTTCCCTTGCCATGGTGGCGTCAGCATGCCGCGTTTCCTCATTCTATCCGTTAACTGTTAAATCACAACATGAGTCTCCACTTTCCCCCAGCTGAACGGGACCAGAGCCCTGCAGAGACGAACAAAACCCGGGTTTCAACCTAGTCTCACCCTGCGTTCGAGGAGGAGATGTGCTGGGACTGCCTGAGCCCCCCTCACTTACATGTCCTGTAGAGCATGGTCCGGGCGGCGGCGGGGCCGCTCCCCCCGCTTGTGGTGGTGGTTTTCTTTTTTTCTTTTTTTTTTCTTTTTCCTTCTGGCTCCAGACGCCAGGGCGGAAGCTCCACCACAGAGCTTCGCTCCCTGGCGGCCCAGCCTCGGGGGGGGGGCCCGGGGCAGGTTTCGCTTCTGGTGGCTGTGACAGCAGGGAGCCACCCACTGTGTCCTTGGGAATGTTGGCGACGTTGGCAGGACGCAAAGGTTGCACAGACAGCGCAAAAACGGAGCACCCCTTGCTCCTGGCACACCGCAGAGGTCGGCACGTAGAATAAGCCCTCATATATCGGCTGTAACTCACGTCGGAAATACCACAGACAGTGCTGTGAGGTTGTACGTGGGGTGACAAAGAGCTTCACATATGTGTTCAAAACCACGCGGCTTGATATCTGATCCCTTTTAAAATAAAACAAAAACAAAACAAAAAAAAACAACAACAAAAAACAAATTATGTAAAGGAGTAAAATACTCGCCCCATTATGTGTTTTTTGTTTGTTTGTTTTTCTGAAAACCCCTAAACATTGAAATTTTGTGAAGGCAGGAAGCAAATAAAGCCAACTGAGCATCCTCCCCTTAACATAGGTGTATAAATAAACAGCTGGCAGAGCTGGTAAGCTGAGATTCAGCCCAGCTCCAGCGGAGAACAAAGCCACCGTGTGTGCAGCATCCTCACAGGGAAGTGACCACCCTGCTAGCCCCAGTGCCTCACCTGACCGCCACTGTCTAGGAAGGACAAAAAGGACATTGTGCAGCCAGCACACAGCCCACGGGCTTTATGAATTCAAGGCCAGCATCTGGGTGTGGATTTGAAGCTATTGCAGACCGCAGCTCATAGATGCAACATACCTCCTGTGGGAAACACTACTGTGAGCATTTCCATACAACCCTGACCTTGAAACACGTGGATAGTCTGAACATATACGTGCTTAAGTATAGCACCAGGGATCCAGGGAACAAGCTGCTTCACTTCTGCCTTACACCAGATGAACTTTCATTCCCTTGCTTGCTGGTCTGCCAGAGGAGTTTCACATTTCCATCATTGCATTTGCATTAGCACCAGCTACCAGGAATGGAGACTGGCTTTTGAAATGTCTTGTCATGCAGAGAGCTGGAAACTGTACAGCATTTCCATCAGTTGATATCTTCTGGTTGCAGTGACAATAGACATGGCTAGTTGTTGTGGAATGGTTATACAAGAGCCTTTCAACACCAGCACTGTAAATCAGCCTTCTTCATAACAGTCCTTAAAAAAAAAAAAAAAAAAAAAAAGTAAAAAAGATCCCCTCCTCCTGTTACTGAAGGAAGAAACAAACAAGGCTCCTTGTGTCGCTTTTAGGGGAACATGGTTTGGGGAGAATTTGCACAGAGTCATCTCAGAAGCTACCAGCTGGCATGGTGACAGGTTTTCTGCTTGGTCCTTCCAAGCAGAAGATTCAATTACGTCTACCATTCAATTAGTTATTAAGTTGTGCTGCATGACATTTAAAACCAAAACCTAAAAACTAAAATAGTTGCACAAGCCATCTACATCTGACAATAAGTTATAGCTGATTCATTTAGTTACTCAGCTTCCAAGGCATCACTGCTGACCAGGAGGTTTGGGAAGCAGATGGTTGGAGATCTGGGCCATCAGCCACCTCTGTCCTGCCCTTCCAGCAGGGTGTGCTGCGGCCAGAGGGCAGCCCGCCAGCCCTGCTCTATGGCATCAGCCACCTCCTGCAAGCTTCGTGCCCCAGCAGTGTCACAGTCCTGTCTCTTCTCCAGATCCCAGACTTCTCAGGTGCATGGAAGCTTTGAACAATACTAGGCCATAAAAAAATTAGATTCACGGCAGCAGAGCATGCAGAGGAAAACAGCACATTAAATACTTGCCAAGGAGCAGGTGCCCGGGTGAAAGCTGACCTCTCCAAAAATCATTGTGGAAAGCTCCATGAGAGCAATGTTCATTCTGCAGTAGGTGCTCCAATATCCATCCCAAGCTTCCTTGCTCTGGCCGCATCAAAATGCATTCTTCCCCTTTTTTCAGACATATTGGACATTTGAAGGTCACACACACATTTGACAGCTCCAGGTGCTCTCCAATCAGGAGTCAGGCCACCCCTGAGTCATGTCATTGTCATCAAAGAAAGGCAAGAGACTTGTGGTTTACTTCTGCTGTCTGGCACTTCAGGTCTGAAACTTCTCCCTTCAAGTACAAGGGTGAGACACTCACTTATTTATAAATGGAAGCTGTGATTTTCACGTATTCACCCACCTTACATTTGTAGCTAAAGAAAATATCATGAGACTTGTGACAAAAATCACAGGATCCAGCAACGCTGAGCCCTGTGTTATCCCACAGATGAAGCAGGTGCCCCCCGGGGAGGTGTTTCTGCCAGGGCTGGATGCGCTGGATTCCCTCGTGGAGCAGCTGGTACATTGAAGCTCCGGCCCTTCGTGATTCGAGCATGGCAAATGCATTCTCTTTCATTTCTTTCAAAGTCTGAATTTTCATTTAAAAGGCAGTAAGGATCAGATACTTTCCCATAGCAAATATCATGTCAGCTGGCTTAAAAAACATTCCCTGTTTAGTATTTAGCATAAGATCTTAAAAATCATCTTTTGGTTTCCTGCAAGCAGTCAGAGCTTAACAAGAGACCAGTGCAACAGCCTCAGCAGAGCTGCCTGCTCTGGGAAAGCTCCTTTAAAACACAGCGTGAGGGAATGGAAATGAGCGACTGCTCTGGTAAATATTGTTGGCATTTTTTTAATCTGTGAAGAATTATCCTATCATACGCTAATGTACATCAATTAACTTATAAGCACCTATGCAGGAAGGGGGCTGTCTTGTGCTTGTTTATGCAGCTTGCAGTGTTTAACTTGGTCCTTAATTGCAAGCCACCAGTTCCATAACATGCACAAAGAAATACACGTCCTCTGTAGCAGAAATGGGAACCCGAATTCTTTTGAAATCACTGGTAGCAAACATTTAAGAGTTAACTTAATAAATGTGAGTTTTTAAGTGTCTATTTTAGATTCCCAGCTACTTTCATCTCCTTCCTGCACAGCACTCATTTTCCTCCTGACAATAAATAATGTTTACATGAGCAATAAAGCCAACTCCAGGGGGTGCAACTGTCATAAACTAAGCACAGTCCCAGAGGGAACAGAGCCACAAATCTTACAAAAACAGCATGGGTGTTGTTTCCTTATCTTGTTGTGACTTTGCTGCTTCTTGTATTAGAGGCCTTAATAAATGACAGTGATCCAATGCTCCGGCACAGAGACAGTAAATGTACCCACCTGTGCCGTTGTTTCCCATGGCCATCAATGTCCCCACGATCTCAAGGTTTTACTTTCCCCCGTTACACGTTGCTCAGATTGGCCCTGTCTGTAGGGCAGGGTAACTGGGCTCCCTTCTTACACAGTGTGTTTGCCCAGACATCCCAGGGCAGTTTATTTCACCCAGCAACTTGCAATCATATTGTAGTGTTTAAAGTCATATGATAACATTAAAACAATGGGGAGCTAAATCCTCTTTAATCCCCTTAATTGTTGAAATACAATTAACATAATCACAGAGATGCAGAATAGGGAGGAAATGCAAAATACCTGCAGGGAGGCAGCACCTTCACGTGTGTACCTTATCTGTTTTTAAAACCTCAGCTCCCTGTGACCCTCCAGCCTTCCTGGGTCATCTACCTCATCACCCTCCCTCAGTTCAAAGGTTTGCTTTGTTGCAAATTGCAGGGGATTTTTTTTTTTTTTTTTTTTTTTTTTTTTACTATCTCACCTACAACACATACACAGAACAAATTATCTCCATCCTCTTTATAAGAAGTTTTTTTTTTTTTTTTTTTTTTTTTTTTTTTTTTATGTGCTGGAAATACCACATCCCACCTTGGTCTTCTTGTTCCTGTGTTACACACACAGGGTTCCCCTAGACTCTCCTCAGCAGCCCTGCTTCCTAAGCCTTTTATCATTGTCGGTTTCTCCTGGACTATTTGTTTGTTTACCTTCCATCATGATGGTGCAGAAAACCAGGCATGTTACCAGCAGACCAGAACACTTCTCTCGCACACCCACAGCTCTGTTTAAGCCTAGGTTGAGATTTGCCTTCTTTGCCAATCGATTCTTCAAACATTTGCCCTACGCTCTGTTGGGGTATGAGAGAGGCACCTTCCTTCTAGCACTTGTGGAGGTTCTCTACTCTCCCCTATTCAGGTCAGGCTTTTCAGTGAGGCCTGAACCAAAGCAGACATTAAGTGGTTGTCACCTCTGGGTCCATTTCTGCTTTTCACTTGCAATAAATTACCTGTAGTTTTACTCTGTTCCTGCCAGGGTGTTTTTTACTTCTTGCCTTTTATTTCCCCTGCTCGCTGTTACTCCTGTTACCTCCTACCTTTTTGATTTGACACTTTGCTCACCTCACTTCATGCTACTCCTCAGTTATTTGCCACATTTCCATTTTCTTCTGTAGTTTTTCCTCTCTCATTTTCATGTCCTCAGAGTTTCTCAGGCAGATGTATCAGGTTTTTGCTGTCCTCTGCACTGGGTTTGTCTGGCATGTCTCTTTAGCATGTCCCTGCTAGTGGCTGCCAGATCTCCTGTTCTCCATCCATCCAAGCTGCAGAGATCCTCTACATTTGTTATTTAAGTATGCTGAAATTTCCCTTTTTGAAGTCCTTATGCAGCTGTTCTTCCTCCTTCTTTCCCTTAAAAACACGATGGCACTTATTTTCACATTCAGCCAAATGTCACTTTTGATTTTTAACACGTTTTCCCCTGCTGTCCTCCTTGCCACCATATTCACCGAGACACGTGCTAAATCTTGGCGGTTGTACACTTCTCCAGCAGAGAATGAGACAAATAAGATCACCTGCTGATTGGGATGGTTCTGTAACCTCCCTTCTGCCACCTCCTCCTAGCTGCAGTAGCGCCCAGCAGCCCCACTCCTCTGCTCTCCAGACGAAGGCTCCCATTAATGAGCCTCTCACCTTGTTCTGAACCTCAGCCAACACGTCGACCTTTTAGTTCTACCACGTCCCACCTGGGACAAGCTGTCATTTACTCTAATGAGATCCTAGCCCTATTGTTTGTCCCACAAGCACTTGTAACTCCACTAAGTCACACCTTTTGTCACATGTAAAGTCTTTACCTGCTTTGCATTTAATTCTAAGCCCTTTGTATAGCAGCATCTCATGTTTGGATGGTTTTCCCAGACCTTGTTCCTTTCTGCACTCCTTTCTCGTGTTTTGTTTTTGTTCTCCTCCACCTGTGGGCTGAGCCCACCCAGCCTTCATGCTCAAAGAGGACCCAGGAGCGTTTCCCTAAGGCTGGGGTCCAGCCTCTCACAACCCCTGAAAGCCCCACGCCAGCAGCAAGGCCGAGCAGAGCACAGGACGTGGATGTACCTCACCTCCTCACATCTCATTTCCCACTGGAGAGCACCCTGCAAAGGTCCCTAGCCATCCCCACCAGCGACTGCCTTGCACCCAGACTGGCTGTGGCACATCCCAAGGCTTCCTGACCTTGGGGCTTCCTCCCAGACACCAAAAAGTGCGTCCCGTATCCCTTCTGCAGCACGCATGAAGAAGTGCATTGCATGACTAATGTACAGAACCGAGCTTGCTATGAACAAAATCAAGGCTCCTTCACTGCAACTTCCACACAGCTGAGGGTAAGCACACTGACCCTCGCTGAGTACGGCCAGGATGGGATGGGGCATCGCTAGGCCTGCCAGCAACTACAGGAATTTGAATTTCAAAACTGAAACCTCAGAACTGAAAGCCCTAAGGGGATGCCTGAGTCATAGCAAGCAGGACGAACAATAAAACAATTACTGGGGCTTGCTGTAAGATCATGTTTCTGTCATGACAGGAACGTGACCGTACACCTGATGGGGGGAGAATAAATAACAATTCAACCCGAACGAATACAACCATATTGCAGCTATAAGATACACACATGTGTGCATGTAAGCAGCAGAGTAAGAGCTGTATCAGCTACTTAACTATTCAAAACAGAAAAAAAAAAAAAACGAGAAAAAAAAAAACTAGGAGAAATACCTCACACAGCGAACGTACCGATAACAGGAAAGGAAGACACATTGTCCCTTTATTCAGTGCTACTCACGGCCATGCTGCAGGCATCGCTGAGCCCTGTGCGAGCGTCCTGACACCCCGTGCCTCCTGCTGCATGCAGCCGCCGCGTGCTGTGCTCGGCCGCAGCACTTGGCCCCACGTCGCCTTCCCACCTGCGCCACAGCTGCAGCGCGCCGTCAGGGCAGCACGAGCCATCGCTGCCCAGCAGTGGTGTCACCGGCAAGGTGGAGGGTCCTGCCGCAAGGCAAGGCACCCCTCTGTGTGCTGCACCTCCCGGACACGCCAGCGGGCTGGGGATGTGCCCGTACTGCACCCCACCTGCCACGGCCTCTGAATACGTAGAAGATAAATCAAACAATACGGCCTTCCTTATGCAAAGCACAGGGGGCTGTTAATTAAAAACAACATTTTATTGTAGTTCTAACATACTATTGTGTAAAAATATGGGGGATTTTTCTTCCTGAAATGTTTACAAAAACACAGGTTAAAAGAAGGTTGTAATTTTATGTGTAATTATCGTCAGTGACTTTGTATGAGGCCAAGATACAAACCGGCTACCATTTCTCTCTAGAGGTACAGAAGAACGATATGATGCTTTTGCCATTGTCACAATACACAGCACACTGCAGAGGATGGCTGCTGATGGCCAGCCTCAACATTCATTATTTTAGTTATATCAAACCTTGAAGTATTTCCATTAAATAACCATCTTGGAGTATATAAAACTTTCAGATTCAAATGAGTAGTTAGCTTTCTGCGTTGTCTTTAAGGCACGTTATTTCTATCCAAATTTCATTTTGGTCCAGAGAAGCAAGTGTATTTCAGACATCAGCTATCCAGGTATCTGACAGCTAGGCTTGTTGTATCTCTCCTTGTGTCCATACACTTCAACCACGTGTATTGTATTCACTGCATGTCCTGCAGCACTGTGTCCTGGTACCACCTGTCTCGCAGGTGCGCTGCTGCTGTTGAACTGGTGCAGCTGAACGTTGTCTTTGCTACGCCCGGGGGCTGCGATGTCCCGAGTCCACTCCTCCTGGAATCTGTAAGCATGAAGGAAAAAAAAAGTTTATTTCAGTTTCCTTTGCTCTAACAAGAATACAGAACTTTCCAGCGTGTTTTATTTGCACATCAGGCATACAACAGCTTGTGCTATAACATACAGGCTCACTTCTTCCCCCATTAAAAACAGTAGGCAGCAATGGGGCAAATAATTGTCTCTCTGTACAAGCTGATGAAAAAGACTGGTGAGGTTGGTTTTATCTGCAGCTGGGGCAGATGTCATTTGTTTGCCACAGAACGAGTCCCTGGGTTCAGTTTAATGCTGTGCTACCTAGACAATATTACTAAGAGCCCTTGAATGCTGAGAGTGGTGCATAGGGAAAGTCCTTGCTTGGCTAGCAGGACACTGCTGGGAGCTCAGCGGGTGGCTGTGCCCGGGAGGGGTGGTTGTTCTCTGCAGAACTGCTAATGATGCCTGCACGGTGCTGCCATGCCTTGGCTCCTGCCAGCCCTCGCTGCTGCTGCTGGACGTGCCGGGCAGTGGCAGGGTCCCCGCGGCAGGGCCAGCCCAGCTCCAGCAGCTGACCCGAGGTGGCTCACCGAGGAGCCTACTGCTGGGTGCAGCGGCAGCCGCACACCCACGGCCAGCAGCCCGGGCTCACCCTGTCGCCTGTGAGCAGCTGTTCGGGAAGCGCAGCCTGCCTGCGGCATTTACTGGCTGCACAAAGGCAGCAGCGCTCACAGGAAGGGCTGTCGTGCTCACATATAGGAACCCAGAGACCCACAGGGGAACATCAGAAAATAACGACGTAGCTACCAAATAACCACAGCCTTGCTGCTCTGGTACAGACACCGCAGACATATCGTTCTTGAAGAGGACAATAAATCTTGCTCTTCGCTGGAAAGCTGTATTGCAAAACTATTTGGGGCACAAACTACACTCAGGTAGTGTAAAGACACCTTAAACTACCTCTGCTTTTGATGGGAGAAGGCACCGCATCAGCACAGACACAACGTACCCGTGGTACCAAGGGGTGCCTGGGTTCGCAGGATTCACCCACCTGTGATTTGGACAACACAAAACTCATCTACCCATCAAAACAGTAACCTGGTGACATCTCACACTTTGCACTGACCACGGCACTGTTGTAACCTCTGTGTGCCAGCAAGCCCTCACGCGCCTTTGTGTCTGACAGCAGAACAACATCTGAGTTCCCCTGCGCTGCCTCATCTTCCACCAGGAAGAGCAGCTGTCTGCGGCAATGCTGACAGCCTTGGTGCCTAAAAGGAAGTCTTCTGACATACCCATGCTGTGCATATGGGTTCTTATACAGCAAGTAACTCCCTTCAGTCTTCTGGAGGTGGTAGTCAATAGTTACAAAACAAAAATCACATCAAAAGATCATGTACAGGGAGACGAACCAGGACAAAGTTCTGCACAGGGTAGCTATAAACCCCTGGCAATAGCCCTGCCAGGATTATATTTCAAGTTTAGGTATTCTGGTTATTGCACAATAAGTAAAGCTTACTCCTGCAGAATTCACCCCATTCCAGTGTCTCCTGTAAAGCTGTGCATCGTGGGGCTGCACTTACCCGCAACACACGACCAATGCAAACTGGCTGAGAGTGCATGAGGACAGCCATGCTCCTGGCCAAGCAGCCCGCTCCTTCCAGACCACAAACTGGTAAGCTGCCCACGGGTTGAAACAGGTCTAGGATGAGATGACGGCAGGCACTCTGCTCTCACTGCTGCATTCAGATGCACCACACAAACACGAGGCTTAACTACTTCGTCTAGGAGCCTCAAGTTAAAAGCAAGAAGATAAACAGGGAGAAGATATCTTCAAGCAGCGTTTGAACCCTACAACCAATGGAGGGACAGTGAATTCAGTGGGGTTCTAGCTAGCAGAGGCTGAGGAGAGCTAAGCAAAGGGATGCAGAATTGAGAGGGGACAGATGAAGGTGCAGGGCTCCCCCCTGCACACACAGCTGTCAGACCAACAGCGGCTCCAGCTGCTGCTTCCACCCCCAGCAGCGTCCTGGGCTTTATCCAGGGACAGAGGAAACGTGGCCTCTTCCCACCACCTCCATTCTCCTTAAGGCCAGCTTCCAGCTGGGCTACTCCAAACCATCACAGTAAGTGGACCAGAAGTCCTCCCTGTGCTCTTACCTGGAAACATAAGTCCCTACAAGAACGCCATATGCTGAATTTCCTATCTAGATTCTTGATACTTTACATTTGACAAGGATGGATGCAAGCGGCTTAGATAGAGCAGTGAGGCTTTCTTGGTTTGGTCGTTCTACTTTCTTTTTCACTGTATTTTTATTTCTACTATGTTAAGCAAACAGGAAACGTGTCCTGTAGCTCCTGAACAACTTAAGAAAGTACACTGTGAAGACACCTTGGTGGTGGGTGTACACAGTGACACTGGTACAACTGGGAGGGGAAATAAAGACAGATCTCCTGTCTGGGGAGACAAGCAGCCACCACACTGTCTGCCAGCGGTTTTAGGAGATCCACAAGGACCTCGCAAGGGGCTGGGAAGCTGATCCTAGCCCTCAGGGAAGTGCTGTGAGCGGGACAGCCAAGCAGTGGGGCCATGGCAGTGCTGCCTGGTGCTGGTGCCAGCTTCGAGAAGAGATTTTTACACTGGAGGTTGGGAGGGGGGTTGTTTTTGCTGTATGCCTGGTGACTTTGTACAGTACTCTGGGGTAATAACGGAATCATTAGGAAAACAATAATAGCAGCTTTATTGAAAGCACATGGTGCTGGGCACACACCCTCCCCACTCATGGCAGTGGCAATTAAGACTGAAATTCAGAAATAGGTCACATTTAGCAGCTAGCTATCCTGCCTTTTGTGACAGGGCCCCAAGATGAAACCACAGCTCACTTCCTCTGCCTGGTGCTTCTTTGAAATAGGTGTGTCAGGAGGTGCTGGAGGACTCCAGCCTCTGAAAGCTGGGGGAAGCACAAAGCGCAGGAATAACAGATGTTGGGAAAATGAGTAGAGAAGCTCAGGGTGGGACAACTTGCAAGGGCAGGGATCTACAGAAAGGGCTTGAAAAGGAAACCTGTCCCTCTGCTGTGCCTTCGCCAGCCGGGTGTCCTCCCCTCCCCTCCTCAGCGCCATGCAGTCACCCCTCTTCTGCAGGGAACCAAACCAAACGCAGCACCCACGCTTCGCAGCCTTTCACTGCATGCTCCATGGAGCACAATTAATATCAATTAACATCAGTCCCCCACCTCTTCCTGCAGCAGCTGAGGAGCCCGCTGGTGGCTCTCCACAACCGGAGCCGTGCAGCAGAGCGGGGAGGGCCACATCCACGGCAGCGCAGGCTGACGAGGACGCCCTGCACACACCCTGAGCCATCTCGCACACACCACATCTTCGGGCAGCGGGACCTGTGGGGCTGAGCTCGGCATGCCTGGGCTTTCAGACAAACCTGAGCAATTCCTGACAGCAAGGCTGATCATAAAAGAAAACAGTGATTTTCGGGAGGGAGGGGTCTGGCCCTCAGGTAAACAGCCAACCTTCAAGTATAGCGAAGTATATAGCAACTATAGATAAATCAGTTTCCTCAGGAAAACACACTTTTTGCTGCCACGTACCCTGAAGGACTTTGAAAAACAAACAATGCAGGAACACAGCATCTTGAAATGCCAGAATAAAAAAAATATTTTTTTTACAAGAGATGTTGTAAAGGCCTGGAAACAGAAGCAGACATCACATCCGTCTAGACTGCGGGTATGCCAGACACAAAGTGTGGGGGTAACCCACACGTGGTTACCCCAACCATGGGCCCAGGTGGGAGCTCAGCTGCCCCTGCTGGGCTCAGAGGGGAAAAACTGAGCACAGAGCTGTCTCTGTGTGCCACCAGAGTTGTCAGGACACAGCACAGAGAATTCAGGCAGAACCAGAGATCCAGCTGTGTGTGTAGGGGAAAGGCTTGATGACCTTTCACAAGGCAAAGGTCTCTTCAGCCAGGCCCACAGCATTTGGACTTCTACTATGAAATTGAACCCACTGAAGATACAACCCAGTAGGAACTCCAAAAGCCTTCTGTAGCATTGCTAGATGCAGCAGATGCCTTTGGGGACCTCAAACCATCTTGCAAAGCTTGTAAGCTGCTATTGTAGACGGTTTGCTCCCGTGGTTCTTCCCCTGCTGCATCTTCCAGAGCTACAACTCCTGCTGGGGAGCTTTGACAGTCATTCTGGCTGGTCTGGTGGTGTTCTTTTTTCTTTTTTTTTCTTGTTCTACTTTTGTTTTCCATCAAGCTTTGCAGCAGTTTGTCTCTCAGTATGGGCCTTTCTTCAAGTGTCGTCCCCTTTCACTGCGGTAAACCCACACAAGGCTATCCTGCAAGTGAAAGGTCATCAGCTCCCTCAGCTTGCTAACCTCTTCTGTTCATGTGTTCAGAGGGGAAGAGCAGCTGGGAAAGTGCCCTCAGGGGGCAGAGGGAAAGGTGGGAATGTGGCCATGTATTATTCCCCCGCTTGTCCATGCTTCTAGAGGTCCTTTGGCCTGCAGCCACACTCCTAAGCAAGCCTGGGCACACACTAACGTTATTTAGAGCAACATCAGTTTCTGATTTGCGCCTCCCATGCAACCCCTCATAAAAGGTAGTGGAAAACTTCAACCATTATAGTCACTAAAATCAAAAGGAAAAAGAAAATGCACTTTGTTTTACTGTGGAGGCCAAAGCTATGAGCTAATTTCACCAACTCCACGTATGGATTCTTGGACTGACTCAAACGCCAGGCTGCCTCTCCTAAGAGCACGTTGGCTTTTTTTTTGGTTCATTTTTAGTTTTGCAAAATCTTTTCACTTGGACATCTTTGTTGTTGGACTGCCCTTACTTGCTTTTTGCCAGGTACACTGGTAATGCAGCTTGTAGTCAGAAAGGACTCTGGTACAAGAATTTCAGATACTAAAAATACCTTCTGTGGGAGAATATACTAGTCTGCTTCTCTGCAGAAGACATTTTTTCTTCCTGATAATAAGCTCCAGCTGTAGTGGATATCTGAAAGGAGGACTTTAAACCTACTGAGACATGGGCTTTTCCATTTGACTCACTCCTGCACTCAGATCACTACTTCATAGAGAATGTTTTATAACTTGGCCTAGAGCTGTGTAAAATAATTCACCTCAGCATAGCCCAAATCTTGAATGCATGGCTTCTTCCAAATGCTTCCACACCAGGGAAAAAAAAAATCACCGAATTTCTTTGCTGCTCTTTAGATGTATTTTTGAGCTGGGCTAGTTTCTTTCTGGTTGTCCTCTTAGCTGACAGAAGATGAAAAGGAGTCAGTCTCCAGTTAAATTCAGCTCTTCCAAAGCGTGGAAAATACCGGACCATCAACCCTCCCTTGCAAAATAACAGCGCAGCCCTGAGTCAATGGGCCTAGCCCAGCACAGGTCACAGGCCTGCTATGCTGAAAAAGCAAAGAAAAGAGAGGCCTCCCTAGGTGTGGCCATTTCTTACCGTAATTAGGAAGTTGACGGAAACTGAAACAAGTTCCCTCTGCTTTTTCTTACTACTACTTCTAAGCATTTCTCCTGGGACAGCTGTCTTTCTCATGTGCAGATGAACAATCGTGCTATGGCACAAGCAGCATCTGTGTTTTTAGTGGCTGTGGATGCCAAACGCAGTTTGCTCTCACCATGGTTTTGTTAGATGGGGCACATTTTCATGACTCCTCACAGAGGCAGGGCTAGCACTGCTTGCTTCATGGAAGAGGGGCGGCTGCTGTTTCAAGCTGCCGAACTTCTCTGCCTTAGCGCAGGCAGGGGATTGCAGGGATGACCTTGTCCCAGGGGACAGCTACACACAGCCCAGGGCAGCAGTATGCTAGGGTGACTCCGCTCTTCTTATCGACACTGGTGTCTTTAATATTCCCCCTTGCTGATGTTCACCTCCCTCTCTCAGGCACCATGAGCAGCTGGCACAGAGGCAGGACAGCGCCATTAGGCTCCTCGTTACTGACATGCTGCCTGTGCTGTGACGAGGCAGAGGACTGATGGCCCTGGCAGCCTCCTTGCCCACTGAGGTGTTTGCTGGGGATGGAGAAGGACTGCTTTTCTCAGGCAGTGCTTGCCCAGGTGAACTATCCCAGAGAAAGATTCTGTGGGTTCATTTTGGGAAGGAAAAATATTTTTTCATTAGAAAAGAACTTACTCAAAGCCAACATTTACTGCTTAGGAACATACCAATTTCAAAAAGCCTCTTAAATCCAGAATGGCATTTCACGTGCTAGCTCCTAGCAATACCAAATGTCCCTGTGAGACCCATGGTGACCGTCTAATCCAAAGCAGACGTGATGCTATCTGCTGTTTTGAGGAAGGTCTCTCACTTTGGATGAACTACTTAAACAATCCTGCTTTTGTTCTCACACAGAACTGGGAAGACTTAAATTTTAACATGCTAGAGGCTGCAGAACACGATCCTGATTTTAGACTTCTCTCCGGCTGCACCCCTGCTGGGCGAGCTGCTCCCGGTACAGCCGGTGGTGACGAGCCCTGCCTCTGCCTCGCCACCTCCCAGGACTGCTCCGCAGGCTGCCGGGCACTGCTCTCCTCTGGCTGCGGGCACAGAGCTGCAGCTAATCTCCCTCCCGGAGCTGACAGACCCTTTCCTCGAGCTAATCTGTCTCCAGCCCCTGCAACCCGCAGCAACCTGCTATCTCTGTTCCAGGCTCCAAACATCTGAGAAGCAACGCGGGGTAAAACACGTCCCTCCCAGCAGTCCTGCACCTTGTAGCTTGCCGTTCGCTACTCAATGTTAGTTAACTATTCAAACATTATAAAAGAGTAAACATGCTGTAAATGCTTGCAGCTCCTGCATGTAAGAGCTTCTGCTACAATTTGATTTTTTTAAATCTCCTTATGGTTCCTTATATCCACTCCAAAGAGGTGGCATCCACAGAGACTACGCCGTAATGATCCCAGGTACTCATGGACGTATTTCTCAGCATTTTAAAGCAATTTGTTCATGCACCCAAGAAGCCAGAATGGGGTTCATTATAATTACAGTAGTTGTCATTAAAATTCAATGTTTCCCAGCAAAACTACATATTCGTCACATTTGTTCCAAGCTTCAAACACAAGGGGGAAAAGGACCTCATTTCATGTCAGGCAGGCCCAGAACAACGCACTGGAGCCTCTGCTGTCCAACAGCTGGGCTCCTGTATTATTTATAACTTTTGTGTCAGCATTCTGGATCTCTGATATGGCACCTCATTACAGTCAAAATTATCTCATCAGCAAACGAAGGCATCACTTTAACAGATTATAGTGTTTTACTCCTTACTCTATAAAACATAACCAATGCCTTACCTGCCTGGAAGAACTGGCTTTTTATTTTATTTATTCCTACAGTATTTTTGTAGAGTGGCAAACCAAGATGTTACAGTTAGTCCCTAGACCTATTTCAATTAAATCTGAAAGGCAGCATAACCTACATCCTTGTCTAGCCAAAAATAGGCAGAGACACACTCAGGAGGGTTTTCTTCAAGGGTGGAGGCATTCCCAACTCTTCTAGACCAAAGCAGCACAACAACCTTCTGCACAGAAGGGAAATGCCATGGTAAAAACGGCGTCACTCGCTGATCCTCCGCCTGCCCTGCCGGGGCGAGGAGCTCAGTGCCACATTGCCCACCATGACCCAGAGACATCCTGGCAGCCCTCAGGAAAATGGCAGGCTGACAAGTGGCGGCCTCCCATCCTTCTTAGTGCAGCTCCTTACGAGAAAAACAAAGCAGGATTCCCAACTCCACTAGAGGCCTAGCAGTATGTTGCACAAATTCCTCCAGGTGTCTGAAACATTAGCACAAGTTAAATTACCTTTCGGTTTGTTCATGACCACGTACGCACACTTCAGTTCCTAGACAATATATTTAAGTTTTCTTCTGGGCTCGCTTGCCCTCGTACTTGCTGTGTTTTCCAACCACGCCAAATGCCTTTGCCCACTGCCCCGGACAATGCAGGCCGTAAGACCGCGGCACTGCACACACAGGTAGGAAACGCCTCAGACAGAGGCTGCCAACAGCGTGCTTCCCGTTAAATGGAGAAAGGCACCACAGAAATAACTGGGCAGTAAACATCTCTCAGGCCAGCAGTCCTCACAGCACGAGCTCCACCTGCCCCATGCCGTCCTGCTGCTGGCAGCAGGGCCCGGGCACCCAATGGGGAGACCTGGCCTGATGGCTACGCACAGAAATGAAGCCTTGCAAGCGAAGCACAGAGCTGACAGACCACCTGCCATCTTCCAGATGTGGCATGAGAGGCAACAGCATAATTTCCTGTGCACTTATGTGTATTTAACAGAATTAAACAGCAGAAATGAACACCTTCACTAACCCTGATTAAATAGATCTTATTTGGGTGAAGAAAGGAAGTGTGGCACAAACAGATAACAGGTCACGCTTGTTCCTAGAGTGATTCCAAGACAGTTTTATTAAGTCTGTAACAGCTGAAATGCCATTTTTATCTCTGATTAGAAGCAGCTTCCACTCTGTGGAGGACTATGCTAGACTGTGGGCTCTGGTGTGCACAGCCTGATACACCAGCTCTTCTGGCTGATTTTTGCTCTAGCTAGCAATTTGCCAGGATCACAGCACCTCTGCACCACGAAGTCCAGCAGGTCTTGATTAACAATGGCTCTTGTGTACCAGAAGGGTGGTAATGCACACCGGTGCTGAACGCGGCATCTGCATTGTTCCATGCCGGAAAACCAAAGAGCTCACAGGAGCTTTATCCTCCTGCCCTCTGCATTTTCCCACTGGAGAGCTATACGCTCTCCATTTCTCTAAAGAAATGATAAAATTGTTGACATCTGGCCCCAGAGAAGCTGCTTATCCAGAAGAATTGTATATTCCCTGCTACTTTCAGTTAAGATGTACAGTATTAGGTAAACATAATACAACAGCTTCTGCCCTGTGGAGTGGTGCAGATAAGAGCCAGAAGGAGCTTGAGGCTCTAGCAGAGCACTCACCCCTGTGGACAGCCCTCTGTAAGTTTATCCATTTTATTTTAAAAGCAGATTATACTTTTACAAAGCATTTGCATTGTAACAGATTGAAGTTGCCCAAAATTAAAAGTTGCATCCTGAATCTTCTGAAAACTGTCTAGGTTATAATCATCATTTAATTAGGTTTATACATCTTTCGAAGTCACCCAAAGCTAGGAGTTGATTAAACAGCCATCAGACTTCTGTGTAAATGCTCCATTTGAATATAATTTCCAGCTGCACTGTGACATGGAAGTAGTTTTATAATTTGCATAAAGTTGTTTTCAGCAGGTAACCATTGCAAATCACAGTTACTGCTGTACATAAAAGCTGTACAAGCAAGCAGTGAATTAAAAATAAACAAGGATGCACATGATGATGAAGCAGAACTCAAAGGGCATCAAAAACACAACGGCATGTATTTATATGGATGGTAATAGCAAAACAGTGATTAGAATTTGACACGCATTCATTTTTCTATTTTTCATTTGTTAGCAACAACACATCTGGACACACTCAGAGAGATTTTGAACAAAATGTATGTCTGCTCACCATGAATGCATCCATGCTACAGGGCGCACATCTTTTCAGCTTGGCCATTTCTTTGCCACATGGTCAAGGTTCTCACCCTGGTGGCATTTATGCTGCAGCTGCACCCAGCAGCTGAGGATCCCATTGTGCTTGTCCTGGACACACTGATAACGAAATATTTCTCCAGGGAGCTCTCACAGTCACTGAGGGACCAACACTAGCACTCGGTGCTCACCTTGGGCTGCAGCACAGCCCCAGCTGCCCTGGCTAGCTCCTCTCTTAAGGCTCTTAGGCAAGCTGGCACCTTGATGCCACGCAACAGCAATGCCCAGCGACTTACCTGCTACAGTTTAGCATCAACTTAACAAAGCCAATTAAAAGCCTCTCTCTCCTTAATCTGGCACAACCTTCTCTGCAGACAAGACTTCACCAAGCACCAGTGAAAGACAACAGGCAGGTGAAAGAAGCTAAGTGCTGGGTGGAGGTCACGCTCAGCTTTTCTGCCATGCCACCTTTGGGTAACTCCCACAGGGCAGGCAAGTTCAAAGAAACCCCTTCGGTTTGCCCCAGTGAGCAAACCCTGCCTGCACTAACAAAGCACACAAGGCAGCAGAGCCTGCCCCAAGCACAGCTGCCCCCAGCGCACACCCTGGCTGTACATGGCAGCACATCCTCCCCAGGGGCAGTCTCCTCAATGCATCATTGACAAAACCCAAACGTTCTTCAAACTCATTCAAACCCAGTACATTTTAAAAGCCTTACCTGTAGAAGCCTTGGTTATCATATGCCATGTTAGTCATGTCATCAAATACAGATTTATTCCTAAGTTTCTTGTTGTTGTTGTTGTTATTTCTTCCTTTATAACCAAAGTAAGCAGCTTGCATGTTCTCTAGTTCTTCAGTTCTGAGCTGGTACCACAGCTGCATATCTCTGTGAATAAAGCGAAGGGTAAAACACAGTACTGCAATAAACAACTACATATCTGAGCTTTTATCTGACCACAGCCCTCATTCACCAGAGTTTAAATCTAAACCTGTGTCTACTGAGGACAGCATTTAAATACCCACTGAACTTCAAGTGCAAGCCAATTTTTCAGAAACTTAGATATCTCCTTCCCTTAAGGGACAGTGTGTCTTAAATAACATGAATATTGTTCTGTAAAATTGTGTTCTTTTAAGTATTATCTAGCATTCCTCAAAAATAAAATAAACAAAAAAAACAAACAAAAAAAAGCCAACAAAAACACCATCAACAAAGAGCAATTGTCTTACAAGCACCTGTGGATAGTTCAAAGGAACAAAACCCCAGTAATTAAATCTATTTGACTCAGTTGTTTATGTTTTGTTTTTTTTCAATAATACAGAAAGTCACTTCAGGAATGGTCTTGTGTCAACGTTCTTTATAGACACCTTTATCAGTGACACCACACCAGGCCAGATCCTGTTGTACATGAAGAGACTACAGAGCATTACCTTCTTATGAAATAAATTATTGGGAAAAAAATATTTTCTGTGAATTTTTGCAGCAGTGCCATTCCAAAGGATTCAAAAATCACCAGGCAGGTTTAACAGATGAACTGGAGGAAGTAATTACTGTCTTTGTTAAGGGTAGGGCTTGTTCGGTTGCCTTCAGAATTTTCTTCTGGATATGCTCAAGGTACTTCTCACGCTGCGCACTACAGCTCTGGGTTTAAAAAAAATCACAATTGCTTTTCTTGTTTTTAAAAGAAGTCTAAGATTCACACAGTCACAGACATTCACACTAGCTGTTGGGACAAGATTAAGATGGTTGGAACAAGACTCTGAGAGTTGGCAATGCTGATTTTCACGTCTTTTCTGTCCTCTCGGGATGCAGTTCTGCTTCTACCAAAGAAAACGGGCACTACACTTGTGCAGCAGGACAAGCTCTGTGGGGAGGCCGCGTTATGTGAGGATGTTCAGAAGCTTTTGTCCATTGTCTCTCCAAATGCAGGGTACAGCACAGGATGGCACGTCCTGCTGGCACTTCAAAGATCATCAGATATCTTAGAAGACAGGCTTCTAGGCAGAGGTGACCTTTTTTAATAGGTCTACTAACAGAGCCCAAAAAAAGCATACAGGCAGACTTCAAAGCCAAAGGCCAACTGAGGACGCCTTCCCTGCTCCGTAGGAACGGACTGCCTTTCTGTCGGAGGGGGTCTAAGAGACACTTCCTTAACCAGCCCCCTCCCAAGTGTCCTCAGCTTGTATCATCAGACCTGCAGCTTCTTTTCAGATCAGGAAATGCTTTGTGCATCCAGAAGCTGGTCCACATTTTCCAACTACATCAGCTGACCTGAAACAAGAGATTGTCTGTACGTGCAGACCCTCACTTGCCCAAGCTCCCAGACCCTCCTGGCCGCAGTGAGGCGAACACCGCAGGCAGGTCATCTGGCATTTGGGTGCACAGGCTGCAAGCTGAGAAAGTTTTGTGCCAGGATGCGATACTCTTTCTCACATAACACAGTTTCTGTATGATCTCAGTTGTTTTCTAACAGGGGGCCAAACCACACATGCTTCCACAGAGCACTGCAGCACCACAGCCAGTCCTGCACCGCTGGCTCAAGGGACAGGAGGAAGGACAGAGGGCAGCAGTGAACCGAGAAGCCTGCAGCAAAGAGAATCATTTTATGCCCTGATGACAGAACTGGGTCAAAATGTCCAGTGTAAAGGTCTTTTCCTTTTGTAAGAAAGAAATACCAAGACTTCAAAGTCATGTGAATGGCTAATTTTTGACAAAACTTCATTTAAAATAAATGAAGAATGAGGACTTTGATATGAACAGTCTTATCAAAAAGAAAAGCAGCAATTCTACAAGAGTCAGTCATCCCTTTCATTTCAAAAATTATTTCATGCTGTCAGTGAAAACTTAATACTAGGAATGACACCAAAAGACTTTTTTGCCGTGCAAA
Source organism: Netta rufina (assembly GCF_964035555.1). NCBI lineage: Eukaryota > Metazoa > Chordata > Aves > Anseriformes > Anatidae > Netta > Netta rufina. Next base: position 3,553,710 of record NC_140133.1, on the reverse strand, counting down.
ATCCTTTCAAGGGGAATAGAAAGTCTGTATTTTGGTTACAGTCAGATTTTGAAATTACAGAATTTCCCCCTAAAGAGAAAGTCTGGCTCCCACACAGCTTTAGATAAAACACAGCCTGGAGCACAGAGACCTTCACTTGTGCCTTCCTCAATCTCTCTCTACTTCACTGCTGCCTCACCTCAATTCAAACACTTATTGGGAACAAAAGGTGGTCAAAAATCAACAAAAGTGCAGCTTACTGGCTTGAGATGGGGTGCAGCCATCCCACTGAGCTACATGAAGTTTGGGGAACAGTGAGCTGGAAAAGAGAGAGGGAAATAAAAAGGAGGAGTATGAAGAAAACTTCGTGCAGCACATGAGTTTGAGTGGATGCTCTCATGAACTACTGCTGCTTGGCTTCAGCGATGGTCCCTCCATCACCCTTCACACTGAGTTTTTATAAAGGACTGGATGAGTGAGTTTTACTTCTTCCCTTGCCTGTTTGTAATTCTGCCCAGTGTCTTGTGCTTCGAGCCATATGACAAAATCCTATGTCTTTCCTTTCCAGCACTCGTTTGTCGCATCTTTGTGACAGCTCTAAGTAGATTTTGCAGATGGTGAGGGCTTTGATGGTTTTGACATACGTTGATTAAATTTCCCAGCAGAGTTCAACAAAAGCAAAGGAAAAAAGGAAAGAGAGGGAAGAAAAGAAGGGAAAATACAGCCAAACCTAAATAATTCAAGGCGATAGCTTAGGGATATGGTTTAGTGGAGGGCTGTTAGAGCTTAGGGATATGGTTTAGTGGAGGGCTGTTAGCGTTAGGTTGGAGGTTGGACTCGATGACCTTGAGGTCTCTTCCAACCTAGAAAAATTCTGTGATTCTGTGAGAAAGATCGGGACAGCAAATCAGACTTGTACATTCAGTTCCTGCATAATTTTGGGTAAATCCAGATTTGCCCAGGCCCACTTAAGTCATCCAATATTAACAGAAATTAGGTGCCTAAATAGTCTTGAATTCTAAGCCTTTCTACACATACAGTCTAATCTATAAATGAAGAATTTGAAGTAATTAATATCACTGTAGTGTTGTAAGCATCAAGCCCTGAAAAGGAACTTTAAAGTTCCCTGCTCTCACAGCAATGGGGTCCACATGATGTACACATCTTAATGACAGTTTTAAAAGCCTTTTCTTGACGTACCTTTCAGTCCTCCTCCTTTCATTTTTCTTCACACACTTGATGAGACAACAGGTTAAAAAAGCCATAGACATCAGCAGAATGATGGCACAGCTCACGATGGAGGCAATCACTGCGACCTTAAATCCAAAAGTCTCATATTTTGATATGGCTGCAGCAAACCAAACACAAAAGCACATTTCTGAGGTCAGCACGTTTATCCCTCTCTCTCGCATTTTCATTAAACCATGCTGAAACCTATCTGTTTCACACTTCTGCTAATAATAGTTTAGTGAGGATTTTCACCTCAGTATATGTTATCAAAGTATCTTGGCTTCAACTTAAAGCTATGCAGGCCTTAAATTGGGCTATTTGAAAATCCCCTGTTTATAAGCCGCTAATGAATTGTTCACAAGTATTTTAGCACTGCAATTAATTAAACACAATGCCTTTAGTATTGCAGTAGCTAAAAAGCACAACTTCATCAGTATATCAAATGCAGATGAGCTGCCAGACTCTTTTAATCAATGGTTAACAAGGAGTGGAGCCGCAAGCTCAAATACTGAAAAGGGTAAGTTGGTTTAAAGAAGCCCTTTATAACAAGAATGGCTCTGTACTATGATTATCCTATTTGGCAGGCAGTGACCAAACACACCAAGTCTTCCTCTGCTCGGGGAGGGATAGCAGATGGAAGGAAGGGTATCTGTAGGGCTCCATGTTCACAGTGATCTGACGCTGGAAATGAATTATCCAGACAAAAGGAGGAGTGGGAATGTGGTGTGGCACAGCTAATGCAGATCTCTGCCAACTCATTCTGAGCACTAAACCTTATCTTGCTTCAAAACTCGTCTAGTTCTTCCAACAACACGAATACCAGCTCCAGGAACGGTTCAGCGGAGCTCCACACAAAGCTTTCTGCTGCAGCAGCTTCTCAAGGGGAGGATTTCTCTCATTTCTTTAATGGGGTCACTTAAACCAGAGATAAGAATAGCTGCGTTTCAGAAGGACTGATAAGTGTGTAAGAGAGCTACCCAACTACCAATGATTTTAAATGATACACAGTCTGAGATACAGACTGAGCTTCTCAATTCAAACACCACAAAGCTTAGAGGTACCACGTATTAGAGTTTTCCTAGAGTCTGCTTCTAGTCAAATTACTAAGAAGGAGCACAGCATGAAAGGTAGGCAATGCTGTTGCCTTTCAAACAATATTTGTTAATACGGTAACTTTCCCATGCAGCTGCCCACAGGCAGCAACCTAAAATTGCTCAAAAATATCATTGTGTTTCTTTCACAGCAAACCTTCAGAAAAGCATGCCAGCGGATTAGAGGGTTTGCAAATATGTTTGCAGATTGGTTGGCCATATCTGCACATTTTCTAAAGAAGAACAGCCACGGAGCGACGCTTATTCTGGATGCAACACTACTGGAGGCAGTGACGTAAGGCCAGGCATAAATCTGACAGTCTTTTCTGTGTCATGATAATTGATGATGTCAGAACACATTTGGAGTGCAATTACAGTCAAGAGGGGCAACTTTGAAGGAAATTGAATTTGTCTTTTTCCTTGTGCAGATGTCTAGAATTAATCCTCACGTTGCAGGAGATACGTGGGACAAAATAAATACACGGTGGCCTGGAGGGACTGGAAATTGTTTAGGAAGACCCTTACGCTTGCAGGAGGGCACGCCTGCTGTCCACTGGGTCCCGTTCCCTTTCCACACACAGGTGATGACGCCTGGCCCCTCCAGCTGGTGCTCGGCTGAGCACTGGAAGGCGATGACCGTCCCCACAGCGGTGCCGTTGCCGTGAATGATCTCCAGTGTGCCAAGCTGGGGAGGAAATATGCGGCTGCACTGCCCTGCAGAATGAAAACAAAGCAAAACAATGCAACACAAGAGCCACAAGTGAAGGCTCACCTCAATTTAAATCAGTCCAAGTTGCTGGGTAAAACAAAGAGCACACCTCTGGCAGGGCAGCGCTGCCTGCTCTGCCAAGCACCAGCCCAAGGCCAAAACCCCATCAGTGCCATTCAGCAGTCCCGCTGTTCTCATCCCAGCACAAAGGGAGCTGTACTCATCCTGCAACAGTATCTACTTAGTCTGTTACATACTAAAAATTTAAAAAGCAAAAAAAAAAAAAAAAGGCAAAAAACCCACCAAACTTACTCTATGAGTAGCCTGGTCATCTACCGATTCCCATCTTGCTTGACTCCAAGTGTTAATAAGCACTGAGGCTGGCATCTTCCATGCAGGGAATATTCATAACACAGCCTCCCTATGCAGCCTTCCCAGGATCCAATGGCCTGATCACATACTTCAGCCTTCCAGCCTCCTTGGTAGCACCTTTTCACAACCCTCCAGCACCTCCCTATCTCTGGAGCACCTCTGCTGACCTCAGCTGAAATGAGCCACCACGTTCAAGGGACATTGTACAGGGAGGTCACAGAGAGTCAGATGTGCACCTACAGCATGGTTACATACATCTCCATTTTCAAGTTACAAGTTCTGCTTTATCCTTCATTTGTAGTACATTTTTCTTCCTTAGGCTTTTCTCTATTTTTTTTTTTGCAGTTCATGCAGCTGTTCTTTGAGCCATGAGCTGTTCTCTTCTCGGCAACCTATTGTCAGCCACTAGCTTTATACATTGAGCTTTATTGCCACAATATTCATTAATTCACGTTAATTTTTAACATAAATTTTAATGATCACTCATTAAGACAACAGATAATATCCTGCTATACTTCAAAGACAATAACACTCATGTTTTCTCTGTTCCTGTGCACTGACAGAAGCTGAGAAAGGCTTTATATACCCCTTTTTAACAGTTACTAAATAGCAGCACTGCTTCTGCATCAGAATCCAAGCTCCTTATCTTTCAGCAGGCTTCCAGATGACTTCAGCAGGGCCACAGGCAGAGGCAATGGGATGGCACTTGTGAGGCCAGGGTTGCAAGCACCATGGTGGCACACACACACAGAAGAGAAGGGAAAATATGCTTTCTGCACGTACAAGTAAAAAGAAATTTAGAGCTTTAATAGCCTCCTTAAGAGCACTTGGACAGAACTACATGTTGATATCAAATCTATTTCCATTTTCATAGCAAAAACCCCTCCAGTCATTAATTAACATTAAGCTGATCCAATCAAGCTGCAGGAGACAGCCTTACTGCCCATCTTCAGTCTATGCTCAAAAAACCCAACTCCCTGGAAAAAAAGGAACCAAGGGAATCTCAGTGAAAGACCAAACAAAAGCCACAGTGACAATTACTTGTCCAATCTACTAAGTAAATATGCACTGAGCATTAGATTTTAAAAACATGCCTTCCGTAATTCCATGCAGATTATTTCTGTTTGTTTTGCCACCTCTTTCCATCCCTTGCCACAGCAGCAATTTGCCTCAACAAGAGCAAATATTTTCTGTCATTTCCCTTGATCTCCTGTCCTCCCCTCCCACATCTGATTCTTGGGACACGTGAGGTGTGTCACCTGCACAATCCTGCTCCTCACTTCAGCACATTACAAGTTCAGGCTTTCCTTTCCACCTGGATCACTCAGACACTTGCCGCTAAAAGCCATCGGCATAAGCTGCAAAGTACCTACCTCTTTGCATTTTACAGTTTCAATGCTATTTTTAGGTACCCGATCACATACTTAGAGTTCATGTCAGTGACACTTCTAGCTGCAAGAGATGCAGAGGGTATTTCAGAGCCAAATCTGAATCAAACTGCATTTGCTTAGCCTCCTAAGCAGCCCTCATTAGACTCTTTCAGTAGATTTGCCAGTTTACCTAGAATCATTATTCAGCCTCTTCTCTGGAAGGGACAGATAACCTAGCACTCAACTGTTTCCTTCAGGACATATTTCATTTAATCCAGTGTTAACCACTCTGAGTGATAGGTGCAGCTGTACCTGGTGCAGGTGCTCTTTGCCCTCTCCTGCATTGTCCTTGCCCATAATCATACACATAGAGTGATTAAAACCTCCAGATGTCAGTGACCTTGTCTGCATTATTCATGAGCCATGGATTTTAAAATATTTTCTTCACTTGAGCACTATAAAGATTTCCAGCTTTTCTTTAGCCAATGTCCCATTAAGCCGTGGCTATTTCCTTGCTTTGGCTGGGATGTAAGAGCATTATATCATCCTCAGGTGACATTCCTGGATGGATGTAATTGAGGCAGTAACTTCAAGACTCCTCTGATAACGTCTAATAAGAGACACAATTTTGAAAGCTTCTATAGCTGGATTTGCACAGGTCCTTAGCCAAAAGTTCATCAACTGTATTTCAAGTATCTGCATTTGGCTGTAGAAGAAATACCATTTCTTCTTCTTCTTCGAGCTTTTCAACATAATTCCTTCCCACCAAAGTCGAAACATTAAAGGCTTCACTACTTTCTCCTTTTTATAAGAGCTTTTATTGAAATGCATGCATGGATTTTTGCTACTATGAGTTTGTGAATCTTATCCAAGTTCAGATTTAACATCTCTGGATCAGATTTGCCCTAATTTTCATCAGCAAGTCTTCTAATAATTAATTTGTAAGACCTGCTTGTAAGCTCCAGCATCCCTTGCTGTTAAGGATCTACATGTATAAAGCTCTTGAGGTTCCTCATTGCATTCACTTTTCTGCTAGGTTAATTTTACGGTTTCATTTGCAGAAAGCAATTGTTTCAGTGAGCTTCCATCCTCATATAAGCAGATGTGCTGTATAGGTTTATCCTTTGAATACTCTTCAGGCATATGTATTTGACTAAACCTACCACAATCAGGACTTTTTGTTTTCAGCTGAGGCCCTCGTTTGAGGCTGCTGAAGTAAAACACAAGTACATGTACTGCATAAACACTTGTGCTGGCCAGATTTATAGTTGGATTTATAATTATTTTCTAAATGTCTAGAAAAATATCACGTTCAGGTCTTGGGTTGCAGTAACTCTTAGTGTATAGTAATGTAATACTGAGAAAACAAATATTGCTCATGCAGCTTTTGCAATAGCTGCATCTCAAATCCAACAGATTCACACTTGGCAGCCAGCACCTAAAGCTGGGAGGAATGCATGAGGCATTGTCTATCAGCCATTTGTGAGTAGTTTACAATAAACATCAAAATTAATGATGTGTTTAGTTTTGATTAGCTTCATGGCATCACTCCTAGATTTGATACATGTCTCCAGAACCCAGCTCCCACTACTCCTAAGGTGTTCACCTTCAGGCTGTGCTCTGCTTGCATTCTCAGATCCTGGCTACTACTCCTAAGCACAAGAAGAAAACTCATTTGCTGATACAACCCTACGAAGCAAAGGCTGAAAATCATTTTTCAATTTTGAACCCCAGCAGAAGCTGTGAAGACTCCTGCTTCTTCATTTGACTCGCTGAAAAGCATTCATGAAACACCTCATCCACACCACGCACCACGCCAACGCACAGCTTCAGCTGGGCTGAGCCGAGACCACCAGCAGCCATCCATCGGCCAGCGTGGCTGAGGGTACCAGGAGCCAAATGCCTCAGAGGTACTTGTGCATCTTGTACAGCAAGAGCTGATTTCTTAGCTTAACTTCACACTAAGAGGATACTCAGCATTTGAAAAGAATCTCAGTCTGCTGCTGCTGTCTGACAGCACAGAAGGGCATTGGCTGTAGCAAATAAACACATTATTTCCTATAACAAATAACTGCCCCCAAAGTCAAAACATCAAAGAGGAGCCTACTCTATAAATTCTTAATTCACACAAGTCACTGAGTCCAGAAAAAGCCAAATACATAATTTCCAAGCACTGAAAAACAGAGAGCAATGTAAGAATTAAGACACAATAATCCAAAATATCTCTTCTCATGCATAGCCAGGATTATCTGTATTGCAAAATCGATTTGTCAGGAAGAGTTACCATATGGTTTCATTGCCAGCAAGCTGCAGATTTATGTTTTGCTGATAAGGAAACAGAAATGAAAGAGTAAGTAAAGCACGCTTGCCCATTGTAGATTTCCTGTGTTCCTTCTCCCTCCCTATAGCAAAACACAGAAAATGAAAATCAAATACATTGCATAAATACATGCCAAAATGATCTAAAACATAGCAGTAATTACCTGAAAGCATTTTGTCAAGATAGCCAGCCGCTGTTTGTGCAGAAATAGAGCCATCCACGACTTTGCCTCATTATTCCCATACACACGTAACTCAAGCTTTTGTGTTGCTTATTGTTGACTATTTAATGCAACTAAAACATGCTGTAATAGCCAGATGCCAGAAAGAGACAGAACATTAGGTTCTACAAACCCTGAAGAAAACAAACAGGCTGATGATATTATTTCTGCAAGTCTATTTCCTTACAAAAGCACGCTTTAGAAATTACTGTCCCCGAAGTCACAGGCATGATGTTCAACATCCGCAGCGAGCTCACAGAAGAGCTCTTGGAAGAGCTCGCTATGTCAAAAGGAAAGAAAAAAAAAAAAAAAGCAGTTAGAACCAGGATGCGAAATAAAGCAGCCTTTCCCCCTCAGCCAGCAGCATGCCGCCCGCCTGTGCTGCCCAGGAGCCCTGCCAGGGCTGCGCTCCCAGCTGCGTGAGGTGCTGCAGCAACGTGCTGCCACGAGGAGCTTATCCTGCCCCTAGGAGATTCAGACACTGGCACAGCTTTTTGAGAACTTGCTGTTAAAGGTAACCCCAACCCGGCAGTGACAGTGGGGACCCCAGGCTTTGGAAGCTGCACAATTTGCAGCAGCCCCTTCATCATGCTGCAGGCACCGGGCAGTGCGTCCCCAGGGCTCCCTGCCCGTCCCACAGAGCGACCTGCTTCAGCGACTGCTAACAGAATCTCACGTCAGCAAGCTCTGAGATGGAGCGACCTGCCCTTTCCCATCTATTTCTCTGTTTTCTGAGAGTCGTGTTTAAAAGGGAGCTGCTGGAAGCTGTTACACACCTGGAGGATGCCCCTCGGGTGGGCAGGGCCAGGCTCAGTTCCGTGCTCATGGCTTGGTAGTGCCTGGGCCCAGCTGCAGCCACAGGGGTGGGTGGCCCTGGGGTGGGCATCCCCAGGGCACATTCTCAGTGCGGGCCTGCCAAGGGACCAGCACAACCGCAACAGCAAGGTGCCTGCAGGAGGCATCTGTCTCTCAGGACACAGGCCAAAAAGAAACACAACTGTTAGCAATACATGGGCCCTGCATCTGCCCGACTTCATCATTTCCAAATTAAAATACTTAATATAAATTATTTTGGTTTTCTACTGGAAAATTAATTTTAAATTTGTGAAAGGGGGAAACCAATTGCTGTTCATTCTCACAGGCCACCATCACCCACACATGGAAATGCTTTTTTGAAAAAGTTTGTTGTCCCGTTGATGAAGAGTTTCCACACAGAGGAAGCAGGAAAGGATTTGAAGAAAGCTTCTCATGGCTGCATTCACACCTTGGTACTCAGAGAGGTGCCTGCCCACACTTGTGTTGTGGTGGTTAAATGAGGCTCTGCAGCATGACAGGACAGGGGCACCCACCAGCGGGGCCTGGTGGGAGGAACAAGGGACACCAGAAGTGCTGAGCCATTTCTGGGTTCTGAAGCCATTTCGGTTTGGATCCCATCCTGCTGCACCTCACCTCTGACTGCACGCAGCGGGCAGTAAATCACTAAATCACCTTTCCAACAGTGCTGAGGTTGAGCAGGCGCTGGTGCTGTCCCATGCAGCTGAGAGCAGCAGGATGCCTCCACTCCCTTAATGAAGGGCTGCCAATTAGTTAATACAGCTAATATACCTACGACTATATTAGCTGCAATCCAGGTCTGACAACACACAGGAACATATTGACTGCTACGCAGCTCCTGACAACTCAGGGTGCCCTTTGGCAGAGAGGAGATGGTGAAGCCTACCTCAGGGTCTTGTCATGCCTAAGGGAGCAAAAATCACCAGACAGCAGCAAACGTTTGGCTTCTGCCTCTGAGCAAGACCCTTGCAATGCACTCTGGCAGTCTCACATCTGCATCCTGCAGAACCCTGCACAGGCAGGTCCACATCTAAGCCAGACAAATTTGGTTCATCCCCATTTACAATATCCAGCCTTTTTCTTTCCTCCTTCACTCCCTCCCAGCATTTTTCATCTGGCTTTTTTGCCACTCGATGTAGCAAACAAGCCACGGTGAGATTTAGGAGTCAGCACTAACCATGTCGCAGTTCTGCTCTGAAATACTCCCCGTCTACAGGGGCTGCCAGCAATTTTAATCCATGCAAAATCCAAGTCACATATCACTGAGATGCTAGATTAGGGTTTGCTGACAACATGCACAATCTGCTCATATTTCCAACAGAAATAATGTGTAGGATTGGTGTAAAGTGGTTCTTGTTTGTGTATGGCATGGTGCTCTTTTAAGAGAGGATTTGTTCCAGTCACTGGACTGCTATCTCCATCATTGATTTTTTTTTGCCAATTTATGTCAAAGTCAGGTTATTCTCATCTGTAGATTTTACCCTGGGATCTGGCAACAAAGAGGATACTGAGTATGTTTCTTATGGGAACGATTAATTGAGAAATAAGAACTCAATGAAAAATGAGGTATTTGATGAAGTCCCCAGTAAAACAAGAACAGATGGGTTTTCTGCATTTTATTAGTCTGTTTACCAACAGCACTGGAAAAGTAGGTTATAACACTTCTGAAAAGTTAATATTGCAACTTTCAAGAATGGGAAGGATCCATTAAACCTAAAATAAATTCAAAGCATTCATCCATTTACCTCTTCACCATTACTTCTATATTTAAAAAATTAGATAAAATAATAATTAAAAAACAAACAAACAAACAAAAACAAAAAAAAAAGAAAAACCCACAAGCATCCCCTATAGAGCACACCAGAGTTATGTCTCAATGGAAGCAGTTCCCAAATAAAGATGACCCATGGAAGCACTGCCAGCAGCTGCTTTTGTGGCCAATTGTTTAGCGAAGGAGCTAATATTGCTGATGGGCTCCCCCTTTGTCATTCCAAAGCAGATAATAAATAAATGATGCATTTGCACAATGCACAGTTTGTGGCCTTGTTTCTAAAATAAAGGTCCAATGGAGAATAAAATTAAGAGGAATAATTTGAAACAAGCTATTCGGTCGCGCTCCAGCCTAGACCCTGACTGCACCCAGGCAGACCCAGTGGGGCAGCCCAAAGCCCCCACGTCTGGGCACAAGGGGTCTGCTCCTCACTGTGCTCATCTCCCAGGTCCAACAACCCTGCTTCTTGCGGAATAAGTGCTGGTATTTACAAGGACCAAAGTCCCCACGCCCCGCTCTGCTGCCTTGGCCCCGCTGTCCCCAGCCAGGCTCAGAGCCTCGTCCTTGCTGGCAAGGTGTTTCTGAGGGAGCAGTGGGCTGGAGAAGCCTGTAGGTTTATATTTTCAACTTGCATCATTACTTTTGCCCAGTGCTCATGAATAACCCCTCATTCGTTAAACCTGTGCAGCCAACTGCAACACTTCTGCAGGCAGTGCGTGGGCTCCATTAGCCAGGCACTGCATCTTCCACTGGAAACTGCCATGACCAGAAAAGTTAAATTTTTTCCTTGGCAATAGTAAAGGTAATCTATTATCTCAGAACAATGCTCAAAGCCTTTTTCAGCATCACAGTAACTGCAAGAAAACCACCACCACAAACTAAATAAAAATAAATAAGCATGCTAAAGAAGGCCAAAACAATCTAGATTTTAGCATCCAACTTGGTATTTAGCATCTTGCTGACACAGATCAGGTATCAATAGAAAAACAGACAAGGTTTAGGAGCTGCCAATCCTTGGTGAGCCCTTTGCCATGCCCATACAGGTGCCCAACGTGACAGAGAACCACCAACCACTTAGAGGAGTCAAACTTCCTAAATCCTCTCCTTACCACAACAGCCTCCCTTCCTACTGAGATAACCAAGATCCCAGGAGCACTGAGTCCTTTTAGTATTTATAAGCAGCTATATGCTCTTTATCTGCAAGTAAGTTACAGGCAGAAAAAGGATGGGTGAATGCAATAAATGGTGTGCTTGAACCTTGGGCAGCACAGCAGAGCTGGCCCAAACCATTCCCATGGCAGGTTTTATGAGCAGAGATTGATGCTGCTACAGTGGCAGAGCTGAACACTTCTCACACAGGTATTGATTTTTACAGTGTTTCTGATGGGCATTTCTGGGCTCTGGAGAAGGCTCTGGGTACTTGTTTGTGGAAAACCAAATAGGGCAACCTGGCCCTCATGCCTGAGAGCAGAAGCTCTGGTGGAACTGTCCTTGCTTTTGTTCCCTTTAAAATGCAGAAAGAAGAAAAATGTTGAAACTGTGTTGTCCAGCCAGTTCTAATACAAACACGTTATTAGCTCTGGACCCAGCACAGGGGCCAGAAAAACTCCATTCTGTCAGAACATGCCTCAGCTTTGTGGCTTTTCATCTACAAAATGGTTTAGCACCTCTGAGAAACCTGTAAAGCCATTTGCCTTTTTCTCTTTAGAGGAGATGAGTTTTATTTTATTTTTTTTTTAAACACTTAAGTTCATCAATTTTATATTTAACCTGAAAGCAAGCTGGTAACAAATTCAACACTTTCTGGCTTCCCTACATAATTATCAATGCTTTCTTGCCAAAATTAAATTAACTACATCTTCAGTAAACTGAGCAAGACTCAGATTTTACTGTTTTTTGCAGGTAAAGAAAGTAACACAGAGAAACCGGCAGCAGTTCTGTCCATTAGGCTCCAGAGCTACAGTTTCAACACACAAGGCACTGGTGGGTGCTTCTGGTGGCCCTCAGTGGGCTGTGCAGACAAGGAGAGCTGGCAGAGCTCAGCTAGCAACCTCGACATCTCAAACGGGCACAGTGCGCGCAATAGAAATTCTTATCTGAACACGCATGATGAAAAAACTGAGCACGAATAAGATGCCCTGGCAATATCAGGAATCTCCTGCTTTTAATACGGCTTTTGGTACATTTAATTTGCAATAGAAAGGGGAGAAACTCAGCGCTTCATTGAAACGCTGCCAACTGGAGAAGCCAAAAGAAAACCTCAGACCTACTTTCATGGGGAGAGGACGGATCCATTCGGTGCCACAGATGGATGAAGGATGCCCTGCCTTACGCTTGACCAGGGCAGAACCCGCTGCTCTTGACCCTGTTGCACCCCGCAGGAGCCAGCAGCTGTGTCCTGCAGGAAGGATGTGCGTGTCCCTGTGCATCCCCGCTAACCCGGGCACTACAAGAGCCCCACGCAGCACCCACAGCAGGCTATCTGCCTCTAACAGCTGCCCTGGTTTGTGCAGAGGGTGGTGAATGTCGCCGATAAAAGCAGATGTCCCCTGATGAGGTGGCCTCTCACGTTCACACCACGTCTGCCTGCCGGTGACAACCTCTGTGTGCCGCCAAAATCCCTGCAGCCAGGGCGAGGAGCTGAGCATGGCACCGGTGCTGCCTTGGCCCAACAGTGCTGAAGCAGGGGCTGAGCTGGCCAGACCCGCCTTGGTCTCTGCAAAATCCACCCCAGAATGAAAGCCTAGGTGGACACTTTGGAGCGCTTGCTGCAAACATGTTCAGTTTTGGCCCAAATCGACAAGATATGAGTTGCTTGCTCAGAGCACTTATTCCAAAGGAATATGGAAAATTTTCAAGCTCGTTTTTTTTGAAGCCACTTTGTTGTTTTAAAACAAACCATTTAATACAGGTTTGTCTGTTCTCTTGCAGCTAGACACTCCAGTATAGCAGCAATGTGGGTCAACCTGGAAAAACATTTTCCCTTCTTCTGTCCCAACTTGTAGCACAGTCCCTGACTTCCTCACTGGTGACAGTTCTGGCACCACTTGCCCAGCCCCCTGGCAGCGGCTGTCACCCCTTTGCTCTGAGATGGCCCCAGTGCAAGTGTCAGCATACAGGGCCAGACGCAGTCCTCACTGCCCAGCCCCGACCCCACTCAGGATCAGCACAGATGCCACAGCAATAAATGGTACTGCTTTCTGCCCATCTCTTGGGCCCACAGAGCCAGGGCATTTCCAGCCACCCTGCTAAACAAAACCAACCTGAACGCCAGTGAGCTCACCTGCATTTGTTCCCCTTTGCTGTTCCTTACCCAGTTTGCTGCTTGAAGATGCTAAAAGCGCACCACAGAGCAGTGACCTGCCATTCACAGCTGTCAGCAAGAATTTCTGTGAATAATTGATTTTTTTAGACACTGGTCTGCAAGACTTAGCAATAGCATGCAATTTATTATGGCGATAGAAACCATTCATGGACTGAGACAGTAACAGATTTTAAAGCCCCCGTAGCAGTTTTTATCGCTTGTCATTTTCCTTCCCTCCTTTTTGCTGCCAGGGTGGGCTTTCTGGTGCCAGGCTTTGCACACAGCAGCAACGGGACAGCAGAACAGCTCGGCCACAGCTGGGGGTGTGGAAGCCCTGCCCCAGCCCGCAGCAGCCCTGCCAGCCCCGCAATGATTAACAGTGCGAGTCGATGGGCACATCTGCCTGGGGCCTCCCCAGCCATCAGAATTAGCGGGAGATGACTTGAAGATGGATGGGGACACCAGCGAAAGGACAGGGAAGCTGTCCACCATGTTTACTCTTCTCCACTAAACCAGTAAATGATTTCAGGCCAGTTACATGCAGGGTGGCCAGCAGCTTAGGCACAGGGACCAAAGGGCAGCAGCCCCACTCACACAGGATGCTCCAGCCTGCCTCGGGCTCTGCCAGTGAGCTAGATGACAGACGGCTTTTGGAAGGCTTATGTGTTCAGGCAGGGGTAGCCTAGGGTTAAACAGAGGGAGAAACTTGGTTCCAGCCTGTATTCCAGTAACAGGCTGAATGCTACAGCTCCTCCTTGCCTGTACAAAACAGCACCAGCTTTGTGGGGCCGCTCATTGTGGAGAAAGGCGAAAGCAGCCCTGCCAGGCTGGGTGTGCCTCGCGACCTGACCGGGCAGCAAAGCTCGTAGTGCTGGAGAGCACTGGGCACGTGGGGAGAAGCCCTCCTGTGCCTCATCCTGCTCCCCACATGAAGGCAGACGTTTCTGCTCTCCTGAGCTAGGGAACCAAACAACCAGATGTGCCGTGCCCCCAGCGCCTCCTCCTGCCACCCCAGCCCAGGGGCTCCCTCTAAACGCTGCTTCCGAGGCCCCACTTTCACTCAGGTTTTTACCCACCATCTTCCCCGCACCTATCCCAGCTCCTGTCCACACCGTCACTTCCCTAAACAATTCCCAAAGACCCTCTGCTTAGGAGACTCATACAGGTGCATGGTGCTGTGTTTGGCTTTATTTTATCCCAGAGATAAGGCCTCAGTAACCACTTACAACTACATTAAAGGGAAAGCAATCAGTTCACCTGTGCTTCCAGGAGCTGTTCCGACTGATGCTGACACCACCGTGCTGCTGGGCCAGTCCCAGCCCTGGTGTTCCAGGCCCCACCAGCAAACACTGCTACATAAAGCAGGCCCCACTCAGCCCGGCCTCCGGGACCCTCCACAGATACAGGAATTGATTTTATTTGGTGCGTGCTTGCTCATTCTGCAACTTGCGCATTTCTCATTGTCATCTCACGGCAAAACACAAAGCGAGCAGGGCAGGCTTCCACTGCAAATGCAAAATCATCTCCCTGTCACTCTTCGGATCCGCAGAGCCAGTCTAAACTGCTCCACAGAGTAACACAGCTGCTTATCTACGACTGCATTTGAAAGACAGCGTTGTCAATAAAATGCCTAAGTGAAAACAAGGAACTGTCCTACGTGCTGCCTTGTCCCTGTCAAATTATTGAAGGCAAAGTGCTGCGGTGCCAGGTGCGTTAAAAGGGAGCGGCAATCCTGACAAATGAGGTAAGTATCTCGTGCTAATTTCCACACAGTTAAAATTCCCTTTGTCGCAGAGTTTCAGATATGCTGGGAGACTCAGCTTCCCACGGGAGCCCAGGGATCTCCTTGCCCTGCCACACAGGGAGCAGCCAAGCCAGCAGCTTGGTCCCTCAGCTCCCCAGGCACAGCAAACCCAGAGATTGCAGGGTTGTTTGGGTGGGTTTGGAGCTGAAATGTCAGTGTTCTGGTTCCAAGACATTCAGCTCACTTCGTTCCCTAGCTGAAATTCATACATCTAGACATAATTCATCTCTATAACCTAGGTAATTTAAGAGGCGCTTGGACAAAGTATTGGAGAGTACAACAGGGAAACATCTTGCACTGTGGAGGACTGTGCTACACCACCTCATAACTCGTCTCCTTCTCTATTTCGCATCGTTCTAGAGTTTTTATGACAAGCACAAAAATCAATCTCTCAAAGCAATAACAATGCTTGGTCCAAACACAGAGCCACTGAGATTAGCATTTTGCAGTATAGGAGATAAAGCCAATTAGCTGAAATTCTGCCACCACCGCTTCTTTTATTTTATTTAATAGAAGGTTTCACTTTGATCTCATGGGAGAAAAAGGAAGGAGAAATAACCCTTTAAGAAATTACAAGCCCATCTGCTCCAGGTTGTCTCACATCCTGCCCTGCAGAATGAAAATTCAGGATGAAGATTTTCTTCCCCAGTTTAGAAACCGAGCTGCACCTTGGGATCACAGGAGTGAGCCCAGAACCTCCTCGCAGCCCACCTGCGGAGCTGCAGTGCTCTCTGCTCTGAACAACTGTGCTTTTGCTTTCCTGGAAGAGCAGCCATAAGTTCTCGTGACATGTTTTCAGTTTCTGCACTGGCAAGGACACAACCTCACTGCAAAACAAAAACAGCATGTGCCAAAAGGACAGACACCATGGGTCACACCAAAGCTAAACTGGCCTGGTACTTCTGTCCCAGCACGGCCACCCAGAGAAGAGTACAACCGAGCAAGTACCGAGCGATACCTCCTCAAGCAAATCACAGCTCAGGTCTGTCCTAAGCCAGAGGTGGTGTCTTTCCCCTAAATGGTGCCTGCTAGGTAACTTCTTGCAGGAATTTGTCTGGACTTAGCACGTACGGTTTCCTGTGGCACAACCCACAGGTTATTTGCAGCTTACCTCAGGCAGCCTCTCTTCCCTCCTGGTTTGGGAAAGCAGAGGGATATGGCCGAACCACAACTACCAACAGCCCAGCAGCAAGAGAGCTACCAAGTTCTAACCTGGCATCATAGTTTCTGACACATTTTGTTTTTCTTTCCTACATTACCTTTGTCTGTGGCTGCACTGATGCATTTGCAGAAGCAGGTTGGTGTTTCTAGCAGCAGGTGCTGCCCCAATCTGGGGCAGAGCAGCCTTAAAAGAGCTACATGATTGCACTGGGGGCTGGGGGAAGAACCACAGCACAAACCAAGGTGCCGTTCTAGACAAACAGAGGGCTAGAGCCCCAGCTTCAGTGATGTGGAGACTGAAAATAATTACACGCCTTTACTACTCCTTCCTCCCTTTCCTATTCCACCCGATGAGCCCCCTGCTATAATCTGAGCAGCTTCAGGGGCAGCAGCACCTCAGTGACAGCCCAGCGGCTGTGCTGCCCGCAGCTCTGCAGCCACAGGGCCATCCCTGCCTCTGCTTGACAGTGCCCATAGGGCAGGAAACCGCTCAGTCACCACTTCAATGAGCATTTCAGAATTTCACAGGCATTTCCAGATAATATAACGGGCCTGGCAAGAGATGGTTGATGAGCATCTGTCCACAGTAAACTCCTGCAGCAAGGCAATAATGCCGTAATGCTGCTGTGACAGCACAACAACCACGAGACGATAAGGAGAACATAAAAGCATCAGTATCATTTAAAAACACAATAGAAGAAGGCTTCTTCGCAGCCTCGAGAGGCACCGGGACAGTTTGCTGCACTCTTCCCCTGCCCACGCTCCTGCTCTGCGCGTTTGCCTGTCTGCTAGCAGAGCACGAGAGAAGCACAGCGAGCGTCCCAGCGCCCACCTGCAGCCACAGCTGTTGCTTGGCTGTGACCGGGAGGTGGAAATGAGGCTGAGCTCACTGCTTGCTTTGCAATGCCCTGCTGAACCTTCCCCAGCAAAGGGTGGCAGCGGTCCCCCTGGGTTCAGTCCAGTAGGGACAGTGGGAGAGAGATGCCAGCCCTCAGCAGGCAGGCAGGAGCAGGAAGAGCAGAGCATGCCTGAATGTCACAACTGCGTTGCAGGAAGCTGTCAGACCCTAAGTGTTAAATGCATCAGGCTGTGCAATGAATTTAACTTCCCTCTCATTCATATATTGATTCAAATGGAAATCTTGCAATGCTTTCATTCATCCCCTGCACAAGGAGCACGCAAAGGAGTTTATCCACGAGACTTATTAGCGCCCTGCAGGCCAGGGCCAGAAATTTTACTCAATCAAAGCAGCAAAGAAAAATGATCACCAATAACTACACAATAAATGAAAGGTGCTGTATAACAGTTGTCATCAGCTCTCTCTGGAGGTCACTTCTGCAAATGCTGCTGCATAAACAACACATCACATTTTAAATTAAGCATCCTGAGCAAGAGTTTAATTAAAAATTATACACCAAGTAGCCATAATTTTAGCTATCCAAACCACTCAGATTTAACAGCAGCACATCCGGCTAGCTCAGTACACTTGTAGCAACAAACTGATATCCAGCCAAGGTGAAACCTGTGTGGATGGGGAAGGGCAGAACAGACTCCACAGCAGTGGGCAAAGAGGCTGTGAGGGAGCTTGCGGGGAGCATGGCAGTGGTGGGTCTGGCAAAAGTGCCTGCTGCAAGCATCTCTGCTGGCCCCACAATCGATGTGGACTTACATGCAGATGTATCTGTGCCGTGGTCCTGTCCAGCCCCTTTTGACTCCAATCTGGCACCCACTAATAATAACTCCTGGTCCACATCACTGTTGCAGGTGGTTTGGGAAGGACAGTGAGAGCTGTTCTGGTTGGGAACACAGCAGAAGGAGGACTGCCCCTTGCTAGCCCTGGCCTGAAAATAGGTTTCTCCCTTTCAGCCTCTCCACACAAAGCCTAAATAATCAGGTTCTTCAGTACAGGAAGAAACGTCTCCTTAGAGGTACTACAACAAGCGTAACACCACATTCTCTTGTTCTGACTTCAAAAATACAGATGGTGAAAAATGCCTGTACTTGCTAGCTGTGAAGCACAGCGATCCGGCTTGACCCAGGAGTCAGGTTTGTGGGCATCCAAGGCATTAACCGAGGCTGAGATGCCAGTCTGCATGCCGGGATTTTTTGGTCGATCCCACACTTCTGGGAGTTTTGCCACAGGTAAAGGGGGCAAGATTATCCCACTCAGGAAGAGGAAAGGCTGAGCACATGGGACGTGCCCCTTCTGACCCATCTTGCCTGGTGGCACAGCCCAGTCCGAGGGGACAGTTTGACACAACAACTAAATGGAGCCCAACACATGTGATTTTACACAAGCAAAAAAGCCAATAATTAGCAAAAATTAGAGAAACGGTGTCCACGCCTGAGTTTGAGTTGTTAATTCTCAGGGACGCTCCCCAGAAGCTGTTCCCTGTTTTTAAAAACGAACCGCGCTATTAAATTCAAATGAAACGCGCAGTTAGGCACACTCGGCGGGTGCAATTTAAAGCATCGCTACACCATCAGCCCGAACGCGTTTGCTCGTTTCCATCAGCATCATAAAAACCGGGTCATCGATAAAGCCCGCCGGGACCGCGGGGGTGAACTCGATCCCAGCGAGGTGGGCGTGGGGGGGACGGGCTGCAGGAGGATGAGGTCCCGGGGCTCGAGAAGTGCTGAGCGCTGCTGGTGCTGAAGGCAGGGAACTGCCTACACCGCAAGCTGCAGCAGGCAGGGAGAGCCTGGGCGAGCAGCGCGGCGCAGAGCTCCGGCAGGCTCCTCTCGCTTTACCTTGCCAGCTTCAGGGCTCGCCGGGGCAGCGAGCAGGCAGCTGCTGGAGCCCGATCCAGCACCGCCGCGGGCAGCAGGACCCCCCTGTGCCCCCCAGCCCCTGAAAGCTGCAGAGGCGACAGCCCAGGTGCAGCGGGCGCGTCCCACCTGCGCTAGGGCCAGAGCCCAATCGGCATCAAGTTCACCGCTCCCAGCCCAGCCAAGGAGCTCTGGAAACGCGCTCCCCTGCCCAAGTTGAGCAACGAAACTGGGGCGGAGGGGGGAGAAGAGGAAGCAAGAGAGCTTTGATGCATTTCCCATCGCAGCCCTCGGTGCATCGCCCCGTTCCAGCGGAGCGCCCGGGGCTCCATTTTCTCCCCGGGCCGTTGCCCGCCGCTGGCTGTGCCGGGGGCCGGCAGCTGCCGGCAGCGCGCCCCGTGCCGAGCCGCCCCCCCCGGGCCGTGCCCCGCCAGCTCCCCCGGCTGCTGCCCAGCTCCGAGCTGCCGGCCCCACCGATCTCCCTGCTCCTGCCCAGCTCCGAGCCCCCTGCGAGCACGGCGGGGGCCTCGCCGCCCCCCGGGGTGCCCCCAGGGCTCGGGGGGTGCCGCGGGGAGGGGGCGGCCGAGGGGAGCCCACACCTGGGGCAGCCGCAGCCCCTCGACGGGGGTCCCGCAGCCTTGGGGGCGGGACAGGAGACCCCAAGCCCCCCCAGGGGTCCCGCCCCGTGCCCTAAAGGAGGGCCCGGCCGCATCCCTCCCTACCTGTGTAGCCGCGGGGG
This sequence comes from Netta rufina, assembly GCF_964035555.1. Lineage (NCBI taxonomy): Eukaryota > Metazoa > Chordata > Aves > Anseriformes > Anatidae > Netta > Netta rufina. The sequence continues at coordinate 3,534,037 of NC_140133.1, read as the reverse complement.
GGGCCGCCGCCGTCCCGGCCGGGCGCAGCGCTCCGCGGCACCTCCGGGCCCGGCGCCGTGGCTGCCGGCATGGCTGGGCTGAGCTGTGCCGAGCCGAGCCGTGCCCACCCGAGCCGTGCTGAGCCGAGCCGAGCCGTGCCGGCAGGTGCAGCCGTGCCCGCCTCCGCCGCCGGGGCCGGGCCGGGGGGAGGCGGTGTCCCGGGGGAGCCGCCGGCAGCCCGCCCCGCCCCGGGGAGGAGGAGGAGGAGGAAGGCGGGGTGAGGCCCGGGGTGACACACAGCCACCCCCAGGTCACCGCCAGCTGACCCCAAACTCGGCCCCCGCGGGGCTGGGCCAGCGCTCCCGGCCGTGGCCCTAAGGCTCGGGGCAGGGAGCGGGGCTCAGCCCCCGCCCAGCACCCCTGGGTGCTGACCCTGCCCGGGGCCCTAAGGCAGCGCCGGGGGCTGAGCGGGGCCCTGCTGCGGGAGCTCTGCAGGAAGGCGCTGAGCATACGGGCTGGGGCTATTGACGCTCGCTCTCGCTCCGCTTATTTTACCCTCTCATTATTATTTTTTTTCCACATGAATTAAAAAAAAAAAAAAAAAGTCTGCAGGAGCAGATTGGGGAGATGAAATTCCAACACGCACCGAGCCCAGACAGGCTGAGGGAGATCCGAGGCTCTGCTGGCAGCGCAAGTGGCGAGGGACCGAACCCACGGGTGCCACGGCTGCGCTGCGCCCGGGCACGGCGCCCCTTCCTCTGTGCTGCGGATACAGAGGGCTGCTATTTGCAGCTCTACAACCAAAACACAGGTTTTAAAAGTAATAGTCATGCTCTAGGAAAAAAAGTGTGGCTTTTTTTTTTTTTTTTTTTTTTTTTGGAAAATTCTGCAGCTTACAAATGAGGTCTGCATTTGCACTAATGCCAAATACTCCAAAATCCACTTGAAGGCCCCAGGAGCGATAGCTCCCACAGTCCACTCCATCCTCCGACAGCTGCTATGGCAAGGTCACACACCCCGCGTTACCGTGTTACAAGCCAGACCTCCTGTTACACACACCTCCAGAAGCAAGTGCCAAAGCAGAATGTGAACTCTTCTCCCCTCCTACGGGCAGCCAGTCTTTCTTCATAACCGAAAGCAAAGCTTTGCCCAGCAGGGAGGCAGGTCCTGAAAACGCCTGCTGGGCAAGCCCCCAGCACAGGGCAGCCCTAGGCCATGGCTGGAGCCACCCGTGAGGTGACAGCTCGTGCTGCCACCAGCACAAGTCTTGCTGCTGATTTCAGTAGAGGTGGTGGCCAATTACACTGACCCAATTTCTGTAATGCTTACTTAAAGTCCAGCTGTAATAAAAGGGAGTTTTGCCCAAGCAAGGTGTTGCTGTCCACCTCTGAACAACGGCAACGTGATTGCACTTTGAGTGCCACCCCTCCCATGCCAATATGCTTTCAATTTAGTGACAAATCTCATCAGTATAATGGGAATGCATACAGGAAATTAGGGGGGAAAGAAGGAAGAGCATGGAAAGCGCAACTTAGAAATCATGAAAGCTTCCATGCTGAAGCCCAGTTTTTCTATGGCAGACCCCTTACTTAGCCTTCAGCACCACTGGAAGCAATGCAGCCCAACTAGACACTTGTTGCCTTTGTGTAGGGGTTGTTTGACTGCTGGATTTCACTAAGCTGCCCTAAGGCACCATTTTCTAATCCCAGTTATTAGGGCTGGCTCAAGGCTGCCAAGGGCACAAGACTGCTGAAGCAACACTCCCTGTGGCCTCGCTGCCCACGTAGCCCCAGGCTGCAGAGCCCTGCTGCAGGGATTTAAAAATCATGTCCTGTGCCCCGTGCCAGTTCCCCAGCCCTCCTGCAGCAGCGGGCTGAGCTCTGGCACCTTCCTCCCCTGCAGCCAGCCCCCTGCACCTCCTCCTCCTCCCTTTTTACTGCAGAAGCTGCCTGGCTCCTGCTGAGCATCAGACCCTCATCCCTGAGGCAGCAAAACCGGGCTTTGTCTACCTTGCTCAGAAACTTTGAGTAGGAGGCGTTGCTTGTTCTGTACCTCTCTAAAGGAAGGCCAGTAGCTCTCAGCCACAGGTTTCTGTTCTAACCAGATAACACATGCACAGGTGTTATTGCTGGAAATCCACCTCAGGCTCAGCAATTAGATTCCTGAAAGAAAGTCTAGACCTTTTCAAATGGCAATGAAATCATCTGCTAGGTTGTAAGAAGTGTTAGTGGCCCCAGGGTGCTTCTGAATCAGTGGCGGGCCCCTGCCAAGGGAGGTGGCTCCTCCTCCGGGAGCAGCAGCAGCCCTGAGCACACAGCCTGCCTCAAAGCGTCACCCCCGAGCCTCTGCTGCAGACCGCAACGTGCTCGAGATCTGGCACCTTTGCAAGAGCAGCAGGAGCCAGGCAATTCACCGCTGTTGTACTCAGCCCAAAAAGGGGAAGCAAAGCAGAGGCCCTGCTAGAAAACAGCCTCTGAGGAGGAGCCACGAGGGGCAGATCCTCCCCGGCAGAGAGGAGGTTGCTCTCGGCCACAGGGCTGGAGGCACAGGGCATGCCGTCTTAGACGGGACTTGAGAAGGATCAGAAAGGAAAAGCTGGAGGGAGAGGGTTATTAGGAGCAGGTAGGTGTCCTTTTGAAAATCTGAAGTTGCCTTTGAATGGGAAGAGTAGAAAATCCAGCAGACTAAATGTGAACGGCACAAAAAGCAGGTCAAGGAGTAGAAGAGCAATTTGCAGAAAGCATCAAAATGAGTAGTAAATTTCTCCTCAAGTGCCCTACAAGCAGAAATTCTGCCAGAGAGCCTGTGGGGTCTTTGATCAGGATATGAAAGAAGCACTCAGAGAAGATAGGGTCATAGCAGAAAAGATAAATTAATTCTTTGCTTACTCGTGATGAAAACAAGGAGGGAAGCCAGAATCCCTCTTTGAAGGGACGCACAAGGTGGTCTGTAGATGGTAGATGATGCTGTGGACCACATAGGCAAAGAACGATAGCAGAAGGCATTCATCAAGTGGCCAAAAAAACCTCAAGATGAAGCAGGCACATTAATTTTTAAGCCTGATGCATAACATTTCACTTAAAATCTTCCCAATTAGCTAAGGCCTGAAATAGAGCACATAACACCAGCTTTTCAGAAGGATTTCCTTCAGATGAGGCCTCAGAAGCTATTGGCTGGTAAGCCCAAAATCTGCACCAGCGTGATAGTAGGAAATGTTTTAGCAAATAAAATCAGTAAAAACATGAATACATTTAATATACTGGGGAAGAGTCAACGTGACTTTTACAAATGGAATTAAATTGTATCTCAAAAATCCTCTGGGGATGTTTAAAGAAGCCAACAGGACAGGATATAGGGAATATCTAGCTGATATTTTCTATCTGGATTTTCATAGAAGGGCTTTCAGCAAAACCTCTTCTCAAAGGACTGCAAGTAGCTAGGGCATAACAGGAAAGGATGTAGCCCTAACAGGGAAGTGATTAAAGATGGGAGATACAGAGCTGCTTTTCACAGCAGAGAGAGGTGATCAAGGGAACTCCAAGCAAGCAAGACAGCACGCGGGGACCTGCAGCATCACTTGTGCCATGGGCCAAGCTGCGTGCCTGGGCCAAACTCTAGGCCAAGCTGTCACAGCTCCTCCACCTGCTCCTGGGCTGCCACCAGCACCGGGCTGACAGCCAGGGGACCGCTCACAGGCTGCACCCAAAGCTCTACCTTCCTTCTGCCCAGGAACCCTGCGCTTCTCCCTGGGAGATGTGGGCAGATGTCGGAGAGGTGCTGGACTCAGGATGGGGCTGTAGCTCAGTACCTTGTATTTTCTTCTGCTGCTGCTAGGTATGGGGCAGTGACACGAGGTGGGGAAAGCACAGCAACATGCAGCTGCATATATCCCACCGAAGCACTGCCTGAAAACGGTGAGTTAATGTGAAGAGGGGAGGGTTTTGTTCCCTCTGCAACAGAAAAGAATAAACAGTGCAGCAGGCCAAGTGGCATCGATATACATGCAGTTTTGCCAGTAGCTTGGAAAAACAAACATTCTGAGAACAGCCATTTGTGTCTTCAATACAAGATAAAATGTTACTGGGTGCACTCGCATGCAAGCCCGCTCCTCGAGCATTGTTCGGTGCTAATCAGCGCAGTGACAGTTAAGCAGACATGGCCTTACACGTTCATGTTTGGTTTGGGATTTGGTGCCTGTGGTAATCTGGCAGATGTCACACTTTCTTTCCCAGCTCAGTTTCTTAAAATTATAATAGAATTATCATTGTTTGCTTTTTATTTTCCCATTTAAATTGTTTGTGCTGAGCCTAGGAATCAGGAAACAAAATAAATGGTAAGAACATGCAAATCCCCCCATCACAAACATGCACACTGCACAGCACCACAGGGCTCAACAGCCCCGAGCCCTGCTATGAATGTGCATGAGCGCACTGCAAACCAGCCTCAGCTGTTACGAGCCTCCACGTTCTCCATTTAAGCCCCCAAACCAGCATTTGAGCCTGTAGAGATGGTTTTAAGAGGCATGGTATTGGAATAAACACACACAAAGTAAAAGGAAATAAACAATGGGGAATTCTTGGAGGAACTGGGAAAGAAGAGACAGAAAGCAAGTGGCTCGCTCAAAAGGAAAAGAACAAAAAAAGTGTCTGTGTGACACTTCCAGGTTTTCAGCAGGACAGAGAAGTAAGAGGATGGTCTACAAAAAACTGCCTGACAGCAGGTTGCAGGGGATGCGATGGTGCCTTGACGAAGGATAAGAAAACCGCAGGGGCTCACCACAAGCAGGGTCTGTCTGCTGGGAGCTGATGGCAGTTATCTGAGGAAGGGCTGAGCCGAGCCGAGGAGCGTGGTACCTGCAGGGCAGATAGGAGCCCCGCAGACACCATGCCTGGGGGATGCAGCAGGCAGAAGCTGAAGAAGAAGTGGGTGAATTTCAGGTTCTCCCCCTCCCAGCTACTGGAAGTTGGACACTGAAGAAGAGAATTATTTTCACTCCCATCAGGTTTCGAATGGAGCTAAACTCACACCAGGAACCCTTGCCTGAAACATACCAAAAACCATGGGGCATCCAGATATCGGGGCACTCAGGCTGAGAGGGCAAGAGGGAGGCTTGCCCTAACAAATAGGATATACATATTTTTTTATTCTTACATTTAAGATCTAAATATGAAAACAGTTCCAAAAATCAGAAGCTAGCTTAGAAGAAAAGATGCTGTGGGGCATTAAGTAGGGGGATTATATGGAGGAATAAAAATGCAAGCAAGCAGTGGGATTTTCCTCTCCACTTAAGACCTAGAGCTCTTGGAAAGTTGATCTGCTGTGAAAATCAGAGAGCTGTTGATTTTAAACAAAAGCAGCTTTCTGCTGAAACACATCTCCCAGCGCCCTGGCATTACCAAGAAGTAGCAGAATTCTCTGAGCAAGGGGCAGAAAGATTTGTTTCTCAGTGAGGATGACCCCTTCCCTCCTCGTGGGCTACCAAAAACAGGCAGAAGAAATCAGTGACCTTGCTCAGCGACACCTTGTGATCAATATTCAGAACGGGGCTTGGCTTTCTGCATTAACCCCCCCAAAGAGGGTGCTTGTTCCTCAGCTGCTGCCCCTCCTGCCTCGGCGCTGAGAGCAGACGAGCATTTGTGGAGGGTTTAAGATTGAGAAGTTGCAAGATACTGTGCGCGAGGCCAGCCAGATGTTGAGTCCCATGCCACAGACAGTTTTTATATAGGGTCGCAGTGTTATCAACAGGAGTGACATGGTCTGTTTTAAAGCACACAAAGCAGAGAAAGCTGACAGGCCCATGAATAAACCCAAGGTTCAAGTGATAATTTTTAAATTATCCCCTAGAAGATGGGGAAAGCTCACCCCTATTACATATAAATGAAAAAATATTCAAGTCAGCAAGAGTTTGGCTTCAGATCACAGCTGAATTTGAGCCTGTGCATCTTCAACACGCACATTTTTCACCAAGAAGGCTTCTAAGCAAAGGCATGAAATGCATTCCTGAGTGTACATATTTTGTTTAAATTGAAACTAAATGCACACCTCTACATCCTGTTTTTTCTCTTCACAACAAAAATAGCCAGGACAGACACAATGTATACCTGAAAGTCCAAATTTATACCAGCAAGAACAAGTGCAGCAGTCATCACCTTTGCAGACTCGTTAAAGGAGTTATTTCTCCCCACAGGACTTGTCAATCTGATTTCACAGACAAGGAAAGTAATTATTAGGATATTTATGCTAATTTTATTTTCCCACCACAAACTAACCCCTGGAGTTACAGTCATCCAAAACACATTGTGTGATCTGGCAGCACTCCAAATCCTGCTGACTTACCTCCCATAATTAGTACCTTTACTTCATTGTATCCACTCAGTCTTTGTACCTTGATTCTCTGTGAAACCTCGGGTGCTTATTTTTAATGAGTACAGCCATGAAAAAAATATATTCCCGACACAAGTTATGAAGAGATATGTCAGCAACTTCTGAAAGTGCAAGCTATACATTTGCTGGTGGCTGGAGTAAGTCAAGTGGATCCACTCACTCTCCATTTATTACTCCGTATAAAATACAGTTACACTTTATGCAGGCAGTTTTCTGTAAGAACCATTTGTTAGAGCCTACCTTGTAAGGGCATGAACAGGAGAGCTAGAGCTTAAATATTTGGCCTGAAGCAAAAACCTCTTCTGTTACTGATGTGCGCTGTTGTACGAGTTACCTGTATATTAAATGATATTAACAAGTGCTAATAAGTAAGCTGGTCTCAAGTCCATCTAGTTCAACCAAGAAGTATCTTCCCTCTAATAAAAAAAGAACTGCAGTCTTTCTGAAACAATTCTATCAGGAGCTCAGTTCACAGAACGTATTTCATTCTACAAGTGATATCACCAAACCAGCTTACTTCAGCTTACTCAGAATTGCTGGGCTTTGGCTACAGCTCACCAATAGCTCCATTCTCACACAAACAGGCAGGGACAGCAAAAGAAACTAGGATCAACTCCCTGGGCATAAATAAATGAAGTATCCTGCCTCAGCCAGCATAGAAACCCCACGAGGCATCCTGCAGTCCCACGACTAACTGAACTACTGACCTTGATCTGGAAAATTTGGGGGAATACTGGGGGCTTTCCAGTGTGTACCAGGCCTTGCAAAAGCTCACATTGGGCTGTACCTCCTTTTACAAATGATAGATTCATTGCAGTCATAAATTCCAAATGTTTCCCAGTTCTCAGCTAGAGCATGATGTGGAGAGGCAGCCAGGAGATATAACCCGTTTGTCAGGAGAAAGCTCAAGTTATGAGTTCGTTAGCAGCCGCATGAGATCCCTTGTGCATGGTCAGCAAGCTTCTTTGCCCTCTGATCACAGCTGCCTAAGTTGATCCCTGCAGCCCCAAGAGTCAAATGGAACACGCTAACATCAGAGCAATATAATGTCATCTGCAAGCCATAAAGCAGGCATGAATGAAATAGTAAAGAAATTTTAAAACCTGAAAAAGGTAAAAAGGCTTGGAGAAGCTTGTCCATAGCCTCCAGGGAAATGTTCTCGAGTTTCAAGGAAAGCAGCAGTAGAAAACTCACCTTTGTTCTTGACTTGCGTAGTGTTCTTGACTGCAGTCATGGTGGATGCCCGCAGGATCTCATATGGCCAACCTGAAAGACTGGGAGGACAGGAGCACATGAGAGAGAAAATAGCGAACAGCATCAGCTAAAACATGTAAAGTCATATATATATATATGTATACACACACACACACTTAAAGCTAGTAACATTGGATAATAAAGCAAATGCTGAACTTGTCTGCCGAACTTCTTCCCCCCATCCCAGAAGGCAGGCAGGCCATCCTGGTAAAATGCTTAGCCAGCAGGAACGTTTCTTCTGTGCCAGACATCTCAAGGCTCTGAAATGGTTAAGAAATAATGTTGTTGTCAAAAATAATTGCTGTTGTCAAAAAAGACAGAGCTGGCAGGAAGGAGTAGAAGTTATATTTCAGGCAACACCAGAAAAATGAAAATGAGTGCCAGTGCACAAGTGACAATGCTCCTCAGTGACTGGGGACACCAGACGACACAGCTGTCAAGTGCTTGGACGTGTGAAACTGCATCGCCCCACCGACTGCAGGATCCCCGTCTCTTGGCCACATAGGCAGAGAGAAGAAGGAATAAATATGTGAAATTGTGCATGGTTTGCCGATTCATTTCCTACATTGTGGTTCAAGCCAACCACACTCTGCTACAGAGGTCACTGCCAGCTGGAGCTGGTTGAATAGCAAGGCACACAAACAAATATAAAAATATTTTCCTGAATTTGAAAAGCACTGAGTTCGGCTGGCCACAGTGGGCAGATGCTGCTGCTCCTGCTTGTGAGGGTTTCCCCAGACAGCCAAGCTCTGTGAAGCTCTCTGTAAATATGTGCAGTGTTCTTGAAGTTGTACAAAAGCCTTTCCAGTAAATTGCAATCCAGAGTATGTTATTTGATGTTTGTTAACTGGTACTGTAGCTTAATTGACACACACACAAAATACATTATTAGTGACTAATAACATGACTAGCTTTAGTAACTATTTAAATGAGGGAGAATAGATTTAAAACAAAACAAAACAAAACAAAAACTAGAAAGTGAGAGAAGCACTCCCGTGTACAATTTGGGATTTTAATGGATATTATTTGCACCTGCTTAAATTAGATTACAAATAACTTTAATCTATGATATATTAAAATTGCAAGAGAGTTTTCCAAGCACAGCCAGCAATTTGGCTGCTGGAACACATCATTTTTTTGGTTGTCTGTTTTGCTTTAGTCTTTAATATGCTCCATTAAGTGAAAAGGGAGTAAAACTGTGTCCTATCTTTGGAGACTGCCCACACTTGACTGGTACATGAACACGTCCTAAAAATACCAAGAACTGGACACATTTTGAGCTACCAAGTCAAAATGACAAACTTTCCATTTAAAAAGCATGTACAGCCAAAGTAGCACATTCATCTTTCTTTCATCCTGTAGACACATGACTGACAAAGCTGAAGTTTTATGTGCCGAGATCCTGCACACAATTCCCTCTGTAGACAGAATTTCTTGCCACTGAGTACTTCTTGTCCACAGACTGAGCCCTTACAACAACAAAGTTTGTGGAAACAGCGTATGGGTTCATCCTTCCCAACAAATTGATTGCTGGGGCTCACACAGGTGGACCTGCTCTCACAAATCAGGAATCTAGTGAGCAATAACCTGGCTGGAAAAATGTATGAACAGTCAAGTTTGCCAGAGTTCGAAAACCTGAATGGTTCCAAATCCACATGAGAACTCAAATCCAAAAGATATGGTTTAAAATTACTAAGGCCAAGATCGCAAAACTTTGAGACTCCTAAGCTTGCTTTTTATTTCTGCACGTGTTTGCTAAGTTCTGTTGTATTGTGGGTTGCATTCAGCTGGCAAATTCCCCCAGCACATTGCTCTGGGCAGGAGCCAGTTCACTGCAGTGCCCATCACAACACCGCCACCATCAGTGCCACCCTGTGCTGCTACATGAGCAACACAGAAAAATTCATGGTGGTTGCTGGGCATGGATAAAATCCCAGTGTACTCTTCAGCCAACAACATACGTGGTGCCTAATGGTACCATATGTTGTCTCCTCTGGTGCTGGCCCATAAGAGATCAGGAGGGAGAACTGCTGACTGGCAGTGGCTTCATTGCAGGATGAATTACAATCACAGGCTCTCCCCATCTCTCCCCATCCCTAAACTGGCTTATATTTAACCTAGCTGCATAAATGGGAACAAACATAATCTGAAAAGAGTTGTGAGAACTACTTGACTTAGTGCTGCCATTGAGGTTAGAAAGTTAAAGCAGAAGAAATAATTTGCTACAAATCCAAAATTATGTGACCACAATTCTAGACCCAATTGAGTTCAGTGGTGTTTCTTTGTTTTAAAGTCACCTTCCAATATCCAAAAAGAAAAGCTGGAAAACTGCAGACTAATGGAAGTAAAGCATAACCTAAAAATGGAGAGGGTATGTATGATCACATAAAGAATTCAGGGAAGGGAACATGTCAGCAACTGAGGAAGTTCATGGAGCAGTTTCAGGGCATCTCTCCTCCTTGTGTTGGAAAAGTGATCGTAGAAACATTTATTCATTTATTCCTCGGGAAAATATTTATTTGTTGTAATTTTCTTATTAAAAAAAAATGACTCTGAAAGAGCTTTTTCAGCCATAACAGAAGTAAACTTCAGCCACCTCAGCATACTCAGCCCTTACCGGGTGGGTTTGGGCAGAGCCAGCAGCAAGATCCCCATCGCCGCAGTAGCACAGCAGAGCCAAGGGAAAGCAGACCCTGACCTGGGTACATCAGCAACCAAAGGGGTCTTCCTTTGTAGCTAAGCGTAGCTCAAATAAGGCACAGAAGGGACTGACAGAGTTTCCAAGAAAACACAAAACGATGTCAATTTTAGTATCATGTACAGCTGCATTTAGCACCTACCGCTGCCACGCCAGGATCTTGTCCGAGTGCACAGCAGCTGTGCATGCACTCTGGGAGCCAGGATGTTTTGTTGGCTACTGATGCTCTCAGCGCTCAAGATATTGCAGCTCCACCACATTACATGAACGCCAAGTGCTGAGTGCAAGCAGGACACCAGCTTTCCAACAGTGAGACAGAGTCAGGCCAGAGGGGAAGGGGCTGCAGCCCGGCCGTCTCCTTGCCTCTGGCATTAACGCTGTCGGTGCAAGTTCCTGTGCAGTCTTAATCTCTATCTTCAATACTTGGCACAAAATTTAGTGCAGCACAAGCACCTAAGTTGCAAACCTTAGAGTTCCCTTAGAGATGGTTAAGAAACAGAGTCTGCTCACTTGCCAGACCATCACCCCGGGCTAGGAATCTGCCATATCAGAGACCTTACCAGCAAAGCCTCTCTAGACCAGGAGGTTCAGTCTAAATCCCAGATCTAATCAGGCAGCTTATTTTTGTAATTTTAGCTTTTACATCAGTAACAGACCCACTCCTATATGCTTGAAATACTACGATTAGAACTGGATAAAGAATAATTTTCTATAGATATAGATGCATACACATAAAAATTCACATTGCATCATCACATACAAATCTCCCATCTAGATTAAGTGCATAAATATTGTGGCAGTTTGTGCTTGCTTGGTTTTTAAATAGCGTAAAAGCAAATTCCCTCAGACTGCAGCACGGATGTTCTGTAAGAGGCTGTTCTACATTTGTAAGAAACAATAAACAGGAGAGAACTGAGAGATGATTTTGTATTTTAAAACTAAGTAGAACATAAAGTGAGTATTTCCCCCAGAAGAGCTCTCTTGATTTTAACTAATTCATTATGGTAAAACAAAGGAGAAATATATTCACCCGAGTTCTGTGGGAGTTTTTGCATTCAGCCCAGTTTCTGTGGAGCCCCAGGAGTGGCAGGATGGCACATCTGGAACATGCGGGAACAAAACTGGAGATTTGGAAACATTTTTCTTGCTCACCAGAGGAAAGAGCACTGCAGGCACTCTGCACACCAACGCAGTTCCGCCACGCTTGTTTACTGCATGTACTTGAAAAACTAAAAGAAATGGAATTTAAAGGAGACCCCATATGATATTGCTTTAGGGGGATTTTTGCAGAGAATTGCTTGGGGCAATACCCCAGCACACTGGGTTCTACACAGCTACAGACCCAGTCCTGCAGAAATCCTTCCCTGTGAAGTCCCAGATTCAGGACAGAGCTTGACAATTTCCCAGCAGTATTTAGATGCCATAAACATTGGTTTTCTGTAGACTACAGTCACCTCCAGTGTTCAGAGCCATAAAATCTCTCCTAGATTTGATGTAGCACAGCATACAACAGAAGACCACTCAGCTCCAGCCACACACAGCACCTTCTGGCTTTTACTCCTTATTTAAATAAATGAGCAGTTTCTTTATTTCCTGCTAGGTTTGTTCTTTCAAGATGTCTGTCGCCCTGAGTTCATAGAAAAGAGACTCTCACTCTTAGAGAAGACAGGGAATAAAAGGTGAAATCCGCAAGTGCAGCTGATTGCTGCACATTGCAGTTCCTGTTGCTGGCCCTGTGGCTCTCAGGGACAGTCCAAGCCTCAAGGATTTGTTAGGTGCGGAATAGGCTTCCAGCCCAAACTGCCACAGGTAAGCTCTCACATCCTCTGTACACCCATTGAGAGATGCAGGTAGAATTACCAAAGCACCTTGCTGGACTGAACCTGCACCTCCTGCAGCGTGACACCGATTTTGTGTTTTATGCATAGGTTTGTATTCTGTTATTATTCTAAAACCAAGATAACTTCACTTGCAGGGTCAATAATGCCATCTCCATCCTGACATTTAGGTCTCCCATATGGAAACCAAAGACAATTGTGATACAGGAGCCTCAGCTGGATACTCTCCCAAGTAAGGTTTTTAAAGCAAAACAACCTAAGTTATGCTATTTTGGCATACACATAACATTGGCAACAAACCACCAGCCGACAGCTAACAGCCCATGCATTAGGAGACCGAGCAAAGCAGCACTTATTATTCTTCCTCTCCTTCTGCTCTAACTCTGATCCTGAACCTAATTAAACCCGAGTGACACCAAACATTACCAAGGTTAAATTACCAGCCATTGCAGAAATGGAGACTCTTTCAGGCTGTGAGGGATCACGAGAGATCTCCAGTCCTGCCTTCAGACAGGGTGAGCACCAAATCCAGCACCCAGAAGTGTAGCCAATCCAACCCTTAAAGATCACCAAGCAGTGAGTGCTGGAACAAATACTGAAACAGACACTACAGGCAAGCTCCCCGTGCCCGCATCCCACTTACCTGCTGTTTCGCAGCCTGGCAGCTCAGCACCTGCAGGCTGTTTGCCCTTTCAGTATGGCCCTCCAAGGATCCCTCACCTCCCACCAAGTTTCCTTTCTGGTTTGTGTAACCCCAAATGAACTGCCCAGTGATTTACGTTGCCATAGGATGGCCACCACCTCCCATGCCTGTTCAGAGAGCTGCTTTGTCCAAAGGCACCCAGTGAGGGAAATTAGTGACACGATCACACAATGCTACTACCAAGCAGTGCCTTTTAACCAGTATATCCCATAGCCAGAGTGCTCTGGCACACGAGATGTCTCTGCCTATAAAGCAGCCTTCCTTTCGTTCTGTTAATGAACCTGCAAACACTGCAGAGATGCTGGCATGCTCCGGTAGGTTTCTGAGAAAGCAGGAGAAGAAATTGCTGAAGATGAAGGCAGGCATTTGACTGCCTTCCAAGGAAAGTAACATCCCCAAGAGCATCGTGGTGTACTCAGCCACTTCCAGCTACATGGGATGAAGGCACGAATGACAAAGTTTCTTCCTAAACGTTTTATTTGCTCTCATTAGTTCCTTAAGATTCGTGTCTATTCCCCTACTAGCACTGAGGCAGTTATCTAGAAACTTATCTATAGCTCATGTCAGGAATTTCAATTGGCAGCAGATTAAGTTGGAGGTGGAGAAACCGAGTAAATGAGGACGTTTTCTTGTATCTTACAGAATCGCTGCCTTTCCTTGCAGCTGGTATGTCATCACTCCAGCAACCGACATCCCTGCATTACAGCAGCTCCCATTATTTACCTTTCCCAGCACTTTCTTTAGGAGCCCCGCACAGCCCCACCGGCAGGCACAGGTTGTCTTTGTGCCTAGAGAAGCCCTGCTTGCTCTGAATACTGCCTCACCTTATGATTAGCACTCATAATCTGTGGCTTTTACTGCAAGCATTTTACTAGTGATAGTTTTAGATATTAACAAGCTTATCAGAAAGTAACAAAACAGCCAAGAAAGCCTCAGCCTCCCCATCCCACGCAGTTCAAGAGGAGCAATTCTCGCTGACAGGAGTCTGCTCTGGCCCCTATTTAGCAGGTATCACATTATAGCGCAGTAATCATTTTTCTCTTGCTCTCTGCGAAGTGGGAAGTGAAGTTACCATCGTTCTCCTAACAATGTGAAAGATTAAGGAGTTCATTTCCAAATCACTGCAATAAAGCACAATTGGCAGGCAGGGTGAGAAGGAGAATAAAAAAAAATTTGTACAAGTAGCAGGCTGAAGTAGCAAATGGCACTTTTGAAGCAAGGCTTTGCTATGTGTTTTCCTTGGGAGACTTGGAGGTACCCATCTCCTGAGGAAACCAGAAACAGGCAGGGGACAGGTAACCTCTGCAAAGCCAAATCTGAGCTGTCACTGCTCCACACGAAAGGGCTGAGAAGGGGGAGTGTGATTTCCCTCCCCTTTCACACGCCAAACAGCTCCTTCTCACTGGTTTAGTTAGGCTATAAATAAAAGTGTCCTGTCATCATCTTGGCTGATCCACCCCCTCTGCTCTCCTTCGGGCTGGCTCTGCCTTTCCTGGATTCCCTGTGCAAGAACAAGAGACGAAGGGAAGCTCCTGGGGCTGACATGGGACATTCAGGCAGTGGATGGCCCTCTGGATCACCCTCCTCGTGCCAGAAATCCTTCCAGGTCCTTGTAATGGAGCCTCAGACACCGGGTGCCTCCCCCGCGCCCCAGGTGGCTGGCTTTTAGCAGCAGGAGGCACAAAGTCCACTGTTTGATTGAATATTGAATATTAGAGACGTGCTTGGGCAAGGCTTATCACACCATCTCTGCAGATCACATGATGTGCTGTGCTCCCAGACAGGGGCACAGCCTGCTCCCAGCACAGGTGAGGAGGCAACAACAAAGAGAACAGGCCATTCGGCTGAGCATCGCCTGCACACACCTCTGGCCAGCTTCATTTCAGGTTTTGTTTCCTTTTTCTTTCTTTCTTAAAAACAAACAAACAAAACCAGCAACAACAAACCAAAAAGCAGAGTTTATGTATCCACAGTGTATATGAATGTACCGCTGTGATGTACATTTTCACTTGCCTCAAAGTGCAGGTTTTTAGTTGGGATAAGAGCAAATGGTTGTTCCCGTGCCGCGTCTGACTCAGCCTGAAGCTCCTGCCTAACCCTGGAAGCGAGGTTCCCTCTGAGCTGCAGGAAGCCAGAGCACTTGGGAAAACTCCCAGTCAGATGGCGTTGCAGATGCTCCAATTGTCAAGCTCCAAGTCCTTAAATAACATGATAATATCAGGGAAATGGCAAGGGACAAAGACTAATGTGCCTCCTTTTGTCCCGGTTTGCCTTCTCGCTTGCTATCTTGTCTATGCAGAACACAAACCCTTCCAGGCAAAGGCTCTCGGTTCCCACACAGCGGGTAATACAATGGGACCCTAACTCATGCCTACAGATCTTTCCCTAACACATTTGTATTATCCAGCTTGCCATCTTGGGGTTTGCTGACTTTTGTATTTGTGTTTTCAACACGGGAATTCAGAAGAGGGCCCAGAAAAGAGCAGAACCACCTCAGAATGCATTTTAAAGCTGTTTTCCATTTCAC
The DNA here is from genome assembly GCF_964035555.1 of Netta rufina. NCBI lineage: Eukaryota > Metazoa > Chordata > Aves > Anseriformes > Anatidae > Netta > Netta rufina. The sequence goes on along the minus strand of NC_140133.1, from coordinate 3,518,653 downwards.
AAATCTTCACTGCACAGGGAGAACAAGGGAGAACTCTCCGAACCTCTCAGGTTCCCTTCCCTCCCCACAGATGCTGAGCAATTTAACTCCCTGCTTTTTCTAGGTGGCTGCATCTGCTCAGCATGGCAGTGGTTTATATCAGGCATTAGAGCACTGTGCTCAGCAACTTGCTGATCTTCCCAAAACACTTTAGTGTATCAGCTCTATCTATCTATAGACCTTTCTTTGTCTCCCTTGTGAGAATGCAGTTCTTCTGGCACAGGCTGAAACTATTATTTCAGTTAACATGGGCAAATGAGTGCAATGGACAACATCAATAACACGAACCAAATATTTCCCTGAGTCAGAGGTCTTTCAGGACAGCATTGGAGATGCCTCTGGTGGGTCCCACAGAAGCACTCAGTGCTTGGTACATAGTCTAAAAGCTAAAATTTCACTTTGCACTTTAAACAAAAGTTAGATTTCTGGTCAGCCGAACAAGTTAGAAATGAAAGAAGCATGCCATGTTACAGTTTGTACTCCAGAACAGAGAACTGAGGAACTCCTAAACTCCTCTGAAGTCAATACTGGTACATAATGCTTCCTGGAGCTCAAGACTATGTAAAAAAAAAAAAAAAAAAAAAAAAAACACAACAAAAAACACTAAGTGACAAGAAAATGAGTCATCCATTCTTTTGCTCTTTTGTAATTTGCTACAGGATGCAGTTCTAGGGGTTATTTTTAAACAAACAAAGATTTATTGATTATAGGATTTTTTTTCCTCTCTCTCTTTTTTTTTTTTTTTCTTTTTAGTTTGAAGCCTCTTCTTCTAAGTCAGTGTGCTAGTGTCTCATGCCTGTAATAGTTTGCCCCTGAAGTGCCCGTAGATCAAATGGTTGAGATATTGTCTTGGGATATGGGAACAGGTTTGACTTTTTACAGTTCCAAAGTCTTCCCTCTGTAGACAAGGGCAAGAATTTTGGCTTAGCTACGTGAAGGTGTTTGGATGCCTTATTCCTATTTAAGTACCTAATTCTTATTACAGAGGAACTACAAATATAAGCACCTCTACAAATCTGGGATCAACTGAGCTTTACAGCAATCCATCTATGAATCAGGGGTAACTTGGTTGCTCCACGTGTCAATAGCGAGAACAAGTACACCAGAACACCCTCAGATAAACAGAAACTAATACAAACCCAAAAGTTTATCCAAACAGCCTTCTCCTGCTCAGCTTCCAACACTACACTCATTCCCCCCATTTGTCCTCTCTTGGACCCAGCCTACCCCAGCAACTCCAGACCGAGTACCAAGTATGATGCTTTGCTCAGGAGCCTGCTTCTACAGGGACATTCACAAATGAAGACAAATCAATTAGAGGCAGGAAGTCAACGTGCAGAAGTTAAAGCATGCTGATTCCCCCTGACCCCTCTCTTGGAGTGAGCCGTGCTGAGTCTCAATCCTCCTTTCCAAAGGATTAACGTGGATTAACGGCTGGCAGACTGACAGCCTTCAAACCGTAACCAAGGGATCATTGTCGGCCCGTCCCCGTTCCTATTGCATTCCTGTGGTGACTGGTGCTGGACATCCAACTATTTAATATGGATACTGATGACCTGCAAGAAAATAGAAAATCATTGCAGGCAAAGCATGCTAAGGACACAAAGACAGGAGAGCAGCTAACAGCAGAGAAATACAGCTCCCTTGGTAAGCTGGCTGCAGACTGACAGCAGGCATTTTGACACAGCAAAGCAACAAATGTACACCAAGTGTGCACCAAATCTGCAGGAGGCCAGAGGACTGCAGCAAGTCAGGGCTGAGGAGGGCTGCAGAGTCGAAACAGAAACACCTGGTCTGGTACTCCCAGTGCTGCATGGGGCCACAAAGATGAACACTGGCTATGAGACAGAAATATCAAGAAACAGCTGGAAAATCCTCCTATTTCTGTACCTGGCACAGGTTTGCCAGCTTCTGAAGTGTCATGCCTAGTGCTGGTGTTGACAGGAGAGGCAGACTGCTGGTTTGGGAAGGGCTCAGGGAAGCATGGTGGAAATATCACACCAAAAAAAATCTCATAGATTTGCTGGAGGAAGAGTAATGGGATTACTTCATGGGCAGTTATAAATACCTAAGGCCAGGGACTTTTTGTCAACATTTTTTGGCTGCTTGGACTAACCAGCTACAGCATTACCAGCCAAGCTGAGCACACACAGTGTGATGCTACAAAGACACATTGATGGGGATGGCCAAGGGGGATTTTCCTAAATGCAGCTGTGAATTTGCAACCTCCAGCACTTTATGCATCAGAAGTGGATGTTTTTCTAAAAGATTAACTAAAGGAAGCCTGATGACATTTGTTAGGTGGGTGACAAGAATGCTCCCTTCCAGCCTTACAGAGCATGCTTTTGTATTCCCCTATTAACACACTGTTTGAAGGGCGTTGCGGTGGTAGTGTCAGTGCTGAAAGCTGCAACCAAGCACTGAGCTGCAGGACTTGTGTGCGAGCAAGCCCTCCTCCTCTGCCAGGGCAGCCCAGCCGCTGCTGCCAGCTGTGCTCGCTCGCTGTTTGTGGTCAGTCCAGTCCTGCCTCTTCAACCCCTCGCCAGCTCAAGGAGACCTGCAGCAAAAAAAAACAGTCCTGGAGAACCCTTATTCAAATGCTCACACAGGTGTTACAGTTTTATGGCTAAAACAATCCCCTCTCTCTCATGCTCAGAGTTTTATTGTGAGTATTGATCCTGCCCTGTGCGAGCTAGGGTGCTAATACCTCCACTGAGATATTTACAGTCCCCTGTCACCGTGCTCCTGCGGCACGGTGCCGTATGTCACTGCTACCTGGGAGGCTGTTGCTAAGCCATATTATTCACTGTTTGTTTTCCTGGATTCCAATTTCTATGGGTTTTGAGCACCACTTTAAAAGCATTAATGTCAGTTTTCATACATTTGCTACTGAAATTGAAAATAGCTTTTTGCGTTGCCTTGAATTAGAAATGAGGACACTATGAACCCTAAACAGTGAGGTGCCAATATTCTCCTCCACAAATGCAGTTCTCCATATAAATTCAGACACCTTTTAAAACGATATAATATTTCCAAAGCACATGCAGATAACCTCTACCAACCTTGGTTTTCCACTGAAATTCAGTTGCAGAGCACTTTTATAATGGCCATATAGAGGAAAGCTGTCATCTTGTCATACCAAGAACCCCAGCCTGGCCCTTTATAAACCATTTTGACACTGGCTGACAAGAAATGTCAATTTTTATATTTTTAGAGAACAAATCAGCTTTCTGGTCTCTTGAACCAATACACTTCAAAAATGTGTATCCAGCCTGAGATTCTACAGATAATAATTAGATTGATTATCCATAAGAAAAACCAAGCTCAGTTTACGCCAGTGTTGTATTGCCTTCAGACACTGACATTCCTCCGTGACTCCCAGGATGCTGGCTCTGAGTCAGGGAAAGACTGCAGGAGTCACCATGTCTTGTGCATGCTTCTGGAGAAAATTTCAGGGCATTTTCTCTGGAAGAGGCACCAGAGCCGTAGCATTTACCACCTGAACCAGTGCTCTGGCTCTCACAGGCAGCAGCTGCCAGCCTGACACTTGCTGTTACCAGGTCCTGGCTTCACCTCCCTAGAACTTGTCCAACTCCCATGTCTGGCTAATGCTTCTCCTCCAGGTGAAAACTAGTTTCAATTTTGTCAGAAATTCTTAACCAAAGTATTGTTCCAATGTTAGGATACAGATTTTTTTATTTTTTTTTTTTACATCCTTTCACATGAGAATCATTAATTCTTACAAGTTTTACTTTGCTTTTGCAGGGTTGCTTTCTACTGTTTTAATCCTGACAAAGACACAGGAATAATTACAAAGCCAAAGGTGACACACAAACAACTTGCTCCAATATCAAGTAATTGGTCCTGATTTCAAAAAATGCCATTCCCTTGGTGGAACACCCGCCAGCTCTGGACAAGCTGATGGCAAGGCACGGCACGGGGTAACATTTGGGTACCGAAGCCAGCACACGTGCGAGTGCAAAGCCCCGTGGCAAGCAAGTCCCTGGGGATTTGGTTCTGCGTAGCTAAGAAGGGGATTGCACCCATGTGATACCAGTGTCTGCCTTAGGAACTTTCACGAGAGGCACATCGGATTTGCTTTATCCCTTCAAAACAGCAACGGGAAGTAATCTCTAAGAAAAGAGGAAAGCATTAGTATGCTGCCTCTAAGGGATTGCTCCCTTACAGACCTAGAGTAAAACATCAGCCTGCTGAGCCTTGCGCTGACTTTGGAAACCAAGGAAGAGGTGCTAATATGACACAGATTTGACACAAAAATCATCTCTCAGGAAAAAAAAAATAAAAAAAAATAGTGGCTATTGCATAATAATGTAGTGTCTGGTTGTCTGCTGGTGGAAATTAGAGAGAAAATTAACTGATGAGCTATTTGCAGTCAAAGAACAGAAATCTGATAAATCTGATGAGAGACAGGCAGCGCTGCCAGGGAAGGCAGCACGTGCTTAGTAATGACAGCAGGGCTTAATACCATTTGTAGAAATGGGGAAGAAGAAGATCTCATTTTTGTCACAACCAGAGATGTTTCTGGATCATTATTGCTTCCCTGGGGCAAGGGGGCTCTGGCTGAGTGTCTCCATCTGCACCAGGGCTTCTCCTCCTTCCTTTCAGCCTGGTCCCAAGGTGGCTCGGAGGGGACAGCAAGGTGGGGACAGCAGGATGGGGACACCTGCTCCCACCACCACTCCACCTCCAGCTCCTGCACTTCTCCAGTGGGGAGACTAAGACAACAAAGTGACCCCCTGCTTCCATCCCTGTGGTAGCCCCATGGGCCTGGCCAAACCCACAAGGACATTTCCTTTCCAATTGCTATTCACAATTTAAAGCTGAAGCTTCACTTCTTTGTGAAGGTGAAGAACAAGTCTCTCACAAGGTCGGCTTTTCCTTGCTGCAGCCACACACCCCTACAAGCCCTACAAGTACATTGGGGCTGTCTGAGCTCGGCTCAGCTTTGGCTCCATTTACCCCAGAGCTCCGCTTTGGAGGTCTCGGCCTGCTGGCTGAGCCCCATTCTCCTGAGGGGATACACATCCCCAAGGAGCCCGCATCTGAAACTGGTGACAGTTCCCGAAGGTGCCCCAGTCTCTCATTCTGGGATGCGTCGCTCAGACTCCTTGAAGAGAAGTAAGTAATGACTTTTCCTGTGCCAGGTGCCAATCTGAACTAAAATACCTCTTTTCTTGGCATTGCTTTTTGCCACCTTCCTGGGCTGCACAAGCTGTGAGTGCTGTAGCTCAGTTCACCCCCAGACCCAGCAGGGCAGCACCCTTGGGTCTTTCCCACCACCCAGGGACATGCAAACAGAGGCTCCAAAGCATTTCTTTAACTCCATCCTTCTGATGCAAACACCACAAGTGCCATAAAACAATCATTAACCTTCAAAAAATGTTTAACAAAGTGATCATTTTGGAAAATATATTTTTATCCTACCCAGGTGCCCCCATTCCCACCCCCCACGAGTGCAGGCGACACGAAGCACAGCGCGGTGCAGGCAGGGTTCCACCACATGGGCAGCACGCCACCAGCTTCCCTTGCCTTGTGCCGTTTTGGCAGCTTGACACCAGTCTGAGCAAGAAACAACTAACACCCAAACAGATTAAATGAAGCAGAATTATCTATCACATCAGTCAGCATTTTCTATGAGATTAAATAACATTTTTTCTTCCTTTTTTTTTTTTTTTTTTTTTTTTTTCCTCTAGCTCCGCACTGCTGGCAGCCACAACGGTCACAAGAGCAGAGCACAGGGTTTGGGGGTGCCGAGCCACAGTTCACAGCACGACTGCAACGTTCCTGCCTTGTGTGATTGACCTGAAGCTGACGGGATGCCTCGGGACTGTGACTGCCCCAGTCACACCCTGTGCAGGACGGCAGGAACAGCAGCCTCAAACCACGCTGCCTCCAGCACTGCCCTGGGTCCCTGCTCTGAGCCAATCTGATCTGCTCACCCCTAGCCTTCCCCAGCACAAAGCAATCTGGCCTGGAGCCAGAAGCCTGGGAGGAGCTTCACATTATTTTAGGAGAAAAGTAAATCCTAGTTAATTTCTTTGCAGGGAGCAAACCCCCCTAGCGTGCAGGCAGCTGCCAGCACACACTGCAAGGTAGGGTCAGAGGCTCCTGCTCTGCCAGCCGGGGCTCTCCTGGCTGTGCCCTTCCCTTGCTTCAGCTTGTACTGCAGCAACAAGAGCAAGGAGCCTCATAAACTTCACTGCAAGGAGGAAACAGTACCATGAAACTGAACAATGGCTCAAGTCTCCTGTACATTTAGGGACAGCTAAAGCCACGCTGGAAATCCCTGATTATCCAGGGCTTGACAGGAGGCAGAAATTATCTCATGCTTCAAAATCAAACAAAGGTAAATAGTCAGATCCTCAACGAAATTTAACAGAGCTGTAACTAAATCCATCTATTTATACCAGCTAAGGAGCTGCTCACTGTCCTTCTTTACAAAGAAAGATCTTTTCGGGGTGAATGCTCAGCATTTTTCACAGTCCTGCAGACCACCAGTGCAGTTTAAATGTCTTATTGCAATGCATCATTAAGCCTTTTTTATTTTAACCTTTTGCCCTTTTCAGTTCATGCAATGAATTTGTCACAGTCCCTACGTGGTATATTCAAATATAATTGCTAGAAGCTCTGCAACATCATCAATTTGCTCACTTAGAAAGGGCAGTGCTTGAAGGATACACAAACACCAGTCTAACATCAACTTCAAGAACGCCTGAAGCTGATATTGGTTAATATTTCTTCTTCCAGCTTTTTAAGGGCACTGAACAAAGAAAACAGCACCGGCCAGGAAAGCACTGACGCATTACTATTGATCAAGACAGTCCAAACAGCACAAGATGCTGAAGAGGGAGAATATTCTTTGCCCCAGCCACAAGCAGTCTGGGACAGAAACATGAAAACAAGTGACACAGCCTGTTGCTGCAGTCGGCTGGCACAAGAGATAGAGACGACTTCCAAGGTGTGCCCCACACCTCACACACAGCAGAACATCAAAAGGGGCTGGGTTTTGTCCTCTCCCCTCATACCAACACACTGGCTGCCTCCTGGCCAGCTGCATGCAGGAGCCACCAAGGTGGCGCCTCCCAGCCCCTGCCAAATGCCAGCGCCACACTAAGTGTAAACTGGGGTCAGAGTGGAAAGGTTACAAAAGTCTGGGGCTCCACAGCCTCCTCCCCACAACACTGTCTGTGGGGAACCGTGGCAAGTGCTCCACACTGCAGCATTGAGAATCGCCCCCTCTGCTTTGCATTACCTGGCTCAAGCACAAGACTGCTGAAGCAGGAGAACAGAGCCCACAGTAGCCGGTGGCACTTGAATGACAGTCTGTTAAATAAAGGTGCATTCGTCTAAACCAGGCCTTGACATAGAACAAAAGAAAGCAAGCTGTGTGAAACAACAACAGAAAGAGAGGAAGAAATTAAAGATGGAAAAAATAATAGATCCATTTGAATATAGCGCATTGGGTAGCCGCTTAAAAAGAGCCCGTGTCACAAGTTTTCAGCAGTCCCCCTGAGGCTGGCAGCAGCACTACTTCCCCTGGCTGCTGGCATGGCACACTGTAACTCTCACAGAGGTTACAAAGGAATCCACGTCTAAGACATTTGCGTGGTTAAAAGCACTTCCAAGTGTCTCTTGTACAGCATTAGATTTTTTTCACGACACCTAGGAAGTACTTCCATACTTCAATCCCTGAGAAGAGCTGAAAAAAAATCTTCCCTTACAGGCAAGAACACTGTTTCCTTCTGAATACAGGTGTTCTCCTCCCAAATCCACCACTTGCAGAGAAGGGGGACTGGCACTGACACAGCACCAATGTGCTCTGGCACAGTAATTACTTTGTTCCCTCTGTAAAGATGTTTATAATGAACATAAACACATATTCCTCATTTTCAGTGCTCTACTATATTTTCTCTCTCTCCAAATGGCTCCAGCATCAAACAAGAAATTGGTAACTTTATTGTCTTCCTCTCAGAAGCAGCTATAAGCATCTATCAGTGCCAAGGCAATCAATGAGCACAGGAAAAAAGATTTGTGGCTCCCATTTCTGCCTGTCCCACACCGCCTTTAGAAGAAGCGTTACATACAGGGGCTGTTACAGTTGCCCGACTGCACTCACCTCGCAGGACTTCATGTGGTTTACATTTAGCAGAAAGCCTCATGTGCCCACAGCAAAGCCCTGAAGTGGTGGCATCGTTCTCCTAAAACCTCACATTCATGCTCCTCTTCTTGGAAAAATGAAATGAGCCTTATGGAAATCCCCTAGTAGGCAAAACAGAGACTAGAGAATGAATTAACCAAACAAGCATACTGAAATCTAGGAAATTTAGAAAAGATTAAAGTGAATTCTAAATAATCCTGCTGAAAGGATGAGTCCCATTTGACTCTATCAAAAGCTGGGCCAGATTATGCTGTGCAGACGGTTCCCTGCAGGCACAGCAGGCCAGGACTGCTCATCTTGCTGCTTCCCCTTTCTCACTTGCTTTGTACCTGCTCAAGCCCTGCTGGACCCAGTACACAACCTACTGGATCACGTGGAAGCTCACCAGAAATTCAGGGACAGAGGTATTACAAAGCAACACATTATCTAGCAAAAATATAGCTTCTAGCCTCAACACTTCTTATACCCTCTGCATATTCTGAGAGGTGACAAAGATTTGGTAAAAACTGTTCTGTGAGGGGTTTCATTTTCATTTCCTGCAGTCTTGGTGCTGAGAGGCCCTTGCTCACTGCAAAGACCATGCTGCTCAGCCATAATAAAGAGCTCAGTCATCACTTGCACTGCCCTTGCACTGTACCGAAGGCCCAAATGCAGGTGGTGGAGAGAGATTCACATCGGAGTCTGCTCATTCCTGGAATTCTGTGACTTTCCAAACCATTACTGCATGTTACTCTTCACCCTCATCGTTGTGTTTCTCATTATCCGGAATTAGACACCTGTCAAAGTCCATCCCATTTCTAGGGAAGGGAATAAATTATTGAATACTTGCCATGTCTGCTTGCATTGTCACTTCCTTTTTTTGCTTGCACTTGGCAGCTCCCTTGTTTTTGTTTTTGCCTTTGCCAACTCTTCTTTCTGCTGGCATAATGCTACGTTTTAGCAGGATAGGAAAATTAATAGAAAAGCACTCACACTGAAAATTGCACTGGAATGATATTAAGTACACCTAATTGATTTGTTAATGAATGCCTCCTGTAACAAAAACATTTTTGTTCCAACTGTTTAATCTGTTATTCTCCATAAAAAGTTAAAAAAAAAAAAAAAAAAAAAGACGGCAGCTTAATTAAGTGCAGCAGGGGGATGATAGGCAATTCAGAAATAGACAGTGACTCCTGGATAAGCAGCTAATCAAAGAAGAGCCTTACCTAACGAGAGCCAGGAAGAACTGAGCACGCTGTCATATTTCTGAGAAGTTTAGCTCCCAGGAGCTGCCAGGAGCTTTAGTGTTTGGGGATCGGGCACTACCTAAGCGCTCTGAACAGACCGGCTTGATTTTGTGCTGCAGGAGCTGCTCTGGAGAAGGCTTTTTGTGACTGTGAAGCGGGTAGGGCCTGATGGCCTTTATCTGACAGCCTGCATCACAAAACCTAACGTATTTTACTTTGCAGTTACAACCGGAAAGATGGAAATGGTTTGCTAGCACAGCTCAGCAAGCCACATCACTCCCCGTGTCATGCTCACCGGGCGCACACACCCGGCCTCTGGCAGTGCACGACCCAGCCCGGTCCCATCCGTGGCCAGGAGCTGGGCTTCGAGCAGGCTTCACAAGGCCGGCAGCACCTGCACCCGGTCGCCACCCCGCAGAGCTGGTAGCCACCCCTAGAAATGACACGGTGGGTAGGCAAGTGGCCACTTTAAATCCAGTCCCATGTTCAAACTTGGCTGCTGCTGGCACTACTAAGCTTATTCGCTAGCCTCATTGTAGCCAACATATGAAATTTGGCTCTACACAGAGAGCTAGAAGGGACTATTAGCAGCTTAAGCCTTCCTTACGCACTAATATGAAGGCATAAGTAGGATTTAGGTGATGCTTAATCCCTGTGCTAGCCCTCTGCACAGAAGCAAGCTGTACTCAGAAGAACAGATTTTAGGACAAAGGAAAGTCTTAAGCTTACAGCTTTTTTTGACAAATACTCCTGGTTACTTCCATTTATTCAGCCTTGGAAGCTCTGCTTCCTTCCAAGTGACAGAAGATTAAGAAAGAGAATGAAACTAGGGCCCTGACCCTGCATCTTGTATCTGGACAAAGTTGGGTGCTGCTGTAGGCTTTTTACAAGTCCCCAGAGAACTTTGGTGACAGCCTCAGAGGAAGGCAGCACCATGCCCTGGGCCCCTCGGGCTGGTTTCTGCAGTACAGGAAGCCGATGCAGGCTGAGATAGATTCTGCTACACCATTTTGAAGCACGTCCTTTCTCTGAGAGTGTTTTGCTATTGCATTATGGTATGTTGCTTCCTTACTGTATTCATTTTTATTACGCATATTTCCCTTGACTTGTTGAGAATGCACATCCCTGAAGGAATTATATTAATGAAGTCATAGTAAATGAGATCCAGGTCTCCTGCTGCATTTCTCGGTGTGTTTGGTTCCAAGAACAGCAATGCTAAGCAAGGAAACCTCACAGGGAGGAAATAGGGTTTGCCTACTAGCAAGCAACTGGAGCAGTTTATCATAAGACTGAAACGAAAACAAAAGAAGAACCCACAAAAGGGTTTTGTAAAGTAGAGTTTGTCACATGGATATTTTCAGACCGCACTGACTTGATGTGCACAGCTCTTCAATGAGATAAGCAGGCAACTCTCTGTCTTCCTGCATGCAAATTAACACAGAACAAAGCTCATCTCCCACCTTTAAATGGACTGTCAACACTTCTAATGGCAATGCTGCTTAATGACCCATCTTGGATGAGTGGATGAGCTTGGATGAGCTAGATTTGAAATCACACTCAACAGCACCCAAAGACTCCAAGCCAGACCCAACCAGTCATGCTTGGTCCTGTTCAGGCACATAGGGACAGACAACCTAGAGATGGAGATGAACCAAAGGGTCTGTACTCAAAACCAAAAGAAGGAAGAAGAAGAGAGGAAGTAAAGACTGAGAGTTGGCCCAAGTCCCCAAGCTGGCCAGAAACAGGTGCTGAAAATGGCTCTCACTCCAGCCTCTTTCTCCAGCCTGATTCACTGCAGCATGCCAAATTTTGCTTTTAACAAGAGGCTGGTTACACCAGCCTCAAGCCTCTGTGCTGTTACCATTTTTTTTCTTTGAAACATTACCTAAAGCTATAATCAATTTTAAAAATAGTAAAATCATAATCAAACACTTCCCCCTAGAAAATGTTTTGAATTGTAGGAATAACTGAAAAACCTACATACAAAACAAAACAAAACAAAAACAAACAAACAAAAACCAACCTTCTTATTCTAGCTTGTAATTATAATACAAATGGATTTTCTATATCAGCAAAGCAGCACAAACGTGTGTTCTACCTTGGTCAACTCACATGAAAACTGGTGAAAGAGACTGATCTGCTTTCTTTGGTATAGCTTTCTGGAAAGATACAACTACTCTTGAAAAAAGACCTGACAATGTAGTAGATTGTAGGAAACCTTAATGAAAAGGCACTGCCTGTGCTATCGAGCTCGACTCATGCTGACATGAGATGCATTTGGTGATACAGTTCAATTCCAATAGCACGGCTTTGAGAACAGATAAGAACAGGCATTATTAACAGCGGTGAAGATGATAGCACAAGGGAAACCAAATCTCATGTCTAACTGCTTGCCACAAGGTTATGAATATTTAGTATTTACTTTAAATATGAATGCACCAGTTCAGTTCAAGTTTACCCTAAAGAAAAGAATTTCTTTAATCCTGTAATTTCCAATGTAGATGTCTACTTAGAGGCAGCTATAAAAAGAAAACGGCCATAAAATATAAGTTATGTGTAAGAGAGTTTTGTAGTCTAGAACTTGGGTTTGCATGATGAAAACAGCATCAGTATTGTTCCCATCATACTTGTCCCACTATCATCCCTTCATAGCCTTCCACCCGAACGCAGTGCAAATGGCATGACTGCCCTTGTAAGCACAGCAGGTGCTGTTAGGGGGAACCAGTCTTGGACTAGAGGACAAGGAAAGACCTTCCTTCTGTAATGGTGGTGAAACAAAAAATAATAAAATGAAGAGAGAGTGCATTACCTTGAAGTGCGGATTCCCAGAGCGAAGGCCCCAGCAGGTGCTGGGGTTGTCCTCACCCTCAGTGACTATGGGCTGGAGTGCCCAGCTCCTGGGGGCACTCACCTCGGGGTCAGGCAGGCTCGGGGTTCTTGTTCCCCTGCTCCCCACCTGTGCCAACAACTGTGCTGCTGTGGGCCAGCCCGAGTCCTGCACCCACCCCTCCTTGCCTGGAAACCTCTCACAATACCTGAGCAGGGCCATCACCCCCAAGGGGTCTGCACCGGCGTGAAGGACTGGGCCCCCAGGACTCTGCTGGTCCTTGTGGCCAAGAGGCAGCAGCCCCCTCCTGTGAGCACCACAGCAACTGCTGAGGGCAGGCAACAAGCACCAAATGCAGTAAAATCTTGTCTGAGTTGCTCAAGTCAGAAGGTTTGGTTCTGAATATTGACAGGGTACAGATCTATTAAAACAGAGGGTGCAGTTTTTTTCCCCACATTAATTTTTCAGAGCATGGCTGCACTGCCAAGGAAAGAAAAATGACATGAAAAAGAGCCGGACTTGGGTTTAGGGCCGCCTTATTGTGTCTTCCATTCCAGTATCTGCTCAGTGACTGAAGGTCTGAGATGGGCGATGAATTCATCAACTTGTGTATCGGGGTTGGTATGGATTAGGAAGCATCACTGCTGCTGCTTGGTTGTACTGGAAACAGAGGCAGGTGAATTCAGGCAAGGGTCTCACGTGCTGCCTTGTAACGTTACCGGAGTGGGTGCGAGGAACCCCTCGAACCCAACCGCCACTACCGAGGTACCTGAAGGACACAGCTCAGAGGGCTGCAGCCACAGACACACACCAAGGCCAACCTCTGATGGGAAGTTCACAGCACTTAGGTGTTTTCCAGAGGCAGCAGTGGCACCATTAGAAAAGAACTACAGACACACTCTGATCCCTGATTACAGCCGGGCTCACACACTGGGGCAGCTGCCGCAGAGCGCGGCGTCTCAGCAGGAATTTGCTTAGGGAGGCTGCAGCAGAGAGGTACCTGCCTTTCCTTAAATACCAGCAATATCTCACTCGCTGCTAGATGTATGGCCTCAGTCCTCACATGCTCGCAAAGGTACTGGAACCAGCTTGAAACGTGTGCTGGTTTCTGACATTTGAGTTATGCAGAGCATGCAGGTACAACAGGGAGCTGTCTTCACCTCCACGCTGGGATAACGCCTCACGGCAGGGTAGGCTGTGGACTGCTGACATAAGGCTTTTGTGTACGTCACGGAGAGGCAAAGGTTTGGTGAGATTTATTCCCTGCGTTTTCTGGATCAGGCTGACCCACTTTTATTCCTGAAAGAACTGGCATTGTTACTCAAAGCCCCAACAAATGTCTGATGCAAGTGCTTGTGAGCTTGTGAGGAGGTGACAATGCCCATTTTGGTGCTGTGGAGAATTAGAAGTAAAACCTAAAATCCATAAAAGCACACTCCTGCAGAAAGACACCGGAGATGAGCTCTTTTTGGCCATTGCACAGAGTTAAGTCCAGAGCAGCACAGTGCATCCTCGTACAACAAGGAGCTGTACCACTCACTCACCCATCAGCATTTTTCCCTTTTGATCACACGCTCCCCCTGGTGCTTGTTCGGTAAAACAAACCCGCGGGAGGAAAGGAGAGCCTTGCTCCTTACCGAACAGCCAAAAAGCACGCTTGGCAGGCCATACACTGAGAGAGGCTGGTGATCCGAAATCAAATCCTGTGGCCCAGAGCTGCAGGAGATGAAGTCTTGAGAGGACGTACGCTGCTCCCTACCGTACTCTATGGCCAGGAGACCTGCCAGCACGTGGCTCCTGTCCATAACGCTGCCTGCCCAGTGCAGATGCACCTTGCCATTAGTGGAACACGGGGAAGGCCTGGGGCTGGCTGTCTCGCAGCTGGGTACAGCAAAGGGCTGCTGGAGCGGCACTGCAGAGAGAATCTCTCGGAGTTGCTGTTTATGTGTTTGTTCTGTTTGAAGTGGTAATAAATCCGGTCCCTGGGAGCGGTGCGAATCTGCACAGCGTACAACGCTCGGATCAGGGTGCTTGCTTGTATGGGAAAGAAACTTGAAAGGCAAATTGTCCGAGGAGCTCAGATTCAAGCTCAGGCTGAATTCACACATCTCACGGGCTATTACAGGCACGCACAGCATTTGCAGGATTATTTGGACTGTTCTTACTGCAACTGTGAATTTTCCAGAATTGCAGGCAACCAGCTGAGTACATGGCTGGCTTCGTGCTTTTCTTTGGCCTCTGAGAGACTGCCTGGGAAAACATCTCCTAGCTTTCATTTTGTACTTTTATTTTCCCCAGTGGGCAGAACGAAAACCACCAGAACTTGCCAATGACAGAAGTGAGGCATTCCTTAATTTATGAAATCACAAAGGAAGTGATTCCAATTTATCCCATTGGAATAGAAGAGATTAAATGACCAAAGAGCAATTTTGTCCAGAATACTTGATTCAGAACCAAAGAGAGAAAGCCACGTGGAGTTTTCTCACTGCATTTGACCCCACTTCTCTCCTCCACCTGGCCATGACCACTCGTGGGCAGATGCTCCCCTTGCTCCTGGGGGCCTGAGCATGCTGCCATCACCCTCCCACTGCCAGGTCCCCAGGGTTGCAAGGAACAAGTAAATACGTGATTCAGTCCTACCTCGTCTGAGTGACTGAAAAGGGCAGGCAGAGGTTTGCTCCCAAGGCTTCACTGTAGAAAACACCGGCACTCTGACGCTGCTCCATGGATACCCTGAAGTGTGTGCCTAGCCCTGTGTGGGCTAATAATTACACTGACAGAGAGCATTTACACTTATATACGTGCACTATTGGGCTGGGGACTTTAAAAGGTGCAAGAAAGAATATACATATATAAAGAAAAAGAAAACCCCTGTAAATCTAGAAAGAAAAAAAATGTATTTGACAAAGGAAAAATAGGTCTAAAGAGAGGTCAGTAGGAATTTTACTGCTGGATTTCTAAGCAGCCAGGATATGGCTTCAAGCTGCGAAAAAATAAGTAAGGGAAATACCTCTGTTTCCCCCTATTTCAGAAAACAAAACGATTATTTTAACCTGAACCACAGGGTTTGCAGTGACCGTTTCCTCTCATAGTTGGTCTGCTACCACTGCGAGGACCTCGCACAACTCGGTGCATGGATCAGAAGCAGCATGATATTGGTGCATTTCTTAATAACAGGCAATTGGAGCCATTAAAAATGTTATTAAACATGCTGCTCGCAGCATTATCAGGAAGGATAACAATTGCTTGTGATTAAAGCAGCGTTTTACAAATCTTATTCCAACTTTAGTGCAGCAGTGAACCACTCCACCCAAACTCCCTGCAGCAGCCTTGAAGCACAAAGCAAGCCCCAGCAGTGACACTGGAGCAGCGAATTCAAGGACTTGCTGTGCGCAGGATTAGCATGTTCTTTGCGGAGATGTGTGAACGTTACAAAGCTGGTGAGGCTAAACTACAGACTGAATCCCAGCCCTGTTTATGAGGCAACAGTATTCATTTATTCTAGTCCACCGAAAATAAATTCAAAACAAATTGCATTCTAAATTAGTGTTTCATTATGTACAGCAAATACAGAGAACTCAAAGATACAGAGAGATAACACAAAACAAAGCTTCACACTTTTTAATTGTAGCTATTACCCTTCTCACTGCCAGCTCCTCTTTTTTTTTTTTTTTTTCTGTTTCAATTTATCTGATGCTTGTGCAGAACTCTCTGCTAAGCTGCCATTAAAGAAAGTGTTAATGGAGGTAATTAAACCTAAGGATTGTTGACATTTACTAGAAATCAGTGTTTGGACTATTGGCAGTCCTGTACTCAGGTATCACTTATGCAGTGAGCTCGTAAGACAGCAACATTCAAGAACATAGTCTGGTGTCAGCTGAAAACACCAGCACCTGAAACAACATTATGACGCATTTATGAGTAATGGGATGGAAATCTTACAATTTTTCATATATTATTCACTTTTGTGGTGGTTCTTCATGTAGAACAGCACACTGAAGGTGAGCATTAGAGCCCAGGAGAGAGCAAAGGTGCTCCACAATCCCCTGCAGCCAGCAGGACAGAGCTGGTGGCCAAGGGACAGGGGAAGGACAGGGGAATTCATTAATGGTCCCTCCAGTCCCACCAGGAGCTCTGAAGGAAGCCAGCTCCACTTCACAGATTACTAGAAACAATGTACTTCAGTACACATCCTGAAAAATGACTGTCCTAATGATGTTCAGCATGGAGCAAGCATGAAAACACCCATCTTGGGCAACACCAATGGCTGCATAGGAAAAAATCTTCCAGAATTAACATCTGGAGTTGCTCCATTTTGAGCTAGCTGACCAGCTCCTGTCCCGTGGGGCTGGGCAATGGGCTTCATGCTGGGCACAGAAAGGTGTGGGAAACCTGGGGTGACACTGGCCACACCACTGAACCCCTGCCTGTCTTGTTTCAGAGGTTTCAGATTCCAGCCACCCCAGTTTCTAGTAGCACAGATACCAAATTTTAAAGAATTAACATTTGTTTGGCTACAGATAGGCAGTTACTTTCAGCCTTACTCTGCACAAATGGCATGCCTATGATATATTTTTATAGACATCGGTGATAGAAACATAAAAATAAAAGAGATTGAGCTTAAACAGCCTGTCACAGTTTGCATGGTGGGATGGCTGTGATTAATATCCAAACAACATGTTGTCGGTTCTCACTAGATCAAAGCAGGATAAATCCATAAATTTGAAAAAATAAATCCAATGTCAAAATACAAAACCAAAACTCCAGCAATTACTCATTTTCAAAGATGACACTGAATAATAAATGATTTATAGGCATGAAGTAGAAATTCTTCAGAGTTATTGTAGTTAGGGGTGTGAATATTACAGTACTGAGTCAGGGAGTAGCAGTTAGCACCAGTTAGAAGCTTTGTGAACAAATCTTGCTTTTGGCCACAGGTACTCTGTCACGCTGCTGCTGAGGCTCTTCATTGAGCCAGGCATTGCAGAGCAGCACACTATTCCAGGATGAGCTCATTAGCAAGCTCCTATCAATTTGCAAGCAATTATTCTGCAATTATTCCCACAGAAGATGTGGGAATGGAACTGGCTTGAATTTAAGTCTCCAGGGACTTGCACCTGAGAAGATGCATGTGGATGAAACAGTTGCAGCAGATTAGGTTCCTGCATTTCCCATACCTGTGGTGATCTACCATCACCATAGCCTCTTCAGGACTGGAGGGAAAAAAGCCCCAAAATACAAACACCAAAGCATCCTGCCCACATTTCAGCCAACAGCTACAGGAGTGGCGCACGCTCCAGTGGAGCGTACCTCTCTACAAACAGCTCATGGACAGGGAGAGGGCAAATGACAAGAAAGGAGGCTTGGGAATAAACTTTGCAGAGGTAGGGGGAAGAACTAAGACAAAGCAGAAGGAAAATAAAGGCAAGAAAAAGTAGGTGGTCAAAAGGGGATGGAAGCATTGTTCTGTTTCTGTGCCCTCCTGCTTATTGTTAGGACTTTATTGCACTTCTCTACTGTTTTGCTGCTAGAACACCATTTTCTTCCCTGCTTGGCAGCATAGCAACAATGTGGCATGTTTTAGAGACCTCTGTCATCATCTTTGTTTCCAGATTTGTCTCTTCAGCAAATCTCCATGTTTCGTATTCGTTCAGATTGCTGCAATTTACATACTTTTAAGGGAACCAAGATCTGCCTAGGGGAGCACCACAGTTTTATCAGCCCCTGCACAGAAAATCTCTCCCTTCTCAGAGATGGCTCCAACTCTTAGCTCAGGAAAGCAACATCTTCCTCTGTTGGCTACTTTTTGTATTTAGAAAAAATTTTACAAGTCTGCCACTGTCACCACGTGTGGCCCCTATTTGAGCAACAATAGCAGAGGACGGCAAACGATAAACACGACGAAGCAGATGGGGAAAGGAGAAGAACGAGTAACACGGGAGGCTGCTTTTGAGGAACATGGTGAGCACTGCTCCCTGAAAGCTGGCCCCTCAAGGTATGAAAGAAACAGATCCCAGGATCAGCTGCAAAGCACACTTGAGACACCAGCACTGGATGTAAGCATGTGATTAAACCTATGCTGAGCTCCCTGCTCCACCAGCAGGGAGGTTGCATCTCCCTGCTCTGCAGTCACAGTCTCGACACATTTTAATGTGGATTTGTGTACCCACTGCACTTCAAATGCCCGTCAAAACAGTGCTACTTAGTGAGAAAATTGTGTTTTAATGAGGTATGCTTCTAAAGATTTAAATTCAGCCCTAGTTCAGAAGAAACGTGTCCTCCTCCCATTTCCAGCTGGTATTTTTCCCCTCAACCATGCACACAAATAAGGCTACGATAGAATTTCAAGGTAGGAAAAGTGATCAACAGACCTAGGGAAAAGGATGAACTTGAAAAACACCAAAGCTGTTAGGTTTATCCAAAGCACAGGACAAGAAAGGAAGTGGCCGTGAAAGAGAAATTCTTCAGAAACTGCCATGTTTCTGACTGGTTCTGCACGTCTAATTAACCTTTAACGGCATTAATTGGTGTCTACTACCTCAGTACTCCCACATGAAAACGTCTCATAAAAGGCACTGCCTTCTAAGGATGCTGTGGGAGTTACAGCCTGCTCGCGGCTGACTGGTAAGAAGGCCCAAGGCTCAACCACCTTCCCCAGGGCACTGCCGCTCAAGTGGCTCTTCTCCTCCTGACTTTGCAAAGCCTGGAACAAAGGGTAACAGCTTCTTCACAGCACAAATGCACATTTCTCACTAACCATTTGTCCTCAGGGTCTTGTTTTCATTTCACTTAACTCAGTTCTGCCCTAACAGATTCTCTCTGTGTGTAGTGTTTATTTACCTTGCTCTCATAGCCCTTGGGGATTTGTGCTTTAAAAATCATGCAAGCTGCTGGTAAACGTGGATGATCACCAGACTATAGGAAACAACAGCTATGTAAGGTTCCTTAGCTTACAATATATTCCTTAACACAATGCTGGAACATACACCTGGGGACTTGGGCCATGGGTTATCACCTCTGCCCCTGTCATGTTGGAGACTGACTTAAGTCCTGCCTGTGAAGACAAAGGCTCCCTGAGGGCTCTTTCCTTGTGGTTATCTATTTAAAGTGTGCCCATCTATTTGCTGCAATGGCTCTAGATGCAGGGTGACAACTGGAAAATGTAAACCCTGCTCCTGCTCGTGCCCCATCAAGTGTAGCTGAAGTCCTGCCCAGGCGTGAACTTCCTGCTCACCAAGCAGAAGCTGTCTCCAACAGGGCCGCATGCTGTGTGCAAGCATCAGTTCAGGCACCCAGACAATACAACGGCAAATAAATGGTGTGTTGCGTGCACTCCTCGTGCCACAGGACATATGTTAGATCACTACAAAAGGTTTGCTTCTGCACACACACTTTGTGTAACCTGAGGGCTCCATGGCTACTGTTCTGTAAGTGGCCCCTGCAGTGCGCACTCCTGCTGCCTTGGCCCGGGCAGCCCTGGGGGCTCAGCCCCACCTCCCTGCCACAGAAAGTAATAGAAAATCCAGGCAGCGATACACCACCCAGCTGGCTTCACAGGGCTACTGGCTGCTGGGGCAGTAACACTGCAACCTCCTGTTTTGGCCTGGTGATTCAAAAGCCACAAACAACGCACACGAGACAGAGGCTAGAAACTTCCACTAACCGAGACAGTATAGGCTGATTCCTTTTGCCTAAAGCTGTCAGAAATCCCACTGCCTCAATCGCTTGTAGCCGAGGACCAACCACTCACCTGCAAGTTCTTGAGTCCTTCCCATTGATGTACAACAGCACACATGGACACAACACTGTCATACACTGCTGGCAAACCTGAACAGACACGTCTGTTATGGTTGATTAAATCAATCCAATTTCACCCTATCATTTAACATGACTTCAAGGAGACCTTTTGTCATCCAACTCCAAGAATTTGATGCTTCTTGATGCTGGCTAACAGAGGGATTCAGAGCTTCATTATGAAAAGGGATTTTCTCACAGAATTGATAAACGTGTGGTCCATACCCTCCCTCTGGACACTCAGGTTTGGGAAATGCACCGAACTCCTTCCAAGTGCAGTAGACGTTGACAGGCCTAGTTGTTATTTGAGCTCTCTGTGTCTCTGGCACAGCCTAAGGAACAGGCTTCACATTTTCTTGCATTTTCTCTGAAGTTATGCAAGTTTTACTAACAGAACCTGTATGTTATAGCTCTCCCCAGCTGTTGGTGTACCACCCCTGAAGTCCTACCTAGCTCTAAGCTTTGTACAAGACAGCGAGTTTATTTCCATAACGTGTTATTTTCAGTGCAAAGGTTTTCCTGTTTTAATTCAGTTCCTGAGTTATTCCTGTTTTCCACAATGTGGCTTCAACAGCATTTATTGTAATAAAAATAATAATAATAAAAAAAAAAGCTTATAAAACCCCAATATGCAATTATTCTTGTTGAAAAATTAAATTGGCCAATCGACCTATAAATAGCACGAAGGCAGTGGAATTCCTAGGACACCTCCCTATCCATAGCTGCCTGTGGAAACATCCCAATGCTTTCAGATTTGCTCAAAGTACCCAGACCACTGTAACAACACCACAGGCAACTTCAAAGAGTTGAAAACTAAAATTTCTTGAGATCTCCTTACAGCTTCAGTATGATCTGAATCAATACTGGGCCTTTTATCAAAGCAAAAATGTGCTGCCCAATGCAAAGTGTGAAATTAATAATGCATGCACAAGGCCAATGCACAATGTTTAATTATTCTTACCTGATTCAGAAGTCTGCTGGTATTCGTTGTCACCAGTTGCACAGGACCACCATCTGCAGCTTGGAATCTGAAAGCTGCTTCTTCAGCACTGGAAGTGGGACGACATTTTATTTTCCAGTTTAATGTCTTCTAGCAAGTTACAGAGTACTCTGGCACAAGGTCTTACAAGAGCACATGGGTACTTGTAACACAGAGGAAGAGTCTTGACAGAGCCTTGCTGAGATATTCCGAGATGCTGAGATAACTGATTACTCCTTTTCAGACTTGCGTACACTAGCTACAGACCTTATGAAATCTCTTTGACTTGAATAGGGAACTGAAAAACTCCCATGTCTGCAGAGCATATTGCTGAAATATAGGAAAATTGCTTGACGTTTTGCAAGGAAAACAGGTCCACCTGACAGAAACAATAGAGGGACTTGGAAATTGGAAATTAGAGCTTTCCAACACAGCTTTCCTGTGTGGTCTAGCCATGGGAACACTGAGTCTTTTTAAATTGTAAGGACTTTCATTCATTTCCTTATCAAGCTGAACATGACTCATCACTGATCAGTGTACACTAAGTGCACATGCTGTGTTGAAATTAGCTTTTAAATAAGATTTATGCAGGGCAGGACAGTGTAGACAGTGAAAGTGGAAAATACGGAGAAGATGGAAGGTTTTTTGAGTTAGTCAAAGGTTTTTTTGATCAGTCAAAACCAAATCAGTGTTGCTGACCAGATCCAAGGTTCATTTAAAAGCATTGTTTAAGTTAGCATCATTTCTTCCAGGTGAGGATTTGCTGCCTGAGTTTCGAGACACGTTGGTAAGACACATTTAGGTAACAGCCTTTTACATTGTGCATGCTAGCAGAAGGCCAAGTTTGTTGTGCTGTATTTGAGCTACATAAGCTGGTTTTATCTTCCTGAAACCCTATTTTAGAGATTCCAAACAGAATTCCTCCTCTAGCCTAATCTCTTGTGATCATAGATCACACTATATCTGTGAGGACAGCCAGCAACTGCTTTCTGAAAAGCCTTTTTTATCACTATTTCATTTTGCAACAAAATGTAATCACTCAGCTCCGTCAAGCTTCCCTGGGCCTGCAGAGCGCCCAGCCAAGTGAAAACACAAAGTGCAAGCCAAATGAAAAACCTTGCCGTGCTCCGCATGGATTAAAGAACAGAAAAAGAGAAATGGAAGGTGTGTAAAAAGGGAAGGTGCTTGTTTACAGGATATGCAGGCGCTTATATTTAGCGGCTAATGTTCCATGCTACTAGTGAAAGACAATGAGGGAAGTAAAGCGGGTGTCAGATAGGTTAACCACAACCTTTAATCTACAGTTTCGGTATTTCTGGGCAGCTGTTTCTGGGAAAGTATGCTAGGATGCAAAATAGGCAAGAAAACCCCAAATCGTTTGTTACCTCATCATAAAGAATAGGAAACAAATATTTTGGCATTTTGCAGGCACAAGGTATACAAAAGGGTAATAATTCACTCTTCATGGCTTGGAGCTCACTTTGTGCACTGCCAGGCGCCTGTTAAATTGATGACTTGATTGTCTTTTTTTGTACAAAACAAATAAATGAAGAAAGATACTCTATTCATTTCAGAGCAGCATGGAAAACAAACAATCCTACTTCTCTCAGAATAAAATAATACTTTTAGCTTTATCATTTGACACGTTCTTTTCCACTAACAGTCACAATCCAGTTTTCTGGATGAAAAGTAACCTCCTTCCCCTTTCTTTAACTACAAATGTTGACAATTATATTGTTCTCCTCCAAGATATTCACTTGCATATGCCCATACCATTCATGTAATTGAGTTTCTGGAAGGACAACTGGAGCAACAAAGTGTCTTAGATCTAAGAAGCATTTCTTCCTATTTCATGTGGTTCTCAGAGACAAATAACGTCACACACAAGGCTGGTCTTCACTGAAGTGTTATTTTCAAAAACGATGTAATTTCAACATTAAAAAAAAAAAAAGCATGCAATGATCAGAGAAAGTGATGGGAAGTTTTGTACTATATCCATCTGTCCTTTATAGATACATATACCTAAACCAGAAAGCTTTCCCTCTTTTGCATATGCAATTAATTCTGGGAGATAGTACATGTTACAGATCCACAAAATATTAGTTACAGACAGAAATGATAGTACAAAAATCAAAGGTTAAAACTAAGAAATAAGCTCTTTACAGCTGAATGCCTGTAAAGTTTGTTGGAATTGTTGCTTATAGTAGTCCCAGTAATACACCAGGTTTTACATGTGCTGTTCCTTGTTCTATAGAAAGCAAATGGAGACTATTTCATTAAGTTAAGCATATGCATCATTGTTCGCAGGATCTTTTGCCTTCTACCACTAAAGGCTGGTTGCCATCTCCCCATCCCCACTGACCAGCAGTACCATGAGTATTTCTCAGTTGCAACTCTTCATCCAACAGAACATGTAACAAAAATATTCTGGTCTCATTAAGAGGAAAGAAGAATGACCAAAATGAGTCAGACTACGGATTCATATAACTAACACCGTGAGACTCTGACAGTAGCCAAACCCAAGTACAGAGGAAAGAGTATTGGATCAGAGGAAACATTTACTGATGCTTTCCCAGAGCCCCCATCAATTTGCAAGCCAGGGGCCAACAGATTTAGAATTTAAGGGCACAATTATAAAACTAATTATGGGGAAAAACTGTTTTTGGAAGCTCGGGGACCCCTGGCTTTGTTTATCTGACTGTCATTTTGGCATGCCTGCTTATTTTCACATGAACTAAATTGCCATCTTCCCTTTTTTGTTTGTTTGTATTAATGTGTGTGGGGAAAAAAAACAAGACAGTCCATTTCCTTGATGTGGCAGGATGCATGAACTAACCAGGACTCAAGGAAGTCTGAAGTGATTGCTCCCTCCGTTCCTACAACACATGCACTCATGCTTTGAAGGATTCATCTCCCAGTATCATGTTCTCAACCTTCATAGCACCAAATTCACTTGTGTAAATGACTCATAATTGTCCCAGGAAATGAAAGAATAACCCAAAGTCTGAACAATGCCTCAAAACGAATGAGGGTTAGCTCACCCAGATACAATACAACTCCAACTTGGTAAAAGGAGACCATTCCAATGACTTCATTAGGAGCGCTCTGAAAAAAGATAACACTGTCTGTTGGAGAAGTTCCACAGGTTTGGACAAGGGTCACATTCTTTGACCATGACTGAGGGAATGAAATTCCAATCTGTAACACCACCGGCTGATGCATTTTGGTCTCCAGGCTGAGCATTATCATGCTGTATCAAACAGGAGCACAGCTCTGAGATCTTAAATGGACTCATACCACTTTTCCTGACATAGTTGAAGTTGCTGGCCTTACACCATAAAAGCTCTCACAGAGTCTGGGGTTTATTTAAAAACCAGAGATTCCCCAGGCAGGTTCCTTGCCATTTCCCCTGGAAATGGAACAATGTGCTGGAAGTGAAGTTACTGCATGAGAACCATGACTCAAGTGCCTACTGGGGTCCTCATGTGGTATCATTCCAGGCAGGCTATAAACATGTAATTTTATTTCTATTTTTTAAGAAAGAATATCTTTGGCAGAAGGTAAACTGAGGAACAGGTAATGATTAGATGTGTATTTTGACATACTTAAAGTTATTTATTAAAAAAGGACTGATCCAGGGTGGGGGGAAATGTGAGCTAAAGATCTTTTTTCCTTGGATAATAAAACTAGATTATACCATTCTTCCTTCTTACTTCTCTCTTGGTAACAAAGAGAAAGAACAAAGCAAGGGGAAGAATAAAGGAAAAACTGGAAAAAGAACAGTAATATTACAATATCAGTAAATTTTCACGGCAAGCATTTTCAATCATCACATCTTGAAGGAAACTCAGGGGAAGAAATAACAGGCTGGAACAAATTCCTTCTGATAACCCCTATCATAAAAATTACTTTGCAGGAAACTTTTTTCATGCTAACACTGATTGGAGTGGATAGAGGTTGGGAGTACAGGCAAGATGTAAACCATATGATATCTTACCAGTAGCTAATTAAATACATGGCTTCTAACTTTTTAGCATCAAGGACTTTACGTATGTAACTTATTATGTCTATGTCTTAAAATCAAAACAAACAAACAAAAAACCAAACAAATCCTTTTCTGTAGGTAAGAAACATACTCACTGATGCAGATCACTAATTTTCAACAATCCTAACAATTCTGGCTTTATGGAGCAGCTCTTTCTTTCTACCAATATCACAAAATGTAGAAAGCTGAAGAGGAAACAAAAGTTAAACCAAACCATTTAAAAATCATAGCACTGTGACAGATTTTATTTCATTTTTATCAGAACTACATGCTTGCTACCACTAGGAACAGACATTCCTTTTTTTTTTTTTTTTTTTTTTCTTTTTCTATTTTTTTAAACCTGTATTAAATGTTGACCTAGAGCTTGCTGTGCCTTGGAGATCTGGCTCAGGAGTTAACTGCATGATTTTTTATTTAAATAGATAAGCACTTAAGTTTGAAAATTAGACAAATACAGGTGAACAGGAAAATTAAATTACAAATTCAGTTCATACAAATATCTCATTCTATGCACTAAATCCTGTTAATTAGCTCAGATCTTTTAAAAATTCTTAAAATACTTATGAAACATTATTTACAAATTATATAAATAAATCCTAGGTCTCTTTTAAATTAACCAGTACAACAACAAAAAAGTCACCTTTTTGTACTGTGTGTACTAAAAATGTTCTTGTTTATTGATCATTTCCCAGTTGGCAGTATAAAACATTTGTTCACTTACATTAAAATGGGTTCAAATAGAAGTAAGGAAGGTATTGGTTTCAAAAGAAAACAAAACAATATTATAAATGCTTAAAATCAATGAGGCTTCTTAATGTTCTTTCCTGCACAGTTTGCAGTCATTTTTAGAAGTCCCTTCTACAGTATTTGTCTTGTGAACAGGTCATCTCAAAATAGCAGAGACAAAGTTTTAGCCAAAGAAAATATTCAGTACATTGCTCACACTTCACAAAGACCTTTTTACCAGGAGGAAAAGGACAGAGAACGGAATGTCAGTGGCCAGCACAAGCCTTTACAACATTTAACTTAAAAGGCAGCATTTATAGAACTAATCACAGACTATACACATCCTGCACTGAACAGCAATCAAAAAGACTGGAAAATATACATTTAGGAAAACAAGAGACCAATGGTTTTCCATTGCCTTTGATAAAATTAATGCTTTTCTCCTTGTCTTTTGTTTCAAAACCAGCATCAACATCACCAACAACTACAACTACCTTTTCCTTTAACATAATATATGCCAGATAACTACTGTACGTGAGAAATGTACAATAAAAGGAGAGAAACCACTGAATTTCCTATGCAGACACATGAAAATATAAAGCCATACAGATTCCAAAGTGCCATGAATACCAAATTCAAGTGATGGTTTATAGCATGTATGAAAGAAACTAAATGGAACTTGCTCTATGGGTTGCTGAGCCCTTCAGCTGTATCTTCAGTTTCCCCTTTGGCTGCTTTGGAGAGAATTTCCATCCATTTCAGCTGCAGTTCTTCATCTTCTGCACTGAAATATATAGTTTGCTGGGACTGGCAAAGCTTAAAGACGTGCTTCACTTCAAACTTCTCACCAGAACCTGGAAAACTGACTTCGTATCCAGGCAGAGGAATGGGACGTGGACCCCGTCCATCCTAAAAGAAGAAGAAAGAGCAAATGTAAACACCCAGCACCAAATCATATTAAAAATGGGAGGAGCAGGGGCACACTGCCCTACCCCCACGGCATGGTTACCAGGCACATGCTTGCCATCATCAGCCTCAGGGCAGGCAGCTGCACCACAGCTCCCCGGGAAGCAGTGCCTCCCTGCGTGCCACTCACTGGTACCTACCCTGTGCTACACTCCAAGTCTGACGTCCCTGCTCACGCAGCTACCCCCACCAGGTTTCAGCAGTCTCACCATGACTGATAACTGTGTACCTCTACCAATTCTGAGACAAGTGCTGTTACAAACTCCAGCACAGATCAGTCCTCTGGGGCCTTTGGGGCATGCACAAGCGCACACTTGTGCAGACACACTTAAGTGAGCACATGAACGCATGCACATTCTGTTTCTGGTTCAATTCTGCAGCTTAGAAAACAGATAAGAGGAGGTACTGACTGCTTAACCTAAAGCAATAAAAGGAAATGACTTAGCAGGTTTTTATTCTTATTTAATGGATTCTCTTCTGCAGCAAGAATACAGGTCCAGCAGTGACATGACTGGGGATTTTCACAGAACTTTGTATTTTTTACATGTTTGCTTCTTCTAAAAACCTTTGTATTAGGGTACAGGCAATCAGGTCCAGGTGAGAACAGCTCAATGCAGCCCTTCTGGGCTTTTTGGTTAAATATCTTTTAACTGTCTTTTAACTGATAGGTTTCGTTAAAAGAATACAAATAAGCAGAGCTGGACACTGAGAGCCGCAAAGAAAACTACCAGGAAAGAGACTTGGAAATAAAAGAGAATTTCAGATCTTAAATCAATCGGTGAGACTTCTCAGAAGGTCTTGGGTTATTTATGATCCCTTTCTGTGCTGTCAAGGGAAGTCAAAGCTCAGATTTTCTGACATCCTTTAAAGGCCAGATTAACTCAGATGTAGGGAGCGATACAGCTCTCTAACAGTCACATCCTGAGCATAAAAGCACTCCTCTTCTAAGCTCCAAAGAGAGGTGTACTTTGACAGTCTGTGTCATGACCAAGGAGGTGGAGAGCAAGCAACTTGTTTCAAATGATGCCAGCATTTTTAAAGGTGGGTCCCCAAGCTGAAGTCCACACCAGACAGATCGCAAACATCTGTAATGAAAGCTTCGGAATGGCTCACATCAATGTGAACACACTGTGCAACTAAAGGGGCAAAAAAGCAGACAGTCTAAAATGTATGTATGTGATCTATTAAATTAATATAGGTTTCCTGATTATTAATTGATTGATTGTTAATGTTGCACAAAAATGCTAGGCCCATCTGCTTGAAGACCAAGTGTTATTCGAGGAGATTTATGGCAGCTTTGCATCAAACACTGAAGAATTCAGTTTGTCTTAAGTGCAGTTTGTTGTGTAAAAACATCATAAAGTTTCTAGATCCTGACAGCACAGCCACATCCATACAAACAGGGAGGTCTTGCACATGCAGCAGTTAAGACCTGGCACATACAGAATAGCTCCAGGCCTGGATGCACGGCAGCACTAAAGCAAGACAGTATGGGACTGGTGGGCACAAAATGCAAAGAGCACATGCAAGCTCTGTCACGCCTGCTCTGCTGATCCCGTATTTAGGTTGTAGGATATAGACAATAAGACTTGTTGCATGGAAAATTAGAGACTGCCCATGACAGTGAAAAATGGTATCATTTGTAGCCAAGAAGTGCAGCGTAAGAGCAAGCTGCTGTTTGAATGGTACATGTCACACCTACTCAGTATGTGCAGATGCACAAATTAAACAGACTGCCTTTGGTCTTGCTTCCTCCCTTTCCTTAACACGATGCGTTTGTGACTTTCTATATACCTGTCTGATCCAAAAGAAAGGGACTGAAATAATTTCTGGCAAGGTGCACTGTCAGATAAAGACGCACATAACGATGTGCAAGTTAGTCAGTGCTCTGGAGCCAGCTGGACATTTTACAGGGGCAGAATGAGAAGCTCCAGGAGGATTTGGGGAAAGACAGAGTGATTTCCATAAAACCAGCCAGTCCTAAGCTTGAGGTGGTCTTTGCTTATAAGCACACTCGTATAATCCTACTCAGATAAACATGACAAACTGCTGCACAAATGAGCTTCAGTCTCATTTTATCTGTCTGAGGATTGGTATGATTTCCATACCTAAATAAGCTGTGAATTTCATCCTCATGCATAAAGCCTTGTACACAACTTAAACTGTGAACACTCAGGAAATGAATTCACTCTCCTGGAACAAGCATCTCAAGCAAAAGAGCAGTTTTCTTGCTCTTGCTATTTTAAAGCCTGAGAGGCATACTGCTATTTGCACTGGAATCCCTTCCCCAGCCTACAGGATGACTGCTGTCAGGGCCATTACTGCATCAGGAGTTCCGGATTTGGCTCAGTTTATTCCTCCTTCCCAAAAGGTTGCTATTAAAGACAATCCCACAACCTTCAAAGGCAAAACTCCTGGGGTCATCCTTCACTTGATCTGTGTTTCAAGACCTTTAATGCCATTGTTGGCAGCATTACTCCCAAAAGAAACTTTTTTTTTTTTTTAAGGCAAGGAAATGCTCCCTCTTCCCCCCCCTTTTTTAAAACCTTTTCAGAAGGAAAACTTTTGCAGCAGATATTCTGTTTGTTCAGCAATGACAAGCCCTGTATTTAGATGCTCCATATGCTGGGAACAATTTGCTACCGCCAACTCCTAAGAAGGATAACAGTTTTGCTTTCCCAGGAAATGGCCTGTGCTTCTCTCGGGTGGGCTGTGTATGCTATTCAGCAACTAGAACTAACAAATCTGTGAAAAAATTAGTATTTCACATACCTCAAAAAACCCTTCAGAAGATAAGTTCTGTATCACAGTAATAAATTATCTCATGCTTTTCATTTCTGTTGTGCTCTCAGCCACCATGCCTCTTTGCAGGCTCAAGGTTTGCTAGATGCCACGAGGCTGCTGTATAAAACAGAACACCTGGGAAAATACGGCTCAAATATGCAGATGGTTCCCAACTGACGGCAGACACTCAGCCATGAGGAGGGAAGCTCTGGGAGAGCTTTTTCTAAGAAATCTAGTGTATTCCATGTAAATTGGAACTAACAGGAACATTAGGTTAATATAAAAGAACCGGGTTTGCTTCATACTTTTTTTCTTTCAGTTGGATGATAACTGAAGAAAGCATGGGAATGGCAGGCCCCAAAGAAGGGACTCATTTTTGTTGTTTATGGTCTCAGCCTGCAACTGTTGATTCCTGGTAGTAAATCCAGGCTTGGTTATTGAATGTAAGACAGATTAACCTTGTCCTTTATGCTTTCTTGCTGCTTTATTGGGTGATTTATCTCACATCTGAAATAGCTGAGGACAGTAACCACTAAATTTAACTGTCATAAAATTGACAATTGGTGTCAAAGACACCCCTTCCCCTAAAATACGGCATCTTACTGATAATACCAAAAGAAGCTCAAGATCAAATTTGGCTGGACATGGAGCAAAGCACAGAGCAGCTGAAGCACAGAAGTTCCTCCAGCTTTCAACCCTGGCTTTGCATGACTGGCAGGAGGGGGCCTGGACGATTCAGCATAATTCTGCTTGCACTAAAAATAACTGTTTCATGTCCCATGGGTTATTACTTATGCTGTCTTGAGACAGTCATCTGAGCACTAGGAGAAATTCTCTTTCTAGGTCATACCATCATAAGAGATGTTGCTTTCCTGTGACTTCTAGTTCCAGCCATCTCTGCTCCTGAGGGAGGAAGGCCCAAGAATTTACACCTCTCTCCCTCTGTTCTTGCCCTCCTTCCCCAAGCTTGCCTGTGGATAGGGTAACTGAATGTATTCAAGAAACACGTGAGAGGTCTGAGAACGGATTTACCTTAATACCTGCTGCAGTCAGGACGCCGTTCAATTCCGGCCCTGCCATTAGGCCTCACATCACTATATGATACTCTCCAAGATCCCACAAGACATTCTGGCTCGGTTTACATGGGACATGGGGCTTGCACTGGCGCTTTGCTGAGGCATAATTTTCACATCAATTGCAAAGTTTCGCAGTGAAGCCATTCTCTCTGCTTTACTTTTTAAAGCTTTTTTGTTTCCCTAGACTGACTCCACAGAGATCTGAAAATTGGTCTTGTTGCATTAGTTTTAGTGTTTTGTCTGAGGCAGCTTGCCTTTTCAACTTGTAATTTCAGTCATGCATCTCCTGGTGACTAGAAGGGAAGCCAGGCAGCTCACTGCCCATGGGATAAGTTGGAAGCTTACCCAGCGAGGGCTTTGAATACCAGATGAAGCCAAGTGGGCTGTGTCTGGAGCTCTAAATTCTAGCTTTCAGCTTCCTGAGTACTATGCTTAAAACATTACACATACTTGTTCAAAACCAGAGGTGTTCTTTCTGACAAGAAGCAAAACACAGTTCTGAGGACAACATGTACTTCTTGCAGAATAATTGCTATAGGGTAAATTTTAATTTTGCATAGCTTTATAAAATCATGGGAAGTATTTATTTCCCAGACTGTTCCCAGCTACAGCCATACAAAATGACGTTAGTAAGAAGAAAACCTTTCATATCATTACAGTTACAGCAGGTGAGGCTGAATTTGGCCCTCATTATCTCTTCCACCCCATCCAGGGGATGAAACAAAGCTGCATATAAACATTTCAAAAGTCAAGTATAAAATTGGAGGTGGGGGATCTCATGTAAGTGTTGTCATTCTACATCTTCAGGACTAAGGAAGCACGATTTGAATCTCGGTCTTGGACTTTACTTAACTTTAATCACACACAAATGCTAGTTAGCTGCAACTGTGCACTTAATTTTTTAACTAAAAAAATAATAAAAAAAAAACTTTCTACAGTAATTGTTTCAAGTAAAGATGAAACCACAATGGTATGACAAGAAGCTTTAGCCAAACTCAACCCCCTTTTTCAGGATGAAAGAACATCTACATTTCCACAAATTCCTCTGCCCTCAACCCAGAACTAGAATAGTCTTAATTAAAAATAAATAAATAAATAAATAAGCTTGAACCAGCAATTGTGACATTTAGGGTTACTTCACAGCTCTGTAGATTTTACAGGTAAGTGCTTTCCCTAAAGGAAAGGTAATAAAACCTTTTTGAACACACTTGTCTGAAACCTCTGGAAAACAAAACATTACCAAAATTAATGATCCTTGCTTTGTTCTTCATTGTTAATAAATAAAAAATAAAATAATTTAAAAAAAGCTGTGAGTTTAAACATTTGCTCAGAACTGTATCAGCAGCAACTATAGGTAAGAAGGAAATCTGAAATCTCTGAGGCTTTGTGCTAAATTCAGAATACCAAGTTGATTTTTTGTTGTTGAGACCAAGTGAAATCCTTTGACCTATTTCTCAGCTAAATTTACATGTTTTTTGCTGTCTGATAACCCCCGTGAACATCACTTTACCTGGGTAATTCCTTGAAGATACAGAACAAGAGGTTCGGTCTTGGGGATGGTCACCCACATTTTGTACCAGGTCTTCCCTTTTTCAAGGAACTGGAGGTAGCTACTGAAGACGCTATTTTCAGCTGCTAATAAGCTTTGCTTCTGGATGAAGAAAAAAAAAAGGAGAGCTGTTCCCATTCATGTTTACATGGACAGAATACTTAGAATCAAATACAAAACAGAGCTCAGCTAAGTTGTCTAGAGTTAAAAGATACTGAAGGACAAATGCCGGATAGCTTATGACTGAACAAAAGTTTAATCATCACTATATACCATCAAGAAACAGCAGAATTCCACGTAACAGAGACAGATGCTGAATGACCGTTCCCAGTGGACAGAAAGTTAAATTCTACCTCCACAAAGTACATTGAGAATGGCAATTAAGATGACACTGCTAGTTTCTTGCTTAGCGAAGTAGGCTGGGAGATGATTTGAAATTAACGAAAAAGGTGCCTCAGAATGAGAGAGCCTCATGTATGTACGGGGATGCTACTGCTGCAAGTCTGGGTGGAACACAGCTCTACCAGCAGTGGGAAAGGAACATGAGCCTGGAAACAGAGAAACAGTTATTGCCCAGAACCCGCTCCACAGAGTGCCGGTCTTCCACAAGCCCACTTCTGGAACCCACTGCTCAGCCAGCAGCAGTCACTTGGCATGCCTGAAGCAAGAATTTGGGGAAAGGAGAGAGCAAACAGTGCCTCTCTACATTTTAGCCTTACTTTGTTGTCAATGTATTTAATTCATTCTTTCTGAAGCACTGTGCCAAGTGCTCTGTGCCTGCTTTAGTTTATTATTGCAGGATAGACGGGAAATATCTGGAATTTGGAATAAAAACTGAGCAGGCCAGACTGAAAAGTGAAGCAGTATGCAAATACTCGTGTTTCTGTCATTCACATCTTTGCAGTACTGGTATTAACAGACACTTGTGCACGGCTGCAGAGACATAAGCCAAATCAGAGAGCTCTATGGCAAAAAAAGATGGAATAAATTGTGGCTTTCGATAGAAAGCAAAGAAAAAGAAAATTCCTGTTCACATTAGACTTTACACAGAGGTCTCCTGGGGATTTCTGCTAATAACTTTTGAAAAGTGGCAGTCTCCTCAGCTGCTATTAAGCTTGTTATGAAAGTTTGATGTAAAGAGGAGGGAAAGAAGAAGACTGGCTCTGATCTTTTTTTTTTTTTTTTTTTTTTATATACCTACTTTCTTGCATTTTACCTGATCCTCTGAAGATTTAGCACAAGGCTAGAAGCCTGAGAATACAAGGGAAAAAAATACTCTTTTTCCTTTGGTTTTTACAGCTTTCTGCTGTAATCTGCTTTCTGAAGTAGAGCCATAGGTCACGTTTCACTGGTTTGCTTTTTGGCTTTTCATATTAACAGAGCTCTCTGCTGGGTAGGTGTAGGTTTTCACTTTACTGGGAAACAGCACCACTGAAACAATGCTAGAAAGTTTATAGTGAGATACCACAGACTATCCTGAGGCACATTAAATTGCTCTTCACCTACAAGCATAGCTGTATTGTATACACAAAGTTTTTGGTGGTACAAAGCTCTGGATCCAGAATCTTCTCCATGCTTTGTGGACACATTATTTTATGGAAGAGCAATTCATGCTTGTAGCTCTATTCCAGTTTGTATTTCTGAGATTCTTGATGTTTTGTGGGGTACAAAGCTGACAAAGCACTTGAGCAGCAGAATTCACTTTGGCACAGTGCTGGTGTAGTTTTTACCACTGTGGTAACTTCCAGGACATTTAGTAGCCCGGAAATAAATACGACATTCTGGGAAGCCCAAGGAGAAGGGCCAAGAAAGCTTTATTTGGGGAAACATTTATTGCAGGAGTTCTGGACATGCACTGGCAGGTTTGTATTTCTTGCACAGAGTCTCGCTCTTTTCCATGTAGTTTGTTTCTCTTGAGGAAGTCGAACAAGGCTGGAAGGCAGTCTGGAGGCTATGTGGGGTTGCTTCCAGAAAGAGGTTTTTCAGAGTTAGGTGTTTTTCAGTAAAGGTTGCAACAGTTCACTGATTTTCTATGCAGCGTTCAAAGCAGGACAGTACGTGTCGGCATATCAGGGAGAAGGATGGTTCACGATGATGTTAAGTTCTCTTAGCATTTCAGTGGCTCCTTCCAGAATCTGATACGGCTCAAGAAGATAAAACTCTGTGGGTCCACTTTCAACTGAAATCAATGGCCTCTTTTAAGCATGCAGTGATTTCTGGCTGTATTTCACAGGTGAAATAAATAAAAGCCTTTTCCTCAAGATGGCCCACGAAAAGCATGTCATGTAATGGTACTCAGAGCTCTGCCTGTAGTCTAAAAAAAGCATTGGTAAGAGAAGGTTCAGTTGTTGTGGGTGAGGATAAAACGAATGAATTTGCCAATAAGTTCCTTGTTCTTGTAAAAAAGGGTAAGTTATGCTGCTATCATGGTATAAAGCTTGGTGACATCTGCAGCACTTGTGAAGCAGTAGCTTACACAGCATAATTTGTAGAAGTTGCATCTTGGAGAAAACAGTCTGCATTATAGCAGGGTTGAGGGTGTTTTGGTGAATCCTGATAGTCTTTCAGAAGGATCCCATGTTTTTGCACAACCAGGTAAGAAAGACTAGTTCCAATGATATTTTGGCAGGAATGTAAAACTATCTTCTATATGGAGTTAAAACCAAAATCTTATTTTGCCAACAGTTCATGTGAACAATTCAAGGTTGGAAATACACCATAATGAAAAGTATCCAGAAGTTTTTCCTATTTTTCATTACTTTGAAAGCTGAAGCTTAGCTGCAAAGCCCACATGAATCTGTGCATAATAAACATCCTACGATGAACGCTCCCAGTCACAAACAGAATTCAGTTTACATGCACATTCAATACAAGTTACAAGCTAGAGGATCAGATATCATCATGGAAAAAAAAAAAAAAGATAACCAGACAGTTTATTGTAAAAACATTTAAATAATAATATTATTAATAGTAGTAATGGTAATAGACTTGCAAGGGCAGCTAGCACACCAAAAGTTTCTAAGTAAATACCATACCTCTGCAGCTTGTCTTTTCTTTTGTTCTCCTACTGTTTCCACTCCAGGGCTGCATGGGCTTGCTGGTAGCTGCAGAAAACACTCTTTACACACTCGATTATGACGGCTATTATCTGCAAGTGGTTTAAACTCTGAGCATTTTGCGCAGATCACCTGCATCAGAAAGATGATGCATTATTAAAACATAGTATTTCTTATTCATACTCCAAATAAAAGTGAGTTGCAGAATGGATGTTATTGAAATAAAATCCTGAAAACTATTGTAAACATAAAGTGACCAATCTAATATTTACTTTATTTACCTCCATTAAGAATTAACCTCGTAAGTGATCTTGTGCTGTGTACCAATTTCTTAATAAAGAAAGCAAATGCCTAATGGGAAGTACTTTATAATTAACTTTATGAGTCATAAAGGGTTTGGTTTACAAAGTAGTGTTTTTCAATGTCAGACTATAAGATGGTCTAGAAGGGACTGTTTTTTGGAGTAAAGGCGGCATACACTTCTTCATTAGTCAGGTAGTTCAACCTGAAAGAACTGAGGCATCCAAAATCTACTATTTTAAGAACGTAGTCCAATATACTATCCATTAAAAATTATTTGTCTGATGCTAAATTAACAGCTTTAGATTCCAACAGCATCCAAGGAAACATCAGTCCCATGACACCAGTGCCTGTGAAGAGTGATGGATCTGCAGCTCTGGAATCTGCTTCCACACTTAAAATCTGACTCAAGCACTTGCTGTTGCACAGCTGCTCCAAGGACAGAAACTGTCCCCTAGGGTGCAATACAGGGGCACTCGGATGGATTCAGCATCTATTCAGAATTTGCTGTATAATAACACACCACAAATGCCCTTTGGTTACAAGTATATGTTACTATATGCTTCACTGCAAGACATTAATTACTGTATGAAGGTAATTGCCTTAATTTGGCAAGTGTTAAGCGAAGTACTGCTCTGCCAAGTTATATAAACAAAAGCAAGCTGACATTTTAGAAACATAAATTGCCTCAAGAAAAGACTATCAACTTCTTTCATTTGTATGCTATTGCCATGTCAGAAAATATTGCATAACCAACAACTCTTTAAAAATAAATTATTAATAATGTAATTATTATCCCTCTGTCCATAGGGGAAAATAGTTATTTCATTTCTGTAATTATATTCAGCTTTACAGTGGAACATTTTTAAACATTCAGAAACATTGCATGATTTTAGCAATTATTTTTAAGAAAAAATTACTCCAGGGTAATTTTATTTCAATTGCTGAGACTGAGTTTTTTGAACATCTTAGCAGCACATTTAGATCTCCTTTCAGTGAGATTGGAAAATTTATCTCCACTTCCCAAATAAATGATGGCATTTAAATAACATTATTCTGTACTAGTTACATGGGAAACACCGAACCATGAAACTCAAGTCACAGAAGGAAGGTTTTAAGTTGTATTACAGAAATCAATCTCATCTTGGCTGTGGCTGCCATTTTCAGACAAATCTGAGAATTAAACTGTCAGCCAATGGCACCGAGAAAAGGTGGCTAAATGCCTTTTGTAAGCTGGCCCCGATTCTCCAGGACTAATTTTTTCAAGCACAAGGATACCTCTTTAGAAGAAACAACGCTTATTAGTTCTGCTTTAGGGAAAGAAGAGACCATCCATCTTTAATATTGTATGTTCAGCTATTCATCCTAGGAAGAACTCGTATGAAGCAGGGCCATTGGAAGGTCATTTTGTTTCTGTAAAGAGAATATGGTGGACAACCCCACTCCAAATACATGCACATCCCCAGGGAATGCACCACCTATCCTTTTAACCACTGGTGCAGTATATGTCCATAAAACAGCACAGACTAGGCCACTTGAAAACAGCACCAGACATTTGCCCTTTTTTTACTTGGTAAAGTAACCAAGGGATAAAGTAACTGGAAAGATCTGCTCTGTCAACAATCTGCCACAAACATGTTTTAAGTCCTGCACTGAAAAAATAAAAATTCTCTTCAATGCTCTCTGCAGAAGAAACTAAAATCCTCAATGCATTCTGAAACTTACCGCCCCACACTGCTTGCAGTGGTGCCGTCGTTTAGTGATGGAGTTGAAGCTTTCACTGCAGCTCTTGCAAGCCTGCTTCTCCTTGTCTCGCTTGGATTTGGAAGATTTCCTACAGGAATCACTCTGAAATGAAAAGTACATACATGTGATTAAAAAGAAAAAATCTCAGAACAATTTCTAGAGCTCTCATTGACAAAGCAAAGACCACCTTTGGGTTTCACACCATTCCAATCATTTTAGAAAAGAATTTGTGTTAACTCTGCTAGTGTCCTACCTAAGGTTAGAATGGAAGTGCAGTTTCAGCCATCGGGTGTTTCTGGTGTGGCATTATGTGGTTTCTGATCGTTAGAATTAATTCTCCAGGTCCCTCTCTGCTCGTGTGTGTCCTTATAGCCACTGAGCTACTCCATCTCACACTCCACTGATCAGGAGCACCGGGACATGGCAACATGGGCTTTCCAAAAAGAGCTTTCCTTCTGGAACTCTCTTCCTCCCTGGTGCAATGTGATTTGGTTAAGGTAAATGCTGCTGACCTTGTGCACACACTGAAAGCTTCTGCTCCCATGTAGAAAGATTTGGGAAAAGCAGTTTGACTGCGGAAATGACCAGTGCTGGTAGAAGACCTTTTGCACCACCCCATTTCAAATGCTTACTTAATTGAGGAGTTTTCCAGCCCGCAAAGAAATAAATCTGTTAAGGAAAAAAGGGACACCTGCACCAGCGGCCTGCTATCAACTGCTCTCTGCAAGGACTCTCAGCTGCCTGGATAGCCAAGCAAGACTCGCCGCTTTAGCTCTGCACCTAAGCCAGTACATAAAGTCACTAGGTATGAGTAAATAAATCCAAATGTATAATTTTCTGATAAACTGAAGATTATCCACGTGCCAATGTACAGGTCATAAAAATACAGCTTCCTCTGTACCTTCAAGCGAACCCCTGTTGCTGTTTTGTTTAATAGATAAATGCCATTTCTCCTTCCTAGCCAGGACAGCTACACGGAAGGGCGCAGCAGTTCCCCGAAGCAAGCCTTTGGAACCCGCAGCCTGACAGCACCTGCAGGGAGATCCAAGCCCACCAGAGGTGCTGCACCATGCTCTGGTACAGCTCTTGCACGAGAACAAGTCTGAAAACTCCCTCCATTTTCATGTGCTTGACACAAGCTACTGGAATGGAAACATTTCCTCTAATTTGAAAAAAAATAAATCTGAAAGTCAGGTGAAGATTAAGCCCATTACATACCTCTATGGACTCGCTGACAACCATCCCTTCCCTTCGAGGCACGCACACTAAGTGACAAAGTCCACTTGAGAGAGAAAATTGGTTCAACAAATTTCCCTTCCTCCAAGTCTTTATTTAACACAAGGGTGCAGGCACATGGGGTGGGAGGAAAGGCAGCCGCAATTACAATTAGCAGAGGCTGCTCATGGATCTGCAGGCAAGTGCTACCAGAAATCCTGTCATTTTCCCTAAGATCTCACCTTAGGGGTTACAATTCACCTGCAGAAGTCACTAATACATATTTCAAGGACAATTCAAACGCCAGATTTTATAAGCTGTACCAGTCACTGCACAGTGCAGCGGTGTAGCTGGACCAAAGCCACCAGCACTGCAAGCCCAGAGAATTCAGTTCCACCAAAGCAGAAAGGTGAGGGCAGGAGCTTCATTTCGTGTCTCAGGGGCACTTCAGCAGGGAGAAAGTAGGCTGTGATCTTGAAAATAAGGGGTGGTTGAGAAAGTGCAGCCACATCCCAGAGAAAAGTCTTGCAAGCCAGAAGCGTGATGACAAAACCAAGTTGCAGGGGCCTACGAGCTGACTGCTGCACAGCCTTCCTTCAGTGCCCCATACTCCACCCCCAGGCTCTCAGTCACCTTCCCTCCTTTTCCCAGATGACTGCTGGAAAGCCTCCAGCCAGGAGAAAACTGAGTCGCCTTTCGCTTCCTTCAGACCAACCCCTCTCTTTCTTTCATTCTTCTTCACCTTTGCCTTTACCTCATCCCCAAGTATCCCCCAAGCATCGCATTCTCCATTCTGCAAATCACCGATTCCCCTTCTCTTGAATTTAAATTATTATTTCTGAAGGATGGGGAGATGGAGACAGGTCTGGAGGCACCACTCCTACACCTTCCAGCCCCTTGGCCTCTCCGCCCTGACATTCCCCGGGTCCAGAGGACAGCACAGTATCTTTCTGCAGAGCGATTGAAACCACCCTGGCTTGTAATAGCATTACGCAATGAAACCACAACTAATCAATTCTAATTGCATTGGATGTTTTCATTTTTACTATCTTTTCTACAGCTGCAATAGCAACCTCTAGAACTTTTATGCAGCTATGTAGGATGTTTTGCATTCGGCTCGGTGAAGCACAGCCACACAGCACCGTTCATTCAGGACAATCACACGGCCCCCACATTCAGACATACATATTAATTCATAGAATCATAGAATCGTTCAGCAGAACAAAATGCCTGCAAATCCAAGTCCTCCCCCACACACAAGCAAAGGGAAGTATTTCACTTTTCTTGTAAAAGAACCAGATGCAACCAGTACAACATTGAATTACGACAACTGAACAATGCCTTGGATGAATCACTGGCAAAAACGTTCCCTTCAGACTTTATTCGATGTCTCCAAGTAAGGGAAACAATTAGGGCAACTTCATCTACTTTTACTGATCGGCAGCAACCTACAAAGTAACGCTTTCTGCTTGCATCACATCTGTTAATTACTAATCCATGTCTTATTCTGATTTTGATGATAAAACTATTAAATTTTTCAACCAAACTTTGTTTCCTCCCACTGACCAGGGGTGGATTCCCCTTCAGTTGTCAGATGAGAGCACTGCATCACTGGCCAACCTTATTTTTTGCCTTTTCTTACAAGAGGAATTTGAATATAGAATAAGAAGTCTTTCAATTCGCATGTTAACAACAATTTCATTCCTGTTATTGGAACTGCAAGAGCATAGATGAAGGCACCATTTGAGCTTGTAAGCTGGTATTAGAAGATAATCGTTAAGAACGATAAACAAAAATCTGTTTTTGGCTTTTGATGGATACCTTCACATGCCTGCAAAGTAAAAATGCTGAAGCTCCTCTAGTATGAACTGAAGGCTGCTTTACATGTAAATCGGTTCATTTTATTCAGCAGGAATACCCATCAGCACACCCACGCATGTGTCTCTAACACAGATAAGACTCAAGTTCAATACTTCCTCTCAGGGACCTTGTATTTGACTGCCCCATTACTGTGGAGCAGTCTGGACAGTGTTCACTTGCATGGGTTCATACGTGACCCATGTATCTGAAAAAGGAAAGAAAGCTGAGAAGCTATTATATTAGGCTTGATTTACGTTATGACAGTTACACAATGAGCTTTTATTTTAGACAGATATATTTTGACTCATGCTATGACACACAGCAATTTTTTAATATTAATTTCACTAATCAAAAAAAAATAAAAATGCCCCATATGAAGAGCTCTCTAAGCGTTTGATAAATACCACAATGTTTCCTAACATTTCTCAACATTATGACAATGCAGTAAGAATAAAAGAGTTTGAACCACTGCTATTGCAGCTGCAGGAAAGATAATAAAAATGAAAACATATTTTCTTTACAACTTGGCAAATTGTAATATGCAATTCTAGAAGAAAGAAAGAAAGGTCGAATAACATATTATGTTATTCATATTATGTTATTCAACTGCTGACACTGGGAAAGAAGAAAGATTCCTGTGAAATGCATGGGCTTTGCTGAACAGGCAGTCCAGCCATCCCACCCAGTGATGGCTCAGGAAGTTTACACTGCCACGTCCTGTCACTATATACCTTCTGAACAGAAAAGTTTTTGTAGAAAAGAAGGAAATGCATTGTAATTCACAAACCCTGTTCAACAATAGACAGTCACTTCGCAACCGTGTCTGTCCTTTATTACTCAAGCCACATTATCTACTGCTGATGTGTGTTGAGAGGGAAGCTCATACAAAACTGCCCTAGCCTCAAATGGCGTATCTTGATATTAATGTACTTGAGTAATTGTCACACTCCTCATCTTTCTTGTGTTACCCAGTCCTGGTTTGAAGTTAAAAAAAATAAAAATAAAAAATAAAAAATACATGTATGAAATCTATTCGGAGCCAGAATCTAAAACAGCCTCTTTCAGACTGGGCTGTTCTGAGCACTAATTTGCTTTTACTCTACAGCTGCATCAAGCTCTAAATCTTAATAAATGTTTTCCTCAAACTTTAGAATTCTGGTGAGAACACAACATATACCCCAGTGCCATGAACAACTCATGCCTAGGGCTAAATGCTTGCAAGGTCAAGGCCTGTGGCTGGAGTGCTTAGGAAAACAGACAGCACTTCATGAGCGTGATGTGGGCAAGTAGGGAAGAAACACCAAAGAGCTCATACGAACAGCAAGAAACACAGCAGGCTAAGCAGACTCTTTTTCTGTTATTTATTCCTCGCTATGTATTCAAATTTGTTTGGGCCAACAGCTAGCCTCAAAGCTGTACACACAATATATACACAGGCAGATACACGAACACCAATGCTGTTTCAGACCTTATTATTTTTATATATGCTCATGCAGCTGAGTACTTTCTAGTTAAAAGTTACTTATTTTCAGACACCCACAGTGGGGCAGACCATAAACAGGTTCTTCTGGAAATGCTGAACATATCTATGAGAAATTCAGTTATATTACATACTGTATTTCGGACTTTGCAATGCAACAGAAGTGTTTAGTGTTTCCCTACATACCAACGTCACTACATGCAAGGCACCCTTCCAATGGGTTGTACTTTTCTCATTTAGTTCCATAGGAGCCATATGAGCCGTGCTAGCAGTGCACCACAGCAAACAGTTACCACAATATTGTGCAACAAGCAGATTATACTTCCTGCATTGTTTTTATTGTCTTGTTAATGTTAACGGGCCACACTAAGAGCAAATCCCAGCAGATTGTTCAGTACACTCAGCAGAACCACAGGAAGGAGACAGCAGTTTGCTGACCACCACTACCACCAAGTGGTTTGCAAGTGGAAGCTGTTAAGTACAGAGTGTACTTGCTCGTGCTTTCACCGAGATATTATTAAAAGGACACCATCATTAAAAATTAATATTTTTCTAAAGCTGCAACTAACATCCGAACTCATTGCTCATGCTGATGTTATCCATTTGCTACAAGAAAACAGCAGAATTAGATCCCCAAACCAACACTACTCAATTCAATATATATATATATATATATATATATTATTTTTTTTTAACTTTGGAATTTTTGTTTAACTCAATTTTTATCTTTATTTCAGTAATTATTTTTTCTGTAAATGCACAACAAAAAAATACTTAATGATGTGCTATGCAAATCATTGACACAAATACCTATAATTAGCTAGAAGGATCTAAATATATGTTGTCTAGCTACAACTAAAACTTGTTTACTGTAAGAAACTTAAGAGCAACAGAAATTTTTATGTGCTTGTTTTTAAATACTTTTTAAACCATTTTTTCCCATTAAGTAGCTACCTCACTATAGCATCTGCAACTCAAGGAACAGGGCCACTAAGCATGAAACTGACTATAAATAAAAATAAATTGCTTAGGGAAAACAGAAGTGTGAACAAACAATAAATAGCAATGAATACACTAATTATAAACACTGATTTTTAATAAACTCTTGTTCGTACAGGTCAGGTTGCTGGCTTGTTTAACAGAGTTTCATTGATACTTTGTAAATTCTGCCAGTAGGTCACAGTCTTGGAGAGAGATTTGGTAGAGCTCCTAAGTGACTCCAAGCTAATACATAACATCCTGCAGTTCTCATATCTCATCAGTTGTTTTTTTAATTTGTTTGCTTTTTGTAAACTCAGCTGAACCTAAGACATTTCCTGAAAATCTGTTTTTCTCAGATGATATTTCACAAGGAAGAAATAAGAATATTTAAAAAAAAAAAAAAAAAAAAAAAAGACCTTATTAAGGATGTAGATCCTTTTTTGAGGCAGTGCTGGTTTGACTCAGCAGCAATCACAGATGTTGTGAGAGCAAAATGAAATTTTTTTTTTCACAGTATATTTTGCCTCTGCAGCAGCAAATCACTGGAAGGCCAGAGACATATGAAAGCACTAACTCCTTCTCTCTACTGGCAGAAACACAAAAAAATCACACTATAATTTGGTTCTGGAGTATAAATTCTGAGTTACATAATAGGACAATACTAACCAGTCAGGTTTTCTTGTCTCCCTTTGCTCTCCTCCACACAAGCCTTCAGTACAGCTCCTTATCAGAAATCGAAAAACACACCAGAACCCTACAAAGGTAGCAATCAACTTCCCTTGATCTAGGTTCACCATTGGAGCCGCACATCCCTGGAGAAGGAGGATTTACGGACACTGGTGATGCAAACTCTGCAAGCAGCTGGGGCTCTAACCCAGACAAGAAGTTCAGGACAGCAGAGCTGCAGCA
Organism: Netta rufina; assembly: GCF_964035555.1. Taxonomy (NCBI): domain Eukaryota; kingdom Metazoa; phylum Chordata; class Aves; order Anseriformes; family Anatidae; genus Netta; species Netta rufina. Next base: position 3,474,916 of record NC_140133.1, on the reverse strand, counting down.
ACAGACAGTGGAACATAAACTGAGGTACTGAAGTACCTCTGATTCTTTCCTGCTACAAAAGGAACATAACCCTGCCTGCTCTACCACAAGTATTAGCTTCGAGTTACTTACCCCTCCAAATGCACCACTGCCATCTGCTCCTGGCATTGATTCCACCGAGCTAGTGCTTGCTATCTGAGGGAAACACAATGACAGAGCAAGTTCAACAGGGACATTCTTCCTAAAATATACAAAATGTCAAAAAAAAAAAAAAAAGGAAAAGACATCATTTGCTTTTAGCCCCTCAGCTATTCACTCATGAACATCCATTAATTGCACATACACTCAGCCACTCTCAGATACTCAGCTGACCACGAAGTGGTGACTTCACAGTCAGCACGGAATTACCAAACCTGCCTCTCACTGAACTGTGTGCGGGTCCCACAGAAACACCACAAAAAGCAAGCTGGCAGGTTTTGAACTTCACCACTTGTCTTCACCACAGCCAAGAGAGCAAGCGCTAAGCGTAGTCAGTGGATTCTATGTAGGAAGAATATTTACTTCATTCAGATAGTACTCACGTAAGTTTTTCTTAATGTCTTACATGAAATATAAATGCTAATTGGCATCTCTATGTATTCAATACATAAACCCAAGGGCAAATAAACAAGCTTGTGTACACAAAAATGGCTACATCCTCAAACAAAACCCCTTTCATCTGCCACTAATTTACAGGGATCTTGTTAGTTTACAGGAGGTTCTCAAAATTACTCTTTACTCTCTCACTATACCCATAGATTGTTCTTCCTTTGCCAATCAAATATCTCTATTTTGAGCTTATCCAAATCTCCAGTACATTTTTGCACCCTATGGACAACAGCTTCCAGTTCCATGTCAGAGCAAAAAGATTTCTCCTCTGTTGCTAGAAACAACCTGAGCTGTAGCTTTGAGCAAGTAGCCAAGTTGAAGAGCTGTTCATTCTGTTATCTAGCTATATCTGTTTATAAACTAACACAATCAAGCGACTCTAGAGAATAAACAGGGAAAGCAAAAAGGCAGTGAGCACAAATGCAGCCTGGTCAAGGCAGGCAGCCCTGGGCAGGGCTGTAGCAGCCCATGAGCACTCCCGTGGGGAACACAGCACGCCCTCACTCCAGGTAACTGTACCTGCCTTGGTGAGAACCCAGAAACCCAAGGGTCTTGGGCATAATGCATTCACAAGTCCCATGGAAAGTGGTTTCTGTCAACTGGAATCCTGATCACCCCAGGTATTTAGATCACTGCCTAGTAGAAGTATGTGCTAACACATGGGGTTCAAGAAAGGTACTGAGCAGTGGGGAGAGCAAAGGGGGTCTGAAGGACCTGGAGAAAATCACTAGCAAGTTCAGAGAAAAGGGTGAATTTCTCTAGTTGCCTGTCCAGATCCCCATAGCCTCTTAGCCTTTATTTGGAAAGATATGCTAAAACAAAAGTACCCTCTGGTCTTAACCTGAAAAAGATTTCAAAAGAGCTTCTCCAGCAGCACTGTACTAAGCTTCTGCATTCTCTCCCCAGGCACTCATCTGCTTTCAGTCTTACTCAGTTGGAATACTGCTGTTTGCTAACTACTGGGGTTTTCACCTCTATTTAAGTAAGCATTCTACTATATTTAACTAAGTATACTCATACATGAAAACTTATCTGACCGCAGCACACAAACACATTTTCTCAGAGCATTGACTGCTCTGGAAAGAAGCATATTCTCATAGAGGATGTGTTTTTATCTCCCTCCCTAGCAGAAAATGCAGACTTAGTCCTACCGATGAGAAACCCCCTTATATTCAACCCCCCCGACCACTCAACGTATTTAGGATTTGGTATGGAGGAAGATAGCTATTCTCATGTTTGTCAGAACTACCCCAAGGTGGTCAGAACTAGGGGTTACAGGGAGGAACAGGAAAAGGGCTGTGGACCTAACAGTGATTTAACAGCATTAAAAATCATGATTTAATCATGTTCATATCTCAGGGATGTCACTTCCACAGAGCTTGGCTCTCTGTAGAAAAGGTATTTTCCTAAATGCCAGCCTTCCCTATATCACAAGTCTCCACTCTTACGAGATCAAGCAGTGGTAAAACCAGTCCTGGAATATTTTTATATGGCTTTAAAAAAAAAAAAAAAGTTTAAAAAATCTTTCCCATAACCTTGAACTGCTGCAGTTGAAAATGGAGAGCAGAGAAATGAGTGTCCTCTTTCTGAAGGAATTAAGCCACAAAGGAACCCCGAAGCTTTCTGTAAAGGATTCCTTAAAAGATCACTGCTACAGTAACCCTGCAGGGGACTGACTGGCGCTGACACTGAATTATTCACCTCTTGACAGGTGGGAGTTTATCGCTATTCCTCTGACTTGCACTGTAGCAGTGTCCAAGCTGACAGTCTCACTGAGTTACACTTAGGCAAACCGAGGACGAGATGAACAGTAATTGTGAAATAAACAGAAAACGCACAGGGAAGAGAGAGAGCAAGGGGGTGACAGAGACATATTCCTTTCAGGGGCTTTAGGATTATTATTTTTAAGGGAAGTATTAATGAAAATAATATTAACAGAAACAACAATTGCTGTGTATTATTGTACAGAGATAATCTTAAGAATCAGGTCAAAATGTCATTGTCAAATCTCATTGTCAAATCCCTGCACCTACAAGAAACTGTAACTCTTCTGTTTGTGAATCACAAGTGAAGTATCAGCCCTTAATAACTGCATGAGATTATGTAAGTCAGCAGGGAAAACAAGAGCATGCTAAGAATCGCGTGCAAAGGCATGCAGCGAACGTACAACTGAAATTAATCATAAGCACTGAAACATACCAAATGTATGGCCAAGGACGGGAGAAAAGCAATTTGGCTATTTTTCTATAAGCTTATTAGAACCAGAGTCCCATTTCTAGTAGCTGTTACAGATCTAACTTGGAATCCATGAGAATAAATCCATTTCTTGACTCATGAGAGCAAAAAAAAAAAAGGAAGATTGTCATTTTTTCCTCTGAAGCATATTGCCCAGATGATGAGATAAGTACAGTATATGCTGCTCACAGAAGCATATTGCTACTAAGTATGCTCTCAGTACTTGTCCAGTTTTCCTTACAGAATTACATTCATTTCTTTTTAACTGACAGCAATTTCTGGCACATTTAAGCCTTGACATCAGTTTTCAAAGCTGATTATCCAGATTATATTATGTCCTAAAAATACAGGTTAGCATTCTGACATAGAAGAAATTAACATACATACTGCATTCATATCACAGCCAGGAGATAAGCCAGACTTCTGTTGTGCCTCAGTTTTATGAACCAGTAGAGTATAACATGTGGCTACGCCACTGACACACAAGAAAAACAAAATGGAATTTATAAAGCAAGATAATAATCATGAAGTTGAACAGACACCATCTTAATTAGAGAGAAGTACGCTTATTCATTCGCTTATTAGCAAAAGATTTTTTTTTCCTAATAGAGCACCCCAGTTCTGAAGGCAGCCATGAATCAGCTTAAGAATATAGAAACAAACTGATTGTTATCCCATTTTTTTTCAGAGTATTTTTAGCTGATGAATAGCTCATGATCAGTAAGAGATACAGCATGCTCTGAAAATGGATCATCCCTAGCCACTGTAAGTGACAGGATCATGGACTCTGGAGGTTGGTGAAGATCTCTGCTGTCAGTCTGTGACTAATGCTGGGATGAAAGGAATACCTAACAATATCTAACACCTCTCCTGAGCCCCCTGGGAAATCAGACAGATAAAAATCCAGCATTATATCACTGAGGCAGATGTGGGAAAGTAGAGGTTCCTATGACTATTAGGTACAAAATAGAAGTTGGGGAGAGGAGTGGAAAGAACATAAAAAGATCTCCAAGTTTGATCTCTGCAGATAGACCCTCTCTCCCTGTGCCCCAAGATCTACAATGGTTGACCACAGATGACATCAACACAGGCAGCCCTGCAATGAATTCCCAACAATTTCCCTCTCCCAGGCCCTCTTCTCTTTAGCTTTTAAGCAAGTGACTGTGGCTTAGGTTATTATAACTTTCAAGTTGAATGAAGAGATATCATCATTATCCTCATGTGACAACTTCCAAAACAAAATTCGTAGCAGATACATGGAGTAATTCACTCCAGTATGACAGAAACAGAATAAACTTTCAAGAGTATTCTGCATATTTAGTTGAAGAGTGGAACCCTTCTGAAACAGGTTTATTATCCATAAGACAGTATTGTTACGATCCCTATAAAATGCATCAGTTTCCTTTCAACTCCTTAGAACTTTTTCGATAATAATAAGAAAAAAAATTCAAAATCACATCTCTGAGGAGATGGGGAAAGGTAATGAAAAAGTCTCCCAGGCACACAAACATCATTCCAGACATCCAACCACTCATAACACTGAAGAACTACACCTGTTATGCTAAACGAGCCACTCATCTGGAAAACATGACCGATAGGTCTCTTGCACTGAACTACCCTGAGTAATTTATTCCATACCTGCATGGTTGAATAACTATGACTGATATGCATTTGAGAGCCAGAGAAATGGAGCTGGCTGTAATGTAAAAAATAAAATAAGGCTACTGAATTTTAAAGTCAGCTGTGTGAGTCTAGTTTAACTGTCGCTAAAACTGTTATAGCACAGAAAGGGAATGAAGCACTCAAACTTACTGATGAATCAGGAACATGGTCCTCATCTTGAGAAAAAGAGCTATTGAAAGCTCTAAATGTTTCACTGTTCTGTTTGTGCTTTTCAATTGTTGCTTGAATAACCTGAAACAAAAAATTCCAGCGAAGATGAGAAGTTTCATCAACGTCTTGGAAAAATTCATACTCAAAAACATTCAAAAATTCTCATAGGAAAATCCTTATGGTCATCATTTTAGTGAAAAACTTACATTTGTAGAGAAGAAATCAGAATTTTCAAACCTTAACTAAGAATGGTATTGTTATTTCAATACCATTAACTTAAAAACTAGGAATATTCTTAGTGTTTCTTACAAGTCAGACTTCAAGAATACACAAGGTAATCTCTAACTTTTCACTCTCTTCTTTCACTGCATTTGAGGACTGCAGGAAATGGGAAGCCATTCAAAGCCTCTTTTTGACCCACTCAAAGCGTGGTGGGTCAGTGGGACCCTGGCTGGAGCACTAGATTCTCCACAAACATCTTTTCCACATTGGACTACTCAGCTTCCTCACACAGCATCATCGATACAGAAACCCCTGAAAGATCATTTCAAAAACAGAAGGTGCTGACTGCATGGTGATTTCCACCCCCTATCATAATGTTTTTGTATTAACCTGAATCCATTCCCTCTTCTCCTCTTCTGTCCTGTTAAAACAAAAGAAAAATACAGAAAACATCAACATTACATTCTCAGTATTTTCATTAAATCCAATTGTTGACATCCTCATAGCTTAATATCCGTATAGATTTTAGCTTTGCTATCTATTTTATAATCACCATTAATTATTATTGACCTTAATTACTACCAAGTAACTGCCAAAAAAGTTTGAATTATTACTGCAGTGGAATCTGCAAGTACTATTGCAAACATCAACACACTGACATAGTACCAATGAACTGTCTTGCACATGTAAATGAACCATCTCGGTTTCTCAGCTTCTGTTTTAAAGCTACGTCATACTACCATAGCCATATATCCTAGATTTCAAATTTGTACATAATGTTCACCAACCTGAAAAGCACCATACCTGGCTTGCAATTCCAGTGATCTCTTTTTTCCTGTTATTGAAAATGTGTGAGCTACATTTTGCTTGGCAATTTCTTGGACCTGCAAAAAGATGTCAGCTTCTTACTAGTCTCCACCTTCTTTCAACCATTTTAATAACTTACAAATATAGTCATTCTTTGAAATGCTTAGTTGAAAGGATCACTCAGAATACAATACAAAGGTAGAAAAACCAAAGGAATTGTTTCCACAATTGCTCATCTCGCTACGAAAACCCTAAATCTGTATCTTTCCCCCTACAGCAGTATGGGAAAAAGGTGGCTCAGCTAGGTGACAAGGGAAGGTTTTCAATCAAAGAATGTACATCGTCACTAGTTTCTTACTCAACTTTGGATGATTATCTGATAATAATAAATCTAAAAAAAGACATCCAATACTGTACTTTATAATTTTATTTTATTTCTATGTAAACATGCAGTTCTATATTTTGGATTCAGAGGGGGTCTGACACTGTCTACTGTAGAAGCATATGTAAATATTAAGAATGGCAAAAAGAAGAGATACAAACCTGCAATCCTGCAATGTCCATCTTCTCTCGAACACTGAATTTCTGGCCTATCAGCCTCAGTTTTGGCACACAGTAAAGCACCATGCTGTTAAACTGTAACAAGGAAAGAATTTAAGTTTAGGGGTTACATATAGGACACAGCCTGTATTTTGACAGTTTAGGACTCTGGCGTGTCTCACTCTACGATGCAATTCTCAAAGAAATTTAATGAGTAGGTTGGACTTGCACATCATTGCTTAAAATAAGTGGACAGATAGAAATATGTCAGCCTGCCACTTCCCTTTCTCCACATCTCCCCCTTGGTACCAATTCAACTGCCTTCAGAGCAAGCGAGAGCTACTCTCTTGGTGCTGAAGAAACTGGCCATCTCATTCAACAACGTGGGACTGCTGGAAATGCCCCTTTGGGGGCACTTCACAAAAATGCAGCCTCTGAAGAGGGAGATGGAAGGAGACCCCTTTAAGCCTGACAAGCCATTGGCAAAGGCACAAGCATGGAAGGAGGAAGTAAACCCTCAAGGGAAGAGCATCAAATGAAAACTGCTGCTCAGAGGAAGGAGTAGCACAGTTGGTGAAAGCTTTGGAAATGTATCACTTGTATGTATCACAGCACAACTCTGAAAATAAGAGAGCAACAAAAAACTCACCAGGAATAAATATCTATCCTGTGCTGTGCCGTTCTTCGCTGACAGTTTCTGAATGTGTCCTTCTTTAATGAGCTCATTAGCTGGGTTAACAATATCCTCTTCACCACCGAGTCGCTCATAGACTTCCAGAAGCTTGTGCATCTTTTCCTGCAAGTACAGAACCCCAGAAATTTAAATAAAAGATATTCCACTCGACCTATCACTCACAGTATCATTTTTTTGATGTGTAAATATCTAAAGAAAAAATAAGGAAAGAAAGCAGTCTTTCACTTCTGATACAGCTTTGCACTTTCAAAAAATAATGAGTACCTTTTCCATACTCTTCCCTCTCTTAGCCACTCATGATTCATATTTGGATTGTATCATTTTGATAGTATTTTGATATCAACATATTAGTATCAATCCATTTGATATTTTTAGATTTTCTTGTTCAATAACAACTACGTACCATTGGAAGAAATGTCATCAGGTCCACTACCAGGACTGGAAACCAGTATGTTAAACTGATTCCAAGGTTGCAGTTATTCATTCAGCTTCCAGTTAACACCACAGACTAAGGTTTGTGCTACAGTAGGAACATTTCTCAGCTTCTGAGAAGTTTCACATTGTGCATTGTTGCTGACACAATGGCAGGTAGGTCTCATTCAGGAAGCACAGTCACATTCTGCATTTATAAGCAGAGTCTAGAACCTCAGCTCTTTGGGGAATGCTGCAGTCCTACCCAGGTGCCTCTGTGGCAAAAAGCAGCTAATGAAATAGGCTTAAATCAACTTAAAAACACAGTTCTAATATCATTCAAGTATCCTTATGTCTTTCTCAAAATTCTTTATAAAATGTTTACTCTTCCCCTTTCAGCAAAACAATGTTTACACTTAATATTAAGTCAACTAAATATTAAAGTCCCCCCTGTCCGTCCTGTGCAGCATTCAGATGGATAAAGGCAACCCACTTGCAGCTGCTATAATAAGTACTGCAGCAGCTTTAACAAGTCAAAATAAGAAAGGTGCATAAATCTTGCTACTGAGTTAGAGCATTTAGAAAGGTTTGGCTTTTAACCAATATGCTGGACTGATATGCTCCAAACAGCACTGCAAGCAAATAGTCAGAAAGTGAGGACAGAGATCTATGCAATTACATTTGGAAAATATGACCAAACACATCCGTAAATAACACCTCAATTCATCTTCAGATTAGGCTGCAATTTCAGGTTTTCATATACCTTACTTACCTTAAATTGATTTATTTCACCATAAACGTACATCATGCTAGCTTCTATGGTTGTCAATTAATCTGACCAAAACAAACAAAACCCTTAAAATAAACGAACTGCCAAACAAAATGGAAGTGGGGTGGAGGTAGACACAAAACAAACAAGGAAGTCATCTCAATCCCTAGAGCTAATACAATTTTTCCAACAAACTGGAAGATGATCCAAAGACTCCACTAATTCAAAGAAAATTTGAACTTATCAAACTACCTACTGGGGGGAGAAACTAGGATACTAGGGGCAGGTCCAAAACCTGAGGGATACCTGCACATCTAGGAAAAGCTATTTTGAAAAGTCACTTTTGGAAACGTGGCTTACTACTCACACTGACACAAAACGAGGAAGCAGCCAACATTAATTCAAACCTCTGCTAGCTTTCCGAGATTTTGCTACAGCGTTTGCTTTTCTTTCAGTTTGGCTCTGACCTCACGCAGCTGTTCCCACTGTCCCATGGGGCTCTGCAGAGGTGCGTGTGCAGGATGCGCTCCGCAGCTGGGGCTGCTCTCACCCTGCATTGCTCCCAGCAGCCCACCGTCCTCCCCAGCCTCCCAGCACACCCGGGCACCTTCTACTGGGGATGGCAAACAAAGTGGGATGTGTGTGCTGGAGCTGGGAAACCATGAGGTCAAACCTGAAATTCTTACTTGAATAATTTTCTTTGGAGCTTCTGCTCAGGCAAAACCTACTAATTACTGGAGAATCAACACAACAAGACTCTAGGTTCTCATTGTCAGTAAGCAGGGCATAGAAAATTATTACAGCAGCTTTACCTAATAGTTCTTTGTTTGTTTGTTTGTTTGTTTTTTGCATATTACTAGAAGAGCATCTAACACAAAGCAACTGCCTGGTGACTTCGTCTACCTGCTGCCTGTGAAGCTGCTGCACAAAGGTCCCAGCAAAATAGCTGCTACTTGTGGAGCTGTCGTTCAAGGCCCCAAACCAGAAAAGTTTCCACTGACATTTATCTTCATCAAGAGAACATGCTAGACTCAAACAGAAATAGATGGTTTCGAAACTGGCTTTCACTGAGACGCAGCAAAAACAGACAGACGTCAGCTGGTTACTTCCCAGCAGCAGCCACAGGAAAGACGGGCTGCTGGTGGCTCAGGGAACGCCAGCCCCAGACGGGCACCCAGCAACTTCCTCTCGTCTGGGCAGAGCTGTGCCCTGTTGCCTCCACAGCCCTGACATCTAGCATGACTCAAAACACCAGGCTTCTAAAATAAGGCTTAAAGAGAAAAAATCAGCTGAATGGGAAGATGGGGGAAAGAGGCAGCAGTATATGCAAGCAAACTGAAGACAAAAATATAGGAAAGAACCTCTGTAAGAAAGAAAGAAAAAAAAGAAACAGATTCTTGATAAAAAAACAATGTTTTCAAAGGACAGAACAAGAAAGGGTCTGATATGGAATGGGATGTAAAGCTTGTAATCCATGCGTGATCAGTGAGTGTTAAGCCTGAGAAGTGGTGTTTTAGAACTATCAGATACACAAGCTCCCGAGCCGTTTGTGTCTACAAAAGGGATAACATCCGTAACTATGGAGTCCTTTTACTTTGATGGTAGTGCACTTCCAGTCCTGTAAGTAAAACATCCCTAACATTCAACATTAAAGGCCTCAATAAAACAGGGGAAACAGGGGAAAAAAGGTTCAGACCTTGTGTTTTAAAGTGAAGCATCAAGATCTCCGCTACCTTAGGCTGCCCAACTTTAGAAGTAAAGCTTACCAAGGCTACTGACACACACTAGTCTCTCTGTGCATTTAAAACAAGGCAAAATTCAACCAAAACAACCTCCACTCTGGAAAGGACTTGAATTAAAAATAGCATGAAAATCTGCAAGCTTGAAAATCTATCCTTATGAATAGATGGAATTGAAACATTTTTTATTGAAAAACAAGTCATGATTTTATGAAGGTCTCCTTTTTTAGTGGAGGATGGATGCTCCCTTATGAAGGAGGAAGGCGAAATTTGGGATGAACAAACCATGGTAGCCACAACAGGATCATTTACGATAAAGAGAACTCAGATATTCAACTATTGTTTAAACCCTGTCACATCGTATTTGAAAATTCTCTCCAGTCATACTTTACTATGCCTGTGGCAATGCAGAATGATCAGTTCGAGTAAATATTTCCATCAGATTATGCTGCCATTACTCGATTTCTACTCACCATCTTTCTGATTGCTGCATTCGAATGGTTTGCTGCTGTAGATATGAGCTCCAGTGATTCTGGGAGTAAAAAAGAAAAGTAGCAAGTTATACCTTCTCTAGACTGCATCTGTTAATAGCACTTTTTTTTTTCCCAATCTTCCTGTTTATCATTTTTCCTGCAAAATTGCTGTTGCAAAAGGACTACATTTTGTCCTTCCATAAATTAAAAGGAAGGCTTATAAGTAGATATATACATAATCACTTTGGCATTTTAGCTGGTCCACGTGCATCTAATTATTTGAGCTTTCTTTCTGGAAGCACATGTGTAACAAAACATTTACCTTCTAGGAATCAGTCTAGCTCTTAAAGTTAATGGTAGTCACACTAAAGTCTTCTTAAGCATATTTTAAGAATGTTTTCCTAAAATGGGGCCTGGGTGCTTATGGTAACGTGAACTCTGCTTCAGACATTTCCTGACAGGATCAAGAACTCCTAGATGCCAAAAGAAATCCATTTCTCTTATTATTCTGGGTTAACAGAGCCTAACCTGCCTTCCTAGGAAGCACATACATTTAAAGACCATTCATATTTTCCTCCTCCAGCTATTCCATGGACGTTCTCCTGTATTTGTCTTTGGGCATACAATGGATTAAATAAAAATTCCAGATGTTCTACCATTAGTAGCTTCAATGCCTTGTCAGTGTCTACTTGCTAAAGCTGTCTTCATTCCCAGAGCTCACCTATCAGCTCTTTTCTTCTCTACTCCACGAGCATCCCGAACCCCTTTGTACTAAGCTGGTCAATCATTTGATTAATTCAATTCTCCATTACCACCATAGCCCTAGTTGAAAGTATCTGAACATGTTAAAGAAAAAATTCTCCAAGATTTTACTGTGTTCATTAGACAGAGAGGAGTTTACATGTACTTTCAGCATCTTTCCTGTCAGGAGATTCTTCTGGAAGTTTCTTTAAATAGTCCTTCAGGAGAAGTTCATAACGCGGAATCCTTTGCACAGGTTCAAGCATGTGATGCTGCAACGTAAGGTTTCCACACACCTCCTGTTTCTGTAACGGAGAGAAAACAACCATAGAAGGCCTTGGTTTTGGTCCCATCCTTGCTGTTAAACAGCAAGGAAAAATGGCTGTTTATGTATAGTTACAGGAGCACAAGAAAATTTCCCAAGCTATCAGAGCTGACAAGTGTGAACCTTTGCTCCTTATCTCTGACATTTTCTGCAGATATACAACAGTATCTTGCATTTTGTGTTTCTTCACATGATCAAAAAAGCTCTAGGTAGCACTCCCTCTGCCCCCCCCAGATTAAACAAAATCAGAAACCCCACAGGGATACACTGCTTGCTGAACTTACTGTACAAGCAGCAGATATACTGCTCACCTTTGAAGTAACTACCTCAAATTCTCTCATTTTACTTGACCAAGAAAGGGGGTTGGTTTGAGGCTGATTACTTTAAATGTTACCCAATAATTACCCAATATTACTCTGCTTGAAATGGTACTGAGTATTGCAGTGTGCTTATTGTCACAGAAGCCCTAGGAAGTAAAGCAATGTTTCTATTTATAAGGATGGGGAGGAGAAATGAGAAACACAGCAAAAATAACTAACTTGTTTTAAAGCAGACAGGAAGTTTGTGAGTGATACAATCTCATTCCTGAATCCCTCATCAGCATCTTAACCCCAAATACATACACACGCAATCATCTCCATTGCATTATTTTAAGTCAGCTCACTGAAGCCACATCTTGGTCTGTTCCGGTGTAAGCAACCCCTCATCTACCACGCTAATCTCAGTATTCTTTTCTCGGACGAAGGTGCTTGTTTCAGGTATTTGTAGTCTTCCACATAACTATCACAGCCCAAGACACGCTGCTGACTTGCCTGATTCTTGAAGCAAAGCCTGGAGATAACAAGATGACTGTCTGATAGAAAAATATTAACCATCCTTCCAGAAAGATGTAAATGGGTTTTAAAAACACATCTTGTCACTGTGTAGCAGAGTGAACAGCATTTCTGTTTAGAGGAGATCAAGTGAATTTATCTCTCAGAGTTTTACAGCACAATGTTTCCCAGAAAATACAACTGGGATGGAAAGAATCAGATATTCCAGGAAGCACTGAGACACGGAACTGCACTACTGCATATTAGCCCTTGGTTTATATTCCTAAATCCAGTTACGATAATAATCTCCTTTGTCTTTTCATTACTCTAATATGATGAACCCTAACACTGAACAATAATAGGGAAGAAAACGAAGAAGTCCATCCCAGGCTCATGTCAGTTGGACTAATAGTGGATCTTCTGTAAAAAGTCGACAATCACAAAATAAACCAATCCAAACAGGAGAACTTTCACGTTACATGATTTCCAAAAACTTTACAGAGTTCACATTACAATTCGGATGACTTTACTAGAGGAAAGATAAATGTTTTTCTGTGTTTAATTAATTCATGTGAGAATCTGAAACATAAATATACATTAAAACAGCACTTTGATGGTGTAACTAGAGAACTTACAAAAGAAAACTCATAATAAACTTACCAGCTATCAAGTTTTTGCACTGGTAGGTGGATGAGAAGTAAACAGAAAGCAAGTTTATCTTCAAGGGCAGCTAAAGTAAACTTGACAAGTCACAGTCACTTCCAAGTCCTATGGGGTTTCTGGTTTTGTTTTCTCTAAGTTAGCATAATTAATAAGTTTTAATGCCTTAGCCTGTATAACTACTCCATTAACAGCTTGTGTAGACAGTGTATTCCTGCAGGATCACAACAGGCTGCCACTGGTATTTTGAAAAGTAAAGCTGAAGGTCAGGAGAGGAGCCACATGAATGTAATCCTGGATAACCTGCCAGCAGGCAGGGCTGTACGAACCCTGCAGTAGTGGTCCTGTGCCAGGGACAGACAGAAAAACCTATAGCAGCTCCACTGAAATCTAAATGCAATTGTTTAATTATTTGTGTATAAGAATAATACACGCGGAAAACCAGGATAAAGTTTAGTTTATGCCCACCCATACCTTCTGATAGACTGCAAACGTCTGCTCTGGTTCTACAAACACAGGCTACAGAAGTTCCCAGAGTAGCGGGGACAAAGGGAAGAAAAAGGACTTTTGCCTGTAAAAGTACCTGGAGTTTTTGATAGCACAGAGATAGGTTGGATGAGTAGACTGAGTGCTTTGGGTCAAGTCTTTGCTGGATGCAGCGTGGTCATGACAGAAGCAGAAGGTGCTGTGATGCTGCAGCTAGAATAATCTACAGTGAAGTCCTGTCATCAGTAGGCTTCAGAACTGCAGCCCCTACAAGCCCTGCCTGTGCTAACACTACCTGCCACAGCTCTGCTCGAGAAATACGCGTGGGCTTGGCCAGCCGCCGATGCGTTTCACAGCCTGACAGCTAACACGAATCAGTTGTGTTGGCAGTCTGGTGGCGAGCGGTGTAGAGACAGAAGAATTTTGGGGAGGGCAGATCTCTGTGCTGCAGGAAGAATGGTTTCAAACTGAATTACGCTTCAGAAAGGCACGGCAGCAGTTTGATGGGGAACTGCGGACAGCGAAATGCCCATGTGCACAGGAAGCAGGAATTCCTACAGAGCTTGCTCCAAAAGAGGCCCAATTCCCTGTGGGGCCCAGCTGTGCCTGTGCCCCTTCTTGGCATGGGTCAGGGCACGCTGGGTGTGCTGGGAACCCAGCTGAGTCCTCACAGGCAGGCAACACAGCTGAGCAGGGGCAGCGGGGAGGCGAGCAGGGGCTGGGAGCCCCTTGCAGGAGCCCCCAGGGGCCCAGCGCTGCCGGGTCTCGAATTCCAGCCAGCAGACACACTTAGCCGCGCAGAGCCTCCGCGAGAGCAGGCTGGATTTAGACAGAAAAAGGTTAAGAAAAGGCCACGTACAGTGAGAGTCTGGTAGAAGAAGAACTTTCCCAGTTCCTGCTGCCTTCCCTCTGCTCCTCCAAGACAGAGCTTCTGTCTGAGCCAGCCGGCAGCTCTGACCCTCCGCACAGGGCCTCTCCTCTCCCAGCTTGCCGGGGGGATTACTTGATTCCTGACAGCTGGCCAGCCAACAAGCTCCCATTTAGGGCACAGCTGCGCTCCCGGCTCAGCTTAACCCTCTCCCTGCTGCCTTTGCCTCCCCCAGAGGCCAGTGTGCACTCTCCCAGCACCTGCGGAGGGATGCCTGCAGCCTGCTGCATCCTCCTGCAGCTGGCCCGGAGTCCAAAGGGGACGGAGGTTTTACAGACACACCGGCATAAGCAGAGCTCTTCCCCCTCCCCACAAAGCTTCTATATAATGAGAAAGAACGTGTGAAAGTCCATGCTAAGCATCCCCCAGCAGAGCTGTGGTCCTCCAGCGCTGCGAGCCCCTTCACAAGCCCCAGAAACAGCAGAGCAAGAGCTGATGGAAACCCAAACAGCTTCCTGTGCCAGGTGCTGCTGGTGAGGTGCCCGAAGTCAAACAGCAGGCTCAGAAAGGAAATGAACTTGCTAAAAAGCGACACTTCAACTTAGTTAGAAGGAAACAAAATGAAGAGTTTAACAAATGGATACGTTGAGTATCAGAGCAAGAGGGTGCCCTACACAAAGGAGCACACAAGGTAAGGAGGCTCACTGGGGAAAGGCAGCAGTGCCCCAGAAGAACTGTGCCATAAGCATCGATATTTCTTCCTTCTGCTATATAAATATCAACAGAAAATACAACGTACAACAAAGCTATCCACATCTCTCCGCCAAGAAGAGAACTCATCCATTCTCCTAATTCCAAAACATAAAAAGTGAACGCATTAAGGATTTATAAGTAAGCTGAACGTAGTCAGGATTGCCATGCAAACAGCTCCGTTTCATCCTGTAGCTTCCAATTCTCCTCTCAAATACATGTATGGGAGCAAAGCTACCTACATGAAAAACCTGTGTTTCACAGCAAAAACAGAAAGGACTGCCAATAAAACTGTATTTCTTCCCTAATTCTAGAGCAATATTATCTTGTACCAAAACAAACATGTATGCTGGAAATAAAATATATTTAAATGAGGATCTCAAGGCCATATTAAGCCAATTAACAACATACCTGTATATTTTGAACAACATCTTTGAAAGGAGATGACCTCTGCATACAAGTGTTCACCATGTCCATTGCCCTGTCAAAGTTCTTTACATACTCTCCATACATCTTCAGAAAAGGAGCCAGCTTCTGTAGGATATCTCCTAGCCGTGGGTTCACATTCCTGATGGAAAGAGAAGGGTAAGTACAGAAATCTGTGGAGATCAATACTATTTTAAGAGAGTAAACACAATTATCACACTTTCACAGTTGTCTCCCACAATTACGCACGCATGCAATTGAGATCCTTTAGGTTAAGTTTAAAACAGTCTGTTTGGTACCCTAGATGAAAACTTAAAACATTAATCTAGATGTGCTAAGGATGATGTTTCTGTTTCCACTGTCACTTTTATGTGAAGCTCAGATCCAAACTGACTACACATTATTGAAGAAACATCCAACTCTGTCCAGAAAAATACATTGTGAGATACACTCTACTTCTAGCAGAGGTAGCTGTACATCTTTGTCTCTTCCAAATTCAGAGGCAGGCACAGCCAGCTAGACTGTGGACAATGCCAGAGTTGCCCCACGGCTCTTCACCCAGCAGGGGCACCTCTCCCATGGCACTGGGCCCGAGAGGCTCTCCTGGGAGACCCCAGCTGGGTTTGTTCCCTCTGGGCCACTGAGCAGCAGCACTGCTACGGGAGCTAGATGCGTAAATGACGAGAGCTGCACGTCTAATTTTCTCATGTCTCAGTCCCCTTGACAGTGTCAGTCTAAGATTTCTTTCCATTTTCCCCAGCTTTTCTCTCACACTGAACTCCTGCCTTGCAGTCTGTTTACATGAGATCCCTTCAGCCATGCAAAAAGTTCATGCCCTCATCTGACTTCCAGTCTCTCCAGTTTTCCTTCCCTTTTATTACAGCTGTTCCTGTAGACATATGTCAGGTGCAAAGGTGCTGGGTCGTTTTTTATTGCTTCTGGACATTGTTGACCTGTGTGAAGAAGATTGGACCCTCCCAAGGGAAATGTGAGCTCTGATCTCGCCTTCATCACTCAGGGCAGTTGGAAAGGTTAACTCTGTTGACGTTAACATGAAATAAGGTGCAGCATCAGCACCACCAGCACTTTACACTGCAGGACACTCTTTTCAGCCAGTGCATCCTCCCAAGTGGGTTCCTACATCTGCCCTACAATCAACCTTTCTGCCTAGCGCTGCATTTCAGCCTCATTTACAACTTAGCACAGTTTCCAAATTTTAATCGGTATATGACCATTAGTACTCATTGAAATAAAAATACAATTTTCTTAAAGAACTTCATAAATATTATTGGTTACACTGTACATATATCTCATAGAACAGAAGACCAACAAATGCTTGGGTAAAATCTTGTTCAGTGTTGTGGTGCAAAACAGCAACAGAAACGAGTGCACTACAGACAAAGTGATTTATAGACAGAAAGTCATCTATCTTATCTGTCTAGATTTTCCTTTGATTGGCTGCTATAATGCTAATTTTGTAACATTAAATTTTATAGAACCATAACAAAGTGAATTTAAATATGAAATTGATGTGTCTCGTGAAATCTCCAACACTGTAAAGTCTAGACTGTGACACGATGATGCATTTTCCTTCTTTGGAAAGAAAACTTTTTTTTAAAATACTTCATCCACGGGGCCAAAATAAGCAGCTTGTTTCTTTCCTAGTACTTCAGTTTCATAGTACTGTGAAACTAGAATAGTGGAAGTGCACTAAGAAAAACAGCTGCAGTCGTACTTTGGACAAAAAAAAAATCTCACAGAGTACTCTAGAAATGTTGAGTACTCAGGTCTACTCCTATACTCAGGAAGATTACAGGACAGAGAGAGGCTTAAGAGACTCCATGGCAACGTATTAAATGACATCTGAACTACTGCATTAAACCATTAAAAACTCTGGAATATGATTAGGCTTTAGGGTCATTATAGTTTCTTGAAAACATACTTTAAAAACAACTGGAATGACAGTTACCCACCATTCTTGTGTAATTCTTGTTTTGAGCTCAGGAAGAAGAAATTGTCCGTGGAAACAATAGATAGAAGAAATATTTGAAAAGATGCCTGTTATCACTTCAGATGAAATACCTGCTTCTGACAACTTAGTGCAAAAAACCTGTGTGAGACAAGAGAGTACCAACATTAGTTAAAAAAATCCTACACACCCCAGCATACAGTTGCAGCATTACAAAGCTGACTGCCTCAGAACAGACCTACAGTTTTTGACTCCTGGTACTCAGTCCTTGGGGATCACAGCACCGAGTATTTTCAGGAGGTTTACAAACATAAACCCATTGTCAAATGGGGTTAGAGCCATGGTTATGGGCTTACTCCTCCATTAGAAAAGTCTGAGGGATTTGTAAGTCAAAACAGATTAAAACTACCGAGAAGATGAGAGCTGGTGTACTTGGGAGCTAAGTGGCAAAGAACAACCAGTCCCCAAGGAGCTCTTACTGCTTTTTACATCAAGCAAAATAAAACATGTTTGTTTTGTTTCTCTGCAGGAAAAACTACACTGAACAAGAGTGAAAGACACTCCCTAGTTTTTTTAGGGTCTTGAAACAGCCTTTGCTCATCCGAAGCAAACATTGGAAAGTTTTCAGCAGAGGTCCTAGTGCTGGAGGGCAGAGGGCTCTTCGGACGTTACAACTTCTAACAGGATTTCTACCAAGGTGTCGATTTCTTTTCCTTCTTTCTTAACAATGTTAATCATCCTCATTTTTACTTCTTTCATGAATGTTTTTCTTTATACAATACATAACACAGACATTATAGAGATAAACAGAGAAATGCCTGAACCGTGTAGACTCACCAAAACATTTTACGTGGGAAGAAGTTTGGATTCATCATCCTAGTTTTACTTTATCCTCGTGTGTAAACATGACAGAAAACAATTACAAATCACAATGGGGAAAAACAAAAATCATTCTGAGCATGGGGCTGACCCTTGTTGCCTGATTTTAGTACAAATCCAGTCTATTGTCCTCTGCAGAGCAGTCATAGATTTCATCATTTTTGGTGCCTTGAGTGTCCCTATGTTTTCCTCTCCACATATGCTCAGAGAGGAATCAAATGCTTATAATGTCTGTACCATGGGCTGCTGCTTTCCCATTCCTCTTTTCCTAACCCTCAGGCTCCAGCTCAGAGAACCAGGGCCAAAAGCTCCCCTCTGGGCCCCACAGCATGCACCCTGGCAAGCCAGCTCCATCTCCCACCACCAAGTCATGTTTTCACACTATCCAGCTTTAGGTCAGAGGCTGAACTGAAGACAAGGCACAGTTCATTCAAAATCGAGTTACCTGGTCCAACAGATGGAGTCTTTTCACATATGCTTCTTCTGTATGGAGCAGTTCATTTGCAATGTTGAATAGCTTTTGGGGCTCTGTACACTGAAAAAAAAAAAGTTGCAAATAAGACAATCCATCTCCTCCTACAAACCTAACTTTCACCAACTGTTCCCCTTTCCATTTTCTCAGCGGGCTAAATTCCCTGCCAGTACAGAAGCCTGAAGTGAATGGGGTTAATACATTTCAGAATCCGCTCCGCATTTCTCACTGAAGGATCAGTTTGCTCTAGAGACATTTTTAAAACAGTTTTCTGAAAGCGCAATTAGTAATGTATTTAACAGCTGCTCAGGATATCATTTTAATTCTTTATGGTTTTCTACAAAGAACCAGAAATACCATCCGGATTTGGAGATATAGCTTATCTATTTGATAACTAAGGCACTATATTGTAAATCAGCAGGTCTCCCTTTTTAATTCAGGTTCTGTGACTAAAAAAACATAGAAATTAGAAGAGACCTGTTTGGCCAGAGATTTCACTCCCCGGTCAGTGCAGCATTACTCTCTGTGGAATATCTCTAACAGCTTTGTGCAGCTTTAAACACCCACCAATTTCCTGGAAAGAATTCCAGCAACATAACCCAAATCACCCAGCGAAGTCTTTCATTATGCCCGTTATAAAAATAAAATAAGAAAGGACTAGTTCAAAAGCTTGGAGTTCTGAACCAGTAACGCAGCATCACCTTTATTCACAGGTTAGCCAAAAGCTACTCAGGCTCCATAGATTCTCAGCTTTCTGGGGGCTTAAAAGTACCTGAATTGGTATGACACAGACTGCAGCTTTCTGACAAACTCTAGATACCTTTAAGGGTCTAGACTTCAAACTCTGTGCTTATATTATAATCAGAGTGAAACTAGGTTTCAAAACTCAGGGCTGGTTGGTTTGTGTTCAGGAATGCAAGCATTGGAAGGTAGCAGCAAGGTCAAGCAAGTGTAGGGGAATTTTAATGGGCTGGAGCTGGAAAAAAAGAGAAAAAAAAAAGAAAAAAGAAAAAAAAAAAGACTGATGGAGGCTAGAGAGACATATAAACAGTTAATGCAACAGAGAGCATCAGCTTGCTGCCATTATTCACCACTTCTTCCACAGGAAAACTAATGTGCATCAAAGAGAATGACCGAGGTGTTGCTTCGGACCAAGAGCCGCGTCCCCGAGCAGCGCAGCAGGAGCCCGTCAGCACACGACACAGCAGCCGGTAAAGGTCCACCCAGGCTCGTGCAAGGACGGCAGGACACATCCAGGGAGTAAGAGCCCAGCTGAAGGCAATCAAGAACAAAGCACTGCTTCCGCCTCAGGAAGCACCTGGGCCCCCGGGCAGCGGCAGGGATTTCTATCCCAGACACCTATCTGCGGGTGCGTGCCAGCACGTTGCACACACGCCACCGGCCACCACCAAGCTGTTAGAAAACGTCAGGGAAACGCCCTCCTTAAGCTGCTTCGTTGCCAGCTTGTTTTAATTATAAACAAAGTTGAAAAGAAAAGAAAAAAAAAAAAAAAAGGAAAAAACCCACACGCATTTAGGCAAACTGCAGTGCAAGGGGAAGGCCTTGAAGCCTTTTTCAAAGCTCGCCATAAATCCCAGCAAACCAGACCCTACCTAAAACAAGGCACCACTGAGCATTAAGCATCCTCCGTTGGTGCAAGTATTAAGTGAAGGAAAGCAAAGAGCTTCGCTGGATTTGAACCAGTGTCAGGCTCCTGCAAGGCACTCCTCCTCTTCCCACGCACAGACCTGGGGCCCTGCACGTGCCCCACAAAGGAGCCCGGACGCGTGCTCGGCCCGCCTGGCTACTCTAATTATTTCAAGCAAACTTAAATATTCTTCTAAGCTATTCTAACGTGCTACGCGACATCCTGCTCCACTCGCTCATGTGCTATATATTAATATTTGGGGAGGAAAAAAAATCACAGCACAACAATGCTTTGAAGCTGTTATGGGGAAACACGCCGTATGACGGTTTATAATGAAATACACTGCTGGCCATTGGGATTCCACTAACTACAAGGATCTCTCGCTGAGAAGGAATTTATCTGCCAGTTTTGCTGCGAGCAGAACAGGGCGCCTGAATGGAAGGCACTGATGTCAGCAGGCTGGCACGCCAGCCACCGAGAACATCCTCTGATTTGTTTGAATACAGAATTGGGAAAATAATTATTTTCAACCAAATACATTTGTTTTCAAAAGTAAATCTTTACATAGCACAGTACTTTTTAACCTCCTGACCTTCACCATCTGCAACTCGGTTTATACTTCCAAAAAACTTGCTGACCTCCGCTGAAATACCAAACAGCAGCTGAACACAACACGAGCTTGAGCTGAGCAGAACGTTTTAAAGAGGCCATCTTCAGCTGCTGCTTCTGCCAGGCACAGAGACAGGCGTGTTTTTCAGACTAATCTGCACCTTATTCACCTTCCAGTGGACATAATGCTTTCCGCAAAATAGTTGATGCAGTGAATGATGCCAGACAGCCTGGTCCTCTGACCCTTCTGCATTGTGTGCCGTGGAAGGGCAGCTCTAGCACAGCCTGAGCTGTATGTCAGGGTACCATGGACAAGATATTTCACAGTCCATGCTTCTAAATGAAAATTAAAACAAACGTGCCAATTCGAACACAGATTATATTCCTTAGGTAACAGCCTTATTTAAGTCTCCGTTCACAGCCACTCACACAGCTGCACAGTCTGAGGGAAGGCAAAGGAACCCTACTTGGGGGAAGGAAGCAGGCTTCAGCCGGGTGATGTTGGCAACAACGGTACACAGGAGAATAAAATCATCAGGAAGAAGACAGGTAACCAAAACTGGCAGAGCCACGGCAGAGCCCACCTCAAAGAAGCTTGGGACAGGGGAATTACCTAAGCAGGGAGCCCTACTAATGCTGAAGCAAACTGAGAGCAGTGAGACCTCACTGCATTTTTGATTTTGCATCAGTTCAAAACCTGTGAGTATCTGAGGCCATCACCATCTTTAGCCTGCTCAGAGCAGACCCCAGCAGTGAGAACACTGCCCAAGCAGATTTACATCAAAACTGAACACATTTAGCTTAAAGCACAAACTGCACAGGAACCAAATGGCTGCTGCTGGGGACCAGTGAGGCATACGTAACTTTACTGAGAGAGTCCTGTAGAGAAAAAAAAAAAAAAAAAAGTACATATCTGTATATATAGATATATTTATGTATTTGCCATGTGTAAGGCGGAAACAAAATATTCAGTCTCCCACCTTATATGGATTTTAAGCTGTTTTATTCTTTATAAATGTGTCTCACTCCTGCTTTGTCCACCATGACGGGTGGGCACAGCCACAGCCTGTTACAACTCTTCTCCACACCGCACCCGACAGCCGTGGAGGTACTGCAGAACCTTTTCAAAGCAGTTTAGCCAGCGGGGTGAAAAGCAAGATGAGAAAAGGGAAGCAGTCGGTGTTTATTTTGTGACACAGGAAGCTTACTCCAGTGCTTGAAGCAGCAGCTGCGTGATGCTCTTTCACTTCTGTATGGAGGTCCAGCAGCTCGTTTTCAGCTGTGTCTGTCCATAAAACATTGTAAGGAGAAAGGAAATGCCAGCCTGGGAACAACCAGCACCACGAAGGGCAGATTCTCACCTGGGTGGGAGTACATTTACACCGACAAATAGGCAAACGCCACGACCTCAGACACAAACTGGGTGACAGCAGACACCGAGCCGACTTGTGCAAGAGAGCGGCCAGGAGCACATCAAGCACAGCGCCACGTCCTGGCCCTGCCCAGCCCAGCAGGGCACTGCCGGCCCCCACACAGCTCGGCTGCCTGGGGCAGGAGCCGTGGCATCGGGCTCACCCGGCCATGCCAGCGGAGGCAGGAGGACACAGGAGGACACAGGAGGACGCAGGAGGACACAGGAGGACGCAGGACAACCCGCGATGGCTCGGCCACGTCGGTTCCTCCCTCGTGCTTCACGCACAGCAGGCAGTGCCTCGCCTGGGTGGGGACTTGGCACCCAGGCATGAAGGCTGACCTGGCTACCGTGAGAAGCAAATCTGAGGTGAAAATTTAAAGGAAAAATAAAACTGAAAAAGAAACCTCAGAGGCTTAATGAGAGAAAATTTGGGCAGTAGCCTGCAGCAACTGTTTCTCTCACTGTTGTACATAGCTGAACTGTGTTCAGTTCACATCTCTGCTGTAAGAGGCTTTCGGCAAATCGTGCAGGAAAGCTGGGATATGGTAGGGTAAAATCAGAATATAGCTGAGCTTCAAAAACACCCCCCCTGCCAACAGCCACTGCTGCAAAGAACACAGGAGGTCCCCAAAGGTTACAAACAACTTCCTACTTGAAAGTGCTGAAAACAACCTGGAAAAGTTACCCTGTGCTAGGAGATCTTATTTTGCTTAGCGTATTCCAGAAAAAATGGTGATGAGAACAAACCTGATTCTTCTTAACCAGCATTATGACTAAACCACCGCCCCACACAGCTCTGCGTACCGCGTAACTCGTGTGGATTTATCTACGGGCTTCAGAAGTACCACTGAATTAGCAAACAAATATAAGCCCCCAAATACAAAGCCCCCTTTCACTAACTTGCTCTAAACCCACTGACAGAACAAGTCAGGAGGCAGACAATAATAAAACACCATTATTTTGGCCACGCTCCCCAGCGTCACATCAGGAAGTAGAGATAATAACTTCACATCCTCTTCAAGGCCAAGCAAAAATCTTTTTTTCAGAACGTACATGGAGATAATCTTACCCAAAGGCCTGACTTGCAGGACTGCAAGTCAAATTTTCCAACACAATCTGTACTATGAAATCAGAAGCGAAACTCCAGTGAAACACAGGCAGAAGGAGAACACGTCAGCGGCTGCACAAGGCCACGGGGGAGCTGATGATTACTATTATTCTACACAGCAGGTTCTCAGGAAGCAGGACAGATGGAGCAAGGCATTTGGGAGGGATTATTAATGAGCATTTATTACTCTTAGTGAAAAATATCTGAATAAGGAGATACGAAGGAGCATTCGCCATCTCAGAAGCACTGCTCCACTGCTCCCAGGCAGTCGACTGCTCAGCGGAAGCCTCGGGTAGCGGGCTGCAGAGCGTGACAGCCCCTAGGTCCCACTTCTGTCATTTCTTTTTTTGTAACCATCAAGGCTAACATGCCTCAGCTCTCGCAGCTCCTGACATTTTCTGAGATGCTATCAAAATTAATAAGCTCCCCTCGTTCATTTTCATTTTGATAACAGATCCCCAGCAATCCCAGTAAGGCACTCCTGCGACTTTAAACCACCCAATAATTGTGCGCTAATAAGTGAGATCTGTTAGACTCCGCGGCAGACTCCCAAAGGAAGCCACATCACACTCCAGAGCTAAAGCTAGACTAAATAAAACAGTACAAGTCATGCATCAGGCAGCGTTACTTCACCAGCAATGGGATGTGTGAAAGCCTGGGTGCTGGATGGAGAGAGATCTGAAGTAGAAAATTAGAGGAGAAAAAAGCAAAACATTTTTTTTTCTCTACTTATGTTTGTTCATGAATTTCACTTAACTTGATATCCCAGGAATTACTGAGCCATCATTAAATCATTCTGCAGCTGTACTTCTTATGCATCCTCCTCCAACTATAACAAAGCTTTCTGGAAAACCTGAATGTTTAATTAGAGTGCTGGTTACCTCCGCGTGCAGCTGCAAAGCCTGCTACTAGAGGCAGAAAGGAGGAAGCAGGAACAAAGCTGCTGGCTCCTGACACACAGCTCTCCCCCAGGACAACCTCCTGGAAGATTAAGGGCTCTCTGCTGCTCTCACACCACAGTTGGTGCTGATTGAGCTCTCCTCTCTTTCTCTCCCAGGGCCAGGTACATTATTTTGTGGAAGATCACCAGGTTTCTCAAGGGTGAAGCAAACTTCCAGCCTCAGAGTAACCACAGAACACTTCAGCTTCAAATCATCAAGCTGGCTCTCCTCATGGGATGCCACTGCCCTTTACCTGTACTGACTCACCCCACAGTGCCCCCGTCTGCAACAGAAGACCGGGAGGGGAGGACGCTGTGAGCACGTAACACACGAGCTGGCTTTGTAGGACCTCAGCTGGTACACGCTGCATCCCCAGAAGAGGGCACAATCCTTACGTACACTACGGCAGAGGCAGCAAATCTAGGCCTTCCCCTTCCCACGTGGCTGCAAAAACAAATTAACTTAGCGAAGCATGGTCATTCTCAAAACTGCCTTCTGAAACTGAAATCACGTCAAAGGGCAAGGAAGAACCTGAAGTGCATCACACTGATGTCACACCTGCCCTCCTGTACTAACTCACCAAGATTAAAAGGCTTTGACTTGTCAGATTGAAAAGCATTTCCTCCTCTAGAGATCTCTCCCCTTTATAAATTCACCAAGCCCACTACAGAAAGGTATGACTTCCTCAGTGTTTTATCAGCGTTACTTCATTCTCTATGGACATTTAGCCTAAGGAACAAAATTTTAAAACAGCCACCAAAACGCTGCTCCTACAAAAGTGTTTCTGGTGCTTGTCAGTAAAGCACTTCTTAATGATATGGTACAGTCTTCCACTTGGGTTTGCTACAGCTGGTTTGATACTGCGTGCCTAGCCCAAACTTAAACGTAAATTTAATGACTAGATTAAAGATTTTCTAACGTAATGCATTATTTTCTTGCTGGCATGTTGCAACTAATAATTTAAAAAAATATTTCAGTTGCATGCCCATACATATCTATTGAGAATATGAAGTAAGTGAAGTATTTCACAGAATGCTTATTTATGTGTAAGCATGTACAGAAGGGAAAGTGAAGAGCAGCAGACAGAAGCCCTGGCCTGTGGTGGTGATGCCCAGCGGAGAGGCAAACAAGCTTCCACCCGCAGGCTGCTGCAGAGGCACCAAACGGTGAACAGAACGGACGCGAAGTCTTAACAGAAGCGAGTGGGAATCTCTCATTAAGCACTTTCTGGAGGACCCCACGGTAACCTCTCACACACAAGGTAAAACACACTTCTTCGGCAGCTTAGACCCTGCAGTCCTGCTGGATCCTGTCTCACACTGTCACAATTCACTCCTGCACAAGCCCAAGGCCCTGTGCACCGCAGCCTGCCAAGCCCAGCTGACGGCGGTCAGGGCTGAATTAGGGGAGCTCTCGCCTGCTCCCAGGGAGGGGAGATGCCCTGATGGGCTCCTCCTCCGGAGTCTGCCCCAGCTGCCAGGTGAGACTACAGACCTGCGGACAGGCGGAGGAGATCACATCCTGTCCATCTACAGAAAGCAGTCAGGTCTGGCCAAGCAGAGCTAGTTCGTGCAGCCCTTACTGCCTGCTAGATGTTTCATCGCCCATTCCAGTCCATGCCCGTCACCAAACTGCAGCACTGCAGGGTGATGGGCACAGCATTCAGGCTCCCTTCTGGCCAGGATAATGGTGGGAGTCAAGGGATTTTGGAGACTGTGAAACCCGAGTCAAGGCTCTGGTGTGCTTTGGTCCCTCTAGGATAAAAACCACTAGCTACATCAATCGAAGATACTGCAATTATGCAGGAAAATTGTGTCGCCTTGCATGGTGGGGCTGGGTATGGGGTCATTGCAGGGCTTGGGATACAACCAACTTTCACTTTGACAAGCAGTATTTACCAGAACAAACTCCAAAGTGTTGCTTTCAAGTCAGGTATTACTCTGACAGCGATGGTGTCACTGACACCAAAACTGGGGTTTCTGCCTGATGGGTCTGTGGGACTCAGGCAGAGCTTCTGAAGCTTGGATCTGTCAACACACAGTACGTGCTGGGCCCTCTGCAGCGAGGCTCAGGTGGGCAGCAACACCTGCCTCCAGCACACCGAGACAGTACCTAGAGCTCCTGGACAACAGGGCTCCTCTTACTCAAGCTGCTGTAGCGATGGGATTTCCCTTCTTTCAGAAAGTCGATTCTTTAGTTACCCTGAGAATATGAAGTCTTGCATTTTTCAGTTGTGTAACACAGCAACTTTCATGTAAAGGACAGGGTGATAAAAAGTCAGATTAATTTGACTTTGACATCACTGAATTTGCAAAAGGAGCGGTACAGCAGTTAAGTATTGGAGGGGCAACACCAGTCCCAGACAACAATGCTGGCATTTGAATCACACGAAGGGAAAGCAAGTCATATCACACAAGCCTGGGCTTGAAATAAAGAGAAAGGACTACAGCATAAAGCAGTGCATTCACTAGAAAAAGTATGGGGCTTTTTCATACCTTCCTGTAGGTATGTTTGTCTCATCACACTGTCTTCTGTTCTTGGAAAAAGGCAACACCCCAGAGCATTAATTGTACTCTGAAACTATCCACCAGACAAGATGAGGAATATTTTGCAGACGTTTTGCTCTAAGCATCTTGTGTTTTATTTTTCTGAAAAATCTAACCTATCTTATTTCTAAAAAAATAACTGTCTTGATAGCAGATAATCGAATGAATCTGTCATTAACATTATACAGCTGCAGCAAATGCACAACAGCACGGACTCCATTATTCTGCATTCAAGGAAAATCGCTTCTAGCTAGGGTTTCCTGAAGAGTAATTTGATAGAGTAACTACCTTGAAAACAACTTTTTGCACTCAAGTAGTAGTAGTCACACCAAAAGAAACACAGGCTTCTTAAGAAATAAAAATAAAAAAACCTGCTAGAAGAGATTTTCAACATGCAAGTCCCTCCAGCACGCAAGGCCCTATTCCTGCAATATTTAGTATCCGATTAGCCCCCTGCTTACCATGGAGCCCTACTGAAAGCAACATAATCTAGTGATCTAATAAGGAGGAGCTAAACCTGCATAAATTCAAACAAAAAACACAAGGTGCAAGTCTTTACCTACAAAAGCCCTTCAATTTTAATATCTCATCTCTGTCTGTGATGGTCTCTCTTACATTAAACCTTACATTAAATCAAGACTGGAAACCTTTCTGCGAGTTACACTCTAGACTGGGAGCAAGTTATGACCTGCATCAAACAGGAAATCAATGACTGCCACAATCCTCTGACATAAAAACAATCAAACAACAAGACCCAAACAACAGACCAGAGTGATGCAAGGCATCTCTGGCCAGTCAGGAACTGGCTCCAGAGAACACAGAAGTAACACGCTAGCTTACCTTGTTTACATCCAAATACTCTAACTTTGGCACTTCTGCTGTCTCTTGTTCCTCACTACTTCCTTCATCAATGTCACTGTCTTCATCCTGCGTGGAGTCTCTCTTCTGCTCTGCAGAGGAAGATTTGGGGCCCTTTTTGTCTGGTTCCATCTCCCCTGGATTCCCAGCCACGTTGGGCTTCTTTTGTTCCGCACCTTCTTCGTTGGGGAAAGTTTCTCCTGCCACGCTACAAGAAGGGCTGTCAATGCCACTGTCTCTGTTAGGAATTTTACCATTACTGCTCAGTTCTGCAGTTGAGTCTTTATTGCTAAGCTCTCTAGAGGGTTCTTTGCTCGCATTCACAGCAGTACAGTCTTCATGGCTTTTGTTATCGCCTATGCTTAGCTCTTTAATTTTCATTATGTCTGTGTTAGATAGATCCGCACTGCACGGTACGTCTGGCTCATTTTCATCTGGCTCACTTTTTTCATTTGTCGAACAGCTGCTGGAAGCTACCATGTCACAGTCACACGAGCTCGGTTGTTTGGATGAGTCCAGGCCAGGCTCCATCTTAAGAGCTAAATTTAGCTGGTTCCTTTGAAGAATATGTACAGGTTGCCTGCAGGTGAAGAGAAAGCACCCCAGTCATTCCTAATAACACTCAGAGACTTCAAAAGTGCCTCAAAAGAGACAGGGCCTGACTGTCATCTGATTCAAGCTGTATTTCTTACAGCCCCCTCATAATCCTAGGAGGCGTGCAAACGCATCACTGTAACAACATTCACCCAACAATTTCAGGTAAAAGCATACCACTCCTAGACATAAGTTTACCTGAAAAAGTACCATTAGAATCCCAGCTCTTTAATACTCCCCACGTGGCCCTGAAGAACAGTTTAGACTTAAGGTTTGTGGCAAGAAGAACAATCTTTTAAAAGAACCATTGGTTTACGGGCTTGTTTAAACAACAGCTCAGCCTCTTCAACAGAGCAAAGCCTTTCGGGCAAGTTATTTTCTGCCAGAGAGGGGACATTTCTGAAGCACAAGAATGCATTAGTTTCTATCTGAAGAGGCCTTACTAGATTCACCCAGGATATAGTACATTCTAAGACACAGTACAGTGTCTCTGTCCCTATCCCCCTCTTTCTGAAATGAATCACATAGCTCCATCAGGCAGATTTGGTCTTTGGAGAGGATTTTTATGTGTTTGTTAAAAAAGAGGATTTTTATGTGTTTGTTTGTATGTGTTTGTATACATACACACACACACACACAACCCTATTTAATATCTTTTGTATATAAAGTTTCAAGAAACAATTATATATTATGTCATTTCACAATATATTGACACTGAACTATCCCCTGCCTCCAAGAAGCAACATAACAGTAAGTCTGACATTTATTGAATCTTAGACAGAAAACTCAATTATTTTATAGCACAATTTCCTATAATGTGAAATCAATTTGATACCAAGACAACTTACCCAAAGCAGACTCTGGACTACTTACTTGTGGTAGAACACTTAAATTCATTGGACCTTCAGCTCCAAATTACAAACTAATAATCACTGAAATACATGCTTTTATAAAACACTTCTGTAGTCAGTCAAGTTTTGCACTTTCAGAAGAAAACATCCTGAGAGGAGTTTCTAACATGACAATTATAATCAACGTTTTCTCTTGTTATATTTTAAGTTAAAATTGTAAAAGAGATTAGAGAAGATCTCAAAGACATATTTACCTAATACTTTCAAATTTCTCAATGAGAGTGTTGACTCCTGCTGATATTGGTATTTCTTCCTCTCCAGGCACTAAGCTCCTTGATGCCTTGGGATCAGCTGGTAAAGGCCGAGAAGGTGCAGGTGGAATTCTTTCCTGCCCAGGTTTGAGATGTATAGGCTTAGGAGGTACTAATAAAACAGAGGGAAAAAGCACAAGGATAAATCTCCCATCTTCTTTATCCTAAACCGAGAAAAAAAATCCAAGCACGCAATGCAGAATGAAGAATATCCATTCTTTCAATTGAACGTTCTTTGTAAGTTATGCTGGTGCAGTTCCAAACTATTTCTTACACAAAAGCAGACTGCTGTACACTAAAGAAAAACGACAGTCTTCTATTTTGCATTTCTACAGTTGTATCAGATGAGCTAACGAACAGAGCGGCTCAGAAATTTACCGCTTCCTTGTTACCAAACAGGATGCACAGCTCACACTTGGTTTTTGCAAATGGGTTCACCATCTCAATCGCACGAGTTTCCCCTCCCATAACTTTTCAAGACTCTAGCACTCTGCTGAATCTCTTATACTGGGAAAAAAAAAAAAAAAAAAAAAAAAGCAAAAACAAAACAAACCACCAAAAAACAATCCCACCATGGATTTCAGTGCCTGGTATTTGCTTGGCCAAAAAACCCACAAGCAGAACATAATAGCTTTTCTTCCTCTCATTCTCCCTCCCCCATCTCTTCCGTGGTGTAGTCTTCATAAATTTCCTTCCTCTTTTAGTTCTACATTGAGTTATATACTATATAAATAAAACGCATTGTAAGAGTATATACATTCTGCTTAAGAATTCATTGGGAGGCAAATGTGCAAAGTCTAATACTGTATTAAAAAGGAAAAAAAAAAAGTAATTAAAAAAATGTATTCAGACCTTATATTGTTGCAGGGTAAATGGGTTTGGAAATACGCAAGCAGTAACCCATGGCAACAGGTTCACGTGCTGTTACAGTTTCTTACAGTGAAAGCAGCTTCACATAAGCAGACGAGGAGGTAGGAAAACCACCAGTGCAATCACTCCCATACACATGCTACTTGGAGCAGTTACTTGGAGCAAATAGCCCTTCTGATCTAGACTATCCAAAGAGTTAATAAACAAATGAGGAAACTCTACATATGAATTTTATTAAACAATGCTTTCAAGAACAATTTACTTCAAGCATTTCCAATTTTTAAATGGTCCATATGGCACATCAGCATAATGTGATTAACATTGTAATGGAGCTCTAATTAGCAACTGTTCTGAATGCAATTTCAGGGTTACTTTCTTTAGGAAGATAACTGAGGCATATGCACCCCAAAAAAGTCAACTCCTGTTGTCCCTACCCTGCAGAAAGCTGACTGTTTTAAGCTCCAGGTCAGCCTCGGCATCCTCCCTCCTCTAGCTATAGGTGGTCACTGCCTGAGGTCAGTGATGAAGAACTGCTAGAGTTTTCCAGCTCTGAGTATAGGCAGATTTAAAACTATCTACATTACTGAGGTCATGTCAGCACCAAAGAATAAAATCACATTTCCTAAGGATTTGAGCTCTAATGGGACACTTCCTATAAAATGCATGGCTTGCCCAGTGTCCAAAACCATTTGGAATTCCTGTCTTAAATTAAAGGTGTTATAATTCAATTTTGAGACCACCACCACAAAACCTGTCTTACACACAACTAACAGTTAAGCAGGAAAATTATTTACGCTCTTTAAAAAACAGTATCGTGCAGCAGACAGAGGCAATAACCTACCCTACATCTTCTATTAGGCTTTTAAGAGCTGGTAATTGGCCTGCAACTCTCAAAGGGTGAACTTCATTTTCTCTGCTGAAGTATTTCCATTAACAATAATGTACGTCATTTCTAGCCATGTAAACACTTGAAAACATTTTAAACCTTTCCTTTAAATCTTTCCTGTTAGTGAACTCCACCTGAATCACTTGAGAAATTACACTCTACAGTATATGATATGCTGTACTAAGAAGGAAGAAAAAGCGTTCCCTTCTGTTCTGAATTTTGTTATTTGCCAATGTAATTTTGAGAAACAGACACATCAGCATAGAGTCAAAATCGCTGGCTTTCTTAAATGCTACTTACAAAGCAAAATTTAAACCACAAAAGATATGTGCTGAAGAGCTGACACACAAAACCTACATTCAGAATTTTCAAGGAAACAGCCTTCAATATCACAACAGCCAGGCAGCTCTGCCTTACCTATAAACACACAGACATCTATTTATAACTCCTGGGAGAAGACAAGATAGGCTTTTCAGAAGCCACATTACATCGTTCTGTGAAAACCATTCAAACAGCATAACCAGTTTGCCCATTCCCACTCGTGAGCACATGACAAAATCCATTAAATGATAGGGCACACATTCATTACCTCTCTGTCAATTTAACAGACTTCTAAACTCAAAATCAATTTAGGCTTCTATAAAAGAAGTGAATGATAGATTTGCATGCTAAAAAGGAACAATGAGCTCAATCTGTACCTGTATCACCACAAGGACTAAATGAACAGTCACTCCTGAAAAAACAATAGATGCTGCTTTCAGCTGTGGACACAGGACCCAACGTGGGAGCTCAGCCACAACCCCCACCCTGCTCTGAAGCCGCCTTCCACGATCCCAGCCCTTGCAGGAAGCAGTGCTGCTCTGTCGTCACTCCACTTTGAACTCCCCTTCTGCCTCTCACCCTCACACTGGGGCCCGAGCACAGCAGCACGACTTGGAGGCAGCTTCCAGGGCCCTCCCTGCGCACAGACAGGTAAACTGGTGGAGAATGGGAAGAAAGGAAGCCGCAAAGAAGAGATTAGTGTTGTGGGACGTGTTCAGGTGGCGCCTGAAAGCTGAAGCCACGCACTGGAATGGCACTTCCCCAATCCTCCGCCCCTCTGAGGATTTGACGCAGCAGCCCAGTGCTATTTGGAGCAGGCAGAAACCAAGACACACAGCCCTCGTTGCAGAAGAAACAAGTGAAATAATGAGAAGCAGCGTGACGGAAATAGAAAAGGGGAAGGCAAGGTTAAATACCTGGGAGAAGTTATAGCCCAGGCTTGGCCCTGGCTTTGTAAGGCCAGGTGTCCCTCAGGGGTCCGTCCTGGGACTGGGACTGTTTCATGTCTTTATCAACGACACAATCAGTGGGACTGAGTGTGTCCTCAGCAAGTTTGAAGCTGACACCAAGCTGAGTGGTGTGGTTGATACACCAGAAGGAAGGGATGCCATCCAAAGGGACCTGGGCAGGCTGCAGAAGCAGGCCCACGTGAACATGATGAGGTTGAACATGGCCATGACAGGCGGTGCACCTGGGCTGGGCTGCAACACCAGAGGGGTGGGCAACAGGGGAGGGAGGGGACTGTCCCCCTCTGCTCTGCCCTTGTGAGGCACCACAGGGACGCCTGGACCCAGGCCTGAGACCCCAGGTCAGGAGGGATATGAGGCTGTTGGAACAGGTCCACAGGAGGGCCACAAAGATGATCAAGAGGGTGGAGCACCTCTACTGTGGAGAAAGGCTGAGAGAGCTGGGGCAGGTCAGCCTACAGAAGGGTCCAGAGAAATCTCATTGCAGCTCTTTTATACTTAAAGGGGACTTATAAAAAAGATGGAGAGCAACTTTTTGCTCAGGCAGATAACGATAGGACAAGGAGGAATGGTTTTAAACAAAAGACGGGAAATTTAGATTAGAGGTGAGGAGGAAATCACTCAGAGGGTGGTGAGGCACTGGCACAGGCTGCCCAGAGAAGCTGTGGATGCCCCAGTCCCTGGAAGTGCTCAAGGCCAGGTTGGACGAGGCCCTGGACAACCTGACATAGTGGGTGACAACTCCCACTTGTCAGGAAAAGAAGCCATTTCTAATTTACAAAGTTAATAATGGCAAAGGAAAAAAAGAAAAGCCATCTCCCAATCTTCTCTACTGTTACATGTATGCTAATTGCAGGTAATTTTAAAAACTATTTTTATTATAAAGAAATGCAATGAAATAATAAAATTGTTATTTAAATTTTATGTGAAGTGTCTTTAAGGAAGATGACTGGCACATTCACAACCAAGTCTTATAGTGATGATTTGTAGCTTTGTCTACGTTGGCTCAGTCTGAGGTAACACGTCTGATTTTCCAGTACTGGGTAACAGGTGACAGCGTCCCATCGGAATTTTGACTGGGACCTGTCAAAAAAGTGTCTGGGGAGACCAGAAAACTTGCTAGACCATGGTTCTTCCTGACTTCTCTTCTACCACAGATTGGGGTTGTCACCTATTTCACTCTGGGTCTGGCGGGACTGTGGAATTACCACAGCCCATACACTACCCATGAATGTGACTGCCTTAGCTCGTATTTCTCATTTTTAAAATACATTCATTCCATTTCGGCATTTCCTGTTGCTACACATCGTTCTTACTATAAATGGAAAACAGATCCAGGTTTAAACAATAAGCTATTCTAATACTTAAAAAAAAAAATGAGAGAGAATGAAAACAATATTTCTAAATTAAACTTTGATTTCACAGCTGCATGACGTTTAATAGCAGTAAAGGAAATATAAATCAACAAGTTAATCTGTTATTCCTGAACCAATTCTTCTTCAGGGCTTCCCCAAAATGCTATGTAACAAAGGAAAAATTAAAATAATAAAACCCTACTAGTTGTATTTGAACCTTGGAACATAAAATTACTACTTTGCCATGACTTAAAAAAGAAAGAATTAAAAGTATTACACATCATGTGTGATAGAAGCTTGCACAGTTGCTAGGAGGTCAAAGCCACTTGCCTTGGGGTTTCTGCAGAGGATGCATTTTGGCCAGTGGAGCTTTGGTCTTGGGCTTCCTTCCAGTTTGATGGATACATTGCGCTGGGCTGATATGCTGCAGCTCCCCACATGCTTCCAATGCCGGATTTGAGTCAATGTGACATTTGATTTGAAAAGGAGAACAAGGGCAACCTGAAAGGAAAAATAAAGGCAATGTTTACTTCCTTTTATTAATCCTAGCAAAAAATTTAGCTACTTCTAGAAGCATATCATTCATATTACATCCCGAGGGAAGGAGGGTAGAAAAGGAGCAAGGTACTCACTCAGAAGTTATTACAAGAAATATATGCAGTCTTAATAGTCACGTCATGCTGACTGGTAAATCAGCATGCGTTTTAGAATGTAATTAATGACTTATTTCTTTACCACTGACACCCAAAATAAAGGAATAAATACACAAGATAAAAGCCATTTCAAAAGGATTCCTCCAAACAGAGATATATACATGCCCCAGCATACAACATCACGTTGTTTGGTAAAACAAACAAAACCAAAACAAACAAAAAACACCACCTAAGTTATGGTAAATATGTCCCGTGGGAGGACAGACTGGTACATGCTCCATTCCTTCAGAGATTTAATCATTCAAGCTGCATTTTACTGCTATTTATTATTCCTTATTACATAAAATATTAACATTCCCTCTAAAGGCTCCAATCTAAAAGATCCCACTGAGATATGATCCAGTGGGAAAATAGAGAAATGCATAATTAATATGTTTGTTTGTCTTTTAATTTAGCATTCTTGATTCATTCCTGTGTGTACTGTGGAAAACCGATATATTCACTTTCACATAGGTTTTTTTGACTTGGGGTTGTTTGGTTTTATTTTTTTTTAATTTTTTTATTTTTTTTGGACATGTGGCAAGTCTACAGCTACATGAAATCCTCTAACCAGCTTTACTAGCGTGTCATAAGAAGGCATATAAAGGTTTGAAAAAGAGTGTGATTTAGGACTGCTGCATATGAACACGAGTATATATGCTATTGGCTTTCAGAAAGTCCTAAAAATGGAAGACGTATCAAATCTAGAAACATGAATGATAATCCACAAAATAATTGCAAAAAAAGCTTGACAAACATTCTTTCCACATCCCTGTTTTCAAGTGGACTAGCTGAAATGCCCAGAGCCTTCCTGGAGAGAGGTGAGCTGCACCACGTCAGGAGGATGCCCTCAGTGTAAGAACAAACCGTAGCCTTCCTGTGATGTGCTGAGGAACACGGCATTAGCTTCACAAATGCAACCTACTCGTAGCTAGATTTATATTAGGATCAAAAAAACGAAATGACAAGCACCTCCATCCACAGCAGCTAAATTATCCTGGGTTTACGCTAATGGTATTAAATCTGGACGTGACCTTTTGGGTAACGACTTTGAAATCTGAGCCTCACAGACTGCTTGGGAAGATTAGCTGATGCAGAAACTTTCACAGCAGTACACGTTAAAAAAAAAAAAAAAAAAAAAAAAAAAAGGCATAAAATATTAATTTTGCTGACAAAAATAGATTCAGATGGCACAAAACTATTTCCTGACCTCCGCCACCCAAATATACAACCCTAAATTCCTCAGAATGGCTGCCAGTTGTTGCTGTTGAAGCTTCATTAACATTTCTACCATGAAATCTGCTTTTAAGCAGATCTGAGACCAGCTATTAAAACATACTTCTGTCTGAAACCAGGAATTTATAAGCACCGGGTTTTATTCAAACAGAATTTTGCTTATCAGGAAAGTGCAGTGAAAGTAGAGTAGATTATTAGAGCATATTAATAGATTATTGCAAACAAATCAGCACGGAAGGAGCTTATGCAGATGCCTCTGGTCTGGATGCTGAGAGCCCCGTAACAGTGACGGCAGTGCCACGACGTGGCAGCTTTTAAGAGAAAGGACAGAAACGTCTTCCCTATTAACAGCAGCTCAGCACTGCAAGAAATTAAAAAAACGTGCACAAGAAAAATGCTATAATTTAAAAAAAATTAAAAGGGCAGCACACAGGAGAGGGAATAGTTTCAGCGTGTATTGACTGGTGGCTATGACTGGATGGCAATCCAGCAATCTGCTATTTTGCACACCTGCATTTTGCTCCAAGAATTACTTGCAGCAAAACCTGGAGTTGGGTAACAACCCAAGTCTTGGGGACAAGCCTTGGCACCCACAGCAGCTTGCCCCAGGCCGCCTCTATCCGTGCCTGGCTGTTTGAGTTCGTAAGCACAGCACTGGCCTCATCCCTAGGGAGTGAGGCAGCTCCAGCTCTGGCCCGAAGGACTTTGGGTTCCTGTCCGACCACTGCCACAGAAGGGAACCGTCTTCATTGGTGGCATTTTTTTTAAAGTTTCAAAAGAAACTAAAAAAAACCTTCTTTTCTGGTTCCTACTGAGATTCATCATTGTGGTTGCACAACAACACGACACCTTTCTTTCTTACAGAAATCAGGGCTACTGACTACTTGCTCCCTTTCAAGTGCAGGACTCCAGCAGACCCTATTTCGTGTCTACACTGACATCTGTTGCAACCTACTTTGGTTACTGAGAAGTGCCTTGACCCTTATTTTATAAATCCAGGTACAAGTTTTTCTCTCCTACCACACAAACCACTCAAGCACACAGCGGCAGATGCTTTCGTCTTGCCTGAAACGAGCTCCAAACTCGGCTCCAGCTGCTCCAGGACTTGTGCTCAGAAGCATCCACAGAGCAAATAATTAGCAAAGCCTGATACTACTTCCTGTTAAAAAAGACCCATGAAGGAAAAAAAAAAAGAAAATCTACTGTCTTCGAAAAATCCAGTATCGTATATCATCTTGTATGTTGCATCTACACATTACTAATGAAAATAACACTGCTGGCCACCTCCTGCCTTAGCCGTGTGTGTGCTGACAGTACCTCTGAAGAGCAAGTGGGCACAAAGCAGACAAAAAAACTGATAAGCAGTTGGAAAGCTGAGAAACCTGGAAAGCCGCAAGTGCCCTGAACACCAAACATAGTGCTGAGCCTAAATCAAAAAAAGTATGCATGGGTGAAACCACAGAAATGGGTTTCATTCTTTTTTCTTTAATTTAAGCCAAGTTGGTTCCCTCTGTTCATCTCTGACGTGGCCCCTAAGGGCTGCTTTTTGCACACCAGACAAAAATCCACTTTCCTTACATATTTTTTCAAGCACTATAAAACGATCTGTGAAAACAAGATTTACTGGGTTGTTTCCCGTGGAGTTCTCCGAAAGCACAGCCCACGGGCTGCTGGGGTGCTCCTAGGGATGAAAGGGACAGCAGCCCGACGCAGGAGCAACGCGGGTAGCCCCCGGCTGTGTGGCTGTCTGCCGCCAGACGCTCCAGTGGGGGGAGAGGGCGAAGAGACCCCTCGCTTGTCCTGCTGTCCCCAAAACGCTGCCGATGGCAAACCACCACTCCCCCAGTGTCCAGCTGCCCCCTGCCACGAGATGCCCGGGGACCTGTGACAGCCCCAAGCGCAGGGCACAAAAAACCTGACCGTGCGCTTCCAAACAACCCAAATTTGGCCCCAAAGCCTCAGCCATGCTGTGCCCAGTCCTGGCGTCTCTAACGTGTTTGTGTGCAAGTACTTGGTGGCTGATTTGTAATTTTACTTGCATGAACAACGCTGCTGACAATTTCCCACTTCAAAACCAACCCAAGCAGAAAATGACACAGGCTGTGCTTCCCAGAGATAACGCCTTGATTCTCAAGAAAAAAATAATAATTCACAGTGTATTTTAATTCTCCTTCTCCAAAAAAAGTTTTGTAGGACGAAAAGATACTTCTGGGTGAAAATGATCGGTTTCCTGGAGTGCTGTGACGCCAGCAGCAAGAGCCAGGAAGGGCAGGGCAGCGGCTGCTTGCAGCTCCTGCAGCGGGCAGGGGGCTGGCACCACGCGTCCCAGCGTGCTGCTGCTGCTCGGGGGCTTCTCGCCCAGTCCTCGTGCTGCCCCGGAGAGCTCGGTGGCGTCCAGCTGAAAGCAGGGGAGCTGCGACCTCAGCCAGCAGCCCCCAGCTCTCCCAGGCGAGGCACGGGGAAGGAGCAAGTGTTAGAAGGGATGTCAGGTGCTGGACTTACGGAGGAAGGCTCTGCAGACTGAGCACACCAGAAAGGCACTGATAAACAACACCCTACTTTAAAAGTTCGCCTTCACTGAGAATTAATACCTTGGGGGGGGGGGGGGGGGTCCAGACATCCAGAAAGACAAATGTGCCTTGGTTCCAGACTCCAATGTCATTCTGTAAAACGAAGCCTGCTCCAGCCCCTGCCGTGCCCACAGCACCCAAGCACAGTGACCAGAGCTGCTCCTGGGCACACCCCGAGGCAAACCAAACCCTGCTGCTGCCACAGCCCGGCGGTGGGCCCAGCTTAGGCAGTGGGCACAGCTCCCTGGGAAGGGCTGGCAGGAAGGCAGAGCTGCTCTGGGGGTCCCAGAGGGGACCCTGCAGTGCCCTGGCTGCCCCACAGCCCCAGCCATTGCTCCCGAAGCACCTCCCTGACAGGTCGACGGAAGAGAAAATGGTCTTGGCAGTGACTGCAAGGGCTTCCTGGGGCTGCTGTGGTCATCCACTGAGATCGCCCACTGAGATCCGACTGAAAACTGACTGCAGGAAAAAACACGAAGACAAAGCAGAACGAATGTGATGGCAACAGGGGGCTCTGCAGCTAACGGGGGTCTGGACAACTGCCCAGCACCGAGCATATTTAATAACAGTAATAATAATGATAAATAATAATAATGGTAACGATAACACAACAGCTCTCAGTTGTTAACCTCTAGAGTTATTTTGAAAACTGCTCTCCTTATCTAGGCGTCTTACTCTTGGCCCTTCCCAAAGCCTGGCTACAAACCAAGCCCAGGGGACGTACCTCTAACCTCCTCTAGCAGTTGTCATTGTTCCCAGTTCAAGCATCTCTGTTTTCAACTGAGCCACCCACTCGGGCATTCCCTGGCGCTGTCTCCAACAGTGAACCTCTCTCTCTCTCTCTTTCTTTGTCCCTTCCTCCTTCAGCAAAAGCCTTTCAAGGAGAAGAGGCTGGTGTTGTTCTTAAGGCAGAAACCCACCGCTAGAAAGCAAAGTGCTTCAAGGGCAGAGCTAATGCGTGCCTCTGAATGAGAAAACCCTGCTAAGAGGAACTCTGCCACAAATTAAAAGGTGCTGATTATGCCTTCCCTGTGTCAGCAGGAACCTGTCGAGTGGGCTAACACTTTGTCCTTTGTGCCCAGGCAGCGTTACAGACACAGCTGTGTAAGGACTTGCTCAAAGCACTCGCCGCACTGTATGGAAACGCAGCCCTTTGAGCCTTCGGTACAACACACTGTAAAGAAACTGGTCCTGCAAACCAAAAAAAAAAAAAAAGACGTCCTCTCTAGCAAGGGCAGAGCACTACCCTGCCTCTTACAGCCAGTTCCAAAATGCCCAACACCGTCCCCAAAGTGCTCCCAGCCCCAAAGCCTGCCCCTACGAAGCTTTTCCTCCCCTCTCCAACTTCATGCGGTGCCCTGCCCCAGACCAGCTCCTGCTGAGCCTTTCCCCACGCTGCCATCCGGCATGCCCCTCCTTTCCCTGGTGCTAAACTCCAGCATCCTCCTCAAACCCACCCAAAGCCCCCTCTCTCTGCCCCTGCCCAGGACCCATGCACCAGGCCAGCAGAGCCTCGCAGTGCCGAAGCACGGCTGGCAGCCACGCCGCAGGGCCACGTGTGCCCTTCTGGCAAGCTCGGTGACTCCATCACGGCTATTTCTTTTGCCACCTATTCGTCTGGCATGCCAGAAAGTAAAAAGAGTGACAGCAAAGCTCTCACTGAAAGCTTGCAGAAACAGAAACAAACAAGACGACACCGTGTTTGAAAGCAGGCAAGAATTTGGCATGGATTGCAGTTTTCTATCAAGATAGAGACAGATCACTTACTTGTATTTGAGCAGAGACACCCACATTTTTCTTACTTGCTCAGCCTATGGGACAACCAAAAAAAGGGAGAAGGGTTCCTTCTGCAGCTCTCATTTCACGGCTTCCCATGCCATGCTCACAGGAACTGGCTTCCCCATCCCACGGCCTCCGACCGCTGTGGTGAGGTGACTCAAAGCACACAGACGTGGCAGGCGCGGGCCGAGGAGCTTTACTGGGCACGAGTTAAAGGAGATTGCGGCCAGCCTGCAGGAACGGGCTCCTTGGTTTTAGGTTTCATACGTGTCTGAAACACAGCACGCAGGATGCAGATGTCGTGGAATCCTCAATCTTTCTAAGTAGAAAACAAGACAAAGCCACGTCTCCTTCAAAGGCTTTCTGTTTAGGTACAGTTCAGTACCAAGGCAAGCGTGGCTGAGCGCAGTAACATGCCACGGAAACCCAGAAATCCCGCTTCTCAGCCCTGAAACTCTGAGGCGGCTTCTCTGCTTGGATGGCACGGCGGCACTGCCCCAGGAGCACTCACACGTAACTTCCCCAGAAGGGTTGAATGAGGTGTCTGAAGAGCTTTCTGACCACAAAGGCATTACATCTGCTGGGAAACTGCCCGCAGAAATGACAGGGAATGTAAGGCAGCAGGGACAGAGATGGTTCAAAGACTTTCCCAAGTCCTGAAAATTTTCAGCCCTCTCTCTCCCCCTTTCTGTGGTCCCAGCTCCTCCAGCAGAGCCCTATCTTGGGAAATGATACGCTGTGTCCTTATGGGGGAAGCACGGAGTTCGTAAACCACACCAAATTGTTCAGTGTCTGAGGAGGGCTGTGAGAAATCTGGTAGATTCGGTTCAACTTACAACCACACAGCAATATACCCAGAAGAAAGTCGATCTTCTCCCAGAAGGAACAAACCAGCTAAAATAAACAAAATTTGTGCATATAAAGCACAGGAAGGACCAATAATCCCCAGACCTGTATTGCCACAGCATTTCTGCTCTGGGATTTGGCAGACTTCTCTTGCTCTGACAACTTTTAAATGCCTTAGGTGAGGACAGTTCCTTGAGCAGACATTTCTGTAGCATCCTGAGGGTCACAACTGAACATCACTGTCACACGTCACAAATTTACACGGAGATTTCCCACCTTCAACATAATCAGATTGTTTTAAAGCAAATTACTGCATGCTAACCCAAATAATTCAAGGCTGTGCTTCACTGGCACTGGCATGCAGTTTATGCTCCTTGCCTTTCATCATCTGAATCCAAATAGACATTTCTGAGGAATCAGTTTTTAGCTCTGA
Source organism: Netta rufina (assembly GCF_964035555.1). Classification (NCBI taxonomy): domain Eukaryota; kingdom Metazoa; phylum Chordata; class Aves; order Anseriformes; family Anatidae; genus Netta; species Netta rufina. Next base: position 3,433,342 of record NC_140133.1, on the reverse strand, counting down.
CTTTTTGTTGTTCTCTAAAGCACTTCCAAAGGCCAACTGTTGTAGGAGTATCAGTCCTAAAACTAACTCACCAAGCAGAGCTACAGTACACGCTCATCCTGAAGATCCACAAATGCAGGTAGGTATGAAATTCATTGAAATTGATGGTACTTGTCTGGCCACTGAGTATTTTATTATTCTCTTCAGGAAAGGATAAGATTTCAGTGTTGATTTCTAACCTTTTCCAGTGCTTCTCTGTTTCTACAAGCTCATTTCAGTACCGTCACCCTATCTCTCATTACAGTGCTGTTTTTATTTCCAACAGTGAATCCAGGTGCCCGTGCAATGCCACTTGAGACCTCTTCCTCTGGGACATTTCACACCTGATGACACAGCCAGGGATTCCTCCACAACTGCTTTAAAGAAACCATCAGAATTAGCTTTTCAACAGACTTTATCACTCATCACATCAAAATACTTCTCATCCCACTCTCCCCTGGCCTGACAGGGCACTACAGCACCGCACTCATTTTGCTTTCTGTACGTAAGTTAAGAAAACCTCACTGCCCAGACCCAAATTTGACCAGCAAGAATGAGCACTCAGGGAGAGTGCAGCACAGCTGGGCACAGCGTCTCCTCCCACAGACACCTATCCGGTACTGACTATAGACATGATTCTCACAGGTAAGTGTTTGCTCTGCTTTTATATTTACATTTCATAAATTATATTTCTATACGTCAGGAGAAAATTTTCAAATGACAGAAATAAGGAGCTGCATATATAATTCTTTATTACGGCACTTCTCCAGGTAGGGGCGTACAACAAATCCCTGCTGCTATCTTCACTCTCACTATGTGACAAGGAAAAGAAGAGGCAGAAGCACAAGCATATCTCAGACATACAGCTGCTGGGAAGTCCTTACACACAGCCCCACAGTGGGGAAAGGAAAAGAGGAGACAACAGAACCCACCAGGCACTCATTGATAGTTTGGGGCTTTTTCTGTCGCTCTGAATACAACTGGCCGTCATCCCGTCTGCAGCCAGCTCAACGCCAGGGCTCTTCAAGGACTGTCTGGGTATTTCACATGCACACCACAGCAGAAGGACAATATCTGCCGGGGTGTAACAGAATCGAGTCGACTCACAGCAGACAGAAACTTTAAACTACTTTCCAGGACAAGTAAGCTGAATCTATCATTAACCACGTGGAAGGCCGTTTTTCACTAGCAGAAAAGCAGTAGTTTTATAGCGGCTGCCAAGCCAACCCTCCCCGAAGAGGAGACCAAGGGAGAAAACCAGCGGGGAAAAGGGAGCAGGGCTGGTTCCTGACACCGGCGATTAAAAGAGGCTGCAGGAATGGAAGTAGTGACCAGAGAAACCATGCTGAGAATAGCCATAAACAGAATAAAAATATGCTTGCTTAAAAGGAAAATAAGAAAGAAACCAAAGCAAGGCACCACAGAGTACATTCCCCTGTCAGAAATAACAATAGGCATGATAAAACCCAAACACAAAAATATTTTCTTTTCCTGTATGAAACAGGATGCGGTATCGCAGTTCGCAGTTGCTTACCTTGGTCTTCTGAAGTTACCAGCAACACGAAAACCACGTTGCTGTCCTTTTAATCCCAGCCCCGTCCCGTTGCATACGTGGGGGCAGCGAGGAAGCTGCAGGACCCTGCCCGGTGCCGACCTCCCCTCCTGCAGGGGCCCAGCCAAACCTCCCCGCAGGACGGCCCCGGCCTCAGCCTCCAGCCCCGCAGCTCCTAACCACGCAGCGGCGTTATCCAAGCACTGCCCATGGGCAACAAACTCCAAATGCAATCAGATCTCGGCTAGCAAACTGCTGGGTGAATTGAACTTGGATGCTGCTGGAGTTCAGGTGGAGGCTGGTGGGTTCTTTGGTTTGTGTGGGGGGCTTTTCTAGGCAGTCGTGTTCTCTGGTGTGGCTTATTTCAAGTACCTTAGCTTCTAGCTCTGATTTCTGTTCCTGCATCTGTAACCCTGCCACCTGGGCTATTACAACCATAGCACACCGAATGACCTGACTGATGCAACAGGAAAATGGGTACTTCTCAGCCTTAGCTAAGCAGTGACCATTAAGCTCTTTGCCACTCTTTTGGGACAAATGTGTCCTCAGATAATTCTTTACAATTCTACTTACATTGTATGCCTCCAGGGAGTATCACTCACCCTTGCTTTTGTCTCCATAGCTGGTGACAAAGGTGGCTGCTCGTAACTTCTGCAGTGTGACAGCATTTCCACCGCATTTCAGAATCTGTACGCATCTTACCAGGTCTGATTTCCAACTTTTGGCCATGCAATTTTAAAGTTAAATTCCTGTAAGGAATACAGGAAACAGCTTTTCCATTTTAAAAATGTTTAATTTTTAACACAAGTGTTGGAGACTACTCAGTCAATTCTCAAGCCTGGCCACAGTTTTGCAAAATCTACACTCAGGCATATAGAAAGTAACATGGCAGGATAAATCTCCACGGCTGGAAGGCAGTATTATGAACTTCTTGTGATTTATCAAAGCAAAAAGGAAAGGCTAATACAAACTCTCTCTTCTCAAGGAAGTATTTGCCTGACTTTTCCCTCTGAATGGCTTAATTGAATTACTCTAGGCCAAAAGGATAGGCACAGTAACTTTCTGTGACACCAACATCAAAGGAAAAAGAAGAAAAAAACCTGACTCTTCCATCTAGTGAAGAAAGCAGGTTAACTGATGTAAAGTTTGCAGCATAAAGAGTGACAAAGGCAAGGAGAGGCAACCCGGGGCAGATGTCAGCTAGAGTGACACTGCATGGGACAAAAGCCCTACCAGGGACAGCACACGCCGGGGACTTCAGGCAGGCAGCAGGGATGGCAAGCAACATCCCTCCACAACACAGAAGGAGGCAAGAAGTGAAGAGCAGCCAGGCTCATCTCTTCAGTGCGCACAAGTCTTGTTTTTCTCTCCTGAACCATGACACAAGGTGTGTAAATTCAGTACTAGATTTCAGACTTAATTCCTGTAGCAGGCGAGGTCCAGATGGCCCAGTTCAGCTCAAGGCATTGCAGGGGCCCACTTCAGGCGGGGAACGGACAACTGGATTTTTGTTCATGTATTTCATTGCAAGTATAATGAAACACATAAGTCATTAATTCATAACGCCTCATTCCACTTCTTCTCTTCTGCAAGAAGATGGAAGATAATGCTCTCCTCTCCCCAGTTTATTCCCAATCCCATACTACAATAATATTCCCTCACACCACCACTGCGATCTGCAGCAGCATTTCAGCTTACCTTTCCCTGCCCCTTCCTCTTTCACAGTCCCAAACACACTTCTCATCCCACCTTTTTCTGGCTGTTAGCTCATTCTAGCTCCAGTCTCCAGCGTTAGCCTGGCTGTTTTTTATACAGCCCTGGGATGGTTGCCCTGGGACCCCCAGTCCCTCGGAGGTACTGCCCCACACACCACTGCCTTTGGCTCCCGTCCGCAGCGCCAGGTGTTGGCTGGAAGGTCACCAAGGGTGAAGCACAGGACGTAGCTGCAATTCCAAGTTCATTTTCACCACGGATTTCCTAAGCTAAAGCTACCGTTTCATCATTCTGCCCATCTCCGAGCCCGCACTGATCCCAGGTGCCTAGAGCACGGCCCCTCTCCTGGCAGGAGGTGCTGACCCCTGACAGAGGAAGGCGGGCAGAGCAACCCAGCGCTCCCGAGACCTTACCAGATGAACACAGAGCATGCTTCTCCTTGACAGCTAACAGGTTTTTCGTTATGATGAAAGAGTCCTGATTTACAATTACACTGATCATGCAAATCAAAGAGCAGATTTCAAGTTAATAACACTCCCAGGACTTCACACCTGTCCTGCCTGAACACAGGAGACGCAACGCCAGAGCAATCCATCACTGTACAAATCTGAAGAGATTTTACACAGGTTAGACACAAACAAATTATCCCAGCCAAAGCATTTCGGTTTGTTCCTCTCAGATTACCTGCATCTGTGTGATTTACTGTCTCGGGGATTCTCTTCCTAGAACAAAGAGAAAGATGGCAGATCTGCAGCTCCCAGCACTATTTATACAGTGGGAAGGAAAAACAGAGGGAGAAGTGTTACACTGCCCACCCTCCAGTGATTTACAAGACTAATACAGAAGCTCGAGAACAGCCAGACACTACTCACTACCATCAAGACTCCAGCCTTCTTTTAACACTGTGCCACCGAAAAGGGCTTCACGTATTTCTTCAGAGACTATAATCTTACTACATTTTTTACTAATGACAAAAGCACCATGCAGGACTCTTTCACACTGCTCTGCTGATGTGCTTGTGAATCTTTTTAATGGCACACACTACAATGAGCAAACTCTCATTTAGCCAATAAGGAGAGTAAAAATTATCCTTTGCTTAAGATTTAATGACAGCGTAATGCATCTCCAACAGTGTCCCAATTAACTGGCTTTTTTTTTTTAATCCTGAAATGTTTTATTGGTTTTAGTAAACCAATAATTATCTTCTGCTCATTCAGAAGCCTATTTAGGTACTAAATAAAAGTTGGTAAAACAGAGCTCAGGTTTTTGCTAGAGAACTATGCTTTACCAGGCAGGGCTAGCTCTTCTCCATTAGCATAAGGTGTGGCCACTTTGTGCTAAAGAATTTAAGAAATGTCAGCCTCATTACTGAAAAGCGTAAAGAGCATTCTTAAACTGATATGCTATTTTGGTAGCAGATCTGCTCACTGCAAAATACAGAACAATTTCACAGTAATGTATGTCCAGTAGTTCATGAGAGTCATTAAAGGAGAACATTTTTCAGCTCTTACTGCTGCTTGGTAACTCTATTTGAAATATACTACCTTTACAGAAAACGACAGGGTCGTGGAGTCTTTGAGGTACCTCAAACAAAGTCATCATACTTGGCTGCTACACATTTGACAGCTAAAACACTTAGGTAGCCCTTTGAGATTGAGTACTAAATAAGGGCATTGCCCTCACAGGTACTACTGGAGCAAATGTATCTGAGCCAGACTTTACCTAACCCTTAAGAAGCAGTGCAGCCACCACTGTGGAAGCCTCGGAGAGGTCCAGCCACCGGGGTCCGGGATGTCACCTTTTGGAGACTCTGGGCAGCCCTCAATGGTGACCAAAGGTCCAGGCTCCACTGCCTCGATTTCTCAGCCAGTGGGATCAGCAAACCTCTAGCCATGTCTGCAAATGCTGCAGCTCCCTCCCCTGTTTGCGGGAAGACAACTCTTGCACAGAAGACCTGTTGGTTGTGTGAACATTTTGTTCATTAGTATCTCATAAGAAATGTTTCATTGTGGCTGCTTTAGGCCTCCATGGGGACTTTAACCAGAATAAACATACTGATATACTGATCCATCAGCTGGCAAGCCCCCAGGAGCAGAGGTGTCTTTTCTTCAGGGCTCGCCACAGGCTGGCCTGCCCCCACTGCTGAACTGCTTGCTCATTTTGTACAGCAGAGCCTGATTTTTCTCAGTTCCTACCCAACGACACATGACAAGATAAACAACATTAGGCGCGCCTATCTCACCTCAGGTACACTGAGAAACCCTCAATGTACACATGGAAGCAAAGTGGTTGATAAGGCACCGCTTCCCGCAACAAGGCTCATCCCAAACCCCCACTGAACTGACGCAGCGGCACTCCTGCAGCAAATACAAGAGATTAGAGAAAGCAGCCCTTACCACCACCACGCAGCCTCAGGCTCTGCACTCTGCTTCCACCAGAGGCCAGCCCCGCAGACACAGACTACTCCGAAGGCACGTTGCACCAGGCACTCCTGATGTCAAGCTCAACACTGCTCCCCTTTCCAAGGAGGTACGCAAGCGGATCCTGCACTTTCCAAATGGAGCAACTGAGCGTAAAGTGTTACTTTGCTTGCACTTGCATCTTCTTGGCCTAAATAAGTGCTTTTTTACACCATGACCTACTGTCTCTAAGGATTCGAGCACAAGCAGGATTAAGAACCCAGAGAGGTTAAAGGTGTTCCACCAAAACAAGGCAGGGATAAATAAATTGGAAGAGAGTGAAAGCCACTGAACTGGCTCCAGTATTTTGGATCCCAGAGCAGACAGGATAGTATAAAGCACCCTTTATATTTATCTCACCCTGGCAAGCACCAAAGAAAGTTAACACCAACTCAAAGGCCTGTAACATGGACTACAGAAAAAAGCTACAGTAAAAAGATCTATTGTTGGTTTTCCCAACAAAACTCTAGTTAATTTACTGTATCTGTAGCAACCATTTCATTTCTCCTGTTATTTATAACCACATTTTCATCAAATCCATAGCTACAAGCCATAAGGACATGCTGTAAATCACAAACACTAAAATCATTGTGACTTACTGCTAAATCTTTGTTCTAAAGAAAAAGCACATCATAAATGATCTCAAATTGGATTACAGCTGTGCTAGTAATGATTTTAAAGAAATATACATGTATATACATGTTGCAATTTCAGAATCAGAGCATTACCACAAATGTGTATTCAAATTAATACCACAGAAACAATTTACATTTTCTCTTGCTTACTGCTAGTCTTCAATGCTGAAATAAACTAAGAAAGAGTCTGGTCTATCATTACAAGAAATGTAACTGGCAACTACCATTTTCATATATAAGCGTATAGATGTTAAGGATAATTATAAACTATGTTAGTTGCTCAGGATATGTCTAAACAGTTGTGTTTAAAATTATATTGCATAAAGTAGCATTTATTGTATGGCAGTCATTGTTTCAATAATTAGTGGTTTTCATGAAATTTCTGCCTCATTATTCCATATTGTCCTTTTATTGATGGAGAACACTCAATGTGTGCAATGTATGCTTGCTGGCAAAGCTGCATTATTAAGGAGAGAGGATGCCTGGAAACAATGGACTGACTTGAGAATAAAATTGATTACAGAAACTCAGAAGCTGTTAAGAAAAATACAGAGTTTTTTGTTGTTGTTGTTGTTTGTTTTTTTCAAATTTTCTTCTACTATGAAAAAAGATAATTGCAAGTTTAGTTCAGGTAATGAATGACTTGCAATGAGTTTATAATTCTGATCTCTTATATTCCTCAACAGTCAAAGTATGATTTATTTATATCGTCACAGTTGTATCAATTCCTTAGGAGGGGTTATGGGTAAATGTCTTTTGTTGCTGTTGTGTTGTTTCTTAATCAGCTGTATTATCTTCTATAGGCTCCGGTTAGCCTAAACTGCTGCAAATATCACATCACAAGGAAAAACACCTTTGAATGAGCCACGTTTTAGAACCATAATTTCACACCTAAGGTGAACAAACAAGCCAGCATCAAGCAATAGACAGTAACATATACTGTACCCCTTCAAATGCCACACCTCTCCAAATTCCACACCTTCTGCTTCCTTAGAGGCACACTGCTCAGCATCAGCGAGACCTCAAAATCCCTTCACAGAACAGCAGTAATAATAAGAAAGAGGAAACAGCCCACAGGGAACTGCAATGACGCCCGATGATGGCCTGGCATTTGCTCCAGCGCAGCCTGCTCCCCCAGCCCCAGAAGCAGAGGAGGCCGGCCTGCGGCACGGCTGCTCACCCAGCACTGCCCAGTGCCACCAGAGGTCTGTGTGGAAAAAAAAAAAAAACACATGAAAAACACGTTTCTTGTCACCAAAGCTTGTAAATAAACTGGGGCCAACTAGAGAAGCCCAGAGATCAGGCTTCACCCCCCGTCTCCAAATCCAGCCTCCATAAACTCACGCCCACTGCACTGACGACGTCCTTCCACCTCCTGTGCTAGGCAGGGACAATTCTCTCTGCAGAAAGCCAAGAAGGAAGGGGACAGCCACCAAGAAGAGTCCCACGGGTTAAATGGACATGGTTGGCTCTCCTGTCAGAGCTCCCTTACCCGAGCTGCCCGCAGTCCCGCAGCCACGGCAGACCTCATGGTGACGAACCACCAGTTCCACACTCGTTCAGCTGAAGCCATGCTCCAGGATGGAAAAGCTCTGGGAGGGTACTGGTATGGGCTGGGACAGAGGAAAGACCATCACCACCAAGCAAAATAATTGGTTTGAGGTGGTTTTTAATTTAAGAGCTCATTTGCACTAATGATCACGAAGAGCTTGAACCACCTATCCTGCATTTTGTTCATTGAAGGACGCATGGTCACTGACAAAGCAACTGGAAAAAAATAGAGACAAACGGAAAAAATCCCAGTTAATGTCTCTGATTTTCCAGTCACAGATGAGAGGGGATTTATGCCCATCCTCTAAACCACAGTGCTTCAGAAAGAAAACAAAGAGGGCATCCAGGGCTCTGCCATATTCTTCAGGTCAGTGTGATCTGCGGAAGGCTCCTTACCAAGGGTCACTGAGGGCGATTTCCCAACTGACTGTTCAGAGATGCTGTAGCCATATTTTCTCCTCACCACAAACAGCCACCTGTGGCTCTCCCGCTGCACAAAAGGGCACGGTGACTTTGCTTTTCTCCTAACTTACAGGCTCTTCTTCCCTACAGCGCAGGTCTGACAAACACAAAGGGCTTTCCTTCCTCCCCTCTCCTCTAACACCAGGGTTTTGCTTGTTTTCCAGGACAGAGCCTGAAGGCCCACCCTGACCCCACGGCATCAGCCTACACCACGAGCCAGCCCTGAGGCAGCTGCAGCCCCGCACTGCTCCTCACCCAGACAGCTGCCTCTGGGATCATCTCCTGATGTGGGCCCCAACCATCACGGCCTGCAGCTTCGGGACAGAGCTCTCCGTGGCAGTGCACAAATCCCAGGACAAATTCACTCTCTGGAGTTAACCCTTTTGGGCATCTCCGCCTCCAGGTATAAAACGGGAAAAGTAATACGGCTTCACCCAAGGTAAGCATTATGGAAATAAACACAACAGGCTTATCTTAAGAGAATGGCACGGAGCACAAGATCTACAATAGAGAAAAACTAAATTCATCTACCGTCTCCTGGAACAAGGATACGGATTGGAAAAGGAAAAGAGAAGTGTGACTGACTTAGGTGTGACACACACACACTGTTAGCGAACAGTTATATTCATCTACCCTAACAAGTGGTAATTAGTAGATTTCAATACGTGCTTTGGTAAACTTAGAATTCTTTAAATATCTAAAACCACTAAATAATATCAGAATTTTAGCATGCGTAGTACACACATGTACTTCTCAAAGTAAGTGACCCAGCCCCAGAGGTTCCCCAGATACTTCAGTTCAGTGCCTTCATTTGGCGACAGAACTGCAGCGGCCAGAATCACAGAATCATTAAGGTTGGAAAGACCTCCAAGATCGTCTCGTTAGGTTACAGCTAAAACAAGAAATTCATTCTAACTGTGAAAACTACATAAAGGTGTGTTGTTTTGTGTTGTTTTTTTTTTTTTTGTTTGTTTGTTTGTTTTGTTTTGTTTTGTTTTTTTTAATATCAACTTTTCAATTCCATTTATCACATTCTAAAGTGCATTATAAGCTTGTGCTTCTCCTTCTTTAAGGATTACATACTTTTTATTTCATAACATTTCAGAATTACAAATATAAAAGCTATAGGCATAACACTAAGTTAGCTTCTGTGAATACAGAACTTAAATTGGAATTATATTTAAGGGCATAAAATCCCAATTAATTCAGTGATATGTTGGAGACAAATTATAACATTGAATTAAAATTACCGGGTTTTGGCTTTTGGAAAAAAATATAATTTTTAAACATTTAAAAAAAAATCACCTGAAAGGCCAATTGCAGGACTCATAAACATCTGCATATGAAGTAACAAGGCTGCCAAATCAAGTAGCTTTGGTGTTCAAAGAGGATGCAAAGGAGTCGATTAATCCCCACCATCTGGCCTTCAAGGCCAGGGAACAGTGGGGGCAGGAGCTCTGCTCTCCCCAGGGAGGCATCCTGCCTCGCGAGACCGTCACCATTATCAGTTACACCACACCACAGGCGTTCCAGGACATTTCACAGATGGGTAAAAGGCTAGAAGCCCTGCCCTTGGGAATGAAAACCTACTAGGACAGGGAAAAGCCATACAAGAAGGACTGTCATAAGCCTTTTTCAGCATGCCCCAACACACTGCACACACATTGCAACCCAACCCCGTGGCCCATTTGCAGCAGTAAGCGCAGAGGCATGGTGAGGACACTTGTTCCTACCTTGGCTGACTCATTGTGCAATACTTAAAGAGCTTGTGCTGTGCTGGGAAGCAAGAAATGGATCCACACACAAGGACTTGACCCCGCAGTCCTCCTTGTGATCAGCAGTCAGCAGTGACAACAGGGAGAATGTGGAGCAAAGGGGTCGAGAAATTTATTCTAGCTTGGACTGAAGATCCATTTCTGTCCCCACTGTGACTGATTTTTCTCCCCTTTTTTGAGGGAGGAAGGAGACCACAGGGTTGGGAGCTCTGGAATAAGCAGACGATGCTTTGGAAACACTCAGTCCCGGTGTTAAGCAGTAATGGCTACAAGCTTTAACAGGATATCAGACTCAGAGGACTGTGAAGGAAGGTCAGCCTGTGACTAGCAGAATGGCAAAGTAGGTAAGAACCTATCTAATCTTAACCGATGACCTTTATTTTCCTTTGCAAGATGACTGTAAAAATTGAGTATTTCAATTTGCACTTCACACCATTTTACAGAGATGCAGGCAGTCACCCCAACGTGGTACCACCTACTGAGCAGTAAATGTTTTTTCTTCCATTCCATTTTCATTAGGTCCAAACCCATATCCTATCTAAATTTGCATCATACGATGGGTATTACCAATAAGAGCTCCAGAAGTCAGCAAGCGACAGGAAGAAACACAGGCAAAGATTTGCCACCAAGAAAAGCAACCAGCTTCCTCCCCCCTCGGATGCTGACTCCAAGCAGGACAGAGCACCAGCAAAACTTGGATTCATTCGAAAATTCACTCAGAGTATGGGTGCCTTCGTCACTGCAGCTTAACATATCACTGCCTCCTCGGAAAGCCTGCCATCGCTGCCTGGGTGATCACAGAGAACAGGCAACCTCAAACTGACACGTTTTTATCTCAAAATTGGGGCAGGCTAGCAGCTCACCCGTTCACCACTGTGAAACTACAGAGAGGTGGTAACATACAAAGGCAGCATTAATCTATTTTCTCACTTGACTCCGAGGTTAAAATTGGAAAGAAAATTCATTCCTAGAGATTTCTGAAATGTTCTGTTTTCTAATAAAGATTAAACGTTTCTTCTATGAACTGAGCAGAGGCAAGTCTCACTAAGCAGAAGTAAAACTCTCTTATAAACAGCACTCATCCACAACCAAAAGACCTTGCGTATATCACATAACCATTTGCATCAATTTCTTAGATGAACAAACTTTCAAGGTTATTCTTATGTTAGGAAATATGCCTCAAACAAGAATGAGTTCATTATCTACACATGAGCGTAACATACCATTCATAAGGTCACAAATCTATTTTATATGGGCATTCACCTCCTTTCTCACAAGCTTTCTACAGCAGAATAAATTTGTGAGCTGGATCACTCCTGTCATTACTGTAGCTTAAATGTACATACATCCATACACATATGCACACATCCTCATTCCCCTCAGTCTGACTCCCAAACTTCTTCCAACATGCAGTTCACTTCAACACAGCTCTCAGGACTGGATCCCCACCTTGCAAACATTTATTGTATAGCATAAAACCACAAACCTGGAAATCTATGAAACTATGGAAAAGGACTGCCAAAGTTTGAATTAGCTTGCCTTTGTTTGTTTATTTTTACAGAGCACATAATGAATTTTTCTTTTGTCTTTTAACGCAGAGATAGAAATAGGTTAGTATTCACTATTGATAATTATCTCAAAAAGCTAAGCTTGTGTTTCTGCACAAGGCTTTCAGAGCCACACAGACAAATCACAGCAGCTAGCATCAGTGCCATTTCACAATGCCATATTTTGCAGAAGCTATTTATTCTTTGCTTTGTCCTTAACAATGCTTTAAACCAATTGCTGATTTGTCTGGATAATTAACATCCCAAATCCAATTCTTCACAGATGAATTGGAGCGAGTTTGAGTACCAGAGAATGCAGCTATTCATCAGCAGACAGTCCTCACTGGATGGAAAATGGCTTAAATTTTACTGCACATTGAAGATGATGCAATTACCAAGCTTGAAAGCAATGTAATCTATACCACCAAAGAAAGTATTCATAGTGGAATGATCAGAGGAGGATAAACAAGAAAGCAATATTTTATCATTGCAAGAAACAAATACTGACTTGCAAAACCCAATTGCCTACATTGTGCATCACTGTGTTGAGGAACAGTAAGTAGTGAGGTAGAAAACTCAATATGAATGAAGCTCAATTGTCCAGGGATCAATGAAAACATGAAATCTGCTACCCTTAGGTTGCCATTGTTAGCCCATTCACTCATTCAATCTAATTTTTACTATTATTACAACTAAACCTGTGGCAAAGTTATGTTTAATTCAACTCTGCAAAAGATGCATCTGAACTTTTCCTCCATGATGACTTCCCTAGTCAAAATTTGGCCCAGAAGCTCTGCAGATCTGGCAGGGTGGAACTCATTTTGGGCTAACATTCTGCAATTTGCAGACAGCTGCCCTGTAATAACTTCTGGCTGCAATAGCAGCTATTGCCCGCTGAGCACCCTGCGCCCTGACACACAGCCAAAGACCACACTTACCTTTCAGATCCCGAACATCGTCCCAACCACAGTGTGCATTCCTGCCATTCCCTTTAAGTACTCCCAAATGGTGAGCAAGTCCAGAGTTTAACTGGTTTAACTGATAAGAGTCCAGCAAGCATGGACTGGAAAGTTAATCTCTAGCCAATCACACCCAGAGCACAATGCACAAACATCTTTCCAAGAAAATAATCTTCTGTGTCCATGGAACTTCTTTTTGTCCATGGAACTGTGAATTTTGATGCATAAACACTGCACAAGTTACACAAGGATGAAAACATTACCTGCTTTAAATGTAGGTTTTCACCATGAACAATACCATGGAGACAACAGGATGTAGTAAAAAAATAAAAAAAAGAAAAAGAAAGAAAAAAAAGTTGCAGTGAATGAAATTGAGGTCAATGATAAAAGCACATTATACAATTTCCCTCTGTTTATTCCATTTGACAACTCAGCCAACAGGTAAATAAATGCCAGCCACCACTGTTTTCAGCAGAAAAAATCATCTGCAAAAAGCTCCCAACACACAGAGCTTCATTTTTTATTTTTTTTAATGCTTTTCCTCTGACATTTTTTTTCTTTAAAGTCAATAGACATCTTTCTCCCCACCTGACCGCATTTTTACCCAAACCACACAGTGTATGACATTGCCTTCTGACACCACAGACTTCACCCCTTCTCTCTGGGCATGGTTCAAACTGTCAGCAGACACACACAGTCTGAGACTTGCATGTCCCTCTAGATCTAAATAAGTGGCTTAGAGATAAGTCCATTTCACGTTAATTTAATAAACACATTCCCATACTATTTGAGAGAACTCTTTAGTTCATTCCTAACTGTAAAGGGATAAAGGATGAGGATTTACCCTACTTTGAAATATTCTCTTACTCTTCCCTCACCCTACCTCAAACATAAAAATGCACATTCATCCCAGCTGCTGGGCTTCGGGTACACAACACACACATGAGTGCAAGAATACCTTAGGAAGTATTGGTTAGGTAATCTCACTGTCAGCTGACTACTTCAGGACTCCAGACTGCCAGACTGCATTTCTACATTTTAAAAACAATAACAAAAGAAAGGTAATGAAACATTTCCATCAGAAAACTCTGCTAAGAACAGGTACAAGAGACTGCTGCTCAGAAAATGCACGGGGCAGAAATTACTTATTCTCCCATAAAAGAGCAATCTTTCAAATCAAGGTTATAGATATGCTCTTAAAATTCTTTATTTCAAGAATACTCTAGATACGGCTACACTTGAATTTTGTGAACGTTTTGTCTTTCTCAGTTGCAAAGGTGACAGCATTTAATCTAATCAGTGATGCCCCTGCCTTGATCTATCCATTCTGGAAATGATTGCCAATGAGATTATTGTAAAAGCAGGAAGACGTGAAAGTTACAGCTTATACAGTAATGTACCTGGCATTAATTTTTACTTTAAAGTTAAAAAACACATATAACTCCACTTTCCTGGTTATATGAGAAATTGGGAGAAAACATTCCCACATTAATGGGAATATCTGCCTTTCTTCTCTTGACATTTTAAAGTTACCTTGCTAAGCATGAGTGCAGAGGGACTTGGGGACCACTCAGGGCTTACACCTATACGCTGTTTTTAATTTCCCATGAACACTGGTGATAATAGTGTAGTTTGAACAATTTTAAACAAAGTGAAAAAAAAATACACATTCCAAATATAGATAATCATCTCCTGAAGCAGAGAAGAAACTAATTAGAAACATGAAGTCCAGTGATGAGAAAAGAATTAATTACTGAGGATTACTTTCACCAAATGACAATCTACAAAATCCCAGCAGAATAGCCAAAGGCATGAAATAAAGCTGCTTCCAAAACAAATCTCACCCTCCCAGAAACATGGGCACTTGTGGTGGCACTGCTAGAGGGGGAAGTGTTTGTGTCTCTTCCCCATTTGTGCCCTGCTTTTCCCAAGTGTGCAGAGACACCAACCATAAAGGCAGCCCTAATAACACCGCCCTGCCGCTAAGCATCACCCACGGAGATGTCCCTGAGCACCAAACCCTGCCTCTCTCAGGCTGGCTCAGCGGCCAAGCAGCCTCAAGGAGAGCGGTGCCCATCCAGGCGGTGCCCTGCGGCCTCGCGCCTCTCCCACCATGGCGCACCGCCGCGGCCCAGCCCCTCTCTCACCTTGCTACTGAGACCTCTGCGTCCTGCTCCGTGGTTGTACAGCCGTACTGCACGTCCGTGCTCAGGTGGAAGGCTTCCCTGAGAACTGTTAACACAGCCGCAGTCACCCTGAGCTTCTGTGGTGGATCTGGCCAGGGCAGAGGGCAGACGCGGCAGGCCGCACCTGAGTCCTGCAGACCTCGCCCTGGGTCCAAGTGAAAGCTTTCAAGGCTGAGCGAGGAAATGGCGAGACACGGAGCCATCCCTGGGACTGCTCACAGGACGACAATTACAGCATGGGCCATGCTAACACCCCGCCCGCAGTTTTCAAAGCGGTGACTACAAACATGGTTGAGAAATAAACCAGGGGCCAGAGCCCCACAGAAAGTAAGCTGTGGACTTTTGCAAGCATTGCCCCAAAAAGACAACAAAATACTCATACTTAATCTTCAAAACTTCCGCTATTCTTAGGAACCCAGCTCCGAGGAGGGCTGCAGGCTGTGACGAAAGACACAAATACTGATTCCTGAAAGTCCACTCAGAGCCCTTCCACACCTCACCTGCTGCAAAGCACAGCTAACGCAAACGCAGCAGCAAGCATAGTTAGAAACTCAAGCTGCAGTGTTAACACCAGGCAGAAAACACTCTCCAGTACTCTCTTACCCAACTAAAACCCACCAGCTGTCAGAAATGTTCAGTCTTTCTCCATGTCGCAGTCCTCCATGACCTAAATATTCACTGATTAGTACTTCTGTGTGTTTAACTCTTTAAGGGCCCAATCCTACCAAGAACTGAACCTCCTGCTTGGCATCTCTCAATCCAGACTGCTTAAAATAACCAGAAGACCACTATGCTACTCCTTTTTTTAGGGAAACAACACCTTGCGGGATCAGGCTGTAAACTCCCTTAAGTCTTCTGTGTCTTGCATCTCTTTCCACGTTAGTGGCAATTGCCGTTCGCCCTGCTTCTCTTGACATTTCCAGAAACGTACATTTCCACAAACAACACCCAACATGCAACAGCAGAAAGAAATAGAAAGTCCCGTGTTAGAGGGCAGAATTTAACACAGGTGCAAGATGCTGACAGTGGCTCTAAAGATGGAATTTTCTACTACACGTAACCTCATCTCGCTGTCCTGCCAAAACGAGGAGTCCTCCTGTCCTGCCCCCTCCACCACAAGCACTGCATTATTCTCAGGTATAAAGTTATTTCAGGTCAATAAAATGACCCAGCTGCGGATTAATTCAGCTCAAGTGGAACTGGGCCCTGAGCCTTTTCCTACCTCGCCACAGCACAGTGCAGCTGCTCGGGCAGAGCCCCAGCTCGCAGCACCACCACCGGCCAGCATGCAGAAACCCTGCATGTCAATCACTGTTGTCTAATGGCATGGAAAAATATTGAGAATTTTGTTGTTGTTGTTCAATAACATACTTTCAGTGAGAACCGTAAGTATTGAAAAACATTGTAAAATTAGTTTTGTTCCTTGTATTTGCTTTTTAAGTTACATCTACAAACAAAATAACCGGTTTCATCTTTCTGCCTTTTCAGACCATGGCATTTTGGCCATCTGTTTGTAGAATTTAACCCATGTTAAAACCGACTAGTTGTTGCTAAACCAAAGAGGTTGAGACGTACAGTTCCTTCAGTGGACCGTTTATTCCAAACTTATCACTTTGTGGGTGGCTTCTATTTGTTTTAATGCCACATCTGTATTTTTAGTAGGAACAAAACAAACCAATTCCATGTTTAAGTGAAGATACTCCATCTGGGTTTCCCATTGGAACATACAGATGTAGAAACTTTTTTTTTTTTTTTCTAAACAAAAGATCAACAGTTCTGTAAAAACAGGATTGAATTTTAACAATGAATTCACCCACTATGTTGGGTTTGCTGATTTTGGTGTAGGGTGTGAGATGCATCCTATAACTTGGAAAGAATTTTTGGACCTTGGACAAGTTTCTTTGTGGCAGTCCATGCACCAGCACTGCCCATGTGTTAGGGAAAGACCAAGGAGAAGGATTACATTGCAAGCTAGCACACAGGGCAAACATAGGTTGTTCCTAGAAAGATACCAAAAAACACATGATCCTGTTCTGTACCTGAGAAGCCCGAAAGCAAGCCTTTGCTTACTCCACTTAAAATGGGCAAAAATAATAGAAAACAACCATACAAATACGTTGGTTTGAGGTGAGTGTTAATGGGCTCTTAAACCAATACTGGTAACTTGACATGGAGTAAAAAGCATCATTTCAATCTCCAGGAGCCTGAAATACCAGGAATGCTGCAATGACACATAGGCTGTCAATCTGCCCTACCCCACTGGACCTTCAGATATCCACAGGGATTTCTTTTGGTTTGGATTTCCTTACAGAACCACGCTTGGCTCAAACCCTGGGCATACAAGAGAGTAACTTATTCCTAAAACCCAGACAATGATCCTCCTGGTTCACTCAGATAATAATTCAATTGACACAATTGCCAGGTTTAACTCCAGTATTTCTAGGTACACAAAGCAGAGAAGATGCAAAGGGAGTGATGGGAGCAGCTGAGATCTGTTAGATGTTTCTGGTCTTTTTTTTTTTTTTTTTTTTTAATGCTATTCCCAAATTCATGACTTTCAAGTTTTTGCCTCTAGCACTTACGGTATGTTTCCTAACTTTAAGGCTCTTGAAAGCAAGTTATGTAACCACAAAAGTCTGTATAACCCAACTCCATGAGACTCTTGCTCTTACTTGTTCTCCTCGCTGATTTATCTCATTGTTTTGAGCCTCTGGCTCAAATGAAATCTTTTCTCAGATACTCAAGATGAATTTCCAAAGGACTGGATTTGCTGCACAGTTGCTATATGCAAAGTGATACCATCAGGTAACATGAACAAGAAGGGGAAATAGGCAGCGTCACGTAGACATGCGGCTCTTCAAAGGGCACCATTCTCCCTCCCCAGCTCCAGATAATTCCTGTTAAACATTACTTGAAACTTCAGCCCCAGCGTTAGACAGGACTCAGCACTCTTTCAAATAATAATAATAAAAAGCCATTATATCATTCATCTGGCAGCAAATAAAACTTCAGATTGATGGGAGTGGAGGGGAAAACCTGCAGAACTTCATTTTCTCGTGTCAGGAAGGTACAGCAATATGACAAGGACAAAAGTCTCTGTCACGTTGCATTTGCTTTTCGTTGACGTAATACTGAAACACACTCACAACTCTGCCACAAGAGCAACTAAACCCATATGTTCGAGGAAGATGTCAAAGGCAGTATGCTTCTTGAGATTTACATATGATAAGGCACAAGAGACCATTACAATGATTTTTAAATTACGGCGTGTTTTATTGTTTTCCCTCAAGAAGTATGAAGGTATCTTAAAAGCGTTTAATTACCCTTCTCTGCTGACACGGAAACATCACCTTCATCATCTCCACAGAACATCTACTACTACGCGTTATTTCACCAAACTCCCTACAAATTACACAGGTTTCTGTTACAAATATGAAGCAAACACCACCACTCCCATCCTACAAACCTTGCTGAGAGGAGGCAGATGGCACCACTAGGGAAAGACCTCCTGATAAGGTGTCTGATCCCCGAGGTATGGGAGCTGGGTCACCCCAAACACTAACTACAGCGTACGCAGCTGTCTCAGTCCATGCACAAGTCAACGGCTGTGGGACTGGAGACAGCAATCCAGAGGCTCTCCCACCACCACTCCCAAAAGAGCCTCTGAACCCCTATGCCACAGTTGCTGCCTTTCCTGTGCACCCTCTAAGCTGGTCTTTCATTCCTTTCTGCAGGGTGCCGGCACTTCAGAAGAGCTTGAAGCCTCCTGTACAGTCCAGCCCTTGCACAAGGTGAGGACAGAAAGAGGAACTGCACGCAGATTTCACTTTGCCCTGGAGAAAATATCTTTAGTAAGTCCCAGCAAGTGGGAAGAACAGCCCGCACCATGTCTCGCAAAAAGCTCCTCTCATCTGGGAGGTGCATTCAGCACCCTCAGCAAAGGGTGAAAGAGCCGTTCATCTCTTCAGTATGACCTGGCTTTTTCTTCCCATCCCGTAGCTCAAGTCAGACTCCATCCTTGTCTGAACGGAGATGCCCTTACACATATGCGCACACAGCTTTCAGAAGTCCCCAGGCACGTGGTGATGCTGCTACAACACAGGGAGCCCCAGGACCATCAGCCTGTTCTCAGGGCTGCAACACTGGCACCACAGGAGATGCAGACACCCAGCTCCTGCTGCAGGTGCTCCTGTCCTTTTTTAGCTCCCACCTTAGCTGCACAGCGAATTACAGCTATTGGATAGCACTTAACCAGAAAGCCCTACAAACATAGTATACCCTAAAAGCTGGATAACAGCAGAAGTACTGAACCTGCAGGAGCTGTGAGATCCTGTTCCCTCAAAGATCTCAGGAAATGCATTAATACTTAGAAAGCAACCAAATGGAGAAGGGGTGGAGGGAGAATCTGATCCTGGTCCCCATGTTGTCATGGTGACTTCACAGCCATTATGTACTTCAGACATATTTAGAAGAAAGCTACATTTTTACCCTTCCCCAACCAAATAATGCAGGGAAAAACAAAAATCCTGCCAGCTTGCCACAAGCCAATGAAATGACAACACAATTCTTTGATCAGACAGTATCCCTCAAATATTTTAAGAAACACTATTACTGCATTATGATTCATGCACTCAGATAACATGAAAACAGATATAAGCAGAAAATTAAGAATAATAATCTGCCAAATTGATTTCATCAAACAAGATCAGGATATGTTTGAAATGTTTCTGGCAATGCTTACATCAGACAAGTTTCTGCTTTGAGAATATTTAAAAAATCATTACTTACAACATCATTTCTTTCTTCTCGATTTGCAGAGACTGTTTGCAAGCAATTGGTTTTCTTTTACAAAGTACTACCAGTTCCACATGCCACTCTTATCACACACAGCAATCAAATAGCCTTAGCCTGCTCAAATATAATCAAATCCTCTCAGCATCTCCACGCAAATGCTGCATAAATACGGATTTTAGGAAGCACGCAAAGAGATCATAAAATCAATCCAGCTCATTACAGCAGGGAACACAGCAAACGCTTTACTACCAGCTTCTACATTGCTCACACCGACCACGCATTGCTAAATGCCGCTAAATATACCCACTTCTACACCAATAAAAGGCAAATGCATTATACAGTCAAAGAGCAGGCATTTGTAAAGACACCATTTTCTAAACGGTACCTGAAAAGACATTAAAGAACCCACTAGAAAGCACAGTTTGCAACAGATCACAGCATGCAAGCTTACCAGCAGCTCACCAGCAAAGCCTGGCCAGCCATCTGCCCGTTTTCCCCCCTACCTTGAAGCTGTTTCAGGAAATTGCCACATTCACTTCACAGAATGATAATTCTGATAACCACCACCCTCCAAGTTAATCAATTAATGAAGCAAGACTGTTTTTCCTTACTAAGCCACGTACAGACACTAGGTCACTTGAAGGTTGCCTGTTCTTTCCTGCCGTAGGGCCTCCCAAATAACAACTGCCCATCCAAATTCAGCCTTTTTTTTTTTTTTTTTTTTTTTTTTATATTCATTCAGAGCTGTAGGAATACACTCAGCCCTTGACAATGCCAGCTTGCATGATGAAAGAGCAAAAGTAGTTTTGAGGCTGCAGAATGCCTTCCACGGGTTACCATGGAAATAAATGTGGGAAGGGGAGGGGGCTTCTCTGCTGACAAACGCTGCTGCTAAACACGAGCTAAAGCGAGGCTGAGCGGGTGCTCTGCAACAGGAGGAAATTTTACTACTGCCACGATAACCATAGCCGTGCTTACTTTCAGCGTTACAAAATTTCATACAAACTAACGTGAGACTCATTAAAAAACACAAAGCTTGCGAGAGGCAGCGGGGCATGGTGGATGAAGCATGTACTGTGTCCGAGCCCTCCAAAGAGGAGCTGAAGAATTGGGAAAGAACTTTGTTTACATACTGGCATTTGCACAGATGGCAATTAATGTTCAATTGCAATCAAAATTTCATTGACAAGGACGAACCTGTTGCAGAGCAGACTGTAGCAAGGCTGACTAATTTCAGGACGACTTGATAAGGAGCATCAGCTTATTGTTAAAATGTGGGGTAGCACTTGTGTTGCTACAATCACCAGGAATATTTTGAAGCACACCACCCCGATGACATTTGCAGAATCCAGAAGCAGCCCCAAGTCAATGCAGAGCAGGCAGAGGCAGCGCTGAGGCACACCACAACCCTGGCTGCTCCTCCAGCGAGCCCCCGACTGCCCTGCTCGGCCCCGGGGGTCTTGTGAGAGCGCCCACCCACGGGCGGCCCCAACAGGCCACAGCAGGCTGAAGCCTGGCACTAAAATCCCAGCAAGGATGGCTAATATAATTCAATTAATACGGTTTTACGGCATTGTTTAATGTCCTAAAAAGAAGTCAGAGACATCATTTTGGGTTGATTATACTGGCGTGTATACAGGGCCAAAGTTGGGCCCATCTTCACTACACAGAACTTACAAGGGCCCACGTACATATCACCTGCACCACACACAACTGGTAACACTGCTGTTATCGTGAGGACCAGGTCAGGAAAGGTCCAGAAGGCAAAAAGACAAAGACCTGCCAGCCACCCACAGCCACAGCAGCGTGATGCCTGGGGCTGGCACGCTGCACTCGCTGCCCACGTCTGCAACCAGCCCACAACTTCCACAGCCATCAGCTCCCCATTCACCACTGCTAATGTAACGTCCTCAAACCTCGCATGCTAAGAAGCTCCCAGGCACCGTCTCTGAACACGCAGGAATTGCTGCAGGTCCATTAATACTAGTTACTGCCTCGAGAGCCCCACCTCAGCCCCCCACCAGCCCTTCCCTCCCCCCAGCCTCTGCCGAGGCCCCCACGAACCCTGTGCTAGCCCTGACCGTGTGGGATTGCAGGCACAGTAACAGCAGCAGCTATGGGAACCACTCGACATGCCAGGATGTGTTTACTTATCATTTCCAGGAGGCTAATTTAACGAGGGGGAAGTTAAGCAAGGAGACAAGGGAACAGAGGCCAGCTGTAGATTCGCGCTGAGGTGAAGACACCGTGAGAAAAACGAGGAGCCAGCTGGGCACGAGGATGGAAAGCCCAGTCTGGCTGCAGAGGCTTTCTGTAAGGAAAACCCAGGCTGGGGCTGCTCCCGCAGCTGCTCCAGCCAGCCCAGCAGCAGCTGCCTTCCCTCTGGAGCCCACTCCTCCTCCCCTCGGTCCTATGTGGAGGAAAAGGCGATGCCATAGCGGGCTCAGTGCCCCTGGGGCTGGTGCCTCCCACCCCTGTGGGGCCACAGGAGAGGTGCTGGGAGAAATACCCTAACCTGGTCCCCTTCCAACCGCCCTCACTGCGCTGACCTCTGCCGTAGGTTGAGGTGACAACAAACTACAGCTATGCAGCGTGTACAAAACCATCGTTTCTTCAAGGAAAAAATGAAGTATTAAAATGTGAAAGTTTCACATTTCAGTGTGAAAGGATTTCACAGCAGGAAGATGAAGTAACCTTGTATTTATACACACACCATTCCTGAAAGACAGACTGCTGGAACAGGAATGGGGAAAGCCCAGAGGAAAGGCAGTCAGTCCATCTTCCTGCGAAGCTGAGCAAGCCGCCTAATCCGTGTACTTGTACGTATGTTCCTCCCCAGCCAAATATGATTTTAGCATTTCTGTACTATGCCACAAATCAAAACACCTAATACAAATAAAATGCAAGTCATACTTATTCTGTGACATCACCATAGGAATGGTTGCTGATTACAGGGTGCCCAGATGGCACAGAGCTGCTCTGAGCTCTGCTGTGCTCCCACCGCTGCCCTGCCGCTGTCTCTGTAACTGCTAACAGCAAAGTTTTACTCACAGCACAGTCCCAGTCTCTGAGCAAACCTGAGGAAGAGCAGAACTAAATCTGCCAACAAAAACACAGCAAAACATCATAAAGTAACAACTGTTACAAGAAATGACACGGAAGAGCTAAAAAGGCTTCAACGCCCAGCGAGACAGAAGCCCACAAAGCACCGGAGCAGCTCGTGGGCCGATGCCTTGCAGAACAACTTGGTGACACAGCAAGCCAGGCGGCTCACATGGCCTGGGCTGGCACGTTTCTGGCTCCATCCTGTAACGCTGAAGCCAGGTTTCCACTGTGCCCCTCTCCTGCCACCAGCAAGCAGGGGCCACCACAGGATGGGGCCAGGCTGGAGCTGCTCATGCACCCGCTGCCCAGCTGGCTGCTGCCAACCCAATGGCTTCGCCCGCCTTTCTCCTCCTCCTGAGGGAGCTGGCTGCTTGGCTAGCAGATTTATGAAAGGCTGAAAGGGAAGAAAAAAAATGTATTCTGGAACGCTTCACTCCTACATCAACCTGGTTTGAGATGAGCTTGCAGTCTGAGAGCGGTGAGGGACTGACGGCACGGCTGCACGAACCTCACTTCCTCAGGAAACCAGATTAAAAGGCTGCGCTGTCGGCTACCAAGGAAGCTCAGTCGGCCCAGGGGAATTCAGATGGGAGCAGCTCAGATGTGTTTTATTCTTTTTGGTAAAAGGTAGGCTGGCATGGGGTGACAAAGGGAACAACTGAGGCACGGCTGGAGTAGCATGTGTTCTGATTATCAGAAGTCAAAGAATATATATTTTTATATATGTATATAAAAATCACATATTTCCAGGTATGTCTGGAAACGATAGCTGGGAGGTTTCTTCAAAGACTCCCTGAGCAAATAAAAAAGCATTCCTGCTCCAGCCCCTGTAACAGCCAAATAGCGACGGACTGCCCCCAGCCCACATTCCTGCGATGAAGTGGCTCACACCTCCCTGCTTCGGGCAGGGAACACCCGCATCACACCGCGTCTCCTAGTAACGGGGCACGGTATCAGATGTGCAAAGCTGAGCGGAAAAAAAAACAACAGACTTCAGTCTTTTATTGAGAAGGAATAAATGGAACAAAAATGACAAGTGAATGGCTATTTATTAGTCTGTAATCTGCTTGAAGCTTTTTATTAGAATTGCTCACTCTCAAATGAAGAATTAATCTCTCGTCTGTTAGCTTGTAGATTATTGATAACCTCTTGCTGGCAGAAGAAAATAGAGATATAATTAAAAAAAAAAAAAGAGGCCATCGTTAAGGATAAACTAATGCCTCATATCATGTACGCAGCAAAAGAGAACAAGGAGATCCCTGATATTTGTGTGCCACTTACTTAACACTCTGACAACTGCATTCACCTGTGAATGAAACAAAAGCGAGCACGGCTGGTTTGCCCAGCCCCAAGCCTATCTATCAGACACAGACACACGAGTTGTTATGCATTCACACCATCTGCAGCTGTGTGCAGAAAAATCACTAAAAAAAAAAAAAAAAAACAAACCAGACTCACTCAAGCTACACAGTAATGCTGCTAAAGGATATTAATAACTTTTAAATAACCACAAAAAATTACCATCTTGTCTGAGAGCTACACAAGCGCACTGTGTGAACGCATCGCGGCTTCCCGAGAAAGGTACCTAAAGGCCAAGCGGTACGCCAGCGCCTGGAGACGGAGGCTCACAGAGGTGTCCCTTACATTCAGGGAGAGCTGGCAGTTTGCAACGTGTGTTATAATTTTACACTGTCAGCTTTGATCAGGACGAGCAGACGGACGATTCAGCGTGCTTTCCATGAGCCACACAGTTTTTCCACATGGAACACGTAGAACCCCATTCGAGGCACTAGAAAGGACAGTAAAGTGATTTTTTTTTTTTAAAGGTGACTTTTCAAAATCCTCCTTCAGTTTTCAGCATTTAGAAGCCTGTCCCTGCTAATGGCCAGCACTTCCTTTTTGTACACTAGCAGAAAAAAATCCTCATACGAACTAGTAAGGCTTCTAGATGCTACACTAGAAACTATGGCTGGATTAAAACGTTAACCAAAATAATCTTTATGAAACAATGTTTTGCCTTTTTTTTTTTCTTGAATCTGCAGTTACTAGAGGAGCATTTGCAACTCTAAAGCATGAGTATTCCAACCTGAAGTTTCTTTTGTGGCATTAAGCCATTGCTCTGTTGCAAGATAAATTTTTGAGAAAAAAAAAAAAAAATCGTGAAAATGTAACTAGTGTTGCTGCCAGTCATCTCTGCTGCCAAAACAGGTTCCTGGGAGAACTTGGCAACTCGGCAGGTTATGTTTCTGCATACAATACGCATTTCTCACTTTAAACCTCTTGGAACCGGAGGGGGGTGACCGTTCGGGGAGCGCTGCACACCGCAGGGCGCAGGCCCAGGACAGCGGGGCTCCCTGCATGGAGCCGCCGTGCTGCCTCCTGCCCCCTGCACGCCGAGCACAGCCAGCTGGGGAGTTCAGGAGGCAGCAGCCAAGCCTTAACAGCAGCCAGGAAGCTTCTTCCTCAGGATCTGCTTTCCCTTTCTGAAGGACACATCACGGGCTTGAAGGTTGAAACCAAGCATACCGCACTTGCCACGTTGCATTTTTTATAGAGGGAAATTAAACTATTGACTGCTGACCATAAAGAGGCTCAGGCAATCGCTAGTGAACGCACATACAACTCAATTGCCCAAGTGACCTCCCTGAGCCAAATCTGTGCTTTCCTAGGCAATAACAAACTAAACTGAAAAGTATGGCCCTGGTCAAATGGATCTCTGCAGCTTATTTTAGTCACTTCCCCTTCAGATCCTGCAGGAAAAAAAAAAAAATAAATAAATAAAAAGAAGAAAAAGAGAAGTTAAAACACTTGTAGGGTGTAACTGGTGTCAAGAGGAGGTTAAACACCCAAGTAACTTCAGACACTGAAGTTTGCTAGTTTTTCTTCTAAAACTGTATATATTTGTATTCTGCTATTCAGCTTGATGAATGGGTCTGTATAAAGATCTTTGACGCATCCATTTTCTATCACATATCTGGTAACTCAGATTTCATTGCACAAACAGCTAGCCCCAGGCTGTACTTCAAGGCAGCGCTGATGACTACCTGAAGCAGGACACCCTTACAGAGCTCACACCTAGGGCTGCACGGCCTCTGAAGGCTCTGCTCTACAAACACCACCTCGGTGTGTCAGCAGAGCCAACAGCAGACCCGCAAGAGGTGGGGAAAGGGTAGAAGCATGGTGGGGTCCCTGCAAGTTCAATTAAATGAAACGTATCAGAAAAATAGGAAAGGTGTGAAGCGCCTTGTCCACTCTCCTTTCATTCACTTGACCAGCACGTACTTTAACAGTCAGTAGCACTTTCACAAACTCCCAAACTTGTATGAAGTCACTAATGTGAACTTCATAGCTACTTCTAAAGCATTTAAAAAAATGTTTCTAAAGCATTTATAAGCATTTAAAAAAGAAAAGAGGAACAAAACTGGAAAGAAGAAACAATCAAGCATGACACACATATTTATCCACTGTTGACTTTGCAATTTCCAATTTGGGTTTATCAGGACAAAAACCCATGGACTCATTTCCTCCAGTTTCCAGTGAAACTCGTTATTAAAACACAGAGTTTTAAATAGACCGTGACTTCATACAAAAAACAAAGATAGCCTTTGTACAAAGGGAAATGCAGTTGTGTACTTTGAATGGTGCCTAACGCTGAATGGCTTTAGCAAGAGCATGAGCCAGGCCAGGTCTTTGTTAATTTTAATATATATATATATATATATATATTAATTTATAGGGACACACACCCATGTGAGAGAATTGTCTAGGTACCTTGACAATCATTCCCTTTAATAACTAGGAACCTACAAAGAGGTATTTTGCTGCTGTTACAGTAATTTTTTGCAATTAATTTTGTACATCATCTTTTTTAGGACCAACAGGAATGAGCAGCTATTCACAACCAACAAGTCAGCAAACAATTTTCTTCCAAAACCACACACTGCTTCCATAGCAGGCAGTGCAGGAGAGCAGCATGCTGTCATTGCTCAGGCGTGGAGCTCCGACATCCTTCTGAAATTACAAAGAAAGTTGAGCAGTGAAGGCTCAACACTTCCACTTGTTTTGCCAAGTAAGCAGTGGGGCACTTAGTCCATGGATCATTCCCAAAACAGCTCACGGAGCAAACTGCAAGGGAACACCTCCATGAGAGGTCGTGTGCTCTAAAGCTCCTTTGCTCCTGCCAAGGAGCGCTGCAGGATCTCACTTCATCCTCCCTGCACAAAAATAAAAGCAAAAGCCCAACGACAACAAGCAGGGAGAAGGTGTCCCCGACCTCCATCTGAGCTGGATGCAGCTGGGACTCACCTCTGAGAGGTGACACATAGGGGAAGGGTGCCTGAGCTCTGGGGAGGGCACGGAAGGGAAGGGGAGCAGAGAGAAATATCTCTGCCTCTAGGTGCAGATGCACATATGCATGGTGTAGGTAAGCCATATCCAGCACTAATGCAGAGCCCCTAGGTTCTTCAGAAGCCAGGACTACCTCCAGCTTTGCACGGACCCGGGATGTGGAGCACCAGCCCTTGCTCTCGGCGTGAGCACTTTGATAGCAGCTTGTTTGACCAGCGTCCAGTTTTAATTTTATTATTCCTACAAAAGCACCTAACAATCCCGAAGGAAAGCAGAGCCCAGCGAGCTAGGCGCTGTACAAATACTTACTAAAAACAGCCTTTGTTCACAGTCCAAACAGAGAATGCTTGAAAATGAAAGGGAAAAAAAAAAAAAGAGAGAGACCGACCAGCGTTGCCAAGGTTTCACAGCAGGCACAGTGCTTGAGCAGGGGCTCCTGGCCAGCCACAGGCCACCCGGCCCCGCGGCAGGGCTGCTTCCCCTCCGGCAGCGGCTATGGGCTGGCGGCGGCGGCCGGAGGCATCGGGAGCGGGGGCTGCCATCCGCCCAGCCCTGGAGAAAATGAATGAAGCGCACGCATCTCCAAGGCTCCTCGCTGGCACACGGGAGGCAGGGAAATTCTTGTGGGAATCCCCTGCTAAAGCACTGGCAGAACATCACTAGCGCTGCGGAAATCAACCCCGTGCATTAGGCACGCTCCAATGGAAACAGAATATGCAGTCCTGCAGGAAAAAACGCCAAGGAGCACAGGGAGAGCAGACACCATGCAAGGCACTTAGTGCCAGAATGGCATGACATGCAAGAAGTAAGGAGACCACAGTATTCTGCCACACAGATCCATTTGTGCTGAAGAATAAGTGTATTTGCAAAGAAATCGCTCCTTAGAAGACCTAAATGACAGCTTCCAAGTGAAACTCGATGTCTTTCAAAGCACTTGCTTCCCCTTCGTGCTACACCGCAGCAGTGAGTCCCAGCTGCCCCTGCAAGTCGTGATGTTTCAAGGGTCTTGTCCTTCACAAGTAGGAGTGTTGGCTTTACCATCACAACTCTATTTCAAATTGATTTTAAAGGTACCCACAGACACCTGGAAAGAGGCAGCCAGGCTCAGACAAAGACTTCTATCAAAGTAACATTAGGCAGAACAGAAACATTTATGTACTTTTATAAGAACGCCTCCGTAAACGTGATGCTCCGAAGAGAGACCAATGCTCATGCTCGAGCAGCAGCCAAGAACCCCACAGCCCTGGCCAAAGCACTGGGAGCGCCGGGCAGCCCTGCGGAGCTGGCAAAGCGGAGGCGAGCGAGCCCCGCAGCAGCAGTGTTCCCCTGGGTGTCAGACGTTTTTCACACCTCCTGCTGGGGCAGCCCGAAGGTGATGCTGCTTCCTTCTGCGAAACACCCAGCGGGAGCCGCACGCCTCCCACCTTCACTCACTCAGCCTCCATATCGATTGTGGGACTGCAGAGCTGGTGTTTGGCAAACTGCACTGCGGAAAGGTGCACAGCAACAAAGGGACTGATTATATTAACAATTTTAGCCTGGACTACTGCTCCTGATTCATGCCAGAAGCTCCCACATTCAGAGCTTTTAGCAAGTATCTGTACGTGTGTACTCTTCCACAGAAAACAAAGCAGAAGTCTTTTTTTGTTTTCCTCCTTCACTTTTTCCTTCACTGTACAGAGAAAGGCTACAATTCACTCAATTGCTCATTTCTCTACAAGGCTTAAGAGGTACAAATGACCCAGTTTCCCTGCCAGGAACAGGCAGCAGCACACTTGCCTGGCATGGCAAACCAGCACATCTTGCTAAATAAACCAAGGCAGAAGTTAAAGCTGTATTGATACAAAGGAAGAAACAAAACCAAAGAACCTGGGCATTCCCATTGGTTTCTGTGCTATATCAGCCAAAAATCACTGCTCACACAAAGATCTCTAAAATTGTGATCAGCACAAGTCTGCAGTTTCTAGAGCCTTCATCCTGGATTCTGGAATGTGTTCAATCATAATTAATCAGGCTTAATGACAAGCTTTATACAAAGGACTTTTCCCCAAAAAATCCCAGAGCACTTTATGAAGCAACACTCCTATTGACATGGAATAATGTATCAATTACAGAAATTCAATCACCTCCCAGCTGAGATTTAGCAGGTTTTTACTTAGGAGAACCAGACAAAGGAAACACAAACCAACAGACTGAGTTGGCTGATTTTTGCCAGCTGCTGCTTTGCAGCCGCCTCACAGGAGGCCGAGCTGTTCGGAGGGGCACTGCTGCACCACCAGAGACCAGCCTGAGCCACCTTGGACTCAGAACAGCCCAGTACTTGCAGGAGGATTTGCTTTTGTTCTCGTACTTTTTTCAAATAGCCATGAAACTACATCCTGGCTCGAGGAATAAAGTTACCAGGCCCTCTTGTCTTGCAGCAACTTGCCTATTTTATGGCACCCAGGGCTTCTATTTTCAATGTTGTTCTTCTAAGCACGGGCTCTTGCCTGGGTTTAAATGTCTGGCACAAGAGAGTCAAAAGAGTTCTTTGTTCCAGCTTGCTGCCAAGAGGTTTGGATTTGGGCTGGTTATCATTTGTTTCGTCCATACTAATGACATGCTTTAGACAAACGTTTGGCAATGCATTCTTGGCTGGAAAAAACTATTTTCTCGAGGAAATGTCTTTCCATACTGCTAAGTGGATGTGAAAAAGAGGATCCCTGTGTGGAAAAGGTGGAAAACTACTGTACCAGCTGCAAAACAAAACACAAAGCAACTTGGACCTATTGGACTGAAAAAAAGTAGGGCACAAGTGAAGCAGAGCTCTCTCTGCTTCACCTATTCTCTCTCTCTGCAGAACACCTATTCAAGAAATACCCAGGTTTCCCACAGTGAGAAAACGTGTACGCCGAGGAGTCTAACAAATTACCCATGCCCAGGGGTTATTTGCAACAGTTATAATGCGGAGTTTCACTGAACCACTTTGTGACTGCTGTCCTGCTGCACTCTCCTCCAACCTGTAAAACACGATTTTCTGCACAAGCTCGCTCAAGTTCATCTAAGCTGTTTTGTTGCCCCAGGAAATTTACAGCCTTCTGGCTACCTTCAGGATCGGTTGAGATTCTCTTTAATCAAAAAGAAAAAAGTTTTATGCCTTCAGTAGTACACCTTGAAAAGATTCTGGATCACTTTAAAGTAAAAATCTGGCTTGATTTTTAAAAGGGACAAAGGACTTTCTTTGCTCTTGCAGTTGGCCTTGTGCAGAGGACTGCTGTTGCTGCTCCCACAAAGGCAGGGCAATGCCACCCCTCCAGAGCTCCAGAAGCCCCTAGTATCTGCATCTCAGGCAGCAATAATCTGCTGTAATTTACTAAGTTGAGCTTCAACAGATGTTTAATCAGGGCTGAGGTTTATCATCAATGTATTTGTTATGCTCGCTTAGCTTTGCTTCTAATTAGGGATGCATAAACTCCCACCACCTAATTTCAAACCTCATTTGAGCACAGTTTAAAAGTTAGGCTTAAGTCTTAGAATTAGTGCTTTATGTTTTCCGTACAATTGTTTTATGTTCTTTTGAGACAAAACTAATGAAAAGCGTAACAAAGGGTTGACCATAAGCAGTACAAGAGAATAAAAAAAGAGCAAAAGTGAAAAACAAAGGATTGGCTAACAGATGGAGAGGGAAGGGGGAGGGCAGCAGGGAATACTGCAAATGTCCTGTAAACTATTTCATGCCAGTTGAGCTTTGTATAGCTTAGACACAGAATTCCTCTATTTTAATATACAGCCCAGGTATTGGGGTGAAGGAAGTGAAAGGGGCAGAGATGCGAGATGCGTTTTTGATCTGTGCGTAGGATAAAAGACAAAGGGAAACTGAAATTTAAATTACAAAGGGTAAAAATTATTAAATTCAGCTTTGCCAGTGTTCCAAACACAAGCCTTAAAGTTCATCCTTCCTGGCATTTAGGAGCTTTCCAAGCTGTGTTTAGGCCTGCCTGCCCCTCATCTGAACAGGGAGACCCTGGCAGTCCGGCTGACTACCCCTTGGACCAAACAAGGCAACATAGGAACTTCTGCTGGGGCTAAAGCCAACCTGTATCACCTGGAAAAAGGAGAATTGTAGCCTTGGTTACAATTGTTACCTTGAATCCTGCAGCCATAAACAAACCATTGCTCATTTTCTCCATGGTGGAAGGAGCCTCCAGCTCCATGTGTAACTGCGCTGCTTCACATCCTACCTGCAGGATTTTAGCATGAGCATTTAGCCAGATTGTTTGGCTAGCATTCACTACAACCTTCTATTTTTGTCTAGTCTTCTCTCCCTCCTTTTTTTTTTTTTTTTCTTCTTCTTCTTTTCCTACAATAGATGAAGAAGAAACCTATCACAGTGCTAGGTCAATATCCAAGGGCATTTTACCAAGTTTTTTCTGCATTCTCTACTACTTAGGAAAAAAAAAAAAAAAAAAAAAAAAGCAGTGGAAACCTACAGGGTGGGCCACGTAGCATCAATCTGCAGCTCCTTAAAATTAGCAGTAGTGAACAGACAAGCAACACGATCTTTCCAGCTGTGCAGATTGAACTGAATTCCTGAGCAAGAGTCCCCCTAATGAAAACGACCCATCGATTTTCCCAAGATTAATGCTGAGACAGATTTCAAACACAGGTGGACTTGCCAACATATATACTGCTATGCCACTAACTGGTCGTGGCTTTTTTCAGAGGAACTCAATCATTACATCAAGAATGTACATAAATCCATGAGCTACGCTCACACACATTTATAAGCAGAATTTATGCAAGGTTTACTTTAAACATCTGCTAAGCAGATGATTCCCAGATCTTCAGCAAAAAAGTATCATTCCCCTTTGCTTCTCATGTACTGCAGCTTTTTTGCCCTCTGCTAGTTGTCCAGAGTAATAAGTTACATGAAATTAAAATTGACGAGGTAGGCAAGGTTTATCACATACTTTTTTAATAAAAACTAAGAAAACAAAACAAAACAAAACAACCACTGAATTTTAGGCTTCAACATTTCCCCAGGAAACCCTATGTTCTTCAGACTTTACAACCATGTGTTGGAAATGGCAATTTCAAGGAGCAGAACAAAGCACTGACTGCTGAGGGCCACAAGCACTCCCTGCTGCCTGCAGTCTCGCTGTCCCTGCAGAGACACCCACACCAGGTGCTGCCCTGGTGCCCACTCTGCTGGGTGCCTCTGCGCAGGGGCTGCCAGCACAGTCCTGCTCAGCTGCACCTTGGATTCCCGGTGTTTATCTCCTAAGGGTTTCAAAGGAATTGCATCAGCTATCATCAATTGGTATTTTCTAACTAAAAAAAAAAAAAAAAAAAAGCATCAGGAAATGGCTAATTTCTCGCAATGATCCAGTACAATTACCGAATACTGGCATCAGCACGAGTAGTGTACTTAAACACACCCCCACGTGTCAAAGAAAATGTTCCTGTTACATGTTTATGCACACAAGGGGCCACTGGGGCTCCTTCAATCAGCAAAATGGCAGTAAAAGAAGAGGAACAAGAATGTCAAGTGTCTTGGAGAAAAAAGTCCCTTGAACCACCGCACCAGGTCACGGTCACGTGAAGCCAATTGCTTCCCGAAACAGAGGGCCTCAGAGCAGACACCTTGCTGAGAAATCACAAACAGGTGGTTAGCAAATAAAAAAGGAAACACAAATAAGTTATCTTGGAAAACAGGTAAGGCACAACCATAGATTAATGTTTTCCATTAGGAAAAGAAACATAGTTCATGTGCTAAATGTTATTATTTGAAAGATAGTATCAACAAAACATTGAAACATTGATTGTCAACACTTGGAGATTGTCAACACCAGTGAGAATTTCAAAACCATGGTGTAATTGATCCTATTGATTAGGCACAACATTTGAGTAGTGTTCACCAGAGGGTAAACAAAAATACATGAAGGGAGCAAGAATCTACAACAAAACAAGTTCTTTGGCAGAAGGGGGATTGCTTCTTATAAAATCATGCATTTACAAAAACCATCACCAAAAACTCTTTACACCACATTGTTTTATTTAGTTAGAAACCAAATATTGCTACAGCCAAGTGTTCTGGCTCATTAGCCTACTGTCTTCTATACACACAAAAAGAGCATGCAGGAGATGTATGTGGACTTTGGCCCACAGGTTTATCACGCGACTGCTGAGCAATGAGCTCACCTCCACACAGGCATAAAACAGAACAACCCGTCCTTGGTTTCCCATCACAGCACGGACTTGTATGCTTTCAGGAAGGTGTCGCACTGACAGTGCTGTGCTGCACCTTTTATATACTTGTAATTACCGTGGTAAAACCTACACACAGACCAAGACCACAAAAGCATCCCTCTTCTGATGAGCTGAACAGCATAAGATTGCAACCTACAGTGTCTGTCTTTGCTCCTATCAACCACACATTCAACAAGTACTGCTCATATCAGTTCATCAGTAGGTGATCATGATTTTTTTTTATCTTCTGCACTTAATTTTATTCAAAGCCTTCATTAAAAAAAAAAATCTCCCCTCAATCTCCTTTTCTTACAGCCACCAGGAAAAGCACAACTATATCATATAAGCATTTTTGATACTCACACTGAAGATTTTACAAGTTCCAAGAAAATATTCTGGAAATAAAATGCCTGGATTCTTTTTCTTAAATCAATTAAGGACTAGAGCACTCTTAATACAAGACTGTCCATCTTCTTTTCATCTTTAAGCACCAAGTGTCATCTGGTGGATTGACACAGAACTGCACTAAAAGTAACCTTAATTTAAAGCATATTTTAGAGGGATTAAATATAAACTAATGAAGAGGAGATAACACTTACCTACAGCCTCAGGGATGCAAATAATAGAAGTACAAACCTCTACCATGTGCAGGTGTTTACAACCAGAACAGCCCCAAGACTCTCACAACATGTCTAGGTACTTCACTGACTTACCCAGATGAAATTCAGAAAACACCAGTTACCTACAACTTAGAAACCTACTGAAAAGCATTCATCCATCAGGAATAAGGTTAAAGTAACCTCACACATTATTTAAAACAAAAACATCAGATGTATAAATAAATTGTATATAAAAAAAAAAAATGTTCTTTTTCCTGAGCCTGTGAGGTGCTGGCTGTCTCTAGCAAAAAGAGAAAAAAAAAAAATAGTCAAATTCCTTTTATTTTTTTCTTCTTTTTTTAAAAGTGTAATCTGAGATGTGTAAGTAAGTAGGTGAGGCTGGAGCTTTAAAGGTGAAGTGGCCATCAGTGATACCCCAAAACTGTTTCCCCTCATGGGGGAGGGGGTAAAGAATTCAGATGCTGTAATCAAGACCAAGCGGGCTGCAATACTCTAATAAAGGAGCAAATACTTAACTCGAAGCAAAACTTCCTATTTCTTTTTGTGGCTTTTCAACACATTTTGGTATCTTCTCTCTAAATCAGTGTTAACTCCCTTTGACATCAGGATTAAAATATACACATACACATCTCCTTTCTTAGCAGCAAAGGGAAGTATGGGTGAGAGAGTGAAAAAGAGAAGAGAGACTACAACAAACTGCTAATGAAGCTAAAGGGAAAACAAACAAACAAAACAGTAGCCTTTGCCAGGATCACCACCAAAAGATTAACTTTGGTCACACGGTTAACACTTCAGCTCTAACAGCAACTTCCCCTCTCCTGCCCCAGTACGAATGCAATAAGGACATGGATTTTGAAACAGTCGTTGTATAAGCCGCAAACTTGATAAGCAAACCCTGGGCAGACACCTTTACAAAACATTCCAGTTTTTAGGAAAATGAAAAGTGTTAATCAAATCACAAAGCAAAAAAATCAGCAGCATTTCCACGGGGCCTTTCAAACAACATCATTCGCTGTGGGAGCTCCTGGGGCTACTGACAGCACTAGAGCTGCCGTGAGAGACCACTGTGGTATCAGGACCGGCCAAACAGCCTCCTCAACAGGGGCTCGCTTGGCAAGGGCTGCCGGAGCTTGACTCAGTCAAGTTCACATATCAACAAAAGATCAATGTGGTGAGCACTGACAAGAGCATCTTGCATGAGAGACTAAAGCCAGCCCACACCACTCTGCCGATGGCAGTCCGCCTCACACCCCTATGCCTAACGGTGCAGAAGGCGCGCTACTTCATTTTGTCCCCACAGGTACATACACTTTGGATACCGAATCTACCCACCCTCTGCCACTCTTTTCACAGAGCTGGGCAGACAGCCCCAGCTAAGGCTCCGTTTGAGCCTCGCCACTTGGCCCAACCCTCGCCCTGCCACACGGGGCTGACAGGGAGGCGCCGCCATCTGCACCGCACCCCTGGCCCAGAGCTCCTGCGAGGCCTGCCGCCCAGATGGGCTCACCCTATGCACCTTGGCTTGTGGCTCCGTCAGGCTCAGGGCACGCAAGCTGAGCTCCTCCTGAGCAGATGAAACCTGAAGAGGTGTCTGAGGAGAGATCCGAGCATACAACAGCGGCTGACAGGCACCGGGTCCGCCAGGCCCACCTGACGCTGACCGAACGTGAAAGCCCTTCAGGCACTCGCAGTGCAGGTGCAGCGTCCTCCACACCTGTGTGGTTCCACAGACACACCTCTGTCAGGCTGCATTACACTAAAAACATTCAAAACTAAGAATGCATATAGTGACACTGATGACAAGGACATGACCAGCTGGAACTGCTCCCTGCTCCTAACAACGGGAACAAAAATACCCCACAGACTCTGTGGGATTTATACTCAGTGCCTCCCCAGTCTTCCCCCAGCACTGCCCCACAGGGAACCCAAGCACAACAACACTTATGAACATGACCCAGGCTATGGGAAGGAAAGCAAACTTCTACACCAAGTTAAAACCTTAAAGGTTATCCAGAACATTAACAGACCCTGTTCTTCATGCAAAGAGCTGTCTTACCTGTAACAAGCTGACCTAGATCCAACCTCAGCTGCTGGGCAGCCTTAAAACAGAGCCCCCCAAGTCCAGCAGTGTTTTCCAGTTGGTTCAAATCTTCCCCACCGACTCCAAATAAAGTCCTCAACTGCCCCAGATGAGGTAAGAGACAAAAAGCTCCAACAGATCAGAAGAAACGAAGCCAACCCTCTTCTCCAGCTTTCTCAATAACTGTCAGAAGTCCAACTGAGCTGACAAAGACCAAAAAGCATTACCTCAAGGTTCAATTCAAAGGTGGATGATTCACAGTCAGATTAAAGTGCAAGTCCTGTATACTAACATCTAAAGCTTCACTTGTTTAAATTATACGGTGTAAGTCAGTACTTAAGACAAGGCAAGCTTCTAGCTCTCCTGATTAAAAACTGTAAAGTGTTTAAATGCAAAATGTAGGTTGCCTAATGGCAGAAAAAGCTGAAACAATAGTCACATGAGCAGCATCTTACCCCTCAGTAACCTCATCAACCCAAACCCAACTGTTTTGGGTGGAACCCATAAATATTTAGGTAACTACAAAGGATTAAATGCTTCCTTTCAAAAAAAGAAAAAAGAAAAAAGGGCAGGTAATACTTTGTGTGCTGCCCCATGCATATGTGCCATTGCTGCTCTGAGGTGAAGATATGGTGTTGCTATTAGTCCTAGCAGGATAAAAAGCTCCTAACTCCACTTATATGATAAGAGGAGCCCTCTGCCAAGAACTGCAGCGCAGTGATGGTGCCAGAACCAAGTTGTGTTACAGCTCAAGGCCCCAGAATGTCTTAATCCACTGCCAAGTAAAGCCACTTCAATGCGGTGTCTTCATACCCCATTAGGGATTGCAAACCCTATGTTTAGGGGCATGGAAAGAAGCTGAGAGATTTACGAGAATTAGCATGGCTATATCTAGAGTTTCCTACAACACCCACTTTTTCCAGCAGAAGAGATCTGTGGTCTTCTGAGGACTCAAACACCAGTTTATTCTGTACAAACAGACAGAACTCCACCAAGCACCAGCTCCCAGCTAAAGAAACCTTCTTCTGACATACATCTTACAGATTCCTTGAATACAAATCTTTCTAGTGTTGCCTTTATTGTCAGTGCCAAGTATGCTATCTGCCAGCACAGTAGTAACTCAGGCTCGCAATGTAAGAGGGAGGGGAGGGAAGAAGAAGAAAAGCATTCCTAACAACATTAACAATTAGGAGCTTCCTGCAACACCAGCAAAGCACTAGTGATCTGCAGCAGAAATGCAGCAGAAAATGCTTTTCTTCTGCTAGCACTAATTAGCAGTCACACGATGCCAAGACAACCTCTGCTACCACTTGGACTCCCAGTGAGACCCCGAGAACTGGAGCAGGGAGTCAGCACTTGGGAGCATTTCCCATTTAATAAAGTCATTGTAAAGCTCCTTTCCTTTACAGAACCCAAATCTTCCTATTCTTCAGGATCCAGCAAGTTACTTTTCCCACTACCCTTATATACGTATCCCCCTAAGCCACTGATTATATACCATTGTACATTCACCAGAATGACAGATAGCTTTGACTGCTGCAGTTTTCCCCATCTCCTACAATTTCATATAAAACAACATCTCCCAAGTTCAAAGAAATCTAGTTTTTCTAGATCTATTAATGTCCTTCACAGGGAGAACCCTAAGCGGAGCCTCTTGAACTGATTTCCATTGCAATGAACTCTCACCCATCTCACAAAGAGGGGGAGGGGAAAAAAAAAAGTGAAAGAGAAAAGGGTTTGTTCCTACATTTATTTTCACAGTGGAACAGAGGGTGTAACACAGAGTGAGAGCTTGTCCCTGTCATTTCCTGCTGTTATTGACCAAAGTCCATCATGCCACCTAGATGATAAAATCCATATCAAACCTTAATTAGAGTGGAAAAGATAGCAGAAAAACAGCTTAGAATAGCACAGCTTTCATCTAATAATAATGGTATGTTAAAGAAAGTGATTAACCGTTGGGCACCCTAGATGTTAAATTATGACATTAGTTTACTAGCTATATCCTCAAACAATTTTAAAATGATTTAAGGATTAAGCAACATTTGGACACAGAGAAAACTTGCAACACGACTTGCAAGGATCTCTGAGCTTGGTTCTTCATGCAGCTGTTACAGATCTCTGTGCACACTTACGACCCAGACTTCAGCAACATAAATACCAATATCCTTGCAAAACTGGACGTAATCACAAGGGAATATACTGAATCCCCATGAACTCCGAAGAATCTTTTTTTCCTGACAAGACACTGATAAACAACCCTTCAAACCCAGTACTCATAACAAAGACACTGCTTCACAGGCAGCAGACCTTCATGCGGCCCTGAGCAGCCAGCTCCTGACCATCTAACAAGCTCACTTTGCAGAAGAGAGCTTTAGGAGGAGCTCCTAAATTTGGAGACAAGCAAAATGAAACAGTTGTTCAAATTTAAACACAAATAGTTATTTTTACATCAGCAGTGTGACAGAAGTTGAAGGAAGGAAGAAACTAAAAGTGTTTGCATTAACATTCTGGACAAGTTACCGTCCCTCGAACGGATTTGGAAACAGGTTTGCCTGATGGAGCATGAATCTGCTGGGTTGCACCAAATATTTAGAGCACAGTTGTCAGTACTGAAAGAAACATCCTCAGTGGGAAGGAAATCACACTCATGACAGTTCTCAAGAAGGGATCGTGCTG
The DNA here is from genome assembly GCF_964035555.1 of Netta rufina. Classification (NCBI taxonomy): domain Eukaryota; kingdom Metazoa; phylum Chordata; class Aves; order Anseriformes; family Anatidae; genus Netta; species Netta rufina. The sequence continues at coordinate 3,394,632 of NC_140133.1, read as the reverse complement.
CAAGTAAGTACATTCATAGAAATACATGAGATTTACATGTATTTCAGTAGTCAACAAAACCTGGAGTAGTATTTACCTTGATTTTAGCCCTTACATTTGGGCTACACGGGGAACAGATTTAACGGGTGCACCTGAAAGGCGAGCAGCACTGCTGTCCCGTTTAGTCCAGCCCCAAGTAGGAGAGCAGCTATCTCAGCATCTTTACTTCATGCGCTGCATATTTCAGCCAGGGCACAGCACCAAATACCACCATTATCTAACTCCTACAAACACTTCTAAGCCCTCTAAAATTCTGCTTGTAGAAATCCACTGCAAAGTCTATGCTACAAACCCTACATAAATCATACTTTATCATGACTGCCATTAAATAAACGTAAAAACAACAACACAGAAAAATTGCAGACTTCCAGTTTTTGTTGTTTTTTTGTTTAAACAATCTAACTCAAATCCTGCAATTGTGAGATCCAGCATGGAGCTCTTAAAACTACATTTACCAGGTTTTAAAAGGAGAAAAAAAAAAAAAAATCAGACGCTGCAGTTTAATCCCAGCGTCAACACCAGCAAGTTCAAATGAAGAATCAAGTCCTATGTACCATTTTGAAGAGCCCAGCTGGGTGCAGGGGATGGGGGCGAATTCAGAGTCAATTTAAGTGCTGGCTAAAGACATGGCAAGCACTTTTTCATCACTGAAAACTCAAACTAAAAAAACAAAAACAAAAAACAGAGCCAAAACAAGAAAACATAATCTAACATTACAATCTACACCCAGTTTCTGCACATTCTTAACACAGAAAACCAAACCTACTTGCTACATACAATCTTAATGAAGAAAAATCTTATTACATTTTTTATTCCAGACATAATAAGCAGCAGAAAGTACTTTCACTCGCTATGCACATTTCTGTGAGTCTATCACCCAACCGTAGCACCAGCCAAACACATATAAAGCAGCAGCAGCATTTTAAGCACAACTCCGCATATAAACCTAACAGTATATTGGGCAGCACCACCAATATTTCCAGTGAAGGTTCCCTTTTCTGTAAGTGTCTGTCAGACATTCTCTTTTTTGAAAGGCATACAATATGTCTGATCAGCCCTAGACCTGTGCTACTTATCCACTGCCATTAAAAGACATCCCAGAAGAATCAATACCCATGAAAAGTACCGCCTGCTCAGACAAGGCTTTATCTTGCTCTGTCCTCTGTTAATCCCTTCACATGTGACCTCCCCTCAATATCTGGCAGCAAAGCATCAAGGGCAAAAATGTAAAATTCCTCCAGGCACAGTCTTTTAACACCAAAGTTGCTGAAAAACAGAGAAATAGAGCACTCGGCATACCGCACTTCCAAGTGAAATAAATGACAATCTTCTCTTCCATATTATTATGCCAGACTGAAAAATGATTTTGATTTTAAGGCCTGCCCTATGCCTTTTCAGAAAGGGGACACCACTGCAGTCAGGATCACCAGCTTTAAAATAAAAAATAAAAAGATAAAAGAAGAAAAAAAAAAAAAAAAACTTTTACAAAAAGTATTTTAAGGCTTTCAGTACAAATGATGACTTTGCAGTAGTTTTACAAGTAAGACACATGATGGTTAGAAATCTTTAATGCATTTCAAAAGTCAGATCAATATGAAACATCTGTTTACTAATTACATGTGTATTAGATGAGGCTTCATCGTTTTTCCCCCCCTTCTTGGTGAAGTCAAAATCCGTTTCCAGTGTGAGCGCCTCCTCAGCAAGGCCCCAAGGGACCCCACATATGATGTGCAGTTCTATGGAATGGCAGGGATGATCAGCTTCGCTGCTTATCGTGTCACCACACCCAGAACTCTGCATGCTACACCCAGAGCCTACACGCTCACAAGTCTGATTTAATACATAAGGTTGTTTTTTCCATTGCAAGACAGAGGAACTTAAATTCTGGGAAGAAAAAAGAAAAAAAAAAAAATGGAAACAGCAGCACGATTAGGCAGCTAACAAGACTGCGTGCACATGATCCACCTTAGCTGGACCCAAGCCCAAAATCTCCGAAGGCTGCAGGCACAGACGTGCACGTGTGCTATCTGGCCGCCGGAAGGCTCCGAAGCTCAATGCTAGGTTAGCCCATAGCCGTAACAGCTCAGTTTTGATTAATTTTTAACATACATTGTTAGCCAAGAAGATGGTGTGACATAAACACATCTTGGAAAGAGATTTCAGGAGGAATATCCTGAAGGCTTAAGGCATCACAGAAGCATGAGATGACAGGAAAGGTGCGAGAGCAACAACAGCGGGAAATGGAAAAAGCAAGTGGGAGGCTGACACTTCTCCGCATCAGAGGCGTACTGGGCTTCCTCGGTCATCCTGGAGTGGGACAAAGAGGCGACTGGGAAAGCTCAGAGAAAAACTGTGGGGTTTGAGTTTCATCCACAGAAGGAGGTGATTTACCTACACATTTCTTACTGCGCTGGGAGAGTCAGTTTGGATTCAAAAGGCAGGACTTTGCCTGGACACACACCAGCACGGCTGTGCACTCCCCACCTCCCTGTATCCTGACAGTAGATGCAATGCCTGCACCACTCTGTCTATGCTTGCTTTACAAGTAGAATCAGAATACCTAACAAATCAGAGCTAAACCAGAAATCGCAGCAGCGAGTTGTTTTTTTGTTTCTATGTCCTGAAAAGACCAACAGTGGAACCCATTCCCCAGGGGTGAAGGTGTCAGCCTGCAGTACTCACCAGCTAGAAATGCATTTCCGTGGGTATTACCGGAGGTACCTTTTTTCCTCTTTTTGTTGTTGTTTATTTGTTTATTAACTACATATTAGCAATCCTAAATCTATTAACAACTATAAAAGGTTTCCTATTTCAGTGGAGGCCAATAGTTTGGGGAGTTGATGAACCCTCCTGCTTTAAGACACAGTCCAATCTTTAAATAATTAGGAGTGCAGACTAGACAGGAGAAGAAAAAAGCAAAACCATCTCTTGGTGCCTGCTATAGCCCCAGCTGTTAGCTGCAGGTTTTCTTGTGTCCAATACGGTGGCTGTGGCCACTGGCAGAGCTCACACCCCGGTCTAAACCAACAACCAGCAACACATCAGTTCCTTTACCCTCAATATCCACTTGCATGGTTTCTTTGTCCTAACAAGAAGGTTGGACTTGCATGGTTTGAGAAACAAATGCAAAAAAAAAAAAAAAAAAAAAGTGTCTTGGTGTCTTGTCTTTCAAGTGAGCAGGAATAGCATCTGTTCCACATCCTAAGTGAAGCAACTTTTCTGACTGCACAACCATCAAAATCAAGCAGCCATAACTAAGACCAACTACCCAATTCCAGCAATTCCAGAAAGTATGGATGAGGCAGGCTTTATTTTTTATTTTTTTTTTATTTTGAGGAAACCTTACTCTCCCCTGGCTGGTCACCTGTGTACACTTGCAGCTTCATTAATACACTAGGAATGGCAAAGCAAGACACATACTTGGCCAAGCTGAAAATACATTTAAGAAATTAATTTCTGCCCTGCCTAATAATGGGGAGCTGTTGTTCCCCCCCACCTTCCGTATTTGGCTCTGTATTTTTACAAGTCAGAAGCTGGCTGTAAGAATTTCAATAGCGATTAGTAAAACAGATACAGAAGGGCTCAGCAGGCAGCACTGTTTGTTTCTCCATGGGAAACCTCAGCCCAAGCGAACAACTCCCGCAGCCGGTGCGAGCAGTGCACGGAGGTGGCACACCTGGCTCCAACAGGAAATTGGAAAGCTGAGATTTTCCTCTGGGCAAATTCATCCACCCCCAACCCAGGGCTTTGCAGATATTCAACAAACAGGAAAAAGGGGGAAAAATTTAAATAGCAAAACCATACATGCTACTTCAATGCAAAGAGTAACCGTTCCAACATGTAGCTATGTGCTGCTGCAGCCCAGGGGCTAGACCTTTAATCACTGCGAGTTACTGTGCATTCAGCCACGGCTCCGGGAGATCTGGGCAGAGCCGGGTCAACCACCAGCACAAACCTGACTGCAGGGGCACAATCCCACTTCTGTCAAATTCACCAGGGAACACAATGCGTGGTTTGTGCTGCCTTCGTGCTTTCACGCCCGGTGGAGGACGACAGGTAAGAGCTGGCCAGCACCAAGCGAGGTTGAAGAGTTTTGAATGAATTTGTACTCTGAGTGAGTCTGTAGCAAATCAGCACTCAGCACCCCGTGCCTAAAACCTGAAAGAGCTGGACGTGGTGTGCTGGCTGCACAGGTCCTGCCCGGCCGCCACCTCGCTGTCCAAGAAGCATCATCCCCATGCTCCTCGGCACAGGGCGTGCTGAGGGGCACCAACAGCAGCCAGAAAACAAACACATGGGAGGCAGACGTCTGGCGGCACTTCCATCATCATTTTAGGAGGATGTAACAACGGACAAAATCCATAAATAACTCCTCATTTGGCCTGTTCATCCAGTTCTTATTGTTCTGTACCCTGGACCATCTTTCTTTTACCTCTGAAACATCCATAGGTTAATTTCAAAGACACTTCCCTCAAACTTTCAGTGTCTGCCCAGGTTTTTTGCATTTTACTTACCACCTTTTCCTTCCTTTCCACTTCAGTCTTCCCTTCCCCTCCGTTCACTTCAGTTTAACTCAATCTTTTTTCTCCGTCCTTGTGAAGATGTGGGTGAAATTCACATCATGAGCACCCTTCAGATACGCACAGGGACAGCGGCAGGTAACATCATCTCTCTGCAGAGCTTACCTGGGAGCGCAGCAGTGTTTGTGGAGTGACAACTGAGGCACATTGAACAGGTGATTCTTCCCACACATGGTAAATCCACATCTGGCAGCCCCTCCAGGCCTCCCTTCCCAGCCCCGGTGTTTGGTACAGTAACTTTCACCCTGTTCCAACCTCAAGGTCCAAAACGATTGCTGAAGTAGCAAGAATCTCATGAATGTAAATATTTGCTCAGGGTTACGTTACCAAGAGAGAATTTCTGCTCAGAGCCTGCAAGCTCAAAAAGAAAGAATAAGGAGGGGCCAAGAGTTTAGAAAAACTAGGGCCCAGTGTTAAATTCCTTCATTATAGTTAGACACCTGCCTGCTTTTCAGAAGTCTAAAATAAACAGGAGAAACCTCTGACATCCAAGGGATATTTAGATGTCTCCCTGCCTTCCAAAAAAATACTGGGACTACCAGGCTCTTTGGACTTTTGGAAATCAGATTTTTTTTAATATGAATGCGGGTAGCCTCCAAAACTCCCCGTACAGATTGGCAGTGCAATGTGTAAAGATGTGCACGCTACACGTATGAACTGAACCCAAATGCTCCGTCCGAAGGATGTAGGTTGGGTTTCCAGTAATAGGCTGACGTCTCACCAGAGTCCAAAGTCTCCGGGTTTTAGCCTTACACATTAATTAACCAGATCAATAAGTACCATAAAGCAGCAGCAAAGGCAGCTACGCTGAAAGCTGTGTCTCTGTGTACTTCAGCCACAGAATACTCAAAGTGCTTCAAGAGAGAAAACCAACAAATATAATGCAAGATTAATTCAGTCAGTCTAGCACAAAAATATTCTCTACCTGAATCTTCATTAAGCCAAAGACTTTCTAAAACGGATTAAATCAATCTCCAAAGAAATTCAAGAACTGGAAGAATTACATTTCAAAAAGCAAAGCTGCAGCACTTTAACACATCATTTCAATCATATAACTATTTTTGTCCGCACTGAAATCCACGAAGGCCTGAAATGTTTAACAGTTCCCTGCCTCTCGCAGCCGTTTCCTGTGGTCTGCTCCATCCCTCTCTGTTAACGCCTTCAGGATTCTGTCATCCAAGGAAATGCCTTTTCCTACTACTAATAACAGATTTGAAGACCATGAATCGTACATTATTCCATTCACTGCCTGATGACAGCTTCTTACTCAACGTCAAGAGCTCGCTTCAGAGCAGCAATCAATACTGCTAGCATTGAAGCGCGCTGTGCGAGCCTGTGCAATTTGAAAACTTAGAAATGGCTGTTCTTGCTTTTAACAACTCTGAGCACTCAAGAAAGTCACCAGCGTCTTTAAAAGACACAAAAGCTGTCTCAGTGCTCAACAGATTTCTTCAAGGCACAAAAAGCTCCTTCCCTAGGCTATTACTGCCCAGCAAAACTGCAGAGTGGGAGCCAGGAAGGGCTGCCCAGCCACCCGGGGATGCCATGTGACGACAAACCGCGACTTCCCAGCGTGTGTCATGGCAAGCAAAACACGAGGGAAAAGCAATCTGCTCTGAACATACAGAGAGATATTCATGAAAGAGACCCTGAAGGGGTACGCGGGCAGTCTGGCCCCAATGCAGGTACCTGGGCTCTGTTAACGGAGCTTCTGGGGGTGTCGAGTTCATGAAACCACCTCTTGGAGCACCCTAAAGGCCACAAAGAGAATCCTGGACAAGATGACTGAGGTTTTCCTTTGTAAATTCCCCCTCTCCCAGCCTTCCTGCCCAGTTGCCCAGCCCACTCGCTCCATCACCAGCTCGCTGTCCCATACCAGGGTCTGCAGCCTGGCAAAATAACCAAGCGCAGCCCCGAGAACAAGGAAGTGGGTAACACCAATAAACTCTTGCGTTTTGCACAAAGACCAAAATAGCAGCACAAGTCAGTGACACGAGAAGAAAAAGCAGGAAGAAAAGTGCTTGGAGGGGTAGTGGTCAGGGACCACAGAGGCAACGTGCTGTAAATAATGCCATTACTGAGAAGCCGGGTCCCAGCAGCACTCCCTGGGTATTTCTCATAGAAGCGCACAGTGACTGCTGCCAGGAAAAGCAACGTCCGTGCCAGTGCAGGAACGGAGATGAGCATCAGGCTGAATCTCCATCTAGTGCTGCAGGAGAGGACAGTCATCACCACTTCTCCTCTGTGCTGCTGGTACAGCGTCCCCGGCACCGCGATACAGCAAACACGCAGAACCTCAGCACCAGAAACTCGTAGAGATACTGAGTACAGACAAAGCGCAGAGCCGCTTACTGAGAAAGAAGACACAAAGCCTCGTAAAGTTTTAAGACACTGCAAGGAGCAAAATGCAGATACGGTGATACTAAACCTCTCTTTTAGGCGATGGCTACGGAACAGGACGGGGAACAGGAGGGAGGGGGAAAAAGTTCCCCTGCAAGCACTTCCCCGTGTACCTCCACGATTGTTACACCAACAAAGGCCTTCTCAAATTTCACTACTCATAACCTCCAAACCAGCCGGAGTCTCTTGCCAGGACTGCCTCCCCATTACTGTACGCTCCAGAGAACGCAACGCCGATCTGCAGACATCCACCCCCAATTTCATGGTGGATTTTCATGGTGGGGGTCGGGGGTGCCGTGCCTGGAGGCTGGGGGCAGCCAGGCGCAGTGCCTACTGCCGGGACGGGCAGGGGGCACGAAAATCTGAGTTTTCTTCTGAGAGCTAGTGGCGAGCAGGCAGCCTGGCTCGACAGCTGCCCCCACAGAAGGAACCAGCTGAGGAGCTCAAACACCCCCCTCACAGCCTCCCTCCTCCCTCACTTGTTCCTTAGCCTGAGATGAAATGAACTATCTCAAGTCCTCTGTCTTTGTTCCCACGTCTGAAAAATACACGACGTTGATTTCTTACTTCAGGGGAGCTTTCAGCTAGTTCGGAGGGTTTGGAAGAGGAGAGATATTTGCAAATGGTATCAATATTCATCATGATGCGATGATTGTAAACCAGGGTCTCTCAAGTGAAACATTCATTTTCACATTAAAATTTGATAACGCCAACAAAAACAAATACCACAGTAGTTATTACTGCTTTTAATCTGCAACACTCTTTATTCCACCCCAACAAGTTAACATGCAGGTAGCCAACAGCCCAAAGCCCCAGTACAGTTTCTGTATTCAGCCCCAGGAACTGGAAGTATTTGTTACTTTTTACCTGCCACCCCTTTTAAATAGTTTTAAATTGAGTTTTGAGTATTTAATGAAAGAAAAATATTGAAATTGTTTACCAAACAGCTTGAAGAAGCAAATGAATCTTATTCAAATGCATTCTAAAAGTTTACAGCTGCTTTAGTAGGAGCCAGCATACAGAGAGGAAACAAAGCATTAATCACATCATGGTTACATCAACACTTGCTGTCCTCTCAGATCTCACACAGGCTACTCGGGCACACTAACCAGAGGAGGACTACTTGCATCAATGTGACTGGAGTCTGATAAACTTAACAAGACACCTAAAACAAAAGTAGGTACAAACACTTTGAAAGCAATATATCAATTATCATTGAGTAAGGGCTGTAGAAGCAGATCAACCTCAGTCAGGAACAAGAGCGTTCACCCAGTGCCCATCAAACCCGCTCAATGGTTCATGCAGGACAAAGCTGCTCCTAAAGACTGCCTTAAGGATGTTAGGCGCTGAAAACGAGTGGAAAACGCACAAATTTTAGGTAGGCTTTCAGAAGGCAGCAGTCCCCAAACCACACCACCCCATGCAGGTTGCTTGAGAGCAAGGCTTCCTCCAAACCAAACGCCTAACAACTTAATCACTGAGCTTGCAGCATAAAAATCTCACGTTGCTTATGGGGGGAAAAGGTCACAGAGCCCATCTTGAAAATATCACAATGCAAAGAATGCACAAGGGAAAAATCATCACCTTGGACTCTGACTTCCCATGCCTTTCCTCCTGGAGCCCCAGTGCCTCAGCAACCTGCTCCCACTGCTACTGGCCTCAGACACTCTTCCTCCTTTCTGAGCATGCTACAGAAGCTCATCCCACACAAGAAGCCACAAGGATTTTCAGTGCTCTCTGTTGATTTCATCATTTTCACTGGTATGAACATCCTTTCCTCCATCTCTGAGTCACTTCAAGACCAAATAAGCTTTCAAGTCCCAAACTCTTTGCACATTATTGCCTCAAGTGATGTGGTACAGGGGGCATCCACAAGAGTTTTCCAGGTCAGTAGTTCCTGTGGCACTGCTAGACCACGCTAGATTTCCTTAAGGAAAGGGTAGCCTACTACCATCCCCCATCTTTCTTTATCATCTCTGTGGAAGATGCCTTAAGGATCTCCTATCTTATGTATCTATAAAGAGACAGAGTTCCTCAGGAAGACAGGGTCCTAGATTCATTTTCAGCAAGTGTTCTAGACGTACATTTAAATGCCAGGAGCCGCACTGAAGGGTACTCCACTTCCAGCCCCCTTCAGGAATGACGTGAGCAGGACACATTTGATCAGGAGCAAGGTTAGCATCTACAGATGTGAGTTAGATCACCACACTGTAGGTGCTGTAACTTGGCAAACAGAAATAACTCTCTCTTACTCCCTGAAGACAACCACAGCCAACAAAGCTACACATTCGTGATACGGTGGGGTAGTTAGAGCACCTACCTACCAGTGGCTAACTTGGGAGCCTTCTGTAACTCACGGAGAGGCTGCTAACACAGCCTCTAACACAGGTATCCCTGGTCACCTCCTGCAGGCTCAAATCCACACAGGAAGACCGTCTCCAAGCTTAACATACTGCAGTACCAGAGTAGCCCAGGAGATACCAGGAGTCAGATTGTCTGAATAGCCCTGAAGCCAGGGCAGACGGTAAATCTCAGCAGGTCTGCAACTCACTGTGATCTTTCTTGGGTTGATCCAGGCTTTACCTGCCCAAGAAGTAGGGCAGAAGAGAAACTGCATTTGTACAACACAAGGATTTATTTCTTCAAAAGAAGGAACTAATTTAAATTCAATTTTATTTTTATCATTTTTCTCTAGCTTTATTAAGCTAAGGAGATATACGAACAAACCCAGTTCGCTTATTATGACTTTATAAACACGGTTCTGCTAGCTTGAATATCATCTGTATAAGTAAAGCATTCTAATTCCTAATGGTGTGAAAGCTGGCTTACTAGTACAAATGTACATCTTAAAGAATGTAAAAAAATATTTTTATCAGTGTGTTCGTCACCAGATGTATCCCGTTTACATTCTGTACGCCTCTCCGCATGGACAACAAACCCAATTCTGGCCATTAACAATTGCCAATAGTCCCTTTCACTCCTCGGTGCTGCTGTGTTTCAGGCACTGCGAGAAGCGCTAGCCCACAGTTCTGCTACATTGTAGAGCCATTTTCCTTTGTGCTAAAATTCCCCAAAGCTCGCACAGGAACCAAGGTAGAGCTATCCCTTTAACACAGTTTAACCACTCTCAATGCTTGGAATGGAAAATGTGACTTAGGTACTGAGGTTTAAAAAACAGCTACGATGTATGTATGCAGCCAATTTTTAAAACATGAATCTCGTAAGGTTTTTTTGGCTTTTTTTTTTTTTTTTTTTTTTTTTTGCATGAGAATGTAGAGCTTACAAGAGCCAGCCAGCTAAATGCAACAGACCATTATGGCTCAGAGGTTTCCAATTTGCAACTAGAAATGGTTTACATTATAACTACTAACAGCTCCAAAAGGTATTTAAAAAGGAGAGAGCGGAGAAAAAACTTGGCATTTCACGAGTGCCTAAATATGGATTGGCAGGAAACAAATTTGATCTGTGCCGTTAATAATAGCCTTACCAAAATAAGTGTTTAACAGGACGGGTTTTATGTGGTTTTAGGAGACCTAAAAATACATTCGCGCGGCTCAGGACCGCATCCACGCAGAGCCGCGGTCCCCGGGCATTGTCAGCCGCCGCGGGACGGGCTCGGGGCCCTGCCGCCAGCCCCCGGGGCGCCCCAAAACGCGGCCGGAGCCCGGGCTGCAGCCGGGGGCCTCCCGCCAGGGTCTCGCCCCGCGGAGAAGGGCTCGGAGCTGGGCACGGGCGCGCTGCCGGAGGAGGAGGAGGGAGAAGCAGAGAGGCAGGAGGGGAGAGAAAGAAGTTCCCCGCCGGCCCGGGCAGCCCGAGCCCCGCCGAGGACTCAGCGGGCGCGGCGCGGAGCCCGCCCGGAGCAGCCCCGCGGGGGCCCGGCCCGGCCCTGCCCGGGGTCGCAGCCTTACCCTCCGGCTCCATCTGCTCCCGCCGCCGCGCTCCGGCGCTCGCCGAGCCGCTGCGAGTCGGGCCGGGCTGCGCGGTTACAAAGGCGGCCGCCGGGCGAGGGGGGTGGGTTTCCTCTCCCTCCCACTGCAGCTGCATCGCGCCGTGAGGCGCCGCCAGCGGGACGAGGCGCCCCTGAAGGCGGCGGAGGCGGGAGGGGCTCCTGCCGCCCGCCTCGGCACGGCGCGGCCCGGGCGGGGAGGGGAGCGGAGGGCAGGGGATGGGATGGGATCGCCCCGCCGGCCTGGCGCTTCGTGCCCGCAGGCCGCGGCGGGGCGGTGAAGCCCCCTCACGCCTCCCCGCCCCGTCCCGTCCCTCGCGGCCCGGCCGGCGGCGGCGGAGGGGAAGGGAGCGCCCCGGGGCCGGGGGACGGCGCTGCCGGGCTCCGGGCTCCTCAGAGCAGCGCCGTGGCCGCCTCCCGGAGGCGCGGCTGCCGCCCGGGACCGCGGGCTGCCCCGCCTGACGGGTTTGATCCATCCTGAGGCGGCCCAGGGCGAAGCCCTGCCGCCCTGTTGTTTGGATGGCGGAACCATTGAGTTGGAAAAGCCCTCCAAGATCATCTGTTCCAGCCACCCCCCTACCACCAGTGTCACCCACTGAACCATGTCCCCAAGCGCCATGTCCAACCTTTCCTTGAACACCCCCAGGGACGGGGACGCCACCACCTCCCTGGGCAACCCGTCCCAGTGCCTGACTGCTGTTTCTGAGCAGAAACGTCTCCTCATTTCCAACCTGATCCTCCCCTGGCGCAACTTGAGGCCGTTCCCCCTTGTTCTATCACTAGTTATCTGTGAGAAGAGGCCGACCCCCAGCTCCCCACACCTTCCTTTCAGGCAGGTGTAGAGAGCAATAAGGTCTCCCTGAGCCTCCTCCAGACTAAACAACGCCAACTCCCTCAGCTGCTCCTCAGCTTCACAAGGCTCCCAGCTCCCACACCAGCTGTTGCCATCAGTGCCAAAAGCTCTTCGTGCAGCTGCTGAGGGTGGCTATTGGGCATGTGGCAGGGCCAAGCTGAAAGCATCTGTCCCAGGGCTGAGGATGGCTCCCCAAACTGCTGCCCTTTCCCTTACATCTTCAGTGGAAAGCAAAGAGAATATGAGCCCTGTTGTGCAGTCCCCTCAGACAACCAAACGCTGCTCACCTCCCAGAAAGCCACACCAAACCATATGTCGTTTCAGAGCTTCTTGAAAAGGCAGACCAGGACTGACTCACTGCTCTGTGTCTTTGTCAGGGAGAAGAATGTGCCAGGAACTGAAGGGTGATGCTGTCCTTCACAGGCAACGGGGCATTAATGCTGTGCTGATGAAGCATCACTCATGTGGTCAGAGTGGCCCTTCTGCAGAGGGTGTGCTATAGCCACGCTAAAACCCTGTCTTCAGATGAAGTACATGTTTAAAGGACAGCTTTCTGAGAGGTAAGATCGTCAACCACTCATTGCAAGGACTGAATAATACCAAGCAAAACAACCAAATTAAGCTTAAAAATGCATATCAAACAGTTTATCTGCAAAGAACAAAAATGAGAAAACTGTCTTCCCAAAGGCATTTCCCCTTAGGAAAAAATGCAAAACAGTAAATTCAGAAATTAACTATATTAGGCTTTAGTCTATTTTTCATTACCCAATAATCAATCTTTGCTCCTTATCTTTTCCCTGAAACAACTAACTAGCCGTGATGCAGGCCCCATCATGGAAATACGGTTTTGAGTAACTTTAATATTGTGGTGGAGCAGAAGAACGTTATTGTAATGAAATTCATAAAATGGATTTCTTTGGACTAATTATTCCCAAATAAAAAGACTAGCTGTTCTAGAGTAAATCCATGAATAAGGTCCAGTTAAACCAGACTAAGGAGGCCTGAAGGAAATTCATCAGTAAGGAGCCAGCCTGGATTTCTTGATGTTTCTTTTGAAATCACATCTGTAAGATGTATTTCAAGACCAGCCTCAAAGCATTAATATAGGAATTTAACATACAATCAACTCTTCCAGAGATTAAACTCCTTCCTGTATATGAAATTAGTCCTGTCCTTTAGAATAATGAGACAGCTCCTCTCTGAAGTACTTTCATCAGAGCAGATCACAGCTTACCAGTTATTGTTACATGCTTATCATATAGGACTGATGCTCAGCAACAAAAACAGGCTTAAAAATTGTTGGAAATTATCCAGGTTCTTTGCTCTAAACAAAATGAAGTCCATACCATAATGCATAAAGCTAAGACAAATAAGTGTTTATTTTAGGCATATATTTAGGTATAGCACCATTACAAATAACCATCGTTCTTTAATAAAATGATTGATTTATTTCCATCCGCTTCTTGCGCCATCCTACCCAACATTTTGGTCTCATTGTTTCTTTCAGTCAATTAGAGCATTTTTTATTGTAGGTACTCTCAACTTTTATGGTCTGGGCATGGGCAGTATTTAATTTGCATCTCTGACCAGAACCTGTTGAATTCAATGAGTAATTCTGGAGGGAGTTTACAATTTAAGTAAACATTAATTTGTGGCCATTACTTTTGGCCAACCAGGATTGTAACAAAGGGCCAGTGTAAGTTTCTTTAAATCTAAGAATAAGCTATGTCTTCAACCAAGGTAAGTAATGTGGAGTCAGAGAGCAATATCAGTAGATAAGCAACAAATAAAAGAAGTACTCTTTTTTGCAACTCTGCTAAGGAGTTGAAGGAATAAAAGCTACTGGGAAGATAGGCTGAAAAAGCAAAACTGCTACAGAATTGGTTTTGTAACAGGAAGGGACACTTCCTCTGAATATTGTGTAGTTGCTTTATTTTTCCCCCTGAATTGAGAGGAATTCAGTCATTTAAAAGTACGGGGAACAAAACCTGGGATTGTGCTTTGGGGCACAGTTTGAGTAAAAGCACAGCACTCAACCTTTTGCTGAGTTGCAAGCTGTAGATCCATATCCAGCTATGCTAAGCCCTTTCCTCCTAGCATGACTATCTGAGGCACCCTAGCTATTTCCCTTCAGTCTCTCATGAAGGAAGTCATAATGGGAACAAGTCCCTCTTGTCAACATTTCTGCCATTTCTGCTGTTCTCAGGCTTAATCTCAAAGAAGTCAAAGCCTCTATTAAATAGAACAGAAACTGGTTAGCAATCTTCTGTATTGAACTGGATCTTGCTGAGCACCATAAGGTCTTAGTTTTATTAAATCTTATTTGCAAATGCAAATTGCACTTTGTACCCAGTACAATATACTTCTTCCTCTTAGCTTTGAAGCACTGGGCAATAACTCTTGAATATTGCCTTTATCATGGGATACTTTCAAACCCTTAATGTCTAGTGCAAAAAGGTCAATAAATGCAACACAAGCAGTTAGTAAAGTTCAAGCAAATACTCATTTTTTCCTCCCTTCAAAAAGCAAAAAGCTGACTATCATAATGAATTAAAATTATTTTACAAGAGGAATGCTTTCAACACAAATTAATTCTCACTGATGGAAGGCTTTGGTGTTAAATACGGATTACCATTGCATGTCCAGGAAAGATAAATGTTGAGGGTAAAAGTAACCTCTCATACATGTAATAAGACATTGGACATGAAGAAGCTAAGGCGTTGCAAATAGATGGTTTTATCTGACATGCTTTTCATATAAGAGATTCATGTTGTGTTCTCTTCCGGCTGATGTAATCCTTAGGGTGACCCTCATGTGCTTTTGCCATCATATGACACTACTGGATATACAAAGTTCCTTTGTTTAGAGTCCTTATTTATAACTCCCAGAATTTTGATCAGAGCTTTTTTTTTTTTTTTTTTTTTTTTCCTTTTTTTTTTTTTTTGAAGAGACTACTTTTTATTTGAAGATGAAGATTTGGAGATTGCATAAATACTCAAAAGACACGTTACATTACTCTCCTCCTCATGAATCTGAAACTGAGCCCTTTCAATTACAGAGAAAGAAGTACTGCTTTATTTCTCATTCACAATAAGATAAAACCAGCAATTGCAATAAGAATGTAAAATTTATGGCAGCAATGAAAACAATCCTGCTGCTTTCACTTTAAATCTACAAAAAAGCAAGAAAAAAAAAAAAAGATTCGTCAAAGGTAGCTTTCAAGGGAAAATATTTTTCAGATGAAACGCCACTGAGGTAGGGTGGTTTTTTGTGTGTTTTTTTTTTTTTTTTCTTTCTTAATGATACCTTAGGCATAAACAAGTTTATTCCATATCCACCAACACCAGTTACCAGAGCAATTAGGAATCCAGAGGGAGGGGAAAACAAACAAACAAACAAACAAACAAACAAAAACAAAAACAGAGCAATAGACAGAAAAAATATGGAACTGAATATAAGAGTAAAGTAGTCCTCCACTCAGGACACAAGTCTTGTGGCAGCTTCTATGCTCCGGCATGAAATTACTATCACAGAGAGGAATACTCAGTACTAAATCCCTCCTTCATAAAGGACTTGAACATAGATATGTACTGGGGGCTGTATTTCTTAGCACAGAGGCATTTCAAATCCTGAACTTCGTAATCTCAGCGGTATTCTTTACATTACCAGTCTGACAGTTTTTTCATATAAATCGTTTCAGATCATCTTAAGGTAACATGCATCAAAGTTATTTGGATGCTTTAAAAGCAAAACTACAGTCATATCACAGATAAGCAATCATCACAGTGTGTCATCTTCTCTTTCCAGAGCCTGATTTTCACAACAAAAAAAATGTTGTTCTTGGATTCCCCAAGGAAGCCAACAGAGCTATTCATATCTTAAATGCTGGGCTGGGAAAAACAAGAATCCTGCTGCCCTTACTTGTCATTGACCTGCAAGAGTGCTGGATCCACTTGCTTTGCTCCTCTCATTTCTTCAGTGTCTGTGGTATAAAACAAGGGTAGTACACTAGATCATAAGTGGACTCCTAATGTCCTGGCCAGAAAAGTTACACTTAGTCTGCAACTATCCCCACTCACAGGAGATGATGATGAGAATAAGGAGGGTTTTACTGACCTCGTTAGCTACAAGTCAATGTGTGGCAGGCAGCAGACTCTTGGTCTCTTAGAGAGTGTGTCTCTGTTTGCTAGCCACAACCAGAATACCGAAGGTAAACTTAAGACAGAACACTGTAGTGTTGCAGAAACCTCTGTGCATATATTAGGTTCTGTTTACTGAGGTTTTGCATTTATATTTTTAGACTACTGAAAGCAGTAGACTTGTCAGACATGTATATTCATCTGCAGAATTAGGGATGAACTCAGTGACCCAGAGGGTCCTTTCAGTCCCACGTTTGTAATTTATTTTGTATCACGTTATAAAGTAAATGAGGAGTTAAAGCTTGTCACCATTTGATTAAACATTTTGAAACAACACTGACTTTTATACTACCTTCAAGAACAAGATATGCTTTATGAGTTGAGTCATCTGACATGGCACAGATACATTGAGGGTGATATTTTTCAAAAGCAATGTCTTTCAGGAACATAAACTCCATTACTCAAAAGAAAAAGGACAGAGGTACATACCTAAATGCTATAACTTTGAGCAAGATTTAGATTAAGTATTTTTAGAAATTATGATTTAGGTACTAAATAACCTAAAGGGCATTGTAGATTTTTACCCTGGAGTCTTCAGTAACCTAAAGTTAGCCAAACTGAGACTGTCAGTTTGTTGTACTGATTAGTTGGTACTAAAACTGGAATCTGTGTAACAGAGAGGGAAATACAGAAATACTGTTTTCTGGACATTAAATTAGAAATTTACTCCAGCTTTGGCTGGAAAGAGGCTAGGATTGTTGGCTTTTAAGATATGCCAAAATGGTCCATCAGACAATAAGGCTTAGCTTTTATATAGGAAGAGAGAATTATAGCACTTGATTCTTGTTATCCTGGTCACTATTAATTTGGGTTCAGAAACAAACACTGATTTATTCTGAGTTTTGGTAAAGACATTCTCATAATGTTACTCTAAGTACGCCAAATCAATTGCGCAAGTATTTTTCTGACTTATGGGTGACCCTGCAAATAAGTTGAAGCCAAAATATTTAGAACTTCTTTACTCTGAAAAAAAAAACAGAATGGTTCGTATAATATTTATGGAATCCATTACTAAATAATTCAGAATAGAAACATAATTAATTTAAAAATAGATTGTCTTTGACCCGTCATGTAACTAATAAAAAGTCCTCATACAATAACATTCCTCAGTCGTCATTTGTAAAAGTTTCAAACCAGCCATTGTCAATTGCTCTTCTCATAGTCCATGTGTTATCATGATCTCGATGAATGCACATGTCTTATTCCTGCTGCCCTTACAGCTGCATCTTAATGTAGTGATTATTGCAGTTCTGCCCTGCTCCTAATTGGCCTTGGCTAAGTCATACAGCAGAGGGGAAGAAAAAGCTCTATGTATAGTTCATGCCCTACAATGATGCAAACATTTTCTGTCTCATAAGACCTTGTGCAGAATCTGTCCTGATTTATTAAACTTTCATCTCCCGTCTCTAAGAGGTCAGGTGGCCAGCCCTTTCAAAGAATTTATTGGGTAGACTGAGTCAGCATGATCATTTTATTTGACCTCTTCAAAAACACTTTGTAAAATCTCATGACTTATACAAAGCCCAAACTTTCTTGAAAGCTAGAATCTGCAAGCAGGTTTTAGTCAGAGGACTTTTATTTCTAGATCTTTGTCTACTGAATGGTATGGTAGATGTAATTTTTGTCTTGTGTATACATTGTGGATATACTTAACAGACAAGAAATATTAGGCTTTTCATGTTGCCTAGATGTTCATACATGTCATTGTAGTGAGAAAAGACAGGCTTTAAGTAGCACGGTCTTAAGTAGGAATCCGTTTGTGGGGATTAAATGCTGACTATTGTGTGACGTGACTTTACTCATGAGGGAAAAAAAATACAGAATTGAAAATATGAACTGCACACCCAAGAATGGAGTTTCTGATGGAGTTTCATTAAATGTCTGAGAAAAGTCAAGTTTTTCCTGGAGAGCTATTAGCCCTTAACTGTTGATTAAATAATAAAATTGCTTACTACTTCTGCTGTAGTAAGCCCATCTCCTGTTGGGAAGTGACACCAATTTTAGCAGATATGCCACACAAGCTAACTACCACACTTTATACACAACACAACAATACTTCATAAGCCAATGAAACTAGCATTTTAATTCCAGTCCTTAGAGTTTTGTCACCTAGGTCTCAACTCACCTAACTTTTTTTGTCTTCCCGTTGTTATAATGCGAAGAGAAAAAACTGAGCAATGTGTCTCAAAATTACTTTTCTCCACCAGCGGAGACAAAGGAACAGAAGACATGACGTGTGTGGATCCTTTGTGCAAAAGAGAGGACCCTTTCTCCACCTCTTTGAAGACTGAAAAGGTGGTAGAGTTAATGGAAATCATTAAATTTAGGTCCTTCTTATGTGTTTATCAAATTTCCTTGAAAAGTGCTCAGGGCCAATTTTTCCCTGTATCTGTATGGTCACCTGTATCCTATCGCAGTTCAGTAGCATTGATGCATCTTCTTTTTCTTGCTTTCATTCCTTAATACTCCCCACTGAAGTCGAGGTTTTCCTTCAGTTTTATCACAGAGATGGGCTGTTTAGCACCTGGGTGGTTATTCCCAGATGGTAAAAGCATCTTACAGATTTTTTCGCTTATGTGAAGAATGACAGTAACCAGAAAGGTGCATCATGAATTCGGGTCCAGCGCAGACTAGTGATCAGCCAGCCCCACCTGTCTTCACAGCTTTTCAGATCAGTTGATCACATTGTGACCAGACACTGGAACTTCCTGAAGTCATTGAAAGAAGGGAAAAACGTATCTATAACTAGGGAAATTGCTACTGAAGACATACATGTAAGTAGGAGACAAAACAAAAGCACAATAACATAACACAAGGAAAGCTGTTGTATCTTTGGATGATGCAGTGCATGGGACGGCGCTGAGCTGACAGGTACATCTTTCCCGCAATATTGAAGCAAGCTAGAACAGAGGCAGCAACAAACGGCCAATGAGGAGATCAAAGGTGCAGGAATCCTCCATTGCTTTTTAATAGAAAGTAGCTTGGGAGTGGCAGGGAGCCCAGAGTGTTTCTCCCGTCAGCTTTAAACCTTTTCCTGATCAATTGCAAAGCAGGAGCAGATTCCTTGTTGGGAAACACATTGGTTGAACATTGACTCAAAAATAGTGTGAGAACCCAAACAGCGATGGCATGACAGGGAAGAGAGCCAAAGCACGACAGCTTCTATAAACTCGCACGTTTAATTTTCTTCTGTCTGCCATGCATGTGTGGCCATGCTATCCATTAGGTAACGAGATTTATGACTTCAATAGTTCTAGCTTTGTTTCTTTCTGAACAATGGGACTCAATATTTGCTGGAAGAGTCTCTGCAGCGCTTGCCCAGCCGCCTACCTTTCACAAAGACCCTGCACAGACTGGTAATGCTGGGAAGCAGCAAGCTGAAATGCATCAAAGTGTTCACTTATTTGCAGCTGCCTCCCTGAAACTGGCCACAGTCAGCTGTACTCACCCGCGATGAGATCCTGGCTGTGCTGTTTTGACACCAGTGCTATCAAGTGCTTGATTAAGGACAGGCAAAGTGGGAAACCCACACTGAGCTTTTGCCGGCTGACAACCTCTGCATCATGCCTGTTGACCTGTCATGCAGCTGGAAACAGCTTGGGCTGGCCCACGACCCATTCCTATTGGGCACCTAAATTAGCAGGCAGGGCAGGTTCCTGGCCACAGCAGGTCCAGCACAAGCCCCAGATAGTTGATACATGGCATCGTGACAAATGGCAAGCACTCAAGAACCAAGCTGAGATACCAGAGGGATTAAAAAGTAGAAAAAAGCTCTTAGAACTTGTGGTTCCATTTATTGTCTCTCATGTGATTCTTAGGGTAATCGGTTGCAGCAATGGTAACCATTCATAAAGCTTTATGGTCCAAACCTGCCAAACTTGTCAGAGGAGCGAGAAATACGTTCAAGATGAGCTGTGAAAAGCCATGGGGAACACTGGCAAAGCTAAAGAGAGGAAGGAAGGGAAGGGGCGGGAGGAGGGAGAATTCCTGAGCCCAGAGTGAGAGCTTCCAGCCTGGAACAGCCGTGACAAGCTGTGCTTTGCCATCAGCTCGCAGCCTCTGCACGAGGAGCGCGTGTGCGGGCGGCGCTGGGGGCCGCCCTGTATCGCACTGCCACCTAGTGCTGCCTCTGCGGGCCTGCTCCAAAACTAAAAGAGAGGCAAGCGATAGCCGTGCATGCTCAAGCATACCGAGCATATCAATTCTACATTTTTACCACTTAGTTACGAATGGAATTGTGTCACATGGAACTGCCAGCCAGACACAAAACGTTTTAACGGGTTTTAAAATGCTCGTTGCAGGAACATGCCCTTACCCTGGAATTTAAGAGTTACTTAGAATGAAACAACTCTTTACAAGACTGTAGAAAACCCAAGAGAAGGAAAAACTATTAGGACATCCTGTCTTTTCCCTGCAAGCTTCATTGAGCTTACTCACGGTTTTCCTGTTAAAATATTGCAGTGTTCTATAGCCAAGACCTCAAACCCAGCCACTGGCACTAAATTTAAACACTGACATTTGGACTTTATTTTCATTGTTGTTGTTGTTATTGTTTTTGCTCTGTATGGGTGCATGGAAGAGAATTCTTGGAAAGATGGAACAAGATTTATCTCCCATACTAGGGCCCTCCACCCCCGTTCTCTTAGAGCACAGCTAATGGTATTTTACAGGGCTGAGATTACAAAGAGACATTCCAGACATTTAGCAATTATTTAATGAACAGAGGACAAGGGTCTGAACTGGAAATTTGGCACTTACAGCACAAATGGCACATACATAGAAGACAAACAGAGCAGATCTTCACTGGTGGCAAGACTTGATAGAGTATATGACTGAACAGGCACCTTCACCTTGGCCAGATCCTCCAGCCAGCCTGCATAAAATTTGTACCAGCAGACTGGTTTAAAACATCTGCCCAAATGTATGCTTTGATATGCTGTGCACTGAGAATAAAAAACAGCCATAAAAGGTCAAAGAACAAGCAATCCTGCCAAGTTTTCAACAGACAGGTGTCCTAGCTAGTGAGTCTCACACTCTTACTTTTCCTCTACTCTCTTCAAGCTCACTTCTTCATGCTACTTACACCAGTATTAGACTGTCCAGTGTATTCTGCTACATGTCGTTTTGTTTTGGGTCAGGAGCCCTAGCAGTCCATAACCACAACAACACCGATTATTTTTTTTTGTTCTTTGTTTTTAAGTAAACGTAGTGCTGCTGTAAGGTACCACTACAGCAGACTTACAACAGCATCTGCACTTACATTTTAGCTGTGTGCATTGAGTGTAGCCTGAAGGAAGGACAAACGTTGCAGAGCTGCTGCAGAGATGGCAGGCTCTGAATGAAAAAGGTAGAGCTGGGCACTCTGTTGTTATCGCAGTAATACCATGGGTGTGAATATTAAATTCTAAAATGCTCCGGGACTGACCAACACATCCCCTGTACCCATCTTGTAGCTCTCTGTGTCTCTGTCCAGCTTTCCTGCCTGTCTGCCTAATTGCCCTTCTTTCTGTAGTCTGACGTGCCTTTTCCTAGCCCAATGGCTAATACATGTGTTAGCTGCTCCCTTTAAGATGGAGAAGGGCACACAGTGCAGTCTCTACTACCAGACTGCAATCATTTGCCAGCTGCTTTTTTGGAATTGAGTTGTTCCTAGGCTTTATGCCAAAAAATGCGTGCCCACAACAGCTTCAGCTGCTCCGAGTTGCTCCAACAGTCCATCCTCATCCATTGTTGCCATTTTTTCCTTGCTGCATCCTTTGTACTCTTGAATCCCTCGCTCTCTTCTGTCACGTTTTATCTGCCTCATGCTTACACTTTTCCCCACTTCCTCATTTCTCCTCCTGCCACTTTTCCTTATCCCCACAGAAACCCTACAGTCTGTCTGCAGGTAGGTATTTGGGACAGAAACAGTGGCTGCTTTTGCCTCTATGAAAGCAACATGCCCTCTGAAACAGCACTGCTGGGAACTGGCCTTCAGCAGAATGGGAGTGGCAGCAGTGGCAATTTTGCCACCTACAAATGACACAGAGACAGAATAAGAAATATTCATTGCCCCTTTGCTAGGGGATGCTATGTCAGGTTTCTCAGAAGAGTCCTGAGCTCCACAGACAGTATGAAGCAGCAAAAGTGAGTGTCTCACCTGGCTCCTCTGGAAAGAGCCTTTCAGATGAAAATGAAGAGTCTAACCCGCCTCAGAAAGGGAATCAGGAAAGATCACGGTGATGATGAAGGTAATAAGAAACAAAGGTGAGAAGAGAAAGGCATGGATCAGAACATGAACATCATTTCTAGATCTCAGCCCTTGCCTGGGCTGTAATTCTAGTTCTATTATTGACAGTGCACAGCAGAAGGGGGTTGTAAACATCGCCAAGATCCTAACTCTGTATTTTACTGAGTTGATGAAAGACACTTTAGCTGCTGCATAATGGAGCTCCTAGAAGAAATATTCTCAGCTATTCCACACCCTCGTTGTTCCAATTAAAGGCTGAACAAGCTTTAAGCAAATGGTATTTGCAGAAAATAAACATTCCAATTGGAAACATATATATATATATATGTATATGTATGTATATGCCTTCATTATTTAAAGGAAAGGAAATATACCTAGGCTTCATCCATGTAGCACCAAGGAGAAAAAGTAGAAAATCAAAAAATGCAAACTTCTCTCTTTCTGTACTTTCTAGAATTGTTCCTAAAAAGAGCAGTTTAAGAAAATCTCGAACCCTTAAGCCAACTCCCAGGGATGCAAATTCATGCATGTGGTACCATTGGCAGCCCCTAGGAAGAAGTAATTCACAGATGCCTAGGAGGTGCCACCTCACCTGGCAAAGTCAACTTCTATTCCACCACCTCTGGTGAGTCACCCAGCAGCATAACCAGGAGCCAGCGATGGTGAACTGCCCTGTGAAACAGCCAGTAGGTCTTATGTGGCAAGGTGGCTTTGTTCCTCCCACCTTACTGTGTCTGACAATTGCACTCCATCTTGAATCTGCCCGGTTACCCTGATCGGATCTGCAGCTTAAAGCATTGGGAGTCAGGAAAGAAAGAGTAACCCCCAACTTTTTGCCACCAGACCTGAAGCATGACGAACCTCAGGCATGTCAGGCTGCAGTGGAGGGCAGCTAGCAGTGCTAAACCAGCCAGCAGTAGCTGCAGCTGAGAGCATGCAGGTGACCTTCACTGCCTCCAGGTTCCTTGGCTCTGGCTGTTGTAGTCACGCTTGAGCTCTCTGCTGTTTGACTCAAGTATTTGCACTAATCAGCAAGCCTTGCCTCCCCTCCCTAAGCATGAAAAGCATGCATGGACTGGAGATAGCTGATGGCTAGGAATTCTGTCTCTGTGGAGAAAGACAAAACCACAAAGAATTTGCTTTCACAAAACCTAAATTTATTTTTGAGAGCCGTTACTAAATAACCACAAAACTTCCAGCTAAAATCAATTAATTCTTTCCTCATCTGAATAAGGCTATTCTTTAGATACTTAAAAACCTCGTCCTGAAGCTGTCAATAGGCTAGGCTCATAGGTCTTCTCCTTGAGAGATGTCTGTCCTCTAAACAGAGGGATACTAAGTCTTACCTCTAAGACTTCGATAATTGGCTGAATAAAGACTCATTGTTCATTTGGAGATAACAGGAAGCCAAAGTTCTGCTGCTGGATCAAATTCTTTACTCTTTATCCCTTAGTAAAGCCTTGAGCTACATTAATTTGAGTTCTAGGTTAGAGTTAATACAGGAAAATAAGACCAATAACGTTTGACATAAGTAGAAGCTGCCTGTTTACTTGATATAATTTAGAATAAGGATACAAACTGTCCTAGTTAGGAATAGTCTCATCACCACAAAGGGGAAAATATTTTTTATTATGAAATTGCCATATTGAGCGTTTAACTTTGCTTTCAGTTAGCATGTACCTGAATACTGGGTTACTGTTTTAATCTGAAGTTGCTGTTTTTAAAAAAATAAATAAGGAGCAATGTTTCAAGCAGAAGATAAAGGAAAAATTATCTTTTTAATGTCAATCAATAATGCAACAGCCAGCACTGAAATAAACTTTCCTTCTCTCCCTAAACTTAAATGTGGGGGTTTGGAACTCCTCATGTACATTACTGTTTGAAAAGCAGAAATAATCAGTTTGGAAAAATACAAGAAAATATTTATTTAGATTAATGGATTTTGCAAACACTGGCATGAATTTATTTTAAAATAACCTGCTCCTCTAAAGTGTATAACCTCTTTAAAACTATACACTAAATCTTCCATTTTAAAGTTTCCCCTGCCTGTTGTGTATTTTAGCATAAAACATATAACTCAGATGTCCACCTGCTGATATTAAAAAAAATAAAATCAGTTGCTTTAAAAATAAATAAATTAAGTTGGTCAAAATTATTGGAATAAGAAGAGAACTGTGCAGGTACGTTTTTCACCTTCACAGCTTGTCCTTCTATGCAGACACTTGATCCAGTGAAAAGCCATAGCATTTGTGGGTTCTGCCCATAAAAACATTTTCAGCTTAGTTAACCAACTCTGGACTCTTACTTATTAAGCTGGTGGAAACCTGGGTGTGTATTTTTCACTTACTTAAGCCCAGCTTAAATTCACTTAAACTAAACGTAGCTAACTCAAGCCTACTCATGTATTTATCCTTAATTAGTAGGTAGTGCATTTATATAACGTATGCTAAAGCACTGCATATATATAATATATATAGTATATATAGTATATATATTTTTATATATATATACATAATTCTAGTTAAATATCAGTATATGCATGCATATAATTAAGTTTTAATTACATTTATTTTTTTCCAGCATAATGTAGAAATTAGCTTTCAATACACTGCTCCAATCTCTCCAACTTGTATTTTATTAGACTATTTCTGAATTAAATATCTACAACCAGATCCAGCATCTTATTTTATTATTTTTTTAACACTTAAAGGACCTAAGTCTTGTTATCTTAGAGGCACTTCACTTGACAGTTGTCAAATCTGCTGATTTAAGAACAGCTGTCCCAACATGCTTGGGGAGCAGGATGTGGCCCTCACTATCCATGAAGAACTGGTTGGTGACCTGGTACGGCACTTGGATGTGCACAAGTCGATGGGGCCGGATGGGATCCACCCAAGGGTACTGAGAGAACTGGCAGAGAAGCTGGCCAAGCCACTATCCATCATTTATCAGCAGTCCTGGCTATCGGGGGAGGTCCCAGTTGACTGGCGGCTAGCAAACATGACGCCCATCTACAAGAAGGGCCGGAGGGCAGACCCAGGGAACTACAGGCCTGTCAGTTTGACCTCAGTACCAGGGAAGCTCATGGAGCAGATCCTCCTGAGAGTCATCACGCAGCACTTGCAGGGCCAGCAGGCGATCAGGCCCAGTCAGCATGGGTTTATGAAAGGCAGATCCTACTTGACGAACCTGATCTCCTTCTATGACAAAGTGACGCGCTGGGTGGACGAGGGAAAGGCTGTGGATGTGGTCTACCTTGACTTCAGCAAGGCTTTTGACACCATCTCCCACAGCATTCTCCTCAAGAAACTGGCTGCTCTTGGCTTGGACTGGCGCACGCTTCGTTGGGTTAGAAACTGGCTGGATAGCCGGGCCCAAAGAGTCGTGGTGAATGGAGCCAAGTCCAGTTGGAGGCCAGTCACTAGTGGCGTCCCCCAGGGCTCGGTGCTGGGGCCGGTCCTCTTTAATATCTTCATTGATGATCTGGACGAGGGCATCGAGTGCACCCTCAGTAAGTTCGCAGATGACACCGAGTTAGGTGCGTGTGTCGATCTGCTCGAGGGTAGGAAGGCTCTGCAGGAGGATCTGGATAGGCTGCACCGATGGGCTGAGGTCAACTGCATGAAGTTCAACAAGGCCAAGTGCCGGGTCCTGCACCTGGGGCGCAATAACCCCAAGCAGAGCTACAGGCTGGGAGAGGAATGGTTGGAGAGCTGCCAGGCAGAGAAGGACCTGGGAGTGATGGTGGATAGTCAGCTGAATATGAGCCAGCAGTGTGCTCAGGTGGCCAAGAAGGCCAATGGCATCCTGGCTTGTATCAGGAACAGTGTGACAAGCAGGGCCAGGGAGGTGATCATCCCCCTGTACTCGGCTCTGGTGAGGCCGCACCTCGAGTACTGTGTTCAGTTTTGGGCCCCTCGCTACAGGAAGGACATGGAGGTGCTTGAGCGGGTGCAGAGAAGGGCGACGAAGCTGGTGAGGGGCCTGGAGAACAAGTCCTATGAGGAGCGGCTGAGGGAGCTGGGCTTGTTCAGCCTGGAGAAGAGGAGGCTCAGGGGTGACCTTATTGCTCTCTATAGGTACCTCAAGGGAGGCTGTAGCGAGGTGGGGGTTGGTCTGTTCTCCCACGTGCCTGGTGACAGGACGAGGGGGAATGGGCTTAAGTTGAGCCAGGGGAGTTTTAGGTTAGATGTTAGGAAGAACTTCTTCACTGAAAGGGTTGTTAGACATTGGAACAGGCTGCCCAGGGAAGTGGTGGAGTCACCATCCCTGGAAGTCTTCAAAAGACGTTAAGATGTAGAGCTTAGGGATATGGTTTAGTGGAGACTGCTAACGTTAGGTCAGAGGTTGGACTCAATGATCTTGAGGTCTCTTCCAACCTAGAAATTCTGTGATTCTGTAACATCACAGGGCTGGATAAGGACAGGTTGACTGACGCAGACTCGATGCACGAGATCAGGCCTCAGATTACCTTGGAGACCCCACGTGCAGCATCCAAGGGAAGAAAGCCCACCGCGCAGCTGTGGTAGCTCCTTCCTGTGGAAATTTGCCTTTGCAAAGAGAAGCAGCAATCCCTGTCCTTTACTGGGAAAGGCCAGCAAAGCTCTTGGAAAAAACACTAAGGAGTAAGATGAAGACATCCTGAGTAGCTTATATGAGAGTTTTTCCCAACAACCACCAATGAATGTTTGCTTGAAGCTTTTATATATGAATGCTAGCTGCTGTGCTAATTTTTTAGCTCACAGAACAGATCTGTATAATTCTTCATTGTTTTAATCAAGTCCTTGGGCTGCAAACATATTTTTACCTGGTGTTGTAGATCAATCTGCATCATCAGCCTTTAAAAACCACAAAAATGTTAATATTTTTATAAAATTGTAACCTTTGTAAACACTTGTAGCCGAATTTTACCATCCTATGTACCTGGGGACTTTCAGGCTTTCTTACCTTTTGGCATCTAAGTACTTCCAAAAATCTGCCCTGTTTCTCCTCTGAGAAGTTAGCTGCTTTTTTCAAGCCCTACTTGCAAGAAACAAGTGATCCTACTGAATCACTACTTCTGTGGCAAGCATGGGTGTCACATAAGCTGGTAGATTCCTTTCTCTACAACTAAATACAGCAACATCTGCAGCCTGGAACGCAGCCAGTGTCCCACCCTCCCAACTCAGCGTAATTGACATTCCCCTGCAGGCACTGTATTTCTTCTACACAGAAAACAAAGAAATTGATCTTTTTAACACACAGTCATTTGCTACGTGAGCTTTTAAGCTAAATATTCTCCTTCCCTTTTGCTGTTTTCCTACTAAAGCATTTTGAATCACACTGCTTTAGTATTTAACGATTCTACACAGGTCTCTTCTTGTTCTGTTGCTTTCATGCATGTGTATTAATGTTCATCCCTTACATCGAACTGCAGATAAAGCTCCCTTTATAGCTAATGTAAAGCTACATGATAAGGCCAAGTGTCGTAGCAAACACGCTCTGCTAGTTAAATGCACACAATTCAACAAGCCTTTTCAAGTTTTGAGTAGAAATTGTTAAGCCACTCACAAGTTATAAATGACTTGGATTAGCTGGTGTAATAAAACCAACTGCTGCCAGGTATATTAATGATCAGCAGAATGGTTCTAAGAATCCTACCTGGGGAAAGTGAGATTTGCACAGTAGCATAAAATCATATTTAATATGCCTGCAGGTCAGTATTGATTAATTGATACAGGAATATCCTTCCATAGATATGACAAACTTTAGCCTCACCCCTAAGACTTAAAAAAAAAAAAAAAAAAAAAAAAAAAAAAAAAAAAAAAAAGGGGCTGTTTGTTAATTCTTACCATATTTTGAAGAACATATGAGCAATTAATATGTAATTTCAGGAACATGTGTCACCACTACTACCAAAAGCATTAGTCTTACCATCACCATGCTGGTGACAAATAATGTGTAACCCCTTCCTGTACCAGTACAAGTGTTTGCATGGCCATTCAGTGAAACAGATTAAACTGGTCTGATCCAGGCCAGAACTAATCCAGGAAAGACTCACGAAGAAGCACAGAGGATGACGCTATGCAAATATGAGCATAAAGAATTAATTTTCTAGTTCTGCAGCAAACAGTTTTAAGTTTACTTTTATCTGAGAGAAACTGGATTTATTTATCCCCACACTGAAAACAGATTAGGAAGACTGACCAATTAATATGGTGCTTTCTAAAACAAAACCAAAATGAAACAAATGAAAAAAACACAAGCAGAAAACATGATTCCTTTTCTCTTTTATTGATACTGCCAATGTGACTACCTTTACGCAGGCAGATTGCTTTCCTACATTAAACACTTTTTGTATTAATTTGGAAGTAACATTTTGCCCTCTATGTCTCCTAAGGTTATCCAATTAACACACAGTTATACTTTTAAGAATCAGTTTCCACATTTTTCTCTTTAACATTTTTTTTCCATATCTGTGTAAAGGTTACTTGGCAAGAATACATGCATAGGACATTAAATGGAGACCAATCCACCACTAAAAGGTAATGCACATAGAACATAATACAGTACTTCGACATCATTTCAAATAAATACCCACATACAAATGTAGTAATTTTAAATGCAACAATATTTCTTATGAATCAATACTGTAACAGAAGATGGAAATATTAAGTCCCCACATCTAGGAATAATAATGTCTGTGTTTTTGTTTTTGTTTTTGTTTTTTTTTCCAGCAAACAGAAATCTTTTCCCACTGTCAATATTATTTCAATTTGTACTTTTTTTGAGGAGTGGGAAAGCTCCCCCCCAGCAAGTACCAATTTAATCATTCACATGAGCCTCAACAAACAGCACCAGAGAGGTAGGTACAGCTTGTTGATGCACTTCTGTTTCTGTTTCCTGAAATTACAATGATTAGATATAACATGCAAGAGAAGATATTAATGTTTTGTTGTTCACATTTGCAAACAATACTATGGTTAACTGCATCCACCACCAAACAAAGCTAACATAACATCAATATTCCCAATACGCTCTCTGTACTGTTACCACAAATGTGTTAATACATCTTGCTCATCTGTTCAACATGAGTCCATTTGGTTCCCAAAGTGTATTCAGGTTTGTTTATTTTTCTCCCCTCTATTCCCCTGAATTTGCAAGGATTTGCATGATGAAATATCATTGACTAACAGAATTTTTTACAATTCCTTGAATATATAATCTCTATTATAATAAGACTACCCATTAAAAATGTGCGAAGGGGGAGTTCACTTTGCACTTATTGCTCCACATCTTGACTAAATTCCAAAACAGCCATTCCATTTCTTCGTGTGTAGACCTAGCTATTCTAAGATTCTTCCTTAAAATGATTAAAGGCACTACTGGCAATAATTAACGACAGAAAGGCGCTGATATGTAACACCCTATCATTGACAACTTTAGAATTTTTCTTTCTAAATGTACCATAATTTGGCACAATAAAAATGAAAAAGTAACAAAACAATTCCAATTTGGAATTTAACTGGTACAGTTGTATAAAATTCTGTTAATCAATAATACTTCAACTTCCTAAAACCCAGGAATTCTGGAATTTATAGGTAATACTACTTATTTAATATTTTTCAAGTGCCTATTACTGTTTTAACCAGAGCAAAGTCAAGTTTTCTTCTTGTTACATTGAACTATTCCTAAGAATAATAATACAATATGAAAAAAACCCCAGAATTTGAATACCCTGGATTTCTTAATGAACATGGCAGTCAAAAAAAATCAGTAATTTAAACATATAAAGCTTAATATTTCATAACAAAAAAGCTGCTGAAGCACAGCACACACATAGTTTAGCAGAGCTCCTGTGTTGTTTTTTTTGTTGAAACTCTTTTCTAAACACATCTAGAGCCAAAAAAAAAAAACCATCTCTGCCACATGCTGATGTAGAAATCAACAGTCACAAGCTGAAGTTGGAGAGAAACTATAAGCACAAGCCACTGCATTTATATAAACTCTTCTACATAAGGAATTAAAGAAGCTAAAGAAAAATATCAAAATATCAAAAGTGCACAGTTTAAGAATCAGATAAAAAATGAGCATCTGCAATGAAATAAGAAATTCCCCCCATCGGAACATTTCTAGTAGATCATAAACTAATATGGTGATCATTACATTTGAAGTAGGTTTCTTCAGCACTTGTAAGTTTTCTTACTGCAGCAGCACTTATAGGTAAAGCTTGTTTGTTTTATAGCTCGAGATATAAAAGAGAAGTTTCAGGTAGTATATAGGAAAAGGTGTTCTCAAAAGTTAGGATCAGGTCAGTGGTTTGCATTCTTTGTGCAATGGGCTACCACTTTTAACCATAATGAAAGAGGGTAAGAAATGTTGTTGCACTGTTGGAAAGGCCTTCTCCATGGACTATTCTACAGCTGAAAAATGGAAGAAAAACAAAGCATTAGAAAAAAAACTGTGTTTATTTCTCAAAGAACTGACAACTTAATACAATGTGCTGCAAAAGCTCCATAGCGGGTTAGTCAGTTGAGGGTATCTGTTAGCTTACTAGGGATGAAGCAGCAAATTTAGCTCAAAGATGCTTTCCAAGCTGATGAAACAACGTTTTATGAGTTTAGCCTGGAAGCAACAGCTTTGCAGAAAGAAAGTTTCTTACAAGTACTGAATAAAGATATGCTGTTCAAGCACAAGCTAACAGCAATGAATGTGCAAGAAACATTTTCAGTGAAGCTTTAGGTTGTCCAGAAACATGCAGGTCAGTGTATCATGCAGGCCAATGCAAAGAGCAGTATCATTCAGAACAGCCTGCTTGCAGAGGTAGGTGACAGCTTAAGAAATTTTCCATGCTTTAGCCCAACCCATTGAAAGTGATATGAAAGACTTACAGCAAACGTACGTTTTAAGAAATTGTTAATCAATAATTACAAGCCTCAATCTTAAATATAATCATCATCTAAAAATACAAACAGCAGGATCAAGTCACCTTACCACCATGGCTCATTTCTTTTTCATAACAGGTGCTAAAAGTTTAACCATAACCTTATCAAGCTCAAGCAGCAGTAAGGTTTGTCTTTCGTTTTTAATTTATAGATCCACAGAAATGAATGAAGGTAGAAACGATTACTAAGACTATTGTGCTAATAGCAAAACTGTTCATTCTTGGAACTGAAAAGTGAGAGCCGAGACCAATAGTAATAGTCACTGCCTTAATAACATTGAAATCATTCTATAAAGTTCCAGTTAATTTGAAAAAGCCTACCAATGCATTCAATTAGTTTCTCAAATTTACT
The DNA here is from genome assembly GCF_964035555.1 of Netta rufina. Lineage (NCBI taxonomy): Eukaryota > Metazoa > Chordata > Aves > Anseriformes > Anatidae > Netta > Netta rufina. The sequence goes on along the minus strand of NC_140133.1, from coordinate 3,363,111 downwards.
TTTTTTTCCATTAGTATTTAGTGAAAATACTGCCAGAGACACAGATGCGGTAAAAAGCTCCCTATCATAGTGGAAGCAAAATTGTAACTGTTTCTACTGGAGCAAGGGAAGTTAGCACTCAAATGCCTGCTTTTACAAAGTATTTTTAAATTACACTTAATGCAGGAATGAGAAGAATAAAGGCCTTTTGGAAGATTGTGCAGCAAAAAAGAGAAAGCAGGATTGAAAATTGTTAAAAGATGTCTTGCTTCTAAAAATATCAAACCTGCTACTTAGCAATATTAAAGCTCAAATTCAGGAGAATTCAATGTTTTCTTAAAAAGTAATAACAGATGCACAGAGCCTATTTTCTAAGGCCAGAATTACTATTAATTTAAACTTCAAGCAGTGCCGTTTGAGCAACATACCAGACTTAAATCACTTGGGTTTTTCCCCCCCTCTCAATATCGTCAAATGTAATTCTGGCATTTGACTGAGGCATCCTCATGTTTATCAGCTTTGCAGCAAAGTTTCCACAATTCCATTTGAAGTCTCATTGTAGGAGTTCCTAAGTCTTTTTTTCTTCCCCCACTTCTAATATCTGGGAAGCTGAAATCCCAAGTGGTTTCCCCTCACTGGGAAAACAAGCTGTGCTCCTTATTACCTTATATTAGTATTGTGATATCTCCTGACTACTTATAGGCAGAGCGGCAATGCACAGGAAGCAAGCTGCTGATCATCTATAAGAAATGGTAGTGAGATGAGGCAGTACCACACCAGGAATATTAGAATGGCTTTATAAAACATCACTATCAAGCAGACAACTGTGCAGTCTCGCATTGCTTTTAAGTAATACTATAGGCATACAAAATTATCTGAAAGAGTACAAAATGAACAGGGCTTTACATTAAAATAAAGTTTGAGGCTAGGCACTTTAAAACTGTTTTAAAGGGGAAAAAAAGTGTGCCTTGTTGTGCTCCACAAATTTTCCACAATTTTAGAAACAACTTTTTCAATCTTTTTTCTCTTATATAGGCACCAATTACGAAGTACACTTTTATATTTTCAAACATATTGAAATTGAGTGGCTAAAAAGGCCTCTGAGAAGTTCAATAGCAGACAAAGGTTTGTTTGTCTTAAAGAATATTATGTATACTAAGCTACTTCATAAATATTAATTAGTGGATGATCTGCTCAATTTCCTGTGCCTATAATGTAGAGCCCTGTGAAACATGTTCTTGCATAATGAATGCAGTATCTTCTGTGTATTTAAAAAAATGATCAGAGCTCTGAAATACTATCCTGTTCAGATTAATACTGAAAGCTGAGAAAATCTGTTTTGTGACTGACAATACTAGACCATAGTCACATTAGTTCTACACAGATAAGTTGTGTGGCTACAGTAATACATAAAACAGATTCTTTCCAAAGTGTTATGCTGCAAGGAGCAACAGGACACCACAAAGATCCTTTCAAGACATTATATTTTTCCACAGCATAACTTCTTCAGGTAGAACTGTCTACCAGGTAGGCTCCCAATTCGCAAAATTTTAGGTTTTATACCAGATGGGGTAAATATTGCATATTTTTAATATAAATGTGCCACTTTCTTCTGGTTAACCCTCTGAAGCGAGGGAAGCAGAGTGTAAATAATGTAACCTACCATATTTTTTTTCCAGCTTTTATTGCCTGTAAAAGCTTTAGTATGTTGATAAGTGGTGATATGACAGCAAGTTCTTAGTATCTGCCATAACAGGCAAATTAATTTTGGTTCCAGTTTCAAAATGTTCTGAGTTTTCGAGACATACTTCTAATCTTTACACTTGCTTTTTACCACACGTGCTTTTCACCACTACTTAAGTCACACTAGCAAGGGAAGTTTTCTGTTTGCTTCTGTCTGTGAAAGCATTTATTGAAGTCTGCTGCAACCCTGGAGAAAGGATCACATTTGTGCTACACAAACTACAATTAGTAACCAGAGTATATCAGGTGTACTCTTAACACTTACCATAAACAGCAAAACTCATACATGTTAATTGTGGAAAAAGCTAATTCCTTTCCACTATTAACTTGTTAATACCATCCCCGTACTTATGAATTACAGTTAAGACCACCATAATACAAGTTGTATTACCTGGTTTAACAACTTACTAGTACAAGCCAACTCACTGCGACATTAGATAGTGGGGATTTACGCTGACAGTTACAGCATAAAATAAGATGCATAATATGATTTTTCTACACACCTCTTCTAGTCACAATAGATTTTATATTTTTCACTACAAAACACCTGGTTATTAAGGACAGATCCTTCAGACCTGTCTCCGCAGGACCGAATATGACTTACACTAGGGTTACTGCTCTTGGCTTTGGAAGCAGATTTTGTGCGCACCCTTTTGGACTGCTCGTGGTCTAGCTCCAAATGCTCCAGACGCTGGGTCAGTGCCAGTTTCTGCTGGATAGCCATCCGAAGCAAGGAGTTCAGAGTCTTCTTCTCATCTTCAGCTGCTGCAAGCTGACGCTGCATTTCATCCAGCTGTGTGACATATTCATCACATCTGCAACGAAATATATCAATTTTTAGCAATCTCGTTTCCATCTATAAAACATGAATCCCTTGTGTCCAGCAGGTATTAGCAAAGTCTGAAAATTTTGCAGTTGTTTGCATAAACTCTGTTATTCAGTGTGTATGAACATAACAAAAGTATGGAGCCTGGTATAAACTACTCCTGCCTAAAGATGAGTAAGATGTCCTACAGCTAACCTTCCTAATGCAGGGAATAGGCAACACAGTCAAATTATTTCTGTCTCAAATTATGCAGAGCCTGCAGCAGCTCTAAGCTAGAGACTGCAAAGAGTCAGAGGGGAACAGTCGGGTGGAGTGCTGTAAAATGGCCACTACTCAGACGGCGATTCACACTGAGTGAACAGCACCTGAATTTCATAGGTTGTTACATTACGCAGGGAATCCAATAACAAATTTCCAGTGCAGACTGAACAGCATTGTTATAATTGTACTAGAATCTACTCCAATTCCTGATGAAAAAATAGTGCTTTATTACTGCTTTCTCCATAGCAAGTGGCTTTCATAGTAGTTTTCAACATCAAAATCAGTTTTGACATAATAAAACAAAGGAACTGAGTGTTATTAGAAACCCTGCAGGGAAGCCAAGTGTACGCCTGCAAGTCGTTTCATCTACAGTCATTTTCATTGAGCTTGGAAGCTACTTAACTTGCACAGTGCATCGTGAACAATTTAAAGAACGCATGTCTTTACACACATGCATATTTATCGCACATAGCAGACTGGTTACAGATATGAATATTCATCTTTCTACCCATAGCTACCAGCTGGAATTTACAAATTATCTGCAGAGAAGTTCCTCCTAATGAAATAATGGAAAAGCCCCTGAGTTTCAGGGACATTTACCATTGTTAAGTAATATAAGGATGACAAGGAAAAAAAAACAAAAAAAAAAATGAAGGAAACCACATTGATGTGCAGGTTCATCAGCTGCGCTTATACAATCACGTCCCCTATTCTGTTCTCCCTGACTTCAAATAGCAGAATTAGGCCTATATCCCTAACTGTATTTGCTTGGGAAGAGAACAAGGGAAACGAAAAGAACAGAACTTTATCTTGCAATACAAATTCACACCACCACCCCTGAATCCTATCACTTGCTATTTTCTCTGCATAGTTAGACGTACTTTACGAGGCAAAACCAAACCATACACCTCCGTGAGTGGAAGCAGACAGGAAGGCAGACTGGCACAGCCCTAGGAGGTCTGAGAAGAGGAAAATAATCTTTGAAGGCATAGCAATCCTTTCTCCCCTCCTATGGAAGGTGGTGTCTACTGCTTTGACTTCCACCAGAGAAGTGCTATCAAAGCCAGCAAGGCACAAGTGGCACATTTCTTCACCCCCAATGCTGCATTTAGAAAAAAAATATATATATATCTATCTATATCTATCTATCTCTCTCTATATATAAATAGATATCTATCTATCTACATCTATATGTCTATATCTATCTATCTATATAATATAATATAATATATATATAATATTTATATATACAATATCTATATCTATATATATAGATAGATATAGATATATAAATATATAAATATATAAATATATAAATATATATATATATATATATATATATATATATATATATATGGTAGAAAATAAAACAGTTGCAGTAAAGCAGAGTAGGGACTTCCCACATGGTCTTGTGAATACCCTTAATCCTCTTCTCTAACCATTTCTGGTATTACCCAAACATCTCCTGATCAGTCAGTTGTGCCAAACCTGATAGCAGGGACAAACGCTCATCAGAGCCTAGAAGGCAGTAAAGTAGTCTGCACGTGAGCTCAGCTATAAATAAAACCATGAATTTGACTCCAAATTCAAATGACTGTAGCAGTCATTACCTCATCGAGCTTTCTGTAGGACAAAAGTTTATAACATCAATAGACTGTGGTTAGAAAATGAAGCATTCAGTATTTTGAATACCTGAATTCACTTTTTCCATACATCTCTGTGAAGGAAGTTTTTCCTTCCCAGCCAGCAAAAAGGAAGTGTTATCAGTAGCGTGCATGCAGCTGCAATTGTTACTGTACCTGAATCTCTTTTGTACATGTGAGGGGATTTGGGAGAGGCAGGAATGCTAACTACCGTGGCGGCGCCCTGAACCTGTTTTCCTGATCTTTTAGTTCAAATTAAATGATACAGCCTCAACACCAAATGTTATCCTGGTGCAGGTGTGGCTGCCCAGGGTCAGAGGGACCACACACAATGCAAAACACAGCAACAGTTTCCTTAACAAAACTGGCTAAGATTGAAACATTTGCAGGCACTGTGTGCCCAGGTGAAGTGGGATGTGCCCTACTTTCCTCCCTCCCATTCACTAACTCCCAGTTTAATTTTCTTAACCCAAAAGTTAGCCTCCCTAAGCACCATAACATGATGTGGCTCTAACTGCTTTAGCTTAACGCAAAGCTAGCAGCAGAAGCCACAGCAGCACAATGTGCTACATGGTATGTGTAGCAACATGTTTGTTGCTCTGCAGATAAACCAGTACAATATCCTTCCTTTTCATGATCTCATTTGCTCATGCGTTGAGCTAGTTCCCAGCTGCATACTCAATGTGAAATAATTAGAAGGTCAGAACACAAAGTGTCTTTGTTTTAAAAACACCTTTGAAAAAAATAATGGAGCTTTCATGCTTTAAAAAAGAATATGAAATTAGCACATGCCTGTCGTGCATTTACATGCTCACATTTTTAAGTGGATATTGAACAGAACGCTTTGATGTTGCCAATTTTCTTAGTACAGGTAATTAACAGCAACAGACAAAGAGCTTAAGGAAACATCAACTGGATTTTTAAAAACAACGTCAACTAAAATAAACATCTACACAGAGGAAATAAATATTCCGGATGTTAGATATTATGATGAGAAATAAAAACTAAATCCCCTAAAACTATCTGAAGCCAAATTATCATTGAAAATTTGAGTTGTCTCATTTTCAAATGCTGCATACCACTCCTTCTGACAAGTGCCAGTTATGCCTTATCTCTACAGATTATTTTATTTAAACTTTAGCATGTACTAAATTTGGTACCTTTTCTAGCTAAATTCACTACTGAATCAAGATTTCTTCTGCAAGTAAGTGATGGAACCAATCATACATAGATATAATTATACTACTTTCCTCTCCTCTGCAATTAGTATGAGAACCATAAGAGAATTTCCAGGAAAGCAAGACCACAAGACAGAGCCGTGACTGAAGTAGGCTTCTTGACAGAAGCATCGACTGCTTTAACTTCTACCTCAAGAGATTAAACTGTCAACCTACATAAGAAATTAGGAAATGGAGGATTTAAACTCACTATTTTTCATTTCCATTTAAATCTGGGAAATGTATTAAGAAGATAAGCAATTAAAATGACATGTAAATGAACATGGAGTGAGTTAACTGTAAGGGATAGTAGCCACCTGCTTTCAACCCAAATCTTTATATTAGAAATTGTAATATTAAAAACTGAATTTTAACACCTTCTTCCCTTCCCCTCTGCCCCACCTGGAAAACCAGGTCCTCTACAAAGTGAGCAACCATTTTATATTGCCAAAGGAGGAACACAAGAGGAGGAAAAGATCTACTGACCGGCTAACTACCATTTGGATTTGTAAGTGGAAGACTGACATTTAAATAGATAATGAGCCATGAGCCAGACAGAGACAGAAAGCAGAGGGCTGCCATTGCGCACTGGCAGCAGTAAACAGCCGTGCCTTCTACCAAGCCTCACCGTTATCCCACCCAGTCTGCCTGAGCTCAATAGTTTTGCATATCCATAAAAAGAATATCTTTTTTTCTAAAATAAATAAATAAAAAAAACCATCAAAGTAGAATTATTAGAAAGCTTAACCCTAGCATGCTTTGCTTATTTTTATTATTTTTTCAAAAAGCATGTTCCAGGCAGGTAAGTTTGCCACACACTGGTCCAAATTCAGCTGCACCAAAATTCCTACAGATCAAACTGCGGGACCACAGCCCTCTGCTAGGTCAGCATCTAAAAGACTCTTTGGGAAGCATACTCAGCCCATCTCCTCCCTTAGTTTGCACAGCTGGGCACTGTGCAGACCCAGACCCTTTATTTTATAGTAAAAATATTATAAAAATATAGTAAAATATTATAAAAATATAGTAAAAATTGCAGACCCTTTATTTTATAGTAAAATAAAGGACGAATCCTGAAGAAGGCAAAAGAAAGCACACCTCAGAGTTAGACAGTTCAGAATCACAGCTAAGCAAGTACAAGTATATCTACTGAAACTTTAGCCAGTTGTTCATTTGCAATTTCTTCCTCAGTACCCTGCATTAAAAACTCACCTAAGCTCTATGTTTGAACCCAATAAATGCTTTATTTAGATAAATCTTTGGCATCTGCACTAAGAACAGAGAACAGTTTATAACTAGCTTTAGTTTTCTAGGATGTTTAAAATCAGCCATGAGTAATCAATGTCCATTAGTAAGAGCTATTAAAGCATGCAAACCATAAAACTCTTTTGTAGTTTGATGCATGTTGGAAGAACCATCTCCTGCACAGAGCAAGTGATCAGCCCCACAGAGCTGGACACCGCAGCTGTTCTGCACTTCCACTGCTAAAAACTCTCAAGAACGGATCAAGCTTTTGTGGCAAACTCTCTCTCCTGGAATTCAAAAGATGACTACTACTTTTTTTTTAGATGCATTTTAAAGGATAAAACTTATGATCCTATGCTGCTAGATCGGAAGTACTGTTTGAGCTATCACACATGCAGGGTGTTTTTCCCAGCTCTTCGCTGTAGCAAGTAAGGGGTGGAAGATTTAATCCTGAACTCTCCACTCCTCTCAACCACTGAATCTGTGTACACGCTTTGTTTTCTACATGCTAAGAGTGCTGACACTGCCTATTAACTTCAAAATGAAACCAAGACATGGTTTTCTAAAAAAGACTACACAGCTACCTAAAAAAAAATTACAGATTGCAAGTAACTGCTGCTGTGGTAGTTTTCATGTAAGGCATTTTAAAGTAACCCACTTTACAATTTGATTAAAAACAGTATGTTAGACAAGCTATGTGACAGAAGCTGGCATTGTCTTTACTCCGAATATTCCTACAGCACTGCTGTTGTATCACAGGAAGACCTCCTGCACTTCACTCTCCTGAACAGCAAGCATCAGCAGACTGCCAACAAAGCACCAAGGCAGGCAGGAGTCACTGGTGGTTTGAGGAGTACCTGGAAGAGGAGTGGGGACTCAGTGTTGCAAAGCAGGTGCAGGGGCTATCCACATGGAGCACCTTCACCAAGGGTGGGTGTTCATGTATCCAGCACTACTCGCATTAGACGTTTTAATTGCTAGGCATGTTTAGAAGCTAGAGCCGGCTCATTGGTGTTACAAACGTGACTATTTTGCATTTTTAGAATTAAGAATAGTTCTAAATATAAAGTTTATAAAAAGATTCTAAATATAAAGTTCATATAAAGATCATCAAAGCCTGACCACTTCAGGGCTACCTGAAAACTGAAGCATATAGAGCGCTCTTGAACACCAACAGGCGCAGGGCATCAGCTACAACTATGTGCAAGAAATGACTCATGTCATCTTATAACCCATCTGGAACACTGCTGAATGCCTCTGTCCTGCCCGATGTCTCCGTACTTCCACAGGGGCGCTGGTGGTGCAGCCATTCTCTCTCCAGGTGCCACTCACCACCTCCAGATGCAGCAGTAGGAACAGGACGCACTCCATTGCTCCTGTCTGCGAATCTCATTCTGGAAATTTTCAAAGTCACATTTTCTGTGTCTGGTTCCTCTGAGAATTTATCCTACAGAATATTTTTAGGCAAGCTGAATAATTCTACTGTGTAGAATCCAGTGTGAAGACTCTTTAGCCATAATTCTCTAAGTCCTGTGAGGACTGCACTGTTCTCTCACAGATTTTAAGCTCCTTTATATTCTGTAGGCCTTTAAATGTCCAAAGACACAAGAATATTTCCCAAGTACTTGGAAATTTGGAAAACCAATCTGCCAGAGCTTATATGATATTGAACTGACATCCATATTCATTTGAAACACTTTCTCTCCATTAATGAACAACAGCTACAGTCTAACTTCTTTTTCACAGTCATGGATTTACTGCTCCTCCATCATAATCACCACTCTGTAATTTTAATCTAATATTACATGCAGTACATTCTAAAATTTGCCCCTTGTCCCCTCCCCTCCGCTGACTTGTTGCAGAGTTTGTCTCTCTTGTTATTTACTGTTTATGAAACACGGGGACATTAGGATAACCATTAATTACATCTAGGCACATTTGTTCTTTACTTGCAAAAGCCTTTGGCTTCTGCTGGATTTCTTAATTACTGTTTTATCTTTATTTTAGAGGAATGAGCAATGTCTGTTTTCTTATTACCCTTGCTTGTTCTCAGGCTCTGGAAAAGAAACAGAAAAAAACGTATCAGCAAACTCGATAATCCTGTGTCTTTAATGACAGACAAGAAGATGTAACCTAAGTCACTTTTCAGAGCCAGTTTAAATCTGTCACAGTTTTTTAGGTCAAGTGCAACTCCATGTGACTAGAACTGTTTGGTTTCCTTGCCTGACCCTAAGCAAATAACCCAGCAAGCAACTCCATCCACCACAAGACTTTGGCTGTAACCTATCACACAGAAGGTACTTCAAAGGGAAGCGGTGATGCTATCTTCTCGTAAAAGTCCATGTAGTACATAACATGCAAGTTAAAGAGTTGATAAACTTGCAGGCTATATAAAAACAGAGAAAAACAGCACAAAAATAACAGAAAAGAAAGGTAAAAAACATTTTGTACTTTCATTGTCTATGTTTTTTGACATTTTCTATATTTAGTGGAGTTTTTTTTTTTTAAACGTATGCTTACATAAATATCTCTAGCAGACCAAATTCAAGGAAAAGACTACCACAACAAAATAAAATAAACCTTGTATTTTAAAATGTAAAATTGGATGAAAAGACAGCTTAAACACAGTCTAGGATTAACTTTTCTTAGTGCATTTTCTTGGCTGTGAAGCAATGGTCAAACTGGCCCCTTGCTCTTTACTGAACTGCTTCATTTAGCCATCCTTTAAGGACTTTTACCTGAACTGATAATTGATGAATCGCCTGTGTACCTGTCCTTCATTTCCACTTGCAGTGTCTTCTGGAAATAGCAGACTTTCAGGTGTTCACCAAACAACTACCAGAAACCTACTGTCATCTTACTCCCTCCTTCCTTGCTGAAAAGTTGAGCTAAGCCAGCCTCAAGCTTAAATTCCATGCTGCATTTTTTTTCATCTGTTTAAATGCACTATTTTTTCCCCATAACCAATTTTAAGAAATGCGAGCTCTATTGCCCTTTGAAGCTTGAATGACAAATTGCTAACAGGCAACACAGAAACCTATCTTGGTCTATAAGACAAGGAAACTGCTTCACTCCCACCCCAAATCAGGACATGTTCACTTCAAGTTCATTCAAAACACTCAGGAGAATCTGTTTGTCTAGCAAAGAAAGGAATCACACTTTCTTCTCACAGTATGTTTGAGGAAGATTAACTATGTTATCTCTAATTTGCTACTAAAACCCTCAAGTACCCTCCTCACATGTAAGTAAGGCTTTACATGGTTCCATATAAAAAAATATTTCATTTTTTTTAACCCTCAGGTTAAGAAAAGTAATGCACTTGAAAATTGACTTTTTTTTTTTTTTTTTTTACACATGATGTTCCCATTAATACAAGTTCTTCTGTTTTAAATTCCTAAGTAAATACGTTGAGAATTCCCCAAAACTGTAACCACAGCAGTGTATTTTGTATGATAAATTTTGAGAAACATCTTTTTGGGAAATACTCTTTCAAACAGCTCCTTCAACTGGTGAAGTGTGGGACCCAGATGGTATTCACAAAAGAGAAAGAAGTACCACTTGACAACTTGTAATAAAGCTGAACGCTGCACCCTAATGAACACTTGCACCCTAATGAACATTCATCAGGCCTTCTTGTTTATTTACATTTTGCACCAACCAAGCTGCCTGTTAGCAAGAGCAAACCTATTCAACAAAGTAAAACAAAAGAGTTGTTCAGCTTCTCTTTGCATAAACAGAGAAGTGCATCTTTCTTTCTGGTGAAGAGTTCACTAATAAACCACCAAAACGTTTGACTGTCATACAGTGACTGTAAAAGCCATTACAGTCTAATTAAGCAGATAAATTTCATTTTCAGCTCTTCAGGGCAGATCTTATTCCAGCCCTCAGTGCTTTCAGTCCATTTGTACACACAATAGGGACAGGTGTGTTGAGTAAGAAAATCGGGACTTAAACAGCACAGCTACTGAATATACTTCTCTAGTACATTATGCATATCTTGATTTATTCCTTTGTGTGACAGCTTAATTTTAGGCTTCCAGTATTGTCTAGAATGCTGCAACAGTCTCTCAATAGCACCTTAATGCTGGAAGCTATTAATCTGTATTTTGCAAGTCTTCCTTTGTCTCCAGCCCCTGGTCTTACTGTATTTTTATTACTTATTAAAAATAGCTGGCAGTATTGTCAAATTAGTGGGATTATCCTGGTTTAAAAAGGAAATTAGGTCAGTTATTTTACTCCTGCCCAGCCTTCAGCTCCCATGTACTACAGCTCTTGCATCCTACAAAATGGTCCGTTTCCTGTGGAAAAGACAGGTGTGTGCAGCTGTCTGCTTCACACCTCACTGGAACATAACACTGAAACAAGCATGGTAGGGTAAAGCCCCATCACTTGTTACTAGTCTCTGCTGATACAAACCTCTTGGTCAGAGCAGGAATGAGACCTAGGGCAGACTGTTCAGAGGTGCTCCTTTAGCAGGTTGGTTGTGATGGCGAAGAAATAAATTGGGCTGTTAATACTTCTTATATTTTAAGCACACCTAAAACCTGTCTCCAAAACAGTTTTTGATGTTCTCTTCACCCAAGCACATTGGAATACTCCTTCCAAACCTTACCTGAAATGGTGGCTTATATGAAACAGCCACTCCAGAGAAATGCACACAGCCAACATACAGGCTACTAACCATTTCTGACCAGAGATCAATGAGGAAAGGGGTGACAGTGCCCTAGCTGCAGCAGTAGTCTTGAGAGCTGTTGCGGCTTCTGAAACATGGGGCACACAGCAAGAAGCAATTCTTCATGCTCCCTGCAACAGCTGCTGTCTCAGGCTAGATGCAAATCTAAGACCCAGCTGTGTACCTGCCATGCAGTGATCAGGAATACAGGTGCTCACAAGATGCTCCGTGGACCAAGTCTCCACTCATTCAGTCTCAGCTCCTTTGCTCCTGGCCCCTTATTTTTCCCCACAATAGTTACTATGTAGAACATAAGTTCAGAAATGCTAATTGTTCATTAGTAAAATAAATAACCCCACACTAAATTCCTGTTTTGTAGCAATATACTATAGCCCTACCATTTTCCTCCCTCATCAATAAGAACACATTGCAGACAAACACTGTAAGCAATGAACACAGAAAGAATCACTCCACCCTGCCCCTTACTGCATGGGCAGGGCAGCCTTGCTGCTTGCAGGCAGGATGTTCAGCTGTTCCCCCCACAAGCAAGGAATGACATATTTTCCAGAGTTGAGATTTTCTTTACCTTGTAGCAAACATTGCTCTCAGGGAAGAAAAGGTAGCAGCATCTTCTTTCAAAGCCTTCAGCTCATTTCGCAGCTTCATCATTGTCTCCGTAACCATCGCTTTCTCATTTTCATACTTGCTTTTTAAGTTGGCAAGGGCCACCTCTGCAGTCTATTGTTTACCAAGAAGAACAGAAATGTAGTGGTTAATGAAACATTTGACAAAGTTATTATCTAGGAGGTTTCAAATGGCCATTGACATAATGAAATGTTTCCTTAGTACTGGAATGTTAAAATTCTGTTCAACTTCTCTAGTAGAGGTTAAATAAAATTTCATCTTTGAGCACTGGAAATAGATGGGACATTTGGGGCTCCTACTACCATTAACCATGAAGCAGCATCTGGGAAGTTACAGAATATACGTTTAGTGACACTTATCTCCAACTGCTAATAAAAATCAGACATTACATACTTCACAAAAAAAAAAAGTGTATTTACTCTCTCTCTATTTACACACATTAACCCTTATCTTGCATTATGTCTGTCTTACATTATGGTACATCATTATGCTAAAATACAAGTGAAAAAAAGAAAACTGAAAGTAGGTACATATTTCTTAAATGCAATAAAAAAAAACAAAAAACTTATATTACTTTAGAGGAGACAATGAAGCATGTCAGGTTGTCTTAATGTCAGTTATTTTCATCTGCTGCACTGCTAATGTGTATTAAATGGCATGGCCCAGTCCCCAGAGACTAATTTTACCTTTCAACCCTCTTATTTTGTCCATGCTCTTGTATCACATTCTTATCTTGGAAAACTTTATTAGCAGTTTCAGAGAGAAGAGGATATGAACTTAAGAATTCATTCAAGTGGAAAATAAGATTTACCTCTTTGCTTTAGGTTTCTTACATTAAACATAATCTGATATAACTCAGATAGATTGAAGTTATCTCAAAACTTTCGTGAGTATGTGACAACCAAAAGCCAGTTAAGGCCCTAACATGCAGCTTCACAGGAGCACAATTTCGTGCCTGTGCTGACACAGCCTGCCTCTACTCAGCCTTGTGCCTTACAGGTATCAGGAAGAAGAGCTCCACTGAGTTTAAGAAACAGCAGTATGTCCTCAAAGACATACTGTTCCTCTGTGCTTAATAACCTAACTATGACCCTGAGACTACAGCTATCACATCTGTAAGACCTGCTCACCTGTTTGTTGGCCTTCAGCACAGTTCTCAGAGTTGCTATCTGTTCTCTCTTGGTGCTCAGCAGGGACTTCAGCTTCAGGATTTCTTCCATGAGAGCTTCCTTGTCTTTGTCCACCACTGGCCCAAGTTCTTGAGTGGCAACTCGCTGCCTGGACAACTCAGTTGTTCTGTCCACAGCAGCTTGCAGGTGTTTGATCTGATCCCGGATTATTGCGATCAAGTTGTAAATGTTCATTGGTTCCTTCCGAGGATCTGACACAGGAGATGGCAGAGATGACACTGGAGATGGGCTGCTGTCACCGCTTCCATTCTCTGCCTTTCCAAGCTCAATAGTTAACAGCCCCTTAGAAAGAAGAATAGGAGACCTCCTTCCCTTGGTCTCTGGACTACTGCGTCCTCCTTTACCTTCCTTGTAGTAATCCAGCATCACTCTGTTTGGAGTTTCGTTGTTGCACATGCAGACATGGTGGTATAAGTTGGCCAGTTCCTCACTGAAGGTGACCAGCTCATCTTGTGCCACACTGAGGCTGCCCTGTGTTTCTCCAGCAACATCACTGACTTTCTTCAGCTCCTTCTCCAGTCTGGCCACTTGTTCTCTATCATGCCTGCTGGATTTTTCTAATGAGGCGATCTTCTCAGTGAGAGCTTGGCTCTCAGTTTCATATCTGCTCTTGTCTTCCTCATACTTAGACTCACATTCTTTGTATTTCGTCTTCAGATTTTTAAGTTCTTCTTTTAGGTCAGTAATCTCTGCCACAGCCACTTTGTATTTGCACTCCAGGATCTCTGGCCCATTGATGTCAACTTCATAATAATCTCCATCTTCATGGCTGTCCCGGTCCTTCTCGTTGTCGAGGGCAGACTGGCGTTCCTTGCTGACTTGGAGCTTCTTCATTGCATTCAGGTTTTCAGTAAGCCTGCCAACTTTCTCATGCTGCTCTGAGAGGGCCCCTCGTGTGTTTTCCAGCTGTTTCTGAGACTCCTGTAGTGTCGTCAACAAATTCACCTTTTCTCTTTCCATCTGAAAGGCATGAACACAGACATCTGTATAAAGGAAACTGTTCCACTAAGTGGTTTTACTGTAAGAGAGACAGAAGCTTAGCCAAGGTGCATGTGGTTACAGAAACTTGATCACTTGTACATTACTGAAAAGGCTATTTCACATATTCTAAACACAAAAATAAAACAAACACAACTGTTGCAAGCAGTGTTCCTCCCCAATGTTTCTAATTTCCACTCTAAAATGTGCATTTTCAGGCTTCTCTTCCATAGCTCATGGTCTCCTTGTAAAAAACAAAATCATTCAGCTGAAGATAAACTGAAATTTACTGTTATCCTGCAAATTGTCAAGTAAATATAAGAAGACAAACAGTCTATGGTGGAAGCTTGGAGCTTCGGTAAAACAGTCTAAATTGGATTAAGTGAAAATTATCACATGGACACAGAAGACCTTGGACATAATGAAAATTTTTCAAGTTTCTCCTCTGAAAGTTCTAATTTTGAAAGAAACCCGTTTTTTCAACAAAGGCTTTTTTTATTAGAGCTCCCCAAAAAATATCAAAAATAGACAAAATAACCCTAAAACATTTCTAGGTGATGTAAATATGTACCTTGTTTCAAGTTCTGCTATCTCCCAAAAGTGCATATGTAAAACAATAATGCTTGACACCAATTAAAATTCTGGAATTTTAGAACTAAATGTAAAAAAACAACTATGGTACAAAACTCCTTCTGATGAAGGTGACTGGAATAACTATCCATTTTTGAACAAAAGACTTAATCCGTTGATTAAGTTTCTTGCTATGGGTGACACAATGAAGGGGACACAGCCTATACTGCTTCCTACAGAACATGATTGACTTGACCTTCTTTGAATAAAAAAACAAAAATAAAGAATAAATGTTTGGCAGTGTAGAATCTGTAACAAATTCTAAAGCAATTAAAGATTTTACAAGTTTAGATCATACTATATGGTGTACATCTGAGATGCTGAAAATACAAATTTCCATCTGAAAAAAACTAGCAGCTATTTAGAATTACAGTTATTTGGAAAATACATTTACCTGTACAAGCTGTTGTTTCAGCTTCTGGATTTCAGAAATGTTTAATTCACTCAGAAGATCTGAAACCAGACTTGGTGCTGGAGGGAAGCCTTCATTTTTCCTGGGCGTTGATGTATTCTTGCCATTGCTGAGTTTGCTGAGGCAATTTTGTTCAAAACCATTAATGATTTCATCATTATTGGGCTCTGTGGCTTCATCACTGAACTTCAGCCCATCTAATGAGATGTTCAGGTGACTGTTGTACATGGAGTCATTGATGTTCATGTAGTGGGACAGCTCCTTACGAAGATTGTTCTTCTGCTCCCTCTCTGTCTTCAGAGTCTCTAAGGCCTCCTCAAGCTGGCGTTCGGAGATCTCCTTCAGCCGAATGGCATCTTCCAGCTGGCTGTTGAGAAATTCTGTTTCTTCTTCAAGCCTTTTGATTTCGTGTTTCAGACCTTCAAATTCCACCTGAAAATACACAAATAGGGGAAGAAAGTACTAATGAAAATGTCTGCCTGCAAGACACCAAGTAATTTTACTTCTGAATGTTTTTCATTGAATGTGGTGAGAAGGGAATGATTTTTTCAGTTCTAAAGTCTAGTTTTTGCATTTTAACTGTAACCACTGCCTGCTTACCTTACTAAGACCATACAATAAAATTTCTAAGCAAAGCGTGGAATGAGCTGACCTACTCCAGCTTAATCAAGATAGCAGGCAGATGCAACACGTGATAGAGGCATCACAAAACAGGCTTTCCTAGCACTTTATGCAAGCTCTTCTCATGTTTGATTAACAAATTCCCTGACCAACCCTCCCACAAATTTCAGTCTCAGTATTTCTCAAACCCAGCATCTCAAAGCTACGCTTCCAATTCTCTGCTGTACTGCAGTTAGAATGTGCAACTGGGTTTAAAACTGTTGAGGCACACCTAGCAATCTAACTCTGCTTTTATACATTCAAAATAAGATGTTCTATTATTTCTGTCATCATAATTCCAGCACATCTTGAGAGGGCTACAACACAGGCAGCTAAACAAAATTTTATGGCGTGCTTTAAGTTTATACCTCTAAGACTGCATTTTATTTTTAACCTCTCTTGCACTGAAATTATGAACACCAACATGAGCATAACATTTTAAATCTATTAAGAAAAAGCTTACAGAATACCCTTTCTTACCTTCAAAAGAGAAAACTTTATAAATTACATATTCCTATTTTTTGCTAGCTATTAAAGGGATTTTAGGTGCCAATACGCACAGTAGTGCTGACCCACATCTAACTGAGAAAAGGAGAATCCCGTCATGGTAATTCTGTTTGGTAACTTAAGCCTGGAAAAACTTGATGGATTCTTCTAGTTATGTCAGTGGGATAACTAAAGCTTAATGAAATTCATCAAGTAGGATTATGACCGAGTAGAAAATGAAATAATCCATAGCCATTGAATTAGCTCTTGGTTCTAAATACACCCATTGAACTCAAATATTTAAGATTGCAGCATTTTTTCAAAGGTCCCAGAATACAATACCAGTAGTCAATAATTACTAGCAACTGACAAGATAGCATCTGCAGTTAAATTTGGCTCAACCCAGAATGACAGCATTCTTGAATATTGTTATTTTAGAATGTGAATGCAGAGACAGGAACTTTTACTTGCTTCTTCTAAAAGTATAAACAAGACAAAAATGGTAAAAATCAAAAGTAACCAACAACATAACCTGAAATTCACCAGACCACTACCTCTTCCAGCCTGCATACGTAGAGCTTAATAGCCCCTTTTCCCCTATCACATAATGTCAAAGTCCCCCAAGCGGCGTAATTAGACCAGGCATAGGCAGGTGAGAACAGGTTCAACCTGGAACCCTCTTTTGGGCACAGTGAGGCCAAAGTGATAAACACTGGTGAGGAGTTTCACCTGGAAACACATGAAGTACAAAGACCATGTCTAATCTAACTACCTCCACAAATGCTAACTGAGGGGAATTCTTGAGTTGTTCCAAAAATGCAATTTTCTTTTCTAAGATTATGAACATAGCTGGAACAGTGCACTGAAATGTGACTTTGCGAGTTGAGGTCTGACAGTACAAAGTAGTTATTGACTACTGATATCGTTCATGAAAGTAGCTAGAAGAGAGTATGGAGACCAAGACTGGAGACGTAATGCAAGCACTAAGAAGCAATATAAATATATGTTCAGAAATACACCCAGTTACAGACACGGTAAAAGAGGATGGATGGTGAATATTGCACAGGTTGAACCAAGTAACAAAGCAGAGTGGCAAAGTATTAATTAACTTCTAACAAAGACAAAGAAGGCAATGGAAGGACTTGGAGGTCAAAGTAGAAGCAATACAGCCTCAGACTGCATAGGAGCAGTCAGAAAGGACTTGAACATTTTTGGGATAACTGTTGGTACTAAAATTTTGTAGTTCATAGTCTCAGTAGTAGTATGTATTTGCAGAAGTGGTTGGATGTTCAAAGAATGAGACAGGACCACACTGTAACACAGGAATTAACTAGAGCTATGAAAGCAATGCTCACTATTTTGAAACACTTGCCTGGTTTTGCTTCAGGACAGACACTTGTTTCTGGAGACAGATGTTTTCTTCTTCCAGCTCAGTGTAGTCTTGCAGCAAACGGGCTTCTCGGAATTTATATTCCTTAATATCATCTCGCAGACGGGCCCTTTGGATCTCCACATTCTGGTTGACCTAGGATAAACAAACAAAGCCCAAAGTGAGGGCAATTTGGTCAGCTACAATTACATTTTAAGATTTCATCTTTCCTTTTGTGCACTAATCAGTTTGATTCTATTCAAACAGAACCTCCCCCCAAATCAAATTACAGAAAATGAAGTCTTACACAATAACTAGATTTTGTTTTCTTGCTTCTCTTACAAATTCTTACTCTACTTTTGACAATTAACGAGCAGGCAAATCAACATTCATACATGTTACGTGTATGTCACTGACCATAAGTAACAGATGAAAGTTTACCAGATTGGAAGTCAACACCTGCCTCCACTAACACTTAAATGAGATGGGGCTTCTCATGAGAGTAAGAAAAAGATTCAGACAACTCCAAACACTCTTATTTGTACTTGTATTTGCTCCTGCTTTTCATCAGACCTTTTCCTTATGCCTAGTGCAACTGTTTGGAAATATGTTCTAATGAATCCTTTTGAAGAAAGAAATTGAGCTAAAGCTGAAATGAAGTCCAAGATTTCAGGCAGAAAGAAAGAACAACTGTGGTGCTGAGTGTGTGGTGCTGAACAACTTGGGGCTGAGTATTCCCTCTCCTCAGCCCCAAGACTTGCACAATGCCTCAAAAAAAAAATTAAATCACTGTTCTGGGATACAGGAGAAGGAAAGATCAGTAGATGGCATAGTGTGATCTTTAGACTACTCATGAATACACATGGATGCTTCAACACACTGAGCTGGGACATACCCAGCTATGTGAGTGACTCGCTGTACTTAACTATGTGTTATTTTTTTCCAACCATCCGTTCGAGTCATATCTTTAAATATGTAATTAAAATGAAAAAGGTTCCAAAACATTAGCAAAAATATCTTTAGAGGAAAAAGAGGCAACAGCTGCCCATAAAATAGTATCCAAATATGTTAACAATCCTATCCGTCAAGCGACAAAACAGTTTTCCAGCCAGTTTCCACTCAAAACACACACCCGTGAAAGAGGCAGCCTATCTACTCAGCTATTTAGGTGACACCATCTTATTTCCGTTTTCATCTACAAAGCAGCATAGATAAAAAGACTTCATCCTCAGGTACATAGACTCAGATTCCCTTAGTATTCTCTGTATTGTTAGAAACAAAAACATGAGCAGCAATACCTACAAATGAATTAAGTAAGGTCTGAGTCCTCTCGTGAGTGTACAGCAGCAATACAGAGAAATAATACACCACAGGTATCAACAGGCATGTATAGAGAGCTGAGAGATAAAGGACATGGTTTTGGAGGGAGCATATGCCAAGACTTGAACCTGGCACCTTCTGAACACCAACTCAGAACCACCTGCAACTGTAAGAACTTAATGTAAAAGACAGCTGCCTCCCCTGACAGACATTAGGCTATATAAACTTGCCTGTTATTATTATTATTATTATTTTTTTTTTTATCTGTGAAGAAGAAAGCACTGCTTCCCAGCGCACTGAGAAGCAAAAATAAACATTCATCACTGAAACGAGACGCTGTGGTACAGTAACACAGATGAAAAGTCGCTACACCCCATGTGCCAAGCGAGCACCACTCTTCTCTGCTGGTTCTTTACAGCAACGTCGAGCTTGGAGTCAGAGCTCGGGGGATTCTCCCTGCCCTCTGTATAGATGGTTTTGGCTTTGAGGTTACAGCAAGTTACTGCAAAGCCAAGCCTAGGCTAAGATGTGTCTTGTGACTCCACTTGGAAGCTACCTGGCAGATTCATTCAGCTACTAGCCAAAGTAAAAAAAGCTGCAGTCTAATAAAAGTTTTAACACATACCCCAGTCTTAGAACTGAAGCTCTGTAACTGTTTATCCAGTTAATGCTGTTTCAATAGCACTTTCATCCAAGAATCTAAAGGATCTTTAAACTCTTCTGAAGTTTCAAAACACATTTCCCCAGTCAAGTACTGGCTCTGTCTTTGCACAAACTCAGAGCTATGGGAACAATACATGGTGGTAGCTGAAGGCTGCAGGCTGACATGCAGTCAGGTCATAACTTCCTTCTTCTTCGTAAGGACTGCACCGAGACCTCTCACCTTCAGCAGAGAAAGCCTCCAGCCAGATAATCCCACCTGTCTAACAGCCAAGACCACGAAAGGCTCTTGCATCACTCCGAGCTCCATACAAATTAGGAGCGCTTCCCTGCAGTTCTCCTCATTTCCGGGTCAGAAACACAAGAGGAGACCTCCCACCAAGCTGCAAGGGAGCTTCTCTCCCCTTCTGCCCCCAAACACCATTCAGGTTGTTTGTCCACGGATGACCTAATCTTTGCACAGGTCAGCGCCTGGAAAAATCACTGAAGCCATTCGCTTTTGGAGAAAGAAGGGTTTCTGTCCAATCCTGTCTATTTAATTCAGAGTAACACTAAGAGCTCATTATTTAATGTGAAAGTACTGTCATGCTCTGTCTAGCAATTAAAAAAAAAAATCACTATTTCAATGTGCACAGGAAGGGCAGATTTAAAAATAGCTCCTTTGTTTCCTGGCTGGAAAAGAAGATATAACCTAGATTTATTGGCTGGTTAGCAAGCAGTACCTTCAGCTAGCTCTTAGCATTTTCCTGTCAGATAGATGTGTGTGCTTGCAAGCTGCAAGGCTAAATGGGCACCATGCTATTTCATACAAACAACCAAATGCCGTTTTTTTTTGTTTTGTTTTGTTTTGTTTTGTTTTGTTTTGTTTTTGTTTTTTGTGGAAAAGAAAAGCCACTGCCTCCTTTCTCAAACAGATTTCTGTATTATCCGCACCCAAAATAGTATTCACGTATTTAAAGACAGACACACGTACATTTCAGATGTTCTCACAAGAGTTGTTTTACGTGGCTAAAGTGCACAAAATGGTGAGCTGACCCACAGATGAACAGATGAGTTTGAACCAGAACTTTTCTGTGATTTTAGTATTTCTTGATGCTTCAGTGCCTTAGAGGTTTCTTCCTTCTTCCTCTGCCCCAAATAACACTGAGGTTAGGAGAGAAGAGGATGCTGGAAGACAAGGACATGCTTGGCTAGGCTCTCAGCTATAGGGAAAGTCGCATCTCCACCCTAAGGAAATCACAGGGCATTTACAAAGCATCCTTACCACTGTGGGGAGGATCAATGGCCACAACATCTTGTTGAGGGGCTTTGCCTACCCGACAAAGCCCCTCAAGTCCTTCACCCAGAGAACATTCGCCCTACACAGAAGCCTCTCATCCATCCTGTCCAGGAAAGTACAGATGACGAAGACGACATTCTGGAGTGATTTCACCTAAGGCCACAGACCACTGTGACCCTGCTGCTAGAAAGTTTGTCTGAAGCATTTTTTTCCTCTTAGCTTTGCCTCAGAAGAGTCCTGAAAGGGGCACCTTTTAGCAGCACAGGTGCTAGAAATACAGGGATTTCCTCAGCCATGAGTGAAGGCCTGGTTTGAATTGGCTTTGTCTGCGTATCAAAACCTAATTACTTCCCTTCACAGAGCAGTGCCCGAAGCCTGCTCTGTAGCACCCGGTTTTCCGGTGCACCCTACGATATAACAATGTGTATAATCTAAGCATGAAAAGTAAATTTATTGCAAAAAAATCTCAGGTAGCTGATCCCCCCCCTGTGTTATGGTTATTACACAGCTCTGGGCATCATTCAGCTTCCAGCAGCAGCCAGAGGCTGGTCTTGCAGGCGATGCTCTACTATCGCTAGCCCGATGCTGGGTTGCACTTAACTCCACCAGCTCCTGAGGCTGTGGATGAGCTCAAGTTCCTTGCTCTAATAAACATGCTCACACCTAAATTTACCTGTCATTATTATCAAGAGTCAAAGCTTAGTTTGCCCAAACTTATTACTAATTCTAGGATTGGATTCAAGACTTTGTGCAATAAATATTTCTAGACATGATCATTCCCTTGAGTTCTTCGTGGGAAGGGCTCACAAAAAAGGATGTGACCCCTCTGGAAGAAACATAGCGTAGTCAGAATGGATAGCAACTAGCATATATTCTGTTGTTATGGGGAGAAGAAAACAATAAAACAATCTCTTAGTGATTTTATTAAATATCATCATGAAAATTGAGAATAATAATGCCCGGCCATTTATGTAACTCAGTGCCTTCTTCGTCAGCAGCTTTTTGAAGAAGGCATTTCAATAAGTGCCCTTCTGAACATCGCTTTCATACTCACCGCTGTCATCCCAGAAGAGCCAACCTCAAAGCTACATCACCTACACCTCAAGAACCAACGATGAAATTAAGAACTCAAGATCTGAACCACAGTGTGACCAGAGGCTGGGAGAAGCAGCTTTTCAGTACGTAAGCCCTGGTGGTGTGAAGAGAACATGCCAACAGTGTGAAGGCACCATGACTGGGGTGACTGCAAGCTGGGAAGAGAAGCATGTGTATTTCCCACACAATCCCTGTTCAAAATTTCAACTATCATAACATGCACACTCTCTCCACACACTGAAAGCAGGGAAATGGAAGATCCCAAGAGGCAGGCGCAGCCCACAGCAGTGTCTCACAGGCAGCAAAAGCCTTGAGATGGGAGATGGTTTGGGGCATGACCCCCTCACGCTGCCTCTCGCCTATGGGCCCAGCGCTCAGATACCTGGAGCTCTGGAGGACGGTAAGATGAGGTGCTGCAGGCATTCCTCACTGATTCACAGGCCCACTACTAACCACATGTAGCCGTGCAGGTTAGTGTACATGCCACTTCTATGCATATATGTGTACAAGGGCAGCATATATGGTTTCTTCACATTCTATGTGCCCCCACCCCATTATTTTTTTAAAAGCCTTTTGATAGAAGACAAAGATAAGTTTAAGTATTTCCTTCAGAGCTTTATCATTATTTCCTTGCCCATTTTTCATGCTCTTGTTCTACATGCAGGAAAATATATTTCATAAAACATACACACAAAACATAACTACAGCCCCAAACTTGTGTTCCTCAGGATATTTGTTCAACCATTCAGACTATTCTCACTGACATGCTATAGTCATCCACTTACTGGTGCATACTTATGATAGCAGTTATACTTTGATTTATAAACCACAGACATCCCTCCTGGGCACTACACAAGAGAAAGAGAAATTGACAATCCTCTGGATACAAATGCTCCTCTTTTCTGTAATTGTATCCAGAACCCTTCTCCTCTTCTCCAAACACTGCCAGAAAAATTAAGATGCTCTCAGAAGTGTTTTATGACGCAGACAGGTTCAAAAGAAATATTGCAAAAGACAGACCACAGCCAGTAGAGAAAGTCACTGTTTGCACCAGTAGGACAATATATTTTCAAGAATTTATAGAAAATGGTTTTGGTGACTTGTTCACACAAGCCCACTGGAGAAAAATAGATATTACGTTAAACTTGTAGTTAGACTTCTCCACTGTTTTATTCCAAGTCATGCCATCACACCATCTATCTGCTGAAAAGCTGCTTGACTTCCTAAGCTTTGGTGTGACTGCAGAGAGAGATTGATACAGATAGGGAAGGAAAGAGGAAGGTGGAGCGCTGTGGTCACTCAGAAGCTTTAAGTCACGCAAGACATGCCCAGTCTTCCCAAGCACAGTCAGTCTGAACTCTGTGACAAATATCCTGTAGGGATCAAAAACCAGGGATGGCAGGAAACTAACTCACAACATGTTTATTCTTCCATAGGAAGAGAAGAAAACACACTATCCATTTGTCATACCTTGTTCATAACGCTTTCAATAGCTCTAAAGCATTAACAGAAGACACACAGCTACACTGAAACTTCAGTAGCAGATGTGTACAAACATCTGTGGTGATGAGTTGTTTTTTTAATTCGTTTTTTTCTATTTTCTAAAACGTCCTCTCATAACCAACCACCTACCTCTTGATGAAGCATCTCACTGTGTATAGATGTCTCAGACTTTTAGCTGTGATTAGTAGGGTGGTGCCCAGCATTAACACACACAGCTCAAGATTTATTTTGTTGCAAACCACTAAATAAAAAGCTTTGTGAAGCTGTGACATTAAGGATGGGTTTACTGCAACACCAAGAAATGCAGTCATGGATTTCTTTTCTGTGCAATATTAGAGAGACCTGAGCTGAGACTCGGTTACCGCAGTGTCTCCAGGAGCTATATGAATCCCTCATAACTACTTAGCCAGCATCAGGCCTTGCTACAATGTACAAGTTTATTTGCTTAACATGGTGTTTGCTCCCGACCCCTTCCAGCATTGGATCCAGCCTGGAGCCCTGCCCATGTCAGGGGAGCATCAACATCTGTGGAGGGTGGGCCCCAACCCAGCCTGGGGGCCAGGAGGGAAAGTCTGACCCAAACTTAATGACAGTGTTACAAGTGGCCCTGGGTAACGTTGTTATTAGTCTCCCCCTTCCTGCTCTGAATTGCTTGCTAAGAGCAGTTAAACTCCAGCTGCTTTTCCAATCTCAAATCTAAATGCTTGGCAGCTTTCCATATCCTTCCCTGCCACAAAGAACGCATTTAACCCTTCCAAGGCCTGCCAGTAGACTTTAGGTAGCTGTCTTTTCCCTCCAGAAGGGCTAGTAGAGCTGAGCCTGGCTCTAAGAAGTGTCACTGCTGACCAAGGCAGCACCAAGCAATCGGTGTCACAATTTCTTCAGTCACCAGCAGTTGTCACCTTCCCTTCTTCCTGTGATAAGGGGGTGTTTTCAGGGTCCACGGAGAAAGAGCACTTTAGCCTCCATACAATTACTGTATTTAAGCTGAATCAGAGCATCCTTAATTAGCATAACCCTTGTTACTTCAAAAGACAGCTTGCGAGAGCCAGAAAGCGCAAATATTCAGAGCAGGGCCCACAGCTGTCTACTGGTCAGACTGCCAGCATTCAAGTCAAGGGAAACATTACTCAGTGCAGCTGGGGCCAGGCTGCCATCTTATGGGAGTATTAGCAAACCCCTGACATCCAAGCCACCCAAAAGGCTAGAATTTACTACAGGAGCAGGCCTAGGGACACAAGTCCAGGTAACCCTCACAGTCACGGTGCAGTCTGTCACTTCAGTTTGTTGGCATAACCAGAAGCCTTAGCCTTTAATCATCAGCTGGGACTGTGACTCTCCTCCGTAAGGTACAGAGCTCCTAAAGGAAAGCTGAGGGACAGGGGAACTGACAGAGTGTGCAGGGGCACAGCCCGGCACTGCCGGGACATCAGCCCCACTGCCTGCAGCCCCCAGAGCCGGGCAAGGCCAAGCGGCAGCTGCGCTCATCAGCCTGCGGCCTGCTTGTGGCTAACAGGCTTGGAAGGGTTTTTCAGTGTGCCCAGGCTCATATCTTCAGATGTTCACACACAAGCTTGAGGCAGCTTCAGCTAGCCTTCCTCATGCTGAAAGAGGAAGGAGGAAAGGAGCCTGGTAACTGAGACAACTGCCCGCTGTGTTCAGTGTTTTGTACATCGTTCCTCAAGGTCTGGGAGGGCACAGGGACAGCTGAACACAGACACAGCTCGGCCATGTCTGAGCTCAAGCTCTGGCACAGCTCCGGGGCAGCACTGCAGCAGCCTCCCTGGGGATGTAAGCTAGCAAGGGATGGGAAAGATGAGGAGCACTTCCAGGAAAACAGAAATGAACAAGCCAGCCAGGCTTACATAAGGAACAAAAAAAAACTACTCTGCATCTTCTGCTTTTTTTTGTCTAACAGCCCACATTCAGGGGAATAACATAGTACTAAAGCTGCATCCTACGTAGTAGCTCTAAATCACATTTCATTTTAAAAAAAAACATATGTATTGTGATATTGAATGTACCACTTTTGTATTTCTAATTGAAACTAATTATTGAAAGCTAATAAGCACAATCAACCACTGTATCAGCACTCCTCAACAGAAAACAGAATAAAACCCAAGAGCAAGATACTGTTTTGTGTGGAGAAGCCCTGGTGGCTCTAAGGCCTAATTGTACAGGAGACCACAAAACAAACTTACAGTAACCTGCTGAAACTGATTTCAGACAACCAAAAGCTCTCGGGCTTCCATTTCCTATCTAAGGCATTTCCCCCAGCAAACCCATCCAACCCTGGCCCTAAATGGGTGCCAGAAGCAGTCAAGTGTGCTCCACCTTCATCAAAGTCTTGTTTCTGCTTTTTGATTTTATCATCCTCTGTTAATCAGTGATAATCACTGACCAAAACACTCGTACTTCAGCGATACCCAAGGCCTGCTCCATACTGTGCTTCATGCCTGCTGTTCAGAGCTGCAGGACTCTGCTGCCGTGTCTTTCTGCAACCCCATTAAGCTTGTTTCACCAGAAACGTTCACAGTCCACTTATTTTCAATAATCTGAAGTACAAGTTTCTCCTGTTATTTAAGCCTGCCCTTCTCTGTTACAAGCTCTGTTGGAAGCTCATTTATTTTCTTACTCATAATTCTTACTCTAGTAAGAAAGCCCTATTTTACAGTTTCATTAACTGCTTCCAACAGTGACACTATCAGGCAGAGTAACACCAGCATGCTGCAGCACCACACCAGAAACAACTTTATGGGACTTCAGCACTAGATACCACAGACCTGTCAGACTTAAAACAATTCACAATTAAAAGAATATTGACAAAATGTTGAATTTAATACAGATATCAAAAAGACTAGAGGTCTCCTATTGTCTTAATTTGGCCGTAGCTAATTTATACGTAAAGCACGAGATAAAGGCTTGGGCTAAATTTATACTCCCTGTGTTAGTGACCTATTTTCACAAGGTGCCACAGCTCCTACATGTGGAAAGTGCTTACTTTACATTACATAATCCTACTGAGATACAATCACCTCAAAACCACTAGCTTAGAGCTCCGTCACTACTTCAAACAACTTTAATTAAGTAAACTCCAAAGGAGTTATTTATCTAAATTAACGATACCACTTTATAAGCAGCAGAGGTAATATGATTTTGCTTATGTGGATTATGGAAGTGGTACTTCTCTATAGAAAACACCACGAAGTAAAGGACGATGCAGTAATACCACACAATACCTACGGAAGCCTTAAGGATGTTGGGTGAAATATAGAGGCTACCCCCCACGCCTCAGAAGCAGCAGCCTTCCCTCTGCTCTCCAGGGCAGTCAAAAATGCCCACGTACTCAGCAGCTTTAGGGAACTATGCCACTGATGGATACAGTAAGCTGTTTCTGGTTTTAAAAAAAAAAGTTTTCTTAGACCTTTTTCCTGAGCAGAATATGCTAATAGCCAAGTCCTACTAGGTTTCAGTCGTGGTCTTCATCTGTCTGCAGGAAGAGTTCCTAACCCTTGCTGTGGTGGTCAAAGCTTGGTCAGACTCCAGCATGGTTAATGCTGCCAAACTGGGATCACTCAGCATTCCCAGTCCAAAGTGTTGGGGCTTCATTATTGGGTTTGTGTATTTCGTTTCATTTTAGATATACCAACAAAATTTGCCAATTGAACTCCACATGCAACACACTGACTTGCAGAGAATGCATGAACATGTCTAATGCTTTTTTTACTTTTATTTTTTCAAAACAAACTTGCTGTGTATTACTTGCATTAAACCAAAGGCAGAATCTCTGGCGAAAAGGAAGGATTAAATGAAAGCAGATGAAATGCAAGGATAACACTGAGCATAACCTTCACTGCTGCTGCATCACAGCCTGCATTTTTAATTTCCAAGTGACAAACCGTGGACAAGCAGCTCAGATTTTCTTTCAGCAGTCTTGTTTACCGCTTAGCAGGGCAGACTTTAATAACATTCTGATGACTTAATACAATTACTTCACATGACTAAATTATGAAGTCTCCTTCCCTGTTCCCAGTTGAACTTCAAACAGCATGTCACAGCTAGCTTGTATTTTACACAAATAAACAGATGTTGGGACGCAGTGACTGGACCTTCATCAAACAGTGACTAAATGCTCTTTCCAGAGATTTCCTTCGTCCCTCTCAACTGTTACCTTACAGCTAACAAGTGGCTTTAAAAAGCCCAAAACACCACTGGGGCAGTTATTCTGAATGTATCTGAGCCTTTCAGGTCATGCTTTGGATGGACCAGCACAACAGAGTATGCTGAAATTTTATCCCCCATAATTAGCAATATACTGTTTTGCTTATAACCAGCCTGCACTCAAATTGCATGCCCTGTGCTTGTCATTGACCTATGTTTTCCTAAAGGAAGGAAAAAATCAATGGCCACGTAGGAGTGATATACTGCCCTTTTTCTATAAAAAGAATTATTTTCCTAAGAACTGTTTTGATAAATCACAGTAAGATTACACTGCATAAACGTCTGCATGTAGACAGAACTTGTGGCAGCAAATGAGAAGAGCCTCTTAGCCACGAACAAAGCTATGTTCATTGACCTCACGCTAGCTTTTCCTTCCACAAGAGCTTTTGTCCAAGCAGCAGAGGAACTCAGACGGGTGTAACACTGTAAAGATCAAACGTCTCTGTGAGAATAACCACCAGAACACACTTTAAGACACAAAAAGAGCAACACCTACATTCTGCCTTACTAGAATGTCTATTTCAAATCAAAATACTGTGACAGCACAAGTGGTGGCACCCATTCTTAGAAGCAGTTGTCTGCCTGTGCTGACTGCCAATTGCACTGCTAGTAACCCGTAAGTTGACCTAGCAAATGCTGCTCCTGGAGCTGCTGCTTCACAACAGCCACACAACTGTATCACCATGATCTTCCTGAGCTATTCTCAAAAACCAAATCCAAACCACTTATTTATCAGGTTGAAATCAGCCATATTTTCAGTTTCTGCAGCAAAGGAGGGCTGGGACAACCCAGATATGGAAAAATCAAGGATACCTGTCCTGTTCCCAGACCCACCTACCCCACACAGAAGTAGCTTGGATTTCAGTGCATAAGACTGCTCCACACTTGGTTCCTCTGTTCAGTATTTCCCCTTCAGCCCAGCTGCCCCAGAAACAGCTCAGAGCAATGCTGGTCTGACACACACAGGGCAGGTAGCTTTGCCTCAGGGCAATGCTCACGTCCCCCAGATTTCTCTCATTCGCAGCCTTTAAAAACAGCAGAAGACACCTCCCCATTGGCAGTAAAAAAGTAGTAGGGGTTAATGAGTTAGCTCCACTCATTAATGACACAGAGGGAGAGAATACTAGTCAATGTCTCTTAAAAATCTGTTCCTCCACACACCCATTTCAGCTTGAGAGATAGGTGTGATATTACCACCCCAAACTTATTTCACCTAAAAAGGTGAAAAAGATGTATCAAGAAATTAAGTACATCAAAACTAATCTTGAAAACCCAAACATAGGGAAAAAAAAAAAAAAAAACACAGGATTTGATACAGTTTCTGGAACAGTGGCATTACAGCAGTGTTATTTCTAGTACTGTTGACACAGCCCCTGGTTGGCTCTTTGTGCTTCTGCCTGAATGTTTTGTCACAAGTGATGTTCTTACAACCAACCATATGTGACTTGAAAATAAATCTCGGGATGCAGCCCTGAGTCAGTCTATCAGCTGCAAAACCCCTAGATGAAACCAAGGATTTTTTCCCCCAAGCACACATACTACAGTACTGCTTTGAGACTCAGTGTAAGAAATGCTCTTTCCTATTTTCAAAAAGAGCCAATCTGACCCAAACAAGCCTTGCTTAGAAACATTGCCAAGGGCCACCTACAGTAACAGAGGCAGTGCCAAGTACAGGCGAAACAAAGTCATCTCCCTGGTTCTGCATCCTGAAATCACACCACCATCAAACCCCAGCGGAAGTTTTCACTCGCATGGGAAGAAAAAAAAAAAAAAAAAAGAAAAGAAACAAAGAAACAACCTCTTTAATTAACGGTTTGTAAAGCAAAACTTCAAGCCATTGTTTCACTGATTGGAGCATTTCTAGCTACTCCTGCAATTGTGCATATTGATTTCAGATCTGTTAAAAGATTACAGCTGCGTACAAGAGACTTTCTCCCTCCACTGCTGATTCTGGTCAGATGCCCAGGGCAGACCCAAGGTCGTAAGGAAGGTCAGGAGCAGCCACAGCTAACGAGCGGGGCTCAGCCTGCTATTCCTGCAGCACTGCTGGGCATGTAGCAATTTAATTAAAACAGAACAATGAAAAGGTCCCCCAGCAAGCCTGCTACCAGGTTAATTCCCAAACAATAGACTACCCTGGAATCTTAACTGCTAAGTGAAACTTTAAAAAGCGTATCTACAGAGTTTTATAGTGTTAGAAGAACAAGAGTCCATGTTAATGTTTCTATAAAACCTGAAATCTGAAAATAATAGTGCTCAGAGGGTGACTTAAAACTCCCCGATTTCAGCATCAATTCATTTTTGGACACCAAGTCTCTAGACAGCAGCCATTACAGCCAGGGAAACGCTGTTGTTAACATCTTTCCTCTGAATATATCAGTGCACAACAATAGAGGAATCACGAGCAGATGCCTCCTTGAATACGTGCAAAGCACACCAACTGGATTTTCCTCCACAATTCCTCTTCTTCAGATATTTTTTTTTAATTGTTTCAAACGGATACAAATGATATGCACAGCTCCCATTTGTAAAAATACTCAATTCTAAGTTATTTTAAAACGAGGAAGCTGTCAATAT
Organism: Netta rufina; assembly: GCF_964035555.1. Taxonomy (NCBI): domain Eukaryota; kingdom Metazoa; phylum Chordata; class Aves; order Anseriformes; family Anatidae; genus Netta; species Netta rufina. Next base: position 3,332,500 of record NC_140133.1, on the reverse strand, counting down.
GAAAATTAACTTCACTGAACATAAAAAGCTGGGATGCACACAGCGGCCATCTGTAGCGTGCTGAGGCAGGGTGCAGCAGCGTGCCGCGATGGCACCGCTGCCACCGTGCCTGAGCTGCCGGCACCCAACAAAAGCTGGGCAACCACTACAGCCCCTGCCCACACAGCCCTGCCAGGGCTGCAGCCTCAGAAGGAGAGGGGTGGGAAAAACAAAACCCTTTTAATTCTCTCAGCACATTAGAGAACAAGAAATCCAGTCCTGCCCACTGTGTTTGATGGGATAAAGTTCCTTCAAGGAAGCATTGCTGCTTTTCCTTTTAGAAGCAGAGCATCACCTCTTTAAAAACTGCTGCTCTTACATTAGGACCATGTTCAGTAGCTGATTTCCAGCCATGTTACTCACTTCAGAGGTAAGACAGCACATTTTAACATCATTTAAATGTTTCTGTTTGCACAGTTCTAAAACCCAGCAACAAATCACGGAATGTCTTCTACAAGCTGCCCCAGTTTATTCTTTGGAGCATTATGTCTGGGCCCAGAAGGGACCTAACACCCGCAGGTAAGTGAGCTTCGGAGGAGCCTTAGTGCTCAGAGGCTTTTCCATTACAAGTTCAGGGATCCTTGTTAGAGGATCCTTGATGAAGGAGACATGGGGGAGACGCATCTTCATTCCCAGGGTGTTGCACTGAGTGCTGTGTGCCATGATACTGCTGCCTCCCTCTCAGATTCAGCACATTTCAGTGCTGGTCGATGCATCAGATTCCAAATGCTTTCAGGATGAAAAAAAAAAAAAAAAAAAAAGCTATGTGTGAATGCACCTTTCCCCCTGCAGTTTTGCCCACAAAACATATGGGAATGAAAGTCAGTGATGTGCAAACCAACCCTGCAGCCATTCCGACAGACAGAGAGGGCACCAACACAATCACAACACGACAGCAGTGACCCTTACAAGGTCACCCTTCGCAGCCCACCAGGCAGGGGAACTGTCTGCTTTCAACATTTACAAAACAACCTTTTCCCCACAGCTGACCACAGTGCAATCTGGTTTTATAAAGCTCATGTCAAGCACTGAGCTCTTGCCTGAGTTGGTTTTCCTGTATTTTTGACCAAAGTGAGTGCACAGCTGGTCCCACCTGCCTCTGCTTGCTCTGCCACAGTGCTTCCCTCCCCTGGGTCTCATCTCCCTGCCTCTGGTGACCTCTCGTTTGTGCTGGTAGTTGTCAAACCTGCACTTGGTAAACAAGGCTGAAGCCTGAAACCATGCTGCCTGCAGAGACATTCCAGGAAAGCTCACCCAATTTTGTAGCAAATAGACAATGCTTTTTATTGTAGTTCTTTAAACAAAAGGAGCTCCCTCCTCACTCTTTGTCAGCATTCCACCACAACCTGCCTTTTCCTCTCGCTTCTTTCTCTAGGTCATCCCCGCTCCTTTTTCTTTGGTTCCTGATATGACAAGTTTCCCTCCGAATTCAGTCTGCCTCCATTAGGTCACCAACCTGCTGTACCTCCTACAGGCAAGGTTTCCAGAATAGCCCATATTTACATGTTACTTCACTGCAGCCCACGCTTACACACTGCCTGAACTCTGCGCTCCGTCACATCACAGCATCTCAGTTCCCCCATCACTTTTCCCGAGCTTTTAAGTGTCCCTCACTCCTATTAACTTCAGCGGTAATATTTGTATTATCTTCCTTTCCCTTGTTCTCACATTCTCCATGAAAAATGTCTCTTGTCCCTGCTTTCTGCGTTTGACTTTATTTTACCTCTATTTACATCTCTCATCTTTTTCCATTCAGACTCCTGCTTCCAAAAGCTGCATATCCTACTCCATTAGTGACCTTTCTGTTTGGAAAGAAAGAACTCCTCTAGATATCAGCTGTTTGTTCTCTTCTTTTCCAAGATTCCTATCTGAAAAGGCAATAAATCTTTCAGCACTTTCCCTTCTCTAAGCTATTCCCTGACTTTATACCATGCATGTACAGAAACATTGTATAAGAATATTTTGCTATATGATTATCACTACCTCTAGTTTCTTAGCAGTTTCCAGTGTACCCAGAAATATACCCAGAAATGTACCCAGTAACACTGCGGTGTATTTTTTTTTTATTTTATGATTTGCTTGCATTAAAAACCCAATTCCACCTTCCTCCATTTATTTAAGAGGGGAAGAAAGAGCTCTGTTGATCTGATACAGACGTATGTATCAGACTAGACAAACTACATAGGACCTCAACAAATCTGTAATGCATTGTAATGAACTGCTTGGGCACACTTTTGGCCACTTAGCAGTGGCCAAAGTCTATAATTTAGAGCACAGTAAAATGTTGTTCCCCTGTATTCTTTGCTATAATAAAACCAACAAATTCTTCAGGCATGGCTCATGGTGCAGCTTTTAGGGAACCCAGGAAATGGAAGTTTTCCTTCCTCGGCAGCAGGGAGTTCTCTTGTACCATTTTCCTCCATGGGCTGTCAGTGGGTTCAAGAGGGAAGAACAGAAAGCAACACAAAAGACTGTCCAGCATTTCAGCTATAAGTCCTAGTGGGAAAGAAAAGTGTTATCATGACTTTAAGAATTCTCCTCCTCCACTGATGATGTTGAGGAAAGTTCTTACAGAAACCTGGAGAACTTCAACAATGAGATTACCGTGTATTTATAGACGTGTTGGCCAGCAGTGCTCAGGGCAGATAGGGTCAAGTCTAACAAACAGCAGCCTACCGTGGTGAAAATGCTGGCTCCTGAAAATAAACACTTGCTAGCAATTAAAACAGTCAAATACTGGGAACGGGTTATGTCCTGGGTTTTCCTGCAACGTCTCTTCCACCTCTGCTCACATGTAAGGCCACAGAAAGCCGATGAATGCACCTGTAATATCGCTGTGCCTAAGGACAGGGTGAGATGGCTGCGAACAGTTAGGTTTCTGTGAGCAGAGGGCAGCAATGATCGAAGTGTCCTGTTATAACACAGCGCATCTGATGCTTCCAGTGACTGAAGATCAGCTTCCACATGAAGCTCTTCTAATCACAGCGCTGCAGATCGTTTGTGGTCTCTTCAGTGAAACAGTCAGGGATCCACAGAGTTTGGATCTACCGACAGATCTTTAGGAAAGAACTGCACACCGAGCCCAAGGTCTTCACCAAAGAAGCAAGATCTCGGGGCTGGGTGGTGAGTTTGTTAGGTTTGCTTTGGGAGCACATGTGAACTGCATAAACCGTAAACTTCATTGAGGAAGTTATCAGAAAGATCTGACCAGAGCATAAGGGTTGTTAGAGTCACTTAAGACTCTGAAAAAACAAACTCATGACTGACCCCTCAGATGAGACAAATGAACAGGATGGAGGAATAAAATGGACAGATCTCTACGAAGTTTTGGGTATTATGTTTCCTTTTTTTTTTTTTTTTCCTTTTTTTTTTGGGGGGGGGGGAGGGTTTAACCCTTCACCCACCTCAGAATAAAATAAAACTAGGATAGATGATTGCTTGTTGGTGTTCTACATGGTCCTGAAAACGCCTACCAGACTCCTCTGGCTGGTCTGGGAGGCTGTGGGGCTGCAAGCCACCCTCCAGCTGCATCCCATGGGAAACACTGCTCAGCCTCAGAACGAAGCGAGAACAGGCAGGTTTCACACACTGCCCAGAATGAGAGAAAGCTGCACTGCGCCGCATGGACAGCATAAGGAGCCAGCACATGACCACAAAGGGCGTAGAGAAGAAAGTCAAGTTCATCAGCAATGCCCTAACAGTCTCACACCTCGGTGAAAGACAGAGCCTTAATTGCTCCAGGCTATTCCATTTTATATTTTTTTTAATGGTTAAGAATAATACAAAGTCTATTATCTTTCTCTGCGCTCCAGTGCTCTGTTCCCAGGAAGGAAGCAGCATCTTTGAAAATAGGTACTCGTGCAAAAATATCCCCCCTCTTTGGACTGAGCTTTGGGATTCTCTCCACAACTCCTATAAGGAGCAAAGAAAGCATGAGAGAATTGTCACTAGCAAGCGGAAGAAAAAAGAGGGAGATGGTCCCCTGTGCGTAGCACAGCCAGAGAACTGCACTGTACAGGTCAACAAGAAAACGCATGTCAAACTGATGGGTAAAGCACATTCAGGAACAATGACAGATATTGCACAACAATGAAAGACAATCAAAGTGTCTTTAAAACCAGCTGCAGAAAAATAGCTTCCGTTTTATAGGCTTGAAAGAATAAAATCATACCTACGTTGTGTTTTGTAAAACATGCTATGTAGTACATTTACACTGCTCATTTTGTTAGCTATTTTTATTCTCAATTAATACTAAAAAACACAGATTAAAATATATCTCCTTCTTTAGTTTACATAATCAGATCACCTTTTACTTCCCTGGGAAAACATTGCTCATTTATTTTTCAGCTTCTTTATATGTGGGCACGGCTACCTCATGATTTACCAACCAAATCAGTCACCTATGAAATCTGTTTTGGTGCCACTAAAATGCAGCAGTAATGAAAGAAGATCAAAAGACATGGTAATTAGCAATTACTCAGGAGCAATTACTCCTTCTAGTGACTTTTCCAAGACACAGGAGCTGCTGAGCTAGCTAATGACAGCAGTAAAACTCATAATCTGTAATCGCCCTGCCGACCTGTCTCAACAGGCAGAGTTAGATAATTCAACAGAAAGTGTCAGAACAGCTCGTGTCTGCTACAGCAACTGCATCCATAACGAATGTCACATCTCCTTCCAGAAACAACTCACTTTTCTGCAAGTGTCCTGAGAAGACCTGAAAAGACTGACAGCATCCCAAACGCACTTCCAGCTGATCCAGGTCAACATCTGGTTTCATTCCATAACCGCTGCTACGGCCAGAAACAGCTCGAGAAGAGCTGCTGCCTGGTTCCTTCAGCCTTGCCCATGCCACGAAGGTCTAAAGAGATTTTTTCACAAAAAGCCCCCATAACAATGAAATTCTGTATCCTTCCAGTTAGCTGTGAAAGAGCAGATAGAAACTTTCACAACCAGCCCTTACTAGCAAACATCTGCTAGAAGTAAAGCTGAGATTCAGCCCCATTAGTTTCCTGCCTTTTCTGCCCTCCCCCAGCACTTCTAAACCACCACCACCACTTCCTTTTAGCTTTGACAGAAGACCTCTTCACAGACAGAGGATGCATTACACATTACACATTATCAAATGTTTTCCACATCCCCCCTCTTGCCTGGATTAAGTCCAGAACAGTTGCAATAGAATTACAGTTTCCTGTTTCCCCAGTCATCTTGCAAGTCAGGCCTTTGGACAGGCAGTAAGACAGAACCTCCAGAACACACGTTATAAAGGATAGACCCATCTATAAACACTCTCTACAACATAGTGGAGAAAAGTCGCTGTAGTTTTTCTTTCATCAGCAGTCAGAAAAACCCAAGGAAGGAATTTCCACTATGTCTCTGTGGTATAAAACAGTAGATCATATTCCACCTTCAGCCCAACACTTTCTGCCTCTGGACTACAGAAGCATTCTTCAGAGCAGAGGAGGCACAGAATTTCCTTGGACCAATGTCAACATGAAACCTCTACCATGAGATCTGGTCTAAGCATGGCTGTAGGGGCTGGAGAAAGCCACAGTGCTCGTCTTTCTCACTGGCTTACGATAGCCACAATGTTCTTGATTTCTCTCACAGAATATTTCCAGATTCATTTGCTATTTATCTACAAATCATCACAGGAGGCTTCTGCGCATCCTCCTGTTTCCACTTACCTCAACAACAGTGGTGAAACAGCAGCGATTTGAATTTCTGCTGCTTTCTGGTGCACTGTACTACAGCAAAGCCAAGTCTCTCAGGAAAGTCGTGTTGACTTGAATTTTTCTGTGGGCCAGGAGAATCCTGGTATCTCTGTTCACACACTGTGCCTTTGTCATTTGATATAGGTGATTAAAAAGTGATTCAAAGCAAAATGCAATACAAAAATGGCATCCTAAGAGGAAGGATCCAAAAAACACACGTGGTCAATTGGCCCACATGTTTTCATTTTCACACTAAAACTTTGATGCTATTTCTCTCCTGTCTCCTTCCCTCTTCACCACACCACAATTTACAGTCAACAGAAGAAAAAGCTCAGATCAAAAAGGGAAGACAAGAAGGAAGAACACACTGAGAAGACACAAAGCATTATGCAACCACTGGCTGCCAAAGTCACCTGCAGAGAAGCCCCCATAACAGCAAGGCTTATTATTTAATCACATCAGGTTTTGATTTATTTTAAAAATAGAATTCTTCTTTTTTTGTTTGTTTTTGTTTGTTTGTTTGTTTGTTGTTGAGTTCAGTTTCAAAGTTTAGAATCAAACACAATCACCACCACTTTATTTTCAAGCAACTAAATACATCTTCCCCATTTCAGAAGAATGCTTTAAAAAACAACACCAGAAGCTTATAAAAATGAGAATCTTCACAAGAAACCTGACATCAGCTATTTTCCCTCCTCACATGCTGCTCAGCTCTCAAAGGGTGCCAGGGGAAAGGACTTAACAGTTTCCACCTTATGCAAGCATGTTTGTGCACAAGGCTGAGTGGGTGAGGTGGGAGGACAAAGCACACGAAAGAACACTAAAACCAGCTCATCCAAAGGTTCTGGTAAAGGAAAATGCAGCTCCAAGCAAATATGGCTGAGTAGCTGAAATATGAGGGTATCTAGAAGGAAAATCACATTCAACAGCAGTGACTCAGCGAGCTGGATCGAAATCTGCCGATCAGCACGCTTTGGGCAGTGCTTGGAATCCGTTACCGACATAATGCTGCTACCTCCTGGGTGGGGAGCTTCTCTTTTAAGTTAGGAAATAAAGATTAGAGCGGTGTGTGCTTGCAGCAACTGGTTGCTTGCCTAGGCAAGAGTACATGGATTGATTCCAGCTCCATTATCCCTCAGCCAGGACACACAAAATTAAAGGTGAACTAGCCTGGCTTGTTTGATCACCTGTGACAGTCCCATGTGCCCCCCCACCACCTATCCCCAACCTATTTCTGTTGCACCCCAAAATGAGGTACTATTGAACCTCACTTCTCCACAGAAGTAACCTACACTTTCCAGAAAGAGTCAACATAAAGCTTTTCATCTCCTCGTGAATTCCACTACCAAACATTATCCACATATTTGTTATAATCCCCTAAAGTAAATTCAGATACTTGTGATTTTCAGTTTTGATCATGTGAAATGCACCGAGATTAAGACCTGGGCTCTTAGATAACCTTCTCTTCTGGCAGAGACAGCTTGTTGATTGTCTCAGGGCCCAGAGAGTCGAGTACTTAATGCTTCAAAGGAAGGTGCAAGAAACCTCATGAGTAATAACTGGGGATTGTTTACCACATCCATCTGTGGTTTGCAGTCTTTGTAGTCTTTTTACTCAAGTCTATGTTTAAGCAAGGGTTTGAGCTCTTAAAACAATCTGAGCTACAGATTTTATAAGTAATCGTATTGTTTGGTCAACTTCTCAGTCATTATTTCTCATCAGAAACAGGCACTTTCAATACTAAAGAAAAAAAAAAGTGGAAGGTATGTTGAGATAGTAAGTTAAGCAACCTATGAAAATGTAAAAACCATCACTGTCATGAGAAAAAACACAAGGCACTGTTACTGTTACTCCTTCTGTGCAGTTCTGTGTTTTGTTGTGCTCCCACATCCTTATAAAAATTGTAGTGGAAAAAGCAACTGGCAATGTATAAAAAGGAGAAGCTATGCCCCAAATATTTTGCAGCAATAATATCTCTATGGAGAGCAGAGCAGAAAAAGTACATTCTAAACTTCTTTGTGCTTGGCCTAAACAGACCCATCTGCATTTTAAGCCAGTAGTTCTCTGATTGAGGGCACCAGTGTGCAGCACCCGCGGTACTGCTCTGACCTGGACACGCAGTCACATTTCTGTCTAGTGACCTAGAACGCAATATGGTACTTTCTGCAGAACTAGGAGGTATTTGAACAAGGAAGAGGGAATTTGTACTGATTCAGAACCACTGTGGCCATGACAGGCTGGTTCAGTGGATGTAATCGGAAAGTTGGATTTACTACTACACTGCTGAATTACAGCTTCAGCTGGATTTAACATGAGAGACAACCAAATTTATCAGCATTAACAGATATTGAGCAGCTCGATAATATTTCTCAGTGTGGTTACACAGCACAAAAAAACATAACCACAATACCTGTTGTGATGTGCATTGTTCACTTTTGCTTACCTCTTTCAGTTCCTGTGCAACAGAATTAAGGCGTTCGTTTTCAGACTGGGTGTTGGCAAGGACATTTCTGAGCTGCTTCAGTTCTGTCTGCAGCTCCATAACCTTCTTCATGTAGTACTCTTCCTTGGTAGCTGACTCCTGAATCAAGGTCTCTTCTCTGCTCTCTCCATCTGCTGCTACCTTCTTGTGGTTGGTATGGGCCTGCCCAAAAGCCTAGGATAGCCAGAAAGACCTTCTGTTAGTAAACCCAACATTTTCCATAAATAGCTTCCATTTTAAATAGTTACAACTATTTACCATGCTTTTCTGATACAAAACAAAGCAACTTTTTTCTACACCTTCCCCTCCTGGGATTAGACCCTTAAATGTTATCAAGTCGCTAATGCAGGGTTCTTGAAAGTAATGTGCAGCATACACCCAAACGGTGTTTTGAGATGCGTAGGTTACTTTGGTAGGACTCCATATAAACCCTGAAAGGGTTTATAGAACCTTTTAAAAAGGGAACACCAAGTCTGCTTGAGTTAAAGCAAGACTCTGGCTTGCAACAAGACAATCATGAGATGACCAGAAGCTTCTGTGTGCATGCACTTTGCATACCTGGGTCAGACCCACTTCTACAATGACTGCATCACTGAAAACAGATTTAGTACCAGCAACCTGTTCTTTTCTACTCTTCCTGATCCAGCTACACCAGAGACACTTATCACCATGCTCAGCTGCTCATTGCTGGAGATTACTGCCCCCTCAAACCTGCTAACCCACTTCAACTGGAAGCGAGACAGGCTCACAGAGCTGCTCTGCCACCAGGTTAAGCTAACCTGGGTCATCCTGGCTGAAGTAGGTCAGCATGTGCTCACCCGACAGCTCCGCTGGCTGCTCTCACTGACTTTATCCCTAGCAGTGCACCAACAAAGGGAGTTAGAGGCAGGTCGGACGTATAACCTCTTCAGCAAAACATGCATGTTTAGACCTGACTTTTTTTTTTTTTTTTTTTTTTTTTTTTAAAAAAAAAGGAACACCTCCTACTACTTGTTTCTTTGTGTTTTCATTTTATCTGAAACTCTACCAGGCTCTAACATCAGTGCTCAACACACAAGCAGCTAGACTGGCACTAAGAAATGTTCTAAAGCAAGCAGTGTAACATTTAAGTAGGTATCTACTTGTTACAATTTGCCAGGCATACAGACCAAAGTCAGTGAGATCAATGAACGCTGTCTTCACATTGCTACACCTGCATGTTCCACACAGTCCAACCCGAGATGTATAGAGCCTTCAAGTGTCACAGCATCTTTTGGGATGTTAGTGTCCATACAGCAGGTTCCCACAGTCACCAGTAACACGAGACATTCAGCCAGGTCAAGGACAGATCAGCATCTTGTAAAACTCCTGGTTCAGTCATGCATTACATATTCAACTAGTCATCTTCTACTAGCTTTTCACCTGGTATATACTGCCAATGCACACACACACACAAATCTGTTTTGAACAGAAGGAGATTTCAGTATTTTTTACTTCCGTATATCAGCCCAGATATATTCATGGTACAGTAATCACCAAATATACCATGGCTGAAACAGGTGATCAAAGATGCCAGCTCTGCCTACAGAGGAAGGCACCCACCTACTGCTCCTATCAGACTGAATTTTATTTCAGATGAGCAAATCAGAGGAGCGGGAGACAAATATCCATTGAAGACATTCTAGCCAGATTCACCGAGATGACCCAAGGGAAATTAAAAAGCGTCACATTTCAGACAGAAAGTAAAGCACCATCTGTGCGAGTCCTTGTCAAATGAGTTTCAGCAAAGCAGCTTAAAAGCCTAATACCGAGATCTCCATAAATGTTAAAGGGATAGCAAAAAACATACACACTCCTTCTGAAATACACTACCATTTTTCCCCGAAGAATTAACATCTACCCCTTACAGACATACATTTATTTCAAATATTACAGCACAGAGAAAGCAACTCTGAGCACCCATTTGCCCAGTGAGGTGGCATCACACTGTTGGCAGTGGGATGCCCGTGCAGGACATGCTGAAGGTTTGGGATACTCAAAGCCACCTCTTGACCAGCCAGACAGCAGAGTCTGAGCATGATTCAAGCAAGTAACTTAGCAATTTCTCTAAAGGAGAAAAAAATATTGAGGATAATGACTGATTTCCTCTTAGAACTTCGAATGCAGATGCTAAGTCTTGGGTTTCTCTAACCAGAGAATTTCATCATTTTCCAGAAGCTGCCATTGCCAGTGACTATGTGAACACACAAACTGGCATAGCAGATGAGAGAGACTTCTTTTTTAATCCAATATCCTGTCCCCTATAAAGGCTAATGGCAGATGCTTTAGAGAAAGGTGCAAGAAACCCCATAATCTCTCAGAGGTGTGGATTGCCTTAAGCCTTCAAGCAGAAGGCTTCATGTAAATTTGGCAGAGCTATTATTTAGCTATGTTTGTAAAATATCCCTTTATTTTTCACGGTTTTATGCAATTTTAGCCTCTAAACATCCTACAGCAGTTTGCTCCATATATTAAGTCATACTCTTACATGACAGTTGTTTTTTTTTTTTTTGTCATTTTACAAGCTTGTCATGCTTTAATAAAAGATGCAGAGACTTGCGGGTATGTTACTCTGTTCTCCTCTCGGTCATTCGTTGTTTACAGATGCTTCCTTCTATTCCCCAGTGAAGGTGAGGTGAAGTTCAGCAAGCTATCACCACTTTTACATTTGAAAGATTTTCCATGCTGCAATACAGCTAGACTCCCATTTTAGAAATGTCCTTTTGTTATGCCTTGTCCTGAACGACAAGGCTATCAGGACCAAAAGGGGAGCTACAGACATCAGCTCCCTTGGACTAGCAGAAATCAGACCTATCCATGATAACTTTTGTGGGCCCTGGTTATTTTTGCACAGCAAGGTGGTAATTTATCCTCATCCAGGGAGTTTGTGACGTTTCAGCAGGAAGCTACCCTTAGCTGGACAGCAGTACTGCCGGGGGTCGGGAGGCTGGCATTAACACCGAGACTGCCCGAGATACAGGGCACCTTCATTAACAGGCACAGTCACCAGAGCCTGGAGCAGCTGTCTGGGTGGGTTTATAAAGGAACAGTTAAAAACTACCTCCCTTTTAACTGATCCATGCTCTCTCTTGTACATACCTCTAACCAGTCCCCATGCATTCCCGTTACCAGCTATTTTCATAATTGTAACAGCCTGCGTGGAACAGGAAATTTGACTTGAACAAAATTGTCCAAAATTACAGGGCAATGCAGTTACCTCCTATGGAGTAAAACAGTCTGGGTCTGTTTTAAATCAAGCTATTAAAAAGGCAGACTAACTTTTTACTGACATGCATGAAGCCTATAAACCTTCACACACACAGAAGCCCAGTATCTGCCCAGCCACTTTTGCTTTGTTTTAACATTATAGAAAACACAGAAATAGAGTTCAAGAGTTCATGAACCAAAATACTATTTTGCTATTTACTCAGCTAAATGTGCTCAAACAAACAATTTATGCTGGCAAAGGCACAAGTAGCTTCCATCTATTTCTTCAGAGAAAGCTGCACAAGAGATGGAAAAAGCCCTCCTTGGGTTTTAACACAACCTGAAACTGCCCAAAAACCTGCCATTCCCCATCCCAAAAACTACCCGAAACTGCCATTTGCAACTGCCCAAAGCTGCCATTGCCCACCCATCAGACACATACACATGGTCTGCAGCCCACCTTCCCCAGGCACCCTGGGGAACATGGCACCCGTCTGCATCCGGTGCTTGGCTCAGGCTGAACAGGAGCAGGAATGGGAAGAAGAAGAAATAGCCTCAAAGCTGCTTAAAGCAGTTGCACTGCCAAGGGAAGTTTAAAAAAGAAAAAAAAAAAGCAACCCACAACCCTGGAGATGTTACAGAGCAGCAAAGAGCAGAAGTAACATCTCCCTCTGTCAAAATGACGGGGAGCTTCCTGAGCATAAGTAAACACTCAAGGAAACAGAAAACAAAAGTATCTTACAAAACTCCTTCACTGAAATAAATTGCACACTAATTCATGTCTCATTGCTGGTATACTGAAACACTGTTAGGGTTAAAAAACAAATACGAGGAGGCAGAGGAAGACAGTTGCTTATAAAGAACACATGATTTGAAGGATTAAGAGAGAAGAAAATCTTGCTGGGATTCAGGGCTCCACAACCCAAGCTGCTGCCCGGACAGTGTGTGTCATCCTACTCACATGCAGTTTGGCCTCCTGAGACAAAAAAAGTGCCTCTTTGGCTTGTTACCAATGTGAAGAACTTGAACAAAATTAAATACACATTGAACGAAAATGTTTTGCTAGTATAATTCTTTAGCCTTATATACAAGTCAAAATGACTTTAAAAGAAAAAACACTATTTCTTTGGTCAGATTATCTCACATTCTTTGATTGCTAGACAGAACCAGTTAAGAACTAACAAAAGGAAAAATGGCCATACTGCATGGCAAACACCAAAAACAAAGGTCCGATCTTCAAAGAGCTGCAAGTACTTGCCTAACCAGTCTCCAGGTAGCCTAGAGCCAAGTGCTGTGCTTTGGCTATCATTTGCAGACAGCAGTAATGAGCTCACTAATGCCTCCTCACACACAGGAGGGCAAATGACCTTTCGGTCCTTTGTGTAACTGTGTGCTACTCATTCGCACTCTGGAGGAGGCATACAGCTTTCTCCTTGAATATGTGGTTCTTGGTCTACAAAAGACTCTTAACCACATAGCATAAGCAACTCCACATATAGATTGCTTTGAACACTTGTGAATGAACACTAGCCAAGGATATTTCCATCCTCTAAGTGGCTTTAACGCTGTGCTCAAGCCACACAACCTGACTGAGAGAGCTCCCAGGAGGGAGCTTGGGACAAGCCATGCATTGCCCCAACATCACCTGCGCAGGCTGAGGTTGGAGCTGGGGAGACAAGCTCTCCATTTTAGTACACCCTCCTTATGTTTGGCATTCAGGAAGGTTATCACACTTCTCCTCCATGGCATCGCAAGGGTGTTGACCTTTCATCCATTAAACCCAAGCTTTGAGTTTTTCTTCAGAATTTTCCTCTTCATCCACAGGAGGAGATGGACAGACGCCTTGGTGACCAGGACAGTAACGTGTCTTCCAGTTAATGATGCTTATGCTACCAAATTTTCACACCACATAAGGGTTGTTTCCTTAGATTAAAACAGTTAAAAGGGCAAAGAAAGAGGATGAGAAAGCAAAATTTAAATTAACCATCTTTTTTTTTTTTTTTTTTTCTTTTCCCAAAGGACAGCTCCTCCTTGTCAGCAGTCCTTGGAGCACGCTGACTTATAAGTTGGTAAATAAGGCTGGTGGGCAGATGGTCCCAACAGTGGTGGGGTTATTTATTTTGCATTATAATACCTGCTAGCTTTTTAGGTGCCCCACATGCAGTCACACACACAGTACTCTATAGAGCACAGATGCATATTATATTTTAATCACATTTACTGGTAACATCTAGTTTCCCTTCTTTACTCTTTCAGGTAAACTATAAGGCTGCAACATGCAAAAAAGGCTTGCAGAGGGACAAAATACATGTTTTTGATAATCAACTTTCCCCTTAAATATTTTTGGAAGGAAAAAAAAAGACCCCAAATCACCTTACTACTGAAGTAAACACATATTAAATCTATAAAACTTTCTGGAACTGGCCCAGGCACCTCACCCCCCCCTTTGATGGGCAGGGTATTGCCTCCTTCATTCCCAGTTTTTCAAGGAAGAAAAAAAAGACACCACCACCACCTTTATGGACATAGATTACACAATGCACACCATCTAGCACCTACATGCTCCAGCTCGTTCAGAGATGACAAAACTCTTTGAAAATGCTAGTACTGCAGTTTTCAAAATTACATATTTTAGAGGCCAAGACTTAATTTCCCCCACTACTGAGCACATAAATCTAGTTGCCCAACATTTCTTTGTTCCCCAAACTCCTCTGCACGAACCTTCTTGGTACTGTTGGTTATTTTACTGTCTTGAGCAGTCACATCACTTTTACTTGCATAAATACGAAGCTAGGAAAGCAGGCACAGTTACAGGCTCTCTGCTTATCGCAGATTTCCAGCCAACATTAATGTTTGGTATATAAGCTCTGGATAAGATCAACAACATAAAAATGCTAAGTCTCTTGCAGACATTTCCTGCTTTTGGTACTGAATTTTAAGGGTATTTCCCAGCTTATTCCATAAAGTGGGTATGATACCAAAAGAGCAAAAAGGAAAAAAAAAAAGACAGTCAAAGATCAATTCTTCAAGTCCTGTCAGTTATTTGTAACTGAAAGTGGATCTAGGAAAATGGAATTCAGACACCTATCACTGCAAAGGAAAATAAACGCTAGCTGCAGGTGAAAGTTTAACCACAAATCCTCCAGCTGAAGGAGAGTCAAGATGCTAGTAATGTACTTGCAGTAGAGTAAGTAACACTTTATATGCAGCTTGGAATGAAAGTTATGTGCATTTCTGAAGTAACTACAAATTTGCTTTTTTCAAGTGCCTAACAGAAAGAAGAAAAAGCAGAATATTTCAATAAAATCGTTAAAGTAAACTATAGCATACTGTCACCAGACAAAATCTGATCACTGAGATGAAAATACCAATGAAACATTAGACACTTTGGCATATAAAACACAGTAACAACTTACAGGTGCATAAGCAAAGGTCAATACATTTTGGACAAGTTACTGAAGTTCAGGCGCTGTGGCTTAAGAATGTCTCTAATCACTAGGGATTGCCACCTCGGGCTGGTAGCTTCATTCTGCATCTTCCTAATGCCTTTTTTTTTCCTGGATCTTGTTGATTGGCAGAACCATGCTGGACTAAACAGATGACAGCTCTGATTCATTATGGCAACCTCTTGTTACACAGAAGGAACAGCTGATCTTTCACAGGTCTGAGCTCCACAACCTACCACAGCACAGCTAAACCTACGCTGTGCTTGTAAGCAGTCAGTTAACAGGGCACAGTCTCACTTTGCCCATTCCCTTTTGCCCTCCAGCACTCAACAGGAAGCTTATCTTCCTTCCTCTGATGGACCAGCTGCTCTTAAAATCTCATGCCAAAGCGCATGTAAAAACAAAAAATAGGCACAACAGAGAGATGAGTGGAGAAATGCTTTAACTGAGCCACCCAGCCCGCCAGAGCAGGCCCGTGATGACAGCTGCTGCATCATCTCGTGCTCTGTTCCCACCTCACTCCAGCTTTGTGATTTGGGCAGTTTCACCTGCACAGGACAGCTCTGCCTGCTGAAGTGCAGACCGCAGCTTTTCTGACAAGCTATGTGTAAACCCATCTGCGATCTGAGACTAAATATGGCTCTCAAATTTGTTCTGAAGAGCATTCCTCATCAAGAAAGCTGGCCAGGTCACATACAAGCTAGAATTTCATTTGCAAGCAGTTTTCAAATGGCACTAAGTAATACTGGTATTCTCTTCCCCCCAAGTGAAAATCCCACATTTGCAAATTTTGCTCCTAGCAACTTCACTTCATTTTAATTATCAATATTAAAATGATCAGGATATGTTAATATGCATCAGAAGAATAATTAGCACTAAAAGCCACTCACATTTTTGTTCGTGTTTCTGCATTGTCAGCCTCTGAATTTAATTACAAAATTTTAGCACCAGTTCAGCTCATATTTTTTTCTGCTAATCAGAACCAAAATAAAAGAAGTTTTTCATGGCTTCAGCAAGCATTGCATATTTTTCGTAATAACAAATTCATTATGACCATAATGATCTGAAGCAGCAACAGCAAAGTGTAAAGACAGTATTCTGAAGAAATTTAAGCCTCTTTGCAGTGAGCCAGGAGTTGAATAAAAGGAGGTACTACATCCCTCTGGTGCAATGCATTCATATATTTTCATTTTAAATTTTCATATGAAGCCGTCCCATATGCATTCTTCAGCTAGCAGACCAGCACTGGACTAACAGCTGCTCAGCAATGTCCTTAAACACATGCACTAGACTTGTCCCAGGAGCCTAACACAGGGACACAAGCCTTGTGGCGTGCTCCATAAACACAGCCACGCTGCCAGCGCGGCCTAGCCCTGTGCTCCCACTGCCTCAGCCCCTCGCCCAGCCCAACGCTGCCTTTCATTCTGAGCAAGGGGCTGACGCGGCCGCACCAGGGCCTGCAGCAACCTTCAATGTTCATAGCAGGGCAGAAGAGAAGCCGGCCATGCAGCTTCCCTGCCCCAAACCACCAGCCACAGCGGATTCTTAGAGCCATGACAGTGCCAGAGAGGAGCAGGCCGCTGGGTGCCTGCCGCCTTCCCTTCCCTTTGCCATCACCAGATGTACTCCAGATTTAACAAGGGTTCACTTCAGCAGGAAGAAATAAATACAAACGCCTTATAAGATCACAGTGTTCTCCCTCACAGATTAGAGGGACGTTCCACAGATGATTTAGAAGTTTGTTGTGTGGTTGTTGTTTTTGTTTTTTTTTTTTTCCCCCAAATGGTAGAAACACACTGGAGCCTATATTTAGAATGCACTGCGTTGGTGCACTGCTGCTGGGATGAAAGGGTTTGCTGATAAAACTCTAATTTAGCCTGTCAGCTTAGCTAGCTGGACACAAGCTGTACAAACTCACGCGGTTCCAAGGGCTAAACGCAAGCTGTGCCCAAATCAATAGCCAAGCAGCAACTCCCTCCGCCTGTGGTTACAAGAGTGAGTGGCCACAAACTGGTGGGGCTGGACGCCGCTGGGAAGGGGCTGCAGCCACCTTCCCAGCAAACACGACTGATATGACCCACCAAAATAAAGAGGAGGGTGAGGGGGGATAAAACAAGCTCAGTGAAGGTAGTGGAAATTGCTCAGAGCGATTTAGGGCATACACCACTTATAATCATTAGCATTTGACTTGTTTTGTTTAGATATAAACGCTCCATTTCCATTACTTTTGTGGTTTGGCATAGGCTCCTCTTAGAGATGCGAATGAAGGGGTCTGGACATGCTAAAGGAATTACTCACCTGAGTTTGGCTTCAGGTGTGGAAATAGCTGAAGCAGCTTAGAATCAGTTTGCTTCTAAAGTGAATTCATGTGAAAAGGTGTTAACCTGACACCCCTTGAGTCATGAGATTTAGAAATGCACAAGATCCAGCATGAGGAGCACCACGAGCGTGTTTCTCAGACACCCTCTCTTTGCCCTCCCAGATCACAGCTCAGGTGTGGCAGGGCTGCTCGCTCCCCTGCCCACTCCCTGTGGCAAGGCTTGTAGCCTCACCAGCAAGTCAATCTGGGAATTATTCTTAGCCATGTCAATCCCTACTGTTTGGTTCCTCACTCAGCAACAAAGCTTGGGCCAGAACTCATAAGCAAGCAAAGTACTGAACCAGGTCCACCTTAATGAGCATAGGCAAAAATCAAACATCATAAGCCAAACAAGTGCAGGCAGAAGCAGAGAAGACAGAATGTGCATGCAACATTTGATCTCAGCCACAGTTCAAGCTAACAGATACCCAGAGGGAAAAAAAGAAAAAAAAAAAAAAAGAAAAAAAAAACACAATGGGAAATTATAGAAAAAAAAAAGATGATTGCAGGAGAAAAAAGCACAACCTGGTCAGGTCGTTTTGTAATGCAAAACGGGTAGAGGCTAGATACTTTAGGACAAGAAAATTATGATTTTGAGATTTACTCCTAAAGAAGCTACACATTTCTTTAGTCACTTGTTGTGCTTTTTCAGCACTGATTCCACACTAGCCTTAGACATTCAAACTACTTTCTTCTTAGTTTTTAAGTTTTCATGATATGGATGCCTGCCTATGCCAAAACCATCTCAAGACCAGGTATCAAATAGAAATTATTTCTGGATACTCTTGACAGAAAGAAATCCTTTGGGCTGTCCCATGTCACTATCCCACAGAGGAGTGAAAATTTCAGGTGGTTCCTCGCCTCTTCATGGTTTACACATAAAATATAGCAAGGAGGGGAAAAGGTGGTTCTCTGTCATTTGTAGCATCTATTTAACATGTCATCCCACAAAATGGCCTCAACTGTATTATAGGAAGTCTTTTTGCTTAAGCACAGACAATTATTTTCAACTACTACTAGATTTACCAAGTGTCCTGATGAAACAGTACCTTTAGACCAATAGACTATGCAAGCTGAGAATTTTTAAAACCTTTCCCTACCATTTCCTATGAGAGCGAACAATAAGTGGACTTAAGACAAATCAAGCAAGACCACCACTGCGAGCACTGCTGCAGTCAGGAGGCTTAATCGCAAACTCAATCCTGCAGCCTGCACATGACCTGCCTTGCACCACAAACAGATTTTCCTGCAAATGGGTCAGGCTGTCATGCATAATTCATAGGAGCTTCCCCATGATGCGTTAAGATTAAATCAGACACTGTTAGCCAATAGCTCTCTGCTATTAAAAAGCATTAAAAAAGAATCTGTCACCAATCGGTCGCACTGTATCCTGTCTGACACATGTACCATACACATGCTGCAATGGATTGTATTATGCATAATGTTAACCTAAGAGTGGCAAGTAATGGGACACATTTTCAGAAAAAGCTTTTGGATTTCATACAAGGTAAGAGATTTCAGGAGTGTTAAGTGTCTCTGACACAGCACAGGAAAAAAATAACCACAGCTCAGGTTAACAAATCCATGTCTCAGACTTCAGTTGCTCAGTTCTATTTCCTGAGAGAAGAACTGCATGGTCAACATTTGTGTTAAGACTACAAAAGGATCTCCATTTAATATATCCACATACTACTGGGTAATTTGCACATACATCTCAGATCGCTGTTGCTCTCTGAAGTTGATGGAACAAGTGAAGTGACAGGCAATTTACATCAGCTTTCTACCTTACATATAACAGTTTTACACTCTCTCATCGTGGAGAATCTACTCTTGCAGAAAGGAATGTGTGTCACAGCCCATTTTTCATGAGGGAAACAGACACAAAGCGGTTAAAGAATATATTCAAGGTTAAACATCATTCAGCATGAGAAAAGTCAATCCTTTGTTACATAAGTTGTCTTTAGAAAACATGAATATATTTAAAAAACGTTAATTAAAATTCAGGATCAAAGCAAATGTATTGGCACAGGTAAATACATAAGTAACAGTTACTGATCACACACACACATTCAAATGTCAAAAGAAAAACAAAAAGGTAATGGCTGATGTGAATTCTAAGGCAGATCCTGGATTCTCCAAAGCAAAACAACATTGTGGCTTGTGGATGTGAAGCAGTTTCTCAAGACCTGTCAATAAAACTATTAACATACAACATACGTGGCAATCCAAATTTGGATACAAGCTAAAAAGCCTTTTCTGAAATAGCTTAATAAAGAGATCCAGAAAAAGAAAAAAAAAGATACACAGATATACACCCCGGATGTACAAACTAGTTTAATCTTACTATTTACTTCCTGGGTCTTTTTCATCTTACTAGTTCATCAAATATTTAGTTCATTCTCTATAATTCAGCATGAGAATGATGGTAAGAGGCTGAAAGCACTTCAGAGGTCAAAAGGCTGGTCACTAATATGACAACACCATCTGCATAAAGCTAGATCACTGACATAAGCCTAACCCCCAAACTGGCACAGCTACTAAATCCTATGCTAGAGAAGAGTGGGCCAAGAGGAAAAGATAGAAAAATCCTTCTGTGATGGTCATACTGTGTTCAGGTACTGCCTTTTCCTAACCTGGTCAGTCCGAGGCACAGAGGAGATTCTCAAGCTTCAACCGGACTGCCAAAAAGATTAGATTTTTCCTGTCCACACCCCAATTTCACTGCTCCCAAAGAACAAAGAAAAAAAAAAAAAAAGCCCACTACACAAAAACCACCAACAACCACCAAAAATCCCTGCTCATAAACCTGCTTGCTTGTATTAGAGTGCTATTTTTGCAATTGCTTCCCTTTAGACAAAAAAAAAAAATAAAAAATCTTTGCTAAGTAAGAAAGTTGAGCAAAAGAGCAATAAATAGCCAGAAGACAAGAGACTGGTTTTATTCCCAGCTCTTCAATGAATTTCTCACATTACTGTTAAGAAAGCCATTTCATCATTTTCTGCTCATTTTCCTGACCTACAGGAGAGAAACGAAAGTCTCGGCACCCTGTGAAGTAGAGAAGACATAGCAGTAAGCCTGCAAAAAAAGGAGGGAGGGGGGGTTCAACAAACAAATTTTGCTTTTGTACTTCACTGTTACACTTGCTTGGGGTTTACACAGCCCTCTCTTAAATTGCACCTTGAGCCAGGACAAGCACTGCCCATGTATTTTCACATGATCATGCTGCCAGCCTCCATGTCTAACCCACAGCAGTGCCGAGGGCCATCTCTTCAGAAGCAAAATCTGCAGAATGAGCACAGTTACTCCGTAACATCCAGTATCAGACAACAGACTGGAAGGCAATTATAAAACAGTATTTTTCATTTCAGTTTGATCTTCTGTCCTGCAAGCACCAGCACTACATGCTTACAAAAGCCAATGCGTTTCTGTAATTTCAGCTTTCCTAATTCCTCAGACAATTACTTTAATTACCAATTTTCTGAGATTAAAAAGTAATCTTTAAAAGTGTAAGAGGGGGTTGAAAACACTGATGAAAATGGGATCAATCCAACCCCAGTCAGTACGCTGGCAGCAAACCACCAACTCCTGCCCAACTGCAAACGCCCTGAGTCAGAAGGCCTGGTCGCAGCAGGCTCTCATTAACCCCATCAGCTGCAAGTGTGGGATGGGGCCTCACTAACAGCCCGCGACCTACACGCACAACAGCACGTACTTTTCTCCTTGAACCTTTTCATAAAAGAAACATGCAGGAAAATAGGACATGAGTGTCCTTTGTGCTTGTTTCTGCTCGAGTGAAGCCAACGTTCGTCTGTGTGCTGCTCTGGAGGGCAGCAGGCCGCCCCCGGAGTGCGTTTCTCCCCGTTCTCCAGGCCAAGCATCCAGCAGCACGCAGTGCTGAAACATCAGGCAACAAGGGGCAGTCTTTAATAAATGCCACACTGCCCTTTCCTCCGCAGTGACACGCTGCTATATGGAGCTAATTGAACGCAAAAGATGAGCTGATGTGAGGAGTTAACCCTTGCTTTCTCTAGCTCAGAGATGTTATGGGGCTGCAGCTTGTTGCCACAGCATCCAGCCCACCATCCCAAGCACGCTGCTAAACTGACAAGCAAAGTGCACGTGTATTTGACTGAGGGGCATGTTCAAAAGAACGGAAATTAGTTTAAAACTCACTAAGCAGAAAAGCAGGCACAGGAGTAAGGTGATATAAGGGACAGCTTGACTGGAAATAATCCCATGCCTTGTCCAAGGGTTTGATAAGCAGAGATGATGTGTGTACATGCACTGGAGGAGCAGCATTACATATGTGCTGTCACTATATACACCACACATATGCTCATTTGCCTTTTGGGGCCCCTCTAGTAGCTGTACTCCAGCTTTTTGTCTGATGTAGATTGAATAGCATTTGTAGAAGCTCCCCTTCTAAGGGGCTGTCATTAGCTACTTGTTTATAACAGGTTTATCCACCAGAAATTTAAAAGAACCCAAGCCACCAATAAAAAAACCACAGTTAATCAAAATGTCTGCCCTTAATTTTCTTTTCTTTTTTTTTTTTATAAATATATATATTTATATATGTATATTTATATATGTATATATGTATATTTATATATAAGTCATTAGACCAAAATCAAACAAATTATTTTCCTTCAGTTGTTCTTTACAATAACTCAGAGATTCATGGCTTCGTATTGATGAGCATAGCAGGGAACACTAACCATCATATCCTTCTTTAACCACAAGCACCGAAGCCTGCTCAGGGTCCGTGCACTCTCCTGTTGGCATCAGCAAGCCACCAGCTCTGCCTGTACACATTATTGCCTGCTGACTTCCAAGGGGGATGGCTGGAGAGTGTGGAGTTAAACACTAGAGGACATGAGTCACAAGGCATTTCATTCATCACTGTTCCCTCCCTGTGGGAGGGAGGGACTTGCTCTCACCACAAGCCTGGCCATGGAAGATGTGAAGGAGGAGCTGCTTTGTTACCCAGCTGGCGCTACAAACCAGCACGCACATCTTTCCAAAACATGATCTGTTGCTCACACACACACCCAACTGGTACCAAAATTCATCTACCGACAGTGTGGAACATTCCCCCTCACCCTCCCTGTCCTATGTTGGGGACAATTAGCAGGACAGTGCCCGCACCAGTGCTGGGGACAATTAGCAGGACGGTGCCCCCACAAATGCTGGGTACACTTAGCACGACAGTGCCCCCACCACCATGTCAGAACCCACAGCTCCTCCGACATTCATCTTCCTGGGAAAGCCACCCAGCAAGTGGCCGGCTTCAAAGCCTGCCTGCGAGTAAGTGGCTAACCAGCAGCCCTTCTGGGACCGGGCACCCAGCCAAGAGATGTTTTGGGTGTTTTTTTTTTTTTGAGGGGGGAGAATAATTACAATAACTGCAGTGGGGAAGGAAAATTAGAAGGCCCAAGTGCATCTTGCTGAGCTTATATTACACTGTCGTGGGGAAGCTGGTGTGTGTACATACGTGCTTCCTTTTAAACAAAGCAAAGGAAGAGTGTGGGGTGGGTAAGAAGGTGAAGGGAAACATTACAGAAAGAAGTCCAGAGTCCTCTCTTCAGAATAGTTTCAAGCCTGATGGGCAAGGGGGAGAGGGAAGAATAAAAAAAGCACTACCCAGAGACATTTTTCTCCCTCTGCATCATAACAGAGCAATGAGCAAATGGTCTTGTCTGTTTCACATAGACATCTGCACTTTAGGACCAAGGTTCAAGCCCAGGCCTCAAAGAAAAGAAAGATGCCACAGACAGAGAACTATACAAGATGAGGCTACTTTAATACAAGTTAATGCTACTGAACATTAGCACCATTTATTAGTGTGAGAGTAGGAAAGACCATGGACTTCTACCCACAAGTACAAAGGGTGCCCTTCACTGTCCACCGGGGTATCAAAGCACATGTATTATCTGGTCTTTTTAAAATCAACACCACAGAAATTTTGATAATCAATTGTTGATTTTTAAATCCTTGGGCTAAGTTTTATGGAATGCTTTCTTTGTACAGGCCACGTCAAAACATCAGTTTGATCCTGTTAAGTGGGCCATCTTCTGTGTATGAATCAAGAGGAGACTGCAAATAGATTATGAAAAAGCATTCTGTTAGACTGTCACTCTTCTGCAGGCACTCAAGAGGTGAGCAACTGTCAGGACTCACATATCAAACAACAGTGAAGAAATATAATGTAGATATTACCTACAATGAAATAATTAGAAATATAGATCAAAAAACAAGATCAGTGATCTGTAAATATTACACTAGTTCTCTGGCAGCTGGCTACAAAATGTAAGCTGTAACTAAAGCCTTTTAATGGTCCTAAAAAGATGTGAAGAACATTCAAAGGGTGTGCAATAAAGGTACAATAGGGGTACAATACAAACATCAGAAATAAATCAGAAATGGTCAAAGGGGTACAACAGAAATGTCAGGAAAAGTGTATTCCTTCTTATAATGTTAGCTCTTTACTTAAAACTCAAGAAAATTTTACTGAAATGCACACTTCATGTAGAACAGTGTAGGGTTATCATAAATACATTCCCAAGCCTTTGTTATTAAAATATCGGGCAAATTCACAGCAGGGAAAAAGCTTTAAGTGCTATTGAACATGAAGATACCAGCTGCTGTTCAGCAAGCACCTGATCAGTAAGTCCCTGAAAACTGAGTAAATGTGTTACGGAGGTACCACTGCTCATGGTATTGCATTCCTTGTCTTTACCTTCAACCCATGAAGACAGCTTGATGTGGAGATTAGTATTAACTAACATTCAATACCTTTAGCAACAGCATCGTTCCTCCGTGCATGCACTTTTTTGCTCTTTTACCTTAGCCTCATATATCTTACCATGATGCTATTCCCAGTCAAAATTTTGTTACCACTACAAATTTGTGTAAAGAAAACAACAGAATTAAGAACTTCTAAAGAGATGTGTAATGGTATTTAATCTTTAAATTAAGCAGTTATCATCCCTAACTGACAGAGCAAGTATATGCATAATGTCCTCCACATGTACTAAAATGAAAACAATGCAATTGCCCCACACATACACAAATGTTGATACACCTGCAAGCAGTTTGGCTGCAGTCTGGGGCATACCAAGTGAGATGTGTGGCCTCACTGCAGGCATGGGTGGCCACGTCCCCCTGTGGCAGCCTCCCACCTCCGACCCATCACAGCTGCCACCGGAGCCCCAGCCCAGGCTCAGACAGTGGGCAGCCACTGCGTGGGTGTTGGGACAACCACGAGCAGCTCAGCTCCCCATCTGTTTCTCACCACTGTGAAAGTTCTTGCTTTTCCACAAGTTTGGGAGCAGGCTCCTTCTCCCACGCTCAAATATCCCCAGGGGCTTAATGCAAACCTTAACTAAGTCAGCAGAAAAAGATTCACAAACACCAAATCACCATAGATCTGGTACCTAGAGGGAAGTCAGGAGGCTTTTCAAAACAATACATAATTTCCCATCATAGCAGCCTACCCCACATGTGGCCACCAAACTCATCTTCCAAGAGGTGATGCAATGGTAAAGCTTTGGGCAAAATCCAATTAAAAAAAAAAAAAAGTGTAGTTTTTAACCTGTCTTCAATTTTGTTAAAAGGTTTACTGCTTCTTTGGTTTAAGCCCAGTTAATACGCAAATAATTCTGGATTGTCTTCCTACACAGTGTTGTGGTTTGAGTTAGCAGACCTGGGAACACAGAGAAAGAACAGAGGATCTCCACAGCACAGACCTGCAGCAGAGCTCGCTCAGTGTTAGGTGTCTGTTGTGTTTGCTTCCCTGCAGTTACAGCCTCTTACAATGTCACACATAACTGCTACACCATGAATTACTTTTCTATAAAGTTAGCATAAAAAGAAAAGATAAGATATAACATCTCATTCTCACACTGGTAAGATTACTTATTAAGTATGAGTATAACCTGCTTATGCAACCAGTGCTTAATTGCAGAGTGCTGCAAGGTCGACCAAGAACCTAAGCCTGCATGGAGGGCCCTGCTCCTTGGCTCGGCACCCAGCTCCAGCAAGTGAGATTAACCTCTCCCTCACCTCCTCTGCCCCAACCGAGCAGCTGCAATTAGAGAACTGAGATGACCATTGTTTTAACAAGGAGCAAGTTTGGGCATCTACAGATGAGAATACACAGCTTCCACTTGCTCTATAATTATTGGTAACCAAAGACCACCCACATGCACCGAGTTCGGTTAAAGCCTCGCCTCCACCTCTTCAGTACTGAGACAGGGCACTGTGGAAGGTTTCACTCCCCAGTAAACGATCTTTTATCTATACAACTAACAATGAGCATGAAATCCTGCAGTTATCTTCTTGTCTCTTCTTTGTGTATACACACTCTAGTTAATAGGAATTAGCATCCCATTGTACAAGGAACGCTCCTAAGAAGAATACTTGCCCGCTGAACAGGCACCACCCACTCAAGACACAAGAGGAAGTGAATCGCATCCTGCAAAACATTTCGTGTAAAGCGCATTGCCCTGTTGCTTGCTGAACTGGAGAGTGGCTTCCTCTGGTGTGGCAACAACAGACGTCTGGGTGAACAAGTCCTGGTCCACAGGGTGTCAGCAGCAGGGCTGTGTGAACACAGCCCGGCACAGGCACCCGGGAGCTGTTAGCACCAGCATCAACCCAGACATGGGGCACTTTGGGGCAAAGGCAAAAAGTCTGACTAATTACATAAAATACCTAGCACATTTTTCATCGCTGAAATAGTAAAAGAGACTGAATGGTAACCACAGTAAGCGTGTATGTTCAAACTGCCTGTGCTTATGTGAGCTCAGCTGTTCATTTACCTTCTGTGCAGAGAGCTCTACAAAACCTAACCTAGTAGTCAGGCCTTTCAGGCTCACTGGTCTTCAGTCATTCTGCCACACAGCAAACTGATCGAGGCATATGTTCAGATTTACCTTGAACAGTGCACTACAAAAGCAGACTTGTTATTTTAATGGCCTTGTTGTTAAGAACTCTTTACAGCTGAACAACAAATGTATTTTCTACTCAGAACCTGAGCAAAGGACTACAGAATTTAATCCAACTGCAACTACATAATGTTTAGTGTCCAGCTAGTATAATATTTAAAGCAAACTCCAAAGGAGTGCCTTGATTCCATTTCACAAGTTTTGCTTGCAGCCTGCATCCAGGCTTCACACTGAACTGCAGCACACCCAGGTACCATTGCCCATTGCAGTTGTGTATTGTTTAAAAATAAAAACAAAGACCCAAACATGTCTGCATCTAGTTTTAAGGTTTGAATTAAGAAGCAAGAATGAAAGAAACAAAGAAAATAAACCAGCCTCCTTCTCCTAACCCTATTTCAGTGATCAGACAGTAGGGAGCAGCTGCACAACCCTGACACATGCAGGACCAAGCCACTGGTGCGCACCATTTCATCTCGAACACGAGGCTCAGCCAATGCTCGATGCAGCTAGAGGGATGGCTGCCGGGTACCTGCCACAAGTCTAGCTGCTGGTGATATCGCCATCAGAAATAATGAAAAGGAGGGGACATATGAATTTCAGCCTACACATCTCCGCAAGATGCTTTCTGGAACAATGGGGAGCATTAGGGAAGAGTGAACCACAGCTCCAGCAGACAGCAAGGCACCGGTGCATTACCTACAAACACAGCACACAGGAAGCAAAAGCTTCCTTTCCAGCATCGTCCCTCCCCAGCCGCCCCACCAGCAAGCTGTGCAAACGGGGAGGAAACAGCAAGACCACATGACATCCCACAACCACAACAGCTATTTTTACACAGCCCAGGCAGCCTTACAGCAGTCACTGCCTATGAAGAAACATGCTGGTTTCACTGGTAGGCACAGTCAGAGCACAAGATCTTGCTAAACTGGCTGTAGCAGAGACCCACTTGGGGACAGTCACACACCCCCTGCAGCAATTACAGATCCAACCCCTGCACTCAAACCTGCTCTGTGTCCAAGGTACCTCAAGAGACGGCACCTAGGCCCAGTTACCACACAATACTGCTTTGTAGCCATCCAAAGGGTCCCTAAATCACTGTTTTCTTACAACACTATCAGCAATAAAGCAAATGCCTCTTCTTTCTCTTCAAAGGGAACTTCAAGATTCACATTCAGTTTTGTTTTGCAGCTTAGGAGCAGACTCGGAGTCCCCGAAGCCCAGACTTGTCTGTATCACGAGCTGCTCTGGCACCTCTTACATAGGCTCTTTCAAGTGCCCTATTGTTTTAGGGATTACAGACCATTTGCAATTACAATCATCAGAAAAAACGATGCTTCCTTTTTATGCCTCTGCATAATTTATTGAATGTAACTAAATACTAATTCTATACTATCTGAAGTTAAACATAACTTCATCATACATTTTCATACTCGTTTTCTTCACTTTTGTAGATCCCTGTATTTCCAGGTATCCATTTTACAGCTACCTGAGGAATGATGATCAGGTTACCCATCTACCTTGCGTACATACCTCAGACCATCATTCAACTGGCGCCCCTGATAAAGACGCCTACACAAGGTTACTCAATTCCTATTGTCACACAGGCAAATAATCCAATTTACACCACGGGGCTTTGCTAATTAGCATTTGGTCCTTGAGTTATGGGAAACAACTGCAGTTCTGCAGGATTCTTTAGCACTGTTTCAGAACCTTAGGAGACTAATACACTGATGTAATCAACGTTAACACAAGCCCACTCTAATTTCCTTGGCATCAAGGCTTCAGCACCTTGACATGTAACAGCATCAAAAGGCAATACAAAATCAACACAAAGCCAGAACAAAAAAGGCATCCATAACATTAACCACCCTAACTTTCCCAACCAAAGCTTGAGGTCTTTCTGAAAGCATGGATAGGCTGCCTTGATTCATTGTGAAGGTTTAATGGATGCCAAAGCCACACATTAACTAGCTGTGCCATGGTATGAGAGAAAGGCATTTTAGCCTTTGCTTACTGAGTAACTCCAATGTGTCACAAGAGCAATTAAAAACTTTTGTAGTTAACTATTGACAAATCTCATTCCATTCCAACTCCAGCTATAACTGCTGGCTCAAAAACGCAACTTCAGAACAAAGTCTTTTCTTGTTCCCACTACCTGCCCTAAATTTTACATCAAGGGCTTAAGTTTTGCTTTCATTTGCAGAAATATAAGTGGAAGATGCTAAAGACTGAGACCAATAAAAATAAGTACAGAGAGTAGGCAATACCAAAAGAGATACCCAGTCTTCAGTCATATGAAATAGTTCGATTCTATTCCAAGTACTCAGCACTTCTGAAACCCCTCCCAGATTTGCAAATATGCCATTCTGGCAGCAACTTCTTGCCACTTCTTTGGGCTATTGCCAGTTTTGATAAGACAAATTAAAACACATCCATGAAGCTTCACCCAGTACAGATGCTTGCTCTTAATGATTTTAATAAGCTTCATGTGTTTTTCAGTTATGAAGAATTACTACTTCCAGACTTCAAAGGCAGAGATCCTGGTGTTATGAATTGCACATCTCCATTAAAAGCATCAGTTCTATAGTGCTTGTCACTCTTCTACTATGTAAGGCCCTTGTGTTTAAAATGCTGAGCACTCGTTAAATTAGGACAGTCCAAATGACTCAAATCAGGATGCTTTACAGAATCTCAGAGCTCCTTTGCCCACTAATTTTTCTTAGGTCTACATTTAACACAGTCACGCGAATTTTCAATACATCTATTCCTCCTAATGTGCACAGCCTTTCTTCACAAAGCTTTATTCTAACATGCACACACACACAAAAAAATTGCCACTGTAACCACAAAGGAATCCTTGCTGGCACAAAGCTGGCTGCAAAAGCAAAGCTGAAGCCATGTGAAGTCATCTGCCACAGATAATGTCCAGCTTGTGCTCCACACACAGGAAGCCTGTGACAGGAGCCTATGCCGATTGCAGTGAGATCAGGAGCCAAATATAGCCCAACAGGCCATCCCCCTGCTCCCTTCTGTCCTCCTCCCCGACAATACAACAAAATGGCATAGATCCAAATGGATTGCATTAAGATATTAAAGCTTATTGTTGTCTTACGCATCCTGCCTGAACTGCAAGGCAATACAATTGCTGGAAACAAACAGGTTAGAGTGAAAAGAATACAGGTGAGCAGTCCAAGAAGCTACAAGCTAGACCTCTAAACACACAGAAACATGCAGACAGGTGCAGGGTGCACAAAACAACTGAGTTTATCAGTAGGTGTTGGATTTCTAATTACAAAAAACAGCTACAGCAGAAATCATCTCCAACAGCAATCTGCTGGGAATCACAAAAGCACGAACTCCTTCAACATCAGTCCTGCAGATTTAAGCCCCTGTTAGGGAGAAGAAAAAAAGGTGACAGACAAGTTAGCATGGAAATAAGGAGAAAGTAAATTAAGACCAATTAACTCATTTGAATTCCATGACAGAGGCCATGCAGTCCTGATTATGGGAGGAATTAAATAGTGCATGCCAACACAAAGATCACCAGAGCTACAATTATTCCTCGCAAACACTTTTCAGAGCTTGTTTTCCCCATATTTGCAAAGGAGGGCAGGTCTCCCTCAAGCTCAGTCCTATAAATACAAACAGCAAATAATAGAATTGACTTCTGACACTTCAGCTGGAAATAATGGTCTTTGCTCAAGTAACACTGAATGCCATAATTAAACTGATGAGAAACAACAGGCCCCATTTCTCAAAGCAACCTGTCTATTCCTAAAGAAATAAGAGAAGGTGGCATAGCTGAATTAAGTTTATTTAGATACTTCCCCCTTCCACCAAAAGACGTCAATGGAAAAAAAATCTGTATCTTAATGACTTATTTAAAAATAAATAAAGGAAGGAGTCCAGTGAGGATTCCTCAGGTTATCAGCATGGTTCATGCACGGCAAGCTTGAGACCCAGAGTTTACTCTCAATATTTTTTTCATATGAATCCAACTCCGTACAAGACACGTGACAGATTTGCCCTCATGCAAATAAATGCCAGAACATACTTTTAAGACAGAGCACACCTTCCGTCTGATGGGCTCCTGTGTCAAACAGCATGCCATTGGGGTTTGCACTGATGACACAGATGTTTCCACTCTTGGTTAAACAGTGCCACTTCCATTGCCACTGCTGGTAGCTAGCCATGAGAAGGTGACTTAAGGACAGAAGGAACAATTCCCATGTTCCAGTTCACATTTGTGAATGGCCAGACTTTGTCTGGTTTCAGCAGACTGGGGAAGAAAGGGAAAAGTAATGGTAAACTGCTCTTATAACAAGTAAGGCACGGTGTAAGCTTCTACCTGAGAACAATTTTAAAATTGAAAAAACTGAAAAGCCTGTTTATGTATTTCAAGATTTTCAAAAAGAGCTATTTAAGATACAGATTTTTCATACAGAAGCTTCTCAGTTCCATCTAGCCAGACTTAAGCTTCACCCAGGTAAGGGGACGAAGTACCTGAGTCTCAGGACTTGCATGACCACACCTGCTGAGACAAGTGGAAGGCTCCTTGCCTACCAATCTCAGCTAGGCCCAGCATCTGAAATCTGGATAAAATGAGAATTATCCAAATTGGAAGTAATCTATGAAGCCCAAAGAGGACCTGTTAACACAGTCTATTCCTGACTTCAACCAAATCTTCAGAGGAATTGTTAAAAAAAAAAAAAAAAAAAAAGTCTTAAAAAAACACCCAGTAGCAGGCCCTTGTCAGCAATTCAGCAGCAAGCAACAGGAAAATGTCAAAAAAAGAAAAAGGTTTTCTATAGACAGCAGTTTAGCAATGTATGATCATGGACTATTAAAGAGAATCCAGAATTATTTAAAACAGATGACAATGCTAACAGAACTAGAGCCTACTGATCATTTTTGGTAATACCAAAGGTATTACCATATATTTCCATTGTTAATGGAAAATACTATGAAGAAAACTTTTGGCTAAACTGCACCTCAAAAGAAAAGGAAAAAAGTATCTTGGTAGTTAAAAGATGCATCAGAAATTGCAGGATTCAATAAAGAAAAACTAGAATTACCAAACTCTACGGAGAACTGTTCAGACCATGTTTAATATATGCAAAGAGCTATTTAACTACAGTAACAAATAAAATACAGATCCCTACAACAAGTTTTGAGTGTTTTTGAAAACCTGTTTTAGAAATCCAGAACCACACTCTGAAACCTGAAATGACACTGGTGCTACAGAGGCTCCAACAAAGAGTAATAAAATGTTGAAACCGTCTGATGGATTTACACACAAGAAACTGAAGAAAAAACCAAACAAACAAACAAAAAACTATACAGGAAATTAGGAGAACCAAGCTTTTGCAGTCTGTTCAAGATTAGCAAAGGCAAGGAAATTGGAATAAACTATGTAGTTATTTTATTCCAAAGATCCAGACATTCAGAAGTAAAAATAAGTAAATAAATAAATTAAATCCATGAATTTTGGAGTCTTCAAAAGCAGACCACAATTAGAGATCCTGGAATAAGTAGCAGAATACATCTGCTTATAGCTAAAATCAAAACAAACATGCCTTGTCTTTCATGAAAGAATTAATTGCCAACTAAGGAGACTGAATTCACATGATTTCCCCCCCCTCCAGACAAATTCAAAAATAATTACATGTGCTTCATCAGTTCAGGAGATAAGAATCTAATTTTTGCTGCCTTGCTCCATGGATAATTGTTTCCAACTATTAGAAATGAAGTGCTATTTATGTAGATGCAGTATGATTGTACATCCACTTTGTAAAGGTGTGCAGAACCCTGTGCTTTGCATGGCAGAAGGTAAATACAGCCAAGATGATAAACACAAAGTCCTGACCACAAATAGCAGACCCCAAATGGCTTGTTAAGCAACAAAAGCCCGAATTTTATACACAAAAACCCCAATAAAAAAGGGAAAGAAAAGGCAACATTCAGGCTCTCTCTTTTGAAGCAGTAGTAAAGAAATGATTGTAAAATACTTCCTTTTTATTTTTATCAATATTTTCTTTCCTCTGAATGAATCCAATTTCTATTTCCTCTTCTCATGAGTTCATCACACCCCTGATTTCAGGCAGGACAGAAGACCACAGGGGTGCTGAGCCGAGCAGCAGGAAGCACGGAGGAATGTTTACATTCCAAAGCAGTGCTCTCACTGACTTTCATACCAACTAGAAAGAAACAAATGTCATTAGTAACTTAAAAAAAAAAAAAAAAAAAAAAAAAAGCATAAAGGAAACTTCATTTTGGGTTTTGGACATGTGAGGGAACATCAGTTTTTAGTTGCTGCTAGGACCAACTCAAAGGCCACTCTTCATCAACACTGTTCAGTCAGCTTTTCAGTTTTGTTTGTGTTTTTGTTTTTCAATACAAGGGATGTCTGTTAAAGATTTTTAACATATCTTCAGCCAGAGGCTGTTCACATGGGTGCAGTCTGCTTTCTGAATATCTGCTGCAGATGGTAGCTGCTAACTGAAAACTTACTAGAAGTAAGTTCACCTGGAACTTCTGTGAACACATCTTACTCGAGTTTGAGCTCACTTTTAGTGAGAATATAACGCAGTTCTTGTAGCCATTAATTATCATTCCAATGTCTCTATAAAAGCTCTGCTGACTAAGCTCGCCTGCCCAAGGGGGTTACACATTTGAACCCATCTGCCAGCATCCCAAGAACCACCACCAAGTCCTACGTGCTGGCAAGATTCAGCTGTGTAAGGAACTATCTGGTCCTGGAGCCTGTAGCTACATACACATGCACAGAGCCAAAAAAATAGGTCTGACCTTTAGAGCAGTGTTACAGACGTTTGTACATCTGTTCATAAGCAAACCACAGAAAAAAATCCTCTATGGGATTCTTTAGAATATGACAGGATTTCAATTCCTGTTGCTGGAATTATCCCACTAAAATTCCCCAGATGATTTTTTCCCTAAGGAATTTCTGTATTAAAACACGAAATGAAAGCAGGCTTTCAGATAGATTTTACAACAGCACATTCATTGATGAATGGGACACCAATCTGTGCCTCAGTTCTTGTCCCCCTCCCTCCTTACTACTCAACTGCACTTGTTTGCCTCAAAACCTTTTTAAAAGCAAAACCACATATTTTTAGGCAAACAAACTTTTGACTGCAGCTTGCACTACTGACACAACAGTTAGCCTAAAGAGAGGCATAAAACCCTAGTGTTAACAGTGATCAAAAGGCAGCCCCCTCCTTTCCCGGAGGGTGAAATTTGTTGCATATCATGTTTATTAATCCAGATCAGCAATCCCCAAAGAGAGGTCAAAAGTTAACCCCTCTCCTCACTGATTTATGTTGTAGTGGCAGTGCTGTGTCAAATAACAGTAACTAAAGCAACAGTTTTATGTAGTTGGCCTGATTTAAAACAAACAAACGAAATCCAACCATACTGCCAGGACCGTTTTCTTCAACATATATTTATGCTGTGCATGGCCAGCAGCAGACAAACTCGCTGCTGATACAGGCCCAGCTCACACAGCCAAGGGAAAAGCCTTCTCCAAAACGCCCCATCTCCTTGCCATCACAAGAGCAAAGATAAGACTTCAGCAAGCAAAAACTCACTCCAAGTTTCAAAGAAGAAGCAAGAGGGGTAGTTTGGAAGTGATTCACATCCTTCCCCACGTGCCCCATAAGAGATTTTTGAGTAGGATCTATACAGGGTAACAGATCAAAAGGTTTGAGTGTGCTCTTGGTAGACAAAGTGTCTGGACCATTGTTACACTGGTGGGTTGGACAGCCGCCCAAACAATAAGCTGTTTTTAGAAAACTGGGGATTCATCCTCTTATGCAGCATGAGGGAGGGATTTAGCCTTAATTTAGCACCATTTAGAAAAGATTACCCTTTAATTGCAATAGGAGCTGGCAGACATGGGCAGCAATGAAAAGCCTTTATCCCACAAAGCTTTCAATGACCAGTGGCCGTGAGGCAGCACGAAGCGACAAGCCACGCTGCCACAGCCGCCTCGGGGCTCCCGGGGACCCCACTGCAGGACAGGGGACCGTGGCTGCTGGCTCCTCTGTGCCGTAAGGGAAGTCCAAGGAAAGACAGCATTCATCATTCATCAGCATGCAAATCAGGAAGAGCAAGTCAAAAATCATGGTGTCAAGGGGCAGAGAAGCTGCGACAATGCACAGGGAGGAGCTGCGGCCATTTGAGGGGCTCGGACATAAATAAAGCACAGGGCCAAGACCGGCACTGGCTGAGCGAAGGGCCCCTGCTGGGAGGGGAGAGATCGTACTGTGCATTTCTTCTGCCTGGGTGTCAGTTCCACCAGGTATGAAGACCTCAGTTCTCCCTGCTGCTCTGGCATTCCCTGGGGCCAGGAGGCCGAGGCCTTGGGCTGTGTTTTTGGGCAGCGAGTGCTCTGCTGGAGCAGACGCGCAGCATGCCTGAGGTGTAGAGTTGCCAGATCACTGCCAAGATCCAGTAGCTTGTAGCCACTCAGGAGCCCATTGCAAATGTCACCTAAATTGGAGCAAACCTAATGCTCTTCCAGAACAGGGTCCAGGAAAATTGAGTTTGCGTTCAAACATTTTGTTGCATCAGCGAGGCCTGGCTTACATCTGTACTCAAACAATGGACTGGAATAATCCCAGTTTAGGCTGGCATAAGAAATCCCAGAGCCTACTGCAGAGTTTAATTCAACCCATTTTTGTTTTTAGAAGTTCAGTGAAATGTAGTAACTTCGATGTATAGACAAAGCTTGAAGCCAAGGTTAAGCCTTCCTCCCTCCACAGGGTGCCTGGTATTTCTGGTAGCCCCAGGGCTGAAAGATGATGCTACTGCCCATGCTGGCTGAGCTATCTGAGCATGCTGGGAACCAGAGAAAGGAGGCTGGGAGCAGGAAAAGAAAGCTGTTGGAAGAACTGCTTAGAAGCCACAAGAGCTACTAGTATCATGGGAGAAAGCAGATCTTATATAAGGAGGCAAAGCACATGTGTCTGCCGGGAAAAATGAGAGAAGAGAGAGACACTGAGACAAGATCTCCCTGGTGCCACTGTTGTTCAAGGGAACCAGTGTGGCAGAGACTGCAAGTCAATTAAGGAAAAAAAAAAATGGGATGAGGAACAAAACTAAAGGCTGCAAGAACCAGGAGCTGGAAGAAGAGACGGGATCCTATAGCTATAAGCCCACATTGCCCTTCAGATATGAATTGGCGGCCAGCTGTCCTCATTCTCTTTGTGTGGTAATTGCTTTCAACGTCTCAGCTCATGCCTGTCTCCAAGGTAAAGACCAAAAAGCACGGCCTCCAGCAGCCCTGTGATAGCAGTCCTTAAGAATATCACACATTAACCAAACCTAGATAACCAGAATAAGTTAATAATATCTCTCGCTGTCACAGACACAAGTCTATT
The DNA here is from genome assembly GCF_964035555.1 of Netta rufina. NCBI lineage: Eukaryota > Metazoa > Chordata > Aves > Anseriformes > Anatidae > Netta > Netta rufina. Next base: position 3,296,886 of record NC_140133.1, on the reverse strand, counting down.
CCAGACAGTATTTCAGTCTTAAGTCTTCATATAGGACAGAGAAATCCTAGCTGGGACAAGGAACAGTGCAGTTTTAAACTTACCTGGATATTAGAACTACACTTTGGTCTAGTTTTCACACACAGACAGACCACTTCTTGACCTTCTTCCAGCTGCAGCGACAGCTACAGAAGAGAAAATGGATGACCAGCCTCAAGTCTTAGCAAGTAAACACATACCAGATTGAAGTATCATGTGTTATTTGAAAACAATACCCAACTTGAATAATTGTCATTTACCCAAGGGAAAACTAAACAGTTAAAAGTTCCCTTCAACACTAAGTCTAAATAGCCCAGCATTACACTGGACCCTCAAAACATCTAACTACCTCAGAAGAACAAACAATAGGATTTTGACTTAATTTTTATTTTTTTAATAAGAGATACATTTTGCAGTTACACATTGAGAGTGTTTGTGTAATTTTATCTAACCAAATACACCACTGCAAAGTATCACATTCTTGGCATGTGGATAGAGTTGACTGCTCTACCACTCTCCCCAGGACTGAACAAGACACACTCCCCTTGTGCAATGTTTGGTGCAATGGCCTGGATGCTGAAGTTGCTGCCAACAGATGACCAGCGTCTAACAACATTAAATATGCTAAGAGACATGTGTTACATGTAGGCGGAGAGCAGGCCTGGAGAGAAACCAGACCCCAGATATGCCATCCATATTTAATGCAGCCACATGCCAGTGACACGGGAGACACTGCAATGTTCACAGTGCCATGGAGTGCATACAGCTATGCCTCTGTGTTCAGATCATTTGTTGGTGTAGCACATCTACATCCACACATGGCCTCTGTGGCACATGGAAGATATAATTGCTCTAAAGCACACTTTCCCAAATTTCAAAAAACAAGCAAGAGTTCATAACAAAGAGCAAGTCAGGACTGCAGTAACTGCAGGACTGCAGTTTTAAAGCCACGTTCTTCAGACGTGCCTTTTGATTTCTCCTTCTGCCTTTCAGAATCAAACACATGGCTCTTCCTAAGGGCACACTCAATAGCACACTGCTTATCCCACCTATTTTTCTTGGATATTGTTACATTTGTTTTCTTTGCATTCACTGCTGCTGCTGCCCTGCTGTTCAATCTCAAAGAAAATTCCTATATATAACTCATTTGTGAAGCGCAATTAATTCAGAAACAAATTGCCATCTAAACTCAGTATTGAGAGAAGCAGAGAGCCTTATTTTGTGCTCAGTGACATACTGGAGCAGATCAATTTTAAGACTTCAAGGAATATTTCTCTGTCTACCCAAGACTTTATTCCAAATTCAGAGCTGGATTTTGAGCCAACTGAGAAGGAGCACTCTATTTGTTGCATTAGGAATCGATACTGTTTTCAGGAACATGAAGACCTCAAATTTAAGGAAAGTATTCTAGCCATACTCAAATTCCTCAAATGTAACTTTTCCATTACGGTGCTTTTCTGCATACTGAGAAGCAAAAGTAGCAGCGATTTCATGACAGTGGATGAGTGAGTCCAGTTGGAAACCATTACAGTTACGCTCTGCTACAGTATCAGTTCCCAAGGCAGTATGGAGACTGGTCTTACAAAACAACGGGAAAAGTTAATCCCATACTGTAACACTGGAGAGCATTCATGTGCACACAGACACCAAATAGTGGCCTAGCTTTAGACCCTTATTGAACCAAGACATAATGGAACAAAGCTCAGATCTGGACGAGCTCCTCATCTTGTGGAGGCTGTATTCCCTTGCACATCAGTGCTTACTGAAGATTAAGGCACATTCTTCATAAAGCCTAATACTGTGTGCAGTAAGGCAAAGCTAATACATGACTAACACAGCGTGGCACCATGTAACAAAGAGTAGCCCAGGGCAAGAGATATACCTCCATAAAACCATCTATTTCTACAGACACGAGCTTGTCACAGAGGAGAACAAGGACAGCAGAATGAGAAAATACATTCCTTATGAAGCACACACAGAAATACTGTGTCAACTTTAGTACTATTTCAGGCCTATTGTGAGTACGTACAGGACAGGCCTGTTCTGAAAATAAGGCTAATCACACAGCAACACTGATGAAGGGGAGGCAGAGCATACCACAGGCTGATAGACGTTCTTTGAGGCTGGTTTTCAGTCCCAGAGCAAGGACCTTGAAACCAAACACACGCCCCACAGGGGCTTCACCAGCCCCAAAGCCTCCCCAGATGAGCCAGCCTCCACAAGCCATGCCCCAGCTGCAGCCCCCACACCGTAGGGGTATGAAAGGAATGAATGCCTTACTGTGTTCATACAAACCCGAACAATGGCAAGGTCAGAGGGAACATCAGACCAATTTTGACGTTAACAGGCTCCGTGTCATGCTAAAAAGGTCCTTTTCCTTCACTCCCAATAACTCATTTATATTTTGGGGCACTTGGCCATACAGGCTAGATTAGAGCAACCAGCTACAAACCACTACAGTAGGTAACAAAGATCCACCCGGCTTTCATTCAAAGCAGATATTAGCAGCACTCTCCCACTGTTACATTTCTTCTTGTACTCCTGCTGCTTGGTTTATACTTGTTTCCCAAGTCAAACAAACAGGCAGTGAGGGATCTTTAGAGAAACCTCTCCTCCTCATCTCCTGTAAAGATAATATATATGATCAACCTGATTTACTAGTAAATCCTAATTACCAAGGGGAAGGAGATGGATGTCTCAACCATGAAACTAGCTGGAATACTATGATCTCTCAACCCTGCCACATATCCATGAAACACAGCACATTTTGACAGGACAGACTTCCTCCAAACTGCCAGGTCATGCCTATGTTCAAGCCTGGCAGCCCTGATGCACAGCCAGCATCCCAGCCCTCAGAGGCAGCTCACCTTCCTAAAAATCAGGAAGGAGGAGTCACAAGCTAAGATCCAAACTTCCAGCCTGGCTCTGCTGCACACAGACAGTTCTGGGTACAGTTTCTCTCCAAGTCACCACTATACTCTCCTCCACTGGGGACACAGGAGGACAGGAAAGTATGATCAAACATAGTCAGCATTAATCCAGGATTACTCCAGCAAAATATATTTTTTCCTACTCCAGAACCCCACAGAAGTTAAACACAGTTTGCAAGGACAAAGGGTAAAACAATGCAGAATGCAGGGCGGGGGGGGGGGGGGGGGAATGACACTTCAAAACTCCTGCAAATAAAAGTTACTAGTAGAATCACTGGAGGAAAAAAAAAAAAAAAAAGAAAAAAAAAAAAAGTGTGGGAATAAACCTATAAAGCCTGCTTGCTAAAGGCCAGACGCTGACAGAAGACGACCCATCTCTGCATTCCTTTCCTAAGAGGTAAGGCTGCAAGTGTCACAGCAGTCAGCATTCCTTCAGTCCTCCCGAAATCCAGTCAAGCAACTAATATATCTCACATGCTCCGCTTGCTAAAAACTAGATTCAGCTACTTAATCCTTCAGCAAGTATTCACTGCCTAAAAATAAACTGGGGAGTGGGTGGAATCATAAAAATGAGTTCAATCTTTAGAACTGTATCCAAAACTATGGGGTATTTTGTTAAGCACAATATGTAATTAAAAAAAAAAAAAATATATATATATATATATAAGTAGAACAAGAAGCAGAGTAACAGAATCACAGAATAGTTGAGACTGGAAGGGATCCCTGGAGATCATGTAGTCCAACCCTCCCTCCCCATGCTTGAAGTAGGGGCAGCTAGAGCAGGTTGCTCCAGACAGCATCCAGTTGGGTTCAAATGGCTCCAAAGATGGAGACCCCACCACCTCCGAGCCAAGAAAAGAAACTTAGAAAATAAGTTAAGCATGGCACGTTGGGTTTGTGGTTAATTATGTATGTGCTTTGGTTCAGTCTTTATTTTTTATGGACTGTTCTGTAGCAACACAAATACACTAGAGGCTGGAGCTAAACAACTCCATAGCTGGAATTATTCCAAGTGACTCAAATGTGCTCTTAAAATATTTCTATGATTACTGAAGGATCTTAGAACAAGACTTCATTGTAACTGGGCGGCATGGGGGAGTGTTTAAAAACACCCCCACTCCCCAAACACCGCTCTAATTTAGCCAGCTAAGTGCAAGCAGTCTCATTTCCCAGAGCTTACTTTGGATACTTTGGCTTCAGCCCACCTTTAAATAGCTTCCTGAACTGGACTCTCCATAAAGAACATAGACTGCACTCATGCAAAAAGCACTAATTACCCTTAAAAGAAGAAACTACAAAAATAGCTGCCTTGTATTTCACCTATTGTGTCTCAGTCAAATGTGACTGAAATGAAGCCAGGGGCAAAGCTGCAGGTGGGAGCAAGTAGATGTCATACTTGAAACCCTCGCACACACGCATGTTCCTACCACAGATTTCTTTTCCTAAGCATGTCCTGAGCCCTTTCCACCCATCCTAGCCCACAGCCATTGCATGGTGAACCTCACGTATCCTCCCTCCCAAGAGGTGCCTGCTTGCTGCTGTGTGGAACAGGCCCTGCACCGCTGCCACGGCACCCAGCATGCCACCCCTGAGAAACCACCCCACAACCACATACGCTCAAGCATCAAGTGATTTATGTGCAAATCTGCTGTAAGGTCAGAGCCAGCAGGCCACCACTGACAAACTTACCTGTCTTGCATGGATAAACTTCCATTTGAAGTTGGCTTTGAGCTAGTTGCAAGTCAGAGAGAGTGCTCTGCCTAGAGGTTACTTACCCTGGGGAGATCACCACTCCTACCCGCGGTCACCGTGCCCTACACATAGCAACCTGGGACAGGCTCACCATCTTCCTTTTAACCTAGCTGTCTATATAGTTGTACGTGTGGCAGTGCCATAATATTAACACAGAGCATACAGAAATGACAGTGTAATGGTTACTTTTATATATATAAATACATATAGGCACATGGAACAGGCTCCCCAGGGAAGTGGTCACTGCACCGAGCCTGTCTGAATTTAAGAAGAGATTGGACTGTGCACTTAGGCACATGGTCTGAACTTTTGGGTAGACCTGTGCGGTGTCAAGAGTTGGACTTGATGATCCTTAAGGGTCCCTTCCAACTCAGGATATTCTATGATTCTATGCACAAATATATACGTACACACAGCTATACACACACACAAACCCTAATGAATACAACAGTTACACATAGTGATGCCTGATGTTTTAAGAGAAATATGACATGTTTGTAACAGAGTGTAACATTAAATTTCAAATAAAATTCCTAGTATCTTATATTTTATTCTAAGCCTTCACTTTTGAAGATCTCTCAGTAGAAATCCTTCATGAGAAAAGAAAGAAGAAACTTTAGGTTATATAAAGTACTCTGCTCTCCAACTTCAGTGATTTCATAATCAACAATAGCAAAAAAAAAAAAAACCCACCCCCCTGTGGGGTTAGAAGGGAACATATGACCTAAGAGGCAGGAGGCTGGAGTTGGCTGGAGCCTGCTGAGCCAAGCAGCTGCAGTTTCTCTTGGTAGGGTGGGAGTAAGGAGCATTGACAGAGCTACCTGCCACCCACCCAGGGTCCAGCTCAGGTCCTCCCCACCCTCAGAAGCTCCCTTTCCTTTTCCAGTCAGTTAAGGCTGTGGCTCTTTCACACACACTACATGTAGGGAAAGATAGGAAGGTGAGAGAGAACACATTTGTTGAAAAAAAAGTGTTTCCTTTAATCTTCCGAAACCAAAGAAATTTTGAGACTGAATTACCAAAAGGATTCATATTAAATTAGGAAATTGAATTCAACAACCATAACCAGAGGGGATCTGAATGAAAGAGCCAGACACTTGTGAAAAGGCAAGCATGCAGACTAAAAGCCAGACGATGAGAGGCAGCTCTAGAACGACCCAACTCCATTTGGGAAAGATGACTTCAAAAAGCCTTTCACAGATCCATTGAATCTCTCAAGGAAAAGTTACTCAGAAAGCAGAAACTAGATCTGTACAGACATCCTTTAAAAAAAAAAAATCTAGAAGAGGAAAAAGAAAGAGGAAGCAAAAGCTATCAGACAAGGCTGAACCATTCTCCATCAGCCCAGCTCCAGGAAGGAGGTTTCTGATGAGCACAGCCATGGGGAATGTTTTCTACATGCTCACTGTAACCTAGGTTTTAAAGTTAAAAGTTCAGTGCCTAGCTAATGGCTCATTTTCCCCTTCTTACCCTTCTCCCCCCAACTCAACTGGCAGCTGCCAAAGTCTACATAAGAGACTGATTTAGACATCCTTTCATTATACATAAAGAAGTCAGTAATCATAAACATCCCTCAAAATGCATTCTGAAAAAAAAAAAAAAAGGCATACAATGCAGGTCTTTTCTTCTTGTGTTTAGCTACTGTATAAAAAAAAAAAAAAAAAAGAAATACCTCATTTTTTTCAGACTTCTCATAATGCTAGAATTCACCAGATTTCACTGGACACATGCGTATGTACACAGAGAAGAAACAAAAACACAGGTGGCTGCCTCCTGCTGCTTGCCACTCAATACACATCTATGCTTTATTAACTTCCAGTGTCAAATACAAATTGATATGGTGTTCGTTGTGTGTTGTGGGGAAATTTGTATTTATATTGAGTAGGTCTGATGTGTTCAAAAAGATTTCTTAATGCAATTGAGCAGGGTCACATGGAATTAGCCAAGTCCATCCACTTGGTATGTAATTGTCTGCACTGCACCACAAGTGTGAGAGAAAGGGCTCATCCCGTGGACTGCTTTTAAGGGAGTTTTATCAAGAATTGATTAAGTACATAAGTTTCACTTGAAAATAACTTTTAGAATTTCAGGGTGTACTTCCTTTCTCACGAGGTTAAAAAGAATTAGAAATTTAATCTCTAAACAGAACTAAAGGAATGAATTTTAATCCAAGATTAGTCTCTAGTAGTAATACATAAAATCTAAAATCCCTTTCCTTCAGCTTACTTTCTTACAAATTTAATGAGGAAACATCCTTAACAGACTCGTTGACACAGTAAAGAAAACTTGTGATGCTGTAAACTGAGGATATAAGAGGACAGTTCAAAAAAAACAAAAACAACACAACTAAGCTTGCTCTTTCAAAAAGCAAACAAGATATTTCACTGCCACAAAGTTTTTGGCTGTTTCCACCCTTCCACTGCTTCAAATTTATTTAAAACAGCTGTGCTCACAGAACAGCCATCTCCATTTCCTGCCCATTAAAACACTCCCAACCCATTTCAAATAAATGGAGGGAGAAAAACAAGACAAAGATCTGATACTGCAACTGCAGAATGAAATCCAAGCATTTCCGAGGGCGTCTCTTGCCTTCTGGGCTGCAACATGCTGGCTCTCCCACCAAACACCGAGCCCCAGCTCCAAGGAAATGCCAGCAAATGACTTCCCTCTCGTCAGGGAAGAAAGGTCACTGCTGTCCTGGTCATTAGATTTCAGGGTCCGCCTGCATTCCCATTAAACCTCCCATTTGGTAAGTAACTGGAGCACAACACAGACTATACTTTTTTGCTGATTTTAGAAAAGTTGCTAAAAAGGCTCTTTGAAAGCATGAGCCTTAACTCACATTAAACTCAAAGCAGCTCCAGAGTTAAGGGCATGATTTGTTGTATGTATTTGTTTATGTTAAGGGGTTAGCAGTACAAACATCTGCACAAGGTTAGATGCTCAGTTAACACTTCATACATGCAAGTCCAAAACTGTATGAGGAGTATTAGAGGTCTTAAAGTATTTGGCATTTAAAACCCAGCTACCGGAGTCATGGAATTTTTGCTATTCCAGAGATAAGGGGAAAATGCTGGGGCAGGTCAGGGATTTCCTAGCCTTTGTCATTGCACAAAAGAGACAAATCAACCTAATTCTCAATTTCTCCTGCCTCTACCTCCAGCTCTGGAAGACTGCAGGCATGTATATACATATTTTTTAATTATTTTTTTTTTTAAGGCACAATTCCTGATGTCTTGACATTTAACTCTTGCAATACTGCCAATATATATTCAGTGCACAAAGCCAAGATTTCGCCTATTTAGGCCACAGCAGCAGCTTTCTCTCTCTTGAATAGGTCTCCAATAGGAGTTAGGGCAGAGATCTCCTCTGTGCATCCAGTGCAAGTCCAGCACATGGCAGAAGACAGACCTTGAATGTTTTATGTCCCTCTCACTTAAGTTAGCTTTTCTGGCAATACTGTCATAACTCACATATGAGTCAGTCATATCAGAATGGTCTCTAACCCCACTGAACTCCCACAGGCTGAATAATCAGATGTGAGAAATATCTTATTAATTAGGACAATAAATTACAATTCTTCCCTCCTCAGCTCTATGCAAGCTTTGCAGTTGATGGGAGGGGACAGACAAATGTCTTCCTGCCCACCCAAAACAGCTCTGAACGCCAAAGTGCCAAGAAGAACACAACCATTATCTCCTAGTGTAAACAGACTAAAAAAGTTATACGATGTTTGCTAAACTGATTGTGGATTGAATCAATGACACAGCAACCCAAGAAGCATAGAAGCATTAAGGTTGGAAAAGACCTCCGAGATGATCTGGTCCAACCAAAGTTTATATTTGAAAGAAAAATCTTATCAAAACTATGGAAGGAAAGAAATTGTGATGCAAAACTAAAAATAAATCCAATGTAATGCTCCAAATTGCAATCCACTTCACCTGCCTTCTTTTTCTCATCAGAAAAGGAAGACCACAAGCAATGCTGAATAAACCTGCCTTAGCAAGGGGATATTCCGATTTAACAAAATGTTGGTGTTTTCATGCACTTGGAGTTAACTCATTTGCACTATTTAAATGCAGATTTAGTGTAGCTACACAGTATGCTAAGGATCCCACTTCCACACTATACTTACTTGTTATGTACACAGAAGACAGATTTTTACATGACAGGATCTCATTCATCTTGAAAGCCAGCCAGCCATTCAAATTTAAAAACAACCATCCATATTGTTATGAAAGACCAGAGAGCTGGCTGACAAAAGCTAGAGCAGTCAGATTTATTTAAGATTACAAAGCTTATCATTCCATTGTAGCTGGGAGAAAAGAAAATCAGGGTCTTTTTCTGGAGGACAAGGCCAGGACAAAGCCTCCTTAAAGTACTGACGCTGCAGAGGGTGGACAAAGGCTTGCATTTTCTTACACATTTCGTCACACTAAATATGTCGCTGTATTCAAAATGCAAATGCTTTTTTAAAAGCCTCTGCCTACCACTACAGCTGTAAGATGTAGGAGAATATATCCCAATAGTGTTGAGTGACAGAATGAAAACCATTACTGAGCGTGTAAAATAGATTTCTGCAATGAGAAATGCCAAAGATTGAAGCCAAAAATGTTGGAAGAAGAAAAAAGAACCACGAAGAACAACAGGTATTTGAGGAAGGGAGAAAAATGACACCTCTTGTTGTAGGTCAAGCCTCACTGTTATTGACATTACAGCCGTCAAACTATGTACATTTCTATAAGTCTGAAGGGGACAAGAAAATCTGACCTGGAAATGAAGAAATCAATTCCTGTTCCTCACTCCAAGAGAGCTGATTTGTGTTATATATATAAACCTGATTTTTAAACAGTGGAGAAAGCTTGTGTTTAACCATTTCTTGGTCAAAAATCAAATACTTGATAAAAGTGTCACCAGAATGAGCCAAGGGGAAATGCTTACGTAGCTGCTGAACACAGTGAATCAAAGACACATATCAGGCTGGACCCTTATTCACACAGATACAGGCTTCAGGAAGTTACTGGATTAAACTGTGCCATGGAAAAGTTTAAATCGTGAATGCTGCTGAATGGTTCCATCTAAACCAGAGATCAACTTTTTTTTTTTAGGAAAGTAAGTTTTGGCAAAATGATCTTTCTTCTTTTGACAGAACGTTCCAAAGCCGAGGGCACACGCTACACGACTATTTTTTCTGCTCAGAGACTCTTGGGAATAGCTGTATTCACCCTACAATAGCTGATTCCTATTTCAAAGGCCAGAATGCCCTCTCCAAATGAAGTCAGAGCAAACCACAGAATAATCACATACTGCCTGCCCAAAAAACGTGTTCTTTCAACTTCCTTCCTGCCACCCCTGTGCCACGAGGTCCCACTCATGCACCAGCAGGGCACCCCAGCAGGCTGTGACGGGGCCACACTTCTCCCTGCATGCCTGCAGCCCTGCACGCAGGGAGCCTGGCAAAATCCCTGTGGGGCTGGAAACATTCAGTGCCCTTTTGCATGCGGCACAGCAAGCTCCCAACAAATGTCTTTCCTTGAGTATCTGAAAAATAAAAAGGGGTTTTGATCTCAAAAGGGTCCTGTTGATGCAACTAAGTCTGCACATAGGAAGTAACAAAACCTGGTTGGTTTGGGCAGGCTGGAGGGCAGTTAAAACATCTGTTTGGTCTGCAGTGATATTGGAGAAATAAGCTTGTTCATCCACTAAGCCAACACGCTGCTTTGCTTAGGAGCCAGTGCTAGACTACCTGGCAGTTCTGTTCAGCACCGACGCAGAGAGGCTTCCGACTGAATTTACAGCCATAATACTTCACTGCCTGCAGCGCAGCGCTCAGCTGCATGGCTTCACAGGCTCGCTAAGATCCAAGCCGCACGTTGGCAGCAATTAAGGGGTAAAAACAAAGATTAAGGAGACAAAGGACTGCGGCATAGCGGCGGGGCGGGCCGTACAGCCCGCTGCAGCACACCGCCAGACACGCCAGTCATTTCTGCGGGAGCTACACAGGCCCTAATATGGAACGGCTGCTCCCATCCCAAGTGCCAAACATGGCCCTGGGACTGCAGGGAAACCTATTTCTGACTAGGCTTGGGTCAAAATCCCCAGTTCGGCCCACATCCACTCCAGCCACGTGGTTTGCTTGGTCAAGGACTTTCTGGGCACTCCCCCGAGTCTGCCTCGGCCTGCTTTGGCCTGCCTGCTGACAAGACGAGGGACAGAGGGCTTTTGGTCCTGTCAGGCCAGGGACAGAGGGCTTTTGGTCCTGTTGGTGGGCTTTTGGTCATGTTGGGCCAGGGATGGAGGGCTTTTGGTCCTGCCACCACCTGCAGCACAAGCCTAGGGCAAGCTGGGGACAGAGGCAGCATCTGCTGCATGGGGTGCATCCAACCGGGGTAGGTAGAAGAGCTGGGGAGAAAGGAGCAGAGGTAAGGCACGAGATGGAGAGAAGGAAGAAAAGGGCTGGAGAAAAGGGGAAATAATGAAGAGGCACCATTCTGCAGCTTCTCCACTTAAAACCTGCTATTCTCCAAAATGGAGGCTCCTGCGTTCATTTGGATGGCAAAATTTATTTATGTCACTTCCCTCTGCTAAGGCTTTTTGGATCATATTTCAAACCCATGTTATACTCCTCTGTTGCTCAGTTACAGATCTGAACAAACCATTCTCTGCAGTCTGCCAAACGCAGAGAAAGAAAGCGAATGAATGCCTGGAGGATGAATCACCCTCTGGAAGTCATCTTATGGCCCCACACTGCTGCAGATTAGTCACAACCTCACATACAGTAGAGTGAAAGAGGAAATGGTGAATCCATTAACTCCAGGGCAGCACACAGCCCTGCTAACTGCTGTTCCCACCCCCTCGCCCCGCTCCTAGGAAAAACAGGCACTTCTCCAAATCATTAGAATTTTCTTTCAGGTTCGAAGAAATATGTTCCTAAATTCAAAGGGATATATTGGGTATTAATACCCCTGAAACTACAGAGTTTGTTCCAGCAGTTTTTGAAACAGCAAGCGAGAATTGTGATTTGAAACGTGTAAACTGCAGGGATCACCACAGCAGAGTCTAAAGAAAACCCCTGCGCAGCCGGACGCTGAGACTTTCAGTTTAGGTGCAGGATGTCTGACGCAGCAGGGCTGCACAAACATCCGCCCCCACCAACGGGATGTGCGGGCACACAGCAGGCAGTCTGGTAGCGGTGCCCACCAGAGCCCCTCCAGCTTCATTCAAGCCCTCAGCAAAACCACAGAAGAAATTTGCCCCTACAGCACCTGGGCAGAAGAGCTGCCAGCATGCGGTATTTCACACAGCATTCCTCCTGCCAAAGCCGTCTGCATCTCGCTGTACAGGGAGGTGCCCCTGTCTTCACACTCCCTGAACACCCAGCAGCCCCATCCCACAGCCCACCACCCCAAATCTGAAGAGCCTCAGCTCTGAAGTGCCCGTATCTGGAACTGCATGCCGATGGATGCCCAGTTTGAGTGTCTAGTAGGAACAGCCTCTCTGGGTAAAGACAAAGTGCTGCAAGAGGGACCCACGAGCACCCTGCGGTACGGGTCATGCTATTCAGGCAGCAGTGTCACAGTGGAGCTCAGCATTAGACCAGCTGCAGGTGCTCCTCTCCATCCACCTGCTGCTGCTGTAACCCAGCCTCAGTGCTGCGGTACCTGCACCACCACTTGCAGCGCACGGGGGTCCCAAATCAGGGAACTGACCTAATCCGAAAGCAAAAGAAACCTGCTAACAAAAACATAAAAAGGGAAATTTGCCTCCGTTCCAGAGCACAGATCACTGCATCCGCCCCGCCAGCACAGCCAACACTAGGCGCTGCCATGCTTCCAGGGAAAAGATATGCAGCAGATGGGACTACAGCTGCCAAACTTTTGTTCCGTGAAACCTTGAATTTAATCAAATGTAGAAAATTCAAAACAAACTTATGTTTGTTGGATGGTCAGGGACAGCCCGCATCCCTGGCCAAGGCACAGACAAGCATAAAAAAAAAAAAGAAACAGCACAGTTCAAGTCCTGCTCTCAGCTGAGCCTACAGAAACTTAAGGAAAACCACTACTTCTGATTTTTATTTTTATTTTTTTAACTACTCTAACCAGCCACCCAAAGGTCTTAACTATTCTACCAAATATTTATCAATGTTCTATTAAATAGTATGAAGTGCATTTTGTAGGAAAAAGCACAAGAAGAAAGTTAGGCATCTCTATGAGGAAATCATTACTTCACTTCTAGAATAACATAATCTTTCTGATTTTTAACAAGGCAAATGAAGCAGCATTGACAAAGAAAATTAAGTTAAAAACACAAAGACTTACAGGTTACTATTTCCAGTACAGCAGGTAAAACTGGAATGTTTCACTGTTCAGGTTTGTTTTCACAAAAATACAGATATGCAAGAAAGGTAGCTTTTCCAAAACACAGTAGCAGGTGTCCACACTGCTCCAGACATCAGATTAAATTACAGGTGGCTGTATTCTTAATATAATCCAATCATAATTTATCAAAATATAAGTATTTTAGTTTCCTTGGGGGCTGCTGACCCCCCCCCCCCCAGGTTTGTCCTGCTTCAGACCAGAGACATCAATTCCATCCTCTCCTTACATTTTAAGCGTGGCAGGTGTTAGAGTCTGTCCAAGTAATAACCACCATTAAATCCATAAGAGAAGTTCACAGAAGTCTAAGTATTTTCTATCAGCACGTGCAAAACTGATCAGTTCCCCAACAACTTGTAGCTGTCCTTTTTTTATTCTACACTTACATACGTACAACCAGAAACAACTTTGGCCTAACAAGGTCTATCTGGGAAAACCAAACCAAACCAGCACACACTTCCCTTATTTTACACACTAACTCCTTTGATTTAACAGTGGTAGATGGCCGGGTGTAACGTCAAACACCAATAGGGTCCTTCCCTTTCAACAGGAATCAACATGACCTCTGAATATTTGTCAGGAGGAGGATGCAGACGTGTACCTAAGGCCTTAGGGGTATTACTACCAAACATCATTACCTACCGTGGAAAGACCTCGTGTCAAGCAAGTGCTGAACTACGGACACAGAGGGTTTAATCCCCGTCTGCCACTGGCTCGTTATGTGACTTTAACCTACCCATTTCTTTCCTCTGCCCTTATGTTCCATCACACAGAACAAGCATAGCAATACAGCAGCACAGTAGGTAAAATGCTTTGAAAGTAAAATCCAATAATGAGCTTTTATGTCAATAAGGCATTCGGCATTTTTCCCCAACAGGAAAGGGCATGATTTCTTCTCCCCTTCTGAATATACACAGTGCAAATGTTAAACCAGTCCTGCGTCCAAGTAACTGTTACATAGCTAAGTGAATTAACCAAAGCCAAACTTCCCTCCGTGATCAGATAGTGTACACTCCATTTGAGCAGTATATTCAAATAAGAGGCACCAATATTTCAGCCTGGGCATGTATCAGCTCACTAGCAGAACATGCCCCGCTTTATCTTAATGAGAAATGAGGCAGCTCAAGGTTTCACTTGCAGGCTGCCTGAGAGAAACATTCAGGCCTATCCAGGAGTCCTCTACAGAGGGTTCGTGTCACGCAGTGCAGTCAGTACGTAGTCCTGGAAGGCAAAAAGCAGAACCAAGAGCCGCTGCCACCCTACAGAGAACCGAACAGTCATGTGCAGCTCACTGCTCTCTCCCCTGGCATTCCGCAGTCACCTCAAATAACTTTTCATGTTAACTAAAGATTTGGTTAACACTTTCCCTTTGTCTTCCCCTCCCTAAAAAAAAAAATAATTAAAATGTAAAGTTATTTGGCATACTCTTCTGAATTGTTTAACATTTGCAGTACTTTCGTATTGGCTTGCCCATCACAGGTACACCTGGACACTCAGCCAGCTACACAACACCCTTACCGTGCACCTGCTTCTGTTACTGGGTGCATTTGATGCTCTCAAGAGCACAACTTCAAGACACCACATGAAAAAGAAAAAAGCGTAAGGAAAACAAAAACCAAACAAACAAAAAGGCAGGCTGTATTTTGATTAAGCCCAAATAATATCAGAGACAACAATAGGATGCTAGTTTTATTGCTGCTCTTCTTTCATTTGTAAGCTTTGCCACCCACCTCTCCCCCTGAAAGCACAAAGGAGGCCTTGTCCTTAGCTGTGATGTACTGACACCTGCTCTCAGGATTTAAGGACAGCCACAGTCTACTTGCACACTTCTACATTATTACAGAAATAAATAATTCATAATATAATCTTGTCCCTGCTTTCTGAAGGTTTAAATGCAAGTCTACCACCACCACAACATACACATCTAATCTGAAAGTACCTTTGGACAGCAGCCAGCTTCATATCTCACCCCACAGTTAGCCATAAATCTAACTGACATCTCAAAAGCAACTCAGAAGTACTGAACAAAGCAATAACACCTCTTCGAAGCCAGCCTTCCCAGCCACATTCTGCTGCAAATCACCAGGACGCCAACAGCCAAATTCCCACACCAAGAGCCGATCCTGCACACCTTCCCCACCAGCGTGGAAATTTTGGCTGGGGCAGGTAGGCAGCCCTGGCATTTGTACAATTAGCACCAACACAGACAAAGGCTCACGGGATGCCTTCTGAGCTGAACACCGCCTGCGGAAACAACTCTTTGTTGCTTCATCTCCTAGCGGGGAGAAAAGGACGATCAAAACCCTAGGCATACAATGTGATGTAGTATTTCACTGGAAGCCAACATCCCATCTCTCTGAACTGGGAAATGTATTTTTAACCTGTGACATTTAATAAGATTTGATATTAATTTCATTTTACAAAGGTAAGGATGGGACCAAAATAGACAGTAAGTATACCTGGGAAGACAGCTTGCATTGTCTTTTCATTTGATATCTCAAATGAAAACTGTAGAAGAAACACAGCACAAATTACCCTGAGAGGGGTTATGTGAGATATAAGCCAGCACGTGAATAGATAAAAGGACAAATATGCTCTCCGAGGACCCCAACTAAAGAGTTTTGTGCGAAGCCTACGTGCAAGGAGAGGACAGCTCCCCAGTTTTATCACAATGATCTGAACTGCAAATACCATACGTACAAAGGTATCTTTGCAAAGTGGGGTACAGCAATGAGGATACCATGTGCACTTACCAGAGAGATAAAGCTGGGGAGTTACGGCTAGGAAGTTCTGCCACAATCAGACAGGGAGGAGAACCTGGCTAGAAAGCCGTGCAAGATCTGACAACCGCAGCCGAGAAGCCTGTACTCTCAACGAGCTACATTATAAAGTTCCAAAGGCCAGAGCTCATTTACCTAAGGTATGAATAGAGCCAGGACACGGGATGCTTCATAATATTAAACAAATTAAAGTATATCCAAATTTACAACAGCCAGCAGGACAGGAAACTTTGATAGCACTCAGCATAACATGGCCTTGTGCTACCCAGCTCTCTAGATGCAGTGGGGGAACAGAACAAGAATTTAAGAGACTGGAATTCTTTTTTAAAGGCTGCATAAAGTCATGATAAGAAGGGACAGAAAGCACCCCTTTTCCAGTCAGACACCCCACCTGCAATTCCCCTGCTTTCCCCAGGAGCAACCTCGTCTAACCCAAGGTGAAAGCCCTTCGAACTGGAGCTTGCTCTGTGGCAAGCCTCGTGTGCAAGGCTCCTCTAAACATGCCTGAGAAAAGCAAGAAGTTGCATAAACAAAAAAGAAGATAAACTCCTCCTCTGAGAACATGCCTCATGCATCTGCTAAAGGTTTACAAGATCTAATGAAGACCAGATTCCTCTGCAGCATCACAAGAGAGCTAGA
This sequence comes from Netta rufina, assembly GCF_964035555.1. Classification (NCBI taxonomy): domain Eukaryota; kingdom Metazoa; phylum Chordata; class Aves; order Anseriformes; family Anatidae; genus Netta; species Netta rufina. The sequence goes on along the minus strand of NC_140133.1, from coordinate 3,280,392 downwards.
GGAGCAATGTTTTTCTCCCTGTGTAGGATGACTAGCAGAGTCCTCAAACCGTTCCCAGAATTGTTTGCCTCCCAGGTTTTGACTTAATTACAACAGGACATGCACACGCAAAGCAAATCTTCCAGAATATTAAAAGCAAAAAGGGATGAATCATTGCTGATCCTGACTTTTTTTTTTTCCTCCCCAAAATCTCTCTTACAAGCCTCTGAAATGCTGTAGCCCAAAAAGAACAAAACCAAGTTGTCTTCAACCCTTCTCCCACCTGAAGGACTACACACACAATGCCCACGCAGGCACAGCCCAGGGAGTGAAGTGCCACCTGTGGCTGGGACAACCCAGCTTCCACACGCGGGTCAGGTGCTGGCTTGCTGGATGAGGCTGGACCTGTCCGTTCGCCTCTCGCCCAGAGCCACATCTCCCCACCCCACCTACCAAACGTGTTTGCTGATTCCTCCCTCCCCTTAGCACAACCCCATCACTCTCCCCTCCTTTCCGATGCTGTTTCTAGTACCCTGGACTCCCAGGTGGCACGGCCGCTTCCCAGAGGTGGTCACACCAACACATCTGGGCACCCTGACACTCGAACAGTCAGAATTTAGCTGCTTTCAAGTGGCTTTGGCTACAGCAGTCCCTCAGTTCTGCCTGCATTTGGTTAACAAGTTTATAGCTATTTAATGCAAACTAATTAACCTCCTCTTCTTATACTTGTTTAACATGATAAAAGCAAAATAAAGCCCCATTTAGAAGACCAAAAGACACACAGGATGCAGGAAGTGAGGGCGTTCACAAGTTCAGCTGAATTTCTGCAAATCCATCTGTATTTACTTCCCCTTTGAAATACTGTATTGCAATGTGACATCCATTTCCATCTGACATGAGACGTACCAAAGACCAAGAGGACATAGGCTGCACCAGTCAAATAAATCCACATGCATTTACATCTCAGGCTGTATCAGATATTTTGCAAATAAGGCGAGGCCTAAGTCAACTCAAAAGCAGCACATGGTTTGCCTGCATAGAAGCAGTCACCAAAATAACCAAGAGCTTAGGCAGACAAACGTGTTCCCGTGGGACTCAGGGCACGGCAGACTGGCAGGACATCATCTACCCTCACAAGGAGAGGTAACCGTGGGTCTGCATGTCCCGACGTGGCAGTGCCACTCCGTGCAAGGACCCTTCCTGCGGTGGTGCACTTCTGATCTTGCATCAGGAAAACACAGGCATCAGTCGACGCGGTAAAACATAGCACCTCTTCTGACAAAGCTTACTTCATTGCAAGGATTAGATGTCATCTGGGGTTTCTTTAAAAACAAAATCCAAGTAGAATTGCACCGAAGCAGAGCTATGTGAACCAAAGCCCGCTGTATTATTCTCACGGTAGCCGGCGTCAAGTCGTTAGGGGAGAACCCTCACACTGGTGTCAGGCCAGCACAGGAGCAGGTCCGTGACAACCCCTGCCTCGTGCTGCGCTCGGGAGATGCGACCCAGGGCGCCCGTCAGTGCCCCCTGCTCGCCCCGTGCCCCGCCTGCTCCGAGGCGCTGCAGCAGCCGGCGGGGGCACACAGCGGGCCCCGCACGCCCCGCTCGCTGTGGGGGCGCCCAGAGCAGGCGGGGGGCTCCCCTGCAGCGCGGCCCCAGGGCTGACCCCCCGCCAGCTGCTGGGCCCGGCCAACACCCCGCGAGGGGCGGCGAAGCGTCCCCGCGACCCCGGCTCCCCAGCCCCCCCCGGGCCCGTCCCGGAGTCCCCCGGCCGCCCACCTCCTTGAGCTGCTCCATCTCGGCGCGGATGGTCTCGTACTCGAGCTCCAGCTCCTCGTACTGCTGCTTCAGCTGCTGCTTCTCCTCCAGCACGGCCAGCCCGTACTCGGCCGCCTGGATCTTCTGGCGGGTGGTCTCGCCCAGCTCGTGGCAGAGCCGCTTCACCTCGCTGCGCAGCCACTCGGGCTCCGACTCCATCACCAGCCGCCCGTACTCCTCCTCCTCCTCCGCGCCCAGCGACATGTCGGCTCCCCGCGACATGTCGGCAGCCGCCGCCGGCGATCGCCTCCCCGCTCCTAGCAGCCGCGGCCCGCCATGGCCCCCCCGCCGCCGGCAGAGCCCCCCCGGGCGGCCATCCAGGGCCCAGCCGCCCCCCGCGCCCTGCCCGGCTCCGCTCCGCTCCGCGCCGCCGGCCCGGCCCCGAGCGCCCAGCGCAGTGAAATCATTCAAAAGGCACGGCCGGGCCGGCGCCCCGCGGCACGCTGGGGCTTGGAGTCCCCGCCCCGCGCCCGCCCCGCGGGGAGCGCCGCCCGCGGGACTACAGCCCCCACAGTGCACCGCGCGGGGCGGCGGCCGCCCCTCGCACGCGCGGCGCCCGGAGGGAGCGGAGCGGCCCCTGGCGGGCGCGGGGGGGGACAGCGCCCGGGGACCCCGGGATGGAAGCTCCCGGGTGGGCGCCCCCGGGGCTGGGCCCGGGCCAGCTCCGGAGCTGGAGCCGGAGCCGAGCCACATCCCAGCCCCTCGGTGTGCCTGCTGAATGCAAGGCGCCGTCAACGGCTAGCAGCTAGCGTTAGGTTAGCGGTTGCCTTCCAGCCGCAGAAACGTGTGTGCTGCGAAGGACGAAGTGCAACCTCCAGCAGCCCGGCTGGTCAGGCACAGCCTCACAAGGGAATCCTAACTCAGCCCAGGCAGGGTTGTGGCAGAAAACTGGCCACCAAGCACACGTCCCTGGCGGCTAGCCCCTTGGCAGCGAGTACTTCCAGGGCGGCTGGGAGTCTGCAGGCTTCAGCAAGAGCTGAAAATAAAAAGACAGCTACTTCTTAAAGAGCTAACAGCAGGCAACATCACACGCACTGCTGTCAGCCCCAACAGCTGACGTTCACACCAAAGAACTGACCCTATCTCGTTCTTTACAGTGTTTCACATCTCCAGGCAGTTGCTCCATCAAGCTCGCCATCTGCCCCATGTTCCCCAGCATCAGCACCCTGAGGAGGGCACAGCCACGGCCCAGATGCTCACCTAGCACAGAACTGCCTGAGACGCAGGGAGGAGACCTGCTGCAACAAGCTCTGCTGGCATAAGTAGCCGTGAGTCAGTAATACGCGGGGAGCTTCACCACACCGCTTGAAAAGGGAGCTGCCAAGCAGGCAGGAAAAAGCCATCAGCTGTTGCTACAGGTTGCACCACTGCGCAGGTACAGCGGCAATGGCACGGGAGGTAGGCACAGAAATTGGGATACTCATGGACACTCATTTCTCCACCACAGGTAGAATTAATTCCTACAGCGCACTGAAGGCAGAACAAAGCCAAATACCTCCCTTGGTTGGGCCGCTGTATGTCATAAGTGGCTCTGCAGAGGCGGTGTGAACAGGCCCCAGCTTCACACCCAGGCAGGGGCGGTGATGGCTTCACCCTGCCGGCAGCACCAGAGCAGCCTGGCTCCCTGCTGCTTCACCCTCCTTCAGCACACCCAGCACAGTCTGGAGTTTCTTCCAGTGTCAAAAAGAATTGGTAAAAAACTTGCAAGAGAATGCCAAACACAACACAAACAATTACATGCTTGAGCACTCCACGAGGTCTAGGACACAAAGCACCACCTCTGCTCATAGCTGCAGGGGTTTTTCAAGGTATTTTCAACTTCTGCCTGTGCTCATCATGCTTTTCCCTGGTACATATAAACCCTTATCTCTTTAATAAACTGCTTAATGGCTGAATTTTACCTCTTAGCCATGCACCTGCCTTGGTCAGTTCTTCATCAGGGCCTGGAGTTCCACATGCCTCACGTGCAGGGATCTCTGCCGTAAGCACGGATGCAACACTGAAACAGTTGCCTGAGACCTAAGAAGTAGGAATTTGATGTCCTCACCTTATGGCAGGTATATGAAATTCCTTTAGCTTTTTCCCTTCAAAATTCCTCAGGAAAGATCTTATTTGTTAACAACGAGCATCTAGTTTGCCTACACCAGAAAATACTCATGTACTCTGCGTAACCAATACCTCCACAGTGGTACAGCGTGAAACCTCCAGGCTGCCCCGTTTTGTGGCAAGCTGACGGCAAGCTCTGCCCCTGCGTTACCTCCTAGGAGAACTCCTGGCCCAGGCAGCCCCAACAGGCCCACCAGCAGCTTGGCTTTGTGCTGGCCCACCGATGGGTTGAGGGAGGGGATGACAGGCTGGCAGCCACACGCCGCCTGCCTCCAGACCTGCTGTGTGATTCCACCAGAAACCTGAGACTTCAGCTTTTTTTTTTTTTTTTTTTTTTCCAAGGAATGTGCTGCATTGGTAAATTCTAGTATTACACCCCAGGGGGATCTATTAAAATCCAGGTAGTTACTTCATAACAAATTTTGCAGATTTGGATTTGGACACAGAGAAGTGCCTCTGACAGGTGTCCTCGGTGAAGATGCATCTGATGATGAAAAAAAGGAAAGAGAGGCCGAGAGGTGGGGTGTCACTGAGGTTCACTTAAAGTCAGTAACATTGCCTCAAAGTTACTTTTAATTCCTCAATTTTTGTGTCCCCAGGATTTAATGCGCTTAGCCTACATGCTTAGCATACATACAGCTCTCCCTTTCCAGATGACATGGGTATGAAAACAAAGATTTAGTACCATTTCCATAAAACTAAATCCTCATGTAGAGGCTACTTCACTCTCTTGCACTGGATTTATGCTGCTGTAACACCCTGATGTCACTGCATGACGTAGAACATTTGGGGGGGGGGGGAGGTTAAGCATTCTGATTCTTTTATAAACCCAAGTGAGGAAAATAAAAGCATTGTCTCTTGGATTCTCCTCCACACCATGTTTTAAAGTATTAGGATTTCTTCTCAAATCTGTGGCATTTCATGTTTTTCTTTTGTCTTCCCCTAATCAGTAGCACTGCTAATCCCATGCACTCACAACTAATTAATCCATAAATATTTATAATAATCCATACTGGGTTGTTCTCTTCTGCCTCATACTTTCTGAGCCTTCATTGTGCTCAGGTTTTACTCTCTAAATCTGGGCTCAAACAAATTAGCTAACCTTTTGTGCTGCTCCTTTCCAGAAGCTGGAATTTGCTTGTAACAACTTACTCTCAGGATGTGGGGCTTCAGTTCCCATCCTGAAAACTGCTGGGTTTGTAATTAAATTGTAAGACCTGACTAGTTTTTGAGATTGAGATGAGCGAATCAACTCACAATAGCTCAAGTGACCTCATTTCATATTTATTTCATAGGGCATTCTTAAAACCAAGATTTGTTACTAGGTTTCATACTGTGTTATTTTGCTAAACTACCCTGCCCAGGATGCAAAGGAAAATGTCCGGCAGTAAGTATAGCTATTTCAAAAGCATTTCTGGACAGTTTAGGAAACTGGAGTGGCTTGTCACAGCTTAGGTTCTCGCAATCATTCAAGGCAATGATGCAGTCTAATAAAAGCTTGTAACGACTGTATGAGCATAGCCTGGCCTGTGCCCATAGCCTCCTCCTGGGCACAGCCAGAGGTCAGTGCCCATTGCAGGCTCTGTCTCCAAACTCTGTTAATGCCAAGGCTTAACTGTCACCCCATTCATTCAAGGTGTCATGGCCAAGTGCAGCTGTGGTGCTATAATCGCTGCACAACAGATGGGAAGATAGACTCTCGGTCTTTTCTTCTGCTGAGGTTTTAAAGCTAACAACTGAGCACAAGACGGTAGGATCATACACAAACTATCTTCACTACTAAAAGCAAGCTGGAGAGTGCTTCTTCTTGAGGGAGCTAATCAACATACCCTGTCCTGGTACATAAATCAGCCCTGCAATGCTAGTTATTTAACCTGAATCTAGGCCTAAAAGCATATTGGCACTTTAATTCACTGCTGCAAAATGTTTGTGTAACTGGCAGACATGATGAGCTTCAAACAAGCTGATTTTTCTGATAAACCCTGCTGAATGATTGTGGAAAGCCAACCTAACCTGCACCTAAAAGTGGGACGACTGCAGACATGAGAATCCTTTTATAAATAAATATATATATATAAATAAATAAATAAACTTTCTTTTACATCTTGTGTTGGATTAGTTCAAGCGTACGAAAATAAGGTGGTACAGCACATCATTGTTCATCCTCCTTTTATATACCGCATTTGTTTATTGCTCAGCTTTAGCAAATAGCAGAACAAAAATCTCTACACTGGATCTGAAACGGCCTTAAGTATCTCTGGCGAATAGCGCTCTGAGCAATGTGCACTGTAGCAGACACGCACGTCCACAAGCCCTTTCCAGGCCAGGAATTGCTGTGCTGTGCCCAGATGTGTGCACAGGGGCCACCACGAATTCGAGGCTAGGACTAATCACACAGAGAAAAAAATGAAATGGCTTCAGGAGCAAGAACATTTTGGGGCAGGCTTCCTGTTTGTGTGAGATACAGTAATGTACCTCACTTACACAAAAGACAATTCAAAATAAACACCAGAAAGGCTCAGCTGGCTTGAATATATTTATTCTAGTGACTGAAAAATCCGGATATACATTTATAGCTGATAAGTAGGGGAGAAGTAGGTGAAAACGTTTTACTGGCTGAAAGCTGCCGGAGGTGACGTCTGCATGCAAGAAACAAGCAATTACAAGGAATTACAGACATTGCTTGTCACTAAACTGAATTCTTAAGATGTCTAAGTGTCAGGAGAAAAATGTGACTTAACCTTCAACATGTGAGCAATGCCTTGGCTGGATTTGGGGAGCACAGGACACACAAGAGTGTGCTCCTTGACCTGAGCAGTTAGATATCCACGCTGATCAACACGTGGCCCACTGCCAGGAGTTGCAAAGGAGATATGACTGGAGGGTCCAAGCAGCAGTGTCTGGCACACCATCTGCTCGGCGTAGCAGGGAGCAGATGCTCAAGATACTTTCTTACACTGCCAGGGTGGAACAAGCTGGAGAGGAAGGGAAGATTTTTTTTTTTTCCCCCAAACATTTCCCTGTTTCCTTCTCCTGCCCTTTACTGCAAGTCTGATGCCTCCTTCAGTCACCTACAGCTTCTCTAGACCACACGGTGCCTCTCCTATTTTTCAGCAGTTTTCTTCTTTTGTCCCATTCACCTGACTTCCAATGCACAAAGATGCACTTAGGTAAGCCAGAGCCAAAGACTTGAAAAGACCACAGTTCTTATGGTTTGGGCCTTTGGATTTGCTCGGAGGTGCTGGGAAGCATGCTGCCACGGGGACTGGCTGGGAGCACATGGGCCCTGCAGAGCGTGTGAACCTGCAGAAGTGAGGAGACAGCAGCCCAACAACGCCTCACCACTCCTGTAGGTCTGTGGGAAGGCTCTGGTCATCCCAAGTAGCCACACTACCTCTTCTCAACTGGACTGCAGGAAGGGCCCACGTTTATGCTTCACACTTCTGCTCGTGTGAAGGAAAATGTTCCCTTTTAAACCATCTCTGCAAGCCTGACTGACAAGCAGTAAATGATGTGCCATTACATGGTCGCTTCTGGTGAGGTAAACACAACGGCATTTGGATCTAAACCAAACCTGTCTCTATTTCGATAAATAATTTAGGCAAGTGTTTAAACTGACACAAAACGAGTCCACACAGCAGGGAGTACCAAGATAACAGAAAAGATCACTGTAATCCTACTTCTTTTTTTTTTTTAATCCATCTTGCTATTGTAGCTTGAAAGGGTCTCAGGTACCAAGGGCCACTTGCAGAGAAGCAATATTGTTGGGCAGTTACACAGAAATGTAGCATGGACTTGGCAGGTACAGATTTTCTTTTTCTCTGTACAAGTAAGAAATATTTCTACTTATTTCCACCAGTGTGAGAAAAGACATTTGTATGTTTTACCTTGTGTGAGACAGGCGTAGCCAGAGCCTGCTTTTGGCTGCTCTGTTGGAAGCAGCAGGAATATCACTGAAGTCAGCTGAATTACTCCAAATCTAGGTGACATGGATAAAATCCATGGATCAGAGTTTTGGCCTCAGAGAGGATGCTGTGATAACACCAATGGGACACAGAAGCTTTGGTGCTGCTAAAGGGTGTCTGTGCAACTCCCTACAAGGTGCTGGAGCCCCAGCATGCCACCAGAACCTCCTGCTACATTTTTCCTGAAGAGCTGATCTAGAAAAAGCAGCTAGGAAGTATTTCTGCAATCAGATAATTCCTCACCACTAGAATATCCTCCTGCCAATGCCAGGTTTCCTAACATAAAGCAAGCCTCAGATTACTGTACCGGAGCCTAGGAGTTGCATCAGATCCGCTTTCAATTTAAGACGGCTCATGCTAAAGTCACTTTCAGAAGTCACTCTCCCTCTACTTCTAAGCAAGCACATGTCTGTGGCAGCTTAGGTCTCAGCCAGAATTTGATCTATTTCAAATGACTTGGTATCATTCAATAGAGGACGCATAAATTTAAAACAAAGTACTTTCCCCCGACTACTGGTACTAGACTGCAAACTACATCTCCTTGATTCACATGCTCATTGCACTGTTGGCCAGATAAACAAGGCGTGAAATGGCTGCTGTTCCTTCTCTACTCACTTTGTTTTATTCTAAGCATGCTGTTCCTCATTTCCAAATTTCTAGATTAGATTAAGGAAAACAAATCTGTGGAGTTAATTCCATTAATTATAAAGCTAATCAACTAAATAATTCACAGAAGGTCTGAGCCCGTTGTTATTTTCTTCTGAGTATGTTACATAAACATTAATTACAATAGCATTGGGTTTAAATAAAGAAAAATCAGAAGCAAACTCCTCTTGGAAAAAAGAAACAGCTTCTCAGTAGAAGCATTCAGAGAGATCACAGTGTGCATGGGAAGAGCTATCACATAGGCAGCTCACTGACAGCAGCACCATCATAAAGGAAATGGGGTGCGATCCAGCAATAAATTAATCAGTGCTTTTAGCACTGAGCTAATGAGTTATGGAACAGGCAGGTACTTTTTTTTTTTTTTTTTTGAATGTTGTTTCCACTTATGTATTTTGAGTATCCACAGACTTCCCTGACATCTGCTATAATTTTTGCATTCATTACTAATAATTGGAAATCCCATAGAGCTATTTTAAATATAATTGACGTGCTTTATCTAAGAAAAATGTATCATTATGGTCAATTTCTGCACCTGGTAATTGAGGTAGGGTTCAATTTTAGCATTTGGAAGTATTACTCTGTGCATTTAAGATTGTAACAATAGGTTACTATCTTATATATCTGGTTAGAGATAAATAGATTTGTACCTTAGTCTTTGCTCTTTGATGCCTATCCCCCTGCGCTCTAGCCTTCAAATAAAGCTGCCTTTCCATAACTGATTAAAAACACCTGCTATCAAAAGGAGAAAAAAATAATAAAAGAAAACAAAACTGAAGAGAAGGCAATCCCAGACAGCTGAAAAACATCAGACCTATAAAAAAGGGAAAACTCTAAAGTGTTAATATGGGCAGTGGTTTCACTGGATATTATAAAATCCACAATTAAAATGTAGTAAAATCCTCACGGCTCAGTTCAGAACTCCCATGGGTGGGTTCAGGAAAACAAGGAAACAGAGCACAAAGTTGTTAAATGTAACCACTTAAACTAGGCCTTAATGGGGTACTTACTTTCTGTAGCTATTGCAGTTTTATATATCTGAATTATTTTCCAAAGTGACTTGTGTATCTGCAGAGCAGACACAGGGGTGTGTTCTTGCAGAGTGTTCACACACAGGATTCATAGCAAGGGGCTGGTTATGATTTTATTCACATCAGTTATAGATGCATACAGCCATTGTTTTCACTGGTTGACACCAAGAGTCAGGTCTCTGCCTTTAAAAAGCAAGCGTGAGCCTACATATACACTGATATAAAAAAAAAAAATGAGGTGTACTACTTTAAAAAGCACATCCTTATGCCCAGCAGAGTCACATTCTTTGCCACTATAAACAAAGCTAATTCCATAAAAAGATAAAAGCAGACATGCCACAGATTTCCATAAGCAGTCTTTCTGGGGCCAGACATCTGCAGCTGTAGCATCAGCCCACGAGGCTGGCCACTAGTACAATGCAGGGGAAATAGTGCACTTTCTTCCCAATTTCTTTTGACAGTTAGTTGGTACTCCCCATGTGATGGTGAGCTGTCAATAACACTTTAAAAGAGAAAACCATCAGCAGTCCAGTCTGAATTCATTTGTAATGAAGGACAGTTTTCTGAGCAAGTCGTCTTGCGGAGATCATAAGTGTGAGCAGGAAGGAAGAAAAGCAAAGAGAGAATTAAAACAGAAAAACAAGAAACAAATTTGAGCAGGGGATTTTACTCTAATTACTCTGCTGCACCACTCTTTTTCTTTTTACCCCCTTCCTTTTGCATCCATCCCTGGCTTGGTGCTGCCATGCCTTCATTCACACGAGACTGGGTCTTTAGAGGAGCTCCCAGTGACAGAGAACTCAGAAGGCACAGGTACTGTGCCACATTCCTCATTCGTATCCAGAGCAATGGTCTTCTGTAAGGGGATTAAAATGGAGCGTGCGTAGGTCAAAAGGTAGACAGGAAAAGAATTGGACTTTTGCTTTCTTCCTGTCAGGAAAGACTATAGGCTGGCCAAAGCATTAAGTCACATCTTTCATCATATCTGGAGAAAGACTTTAGTTGGATGGGAACAGCAGGAAGCCAGGGACAGCCAACTATGAAACGACATCCAAAGAACCACAACCCTCTAACATCCTGTTATAAAGCAAACTCCCAGTATTTTACAGGTAATGTCATTCAATATCTAGCACAAATTTTAAAAACGTAATAGTCCTATACTTGACTGCTATACCTTCTATTATTATAGGTGGTAATGAATGCAAATCATATGGCAATTATAGTTCATCATTACAATGAAAAGGTTCCTGGCAAAGTGCTACCACAAATGAAAACCCACATCACATTCGATAGCAAAAACATAAGCCTGATTCTATTTAAACATACCTACCACAGAAATATCCCACATATGTCCCAGATCTGTCAGTAATTATACTTGAAAAGGATGCACCATGTTAGTTAGCTCAGTGAAACTAGCCGTATTGTGGTCTTTGAGTCGTCATGGCCATTAGCGTTTATCAGTATTCATCACCAGCATATTTTGCTCTTCCAGCTTCTGTTTCTTTCCAGACTTCCCAAGATCACCTTGCTTTCCCATCCTCCCCTGCTCAGCTCAGCACAAAGAGCAGAGGATCAGGTTGCAGTCATCTGGAAAGCACCTCTTTGTCCTCAAGGTACATGGTCCCTGGCACAGTGCAGTGCCACTCACAGCATTTCCAAATCCATAAGCCCCATCTTTATTTGTTAGCGCTGAATATTAAACTAGTACCTCTTTCAGATTTGCAAGTAATTTCACATTGCTTCACATAGACATTCTTGTGGGCAGAAGAGAAATCCAAATGTTTTGCTTGGCCAGCTGATTATGTACTGTTACGTAAGATCTTTAAAATGGCAATATATTCTACAGTATAATTCAATGTAAGGGAAATAAACATTTAGGAAACATAAATAAACCAACCAGAATTATCAAACTGGGCTTTGAACCTGTACTTAGGAACAAGGAGAAGTCAAAAATTAGGTCCAAGTTAAGACCAAGGAAAGTAGAGTTTTGACCTGAAGTATCTGTCTCAAACTCCAGAAACGATTAAGAAAACCACAGGCCAATTTCTGCAAACAGTTACGCATTTGAATAACTTCAGAGATCTTATTTGTATGAGTAAAATTCCTTACCTAAGTGTCTGCAGGATCATGCTTCATGATGGGAACCAGCAAGGCTGGAGAAGTGTTTTAAATTGTTCCTTAACTACTGTTAGTCCAGTAAGGAAGGGCATACTCTCTCCCTGTGCAACATAACCAGATAAAAGCACGTTAACCTAACTTCATCATGGCATACAACTTACAGCTAACTAGCCTAAAGGAAATCGTATAACTTGGTGTACATTCTTTTGTTACATAGCACAGACAAACGAAGTGTCACTGTTGGACTGACTTTTTATTGTTTGGGTGCTGACTCTGTGCTCTTCAGAGCACATCCTGTACATTCTGTTTTCTTACATGGTACCTATTTGTAGGGGCTGTTCTTCCTGAAGAGCATAAATGAGTCCCTCCTGCCACACAGGAAATTTGTTTTTGAGAGAGGCCAGTAAGTACATTTTGCCTGTTGTAGAAAAGGTGAGTCAGACCCATGAAATATAAACTGCAGGTAAAAAAAAGCACTGAAAACAAATAATCTGCTGAAAGGTATGCTTTGCATTTGTGAAACAGTATTCAGATAAGGTTCACAAAGCTAGGTAATGATTATTTGAATATTTGGTATAGATTACTACTATCTAGCTAGCTCGATATCTACATGGTAGCCCTGTAACAACCACGAAGTACAACATCTTTCCCATAGAAGTAGATATGCATTTCTGGGAACAGCTTTGTATTCCAGGTGCTTTGTGTTTTGAATTTCTGCCCTAGCTCTGCATGTCCAGCAGTGCCAGAGTCAGTGGGAGCCATCAACCTAGAGTAAATCCAGCAAATATAGAGACAAGCACCCATAATGTACCAGGTACATAGAATACGCTTTGAAACTCTGGCAGGTAGTCACAACTCACTCAGCTAGGAGGAGGTCCAAAAATCACAATTTCCTATCATAACCACTCCAATACTTTTCCTTGTTTCAGAGACAAGAATAAAAATGTATTTTATTGAATGCCTCACCTACTACATCCTCTATCCTCTGGAACAGTGCGTTTGGTCTGGTGTAAACAAGCAAGGAGTAACTCAAGGTGGTGCCCACCAGAAACTCACTTGTTTGGACATTGCAGCCTGGTTATCTGAGGGCCAAAGCAACAGCTCTGTCACGATTTGTGCCTCGTGACCAGAGACTCCTGGAGTCTGTACAGTAAGAAAGAAAGATTTCTGAAGGAGAGGGAGAAAGCAGACCTCACGCAGTACCTTTGAAAATCTCTCCCTAAAGGCATAACTCGAAAAGCCATTAATGGGGCAGAGAGTTTTCATTATTCGAAGCATGTTTATTGCATCTCTTTCCCCCAAGGAAAATAGCACCCGCTGTGAAATGGAAGGCAGTTAATGGATTGCAGCAGCAGGAACTAAATATATTTCCTTCTCTTCCATAAGTACCAAAGAAAGAAGAAAGTGGCCAGCACAGGCATTGCCCACAGAGGCTAACTGCTGCTCCAATTCCCCAGACAAAGCATCAGTTTTAGAGCTTCTCACTGAGCTTTGTATGTAGGCAAAGGCAGATGCTCTGCCCTGGGACAAAGATTATTCCTCTCTAACTAACACTGGCCAAAAGACTCACACGGAGCTTCCATACACAGAGATGTCTGAACAGCCATACGGGCCTGCACCCAGCCCCGGGGCAGGGCAGAACAGGGTGGAAGGGCACAGCTGCAGGGACTGGGTCGAGCAGGACTGTTCCCACCACAAGATCAGGTCTCCCATAGTTCAGTCCAGCCACCCCATGCCTCTTGGGGGAATATCTCCCACTTTGCTGCTTTCCCCACTTCAGGCAGCATTGTTAGCATGCTATGGCCCCTCTACTCATTGCTTTACCATGACTGCAGAGCATCTGCCCCTTGTTAAAGGCACCCTCAGACAGCATGTTTCATTTCTTCAACTTGCACCATGCAGAGAGCTGCCAGCCCCCCCGGTCTGGCCCCTGAGGTAAGGGAATCCTGCAGCGGCACACAGCAGCCGAGCTCTGCCCATTAACCGAGGCACCCCAGGCTGGAGGCTCACAACGAACCTCGCTTCAGCACCTCCTGCTAGCCAATTCCACTGCTTATTGACCTAACAGAAAAGAGCAAACAGAGGAAAGAAAGCATTTTCCTGAGCCTGGCTCTCTCCTATTGCTCCCTCCTTCCCAAAGCCTCAGAGATGCTCTGCAGAGCACTGAGCTTTCAGTGCCCCTTTGTTGGCTTTGCTTCTACCTGAACAAGAAAGACAGGGGCTCTTCCTGAAGTTTTCCTGCTATCCTATTATCAAGTTGTTAGATTTGTGTTTTTGTTTGTTTGTTTGTTTGTTTTGGTTTGTTAGATCATTCTTTCTCTTTTTTCTTTTCCTTTTCCTCTCCTCTCATTTTCCTTGATATCCTATCAGTATTAGTATTTTTAATATCTCTTCCTCAGGTCTGGGGAATAAAAGCTGTGGTAACTTAGCTGGGGGTTGGCCAGCATGAATAGCTTAGTTGTTAGTCCCACAGGCCCTTCCGAGGTGCAGCCTCGTATTAATGGTAGTTTGCCTTCTCTTTTGCTTTTGTATAGTCTTCCTTGAAAATGCCATGCAGACGGTGTAAATGGTATCAAGATAGATAAAACAAGGCACATATAATTTCCATATCTTGTTCTCCACAACCTCTTTCCAGCAGAAGGAGCCACGATATCCCCTAAGTGAACTACTCACACAAGGGTAGATGTTATCCCGACACTACAGCAGGAGCAAAGCAAACAAGAAGTAAATACACAAGTGGAAATGCAGAAAAGAAAATGGAGACTGGATTCCCCACCACAGCCTTTGGGAAGTAAGGCAAAGCCAGGAGGTTTACTACTTTTAGAAGATTCACATACATTTTCTAACGAACTAGTATATACAGGAACTCTAACTTGGTACCTTGAATTCTTGTGCTGACGTACAAGATAATGACCAACGTGCAAGGAGAGACACTTGCACATATTCCCTTTAGAAAAAGAGCTGAGACGGAATCATGAACATCTTCAGCCTTGAAACTGATGTTGCTCAGAAGGAAATACTGGTGGGTGTGGTAGAAGGAGTCATTTCACAGACAATTTGTTTAAAAATACAAAGCCCACACCTTTTACATGCATTGTTAGAATAAAATAAAAATGGGAACTTAAACTGTATTTATTGCATAGTCCTAACACTTCTCGTGTTGCCTTATTTTCCATGCAGATAAAACATTGGTAGGGTAAAGAGTCTGTCTCTTTCACTGCCTCTGTAAACAAGCAGAAATACATTGACAACTCCAAGCTCCCTGGAATAACGTGCTAGCTGTAGATGCCTATTGTCTGCATATCACCATTACAGATTTCTCTACACCAGTGATTCAGCTTGGGCAGAACTGAAACTTCCCCATTTCCCCAGATATTGATAAAATAAACAGTGAAAGAAAGAAATTATTTTCCACAGCTTTTCCTCTTGGTTTTGCAGCAGGCTTTAGTTAAAAAGTGATTTCCCAATGAGAATGGAAATGAGAAATAAGAAAGTCAATTAGAAAACTGAGATTTGTGAGATACCCTTGGAGAAATCTTAATGAAACTTTGTACCTTAGCCTCTTCTTTCCCCGGCTTCAAGAGCCTGTACTCTACTAAATTATTTACAGTCTATGTAAACTAAGAATGAGTGGAACCAGAGTGTTTTGAGAAACAGATGCTGAGGTTGCCCTTTCCTTCCTCTCCACTCCTGGCAGATATATTATGTTCACAGTGAGGCTGTGATCCTGTGCAACTTTACTTCTGGGGTTGAATTTCTGTACTGTGCAGTTTTCTGCCATTCACCCGTGCTGCTTGCCTTCCCCTTTTCTTCTGTAAGCACCATCCTGTAACCTTTTAAAAGGCCCCACCCCACCCTGATATTAAACACAGCAGCTGACTACAGCCTCCTTTACTAGAGCTTTGTCATCAAAGCTCTTCATTCAATTCCTGCCGTAATTCTTTCTCCTGCATGTTTACATTCCTCATATTCCCACTTCAAATGCCTCACCGCATGACCCCTGCTTTGTGACCATACCTAGGCTACATAAATATCTTAGAGAACATTTTTCAGGTTTTCTGTCACCCTGTCACTGGACCAGCAGGAGTGTTCGGGCAAGCAGAGCTTACACACCGCAGCATACTTCCCTGTTGGATCACCCCAGCCACCAAACACCTTGAGATTTTAAAATAAAGCCTCAGTGCTTCAGTTGGGCAGTACAGGGGGAAATGTGAGGTAGGCTGTCTCTTCACCTGATATTTTCCAATCTTGTCTTCATTATGCTGATGTTACAGTCCAAAAAGACAGAGAAGAGAGAGAGAGAGAGAAGATTTTTTTTTTCTTTCTTTTTTTTTTTTTTTTGGGGGGGCCCCACTAACTTGAGCAATAATTAGATCTACAAAACGTGACAGCTGGTGGTGGGCTCACATCTATTTCCCTTTGTAACTGAGTACCTTGCACAAGTCCCTAAAGCCCTTTTGTTGTTAACATTTTTTTTTTGCCAAAGTTTTTTGTATTACACCGTTACTCTAGCTAAACCCCACTCTTCCACTAGCTTGCCTTTGTTAAGATACACAAAGACCAACCAGTTTCTGTCTCCCCAAGACTGGTCAGCCCTAGCTGCCAGGAAAGGTGAAGCTTCAGGGTCATCCAAAGTTTGGTAACGTGGGAAAACAAAAGTCAAAGAGAACAAATCCCGGTGTTGTGCACTCAGACAGGGAAGCTGAAGTTGCCTCAGAAGACCTATCATCACTGAGGAAATGCAGGTGAAAAGATGGGGACTCAGCAAAGCAGCATGGAAGTGGGAGGACCTGAGCAGTGAGCAACAGCTTCTTTGGAACAGAGATGCCTCCACATCTACTCTGTTGAAAGCAAGTAGGCCTTGTGTCACAACAAACAGGTTTAATCATATGCTGAAGTGCCAATTGATTCCTCTGAATATTTAGATCTTAAAAAAAATAAATCCAAGGAAATATAGAAGCTTGTGGGTGCAGGGTACTTTACAGCAAAGTTGCTGCTGTTAATCCTTACCAGCTGTGGTGAGGACAAGCTTTTTTTCCCAGTACACTGTGAGACATCAAAGTGTGTTGCTAACATTTATGCTTAATGCTCCTCTCTCAAACAACTGCATCTGCCCTGCTGATAACTAAAGAAATAGTAGCTTAGAACAATAAGGCTGCCTTAGACTGATGATGATGTCAATTGATTGTGGGTATGGATGGCTCTTGATTCTATCATTTTTTCTATCCATGACACTTAAAATTTACCGTTTCAATCCATTTTAGCAGTACATGGTGTTCTGTAGTAAAAAATCCAATGTGGCAATGTGCCACAGGCTTTTAATCCTAGAATAAATGCAGCATAAAATTATAAGGGACATATCAAGGGTTTAGACAAAAACCAAGCTTTAAGATAGATTTCTTAAAGATAGCATGTCATATAAGAATTCTTGCCTTTCCATATATCATCAATGATTCAATACATATTCTCCTGGCTTCTTAAGAACACTATTAACTGTAATTTCTACAGAATAATGAGATTTAATCATCCATTTCATAATTACACACACTCCCTAGCCCCAGGCCATTTCCAATTGAAGGTAAACATGATGGGACCTGAGACAAGAGCACAGGAAAAAGAGGGTGTGGAGAGTGTTAACAAGGAGACAAAGGTAAAAGCAATTGCTTAAAGAGCCAAGCTAATCTGGAAGGATTATCAAAAACAAAAAATAATTCAACTGTGGGAACGAAGAACATGCCAGGAGAGCACAGGGCAGTTATGGCTGAAGGAGCAACTGTGCAGGACCCAGAGGTGGTTGGGGCAGGGAAGCTAAAGCCTAGGAAAAAGCCAAAGCCCCATGTAGGTAGCAGTCAGTAATGTTTGTCAGTCCCTTTGCATGCTCCTGCTCCGAGGACCTCCTTGCTGCTAATCCAGAAAACTGCTGCAAAGACACAGCGTGAAGCACAATTATGCGGTTCAGTGCTCTATGTACTTAATGTCCTTCCTCCTTGCGCTCTCAGTTTCTCACTGTGGCTACAAGCACTGCAGCAGTGCTGCTCTTCCCTGTCGTATCTGAGGAGGACTTCTCCCTGAGAACAAGTTTGCTGGCTCAGTGGATTGATATCTGTGGAAGGGAGCATCGGTAAAATAACACAGTGCTTATACAGAACTTGATTTTTTTTTTTTTAAAGGCATGAAAAAAAGAGGAAAGGAAAAAAGAAACAATTAGGGAGAACATGGCAAAAACAGACAAAAAGGACAGACAAGCAAGGCAGAAACAGACAAAAATGCCTCTTAGGTTTCAGGCAATGACAGTTGCTGGAGAAGCTGAACAAAATATCATCTGCTGGATTTTCATTGTACGTTTTCATTCCCTGGCCTCACTGTTCACGCAGCACTAAGTCTCTGTGCAATTCCTGTGACATAACACACAAAATTCTACGTTGTTTGCCCATGGCATGCTGCAGCACATGTGCCTTACGTGCTGTGTTGGTCCCCTTACTGTGCTGCTCTGCTCAAATGGGACCTGAGGGTGCTGGAAGCAGACAGGAAGGCATTATGAGAAGGACTTTTGCAGGCTCCCGTCTGTGGGACGTTTCTGCCCGTGTTGCAATAGATGATTTGCACACCGCCCACACAGGGACCGGGTAACACTTCCATCTAGTGGACAGTGACAGATCTATGCTATTGTGTGCCAAGGCTTGCTCCTCAGGCTTTGCTTTCTTACTGTTTTAGAAAAAACGTAAAATGGTGATATCAAATTCTTCTACATTAGTATGGTAGAGATGAGCTCATCTGGGAGAAAAGCTCTCAGGCGTCTAGCTGGGTGGGTATCCAAGTTGAAAACAGATCGATTTGATCAGATACGATGCCTTGGGATTTTCCATGCATATTTCATCCAGGAATCCTAGGGTGAGGTTTAGGTAGGCCTGATAGGTTTGAATATTTTTTTTTATCTTAAACTAGATAGTTTCCAAACCTAATTCCATTTCAACTGAAGCAAATTCAAAGCTTAGATCAACAAGTAGACCCAGAAAAATTAGCGATCCATAGGCTATGTAAAAATGAACTGAGAATCATTTACGCTTCTCTGTATTACATAGCTTAATCCGTGGGGAAAGAAGAAAAAGGAGGGCAATGGAAAAACCAAACCAAACCTGTGTTATCACTTTGGAAATACCCAAAGGGGAGTTTAGGAAGGGGGAAAAAAAAAAAAGCTTCTCCCATCTCTTTTATATAACGACCATAGTAAATCCCAAAGAAAGCCTGTCAGCATCAACACACTTATTGCAGATTGCAAGAACAGGTTGGATGTTTTTCCTCATTTAGCAGAGCAAAAGCGTTAAATTGTATTCTTCACAGCTAGGTACAATATATATTTTTGAAATCCCTTTCTGTTTCAAGCTTCTGTACGCAGATTGTCCAACTAAATTAAAAACAAACAAACAAACAACAACAACGACACACACACACCCCAAACAAAAAGTCTACCACCACCTTGACCACCAACAAAATAATAAATAAATAAATAAATAAATAATTAAAAAAAAAAAACACCCACAAAACTGAAAGCCAAATTCCCAATCCCATCCCGAGGGAAACCAAGTACCCAAATCCCAGCCCCTGAGGAGAACAAATGTCTCCACCCTCTGCTTTCCAAGCAGTCTTTCATCAGAGTCAATCTGGCTGTTGACTCAAGGTGACCTCTATCATCTGCAAGAAAACCTCCTGAACAGCCAGCTGAATGAGCTGATGAATTAGCACAGATGCGCAGATTGCTCTGGTGAGTGAGAGGTCTTCAGACTTCAGCTTCACTCCATTTTCAGATACATCCGTAGTGCTCAAAATTAAAATCAAAAGAGCTGCTACTCCCCTTCATTTTGAACACTGCCGTTTTAAATGCTGACCTTTCCTTTACAGACCCCAGCAAGTGGGCAAACATGATGCCATAGACAGGAAAACATCCCAAGCAAGTGGAAGGGACCATGTCTGTGGGCCTGAGCTGGTGGCAGGTGACACAGTGCATAGGGCTGACTCCTACAAGCTAAAATGAAGGTATCATTGTTTGAGACTGGTGGGCTGGTACCACTTTTCAAAAGAAAAACAGCTAGAGCCAAGGCAAATAGTGATAGCAAAGGGTTAGTATGTTCCATGTGGATCTTTGACCCTTATTTATTTAGTATATATAAAGATTGGCCTGCAAGTTACTGTAGGCTTAAGCAGAGTGTTTAGGAGCATCTTATTCTGCCTTTGAAATGTGCCAAGAAATTCTAAGAGGGCAACTCGGGATCATATTGTCCCTAGGCTGGCTTGAGTACCTCACTGGGTGATTCACGCATGCTTAGCCCAGTATCGATACTAATGGGAGAAATAGGAACTGCATATATTTAGCACATCTCTGAAAGGAAGATTCTTTCTCCCAAAATCTTAAATTGATTATTATAATTTGAAAGCTATTTATAAAAGCAAGAATCAGGAACCAGACATTTTAAAACATGGTCCTAACAGCTCCCGCATCCTCTCGCGGCACAGCAGCTCCCAGGCCCTGCATGTGCAGGATCGGAGCAGTCTGGTGCAGACAACCCACGCAAGTAAGGAGCATCAGCTCAGCAGCAATCCCCCAGAGGCTTCAGGAGGACTAGAAGATAACGAAACAGAGGAAGCAATAAAGCAAAGCATGTTTCAGGAACACTTTAGGTATTGATTGCAACCTCGACTTTTTGCCTACTCTGCAAGGAATGTGTAATTCAGCTGGCATGGATGAGCTTTCAAAATCCAGGCCAGAATTAACTATGCTTAAATGATTCGTAGGAATAAATGACACAAAGATAGTTCTTGCTCCTCTAAACACATACACTCTAAACAGTAAGTAGCTTGGAGAGACACAAATTATGCTTCTCTTTTATAATCTGTGGAGGCAAACAACACTTCCTACTCCAACGAACAGCCATGGAAGGGAGGCTGATGACTCAGTTTTGCAGACCTGGAACAGGGTCGGTATTGCCAAAGAGCTGCTAGAGGAATTGCCTGAGAGGAAAAGCTTAACAAGAGGGCCTGGAGGAACTGGCATCGGGCGAAAAGCTGAATGCCTTCCTGGCAGAGATGCATGGGGGTGTTCACCCTCCTCCTAAGAGAGCAGTGGGAGGGACAGTGACAGCCTACCATGGTCTTAAAACTCTAGCCAGAGGCAGCTAAACCTTGATGTCCAAAATGAGGGAGGATTAAGATCTCCCTCTTTGTTCTAGCTCCTTCTCTCTTAACATCTCACCTCTCCACAGGGCTGAAAATAAGATGTGAAGTATCAATGTTGTCACCATGGGTGCTGCAGCCAGAAGGATTCGGTAATTCTCAAAACTCATTGCAGATGTGAGAGGTAAGACTTAAGTCACCCCCTGCTTGAGAAGAAAAGCTAAATTAATATTTAGTCACAGAAGCTCATTGCTGCTCCGAGCGAGACAGAACAGCTCTCAGGAATCCTGGAAAGGCATAGCATGCAAATGCCCAACAGTTGAAGGACATTCTGGGAAGGAACATTTTGCAAGAGAAGGTACTACAGCTGACACACCTACCCTGCGCTACAGCTTCCAAGGAAACATTGTATACAGCAATTTGGAATGCATATACAACCCTGGGAGCAGCAGGTTTTTTAACAGCTAACGCATTTCCTTCAGCTGTATGAGGTGTCATTTGACATTTATATTCCACAGGGATCTTTTCTGTTGGGAATTGGCATAATTGTTCGATCTAAGCTTGCTTTAAGCAACCAGGGTAGGCCTTAGAAATCTCAGGGCCTGCTGTAGCTGAGCAAACCAGGCTGCCAGAGTAACTGTGAGAAGCTCCCACGGCAATGACTCCCACATCACCCAATTAAGGAACTCAGAAAATATTGTTATCAGCAGCTGGCCTCAAGGACTAGGCCTACGTGACCGTTAAGCACAAAGGGGGTTGTTTTCCTAACTTCTAATCAAAAAGGGGGGTTCTTTTCTTGCAGGTGGTGTTATTTTCTTAACAGTTTGTCTGGGTGCTTTTGACCAATAATCTTGTGTGAAACACTGTCCACCCCTGTAAAATTCACTATAAAAGTTGGGCTATTCGGGCAATAAAATGGGGAAGCATGATCTGACTCTGCTGGTGTCTGTCGTGCTTTCGTCCGTGCTTCGCAACACTTTTCTGCAGTTATTCGGATATAACTTGGAATATCCTCTTGGAAAGCACACAGCTTGACTGAGAAGTACCAAGGTCTTCTGTACAGTTAGGTGGGAGAGAGGAAACAGAAAACCTGTAGCTATTGCAGAGATGTTGCCATTATAGGGTTAATTAGGCATTAACAACTGAGGCACAGCACGCATTTTTCTGAGGATTAATGACCATCTGGAAGAAACTGATGGCCTAGGAGACCCTGATCATCAGTGTTTAAGGCTTGTCCTTTCTCAAGGTCATTAGCACAGCTACAGGGTAAGGCTGGATCAGAGGCCAAATGCCAGCCCAAAGTGCTCCCTCACACCCCATAGAAGTTTGCACCCGACTTTAGGGGTTTCCAGCCACCTGCTGATACACTGATACTGGTGAGAAGGTTTCAGGAGCATTCAGAAACCTGCCTGACTGATGGGTAAAAGCTTCACCGATCAGGTAGGATTTAATCTGTTCAGTTTATAATATCCCTCAGTTAATTTGTTTTGCAAGCAGAGGTTCTTCCTCTGAAGCTCACAAGCAGGTACTGTGCGAGCATTAGTCCCCAGACACACCAAAACCACAGCGGCTGAGAGTTGTGCCTGCCATACCCAGAAGCACAAAGTGTCCTACAAAAATGTGGGAAACGAAGAATAACCCACGCAAATCAGAGATATTTTCTTGCCTATTCCCTTGGTATGAAATGGGAAGGTTTATATCATCAATATTTTTATACATATGTGAGAGCACTCACAACAGTCTCATTACCCACAGAGGTGTGATCATTTTATGCCTTACAAAACTGTTAGATTATCATTTAGCCTGTTGCTTCCCAAGACAGGTGATACATTTTGGCTCTGTGTGGTTTTAAATACACTTGACAAGTAAAAAACATTTCTCCTTGTTTGTTTACCTTGCCTCCAATTCTGAATAAAGAAAAACAAAATTCCTCTACCTATTTTCTAAAGTTAGTATTATTTCTTGCTCTCTCACGCACGTATTTCTAAACTCACCTATGAATTGTTTTATCACTCCATCTCCAGTGGACTTCATTTGGCAGAAGGAAATAAAAGTTTTCACAGGGCTACATAGGTTGAGGCCCAGATCTTTTCCCATGTGCCTGCTGGCGTGGGAACTCCTAACATGTGCACACCATTATTGTCCTTGCAACCTGCATCACCAGATGGAAGTCATCTGCCAGTGAGTGCCCAGTTAACGTGGCTGTTTATCTCTTCCTTTCTTCTCTAACCTAGAACTACTTTCAGTTTTATGTCTTTTTGTATCTACATCCTCAGCTCATGGTCAACTAGTGTCAGAGGACCTCTGCTTCAGTATGCAGATGTGGTACAAAGCTGCTGATGCTTTCCCTCTGCTCCTGAGCTCCTCTGCTTTATTAGGATCTCCTAAATAAGTTCTAGAGGTGCTTATAGGGGCAGATGAGTTTTCCCAGCTGCTCTTCCTGTCCTGCTGGAGATTAGGCCTCTTTCTCCCCCTTCTGTAATAGAATTAGCTGGAATGAATATACTCTGGCTTTTCGGCTGCCTCAGTTCATTGCCTGCTGTATTAACCAAGACGCTGAATTAGTTCATCCCAGCAGGACTCTCCAGAGATAACCTGAAATTGCTTTTTACTAGACTACTTTATGTCCCTCAGTTACTTCCAGTAAGGCAATTTTCCAAGTTCTTTTGAAAATCAGAATAAGTGGTTTTTATCCCTTTGCCCTTTATCCTCTATTTTGTCATTCAGAGTTTTATTTCAGAACTGTTTCACCCTGCCTTCCCCCCAGCCAGACACATTACTGGGCACTGCAGCTCTATACTGCACCAGGGAGTCCTGCAGAAGCAGACCATCTGCAAAAGCCATTAACCAAGGCA
Source organism: Netta rufina (assembly GCF_964035555.1). Taxonomy (NCBI): domain Eukaryota; kingdom Metazoa; phylum Chordata; class Aves; order Anseriformes; family Anatidae; genus Netta; species Netta rufina. Next base: position 3,256,689 of record NC_140133.1, on the reverse strand, counting down.
GCTGCTGGCCAAGGCCAGCTAGGAAGGTTTGATTCAGAATGGCCTACTTCTTTCCCTCCTGCCCTCAGAGAGCGTGGGAAAGATCCAGCGACTTCACAGTGCTTCATTTTAAAGAACTTTTCAAGTCAAAGCAGTTGCAAAACAGGCTGAGAGCAATGCTGGATTTTCCCATGAAAATTTTGTGGATGAGGTTTGTCTTTCTGCCAGATCAGACTAACGTGAACCAGCCCCTCTTACCCCAACGAGAGCACCTCACCCCGCAGAGAGCTGCAGGAACAGGCCCAAAGACGATGGTATCTGCGGTCTGCAGCTGGGCGCAAGGAGCCAGTTACCAAGAGGACTGTCAGCAGTTAAGCCCTACGAGCTCCTGTCTCCTAGCCCCTGACAAAACCTGCATGTGTAAGTTGAACAATTCCATTTTCCATACCAGCGAAGAAAGCATGGCTGAGCAATGAGAACAGTAAAAAGGCTCCCCAAAATTTTTACGCTTGCTTTTGCTCAAATTAAGAGCAGCTGGGTAATGACACGTTTTTGGAGTCCATTTGTGCCTGGTCAGTAGCAGGAGGCATTTGACACAGCAAGTTGCTGATAATTGATCACATTGAAAGCAATCCTCCTAAAACCAAACTAGATTTTTTCCCTGGCAGAGTTGGTCAATGTGGTTCAAGTAGCTCTGGACTTGAGCACAGTGCGTATTTATCCATTATTTGCCTGCAGCCTCCAGTTACAGACAAGCCTAGCCTTAAGCACCTGCAGAGCATTCATCTAGCATCCTGCCCATTGCCATTTGCTCCAGCTCTTCTTTTGCTCACCAGCATTTACCCAGACATTGAAAAATTGCTTTATGATTACTTAGCAAAAACACATTGCTTCAAACATTTAAAACCCAGGAGCTTGCAGTGCATCCCAGCTACCATCACTATTGTCTTCTGCAAAATACATCCCTGTGTCCAGTAAGCCCAGTGTGTGGCAGGCTGTGCTCAGGAGGTGGGGACCGGTGTTTCTCACTCCAGAACACTCATTGGCAGGCACCGCATGGCAGCAGAGAAATCCCAGAAATGTCTCTCTATAAAATTACATTGCATCCTTCCCCAGTAACCTTTCCCCTCTGACTTTCTTCTGTTCAGCCCTCTCTACTGTTGATCCACTCCTGCTCGGTCTCTGCCGCCTCTGTCAGCACAGCTCTGGCAGGGTTGGCAGTGGGTGAGTGAAGCCAGGACTCACCAATGCTCGCTGCACCAGCTTCTGATTTTAAGCCACGGCACCGCTCTGAGCAGCATGAGAACAAGCCTATGAGCAGCCCTCCCAGGACAGCTGTCCCAGACATGAACTGCTGATCCATTACTCCCCAGTAAACACAGAGAACAGGAAAGACAACAGCAAGAAATCTACTCTCAAATTGCCAAGACGTAAATTAAAACGATATTGCTGTTTTTCTATTGCCAGCTCTCTAGGGAAGTGTTATTTCCACAGTAAAACAGGTCCATTTGAAACAGTGATGCATATCTCCCCCTCCTAATTGCTCCAGTTCCCCAGAAAATCCCCTGGTCCATGCTCTTAAGAGTTTTTGTTATCAGATAATCTGTGTGTTTGGCATATGTCCATGGGGCCACTTAAATATTGTCTCCTTTGACATGTAGTGTATGTCCTAAAACCCTTAAAGGCTTAACCAAAACCCTTTGTTCTTATGCTCTGTTTCTCTGAGAGTCTGCTGAACACAAATAGCATTATTGTGTTCTCAGTTGTGGATTTGTTAATCCAAATAAATTATTGTCAATTACCCAAGTGCCGTATCTCCATACCCTGTAAACAGCAAGCCACGGTCTTAGGCAAGTGCCACGAACGTTTTAGAGTCTTTGAGCACTGTGTTTAATTCAACAAAATACAGGAACACAAGGGGGAAGAGATACAGGAAAAAGAGTGAAAGATAAAACTGAGACAGAGCATGGTGGGTGGGATCTTCAGAAGCTTGGAGTAACCATGGGGCAAATCACGTCTTATAGAACAGTCAATCCCATCACCTCTTTGGGACGGGGGAGATGCTGCCCCATCCACTCCTTCCTCATGGTGCCCTTGTCACTCACCAGGCTCTTTTCTGCATAGCCAAGGCTGCTAAATGGCAGGAAGCCAAACCCAGTACCTGCACAGTTGGCTTTCTGATGCAGCCCCAGGAGCACTGGGTAACAAGGATAGCAGAGCAGCAAGACATCAACCTTTGGAGGGCTGATGTGATGCCTAACCTTGTCCTTGTGTGGGTCTTTGGGGGAAGCAGCACTACTTCAAGTTGTACTGCACCCTGCTTTGTGGGCTTTTGTCCGTAACAGAATGAGGGAGCTGCCTTGGGCTATAAATCATGGAAAAAGAAGGGAAAGAGGGTAACTAACCTGTGGCAGTCAACTGGTCTGATTCACAGGGTGAGCCCGGGGCGCTGCAGCAGCCCAAGCAAGGGGGCAGACCAGGGACAGGAGCAAACAGTGGGTCCTGAGGACAGGACCCCATTGCTGTCAGAAGAAACAGAGCACAATTATCTTTCTATTCTTATCGCCTTCACAGGCCTATTTAGCTGTATACTGTTTAATATAATATTTGATTATACACACACACATGGAAACAATTACTTTCAATCCTAAATTATTTAAACCTTTTCTCATTTTTATTTTGATTGTTTGCTAGAGGACCTTGGAAATAAAAGAAGGAAGGAGAAGAAACAGAAAAAAGCAATACAAATAACCAAAACATTCCCCCATCCCTCCTTCCGGGGAGACAGCCAGGCCCCAGCGAAATCCACATCATAAATTCCCATTGTTTCAAATGGATGCTTTTTCAGCATTAGTCTTTATAGGCTGGACCAAATTCTAAGTTTTCAACTAGGCACAGAAAATTGCAGCAAATTCTGTTTTAATTGATGTTGTTTTAAAAACACAAACTAACATATCTAGCACATTTTTTGATTGTGGCAGAAAAAAAAAAAAAAAAAAGAAAAAAAAAAAAAGGATGTTATACCTTGTCTTGTCTACTATGTCAAGGTCTTGGTCATACATGTCAGCCAGATGGTCCTTTTTGTCTGTAACGTCCTAAATTGCACTGACACTCTGTTTCGGGCAGTAAAATTAATTTGTGGTAAATGCAATTGCTCCAACTGAAACAAATAAACAAACAAAAACTCCACCACCCTAATATTTTAGAGTTTACTTGTTTATTTCTTTACTTTGAGCACATTCAAATAACAGTGAAAGCATTGTTACTGTGTTATTGCCTTTGTATTATTGTAACAGAAATAAGAATAGTAAATAACTTTTTTTCCCATTCAATTCTTTCTGTTTGTGCCCCAAGCATCTAGTTATAGGTGCAGCCAACAAAACACACAGCAGCTTGCATATGCTCCTATGGCTGACTGAGTAAATGGCATAAGGACTGCACTAATACTAAATAGCCCAGCACTCGTTCCAGAGCATACACCCTGTTATATAGGGGCACAGAATTAAGCAATTCAAGCCCTGTGTCTAGCTTGTGTTCAGTTAGGAATTCAGAAAGTTTGTAAGCTATAACTGAGGTCTTTCTAAGCAGGTATATTCAAGATGGTAATTGCAGATGACCCATCATTATTATCCAACTCAGGATATTCTATGATTCTATGATTCTATGATTAACTCAAGCCCTTAACCATCGATTGAGCTAACATGATCAGCCACAACAGCTTGAATACAAATCACATAAAACACTCCTTTTCTAGGAGATGCAAAGCTGGTCTTCAAGCACTGAAGTTACCGTTCTTTTGTAAGGTTATTTGCAAGTTTTACAGGGTCTGTGACTCACAAAGCAGAAGAGCACTTTATAATGCCCATGCCTTTGACAAGCTTAGTCTGTGGCTATTGTGGTGTTCTAATTAATTTTTGTCAAGGTTAGTAATCTAGGAACTGTGGTCAAAGGAAAGCATCAGTAATTTAACTACATCCCACAAAAGATACTGTCATTATCACGTCACATGTGACTTTATCTAGCTGGATATAGGTTCTGTTCAGAAGCATGCATACATAAACACTGATTGCCAAGAAATTACCATATTTTATTCATAATATATATATATATATCAAGGGTTTGATATTTTAAGAGAGAAAATCTTATCTACAACAAGTAAGCAAGGAAGCATCCAGCAGATACGCCCGACGTTACCTATCTGACAAAATCACAGTTTCAGCAGAATTGACTAGTGCCTACTCAACAGCACTCTTTAACTATGGCCCTTCATCCATTTCTCACATAATGCACTTTACTCTTTACCACTGTGCATCTTGGAGCTTTCTCCTGAAGCGTAACAAGTGAGGAATAAGCCATTCTTCTGCTGCAGATCTCCACTGCAGGAGCTGCACTGCCTGACTGTACACTTTTACCTCTTGCATATGCCGATTTTGACTTCTGCCTTTCACATGAAATTGCAGAGGCAGTGCAGAACCCAACCCTAGCCCCATGAGTGTGTCACTTAAACCCTCTTAAAGCCCATGTTTCTCCCGATTCAGTTCAAATTTGATCAATTTGACCTTTTCCAGCCATAAAATTCAGTGGTGTACAAAAAGAAAATCACTGAAATTCACAGACATTTTAAAAAAAGTAGAACAAGGGACATATTATTTGGGCTCCTATTTCAGTCACACTGATTTGCATTGTAGTAGTTGGGAAAAGAAATCTGTTGAAGCAAAAATAGCTTTCTACAGCCCCTATATTATCCAGTTTTTAATAAATTATCTCAGCTATTTGCATAAGGACACACAGCTGTGTGCAGCACTTGGCAGCACCAGTAGTCTCAGTTTTTTTTGTGTGCTCTTCACTAGCACCAGCAAAATCAGTGATTTGCCTGAGGTTAGGTTACAGCCTTGTTGCTGTTCTGCTTCTGTCTCTTCGCTAAGTGCACAAATGAGTTAGTGACCTCTACACTTAGTGTCACTGATTACCAACAACTCAAACTATAGAGTCTCTGTGTCTTAAAGATAAATTAGGGATTAAGCCCTAAGGACAATAATATATTGCAGCAATAAGTTACAGTAAATATGTACTCTGATACTTTCAAAATTGCAAAGCCAGATGATAACCAGACCACCTTACTAAGTCATAATGTCCTTATTAAATCAAGTTGTACCAGTCCCATTTTATGAGCTGGTGAACCCAAACTCAGGAAGCATTTAAAAAAAGTTGAAACCCTGAGTATCAGTCACTTCCCAGCTCTACACACTCATCTCAGCAGAATGTTTTATTGAACACTAGATGATGGACAAGCCACTGCATGCAGATGTGTACAAGCGTGTACAAGTATTCCCTGCATGTAACACATGCAAGAGGGAATTTTCTTATAGACTGAGAAAGGATGTTCCCCAGAGCTGCTTTAATTTTTGTGCTTTGTGTACATGGTTGATTCTGGCACAACGTTTAGGAAAAGGGGGAGGAAAAAGGAAAAAAAGGACAAAAAAAGGGATAATCAGAAAGCACACTTGATTTTCTCAAATAATAAGAAAGCTCGCTGTGATTTACCATGGCATAGACACATCCAGGCAGCAGGACCCCCGAGCTGACTTGGCAGACAGGATACAAGTGCCGGGCTTTGCAGGCTGGGAGGTAGATGACCTGGTCTGGCAACTCTTCTGCTCCCTTGCAGTTCCTATCAACTCTAACAGCTGCTGGCAACAGACCACGATGGCCAAAAAATAAAAGTAACTAATGAGACAAAGCTTTGATACCTGATTTGAGCATACACACAATGAAATACAGACAATAGAAGAAAACATTTAAGGGCTGTAATACTGTTGTTGTTTCACTCTGGTGCACTAGGGACCCACAAAGTTAGAAAGTGGCTTAAAGAAGCCTTAGTAAATCACAATTTAATTTGTGTCTACACTTCTCACTTATCTACAAAGTAAGAACCCAGCAAAGATATTCCCTGTAACAGATTCTTATCAAAGGATTGTATTTCTTGCTGAAGAACTCCCAAGAGAGGGAAAATTGCCCAAGAAAGGAATGCTTTACCAGGTCTTCCTTTTCAGTACATGCAACCTACATGAGACTTCCAATCAAGCCTTGATTAATGCAGCATATCCCACTTCCTACTTAAGCACGCAAAAAGATAAGAGGCTTGTTTTTATTTTTAGTCAGTGACTCATTCTTACCTTGCATATATTTAGAAATCGTGAAAGAGAAAAAGTGGCTCAGATGCCTTTCTGGGGATTTTAAACCAGAAATAAATCACATTTAATCATCTTACCAATTCATACTTCATCTTACTCTGCTTTAGTTTGCCTGAAATGGGTTCCGAACTGCATCTCAAATGCCCCAAGAGCCTCCATGCCCTTTCCTTTCTGTCTTTTGATTTGACTTGTTAATTTCTCAGGAAATAGCCCACATCCTAGAGCAATGCACTGCAGATCCTTTACTGCACTGCATTTTTTCACTGGGATTTGTGCTGCTTCTCTCCTGCCCTAGGGCTTGGTGTGTGCTGGAGGCAAGGCTCCAGCTTCTGCAGCGTCCCAGTAAATCCACATCAGGGAACAAGATACAGTCAGCTGAGAGCAGAATTAGACTCCTAAAACTTTCCAGTGGATAAAACAGAACAGCAGGCATTTTACCACTGCAAGACTGTCTCATTCCTGGGTGAAATTAGCACCATCTGCTCTGTCTTCATCGCATCATTCCTTAAAAGCTCCTGCCTTGTTGCAAAATCATTGCAAACACCAGGGCAAAGAGAGTAGTGGCAAACACCCACTGGGTTTTTCAACACAGTGTTGGACAGTTCTCCTTGCAGCAGGGCTGTCCCTGCAGTTGAAGAAAACCTCAGGAAACTTTTACATGGAAATCCACCACCTTGACACTGGTGACACACCCCAGGATAACGGTAGCCCCAGGTAGGAGTTAGGACCTTTCTGAAGATGTAAATGCTGCGAAGTGAAAAGAGGGCCTTGCCTTCAGAGTGCTGCAGCAAGGCTGTCTGAAACTTTGGGGTACTTTGTAAGGAACCTGTGCTCTGACTAGAAGCTTCCATCTTCACCATTGTTAAGTCAACAGCCCTTACTAGCACCCTGACTTTCTGTGTCTATTTAAATTAAAAACACATCTGGGCCCTTAAGGGGTTCGGACAAGCTTCAGTGCTTACCTGATACTTGGAACAGATAAAAACAGCCTCACCAAGGGATGTAAATGATCACAAAAATTGATCTGACTTAAAGTACCCCTTAGCTTCACGCCGTGAGCCTCATATTCTGTTCCTACTGTGTGATACATGTACATACATACTGCAAAGATACTACTGTCTCTGTCCACAAGCACGTAAAAGGCTTCTGCTCCAGGAGTTTTTCTGTCAGGAACTATTAAATACAGAACCGCCTCTAGCTCAATAAATTGGCTCTGTAGATCTCAAGGACCCAGAAGAGCATACATGGGAATCATCACATGCTCGCCTTGCTCAAGGACGTCATCCTGGGCTCTATCTGCAGACATGGGTTAACCCTAGGTTAGACAGACTTTTGGTCTGATCCAGCAGGGCTCTAGCTTTTTTCCCCCACATTTGTCACAGACTCATTGCAAGTGCCCTAACTCCGGGCATCTGAGCTCCACACCTGCAGGGCTTGCATGACCATGGGCAGTGCTCTTGCCCTAAGAAAGGGACATGAAACAGTCATAAGATTTGCACCCTAGGAGAGCCTCACTGAGCACAAAGGAGGAGTGAAACAACCATACTGAATGTAGGTACCTGCCTCGGGAGTGTCTAACATCAGATTACATGAATCCTGGGCACTGTATAATCATCTCTTGGTCTCTATTCCTCTATGATATGAATACCTAACCCCCACTGTGATGCTCATATTAATTTGAGAAAAATTAATTGAGATTGCAAATTAAAGGAAATAAAGAAAGGCATGCAGTGCAAGCGCTCTTCAGGGCTCAAACACACCAACAGCCTCCGCTGCTTCATTAGGCACACGGAACAGCACTTCTGCAATTATGGGATGTCCCTGAGACTACAGCTGCCAAATCTGGCCTGATACATTTCCCTCCTTGAAAAGTAGAAAGAGAGCATTACGAGAACAGGTGGTTTGTCAGTGGCAAGCCTCAAGATCCAGGCTCAGCTGATGCACAGTGAGGCAGCTGGCTACTGCCTCGCCGCCTGGCAGCGCGCTGGAGCATGTTTCAGGATTACTGAGCTCCCTTCTTTTGTTTGTTGTAGCTGAGCTTTAGCGTCATATAGCATCATCTCATATAGCATTCACATATAATTGTGAAAAGATTTTTAAATATCCCACACCAGAGCATGCCAGACATTTCATAACCAACCCAGAAGTGCTGCATCAGTACCAGCTCTATATTTAGTGATGACTGCAGGAACTGGATTGGAATAATTCAGCTCTCCTCCTCTCTCCAGCCTACATTATTAGCATCCATCCTGCGGCATATTAGCATCTGATCGATCAGTTAGGAGAAGCTGGGGGAATGAAGATTACATACTGGATGTCTTTGAGTGCCATGTATGCCTTTGAACATTTTTTAATTTGTCCACTGTCAGGGAAAAGAAAGAAGTGAAACAGTCCATGAATCTGCTTCACTACAGCAGTTACTCTTCTCCTGTATGACCAGAAAGCAAGTACCACCACAGCTCCTGACTCAGAGCCCTAACCAAACCCCAAGCACAAAGCCACAGGTTGTCTTTGTGTTTTAGATAGAGGTCTGGAAAAGAAATAGCTCATTTTGCCAGCAAGTGAACCAGGTCCATTTTCTTTCTTTCCCAGACCAGTCTGAGTTTACATTTCAGACATGTTTCAACTATGAGAGAAACAGAAACTCAAACATAATAGCAGCCTTGGTCAGCCAGGGTTTGCAGCCTGGAGGGCTGTGCTTTTGGAGGGACAGTGATGTTCGTGTTGTCACTTTCCTGTCTCTGGGCTTTAGGAGAGGCTAGCGTTTAAGGTGCTGAACTTCTGTGCTAAGAAACAACACATTTCTACAGAAAGTCTAAGCTGCAAAATGACATTTTTGCTTTGCTGGCCATTAATCTGAAACTAGCTTTCAGTTCTGCTTTATTACAACCATGTACACAAAAAGCCAGAGCATCTCATTTTATAACATGGCAACAAAAAAAATGCAGTTTGGCTGGCAAGGGCTTGTTCCAGCGTGCTGCAGCCTCAGTCCCTGTGGCAGGCTGGGCATCAGCAGAGACGAGGAAAATGGAGAAACATCCCTGGAGACGGATAAGGAAGGTAGGGTGTGAGCAAGGCCTCTTGCACACCGTCCCCACGGATGGGAGCAAGGCCACACGATGGCAGCCTTTCTGCACAAATGCTTCAGTACAAAACACCACCTGGGAGCACAGGGCAGCCAGCGACAATACCTGCAAAGGGGTTTGGCAGGGCAGTAGGGCTCGTGTCTTCTTCCCCTAACCTCTGACCACACAGGATGGTGGATGTCAAAATGTTGATCACTACTAGGCAGAAAAAAAAAAAAATCTTTCTTGGAAGTTAAAGAAACTTGGAGCACTTGGCCTCCGCCAAACTGGGAACTGTATTTGGAAGACACAGCCACCTTCAGAGCTTTGCAAAATATTAGAGAGCTTATTTATATACCTGCGACACACATCTTCAACATTCACCGTGACATAACTGTACTGCTGGTGGCTCAATAGCTGCTCGCACAGCTCTGGACCAGCTGTAGCAAGATGTGGTGCTCATTCAGTTCAAGGTCTGTAAGCACTCAGCTTGCCAGCAAAGGTACGGGACAGCTGCTTAACATCTCCATGACACCTGGCCAGAAGAATAAGAATTGTGAGACTTGAGAATCTACACAGTAGTCCATTATTACCAATTATGATATTGCCAATAAGGAGAGTCAATAAAGTAGAGGAAGCAAACATTCTTCTGGAATCTGTCAACAGGCTCTGGAATATGCACAGATTTCACCTGCATCTTCAGCTGCTATCACCAATATCTTAGTAGCAATTAGAAATTGGAGATTTTTGATGTAAATGATTGAATTTTACTATTAAGAAATAACTAGTGCACATTGATCCACTTTCAACAACACATATTAGAAAGCTTGTAATGAGTTTGAAGAAAACATGACTTTGACCAGACATAGAAGTTTGAGGAAATAGAATGAGGAAAAAAAAGTCAGAGGTCAGCACAGTGCCCTCCTTGGCTCTCACTACGATTGAGATGCTGAAGGTATTGTACCAAACAAGAAACTCCTATTTCTAGATCACCATTAAAAAAACTATGCCTAATCCTTAAATTTTAAGAGGCTTTAACAGAAGTTTTACTTCCATTTGAGATGTTTGTACCATGAATTAGTAAATTATTTTGTAGAAGGGTACAGAATAAGAAAAATCTCCTAAAAGTCTCAACAAGGTACAATGTGACCCACTCTCCCATGATTCTGTGAAAACTTTCATGGCTGAACGTCAGACCTCCTGTCAGCCCAGGCAAAGTAGGACAGGTACTTTCTCACGTCCACCTCCCAGCATCAGAGCATGTTATTAGATCAGTGATAGTCTGGAGGATTAGGGGAGCGGGTTGTACTTATTACTTGTTGCTTCTCTTTTCTCTCTGCCTCTCAAAAGTGTTCACAGTTTAAAAACAGAAAGGTATTCGTAGATCAGCTGTACCCTGCAAAATACAACTGATACTGAAACATAGTGCTCCCTCAATTACTAGTACTTTGCTGTTTCACGATTGTTTAAGCAGGATTAAAATAAAGAAAATAAGTAGCATCTGCGCAAATAGGAGGGACTACTTTAATCAGCCCTTTGAAAGTCAGGCTAGAGCAAGAGATCACAAGAATGTCTTAATCCATCAGAAATGTGATGACTAAATGAGTAATTACTACTCTGAATATGTACCATCACCGGGCCCCTCCTGCACTGACTTAAGAGAATATTTCTGCATTTCTCTTGCAATGTATCTGTGTGACAGATCTGTGCGCAAGCTGTATCCAATTAGTGTTAAGTTTAAGAGCTCCTTAGCATGTATCTTGTGTCTACAAACACCTCCTGGAAGTAATTTTCCCAGTGAACAAAGAGCAAATCACCTTTTCTCCTAACACTCTCAGAAGATATTTCCCAAATATGGGCAAAATAAACACATGTCACACACACTAAAGAATTAATTAGGTAATTTTCTCTCAGTGCTTTGAAGGTGCAGCATATTATCTGTTTTAAGTACTAAACATTACATGCAATTAAATATGTCAGGCTAGGTGAGACAAGGCACTTGAACGATGTGGAAAACTAATGATGCAGCCTCTATCTCAGCAGACTCTGGAGAAAAGGGATTTTCTTTTATTTAGAAGACCTGGTCCCAAAGTCTCCCCAGGTATTTAATCCTGCTCCCATGTGTATCAATAGAAAAATTCTCATCAGCTTGGTTGAAAGGAGGTTTAGATTGTAAACACCATGAAGTAGCAGCATTTTGCATGCATTACCCTCTGCTTCAGCTAAGAGAAGTCTCATCTGGCTGCCCTCAGGAAGGAGATGAGCACCCTTCCTGCGCAGGAGGCACGAGTCAGGGCATGACAGCACTGCACCCACCTGGAGACACACAGCTCACGCCAAGCCCCATGCCTCTGAACGCTCCAGCCAGCAGCTGATTGCTTTGCTTGCACGTGTAGGAGAAGCATTTCATAAACCCTGAGATTAAATCCACAGGGTTGTTAATCTCTTGCATGCTCCATTTGCAATCAAAGGCTAAACCTGGTGAATAAGCAAACATGATAGAAGAAATCATTATGGTATAGCCAGGTTAAACACACACACACACACAAATCTTGTTCCTGAATCACATGCAATTAGTTCTTTTTCCATTAAAGTTACAATTTTACCAAAATTTTGAATATATTTCACATGTACAACATGAACACAGCTAGTTTTAACGCTTTGGTAATTGTGTGTGAAAGCCTAAGTGCCAGCAGGTGTTTTGTTTGAACACATTTAACCGAACCTGGAAACCTTTCACTTTGCAGTCCCAGTCTTTGATTTTCTCTTGCTAAGTGTACCGATCTTCTGAGAATTATGCTTAACATGAAATTTGTGACAAGTATAAGGAACCCATGCCATGTTTCAATTTTAAAATGAATTCTTTTTCATTTTTAAAATGAGTTCTGTTCAGTTTAACCTTTCTCTCACATTTCTAACAAGGATTTCAGTCTTTTCCTGACCGAAGAGGATTGCTCCCTAGAAACTGTGACACAGGTAACAGCTATGTCGCTACTATCCTATGTGATGTAACATATGAACAAGCAGCACATCCTATTTCCTCAGTGCTACAGTTAAGCTTATGAACTAAGGCTTGACTAGTTCTCTCATAAAAATCTGACAGCATAGCCAGTGGCTGTGTTAGGAGCCCAACATGCCTTCCAAAGTCAGCTGGGGCTGCCTACAGCCACTTGGCGCAGACTTCCTTAAGCTCTGCTCTCTAACCTTCCTCTCCCTTCAACATCTCAGGCTCTGGAATCCAAAACCATAAAACAACAACAACAAACTCTCAGAATTTATCTGCATTCCAGTCTCTCCAGAAACATCAATATGTGAAAAGGAGAGCAGAGGGTACATTACCTGCTCTGCACACCCCTTCCTCTGGCACCAGTTGCATCAGGGTGAAACTGTTAGCTTAATTTGACAAATGACTTAACATAACCACACCTTGCATAATCAATAGACACACTACTTTATGGGAATGTCCCTAGAAGCCTCCCATTATTACCAGCAATCACAGAATCATCTAGGTTGGTTTGTCACCCAATGGATGCACCGTTTCAAGTGACCAAACATAGTCAAAAGCAATACCTTCTGAGAAAAAGAAACTCTTTACAACAGGACAGTAACAAGAATGATGCTGAAAGGAAGTCAAACCCAGAAACATATTTTAATCCAGAGACCAAAATAGGAGATTACCTCTGTGCAGGCACAGAAGTAGCTCAGAATCAATAGGAGCTGGAGTATTTCCTTAGATGAGAATTTTAAGGGCCAAAGACAAGAGACTAGCCTAAGAAAGGCATCATAATTAGTTAATTATTTAGCCAGAGACAGCTGTAGTGGGAAACACCAAGGTGAAAATGCCAGAGTGTAGCTGTTATATGCCCAGTGTTAAGCCTCTGAACTGGGCTCTCTTTGCTCTCATGCACAGAAGGGGTCTCCCCCCCCTCCCCCTTTCTTGCTGTCTTGTTCCCTTCTGCTGAGGGCTGACTGGGTCATCTTTCATCTGCTAGTGAAGGAGGAGCTCCCACAAACAGAATACAACACTTGGATGATTTCAGTTTAATGTTGTGCTAAAAATGTTATATGCATCAGAGGTAAACAGGAAGGCTTTGAGAAGAACGTTGATTAGCTGTACTGCAGGTACAGCAGAAGAAAAAAAGCCAAACAAAAGGGTGCTTTGTTTCCAGTTATTCTAAAAGAGGCAGGACAGACTACAAGGAAACGGTTTGCGTCTCTTCCTCCTGCTCAAAGACAGAATGTTAAACCCATGAGCAATATGAATTGGTACTCTGGGTGACCGGGCAACAGCCTACGCAGAGCCAGAGCTGAGGTACTGCATGGCCAGCCAGGGAGGATGAGCTAGCAGTGGCAGGGAAATTGCCTGTGAAGGATGCCAGGACCTGGAAGATGACTGACCATCCTGATCTCTGTTGCTTGCTGTTATCAGAACTCAAGAGTCTGCTAAGAGTTACTAATAGCAAAACATATTGCTGGAAAAGGGCAAAGAAAAACTCCCTGCTTTACCTGAGCATAATCAGAGACTGGAAGCTGCACCCAGCTTGGGCTGCTCCCTGTTGCTTTCTAAGAGCAAGCAAACAATGCACAGTGAATGACACTTACAGCAAATGGAGGATTTGCACCCACTCACTTAAACTACATGCCTTGCTATAAAATCACACCTAATTTGATAAAAATCTAACTTCCAGCTATGAAACCCAGAGAAGTTTTGTACCTGGCAAAGACTCTGGCACAAATCTATTGTACTATGTGTGAAGAGACCTGGACATCCATTTGCCATAGTGAAAATGTGCTAGGCTGGGGAGGAAATATTTTCTTTGCCTCAGCTGACTGAGGTGCCTGGATTCCTGTCAGGCATGTTGCAGGTTAACCTGGTGAAGGTTACTGGGGAATTGATCACAGCTGGGGGCAGGCAGGGTGACCAGTCTGGGAGTAAGTGTTCCCAGAACAGCTCCTCACTCCCCAGTCTGGCTTCTGGCAATCTCATTAGTACAGGCTGCTGCGCCTCATTTGTATCCCAGGCACTTGCAAACACAGCAGGCCAAGGAGCTGTGCTTGTGGTGTTTTCCAGCTTATTACTTGGGCAGGGCAGCGTGGTCTCTCATCCCAGAAGCGTGGCTTCACCTCTTACCTACGTAAAAGCCTTCAGTGACTTAAGGTGCAGAGCTTTGCTCGTGGCAAAAGCTGCCCTACTTTGCTGAGCACGCCCGTACCCCAGCGGCGTCCCCACTCTGCTCGCTGGAGACAGGGGTCGGGGACCCCTTTCCCTTCCCCGCCAGCCTCCCAGCTCCTCAGCACAGGACCCGGCGGCCCTGGGGTGCAGGAGTAAGGGCAGGGGCTCTACCTGCCTGGGCCCTGCTCCCGAGAAGCGCTCGGGACAAAGCCCGCCCGCCTCGCTGCTCCCCTCACGCCGTTCCCTCCACACAGCCACCGCGGGACGTGGGGCCTTTCCCTCGCAGCGTGGCCGCCGGCCCCATGGGGCGCCCCGGAACGGCTGTCTGGGGGTCTCCGGCCCGCCCAGACCCGCTCACAGGCCCCCGGCCCCGGCCCTCCTCGGCGGCCCCGCCCCCTGAGTCAGCGCCGAGGGGCGGCCCCGGGAGCTGCGCCGGGCTCCTGAGGCGCCGTGCGGCGGGGTTGTCCCGCACCAAGGCGGCCTTAGGGCGGGCTGCCGGACGGGCACGGGCCCCTCGTGGGTGTGTATATATATATATATACACACGCATATGCTTACATATATACACACAAATATATATTATAGACACGCACATTTATAAACACACACATACATATATATACACATACGTATATATATAATCCTCTGGGCAACCCTTGCCCCCACTTCCCCTTTTTACCCGTTTCAGGCCAAGGAGACTCGTTTTGACTTTACTCAGAGGACAAGCACCAGCTCATCCAGTTTCTGAGGCGTTCGCCGTCTCCCCTTGGGGCTGCAGGAGAAGCACACGCCAGGTGAGATTGGAGCGCACAGTGGGTATGGGGTGCACGGCCCCAGAGGCTGTGGGGATGCCTGTCGGGTCCCTGTACCAGTGTCCCGCTGGCGGCACTGGCTGGAGCCGCTTCAGGCTGAAGGGACAGGAGGTTTGGGCTCACCTGCTGAGGCCTCGCTGCCACCAGTTTCCATGGAACTAGCCTGAGGCATACAGGGGTACTGCGTGGGGTCTCGTGGGACTGGCGTGGGGGAGTGGATGTTCAAAAGCAAACTTGAGCAGGATTTGGTATCTGCGTGTAATTTAAAAGGAATTATAGGGGTAGTTCCAAAGTGAACAGTTTTAGTATTAGATGGTCTTTGTCTTGAGGTGTTCCTGTGTTATTGTAGTCACAATTTCTGCTATCCCAGTGAACAATTTCACTCCTATATTTCAGCAATTAAACAGAAAAAAGTTGTTGCATCTGGCAGATAACTTTCTCTCTCGGTATCAGGGAGCATGATGCTGCACACAAATTCTACTCTTAACTCATCAAAAAGACCTCGCTGCAGTTAACTCCCCATGGGCTCTGGGGAAAGCCAGGTGAGGTCGGTTGGTCACAGTGTTCCCTGGGGAGCTGGTGGCCAGGCTGCAAGGCCAGTATGGTGTGCCATCATCCTGCTTTTGGTGTCAGGTATAATCAACTGCATTGCTCTTAATACACACAATAATTAAATGGCAAGCCTTCTTCTTTCTTTAGATCTGATTTTCTTTCCAGAAGAGCCACAGGGGTATTAATTGCCCTCAGCCTAACATAAATTAGGCACCTGACTCCCTCAGTCCCACAGTGTGGTGGGCAGCTGGGCTCAGCATGCTGGAGGCGTACAAGGGGAGCCTGCGTCAGGCTGTGGCTGCTCCCGGACCCTGTCCCGGCATCCAGCCGCCTGGACAGGGGCATGTATGTGTCTGCCCGCCAAATGCATTTCTGCTGTGGGTACAGCTGGGCAGTTATGTCATTTGGGTCAACAAACAAATAGTTCTATTGGAAGTTAGTCTGGCAGCACATGAAGCTGACCGTGCCTCCTCTGCCTTCGGTGTTGTTATCTGATCTTCCTTTGTGTATGGCAGCACAGACCTGTCAGTGCCTACCCCCTCCCTTTGTCTTTGCGGTGACACAAAGCCAGCGAGAGGCCGCCGCTATGAGAGGCTTGTGGCACAGGAAGGGCAACATGCCTTGAATGTGCCAATGAAAGTGGCCATAACGAGATGTTGAGAGCCCCAAAGTCAATCCCCCTCAGTCTCACTCTACAGTAAAACTGTGGATAGTTATAAATACAAAATGCACTTCATAGTCATAAAGGCAATGTTCATACTGTAAGTCATTTTGTTCCTTTAGGCCTAGTGTTTCAGCCCCACAGTCCACAAACAGATCTAGTGAACAAAAGCAGACACTTCCAGCATTTAAGCTGACTAAATAAGAAGGCAGGAAAGATACTGAAAAAGGCTGAAAAACATTTCTGGAGATACATAACTGCACAGAAATTACGTTCCTTGTAGTGTGGCTGAGAACGAGTTTGTCCAGGGTGTGGTATGCTGGGTTCCGGTATTTCAGCATCAGCTGTTGCTTCACCACACAGTGAGGACAGATGAGTTTCCTGCATTCTCTATTGGGTGCTCACAGTCTTACAGCGCCAGCCACTGTCACACAGTGCTGCTCCACAGCTCAGGCAGCGGAGGCTATCAGTCAGGCAAGGTTTGTAGGAGAGGTAATAACTTTTATTAGATTAATGGATGGAGTTCAAAGCTTGTTTTTCCAAAAAAAACAGACAAGTTTTTCCAGGTATATTAGGTGGTTTAATAAAAGGTATTATCTACCCTTGTAAACGTTGTTTTGCACAGACTTCTCATTAGGAATAATTTTGAAGTGTCCTTAAAATATTAAGTGTTTGTTTCCTCACAGTACACCTGGCAGGTAGGTAAGCAGTTTTTTGGGCTTAGGCTTTTAAAGTGATTGAAGAGGTTATGAAGCTTTCCCAGAGCCAAACGGCAAACCAATGGCTAAAAAGAGTATCCAACTAAGGAACTGTTCATTTGAAAAACACTAGCAGTCTAGGAAAGAAGGAAGCTCCCACAATTGCAAACATACCAAAAATTGGAGACCCCAGCCCTGGTTCTAAAGAAGGGATGGCTTTTATGGCTACTTTGGAATCTGTTAGTGTTTGATGTCCTCTGTCTAAGAACTAACACTCTAGCAACCCGTTCTATTTAGAAAATTAAGATGTTTTTGTGTGTTTTATGCCACCCTTCTCAAGATATCAACTGAACCTGTTTTAGATTTTGTATTGGAATGTTTTTATGATTGATGGTGGTAATTGAAACTGGCCATAGAAAAACATCAGTTTTCCATCTGGAAAATTTAACGGAAAGACTTTGTTTTTAAACTTGTTGATTTAAAGTGTTTTGTTGAATGGACCCGAAAGTCATAGTGTAAGAAAATGTGAGGGTGTACACACAGTGTTTTCCTATTGTGCCTTGCATAGTGGAAACTGTGTTTTAGGCTTGCGAAAAGTCTTCTTTCACATCTCTCAATATAACAGCTGTTATAGCTGAAACGGGGAGATGGAGTTAGTGCAGGATGCCTGGACCACAGTAGGTGGAGGCAACTGTGTTCGGAACCCCAAGCACGACAAAAAATACATCATCAGAATAAAGCAGCTTCAAAACAAAATTTCCAAGGTGAGTTTAGCAAACAAAAAGGAAACATTGCATTTTGGGGATGTCAGAATACTTTGTTTCTATGGTCAACAAGAAACTTTCTGGGATGGACACTTAATTTTCAATTCATAAATCTAAAATTAGTGGAAATTTCCTTTCATGACAATTGGGAAGAACAGACGTTGAAGTATCAAAGTCTTCTGTGAGACAAGAATTCAAAATCTTGCTGGGTTCTCATATGAACTATTTTTTACTATTGTCCCTGACTGTCATATTTTAAGTATGAAGATGTCAGAGGTAATAAATAATTGTTCTGTTTTGTGAATGGAATAGTGCCTACCTATTAAGTTACTCACATCATTGGCAAAAAGTTAATTAGATACCTTGGTAGTTTAAAAAAAAAAAAAGTGAAGGATCGAGTCAGGCTTCTTTCGGTTTTACTCATGATGATGAGACTTTTGTTCTTTCTTAACAACCAAGGGCCAGCTCAGCAAGACTCATTCAGGATTTGAGAATGGGTCCTGGGAGGGTAAATGAGTCATGACGTGAAACTTGCACCGCAACAAGTGATTTCAAAACTGAGTGCCTAGAGACAGAGATGTTTGCAGGAAATCAAGTGTAAGACAGAAAAATAGACAAGGTCAGACTGATCAGTTTCCAAATAACATCTGCTTTTTCTTCCTTTTGGAACAGGTACAGCAATGGAGAACTTGAATGGCCCATTCCCAGAACTTACTGAAGAACAGCAAGGTAGGGGTAACATGCCAAGGTCAAAGCATCTGCTCCTTTACACTATGCAACATTTTTTGCTAGACTGACAATGAGTCAGTGAGACTAGTTTGTTCTGAAAACATGCTCCATACATCTTCTCCTTGCTTGCAAGCAGACCAGCAGTCAGTTCCCTGTCCATTGCATGTCCATTTTCCACAGGCTTCTCATCTGACCTTGCCACATCCTTATGTGAATTTAGATGCATGAAGGGGATTTTGCTGTGCATTAAACACCTAACAATATGTAGAAAACCCTAGGTCTTAGGTATCCATCCCTTTGTATTATTGTGCCTCAATTCCTTATTTGTCAAATTGCATAAACAGGATAAACACCTACTAAATAAATAGTTAGTAATACTTCCCCTGCTTCTTTTACTGAGGCAGCAGCACCACACCCATTTGTATGGACTATTGACATTTTTCTACCAGTTTCTGGTAGACCATGTTGCTTTATGTGATACAGCACTACTCTCTTTCCTATAAGACAACATGCTGCGGAGTCTGTCACCATGCCTACACTGAGCTGGAGGGGAACGCTACCACACAACCCACCTCCACTTCTGTGCAGTAACTTACTTGTTTCTCCTCCAGACGTTTTCCAGGGGGCTTTCACTGCTGATGATGATTACTTGGAGAATCATGAGAAAATGAACCAGTCTTTCTGGGAATCCCTTGTAAAATGTTTAGCCACCACTGACCCACCTATCCTGAATACTGAAGAAAAGAACAATGTAAGTTAATGAAGAAATGCGCATTCTTTTTTTGTAAGGCATAGTTCTACAGATACACTTCTCTGATATATTTTGGAGAGAAGGAACATAAAGCCTATTTTCTGATATGTTTAAAAAGATATCTAAAATACACTAAATGGCATAAAAGAGCACTTACATAAATTAGACTTTCACTTTATCGTTTTCCACATGGAAAAAATAACTTTCCAGCAGAGTTGGTTTTATATGTATTCCTCAGGACCTGTCCAGCTCCCTTTTTTCCTAGGCAGGCCTGTTAGAGGAGTTTTGCTGTAAGATACTGTAGAGATTGCACGTCCATTTTCAGGCCCTATACCTGTATTTCTCCAGCTCTTTAAATAGTTAGCTATTGAACACCCCAGTTCTTTCGCAGTTGACACAGTTCTTCTCATCTTTGACTTTAGCCTTTATTCCTGATTTTCCCCTTGTATAGCAGGGGCAGATAACATTTCCCACAGATGGAGTGAGCTACATTCATTTCCATAGCAGGATCTGTTCACACATGCTGTGTTTTATTGGAAGGACTATTTACTATTTACTCATCTTTCTCTCAGCTCCTCAAGAGATGCAGTGTCCTGCCTGGGGGCTGTGCAGCCTGCCTAAAAGCCATACAGACAAAAGGCGTCAGGGCAATGGTTGTTCTTTACCTCTTGCTGAAGAGTACCAACCCATCAGTGTATCGGCAGCTGCCCAGTTCCAAGAGAAACGGTGAGTTCTACCTGGTTGCCCTTCACCTGTTTGTTAAAATCACTGCAGTGCTTGTGGGACGTGACACCAGTTGCAAAACTGATATACTCTTGGCTGTGATTATTAGTGAAAGATTAAAATGTCTAGAAATACATCCTAGAAAACACAGGTATGGTGATAATGGGAGCCACAGATAGACAGAACTTTAGTTTGAGTTCACTTCTTAAGGGGGGAGATAAAAACAAACTTGTTCACTTAAAGAGAAAGGAAACCTCGTCTGGGGTGATGATTCCTAAGAAATTTCTGTGACTTAAAGTGGTCCCCCAGTTTTTCCTAACTGGATTAGTGACGGTCAGTATGCTTTTTTGCCTGAACAGTTACCAAGGCAGTCTGGACCTCTCTGAGCTTCCACAGTGGTAAGAAATCAGAGTTGAGATACTGTCAATATTGTTGCAAATTTCCCTAGCAGGATGTGCAGCACTAAGTAAAGGAGCAGATGGAAGATACAAATCAGGGTGCTGAGCCTGGCATCAAGATACAAACAGCTTCTGCTACACTCCTCATTTGCCCTGTTGTGGAACTGCACTTTTTTAATGCACAGGGCTCATGGTATCATTAATTGTCTTTAATACATCATAAAGCAGCACTCACTTAAGATGACCCCAAATTTAACTGGGCAGTCTCAAGGAAATCCTTCTCCTGTTTCTGCCATGTTGAAATGTGGTCATGAAGGGGTAGACTCTGCACAGCCTGGAGGACAACCTTGTTTTGAGCATGTGTTAAAGAGCAGGAGTGGTTGTCATGGCAGGGACCCCTTCCCACCCTTGTAGTTAGCTGCACCAACAGCTGGGGGGAATTGTGTTACTGTGTATGTCCAAACTAATAATGGAGAGACGCACAGAGGTGAATATGAAGCTGCTAAGAATCACCTACAGTTGCAGCCACACGAGCCAGGAGCAATTTACTGCCTGGCCCAGGAGTCAGCATCCTCCAAATTTCTCCTCCCAGGTGAACTGGCCTAACTGACTTCAAGAGTTCTACTTTTATGCCACAAGAGGGTGCTGGCACTGCGGCATAACCCCAGGGAACCCCGCAGAAATCACAATGGTGGAGGGAGAAGTAGCCCAGGAAGTGGTGAGCAGCTATTCTTCAGCTAAAGCACCTTTCAGCTGCAGATGCTGTTGCTTCAGGGAGTGGGAAATTTCACCGGGGTAGCATTATCAGTAAATTAAAACCTAGAATATGAGACCATAGGCACCTGCTGCAGCCATTTAAGAAAGTTTAACAGTGTCATGATGTTTACATTTGTAATGCTTTGTACTACGAAAAGCACAGCTGAAATAAATCTAATTTCCTGACAGACAACCTTTAAATACAGCATCTTGAAAAACTAGTAGTATATGATTGTAAAAGAGAGAAAATGGAAGTAATTGTTTCAAATATGTATATATTTTCTCTACCTATCACATCAGATGAGAAATTAAAACTCCTGAAGAGACTGGAAAGAAATCTCATGCTTTCACAAGGGGATAAGAAGGCTGACGACTCATCCCACGAGTCCATAGATGAAGATCCACGAGGTAAAAAAGATTTTATTTTTCCCTTACACATATTTTAGTCTGATTATGTGTTCAAAGGAGATTCACACAGGAGACTTGCAGCAATTCAGTAGCAATTCTGTATAACTCAGGAAAAAGTAAGAAACTGCAAAACAGATGACAAAATAATTACTGTCTCTAGATTCCTTATAAACAAAACAGTGGCTGCCTCCTGCTGTTGTGGAAGTTGGGGGTTTCAGAAGTGTTGAAAGCTGCTTCAAGATTCATTTCCAAATATAAGATCATAATTGTTACGATCTTCGTGGGGTTTATGTTCTAGCCAAAGCCTGTGCTACAGCAGGAAGCAATAATATTCAACATACAGCAGTAGCTGGCAATGCTGTACCACTTCCTAGCATTTCTTTCCTTAATAGCAATCATGAACAGTGTTATCAAAAGTCATGGTTTTGGTTGCCATGAGTCTATTTCATTCATGGAAAATCAGAGGCTAAGGAAATGATACACAACATGGAAGAGAGAATGCTAATATGCTGATACTGGCTTGTTCTGTCACAGAAAGCCAAAAGACGATTAGAAGGAAATGAATTGTAATTAGAAATAAAAATTTAAAACTAGTTAGCAGTGTTAGTGATGTATCTGTGTTTAAAATAAGAAATTTCTTGCTACACCTTTCTATACAATTCATTCCATCATCAGATTTTATTGTTTTTCTCCTATTCAGCCAGGCTTAGAGAGAGCTGTGAGGCAAAAGCAACTAATAATGATGCTTGCATTTCAAAGCCTTCATTTTTACTTACACATCTCACAGCCATTCATATATGAGCAAAAGACTATAGTGCTGTTATTTTTGATATTGCTGGCACATTTTTCTTTAATCTGATAAAAAAAAAAACACTTTCTCTATCCAGACAGTGATGGTGAAGATTTAGGAAGACAGAAGACTGAAGGCCAATTACTTGGAGGTGGGACAAAATGACAACAGCATTATTTTTTTTTTCCTAGGGACAACCAATGTAAAACAGAAAATGAATAATTTCTGGCATTCTATGGTTTGACTTCTAAACAAAGGTACACAAACACTCCATAGGCAGTTTTAGACGTAAGAAAATGACCAGTTAAAATCTGGCTATAGGAAAGGTGTTTCCTACAAAAAGAAGCTAGCTAGGGCATTGCTTAACTATGCCCTACGGCTACAGTTGAACCACAACAGCAAAATCTACCATTGTAGGAGAACTGCTGCTGCCTGGGTTTGCACAGACACCTGCCACTGAAATGCAACAAGACTTTTTGAAAGCATCTGTCACAGCCACTACTTACAGGGTTTGCTTTCCACCCTTGGCAAACAGTGGAGGTCATCGATTGGGACCACTCCTTGGATCTCAGTGCTGAGGCTTTTTCTTTCCTTCCAAAGGAAAAACTGGAATATAAGTACAATGCAGATAAAGAGAGGTGTTGTGTCAACACACAGCTATCAGCTTGTGGTATAGAACCATGGATTTAAAAAAAAAAAAAAAAAAAAACCTTAGGGGTTTAATCATTTAATTTGTATATTTAATTGATCTCACCCCAGATATAAGAGCAGCTCATTTAAATTAACATTAGGAGATCTGATTTTTCCTGACTCCACCTATTGTTTGAGATGAAATATGTGGGGTTAATACTCCATATTTCCCTTAGATACTGAACTGCATAACCCACAACAGACCTGCTGTTCCTAAAGAGTAGGAGTTAGTATCTCCCTTGTCACATCTACAACCCCACTAGCTTCAGTATGGTTGCATGGGTTAGGGCTGGCAGCAAGATAAGCACATTCATTACAGATATCAATCTATATCATCTTCACATAATGTTTTAGGTATGCCATCAGAGGTTGCTCCCTACAGAGATTCAGGTAAGTGTTCCCAGATAATAACCTCATCCTGCAGCAAGTAAGACCTTATAACTGCATTTTTTTCTTTCTGACATTCTTAGTATATTAAAAATAAGTTTTTGGCTGTAACTCCATCAGGTTTTCTGTTCGCCTGGTAGAGGATCTGGGCATGGTATACATGTTTTGTTGCAAGCTTGTGATAGCATGTGATTTGTAAAAAGGAGTTCTAGCAGATTAGCTCCCCCCCCCCCTTTTTTTTTCTTGTAGGCCTGCTGACATAGGATCAGCTCACAGGAGTTGTCATCCTTTTTAGTGGAAAACCCAGCAATGCTATTGGGAAACCCTTCAGTCTTGCTCAAGACAGCGAGGCAGTTTTCAGTATTCCCTTCAGCCCTCTGCGCCCTGCTGAATGGGGATGCAAGATTGTGCGGGAGCTGGAACCTCGTTTCTGGCAGCTGGTGATACTCAGTTCTGAAAGTCTCCCTCAGTTTGCTCAGAGTGCAGAGCACACTCCAACAGTGATGCTAGCTGAAGGCCAAGTGATAGGCAACACAAACAGTGCCAGTTGAGAGGCTTGAACAGACTGCCACACTCTGAAGACATGTTGCTTTCTATCAGGAACTACTGAGCAGCAGCAAAACAGATGTAAAGAGCCCCTAGGAGGAAATCTGCAATAGCTTGATCGAATTATCAACCTCATCCCTCCCGCTCCCAGGCAAATTCTACCTTTGTTAGCTAGGAGAGGCAGAGAACCAAGCAGACTGGTCTTTCTGAGAGGAGACCTGTTCAACCATTTTTTTCCTGTGAAGTGGGGAAGAGCTGTTGTAACTTGGTCCATTTCAGATGAGGAAAGAATTGGGAAGAAGGTGCAAGTTGCAGCATAATCCCTAGAGGAGATTTTTTGAGTTAACTGTCACCAAGGAGCTATATAAAGCCTCAGGGAGTGTATGTAATACACTATTCTCCCCGCAGGTGCAGAAGGGATCACAGTGATTTTCCAGTTGGCATGTCCCACCTCTCACCCTGGCCTTTGTTGCTTCAGTTCTAGATTAGTTCAGTACACTAGACCAAGCCACTGAAAATATTTAGCTAGTGTGGGACACCGTGTCTACTGTATTGGAAATGTTTAGGCGACTTGCAAACATAGCTCTTGGTTCTGGCTCTGCCTGGTACCAACTTCAGTTTTAGCAATTAAATATTAACAGAGAGGCCATCAGGCACATACTGCCCAGCTATTTCACCTGGCATTACTGTAAATAGGTGTTTTTACTGGTAGTTGTTCTTCGGCTTCTTTTTAATGTCATCACTTTCCTAGCACTTTCTAGCATTGTTTTGTCTAAACTAAGTCACAAAATAGAATACTTACCCTGCTTACTAATCCTGCTAATGGTGTTAAACAGCATGTGAGAGTTGTTACCATCAGAAATAATAAAACTATGCTTCTTTTCAGAAATTGCCAGAAGAGAAGATTCAATTGCAGATGGTAAATACAAACAAGCAAACAAGTTTTTCTTGTGACTGCTGTCTTTTGGTATTCAGTTCTACTTAGTGATGGTAGCTATACCAGCTCCTTATTGCCTAGATATTTTGTAAACAAAAAGTAGAAATTTAAGAATAGATATTAAAATGCATTTGTAATGCTGTGATAAAAGAAACACCGCAAGTCATTCCATGATACAAAGTTACAGTGGGACTATTGCCTTTAGGAGGCAGTGTAATACAGAACAAACACATGGTAGGTATGAACTGATGTTCTGATAAATTCTATGACTATAGATTTTCCTACACACAGAGGAACAATTGCAAGTCAGAATAGTGCCATACTACGTTAACATTAATAATCAAATTACTGAGTTTGTCCCCAAACCAGAACTTGATCAATCCAGAATTCTCAAAGAATCAAAAGCTAAAATGGGTCCAGTATCAGGTAACCCAAGACAGATTTCTTCTGCAAAGTTGAGTTGCTACATGGTTCAGAAGCACAACGACAGAATTTTGTAGCTCACTTTAGAGTTTTAAGGTTATTTTTCATTACTCTCCTGTTATATCATTAGATAAAATGAAATTTACTGCCAGGCAGTGGTTGCGTGGATGCACAGCCTAATGCAAGTGAAATCAGCATCTAAAACTTGTGGTGAATCAATTCCCTTATACGCTGCAGACTGCCTAGAGGTCTTCTCAAGCACTCAGCAAACCAAAAAAATCCTTCTGCTTTGAACATGTCGTTAGAAATCTGGTAAAATACTCAACTCTGACTTTCAATGAGACAATTGGAGAAATCAGAATTTGATAATTCTGCTCACAACAAGACTAGCACAAAAAGCCTTGCCTTGTATTTAGACCTCTAAAAATATTGAGCTGGTTCTTATGCTTTTTTTCCTCTATCAATATATTTAGGTACCTATAAGGGTCAGCTACTGCAGTTCTTAATTTGGGGGATACAGAAATACTTCAACATCAGACTTCAGTAGATAGACCGACAGTACTGTAGCTGTGACATCAAGAATCAAACTGAAGCTCCCTTGTACTACTGCTTTACTTCCCTACTGCATTTCTGAGACTAGATTGCCCCAGACTCAATAGAAAAGACCCGGAGTGCTTTAAAAGCAATTGTGTGTTGTTAATTCAACTATCCAATGATGCTATTTTTTACAGCTGCTACAGGCTATTTGGAAAGTAGTTTGAGGAACACTTTTAAAATTGCTAATTTGATCTTTCTGAAAGGTTTACATCTCTTTCCTCTGAACAATTCTTAATATATTCCGCTCTGAGAATCGATTTTGGATACAAAGAGGGAAAGAAACATAAAACCTTTTAATTTCAGAGTTGCATGGCAATAAAAGACATTTCTTTCTTGTAGAACATGAGAACGAAAATACTCACCCTCATTGGACAGTACGGTGGATGGGCATACGAAAGGATGGTAATTGTTTTCTTTTTAATTTCAGCTGATAGTGAAACCCATTGAGCCTTAGACCAAGAATAAGATCTATGGCTCCAAAACTCTTTTTTCCCCAATATAAGTAGTTTGTAGATGTTCATCAAGCCTTCTCAGTGAAGGTCACCAAGTGTATGAGTCATCTAGCGTATGAGACATCTCTCATGGAAGTACAGTTTATTCAATGATACACTGTAACTTAATGTGTCTTAGGGGAGCCTTGTGTGCAGTTGTGACCTAATTTCCTGTCTGTATTTCAGATGAGTTTTTTCATTTTGTCATTCTTTGCTTTGGAATTGGAGCTTTACTAATTTGCTACTACTACTACAAAGGTAAGGCAAGATTTCAGCAGAAGGATAAAGTGGTGTTTGCCAGAAAATGAGCAAAGCCAAACTCTTATTTTGTTGCCTTAGATTGGACAATTTCTCTTGGAATTGGTTTAATCACCTTTGCCTCCCTGGAAACCACTGGGATATACTTTGGTCTAGGTAAGTATCTACAGCAGCCAGCTCTGTACCAACACTAAGGACACAAGTTCACATAGTCACTTAACCACACAAGTCTAAAACATGGCTAGTGCGGAGACCCTTTAAATCACCCCTTCGATGTCCTGCAATTCACCATTACATGGCGTAGTGGGAGACAAATGCGCCTCTGTGACGCTGAAGGGAGATGTTGACTCATTTTTCATTCTCAATGATCACAAGACCCTGAGTCACCTCTTTCTGCAGCAGTGGCTGAATGCTAAGTTGCCATGACAACATACAATTTTAGCAGCAAGGCAGTCTTCACAGATAAGCCCTTTCAGGTGCTGTGCGCTCAGGCTGCCATTTGTTCCCCCGGGACAGAGGCTGCTGAGTGCCCTGAGGACCAGATCTCAGCAGAACCCGGATGATGGCAGCTACTAAGAATTATATAAAATGGAGATTCTTGGCACTCCATAGGGCTCTCAAAGGAAAGAGACAGCAAGTCATGGCTTTTGAACTGAGGAAAAAAGGCTACTTAAGCTTGTGCCTGCTGTGCTTGATATGTTGTGGGCGGTTCTGTCTGGAGTCACCCTTGTCACTGTTAATGATAGCATAGAAACACTTTGTTTAAACAGTAATCTTAGTTCTTTAATAGTGCTAGTGTCAGGGTTTGGCTTTTACTGTTTTTCTGGAGTTTGTGTATTATTTTTATATCTGACTTACCTTGAAAATGTGTGTGTTTTCACCATTAGTGTACCGAATTCGGAGCATACTTCACAGTTTTATTCCTCTGCTTGAGAGATTCAGGCTAACAGGTAATAGTGATCTTGTTACTAACTGCATGTATATTTCCCTAAACCTTCCCAGGTACTTGATTTTGGCTAACTCTTAAGATTACCTTCTCTAAATTACAATTTCCAGTCTTTGTAATTAAAAAAGAATATTTTAACTACAGTCCATTACAGCTGCTAGGGTTTAGAAATTATTATTGACTCTTGCTGTGTGGCAGAGCATTTTCACATTTTTAATGCTCTTCCCAGTATGGGGCATTAATTATTTCCTGAAAATGCCTGAATGAGAATACTATAGCTCAATTTAATATTAAGGGGAGTTGGCTTCTCTTCCCTGGTTTTCAAACAGGCTCCAGGCTCATATCTATCTGTGTTCATGAGGACACAATATGAACGTTGATATGAAGTTGCATCAGGGGATAAGTCAACACATGACACTTAATGTGAACGCAGTAGTCCTGACAGTCTTCTTTTTCATCATCCTGCAGGTATGAGGAAAGCTGCCTAGGAGGAGTATTTCAGGAGAGTTCCACAAAACCCCGCTGTTTGAATTTATAGTACTAAAAGAATTGTTTTGTAAGGCAGTCATAAATGCATAATGGCCAACACAAAATATTGAAAGTGTTAAACAACAGAAACATATCATTGTCTGCTCAAAAATGAAGCTGAAACAAGCACTTTTTAGCTCAGGATTGCTTGTAAGACAATGTAGATCCTGGTTTATATTTAATGTCATGGAATATGAACCCATTCTCCTTCCCTCCATTTAACCATGTTAATCTGGCTACAATATATCAAAAATCAACAAAGACCAATACTATCCTCAGCTGGGTCTGGATGTTACAATAGGAATCTTGGCACCTACAAATCCACCTCCTCTTCACCCCTTGTGATGCTGCAAACCAGGCAAACACCAGCTGCTTGCTTACATAGCTGAGCCCCAACACTGCAATAGCACTGAAGCAGATTAATTTATTGTGGCAGAACTCAATATAGTGGACATACAACGATTTCACCCAGTGGAAGCTGGTTGAGATTGATATGCACTGACATAGTGGTGCATTAATGAGATAGTTAACAGCAGCAAATTTCATCTCTGAGGAAGAAAGGAATAAAATGCTTGGTTTGGACCATCTACCAACTTTTTTTTTTCCTTCTGGTAAAATAAAGTGCAATTTTGCCATTCCTTCAAGCATGCTATACATTAGATATAATATGTAGTATTTTAATTATGTTGTTTAGTTTTTCATCAATTATACATAAAATTGCAGATTAAGGCTAACGAGAAAAACAGGATGCCTTCAAATCTTTAGCAGAAATGTAAGGTCATCATAACCATAGAAGGATGAAGGCATCAAGTGAGACAGAGGACAATAAAACATGAGACTTTAAGGAAACATATACCTAAAAACCATTAGCCCAAACAGCTCAGTTTTAGTTCAGTGAAACAATTTCAAGCCTTGCTCTGAAAAAAAAAAAACCAAAAAAACTTTTTAGAAGTTGTACTTAATTTTAAGCATTGGTGTTTATCATTCACACGTATTGCAGTTCTGTTTGCACGTCCAGAAATACCAATAATCATGTGCAGGCCTGTACCAACACAGGGCAGCAGTTACCTAACATGTCAGGGGTTAAATTAAGCAATAAAGATAAATGCAAGTTATTTTGTAATATTTATATTCTCATTTACATTTACTGTTTACATATCTTTATGGAAATATTTTCTCATATGAAAATACTGTATATTTTGTTCTTATTCTGCAAATAAAGTCTTGCTGAGACCAGTGTAGCATTGTTTAATGTCCAATAGCTTTTGGGTGAACTGAAAACTACATATAGTCAACCTGCTCTCGTGACTATTTTTAAAAAAACTCTTGTGCTGTGGCACAGTAAGGATGAGAAGCATATTTTGGTACTAAATATGATTTCAGATTTTTAAATTTGGCTCTCTGCAGACAAGAGAATGAAAACAACCAGTTCATGGGTAAAGTAGAAGTGGAAAAATACTTAAAAATGACAGTGGACCCCATCATGTGGGATGAACAGCTACCCACAACATAAAGCAGATCATGTGAGAGAAGTCAGTTCTATGGAAAAAGCAACTTACCTGTTTTCATTGCATCCTCTTTGGTACCTGGAAATTTCCTGATGTTCTTTCAGATCCTCCTTCTCAAGTCCACCTCAGCATTTAACACATTTCTGCCTCTTGCCCAAAGAGGTTGCTGTCATTCTGGTATCCTCTATCACCCTTGCTGCAACACTGCCAAACACTCAAAAATATGATATGAATTCTATGAAGAGTTTCAAACTCCTTAGAAGAGCTTGTGCTCCTGTCAGCTATAACTCTCCAAGTCCAGCAAGTCCCTCCTGAGCCCACAGCTCATCACTCAATGCTACAGCTCTGCTGGGCCTCTACCTCCCTCTGTTGGTTCCTCAGGACCAGCTCCATCTCCCTCCACCAGGCTCCCATTATCCAGCACTCAGGGTCCTTCCTTCTTTCCTAAATGTTTGTGGGGCAATGCACAGAGGAGAAATCAAAGAAAAGGTACTAGTCACCTTCCTGGTGCAATACATGTTCCTACTTTTCATCATCCAGTGAATAACATTTCTATCCAGAAGAGGGGCTGATGAACTCTCCTGGCAGCAAGGGAAGAATTATGTCCTTCTGCCCAACTCTCTTCAACAGGATTTTAATCTTCAGTAGTAAATTCAAGCAAAAAAAAAAAAAAAAACAAACAAAAAAAAACAACTTACGTGATTCACTCTAGGTTACTACACCCACTACTCAATTTCCCTGCTGAAGCACAGCCCACTTAGACGGTCAGTGAACATGCAACCGTTCCCACCCCAGAGCTCCCAGAGGAGAGGTTAGCTGCAGAGCAGAAAACCCTGCTGCTGTGCCACAGGTACACAAAGGGCTGCTGCCCACCATTTGTTAAATAACTGGAAGCTTTTAGCAGCTAAAGATATTGAGATTTTAACCATGCTGGAGAAATCCCTCGGGAAAAAACATATTGAAATACAGAAGGTTTTTTTAAGCTGGTATTTTTATTAGAACTCTACAGAAAGCACCTTTGCCTGCCTTAAACTTACAGTACTTCTCTGAACACTGCTTTTGTGTAACATAGCACAAGATGCTTCAAGCTACTCCGCATTTCTTGATTTGGACACTGCCACCTTAACAGCTTGCACAATGGCATCTTTGTCAATGCCAAACATCTTCAGGAGCTCAGCTGACTTCCCGCTTCGTGGTACGTGAGATACAGCCAGGCGGTTCACTGTGATACCGGGCTCACCCACTACTGTAGCGCACACCGCTTCTCCAATGCCACCTATGAAAAAAAGTCTGTCTGAAGTGTATGCTTCAATGGGCAACATACAGATTGCTTTTAAATCAAAATCAGAAAATCAGAGATCACTTTTTTTTTTTTGTCTTTCTGTTTACAAGCTCAGTGCTGTAATTGCTCTCTTGGAGGGCACACTGGTACCAAGAGGATCTAGACAGAAGAAATGAGGCTAGGATACTTGTCAGACAATCAGAGAAGAAGTTCAATAAGCCTGCTCTAACACATTTTCTCTTGAGCCCACGGTCAAGTAAATAAAATTTTAAAGGCATTTAGAAATTTAAATATGATCAGGTCTACACAATTCATATACTTACAAGAAACGTCACAATATCTATCCAAGTCCTCCAGTTATGCAACAAAACCAATTCTGTATTTTAAAGACGTTCCAAGGACAACCAGCCTAACATTTCTGAAGTACTTACCAACTGGCAGTAAGAAATATACCTCTAATGGGCATAGGGTCACGAATCCCTCACCACTTCAGCATCAGCCAACTGAGGGCCAGGTTTAAGATGTATTTAGACTGGAGAGCGTTTACAAATATACCTGATGTGCTTAAAGTCTTCATTCCCACCAAGCTCAACCAAATTTATGTGCTCCATCTTTTCATAATGCCTGTAAATGCCACTAGGCAGCTGAGTTGTGTAATAAATACACTCACTACCTTTGCTTAGTGCTCAGTGTGACTGTCAGTCACAACGACAAAGGGTGCAATGGGGAACTGCGTGGCAGCAGGAGAGATGTTGGAAGCGGGAATACTAGTGAACAAGAAAGCACAGGGCTGCATGTGCTCCAAAGCCTGACAGGAGAGACATCCTGGGGCTGCGTTACAATTAGGGTGTATCCAGGAACATGCAGGGCTTGTCCCAGCTATGGGTACACTGTGCTTTAACCAAACAGCCTCCAGCCAGAGGCACCCACGGCTGCTAAGATCAGCGTGATGTGGGTTTGCAATGCATTCAGGCTTGTGATGTGTGTACACCTGACCTTCCTTGATTGCATCATATACAGAAAGCTGTGCCAGTGTAAATCACAGATTCATTACCTCAGTGGGATTTTGCCATTTTGCAAATCTGCAGTAAAATATTCATTAAAAGTTGAAAGATAAGCTAGAATTGACGAGGCTCAGTAACACAAATACCCTCTATGATCTGGAACAGAAGTATGGCGTAATTAGTACTTACAGAAATACCAGCTCACTTCAGAGATCTGGCAAGAGAGGCACTCACCTTGAAGGAGGATAACGTTCTCCTAATATCTATTAGTAAATATCTTCAGTATCTACTAATGCTCTTTTTCCCCCCTAATTTCTTTAGCTCCCCCAGTAGAGGAAAGCCTGACATGCTGTTCACAGCAGCTGTTCTATCTGCGTGCAGGCTCACCCTCACAGGACATGTGTGCACAGGCAGGCCCCTGAAAACCTGTGCACAAAGTCATGTCAAAGAGCAAGAGGCAGCAGAGCAGCTGAACAGATGATCAGCTCCCGAGCAGATGATCAACTCTTAAACCAAGGTCCTGCAGAATCCTCACAGAGATCATCAGAAGTGGAAAGGAACTGTTTTACTCATGCAAATAAGAACCCAGTGCAGAAGCTGAGGGAGTCTTATAGAGACTACTCTGCTTTTCCCAAGCAGCTTTTTATCTGAAGATTATTTGGGAATCATCTTCTTGCATGCATACGTGCACATTTTGCTCTCAGGTGAAGAACACTACCATATGCCAGTGACAGATTCTGAGCCAGCCTGCAGGCGGTTTGTAACGCAGGAACAAAACAGCTCCAGCAAGTATGCACACTGCTCTGGTTCTTCACAGACCCTGATCTATTCTTTTACAGTGGTGAAGGAGCAAGAGACAAATTTCTCCCAGTGACTGCTGAAACTGACAAAACCATCTGATTTCAAAAAAAAAACAAAACAGCTGGAATCAAGCTATTGGACAAATGGAAAGCTTAAGAAATGTGCATAGCAAAGGTCTCTCTTACAGAACAGCTGCTGTAAAAGGTATTCTGAGGCTGTTCTGTGCAGTCACTGCACCACAGCAGGAATTTACACTCTCACTGGGAACAAAGGAATGAAGACTTCACTTGCATCATGTGTACAGAAGGACACAAAGCTAAGTAAACCATAAATGCAATTCTGATTAACCCATTACCTTAGAAAGCGTTCAGCCCTGTCAACATACAGTCATAACAGCAATGCGAAAAGGCTGAAACCTCTCTTGTTTTAACTGAATGAACCACAGCAGTGGGCCTCACACTTCTCTTTTTCATCAGAAGCTGTGAACTTCAAACCCCTGGGGGCCTGTGGTGTGCACTCTGACCTCTGGGACCCAGCTCACCTTCATGGTAATGGTCCTCAACAGTGATGATTCTGCCTTTGGTTGCTCTTGCATTTTCAAGTATTGTCTTCTTATCCAGGGGCTTTATAGTGAAGGGGTCAATCACCCGGATGAAGATTTTTTCTGCAGAAATACAATTAAGTTATTTGCAACTTGGCCTTGGACTACGTAAGACAACAAAAGCAGCACAGGCCTGTAATCTTCTAGAGCTATTCTGAAAGCTGCCTACACTAACTCCCAGGTATTTGTACTAATGGCTTGCCTAACAGAACCCAACCAACCTTCATCTTTGTATGTATTCTTTCTTGGTGCTCCTTGTGATATAGCAATATCCAACTATTCCACAGATCAAACGGAGACAGAAAGGCCTTGGATAAGCGACTCAGGGTCAATATGAGTGCCTATTAGCAAAGCAGTAACTGAACTGGCCTTCCCAAATGTAAGAGCAGGATCCATCCACCACAAAATCCTTCTTATTCAGATTGTTGCATTTATTTTTTTTTCCTCCAGACCTTTATTTTACCTTTAATTTTACTGTCAAGCCAAGCACAACTTCTTCCTGCTTCTTCAATCTGTAAGCATTCCGAATTCTCCATTGCAGGCTGCCCACCTCACAGGTATACTTATTTGAGCTGCCCCAGCCCTGATTACAGCACCCTTAAATTAGCACAAAAATCAGCATTGGTCCTGCTCTGACAGGCAGGCCAGATTACTCACTGAAGATGCACACAGAACAGCAATCACTACATTGACCCTTACTGATGTAAGGAACTGGCGTAGTGCACAGAAACCCTCTGCTACACTATGGTGACAGTTTTGTGACTGAAGGCTCTTTTGTGGCCACTATATTTTAGGCATTAGGTGCTGCCTCTACAGTAAGGGAGTATCTCTCCATTGTCAGAGATTTCATGGTCAGCAGTGCATTGCGAAGCATGGAAAATGCAGCAAAATAACAGATCTAAAAATAACACTTTCAAAGTGTCCTAAGCCTGGTGGTTCAAGGACGTGACAATATCTGTACAAATACAAAGCTACCCCTAAGCCAGAGGCAGCATTAATTGTATTATCTCTTACTATTTGTAGTCTCTTCCTGGGCATAGGCCACTGACTCACAGGTGGATTTTCATGGTTTCTTTCTCTTCTTATTTCACAGGATTTTTATTTTCTTTGTCAGATAATGTCAGTGTATTTGAGCACTACCACAGGATCTTCACCTCCTACTCTAGCTAAATGCTGATATGTTCATTCAAAAAATCAAGTTAGCAGTGAACCGTATCTACACATATGCACTGTGTATTGACAGCACTGTGTGAGAGCACACACCATTGCTGTGGCTCAGCTGGCAAGCTGCGCGTTAACTGGCCCCAGTCTGATTGCATTCGATCATGTTGGTGCACTAGCCCACCCAAGCAGAGACCACTCCTGCTTCTTATACACTTCTCCAAATTCTGTCTAAGTGCGCATTCAGACAGGACAGCAATTTTAAGGAGACCTTTGATCTGACCAGTCCAGCAACTTTCATTGCTACTAATGCTGCTAACTAAAACCTACTCCATTAGGCAAGATTGGCATATATATACACCATATTGCACTTTATCAGCTAGCTGGTGACCAGCTGTCTGTAACATTTTGGTAGTTGATATTTAACCAGTACAAAGGGTGAGCAGTTAGGTTGACCAGTATTGATTTCTTTGCTGTAGTAAATGATAAAGTAAAAAAAAAAAAAAAAAAAAAAAAAAAAAAAAAAAAAAAAGATCACCTTTTCTCAGCTGCTCAGCTGCAGCCAGAGCCTCATGCAGCGTGACTCCTGCTCCTATCACAGTCACTTGGTCATCCTTACTCTTCAGGACCACCTACAAGAAAATGTTTCCATGCATTTTTCATAAGTCTTGTTGTTTCTACCATTTCTGGAAATTTTATTAAGAGATCAAAGCTTTGGCTTTAGAATGCTTTAGAAGGAAAGAGGCTTTTACAGAAAATAACTTGGCATATTTTTTTCTCATTTTCTGATTCCCTAGACAATATTTACCTTTGCCTGTCCAATATGGAACTCCTCATTGTTGTTGTAAATGACAGGATTTTCAGGACGACTAGTTCTTATGAAGCAAATGCCCTGTTTCCAAAGAAAGGATGAGTTATAAAAACAGAAAGGCACTGACATTCTGAATGAAAAAAAATGCAGCAAAATGACTTTTTCTAATCGTCTGTTCTTCACTCTTCAGTTTTCCCTCACCTCTTCTTAGAACATGCCAGTAACTTACTGTCTTCTTTCTGATTCAAAGATCTTAATTTCTTTTCTGTTCTCTCGTGGAAATGGAGAATCCTACTTGAGTTAATTAGAATCTGAGATCTTTTCCATACACGTGCATATTTTACTCTAGCAGCTTTAAAGCAAAGGAAGAAATGCTCATCTGAAAGCAAGGAAATATACTTTTCATTAGTTAATATTCAGATGTCCTTCCAAAAGGAAGTAATAAACCACTACTCAGATCTAATCTCTCCCTCATACTGCTCTACAATCCTTTACCTTTTTTTCACTCATCTTTTTTCCCACAGCCCACTCAACACATTTGTTACATGTCACATTTCCACACTACTCCCCTTAAAAGCTGTACCAGCATGACTGAAATTTTTCAGATTCCTTGCTCAAGGTAAGTTGCTATGGAAGCAAAGAGAAGTAACAATCAAGGAGATCTGACCCAGTGCTACCAATGATGTTTGCGCATTACTATGACAAATTAGCTGAAATAAATATGAGAAATCAGGCACCCAGCCATGGCCATATAGGAACTGTTGGTCCTCTTTAGCCATCTCCCAGTTTAACTACAATCCATTGTTATCAAAGGAGAAAAAGATGACCAGTAAGATTGTCAACTAGTGTCAGTACCAGTTCTCAACAGCCCCAAAAACATTGAGTGTGAGATGGCAGTAGAGGACCTGACTCCTGAGCTTTCATAGGCACTTGATGATCAAACTCCTCAAGACAAATTTATCTTTCCTTATCCAGCTTCAGTTTCGATGCCAGAGATATCTTTTTAAGAGTGTACAATTTCTAAGTTTGCTAAAGACCAACATGAGTTAACGCTTGCC
This sequence comes from Netta rufina, assembly GCF_964035555.1. Lineage (NCBI taxonomy): Eukaryota > Metazoa > Chordata > Aves > Anseriformes > Anatidae > Netta > Netta rufina. Next base: position 3,220,207 of record NC_140133.1, on the reverse strand, counting down.
CTTATTTCTGAGCCAATTTAGACCCAAGCTGCAATCACTGTGTAATCATTTACATCTCCCCAGATATGGCCCACAGCATTCCACACTGTTCATTCAGCACTAGCCAGAGCAGAATGTTTGCAACTTTCCATAAAAAGAAAACATCCCACTGCCACGCTGGAGCCTTTGAAGCAATTTAAGTGGACAGAGAAATTGAAAAAACATGCCAGCAGCAACAAGAAAGTACAGATAAAATATTATTCTCTGACTCAAATTGTCTGATGCAAACCTTGGTGTTGGCAGCTATTTCCACTGCTTTTTCAGTGGCTACAGCATCACTAGGGTAAAAGACAGTAGCATTGGGAACAGCTCGGAACATGGACAGATCCTCCAGTCCCATCTGAGAGGGCCCATCCTCACCTAAAAACAATTAACCAGGGTTACAGAAAGATAAGTGCAGTTTGACAATCACTCAATATGAGGTTCAGTGCAAACCAGTACTATGCATATGTGTATGTAAAAATAAAATCAGGCACACACAGGACATGCAAGTCTACCTGCTTGAGAAAAGAATCATCTTCTCCTTAAACTTGGAACCGTCTAAACAGTAAATAAAGATAGAAGGACTAAAAGGAAAGAGAACTGGGGTTATAAAGAAAAAATGGAAAATAAAGTGCAACAATAAAACAACCCAAAGGGCAGACAACCAAAATGAGAAGGATACAGACATAGAAAGTGGGTCACAGGATATTTAAGTATCTTCAGATTTACATGTACTGAAGCCTTACAAGCAAAATTTGCAGTTGTCAGTGATGTTACTCTAGATTTCATCTGCTGGAAATGTGAAAGGAGAATTGCATGTGTACCACCAGAAAGGGAGAGTCCACTTTGCTACAACTACACACTACACCAATTCTTAGGCTTACTTCAAGATTAAACGCAGGATACGTATTTTAATACTTTAGAATGTCTTTTGGAAGAGCAATGAGGTGCCTGTGTTGTTGAAGTATTCAAGCATCTTATGGCTTGAATTGCAAATCTATGACAAGGACTGTTAGACAGAGCATGCTGGATGCCATCAATTCCCTTAAAGAAACAACCCCCACAACCCCCTCCCAAGGGCCTTTGGGAACGGCACTGTTCCAAAGTAACCATGCAGAGTTCTGAATCCAGTCATGTCACAGCCTGCAAAGCAGAAGCAGGGCAAGAAGCCTTCCCACATGCGCCCACTACCTGTGACTCAAGAAGGCCAAGCTCATGAGGAAAGAGAATTTTAACAAGAGCAGCACAAAACTCTGAAGAGCTTCAAAGATGTTAAGGAAATCAGTCACTGAATTCTGACACTATATAATACTAATAATGTATGCATGAACCAGAAAAAGAGTCTCGTCGTTCAGTCACAAAAAAAGTATCTCCAGCATCACAGTCCTTAAATCTATATGCACTCCGACAAACAAATTGAAATTCAAGGGGATTTTTCTTTCCTGAAATGCATTCAAATGCATACATAGAAAAAAAAGTGAAATTACAAAGAACAAAATGAACAGGTACCTTACCTGAAGTGATATTCCACTCATGCTCGTCTGTTCCACTTTTGCTATTACAGTGCCAACAATAATAGCATTCACCGTTCATACCAGTAATTCACAGACTAGCACTAGGTTGAGTTCTGCCCCACATGTGTCTTGACAAAAATCCCAATTTAATAATTTTGAGAGTAATGAAGCTCAAAAATAATAATTTTTCAATTATATCCTCAAAACATATATTTACAGCTTAAGCAAAACCTGAGTGCGTACTATGAACAGTATCAAACAACTAGAATGTAAAGCTGGCAGTCTAAACGAGTTTTTATGTTAAGGTCGTTGTGGTAATTCTCTCTGATTAATTTCATGGGTCAAATTTCAAAGCAGCAAAAGCCCTAGAACTGCATTAAAAAATCTTCAATTTTCACCACAGCTCTAGTTAGGATCCTGAAATCCATGCAGGCCTGAAGTTCTAATAGGAATTACACTTAACTCATACCCTTCCATTTAAAATTGAATTTTCTAACAGTTAAAAGATTTCTCTGTAGTATTGTCTTTTAGAATTCCATTGCAACACTTTGGGTTTTTGGAAGCTGGAGTTGAGGCCAAAATCAGGTTTGTTACTCAAACAGCTTTATAAATTTAAGCGTGCACTTCCCAATCACAGCTCCCAGCAAAACATTTCAAACACTGAAAATTCAAAGTTGGAAGTGTAGTTCTAGGAGACAATCCAGGTAACCCAAAGCAGTTTCATCTTCTTAAATGAAGAAAGATGGAAGCTAATTGGCTTGTGCACCAACACCCTTTGCTGCTTAAAAGACTTAAACTGGATTGAACTCGACTGTGAAGAGGTGGGAGGACTGATTTTAAAAAGAAAAGAGGCTTGTAATAGAATCCCTCCCTTAATGACATATAGAAGCCATAATCTGATATACTCTACTTACAGCTTCCTTCACTAAAGCATATTCTACACCACTGCAAGTTAAGCTTGAAGTTCTGGATGAGACTACACATATTAATAGCATCTTTAAATCCGTATAGCTTTACCAATATTACAGGCCAGGCTAGCTAATTTGCTTCAAACAAACAAGCAAGAACAACAAAACCACCCCTTGTGCAAGCCATACTGCTAGCCAAAACCATTAAATCAACTACAAAATGGATGTATGCAAAGAACACCACCCTCATTAGCTCTCTCCCTCTTTCTTTTTCTCCACGAATACCTTGTAATATTTCAAGCATGAAAGTTTATTGGCACTTTCCTTCTTGGTTTGTAAGTCTGGTCTTATTTTCATGGGTGATCTTTACAGGTTTCATTAAAAAAAAAAAAAAAAAAAAAAAAAAAAAAAAAAAAAAGCCTTCCCTTCATCAAACCAAAAGCAAACCCTAACATGACCTAACATGCATTAAACAGTTATGACAGGAAGGCAAAGACCAGAGAAGGTAACGCCAATTTCCTGCATTACATAACAGATTCACAGTTCCTGTTTTATTAGCATTTTAAGTTCTGTTTGGTTGGAATGTTTTTACATTTTTTTTAATAAATACATTTACTGCTCCAGTATTATGAAATACTGAGAAAGACTGAAGCAATTATTTAAAACTGGTGATGTTAAAAGGCAGAATAATACAAAAATAATTTTTTTTGTAAAGTGTTTTTGAGATCTGAGGGCAAGACTATCTGTGCAAAACCAAATACCCTTAGTTTCTCATTTTAAGAGGTATAACCATGTGACTATTCCCATCACAGAGGAAGTCCACTGCAAAGATGGAACGGAACCAAAGCTCCTCGCTTTCAACCGACTCCTTTGTATTGCTTTGCACTTCAGGCTTGTAGGGAAAAGTCCTACTTTTACCAAGCCAAGCTGATAGAAGAGGAAAAAAAGACAAGTTAAGGCAGACTTGAAATTTCTCATTCTTTCCAAATGCAGCATTGTGCTTGATATAAAATTACAAATATTACTGCTTCCCAAAAATGGCTCTACTGCTAGCTTTATGAATGATGAATCTTTAAAAAAGCTTTAGCACTCAGCTTTGACCACTGAACACATCATTAAACAAATGGGAAGCACTAGCAAGTAACTCCAGGATGTCCTTACCAATAGAAACACCGCAGTGTGACCCACAGAGGTTGATGTTACTCTCAGAGATGGCAGCCATGCGGATCTGGTCAAATGCCCGTGTGAAGAAGGTTGCAAAGGTGCTGGCGAAAGCAACAGTTCTGTCACGTGTGGCACAACCAACTGCAATGCTCACCTGAAAAGAGGGAGATCGTACAGGAACACTGAATTCCTAATTTATCAAGTTTTATTAGTTTCCAAGAGATCATCCATGGGACTTTAGCAAGAAGCCCTCAACGCACTTAAAAAACCTCTCTCCAGTTCTCCTCCTAATCACTGACCTTTCCAAAAAGGAAAGAGAAGCAACTCACTCTTCTCAGCATCTGTTCTGCAGAATTTCTACTCCTTGCCTTAGTTGCTACCTGGTATTGTCGATCCTTACTGGCAGCAGCTTCTCTTCATCTGCAGCAAGCAGCCATTCAGAGTTTTAAAACGTATCCATCCTCCTCCCTGTTCTCCTGGATCAAGGACTTACGCTGCCAGTCCAAAGTACATGGTATTGACTATCTCCAGCAGATGAAAAACATCATTATTAAATGGGGAATGGATTCACCCATATCACTTAGATTGGTGTTTACTAGAAGGACTCTTCTTCAGCAGGATGGGAAGTAGAACCATGTTATTAAATCATTTATTTCTACAGTTACCCCATGCATTTATTTTACACATGTTCCTTCACGGCCAGATTTTTCTCAGCCTGATGTAAATACAAAATGCCTGACTCACGCTCATGAAACTGCCCTAGCATAAAATCTGCAAGAGACAGTCCACGGGTTCTTGAGTTATAAATCATTAAAGACAGCAACCCATTTCTGCCTGAATTTATGTCTCTAATTTCATTTGCTTCAGTGAACCATATAGAGGCAACTGACTCAGTCCAACAGATTATCAAATATTAGTCCTTTCTGTACAAATTACATGAGGCCAACTTTTATTAACTACTTCTCTGTCCTCACCTTCAAACCCCAGTCTAGCATAGAGCTCACTGTCATGTTGTGTTGTGGTATTCCATTTCCTGTGAAGAAAAAAAAGCCTAAAAAGTCTCTTCAGAATTGACCCTCTGCAAATCACACCGCAGGAAATATTACTATAATTTACGTGTTGCTATCTCCATGCACTCTGCCGAATTGCAGACAGTCTGACCACAAAAATAAGAAAGACAATGGAAGACTTAGAACAGGCTGATTAGAAGCACTCCTTCTGTATTACATTTGTAAGCTTCTGCCACAGCCTAGGTTTTCCATACGCATTAAGTAAAATTCAGTATCCATGAGCACACATATGAAAAAACTGAAACCTCACTTTCTGAAGAGTCAGACTAAACGGTTCCAGATCCTGCTGTGTAATAGCAGTACTTCACGAAAACAAGAGACCAGTTACCATGTTCTGTTCAGCAATGTAGCATTCAATGTAGCGACTGGGATGATCTTTCTTGAAAAGCTCTGAGAAAGTAGAGTTCTTTGTGTCTCCATCCAAAGCAATCACTCGATCATTAGCATGGCCCAGTTTTGCAAGTGCAACACCATAAGCTTTGCGAGTAGCCCACTAGGAAAAGAAAAGTATAGCAGTACTGTTACAAGTTTCTGGTTTTAGAAGCTTTTGTTTACTCATTTTTCTCATCTTTCCTTGAATGTATGCACATAAAATTAAAACAAAACAAAAACTCATTTTAAGTGTTAACACTATGATAACTACATTTGAGAAGCGTGCCTCAGGAGAGTAAATAAAGGAAAATAGTGAAGCATAAGGACACGTATCTATGCTGAAACCAGCAACTCCCTACCAGTCCAGCTAGAAATTTTTGAAAACCTTACCCAGATAGGTCTCTATCAACCAGGTCTACAAAATCAACAAACCAATATTTTTGCTCCTGCTTTCCAACCAGGGAGATTCAATGAACCTTGCAGTGCTTCTTCAGTTTTATTTACACATAAAATAGTTTGGATAACTGACAATGATCACAAATTCACAGAGTGATTTGAATCTATTTTAAAATATCCTTTCAATACCTGGCAAGTAGAATGTTTGTGTGTCACACCACATAGGTATGTACGTACCAGGATACTAAAAACTGGATGGGAAGATTTGAATAGTAGAAATCGTGGCAAAGGATACCATGGGAAACAAGTTCTCTCGTCACCCACTAAACAGTCTTATGCTTCAGACATCTGTCAAACTTTGAGAAAAGAAGGGAGTACCTTTTCTCCCACTTTATAACTTGGTGGAGATGGCATCTTAATGTTTCTAATATTTACTACAGGTGCATCTTCTTCTGGGAGAGCAGGAGAAAGTTTTTTCTTGTTCTGGATTTTCTCATCTATTTCCAGAATTACTTGTTCAGCCATGTTTTTTGGAAGTGGCTTTCCATGCCAGCTTTCCTTATCTTCAACACCTGCACATTTTATTACAAATAAGAAAAATATTTAATCTTTTAGTTACAGATTTTACCATGACAAAAGAGCAGTGGACTATGACACTCTAATATCATTTCCAAAGAATTTCCTTATTCCTACTGTAAGCAGTTACAATAGTATTCAACTGCATTAATAAAAACATGTTCAAACACATCAGAGAAAGAGTCAAATTCCAAACATTCCAGACTAGTGACCATTCTTGACAACAAACTTCCAGTGTCTTCTAGTGAAACTATTTTTTAAATTGGTACCTAAAATATCCAGTCCATCAATGTGAATAGTTAACATGAAATTGCAGCAGTTAGTACTACAAAAACTAAGTTTCAAACAACAATTAACCAAGCTGTCTAATTCAAACAAGCCCTGCAGTTTTACAGCTTTAATAGCTTCTGCTGACTCATGTTTGTGCACCTAGCACTAACAGTAAAATCACCTCTCAGGCTGATATGTTTTTCACTAAGTGACTAGGAATAACAGCTTTTGCTTGCTTGCTTAATTAAAAGTATGGAAGAGATTCACCCTTGCTATTAATAATTTTTAGCTGATTAGAAAGAAGAATCCACACTGTGCTGCTAAATCCTGTAGCTGAACAGAATCATGGTGATGTCTGACAGGTTGAATATGCATAGAGTCCATTTTATTGTAGCTAGCATAGATCTCCTCACCTCCAAGAGCCAAAATCATTTTTAAGCACTAATGCTGTTAAGAAGTATAGTTTGAAAGACTTCTTACACACTGTTGCTCAAATGCATAATCGTTTGTCCACTGGAATATCACATTTACTTAAGACTCGTAACACATGAAAACTATGAAAGGATCTCAGAGGACCCATGAATTCCAAAATGTAGAGCTGCTAACCTATGAAATCATCTCTTTGAAGTGCTGTGTTCTGTGTCTGTCAAAATTACACATCAGATCGTATGAAATAACCTACAATATGATGTCTTATGTACCACATCTCATGAAGTTTTATCAAAACTGCAAACGTGACATCCCTCATTCTCTGTGCATTTTATACTGCCTGGCTGGTAACTAGCAGACTCATTATCTGCAACGGGAAGCATGGAGCTTTTGTGACCAAGTTACTCTCTTCTCTGTCTCACAGCAGTCTCTGCATACAAGTACAGCTGACAGCAGAGGAAATCCTACTCTATAACTGGAGATCTATAAAAGCCCAATTAACACAGCTGGCTGATGTTAAGATCTGAGTCACATCTTTGCCTGGTTCCAATGATGGGCCAATCTAATGTCCTTTATAAAAAAAAAAAAAAAAAAAGAAAAACCAATAGAGTAGAATTATGATTTTTCAGAATGCATTGTAATATAACCAAGTGATAAAAGTGCTAGTATTATAACCATTTGCAAATCTATGAGATATTAGACTTCAATTTATTTTTTTAAACAATTGCATCATTATTGCAGTACACGTATTATACACAAAACAATGGATGGTTTATTACCTGATATGCCTTTGCCTTTAAAAGTTTTTGCAATGATAGCTGTTGGCTGATGTTTGGCCTGCCCAAAGGCTTTGCAAAGTTCTTCCACACTGTGTCCATCAACAATGATAGCATGCCAGCTAAGAACACAAACAGATCAACTGTTTCTAAATGGTGTTAGCATATGACACCCTCTGGTAGCTAGCAACAATAACGAATACTAACTTCATTCCAATGCAGTGTCTTTTTAAGAGACCTAAAACACGCCAGAAATGTAAACTAGCATTCATTTGCGAAGATAAAATATCTTTTTTTTTTTTTTTTTAAATAAGGCCATATGACTCACAAACAGATTAACAGCTACTGGCAAAATCCATTAAGTTATCCTACATTTCTTCAAAAATAAAACCAATTTTTACATACAAGATCAAATTACACATCTAGCAATCAAAAAACTAACAATGAAAATTGATTAAAACCATTAAAATGCTCCATCATAATTTGTACGGTTGATATTTTATCTGACTGTTTTTTGTCATGGATTTTTGCATCTGCATAAAAAATAAACATTTCTAAACTACAGAAAGCCCATACAAAGAATTCTATTGGGAATAACATTTTTTATGCCTGTTTTTCTGATCTAGTTGCTAAGACAGTACCCGTGGTCACAGATAGTTATATCTGTATTCATTGTCATTAGAACTAGATCCTCTTAACAAACTTATCTGAGTATCTTGTATTTTTCCTCTAAACAACAATTCTGACACTTCTAGTGTTCCTGCTGCACAAATATAGCCTACTAGTACCAGCAACCATGAAAGACCATCTTTCTTGGTGTTGGTTCCCTTTAGAGCTGAAAGTGCATTTTAAAAATTTTAAAAAAGGCAAATAAAATGTGGTTTCAAACGGAAGAGCATACTGAATTTCTTCCAATCACATACCCAAAGGCCTCACAACGTTTTTGGTAGATTTCAACATGATGCTGCAGAGGTGCAGGGTCACTTTGTCCAAGACGGTTAACATCAAATATAGCAACTAGATTATCAAGCTTGTAAAACCCAGCAAAGGCCATTGCCTCCCAAACAGAGCCTTCAGATAACTCTCCATCTCCGAGCAGACAATACACTCGATAGCTGGAAAAAGAAATTAAAAACAAACAAACAAACAAACATGGTTTGACACATAAGCAGAACTAAATCAAAAGCAAAATCTCTCTTAACAATTCCTGGTGAGAGGTTTTTTGTTTATTCCAAATATTGGTCAATTGATTCACTTCAGATTACCTTATGTAACCTTAGACAAATCAAAGTACTTCTGAGCTGTTACACATAAGAAAATATTTAAGATGAGAGATACTTTTTCAAACTTTTCTCTCTAAGAAAATTAGGTTTTAAGCCTCCTATTACAAGGCTTGAATGAACAGGGCCGTTCAACACTGTCACTGTGACTCAGCAAGGCCACTGACAATGCATGAAAGGTAAACGCCTGCTTCCTCATTCCTAGTATATATTCTCTGGAAGGTCAGTCAGTAATTTCATTTCAGGAAACTATAAATTGGGAGTTAATCTAGCTACATATTAACACCTGTAACGTAACCAAATTGAGGAAAGAGAAAACCAAATGATACTATTTTGTATACTACTTATGTGTACAATGAAGCTGTTTATTTAGGCAAAACTCTGCAGGATTACTGCCTGATCTCCTCTACGGCATTCAGTCCTGAGTTTTAATTCTGTTCTCACTATCTTTTTGGATGACAAAGCTATTATTTATTAAAATTAAAATGGAATAGTATGTTAGGCTTCAAAGATTTCTTTTTTAAAACCAAATATAAGATAGCCATTAGTGATTTTTTTTTTTACTAGACACTAAGCTCTTACAGACTTCTGATCCAAATCCCACCTGCCTTTAGCTAGATCTGAACTCTGTCCACACAAGCTTCTCCCCATTACTGCATGCAACATCACCTTTTTCTTCCATCAAGTAACCACTGGTTAATTTTTTCCCCACACGTAGCATCTGCTAAATTCAATTAAAATCAGCAAGTCATCTTTCACACAAATGATTTCAAGCTAGTGAAGTGTAGGGCACATTAACTGGGCAGCCTACGTTTGAATGTACTAGAACTGTCACATAAAATAAATCAACTACATGAGGCTACTTTCCTCCTCATACAGATTTGACTTTAGACATCTACTTTTCTTGTCCACAAAACAAATGGCAGAAGCAGTCATTTTTGCCTCTATGGAATCAAGTGGTTTTCAGGTAACATTTTTAAGCCTGACTTTATGATTCAGTAATGCTATTATTGACCGTAACAGTTCCTCATCCAGATCCATGTTGTCCATTATTTGTCATCTGACTTTGAACAAATGCATCCCCACTTTATTCCGTCCCTCTAAGGGGAGGCATACGAGTCTCAAAATTGCTATCAATTACTCTCTGTAAGTTAGAGGCTGCTCCAGCAACTTACTGCCTTCTCTGTGCAGGAACATCACCTTGCTGACAGGTTACAAAATGAATGAGCAGATGCACCAATTCTTGATAACCTCCAAATCTTTCCCAGTTTCACTAGTGATGGATCCATAATTACCAGGGTGTATTTTTATTATTTTAAACCTGAATTAAGACTTAAGTTAAGACTTGGGAAAGGAGAAAAACAAAATAAAGGATTCCCCGTTCCCTTCCCCCTCCAAGGTAAAAATAAATTTATATTTTCACAAAACATTCCCACTGAACGCCTATAATGATGAAATAAGAAGATGGAATTACCTGGCTCTGTCAAAGAATTTGCCAGTGTATGCCATTCCACATGCAGCACCAAGACCCTGCCCAAGGGATCCAGTAGCCACATCAGTGAATGCTTGTCTCTGATAATAAAAAGACAATCATTATTTTACAGCCAAGAAACAGAAAAGCAAGAGATGGTTCAACATATACCAAAATTCAACATCTCAGGCATGACAGTATAGTGCAAGTCCCTCCATACCTCACCCTCTTCCCCTCTCCCAGCTATGCACATACTTCAGTGGTCAGTGTCACAGGCTAACTAGTTTCTCTGAGAGGGAGTATTACCTATAGCTCAGGGATTTCTAAACTGTGCCTGGGATGGCAACAGTTAAGAACTGATAATTTTGAATAAAAAAATAATTGAAAGAACTGATTGGAAATGCAAAGTCAACCAAATGGGATATAAACCCTTAAAATACCTCAAAACTTCTTATAGAGCAAAACCAGACATATTTTATACAACCCTTTATAAACAGATAATATTGTCATACAGGACTGCAGAAGAAGTTTACTAGAATACTAAAGGTTATTTTTGCACAATCATTTGAACCTGACTCAATTGTGAAGCCACAAATATCAACATAAACCTGCATGGAAATCTTTATCTTTCCTGCACTGTAACTGGCAACCAAGACTTGCAGCAATATATATATTTTATTATTATTATTATTTTTTTTTTATTTTTTAAGAAAACACCATGTTGTATCAAAGGTTACAAGCACTCACTGGTACTGGGTGTCCTTCTAAGACAGAATCAATTTTCCTCAAGTTCAGTAAATCTGTTTCTTGTAGAAAGCCGGCCTCTGCCCAAACAGAATATAAAATTGGTGCTGCATGACCCTAGAGGGAAACACAAATTTTAAGCAAAAGAAGTTTCACAATATCCTATTAACAAGATAAACGTCTACAAAGCAGAAGAGGTCTATAATCAGCTTCTTGGGTCCACCAAAATGGGTTCAAATTCTAGACCATTCTTACGATACAACATACACTCTGATGCTTCCTACCATGTGCTCAGTGCCCATGCTTAAAGTAGCCCAAATATCTGACTGCAGTTAAGGTACAGAGAATGCTGCACTCAAGGGCCATTTAGGACATCCTCAAGAAAATTAACTTTGAAGAATAAGGAAGTCTCTCAGTCATGTGGGTCCAATTGCAAAAATCAGTTTTGATACCAAAATGAAACACCTTGATTGATTCAATTTGCTTAGGTAGCACTTTCAAGAACAGAGCGCTGGTCATTCAGTCAGTAAGCAGATGGCTGAGAAAGTGTTATCCCACTAAAACTTCCACAGTACCCAAGTGTGCAAGGCAAGATGCAGGGCATGCCAATCAGCAAAATGTGAAGCTTTATACAATCAGACCCCTGTGGCTAGATTAATCTGGACAATTACAACGTAGCAGCCACATTTCACCACAGAGCCATTAGGAGTCAGCAGAAGCACACACAGTTTTGAAGCCATTTAGCAACTCTGGGCAGAAATCCTGTTTAATCGGAGGGGGTAAAAGAGATGAAGCTATCCTGTCTTATCGTTTTAGCTCCTCAACATTAGCTATGGGCTTCTCACCCAGTTACTTCATTTGGAAAGGCAGTCAGAAGTGGCAACAGCTATAACCGACATAACAGACAGGCACCATCAGCTATGCAGTGTTACTGCAAGCCACCATGTGAGGGGCTCTGACTGAGCAGAGAACTGCTTCAGCTGCTGGGAGCTTTCCTGAAGGCCCCTCAGCCGCCCTTAAGGCATACAATCAAAATGTCCCCATGATGCACAAGGGCACAAAGCAAAAGGCAACAAGAAATTATTCAGGGGCAGTCAGGGTTGTGCTTGCATGTGTTTTCTGAACTAGAGTGGCTTCAGAAGTACTGCTGACTTTAACACCATATTGGCAGAGCAGGAATGCAAGCGACTCACTAACCCACCACAGCTACTTCCTACAACACTTCTGAAGAGCTGACAGTAATTAGAGCACTAATAACAGTATGGCTGCATTTAACAAGTGGAGCCCAAAAGCTAACTGTGACTTACTGGTGAGAAAATTAGCTATGCCAAGATAAAGCAGACTTGAATTTCCTGATAGGTTTTATAGACAACATGATAACATTTATTATTTAGTATCAGAACAACTTAACATAGTGAAATTCAGGCAAGCCAAGACACAATGCAGAGATACTTTTTAATGATTTTTGAGTTATGCTACAACTTAACTCTACCAACTTTTATATTTCTGTAGTAAACACATTCCAAGCTCTCAAACATTTGCAATAGACTTGTCAGTGGATGCAAGCATAAATAAGTGCAAGTCATGGAAGACAGATCAATGTGATTTACAGACAGCTCTTTACTAGCAACCATATAGCATAACAGTTAGGATTTTACCTTTGAGAGAACAAAACGGTCGTTGCTGGCATTTCTGGGATCTTGCACTTTGTACTTCATGGTATGGAAAAACAGCACAGACATAATCTCTGCCGCACTGCAACATGATGTAGGGTGGCTACAAGTCAAGACAGACCCAAGATTACCACTTCTCATCATTGTTTTAAAGATGTGATCCTAAGAAAACATCACTTTACCAGTCCTCTACCCCTCAGCGTTAAAACACACAGCCTAAAAGCATCTGTGATAACCCATCCCATCTACCATTACCCCAATGCCAATCACTTGCACTTTAAGACAAAGGAGCCTTGTTATCTAGTTAAAGTGGATGTTAAAGATAGATGCCAGTGACGGATCAAGGACATCTTTTAGAGCTCTCTGTTCTTCATGACAAAGGACAGCACCTGAATCAGTGACCAGGGAGCACGGGAAGCAGCACACACCCCGTGCCCCAAATCATACCCTGCTGACTTGTCTGAGGCAAGAATTCACCTTGACGCAGAGGTACTTTGGCCACTCGCTGAATGAAGGAATTAAACACGTGACACCATGACACGTTCAGGCCTCGCTGCACAGGCGGGAACTGGTAACGTAAGATTAACTGGGGTTGAATGTTCTGGAACATTTGGAACTGTATAACTTTTTTTTTTTTTAAATGATTCATTATTTCGCTGTTTGAAGTGTTTGAACCAGAATTTTGACTTCTAGAGAAGGCACTAGATAATACACAGTTCATCTGTTGACACTGAACACAGATATCTACTATCTCCAGCTTGTTATTAAAATAATAAACATCCAGATACACATTATAAAATACCAATTTGGTTAATCTTAGGCAAAAAGAAGGACCACCATTTTCCAAATTTATATCTAGATAAGTTTGAAAAATTAAACTAATTGGTTTAAAGATTTAGAAATAGCTGGACAGTCTCTCTTCTACTGAGCAATCTGAGACAACTTTTGCAACAGTTTTTAGCAGCAACACAAATGAATACTTCAACTGTAGCCTGCCTCTGAAATACACTGGCCCCCTTCAGAAGCGGATATGCCATACAACAGCAAACAAATAAAAATAAAATTATATGATGAGTTTTTTCCATGTGGCAAATACTAAGTTATTCCAACACAATGTATATATTTCATTTAAGTGTATCAGAAGGGCATACAATTTTTTTTTTATCTACGTTACTGTAAGTTAAATAATGATTGCTGTGGTTCTTTTTTACCTTGAAGATGGTCCCTACTTGACCTATTCAGTATATCAGCCTTGGGTTTTCACTTACTTTGAATAGAACTCTAAAGCAACACAGGGAGTTATTGCTTTTTTGTTTGTTTTTTAATCTTTTTTTAATGTGAAAAGAGCATTTTTTTCTTCAGATTTTCCTGGTGTAAACAGGATCATTCTAAAGTACAGGAAAGTAAGTGATGAACAGTTGGAGAGTTATGGCTCCAGAAACCAACAACAGCTTTGATACCAAAACACTCTCACCCCACTTTTCTCTTCTGCCAACATTTATTTTTTTTATCTTTAACATGATACTCTTTGAAATATTAGACCCTTTTTGTAATATAGGACAATTTTACTATGAAAAAGTCACACTTCATTTTCCTTTACACATGTACATTTACCATGCATGTTAGGATTAGACAACACTTTCTAGAACTAGAACTTTAATGACAATACTCTCTTCTGGTAGTAATAAACCTTCCCTCCCAACATCCCCAACAGTGCTAATAATAAGAGAATAAAAACATGCAAAACACTAGCAAAATATAAATTATGGTTAGTGTCCATCCCTTAGTAAGTACTCACACACAGGGAACCACAATAATTAGCTTTAAACCATGGTTCAAACATATTAGTAAATATGTATTCGAGTTAATCAATAAGCCTTACATGCTTGTTTAAAGCTTTCATTCCTTGAATTTTATTAACTTTATACTTAACCATACTTCTATGAACTCCTGGTCTTGGTAAAAAAAGTTTTAAACAACCTAAAATGGTAGCATGTGGAAAAAAAAAAAAAAAGTAGAAAATTTATTAAATGATGTGAAAATTAAAAAAAAAAAAACAAAAAAACTTGTTAAAACTAATAGTTAATTAAATGAATTCCTACTAACAGAAGTTACCTAAAATTTAATGACATAACAGACCATAAATCACTCTAAAACCAGCTATATAATTTTGCTAAATATAGCCATCCTAACTAGATCAACTGCTCCAATTTTAATTCATAATTTCCTAACAAATTCTGTTAAAAATTCCTTGGTAAGCCTAACAAAGTGTATCTGGCATACTCATACTGGGCAGAAAAATACAGCAACTCATCACCACTATTCTCGCACTATCTTGCGCATATATTCTTGACTAACCAACAACCTAGAACTTTGTGGCAATGGTCTGATGAGTACATTTCTCTGCCCAATAGGTTCTACCGTAGAACTTCCTTAGATTTGAAATACAGCCCTTCTATAGGAAACAAAAAAAATAATTAAAATCCTGAAATTTTGGATCCACAGAAATAAAGAGTAAAATAATTACACAATAGAACTTTTTTTCCACTTAACATCAATTTATATTATCTCCACATACACATGTCTAGTCATTTCATCTGAGGAGAACTGTAGTAGAATGTTAAAATGGAATATCGAGTAAAAGACAAAGATAAAATATGCAAGAAAATCTGCAACAAGTGATCATACCACATGTTATGAAATTTAACTGCTTCTTAAGAAACTCTGGCAGCTTCCACTTTCAAGAGTTTAGCCATCTAATTCTAGGAAGCAGACACTGTTTCAAAACTGCAGAAGTTTATCATTAGCTACAAAAGGTACTCTACCAGTTTTGATCAAAATGTCCGCACTGCTTATCTAAAAGGAAAGCTCGGCCACACCCAAAAGCAAGTATGTTCAATCTTTACAATTAAATTAATAAAGTTTTTTCCCCACCTAAGGCATTTTAGGCACTTGTTTCCAGTTTACCGGATTTTTCCACTACAGCTAATAAGGGACTCATCACAGTTAATTACATATTTGAGCATCTTAAGGACCATATTCCCTGGTATCTTAGCCCTTGTCCAGACAAAGGCTATACTTTCTTTAATGAAACACAACTAAAGACTGCAAGAACTGGCTTGTCCTACCAACCACTGAACCACTTTTCCAGCAACACATGCCACAGTTTATAGAAATTACTTCTGTGACAGAAGTTGGCAGGTTCTCTTTCATTTGAAGTGTTTCTATTGCAAGTATTTCTGTCACTTTTACAAACTACGCCTTTAACAAATACTAGTTTCCTTGAAAAAGTCAATGCAAGCATGACACGGCTTTTTTTTTTTCCTTTTTAAGAGTAAGCCTCTATTTAAACGTAACTTGCAATCAAACTTCTCTGTCTACATTCTTACACTATGCTAGCACTTCAAACAAAGCTCACTATCTATTTGGAAAACACACTCATAATGCTTAATTGCTTTAGAAATGTATGTCATTTGCCTAATGCTCCCACAGATTCTGAAATTCTTTTCCTTTTAGGCGCAATAAGACACCATCTTGGTAAGCAAATCTTACATTTATTAATAAAAAATATAACTTGCCAGCATTATCTTTCCTCCAGAGCCCATCTTTTGTAACTTGCTCATTATCAGGTTGTGTAATAATTTCAGACTCTACACAACTCTAAGTAGAGCTAGAATAAACTGTAGTGATTAATGAAATGTCCCTGTGCACGGAGTACTCAGTATTGTACAACACAGGAATAAATAGCTCAAGCAAAGCTATTTTAACCATTTCTTCATCAGTACTGGGAGAATGGCGCTAATACCAGATTTCTGAATTTTGTGAACCACAGAAGAAAAGCAAATGGTGTGGCAAGATCCTCATTCTTTATTTTCACATCAGGCTACATGGAGATAATTTTACCTGTAGATAAGAGAATCAGTAACACACACATCTGTGGCCTGCATACAATACATAGTAGAACCACAAGACTGAAGCCTCAGCTATATTAATCAGATGTATCACAATTTTTCTTACCAGTAATTTCACATAAGCTTGTATAATATCCACTATACATTGGAGCTTTGAATCAAATCAAGAATCAAAGAGCAATTGTTGGGTGTCCTGCACTTCCCTCTCCAGACTGGACCAACCAAGTTTTTATTGCTTGGTAAAAACCCACTCCTATGGCTGGCTGAGAGGCTCCTCGTGCACCAACACCCCATTTTACACAGTGAACCAAAGCACTATTGTCACTTGCTGCATGGAAAAGGAATGAGTAAGTTCAGATTCTGCATGCTTTGAGAACAAGCCACGTGAGGCAGCCCATGCCCAACACAGAATGGAAAGTGTAAGGCAATTCAAAGAGAAAGCTTGGAAATGTTTCCCAGGCCACCTTTCTCCACAGAAACCTCAGTGTCCAAAGGATTCCTTCAGCTATGTAGAGAAGAAAAAAAAAAAAAGGGGGGGGGGAGAAGAAAAAAAAAACCACACACTACAGCCAGTTTCAAAGACATCCAAAGGGGGGAAATTGCCACAAGATGGAATATGAAAGGCCCACATTCTACGTGAAAGCACTCAAATGCATTATTCAAGCAGAAAAAATGGCTTTAATTTTACATGAGTCAAAGTGGATTGTCTGCAGATATTTTTTTTCCATAGGTAAAGCACGATCAAAGGAAGGATAACCCTGGAATCTGCACACATCAGAGACTCGGCTAAATCCTGTCCAGAGGCCTGAATAAACCGCCCGCTGGAGACCGCGGACATTTCACAGATAATCCCACTCGGGCTCACTTGAAATTCTGTGGAGAATTACTTCCAACTGACGGGCACGAAATGAAAAAGAAACTGTTTGCGCCCGGGGCACGAATTCTTTGGTGCTCAGTCCTGCACCGGCTCGGCACGGCCACAGCGCCGCCGCCCGGGGCGGGGCCGGGCCGGGGCCGCTCCGCTCCGCGCCTCGCCCGCCGCCATTTCCTGACGGAGCATCCCGCGGGGCCCCCGCCGGCACGGCCACGCGGGCTGCGGGACACACGGGGCTTGTGGCCGCGGCTGCCCTGCGTGGAGGCTGCCCGCCCCCGCCGCGGGGTGCTCCATCCCCCCCCCCCCGCTCAGTGCTGTGCGGGAAACAGGGCGAGAAAGGGAGAGCCCCCAGCAGCCCCTCTCGGGGCTCGCACCGCCCGCCCCACTCACCCCGAACCGGCCGCGGTCGTGGCCTTGATGGAGCTGATGCGGAGCCGGTTGGCCGTGTCCTTCAGGGCCTGCAGCGTCTGCTGGTCGGGCTTGTGGTAGTCCTCCATGGGGGCCAAGCAGCAATCGGCGGCGGCAGCGGGGGTCGTGTGGCGGCGGCACCTGGGGCCGGGCAGGGGCGGCGGCGCTCGGTGAGGACCGTGAGCAGCGCGCCTCGACGGGGCTGTGCGGGGAGGGCGGAGAGAAAGAGCAGGCGAGGGAGGGACGGGCGGAGGGCAGGAGACAGCGAGGGAGGCTCGGCCCCCACCGGAGAGGCGGGCCCGGTCCGGCCTCGGGGCCCGCCGGCTCCCCCTGCCGATAGGAGGCGGCTCGGGGGGCAGCGCGCAGGTGCCCCGGGCGCCATTTCGCTGCCTCGCGGCCTCTCACAGCCGCTCGGAGCAGAGGTGGGTCTCCAACTCGCGCTCTTCCATCGTTCAAACCCCATCAGGCGAAGCTATTTCTGTGGGTTTCCACCTCGATCCTGTCCTTGCCTGTTAAAGAACGTCACTGCACCGCGTGTAGTCGTTTGCAGCGAGGAGAAACTGTTGTGGAATTGCTGTCTGCCCTTTGCTTTCAAGGAAGAATCAACATTTCAGTCACACGCGTTCAAAACGCAGAGCTCTCCCAGCTCTCCTCATTTAACAAGCACAGAGAGTTTAGCTCAATAGGCTGACTTCATCAGTCCTCAAGCAGAAAACACAGTTTCTTTAGCAATTCTGAACACTAGGATGTTAAAGTCATTAAAGCTACAAACTTAACTAGGCACACTAAAAATGTAATGTTTGTTCTGGAAAACTCCAGTAGTACTTGAAGCCACAATCTTTATATATATATATATTAAACCCACAGAAAACACACATAAGAATCAAAACCTTCATGCCTTGCTTATGAAGGCTGCTATTAGTGCACTCCGCTCTCCACGTTTTTCAACGTTGTGTCCACTCATAGTATGTCTTCATTACATTGTTTAAAAAAGTGATATATGTTTTAAATGTAAACAGTTACTCATAGTGAATATTAGTGCTACTGTTATCTCTCTTCTGAAGGCATTACTGATGTGTACCATTCAAGAAAACTGCACCTTTGTCTTCAGCTGTCTGAAGACTCTGGGTTTCAGCAGTAAGGGAAACCAGCTGTATTTATAAAGTAGCCATGCTCACTTGGCAAATCCCAGCTAATAAGTAACATGTGAAACTCTTACCACAGGAAGGCTACACTTTCTTCCACAAACTATTCAGTTTATTGTTACAAATAAAAGCAGGCTGGATTCTGCTAGCTTACCTGTTTCCTTCAGTTGTCTTTTCAAAACCATTTTTAATTAAAAAAAAAAAAAAAAAAAAACTCAGAAGAAATACTAAACTAGAAATAGGCTATATGCCAAGAAGAAGGAAAAAATGGAGTCAAACAACCAAACCCGACAGTAGCAAAGTGCAGAGTTCATTTTAGAGAGCACTGTGTAAAGGTTGTTTGCTGCAACTGCCATTTTCTGTGCTCCAATCTATCTACTTTAAAATAATTAGATAAGTCATCTACTTTATTTTCTTCTTGCAGAAGCAGTTACACAAATCTTTTTATTTTAGTATGACACTTATAAGTGTTATGGACAATAAAATTGGGATATTGAAGTGCCTGATGAGAATCACATAGACGTTAATTTAAGTTTAGGAACTCTAAAAACATGGTCTACATTGTCAAGAGCTTCCCAGAGCAGAGCAATGGCCCATTAGAGCAAAGCACCAAAAACTTAATTTGTTAATTCAATTCAAGGGTCACTGTGCAGATCTGCTAGTGTCTCAAGGTACAGAATAACATGTCATTTATCCTGTAATGTGCTATGTCTGAACCGCAACCTGGAAGTGAAGCAATACTTGATAGCTAATCTCTGTTGCATAGGAAGTCGTAACTGAGGAGGCACAGAAAAAGGACTGACCGTTGATTGTATCCACCATATATGGCATTCTTAACAGCAATTTCACACACAAACACACACACCCAATAGTTCTGCTGAAATCTGCTTTGATTCAACAATAGGCTTTTTTGTTCCTTTGTTTGTTCTCCTGGAGCTGGGGTACTCAAAGGGATCAGGTCAGTAGGGAGACCATGTGAACTCTAAGGAGTTACAGTAGTATCTATAAAGTAATTACTGGTTTAGGGCTCCTTTTCAGATTATAAAACCTACCTTAACTATTTGAAAAGTGACAGTAAATTCAAACCTTAAATTCCCCATATCAAGTTAGGGTCCCATTTGAGATCTTTCATCAAACTTTATACCTGTTATATAGCAGCAAGTATCTTGTTAGTAATCTGGCTGTGCCATAAAACAGGCCTGAAATTACTATAATCTTGTTGTAGAGTGAGGATCACCAAACTCTAAGCAAGTTTCGCAGCTTTTTTCCAGAAGGTAAGTCTAAAGCTGCTTGAGCCAGAAGGATGCTCCTGGAGCAAATCTCGTGACCATCCCTCCTTACTGTGCTTGGCTTGCCCTGCAGAGCAGTCTCTGTGAACTGGATCCCTTTCAAATAAAGATAAAACAGAAGATTCAGTCTGAGAAAGCAGCTGGTATGCCCCAGTCACTGATGTGTATTCAGGACAGACAAGCTAATCTGGAACAGAACTCAAAAACGCATGTTTTGTAGATGTTGATTCCTCAGCACTGTTCTGTGCTCTATAGACCTGCTACACTGGGGTCTCCTACCTGCTGGCGTAGATGAAGCCAGAGAACCAAGTTACAAGCACCAGCAGCATTTATTAGTTTGAGTTCTGCTCCATGCTTACTGATTAAGAGTAGTTGTTAAAACTGGTTGTCCTATGGAAGTGAAAGACATTTTTTTCTGTCACAGCTGCTGTTTAAACACTGCTCTTCAGACAGCTGTTGACATCTAGCTCAATTGTACCTCAGTGACATGGATAACCATGTCAGGTGAGCGAGGGCAGACAGCAGAGCTGGGCCTGCTGTAATCCAGAAGCAGTGCTTGAACTGCATTCTTCAGGTGAGGCCAGGCACAAGTGGACAAATAGCTATGATTCAAGACTCCACCGTATCTTAGCATCTGAAGGTACATTAAGAAAACATGGCTGTACACCCCTCCAATTTCAGCTGTAGATATTAAGTTTCCCCAAACCAGATGTTTGCTTCATGAAAAAAAAATAAAAATAAAAAAAAAAAATCTCTTTTTAGGTATATGGGTACTCCATCCTTTTGGGCTGCTGGTAGAAAAAGATGGCAATGGAAGCAGGTAGCATGGGCACAATCAAACAAGCTCTTTCTACACTATGTTTTTCCTTCTAATTAATTCATTTACTCCATGTTTTATGCATAGACAGTACAATTAAACTGTGAACATTGCAAGGCTGTTACTACTTCTTTCTGCAGACATCATTGGATGTGACAAAGTGAGCCAGCACTCAGCTGAAATAGGGCTCAGTCCCTCCCTACTCCTTAGTCAACCTACTGCATTTTTCTTCTCAGTTCTTTTAAGTACACCCCGACTAGATCATAGCCTCAAATTTGGCTTTATTGGTCTGGGGCTGGTTGTAGCCTTTGGCTGAGGAGTAAGGCCTGTGATCAAACCTCTGTGATTACAGTGAAGATGTGCTCTGGAACCTTCCCTGTACCAAAGGTTCCCTACCAAACAGGCTCCTAAGCATACTGCAGCAATAGCCATCTTAACTGCCTCATCAGACTGGACATATGGTGCTTTCTTTTTTCCCTCCTGTAAGAAACTAAGGGGGATGATCTGGATAAGACTGGTATTACTGTGGCTCACAACTTGGTTTCCTCCATTGTTATCTGGATGGTAGAAAAGTTTTAAGATAGACTTAGCTTAGATAATGTCATAGGGAGATTACTGCCTGCAACTCACCCTTCTTTCCCTAAATCCTCATGCTGCACTGAGTGCTTATTTATGGTATTGTGTTTTTAAAACAGCAGCTCAAGCATACAGAGGATGAAATTCCACCTTGTGTCAGTGCCTCCACTTTGATCTACTGAAGTGCATGTTATTTCTGCAACTTTGATCTAGTGTGATGGACTGTAAAGCAATAGCTAAAGTCACGGTATACATTGTGTACAACAGTCAACATTTCTTCCACATTCTTGCATTTGCCTCTGAAACCATGTACAATATGATTAAAACAAGGATGCAAACGTATGAACAGTCTTGCTTCAGTATATACAATCACATCTCATTAGCTTCAGCATAAGCTACTAGACAGCTTCTTAAATACATATGCAGGACAATTGGATTTTTCCATTCCCGCCTCCACACAGTTCACAGTCAGGGCATTATGTGCAGTAGAAGCAGGAAAGCCGAGCTATGGTTGTCATTTGCTGAGATACTGCAAAAATGCATTGCTGACATAAGTGGATACAACTCTGTTTTACCAGAGCAGGAACTGTGTGTACTCAGCGTGCTGAAATTCAGGCCACTTAGGTACTATGGGCCTACGTCCCCCAGCTTTGCCTTAAAAACTGGGCTCAAAAGAAATTCCCAAATCAAAGTCCAGTAATAATGCTGAATAGTTAGCTACCTCATCACCTACAAAATCCAAACAATAACAAGGAAAGAAAACAAGTAAAGGCATGGGAGGAGCCCAACAGGCTGTGCACCTGCTGTTTAAGCACTGTGCAGATTCCAGACTGTGCTGTGATCTGCCAGTCGTTGTTGGCATGGATTGTAATCTGGCTAGTCCTGAACATCTGTGTATGGTATATCAGGTTTCATTTCATTTAAAAATAAATAAATAAATAAATAAAATAAAAGACAAGTTACACAGTGGAATTCCAATCCTTGTAGTCTAATGTATAGCAATATACTATATTCTCAAATCAAATCTGGTTCTGCAAATTTTCCATAGACTCAGTTCATACCCTCATACCTTACTTAAAAAAAATATATATTTTTTTTTATCAGTGATAACAAGTGGATTTAGTTCAGCACAGGTGAACATTCAAGTAAGTACCCCACAAAAAGAATATTCATCAGCCTGTGACATTATGATCAGCTCTGCAATTCCCATTGGAGCATGAAATCACTTTAAACATCCTTTAGTTTCTATAGGACAGCAGTTGTCTATGCTAGAGGCCACATCCAGCAACCTAGAGAACACAAAATTATCATGCAGCTGCTGATACAGACATATCCGGACAAGGAGATAATTCACCCTTGAAGTCCAGAAGAGCAAGATAAAAGCAAAAGACACACACATACAGAATATATTCTTAGTTTGACTCAACAACAGTCTTTTTCTCAGATACAGCTGACAAAATAATCTGCAAAAAGAAAGTGTTCTACGGAAAACTTCATAACAGAAGTTTTAACATTTTTGAGTTACAGGCAGACAAATACTGGATGAAAATAGTTTAAAAGTTACAGTAATTTTCACATCACCACTAATTAAAACATCATTTAGTAAAAAAAAGATAAAATTTGTAAAAATGTATCTATATCTAACACACAACCTATCAGAGGAAAAAAAACATTGTGTATCTTACACAGTTAAAATAAATTCACTATGACTTGTTTTGCTAATTGCTCTGCTGTTTTAGGCTATTTAGGGAAATATTTCTGTTAGCACTGCAAGGAAATTACACAATTTAAATTCAAGTGTGTAACACTAATGCAGCAACAGTTGGAGGTGTTTGGCTTAGTTTAATTTAACCAATTGCTAATATTAATACTACATACTTTTTTAAAATTTGCTGTAAAAATGAGTTTGCCCTGTTCCAATTTTTTCATATTTATCTGTTATATAATTGTGAGTAGAAAGAGTTTGAGGCATGTGCCTTCATCTCTGCTTAGAAGACCTCGAATATGTAAATACTCCACTGTTGCTTTATTAGGTTTGCTTTCCCCATTTGAGTCTTAATAATTCAGCTTCCCTAGGACATATGCTTCAAATAAGCTTGGAAGTTGCTCTGTATAAAGATACAGGAATATCTATATTCAAACAACTAACTAATAAAGTTAAAAGAATAAAATTATCATCAGCAACTTACTCTAAAAGAAATTTTATGCAGCAGCACTTTCACAGGTTACGTAAGTTTAGAAGAGAGGAGTCTTCTGTAATGATCACAGAAAGAAGGATTAATTTGTTTTGTAATGCATATGGAAACAAGGAAACAAAGATTTTTTGCTTCATTTTGTCCCCTGCAACACTACAGGTTTTAACTATTCTTCTTGCCCTTCAAGAGAACAGCTGCATTAGAAACACTTCAAAACTGGAACCGTTCAACAGTGACTGAGATGGATTTGTACCAAAGTGCTCTTTATTTATGTCGACCATTATGCATCACCAGCACATCACTTTACATGTACAAAACTGCAGTCTTCAGTTATATATGGAAGAGATTGTTCAGCTAGTCTTCAGTAATAACATTATTAATCAGTTGCTAATTAATTTGAAGTGGAAAAACATTGTAAAAGATCACGTCTCCAGTTTCTCTGCAACCTAGCATCAAGAATAGCAGGAATTAGTGATGCATACTGCATGAGAATAGGTATGGGTGTAGTGGTATGATCAGGTTTTTTTTTTTTTTTCTTTTTTTCTTTAAATCTAAAATAAAGCTACACATGGAGCTATAAGTCATGCCCAGGCTCAGTCACTATGCAGTATGTAATCTACAAAACTTTCGTATCTTATCTTATGAGTTTTGTTCAGACAGCCTCATACCTGCAGAATACTGACCTATGTCCATTCCAATTCCTTATTAAAAGCACTGCATGTGTTTTTGACCAAGCCTTTGGGCTTCACAATGTGCCCAACATCGAGTTATGCCAAGGGGGGAGGAAGGAAGAAGCTTTACGTTTAAGCCTTCAGAGCATCGCTCCATCAGAAGATCGATTTGCAGCCACCATGGCATGCCAATGGAGATCTTTCTGTGCCAAAAGAAGTGCTTTGTCCTCTAGATATCGAAGGTAGCCACCTATAGTTACAGAAAGGATGCACAAGCCCTTAACTCTGACCAGCAGGGAAATTTAGGACAACTGAGTGCAGATCCTGCCAATTTCTACCAGTTCGGACTGTGCTTTAAGTCTCATTGCAAAGCCTCAGTTAGAAAAAGGATCACTTCGGGGTATCCAACAAGAAGAACAGTTTTAATTTTTTTTTTTTTTTTAAATATACCATAGGACTACACAGTTCAACTGTCAATCATCTCAATCATGGACCCTAAAATTCAGGCCTCGGCTCCTAGCGTGAAGATTTGGGAATTTGAAAGCAGGGGTCTTCCTCTCACATAAGGCCTCGCCATCTAAGAAGGCCACGTTGCATCTTACAATAAAATTGTGGATCCTAAAAATAGGGAATTGTTCCTTGGAAATGGCAGCCTGCTCTGTAGGACTGACGTGTAAGCAAGAACAATCCTGTAAAAAGGAGGGTTTATCCTTTCAATCAAGGCCTTGGAGCCCAAGGAAGAGGCTTTCTGCCCTAATACGTCATGCTGAGGCCTAAGAAGAATGCTTTGGGCCCTGATAATGAGAGCCTGGGTCCAAAAACAGAGGGTGTAGGTGATAAAAAGGCAGCTTTGGATCCCAACTATAGGCTCTCTTGTCCTGAAAACGTCCTGAAAGCTGGGTGCTTAAGAACAAAGCTGTGGTCTATAAAGAGGAGCCTTGGTGCCATGCCTGTATGCTTCTTAGCTGCAAGGAAAAGGTGAGAAAAAGGTTTTGGATCCGCAAAAGATGCTCTTAGCCCTGATGTGAAGGGATTATAGGGGGAAAATGAGACATTAGGCCCTAAAAATGAGGTTTTGTTTCCTCAGATATGGGCTTTTCTGTGTGCCCAGAGCATCCCAAAGGCCCTGCTGGCTGCTGGCAGCTGGTCACAGGTTTGGTGGCTCCAATGGGGCCTCCTGGGGCTGAATAGCTGCTGGGGGAAACTGCTGTCGGCCGCTGTGCTTCAGAAGAGCTGGCCTCTGGAGGGAAGCCACTTGGAGACTCTCTCCCCAGTGCTACAGCGCCTGGCTGTCCTCGTGCAGCCTGGCAGCATCCCAAAAGGACGCTCAGTGCTGGCCAGAGTCAGAGGGGGCAGATCCTTCCTTCCTCCGGGCAAATGGTGAAGTGGAGAAAGGCAGCACTCCAGCACGCCCCTGCTGTCCCAACAGGGTGCTGGTTTTCCTCAGGTGGGCAGCCGAGTTCCAGCACGGCCGCTCTCTCCCTGCCCCTCCTCCAAGAGGCAGGGGAAGAAAATACGACAGACACATGGAGCTCAAGGGTTGAGATAAGCATGGTTTAATTAAAGGGAAAAGGGAGAGGGAGGAAAAAAATGAAGGGACGGGCAGGGCAGGAAGGGCAGGGCAGGGCAGGGCAGGGCAGGGCAGGGAAGGGAAGAAAATGGGGGAGACCGCGTGAAAAGCCAGAGAGAGGGCAAAAGAGCGAGGCCCCCAGGCGTGGGGCGTGTGCGCAGAGCTGCGCTCCAGGGAGGGCTGCACAGTGCCCCTGGGGCTGGGGAGGCACAGCCTGCGTGTAGCTGAGGATGCTGCTGGCCAGCTCTGATGGCAACGAGGAGGAGGAGGACACTTTCCGCGCTGAGGGCGGGTGGCCCAGTGGAGCTGCGGCTGTGCCATCCCTGGCAGCGTCCCAGGCCAAAGCGGAGAGTTCAAGGAGGAGGTCATCCTCGTCCTTCCCTGGGTCTAAGTCGATTTCGGCTTCCAGTCTGCCTCCTGAGATTTCCCAAAGTAGCTTCTCAAAATCTTCATCCGCAGATAAGGGCGCGTTCCCTGTGGAACTCAGCCGGCGTGTCCGTGCCTCTTCTAGCTGGGAAGAAGCTGAGGTCGAGGTCTCGAGATCGATCTCCATCTGCTCCTCAAATCTTTCCGGGCTTCCAAGACGCACTTCAGGTCTTGGGAGAGCAAGAAACAACAATCAGGATATGCCATTTCTTAACGGGAAATCCCTTTCCTGCAAACCGGCTCTTAAAACTGTAGGCAAGCCCTCCTACGCTTCAATCTTACACAGGGATTGTTATCAATCAACCCAGGGCTACATTTAGAGCCCGATGTGTTACCAGGTACATTTTTCAGTCTGGGGGTTTATCTGTGAAGCCAGGGCACCTGGAGTTGAGGTGGCATTCTTGAGGACCAAAAGGCAGAGGACACTGCTCATCATCTATCACCTCACGAGGAAGTAGAACTTCACCTCATCCTCGTTCAAGTATTCAGACAACCCAAGAAGTCACTGGAAAGCTGTGCTGACTTGCAGCATTTAAAGAAAGCCTAATTAAGCAATCCTGCTAGCTGCTAGAAAGTGGTTTCAGGTGACTTACTCCTTTGATGGATTTTGGCTTCAATTATCTCAGAACCCCCATTTTTTCCCACATGTGACAGAACTGATGTTTCCCTGGGGATATACACTGATTGAGAAAAAGAACAAGTTGGGGTTGTCACCTGTTTGGGGGATTTTCTTCAAGTCTGATGGCTGGGACGTGCTCCGGCACGTCTGAAACACCCTAGAAAGCAGCAAAACAGTATTTATGACACATGGGTAAAAGATTCCTTAATAGCTTTTTCCTCCACACTGCTTCTCCTCTGGCATTGCGGAGCCATGGCCAAAATACAAAACCAAGGTGCTCCTGAAGAAAGTTCACGTTCACCTGGAGGTTACTCATGATCTGGTGTCTTTTAAGAACATGGCATTAATGGACAAAATCCCCCCCACCAGAGAAATCACAGCATCAGAGTACCGGTTAAAGAGTGCCATTCATCTCATAAATACAGAAGGGTTCTACAAGCATCCTGGAGACAGCTACTGGATTTCAAAGGAAACAGAAGGCCTGCAGAACGTTTGAGTTTTC
Organism: Netta rufina; assembly: GCF_964035555.1. Taxonomy (NCBI): domain Eukaryota; kingdom Metazoa; phylum Chordata; class Aves; order Anseriformes; family Anatidae; genus Netta; species Netta rufina. The sequence goes on along the minus strand of NC_140133.1, from coordinate 3,192,540 downwards.
CACCTTTTCAAATAGAGGAGGGTAGAAATTTAACAAGGGATCCATCTCTGCATTAGCCCCTGGCCTTACCATGGCTGCTGTTTTGGCTGGAGGTCCCATCATGTCAGCATCAAAGGCAGTCCCTAGTTCCACAGCTGCTATGGCAGAGGGATAACTCCCAGGTGCCTTACGTTTCAGTGCCTTCTTCTTGGGGAAAGTGACTTTCCCACCCGAAGGCTTCGCAGGTGTCATAAAGTTGGCTAGAGTAAAAGGAAGAGAGAACTGATAGAGTCTTGCTCTGCCTCAGGAAAAATCCAGGTTCTCTTAATCATTTCCACAGTCCTTCTACACAGTTAAATGCATTTGGCCAGCAGAATTACACCGCCATTGCCTGGATTCTCAGGAATGTTTTCCACATAGTAAGCTCTGTCTACCAACAATCCATACAAAGGAACAAAGAAACCGAATAGCTACAGTAAATAATAATCCAGGACAAGGGAAACCTCAGACACATAGCAATCCTAAGTGCAAGCTAGGTTCACAAATATAGACAGCTTTTATATTTAAAGTCCTGCTCCCTCTAGGAAAGGAAAAAGCAGCAGTTATAGTAGGACAAGAGTGTATGAAACTGTTGTACCAGCTTCCTCTCCCTTGCAGTGATGTCCCACAGTTAAGTTGTTCTACAAAGTCCAAATTTGTAGTGTCATTTTCTAGTCTCCCGTTCCTTACCTAACATCTGGCTGGCAGGAAAAGAAACAAACTAAGAAAAAGAAAGTACACCCTTCGCTTCGTAGCATTGCGTGGCAAAATGCACCCAGCCAGAGTTACAGCATGAGAATTGTCATCTTCTGTCTGTATTTCAGAAGACAACCTAAGTAACTCTTAACCTTCAACACTTACTTTTAGCTTCCTGGCCCTGAAATTGAGCTGCCACTTTCCCTGCTGGTTCAGTATTAAAGAAGCCAGCAGTAGATTTGACAGCAGCTTCCTCCTGCCGAAGCTTCTCTTGTTGTTCTCTCTGTTGCCACTTCTCCCACCGTCTCTCTTCAAAGCTCTTCTCTGGACATTTACGAGTTCCACGCTGCTGAGTGGGCTAGAAGGAAAGAAAAGTAGTGCATGAATAGGACAAAAAAAAAAATAAATCCTTGGAGATTTCGTTAAGAAAATCTGATCAGCAATCCCTCCAAAATGGTCTTGATGTGGAACGGCATATTAATATCGTTCAGGTTACTCTTGTTTCTTTTTTTTTCCATAAAATTCTGCCTGTAACAAGAGCCATGCTTTACTATGGACACAGTCTCACATATCTGCAATATCCACTATGGCAAGCTTCTTTAAACAGCTAGGGTGTTCTGCTGTACATCTATTTATCACATTCTTTTTAAGCAGCAGAAAGTCATACAAGTTCCCCTATATAGTGTCCACTGACAGATTGATTTCCTTGAACACAGAACTCTGGCCTTCTGTATTAAATCCTTCATGTCTGACAGATCAAATCAGTAAGAACAAAAAGAATTCCCTCCACGTTAACTGTGTAGATTTCTGCTGGTGCTAACAGGGTTTCTTTGTTGCTGTGGTATAAACAGACTGATTCCAAGTTTGAGGATTACAGAGTTGTCTGGAAATGCTGCTGGCGATAGGATTTAGACTGCACTGCAGCTCCTACCAGGTGCTGAAGGGTAAGAACACACTCAAGAGGGTGGCACACGGTGAGTAACAAAACTTGTCAGAATTATCAGAAATTGTACGAATGTATGTGTGTCTTCACAGAGGACTCACCTGTACATCAGGTACAGAGGAAAGTTTAGGAAAAGGCCGGTTCAATTCCACTGCCTTCTTTTCTTCTTTTTCAGGTGCTTTAAAAAAAGACAAAAAAAAGTTTTGTCAACGGCAGAAATAAAGAAAGCTGGGTACTTGTTTCCTTTGTGCATTTATTTCCTTGTGTCCCATGCGAGAGAGAGAGAAAGGCTACAATGTGCAAGCCATTCAGCATTTATCCATGAAGCAGATCCTGAGCAAACTGAACTTGCTCAATATGGGAAGCACCTCATTGGGGCAGGCATTAAAGCATCTTATTACCTGTTAGTTTTGTGCTCCATAAAGATTTCTGCTCTGCTGGGGCAGGTCCGGGTTGTGCTGAGGGAGCTGGCACATTTCCTTCACTCTGCTGCATCCGCAGAGCTTTCTCACGCTTTATTTCTTCCAAGGTTTTAACACGCACTTCTCCTGGCTTGACTTTTCCTGCCAGCTCCTTCACCTGCCCTTTGCTGGGCCCGGACAGAGCGAGCTGCTTCTTGGACTCACCCTGAATTTTGCTCTTGGTATGGGATTCTCCTGCTTTTTTCTTCTCTTCTACCAAGTGATTATTCTTTTTTTCAGACAAGGCTTCAGAGAAAGTTTTGATGCGACCTGCACGAGCAGCTCTTGCCCCTGCGCTGGAATCCTCAGTTTTACCATGCCCTTCAGCCTCGGCTTTGGCTTGAGTTTCGTGTCTCTGAAGAGCTTTCTCACGACGGATTTCCTCCAGTGTTTTCACATGGATCTCTCCCATTGGCTTAGCAGCCTTCCCTGTCATCATCAAGAAATGAGGAGAAGCACCAACATTTAAAGAGAGTCCAGCAATATTTTAAGTCTCCAAAATTTGTCAGAGCACTAAGGAAAACTAATCTTGAGTGTTCCCAATAATGCATCTTAGAACAATATCCTTAGAACAACATTCTCCTCCTCCTCTGAGCCACTTGTATTTTGAAGACCAGCCCTATCCAGAGAGAACTGCTACACAGAAATGCTGCTTTACTTTATTACTTTTTCAGACTGCATTTCAAATTCCTGTTCCTGGCAGTTGTTCTATTCTAATTGTACGTAACGGTTCACAGAAGCAGCTAAAAACCTTGACAAGGCACAAGTAGAAAATAAACACACACCTAGAGCCAGATTTCTGATAGTGGCTGTCAGAAGAGCTTCAGCACTCAAGCAAGAGGCATCAGTTCTTTGTTTTCGTTTAAATTAGTTTTTAGGGATGTATGAAAGCAGTCCAAGTTCATGGAAAGGAAGGAGGAGAAAGCATATTTAATATCTAGCTGTTACCTCTCTCAGTACTGGTCTGTTTAGGAGGTAATCCCAGCCTGTCCTTCAGAGACTTGGGAACTTGAACTGCAAAACAGAAAAAGAACGAATTAGGGAGGCTGCATAATGTCAACTTCAGGTACACATTTCAAAACAAGACAGGAAAGGTAACTTTGAATCCCAGTGATTACGACCTCAGCCAACATGCAAAAAGAAACATCACTGGAAAAGGACAAACAGAAAGACTAAATACAAAACCCAGGAATCCAATCCAGATGCCCGTTTAGTACCTGTCTCTCTCTTGGGTGCTTTGTCAGCATTTCCCGGAGCCTCTACCTTCTTCCCCAGCCTTTCAGCAAGGCTGCGCTTCACTGGAAGGCTGCTTACATCATCTTCAGAGAAAACAAGGAATATTGTAAGAACTTTTCTTTGCAGGAAGGTTTGAGAACAGTCAACAATAAGCTTCTATTTTTCAAGCATATTTTCATAGAATTGCCTTTCAGCTGCTAAATGATTTTTTTTTTTTTTGCCATTTCTGCAGTCAACACAGATCTCCACTGCAATGTATTTTCCTTTCATACATCAAAAATACTCTTTAATGCAGTCATATATAGAAGGCAGCACCTATGTAACAGCTCATAAAAAGTTCTTACCCGCGGAGGCTTTCCGTTTTCCTTGTCTATCAGCAAGATCTAGTCGAACCACAGGTTCCTCCCCTAAAACAAAAGGGAATTTTTTTTTCTATTTCACAGAAACCAGTAGCCAACAGAAATATTATCCTGTTAGCCCATGTCCAAAAAACCCCAGTCAGACACTGTTTTGACAGCTAAACCACATAAACTCATATTTTAACTATAATTAACATAGAAAAAAAATATTAATAGTCTCAGTGCTTGCTTCAAATTCCAGCTGAGATAGTAGAGAGTGAATCTGAGTCTGCTTGACACCTATACTTTGTGCAGAACAAAGCTGCATAAGCAAGCAGAATATTATTAGGTACATATGCTGAGAAATATTCCTTTCTAAGGTGAATGTCTACGAGTAAAAGTACTTCCACACTTTTTTCCCTTTAAAAGGCATTTGCACAGCTCTAAACAATTTATACACAAACTCCTGTCATACTGTGTCCACACCTGCCACTGTCAGCCTCTTTAATGCTTCAGAAATTGCTTCTTATATAGTACTGTCTTCTACAGCTCTTTCTTCTCGTTACTCTTCTCTTTTTCAGTTACCCCCCTATTTGCATACTGACATTTTTTTTTTTCTCCTGCCACTGCACTTAACCTGAGCACCAAATCTTTCCAGTACAACCAGGGACTTTAAGCATAAAAGCACGTTTTGAACAGAAGGCAGCACCAGAAGGCTAACATGGGTGAATTGTTTTAATTATTGCTTAACCCTTCAGTTTAGGAGTAATGAAATCAAAACAAAAGCGTTCATTATTACCTTTCTTGAAGACAGTGTCACAGTTCTCACCACTGTCCGGACATTTTCCTTTTCTGGAGCAGGAAAAATCATAGAATCAACGGGACAAAGAGAAGATCTTGAAGAACCTTCTGTTCAGAGCAACCAAAACATAAGGAAGTTTACCCAACATAAAAAACTATCACAAAGAACAAAAAACTTTAAATTATTTGTTACTGTCAAAAATACAGCAAGCAGAGCATGTAAATAAGAGAGGTGACTAATTTGCCTCTGGTTGCCCTTTGAACTCCCATTTAGAATACCAGCTGGCTGAGAATCGGGTTGCTTTATGCCCCCAGCTAAAAATGGAAGTCTGTCCCTCAAGCAGCTCCCAGTCACCATCACCTGCCGTGAACAGGATAAGAAAGTAGGGAATATTAACTCACCACTGTGTCTCTTATTTTTTTCCTTCATCTTCTGCGATTTGATTTCCTCAAGTGTTTTTATTCCAAAATTCAGATTGCCCTCTGAAAACAGGAAACAGTTCATGAGACAGGCTTAGAGGCACTCACTGAGGACCACAGGTCCTCAGGCTTCTTAGCACTCAGGAACTTTCTGAAGTATTTCGAATAAAGCCTGTCAACACTCCTCACAAGTGAAAGAGCCATAGAACCAATGGCATTTTGCCCCTCCTTTCATCCTTCAGGGTTAAAAATGTAGTTTTAATTTTAATCCATTTACACGATATTAGATCCCTCTATCATTAGATATGGCTTATCAACAGTGGTTGCAAGGCTGCACGTGCAGCCATTTAAACTCCATGCTGTGGCCCTGTTTTGTTCTCCAAAAGTAAAGAAAAGGAGTTCACCTTTCTGACCCAATGGGCACATGATGGTATTAATGGCAGAAATGAGATCATGGAAATAACCGACTCCATTCAGCACCCCTACATTTTGTTGTGTTTTTACACCACACTGCTTTTGAGTTAACTGTCAAGTTCTTCTGATTTATCCTACTAACGTGCTGGCATACCTTGTTTAGTAGTAGTAGAACTGCCTTTCCGAGTGGAAATCACCCGTAATCCATTTTTGCCTTCCACAGCTGGTTGCTGGACGGGAGTTTTAGTTTCTTCTCCTTCCTCAGAAAGTTGGTCTGAAGGGGAAAAATCTATTCAGTTATGCATAGACCAGGTTGTTCATGATTATGTAGCTCATGCAGTGACACTTCAGCCCATGGTTCATATAAAAAACTTTGTTGCTGTTTTTTGTTGTTGTTGTTGTTGTTGTTTTTGTTTTTGTTTTGTTTTGTTTTGTTTTGTTTGTTTTGTTTTTTTAAACAGCTACACAGACCTGATGAACTCCTAAGTAGAATACACTAGGACAAAACATCTAGGACTCTAGATTCTCTCTGCAGCTTTAACTACTACACAACACATTGCTCTTCAGACAGAAAAAAGAAATTTCCTTCCTAGTTTCACATAGAACTTTACACAACAGACCAGCTAAAGCCAGGAGTGGTTCTAAGCTTTCCTCCAGCGTTTCAGGTTCTGTCCACTGAAGGCCAGACAAAGCCACCAGTGACCTGGCCAGACTGCCTGCCCTATCGCTAGTCAGACCTCAGGTCATCTGTGATTTATACATTCATTTACAGCACAGATTCCTTCAAGAACCAAAGATTTAACACATTCATTTACAGCACAAATTCCTTCAAGAACCAAAGATTTAACACATTCATTTACAGCACAAATTCCTTCAAGAACCAAAGATTTAACACATTCATTTACAGCACAGATTCCTTCAAGAACCAAAGATTTAACACATTCATTTACAGCACAAATTCCTTCAAGAACCAAAGATTTACACAATCATTTACAGCACAAATTCCTTCCAAGAACCAAAACATGCTCACCATCATCATCTTCATCAACATCTGCAGCATTGATTACAACTGGAGGGTGTGTAGGGCTTGGGACATTTTCAGAGTTTTCCACTTTCGTCACCCCCTTAGCTGTGGAGAGGGATTTGACTGGACAGAAAGTTTGTTTTGCTGCAGTGACATCTGAGCCACTTTCAAATCATCGTCCGCGGACTCAGGCGGACTTGGCAGTGTAGCTAGAGGAAGAGGAGGATCATCGGTAATATGGCAGTTTAAAACTTTGACCACAATGCAAAGAGATGGTAGCAAAGGCAGATAACCCACACAGACAACGAATTCAGCATCTCCTTTTGCCCATCCCATCACTGCTTACACCGTGAACAATGACTTCCCTTCGAACAACAACACATCTCCCTACCACCCAGCAAAAGAGGAAACAACAGGAAGCAAACTGCAAGGCAAACATCACACAAAGCAAAGAGGAGCTGAGCACGAAAGCAGAAAAACACCAGCAGTACACTCGGTGCAGTACACCTATGACTGCAGACCTTTTCCTGCACTCACAAATGAACAGTTACCTGATGCCCCCTACAGGATTGGCACCCACTAAGTAATACTCAAAATTCTTCAGCGCTTAAAGACAAAGGACCTAAACTCACTCTTGCTTGGTGGTAAGAATTGTCCATCGATGTAACGTCCCTTTGCATGATGAAAAGCACAGTTGGCTTTCTGACAGCCTCCCGGCTGGTTCTCCCAGTAGCAAGGAATCTCACTGCGCTTTTTTTGAAGACAGAAAGAAAGAAAAGCTCGTGATAACATGCACCTGAGGCTTGCAAAGAGATGCACAGCTCCAGATCATGACAGCTGTCACAACACAGTGCTGAAACATCATTCCAAAGGTCAGTTTCTCAGTTAAGTGTAGTATTTCTGGGCATATTCACAAAGTTTGCATAAGCTGTAACCACTATGCACATTTAGATTTGTCATCATTCAGTTTGAGAAGACAGGCACGCTCAGACAGCAGTTGAGGGTGGGTTAAACTAATACACCTAGGATTATACTAGGATTATTCAGAGGGAAAAAGAACATCTGAAATTGCCTAGGTTAACCCTGTCTAGAACTACTTCTTGGAGACTTAGTTCTGCTGCACCTTTAACTTTCCCCACTTCCTACCCCAGGCAGCTAGAACAGCGTTATCTGAAGGACTGTGGGTCAGAAGAGACCTGATAGTTCATTAGAACAGCCTGTTTATTACCCCCCTGCTCCAGCAGGTTTTAGCAGTCTATTTAACAGCTGTTCTGTATATGTTGAGAAAACTGTCAGCATCTAATAAAACAAAAATAAAAATATCTTGCTAAGACATACCTAAGGCATTGATTTTATTTCCCTCTGCTTCTTCCCACCCCCTCTCTTGGTAACAGAAAACAGTATGATTTTGAAGCAAACGAATCTATCCTGCAAAAGCACAATCAGTACACCTACGGCACTGAAAAATGCTTTTGTTGATTTATTTTGAGAACACATCGTTAGGCACTCACGTCAATTTCCATGTGTCTGAATCGGCAGACATTCCTGAAACAACCACCCTCCTGCCACAGCTTGCAGACCGTCTCATTGCCCAGAGCAGCTTCGCAGTGGCGGTAGGCACATTTGTCTCCCTGGAACCAAAAGGAAACCGACAAGGAAAATAGAGTACAGCCTCAAAAATGGCCATGCTGCTGCCTAATGGTGCTACAACTGAATTCAGAATCTATCTGGTTCTCAAGTTAACCGAAGACCAGTGTGCTTCCTCCTCCTAATCTACTCCTTCCTGAAAAAAAGGGGAAAAAAAAGCAAAGCAAAGGAAAGCCAGCCATACCTTGGTACAGGTAGAATAGAAATAGAAGTAGCAATCGTCTCCTTGTTTAGACATGCCGACGAGTTCTGCTAACAAGCTCGGGTTCTCTCCACAGGGACTTCCTCTGCTCTTGGAGAGAGCTGTCTTCACCCTTGCTTGGGCTGAAAATCTTCTACTGGCTTGTGATCAGTGAAATCTTCTTTTTAAAAGTAACCCAAAAGAAAGTAACAAGTGAAAAATAATGAGGAACGAACATTTTTCCAGCTTTCTTCAGTTAATCAAATCAAGTTATCAGTCTCTCAAAGAGAGCAAAGCCTTGAAATCAGCTGTTACATGAACTAACTAAATATTAAAGTTCTGTAAAGCTGCCAGGAGCTTTGTCAGCAAGCGTTCTCTTCCACATCCTCAATAATATGACTTGGAGCACATCTGGAAGCCTGAAAACGGAGTCACTCCTTAAAAAACCACCTGATGATACATGCAAGTCAATAATCAACTATGGCTACAAATAACTTCTCTAGAACACAGTTAGGACGCATTAAACAGCACGTTCCAGGCCCTGTGGGTCTTCGATTTCACCTACCTGGACAACCTCAGCAAAGTTATCGATCTTCAAAGGCTTCCAGTTAACTGCTCCTGTAGGCCGAACCAAGACTGAATCCGTGAATTAATAATAAAGGGGTAGGAAGAATTTTCCTCCTCACTTTGCCAAGGGAACCTCTCATCCACAATTCAAACATAGGATGCGCTTTTAAACAGCTTATAACTAAGAGAGGAAGCAAGTCCATTTGAATGCTCTCTCAGACTGGAGGCAGCCAGGGTTAGTTAGCTCTTCAAAAAAATAAAAACCAAAAACAAAACAAAACAAAAACAAAAACAAAAAAAACAGCGCATTTAGAGATGAACTCGTGATTCAAAGTGGCTGCAAAAATGAGGCTCCATCTTCCACAGCCGGACAATTTAACTTTTTTTTTTTTTTTTTTTTAATTTAAAATTCAGTATGTTCCAATCTCTGGTCTTCAAGATTTCTTCACCTATTAAGAAAACACAAAAACCTTTCCCCGACTTTATTACCTGTACAGCAAAAAACATACCAGTGCATATAAATCAGATGTGCATACGCATACACACATCTGTGTTTATACACACACGAGGAGGGAGTGAGAGAAAGTTAGCAAGAGCGACAGTGAAAATCAGAATTTTTGCCTTTTCGACACAGAGAGCACGTAAAAATTCTCTCATTTTGAGGGAACTAGAAAAAAATGGAGGCTCTACAAAAGATTTTGATGAGTATGCCTTCGAGGCCGACGCTTTGTAACATGAGGGATCTGGGGGCCAGCACACAAATATGCATACGGATGTACATGCATACAGGATAAACATATCTATACACACAAGTGTGCACAGTATATGTTGTATGATCTCCATATCGAGAACAACTCGTAGCCCTGACACGTAGAGTTGCAATCAATTAACAGCAGGAAGACAGCAGATCAAGGGTACAGCAAGCTTTGAGAGGCAGGGGAATGCTCACTTTGCCAGTGGCATGGCTGCATGATACCAAGGATTTTGAATTAGTTTGATTTTTTGGAAGCAATTTGGTTTTTCTTTCTGCGCTGTAGCAAATACCACAGGTTTGCCATCACGTGCTGTTCCCTAATCCATATATCCATCATCATCCATTGCTGCAGGATCATGAAAGGTTAGATAAGACGACTTAGGTCCAATTTAACAGCCAATGATTTTTCGATGAGCAGAGCTGCAACAGATTTTATTTAGCCACAAGCATTTTTTTTTCTTTTTTTCTGATATGAAGTCAGAAATTTTGATTTTTTTTTTTTATTTTAAAGACATTAAATGTCACAAAACCTGCAACCAGACCAGATAAAGTTCAAATTAGAGTGATTCTAAATCCTTTCATTAAAACGCTGCACATTTCTGTGCAAATTATTTCTGACTCTTCTGGACAAAAGTGGATGAAATAGTTCTTATAAATTAATAATAAAAGATTGGAACCTTTTACTCACACAAACACTAGTGAATTTTCCAGGAAATATTTTTTTGGCAGGGAATTTTCCCAAATCTAAAATAAAGAGAGGAAAAGTTGGGTTCTCATATTAGTTACTGCTTTTGACTGCTGGACAAAGGGAATAAAAACAGTAGTTAAGTGCAAGGTTTCCTTCTCTTCTTTAGTATGGATAGGAATCATCACTTTGGACCTTTAGCACCTTCAGAAACACACCCAGTGCCATGCAGGTTCCTCTGCATCTACTTCTAACAATTACTGGTGCTCCTTAGCATGGAAGTTTGACTCAAAACACTCTCCAGATTTAGCTCTTTTGACTGCCCACGGAGCTCATCATTTTGCTTGTTGCCTTCCATTTTCCTGAACAGACCGGGAACGCTGTTCAGAATCTGAATGGATCTGGTCTAAGGAATGGGAAGAAAGCAAAACCAAGGATACCTTGCAGCCCTACATTCCAAAAAAGCAGTCTCATTTTAAAAAGGACCTCAAAAGCTTTTTTTTTTTTTTAAACTGACATCTGCTAACATAGCAATCCAAGTGCTAAACCAACTGAAGTTGCCCCTGAAAGCCTGAATAAAAACGAGTAACTCTGGTGCACTCAGCAGGTCTGTAATAGAAGTTGGTAAGATTTTTAGATTTATTTTTTTTTTTCTCCAGGGTGCTGGTAAAATTTTTGCATTAAGAGATTTTGAACCTTTTGTACCAAAGAATTAGAGATGCGCTACAGTGCCAGTAGCTGGGGGTCTGGAAATACACACCAACAAGTGTCATAAGCTTTGCCTTTGCTGAAGGAAGATAAATACCATCCCAAGGACCAAAGGCCACAGCGAGGCCTTGCGCAATCCCCGGGGGCTCGATCCTTTCTCCCTTTGCCCCATTTCCTCTCTTTTTCACCCCAAAACGCCAGGCGGGGGCTGCACGGGGGGGCCCTGGCGGCGCGCCCCCCCCCGGCGCACGATTTCGTGGAGGAGGGGGGGAGGCTGTGCCGGCCCCGGGCCCTGCGGGTCTGCGACGGCTCCGAGGAGGAGGGAAGGGAGCTGCTCAGGGGGCTGCAGGAGGACGGGACGCTGCTGCCCCTCCCCAAGTATGAGAACTGGTGAGTTTTGGGGCCGAAATTTGGGGAAAATCCGGGGGAATTTGGGAAAGATGGCACGGGAAGGTTTGGGGGAAGTCTGACGAAGTTTGGGCGAGATATGATGAAGTCTTGGGGAAGATCCTATAAAACTTAGGGGGAAATCCTATTAAAGTTTGGGGATGATTCTGTAAAGGTTTGGGAAAAATCCTATAAAGTTTAGGGGAAGATCCCATAAAGTTTTGGGGGCAATCCTATAAGAATTGGGAGAAAATTATATAAAAAGTTTGGGGAAGATCCTATAATATATTGGGGAAACCCTATAAAAGGTCTGGAGAAGATGCTATAAAAATTTGGGGGAAATCCTATAAAGGTTTGGGGAAGATCCTATAAAAGTTTGGGGAAAATCCTATAAAATTTTGGGGATGATTCTATGAAGTTTGGGAGAAATCCTATAAAGGTTTGGGAGCGATCCTACAAAAATTGGGGGATGATCCTATAAAGGTTTGGAGAAAAATCCTATAAAAGTTTGGGGATGATCCTACCAAGGTTTGGGGAAGATCCTATAAAAATTTGGGGAAAGAAACTAGGAAATTTGGGGAAGATCCTATAAAAATTCAGGGGCAATCCATAAAAAATTGGGGAAAATCCTATAAAAGTTTGGGGGAAGAAACAAGAAAATTTGGGGATGATCCTACAAAAATTGGGGGAAGAAACTGGGAAGTTTGGGGGGATCCTATAAAAGTTTGGGGGCAGGGAGCTGCTCAGGGGGCTGCAGGAGGATGGGACGCTGCTGCCCCTCCCCAAATATGAGAACTGGTGAGTTTTGGGGGAAAAACGGGGCAATTTGGGGCAGAGAGCATAAAAAAATTTTGGGGGAAGTCTGACCAAGTTTGGGCGAGATATGATGAAGTTTTGGGGGAAATCCCATAAAATATTGGGGAAACCCTATTAAAGGTTTGGGGAAAATCCTATAAAAATTGGGAGAAAATCCTATAAAGTTTGGGGATGATCCTATAAAAATTGGGGGGAAATCCTATAAAAGTTTGGGGATGATCCTATAAAGTTTGAGAGATGATCCTACAAAAATTGGGGGAAAGTCCTAAAAAGTTTGGGGAAAATCCTACAAAATTTGGGGATGATCCTATAAAGGTTTGGGGAAAATCCTATAAAAATTGGGAGAAAATCCTATAAAGTTTGGGGGAAAATCCTACAAAAATCGGGGGGTGATCCTATAAAGTTTGGGGGAAAATCCCATAAAAATCAGGGGAGGATCCCATAAAGGTTTGGGGAAGATTCTATAAAAATTGGGGGGAAATCCTATAAAAGTTTGGAGATGATCCTATAAAAATTAGAAGAAAATCCTATAAAGTTTGGGGGACAATCCTATAAAGGTTTGGGGGTGATCATATAAAAATTGTGGAAAATCCTATAAAAATTCGGGGGAAGAAACTAGGAAATTTGGGGAAGATCCTATAACAGCTTGGGGATGATCCTACAAAAATTGGGGAAAAATCCTATAAAGGTTTGGGGGCGATCCTACAAAAATTGGGGGAAGAAACTGGGAAGTTTTGGGGTGATCCTATAAAGGTTTGGGGGCAGGGAGCTGCTCAGGGGGCTGCAGGAGGAGGGGACGCTGCTGCCCCTCCCCAAGTATGAGAACTGGGGAGTTTTGGGGCCAAAATTTGGGGGAAATCTGGTAAAATTTGGGGGGGGGGAGGTCCTACAAAAATTTGGGGGAAGTCTGACCAAGTTTGGGCAAGATATGATGAAGTTTTGGGGAAGATCCTATAAAATATTGGGGAAATCCTGTAAAGTTTGGGGGATGTTCCTACAGAAATTGGGGGAAAATCCTATAAAAATTTGGGGAAGATCCTATAAAAATTAGGGGGAAATCCTATTAAGGTTTGGGGATGATTCTGTAAAGGTTTGGGAGAAATCCTATAAAGTTTAGGGGAAGATCCCATAAAGTTTTGGGGGCAATCCTATAAGAATTGGGAGAAACTTCTATAAAGTTTGGGGAAGATCCTATAATATATTGGGGAAACGCTATAAAAGGTCTGGAGAAGATGCTATAAAAATTTGGGGGAAATCCTATAAAGGTTTGGGGAAGATCCTATAAAAGTTTGGGGAAAATCCTATAAAATTTTGGGGATGATTCTATGAAGTTTGGGAGAAATCCTATAAAGGTTTGGGAGCGATCCTACAAAAATTGGGGGATGATCCTATAAAAGTTTGGGGAAAATCCTATAAAAGTTTGGGAGAAATCCTATAAAGTTTTGGGGGAAATACTATAAAAGTTTGGGGGCGATCCTATAAGAATTGGGGGAAAATCCTATAAAGTTTGGGGGAAAATCCCATAAAAATCGGGGGAGGATCCTATAAAGGTTTGGGGAAAATCCTATAAAAATGAGGGGGAAATACTATAAAGTTTGGGGGAAAATCCTATAAAATTTTGGGAACGATCTTACAAAAATTGGAGGATGATCCCTTAAGGTCTGGGGGAAATCCTATAAATATTTGGGGGTGATCCTACAAATTTTGGGGGAAGAAATTAGGAAATTTGGGGATGATCCTATGAAAATTGGGGGAAGATCCTATAAAAGTTTGGGGGTGATCCTATAAAGGTTTGGGAGAAATCCTATAAAGTTTTGGGGACAATCCTATAAAATTTTGGGGACAATCCCATAAACATTTGAGGGAAATCCTATGAAAATTTGGGGGCGATCCTATAAAGTTTGGGGGTGATCCTATAAAAATTGGGGGAAAATCCTATAAAGGTTTGGGGACGATCCTATAAAAATTGGGGTCTCCTTTTGGGGTCGGGCTCCCCTTTGGGTTTGTGTTCCTCGTTGGGGTCTTTGGGGTCTCATTTGGGTTTTGGGGCCTGATTTGGGGTTTTGGGGTCCCTTTTGGGATTTGGGGTTTTTGGATTCCCTTTTGGGATTTGGGCCTGATTTGGGGTCTTTGGGGTCCCTTTGGGCCCTGATTTGGGGTTTTTGGGTTCCCTTTAGGGGTTTTGGGTCCCTTTTGGGTTCCCATTTGGGTTTTAGGGTCTGATTTGGGGTCTTTGGGGTCCCTTTTGGGGTTTGGGGTCTTCGGGTTCCCTTTAGGTTTTTTGGATTCCCTTTAGGGTTTTGGGGTTCCCTTTAGGGTTTTGGGGTCTTTGGGCCCTGATTTGGGTTTTAGGGTTCCCTCTAGGGTCTTTGGGTTCCCTTTAGGGTTTTGGGGTTTTTGGGTTCCCTTTGGGGCCTTTGGATTCCCTTTAGGGTTTTGGGGTTTTTGGGTTCCCATTTGGGTTTTTGGGCCCTGCTTTGGGGTTTTGGGGTCGATTTGGGGTCTTTGGGTTCCCTTTAGGGTCTTTGGGTTTCCCTTTAGGGTGTTGGGGTTTTCAGGTTTCCCTTTAGGGTTTTGGGTTTCCCTTTAGGGTTTTGGGGTTTTTGGGTGTCCCTTTAGGGTTTTGGGTTTCCCTTTAGGGTTTTGGGGTTTTCGGTTTCCTGTTTGGGTTTTGGGGCCCTGCTTTGTGTTTTGGGGCCCTGATTTGGGATTTTGGGGTCTGATTTGGGGTTTTTGTGTCCCGTCCCACAGCTGGCTGGCCCGCATGGACCCCCGGGACATAGCGTGGGTGGAGAGCCACACGGTGCTGGTGACGGAGCGGGAGCGGGACACCGTGCCCCCCCGACCCCAAAACAGGACCCCGCAGCTGGGCAACTGGATGAGCCCCCAGCAGCTGGAGCAGGCCCTACAGCAGCGCTTCCCGGGCTGCATGGAAGGTCAGACCCCAAAACAGGGAGAAATCCTATAAAAATGGGGAGGGAGAAAGTCCTATAAGAAACGGGAAAAAAATCCCATAGAAAAGGGGACAAATCCTACAAAAAAAGGGGGAAATCCTACAGAAAAGGGGAGAAATCCTATAGAAAAGGGGGAAATCCTACAAAAAAAGGGGGTAAATCCTATAAAGAGGGGAGAAATCCTATAAGGGAGGGGGAAAATCCTATAAGGAGGGTGAAAATCCTATAAAAATGGGAGAAATCCTATAGAAAAGGGGGAAATCCTACAAAAAAGGGGGTAAATCCTATAAAAACCAGGGAAATCCTATAAAGAAAGGGGGGAAAATCCTATAAAAATGGGGAAATCCTATAAGGGAAGGGAAATCCTATAAGGGAGGGGAGAGAAATCCTATAAAAAAGGGGCAAATCCTATAAAGGTAGAGGGAAAAATCGTATAAAAATGGGGAAAAATCCTATAAAAATGGATGAAAAATCCTAAAAAAAATGGGAGGGAGAAAGTCCTAAAAGAAACGGGAAAAAAATCCTATTAAAAAGGGAGAAATCCTATCGAAAAGGGGGAAAATCCTATAAAGGAGGGTGGGAGAGTCCTATAAAGGAAGGGGAGGGGGAAATCCTATAAAAAAGGGGAAAATCCTATAAAGAAGGAGGAGAAATCCTATAAAGGAAGGGGAAAATACTATAAAAATGAGGACAAATCCTATAAAAAGGGGGGAACCCAACTGGATGAGCCCCCAGCAGCTGGAGCAGGCCCTACAGCAGTGCTTCCCGGGCTGCATGGAAGGTCAGACCCCAAAACAGGGAGAAATCCTATAAAAAGGGGGGAAAAATCCTAAAAAAAAATGGGGAGGGAGAAAGTCCTAAAAGAAACGGAAAAAAAAATCCCATAAAAAAGGGGGAAATCCTATAGAAAAAGGAAAAAATCCTATGAAAAGGGGGTAAATCCTATAAAAAAGGTGGAGAAATCCTATAAAAAGGGTGAAAATCCTATAAAAAGGGGAGAAATCCTATAAGGGAGGGGGAAAATCCTATATGGAGAGTGAAAATCCTATAAAAATAGGGAGAAATCCTATAGAAAAGGGGGAAATCCTGTAAATAAGGGGGAAATCCTATAAAGGAAGGTGGAAAAATCCTATAAAAATGGGGTAAAATCCTATAAAAAACAGGTAAATCCTATAAAAAGGGGGGAAGATCCTATAAAGGAGGAGAAATCCTATAACGGAAGGGGAAAATCCTATAAAATGGGGGAAAATCCTATAAAAAGGGTGAGAAATCCTATAAAAAGGGGGGAACCCAACTGGATGAGCCCCCAGCAGCTGGAGCAGGCCCTACAGCAGCGCTTCCCGGGCTGCATGGAAGGTCAGACCCCAAAACGGGGAGAAATCCTATAAAAAGGGGGGAAAAATCCTAAAAAAATGGGGAGGGAGAAAGTCCTAAAAGAAACGGGAAAAAAATCCCATAAAAAAGGGGGAAATCCTATAGAAAAAGGAAAAAATCCTATGAAAAGGGGGTAAATCCTATAAAAAAGGTGGAGAAATCCTATAAAAAGGGTGAAAATCCTATAAAAAGGGGAGAAATCCTATAGAAAAGGGGGAAATCCTGTAAAGAAGGGGGAAATCCTATAAAGGAAGGGGGAAAAATCCTATAAAAATGGGGAGGGGAATCCTATAAGGGAAGGGAGAAATCATGAAAGAGCGGGGAAGAAATCCTATAAAAAGGGGGCAAAATCCTATAAAAAGGGGGCAAAATCCTATAAAAGGATTCTTTCTTCCTCAACCTTTTTGGGGTCTTCCTCAAATCTTTTTGGGTTCTCCACATCTCCTTTTTCAACCTTTTTAGGGGTCTTCTCCCTCAACCCTTTTTTGGGGTTTTCTTCAACCTTTTTTTTGGGGTCTCCCCCTTCAACTCAACCGTTTTTGGGGTTTTCTTCCTCAACCCTTTTTAGGCTCTCCTTTTTGGGGTCTCTTCTTCATCCTTTTTTGGGGTCTCCCTCACCCTTTTTGGGATCTTCACATTTTCTCCTTCCTCAACCCCTTTTTGGGGTCTCAATTTCTTCTCCCTTAGCCCTTTTTTGGGGTCTTCTTCAACCTTTTTGGGGTCTCCTTTTTGGGGTCTTCATGTCTCCTTCCTCACCCCCTTTTTGGGGTCTTCCACTCAACCTTTTTTGGGGTCTTCTTCAACCTTTTTTGAGCTCTCCTTCTTTGGGGTCTTCTCTAACCTTTTTTGGGGTCTCCAACCTTTTTTTGGGGTCTCCAACCCGTTTTGGGGTCTTCATGTCTCCTTCCTCACCCCCTTTTTGGGGTCTTCCACTCAACCTTTTTTGGGGTCTTCTTCAACCTTTTTTGAGCTCTCCTTCTTTGGGGTCTTCTCTAACCTTTTTTGGGGTCTCCAACCTTTTTTTGGGGTCTCCAACCCGTTTTGGGGTCTTCATGTCTCCTCTCTCAACCTTTTTTGGGGTCTTCTCCAACCTTCTTTGGGGTCTCCAACCTTTCTTTGGGGTCTCCAATCCTTTTTGGGGTCTTCTTCCTCAGCCTTTTTTGGGGTTTCCTTCTCCAACCCTTTTTTGGGGTCTCCTTCCTCACCCTTTTTGGGGTCTCCAACCCTTTTTGGGGTCTTCATGTCTCCTCTCTCAACGTTTTTTGGGGTCTTCTTCATCCTTTTTTGGGGTCTTCTTCAACCTTTTTTGAGCTCTCCTTTTTGGGGTCTTCTCCAACCCTTTTTGGGGTCTTCCTCACCCTTTTTGGGGTCTTCATGTCTCCTTCCTCAACCCTTTTTGGGGTCTTCTTCTTCAACCTTTTTTTTGGGGTCTTCTCCAACCTTTTTTGGGGTCTTCCTCACCCATTTTAGGGTCTCAAACCCTTTTTGGGGTCTCCTTTTTGGGGTCTCCTCCCTCAATCCTTTTGGGGCCTCCATGCCTTCAATTCTATGTTTTTTTGGGGTCTTCTTCACCCTTTTTGGGGTCTCCTTTTTAGGGTCTCCTTCCTCACCCTTTTTGGGGTCTTCATGTCTCCTTCCTCAACTCTTTTTGGGGTCTTCTTTCTCAGCCTTTTTTGGGGTCTTCTCCATCCTTTTTTGGGGTCTTCTTCAACCTTTTTGGGTTCTCCACATCTCCTCCTTCTCCAACCCTTTTTTGGGGTCTCCTTCTTCACCTTTTTTGGTGTCTCTTCTTCAACCTTTTTTGGGGTCTTCCTCACCCTTTTTTGGGTCTCCTTTTTGGGGTCTTCCTCACCCTTTTTTGGGGTCTTCTCCAACCCTTTTTGGGGTCTCCATGTCTCCTCTCTCAACCCTTTTTGGGGTCTTTTTCAACCCTTTTTGGGGTCTTCTTCAACCCTTTTTGGGGTTTCCTTCTCCAACGCTTTTTTGGGGTCTTCTCCAACCCTTTTATGGGGTCTCCTTTTTAGGGTCTCCTTCCTCACCCTATTTGGGGTCTTCAACCTTTCTTTGGGGTCTCCAACCCTTTTTGGGGTCTCCTTTTTGGGGTCTCCAACCCTTTTTTTGGTGTCCCTCAGGCCGCACCATGTACATCATCCCCTTCAGCATGGGCCCCCCCCTTGTCACCCCTGGCCAAGGCGGGCGTGCAGCTCACCGACTCGCCTTACGTCGTGGCCTCCATGCGCATTATGACCCGCGTGGGCCACCAGATCTTCCCCTTGCTGGCCACCGGGGACTTCGTCCACTGCCTCCACTCCGTCGGCTGGCCTCTGCCGCTGCGAGGTGAGCCCAAAAAAACCCAAA
Source organism: Netta rufina (assembly GCF_964035555.1). Taxonomy (NCBI): domain Eukaryota; kingdom Metazoa; phylum Chordata; class Aves; order Anseriformes; family Anatidae; genus Netta; species Netta rufina. The sequence continues at coordinate 3,173,758 of NC_140133.1, read as the reverse complement.
ATGCCCAAAAAATGCCCCAAAACAGGCAAAAACACCCCAAAAACACCCAAGCAACGCCCAAAAACACCCCAAAACACCCAAGAAATGCCCAAAAACGCGCAGACGCCCCAAAAATAGCCATAAATGCTCAAAAACGCCCAAGAAACTCCCAAAACCACCCATGAAACGCCCAAGAAACATGCAAAAACGCCCCAAAAAGTGCAGAAACACCCAAGAAACACCCAAAAACACACAAAAACGCTCAAGAATTGCCCAAAACCACACAAAAATGCTCAAGAAATGCCCCAAAACACGCAAAAACGCTCAAGAAACGCCTCAAAACGCGCAAAAACGCCCAAAAAACACCCATAAACGCTCAAAAACGCCCAAGAAATGCCCAATAAAAATGCAAAAACGCCCAAAAACCGCCCCAAAACAGGCAAAACTGCCCCCAAAACACCACAAAACAAGCAAAAACACCCAAAAAAAACCCCAAAACAAGCAAGTAGACACACAAAAAAAGCCAAAAATAAAACAAAACAAAAAAAACACAAATAGCCCCTAAAACCCCTAAATTCACCCCAAAAACTGTTCTCTTTTTTCGCAGAGCCCCTGGTGAACGGGTGGCCCTGTGACCCCGAGCGCACCCTGGTGACCCATGTCCCCGCCGAGCGCCGCATTGCATCCTTCGGCAGCGGCTACGGGGGCAACTCGCTGCTGGGCAAGAAGTGCTTCGCCCTGCGCATCGCCTCCCGCATGGCCCGCGACGAGGGCTGGCTGGCCGAGCACATGCTGTTGGGGGGCTCTTTTGCAATGAAATCCCCCCCTTTTTTTTTTTTTTTTGAGGATCTGGGTTGATTTTGGGGCGGTTTTGAGGTGTTCTGGGGTCTTCGTTGGGTTTTCTTGGCTTTTGTTGGGTTTTGTGGAGGATGGGAGTGGATTGTGAATTTTGGAGAACATCAGGTAGGTTTAGGGGGACTTTTGGGGTGGATTCATGGTATTTGGGGTTTTCTTCTGTTTTTTTGGGGTGATCCTGTTCTTTTTTGGGGTCTTTTTGACATGTTTTGGGGTCTCCGTTGGGTTTCGTTGGGTTTTCCGTGGTCATCATGGTGGAAAAGGGTAAATTGTGGGATTTGGAGAACATCAGGTAGGTTTAGGGGGACTTTTGGGGTGGATTCATGGTATTTGGGGTTTTCTTCTGTTTTTTTGGGGTGATTTTGTTCTTTTTTGGGGTGTTTTTGACGTGTTTTGGGGTCTCCGTTGGGTTTCGTTGGGATTTCCATGGTCATCATGGTGGAAAGGGGTAAATTGCAGGTTTTGGAGAACATCTGGTAGGTTTAGGGGGACTTTTGGGGTGGATCTGTGCTTTTTGGGGTTTTCTTCTGTTTTTTAGGGTTTTCTTCTGTTTCTTGGGGTGATCCTGTTCTTTTTTGGGGTGTTTTTGACGTGTTTTGGGGTATCCGTTGGTTTTCCTTGGGTTCTTGTTGGTCATCATGGTGAATGGGAGTGAAATGTGGGATTTGGAGAACATCAGGTGAGTTTAGGGTGGTTTTGGGGGGAAATTCATGTTTTTGTTGTGTTTTTTTCTTCACGTCTACTTCTGTTTTGGGGTGTTTTTGATGTGTTTTGGGGTCTCCGTTGGGTTTTGTTGGGTTTCCATTGGGTTTTATGGTGGTTGGGAGTGGATTGTACATTTAGGAGAATATCAGGTAGGTTTAAGTGTTTCTTGGGGGTTAAATCACGTTTTTTCTTCTGATCCGGTTCGGTTTTGGGGTGGTTTTGACGTGTTTTGGGGTTTCCATTGCGTTTTGTTGAGTTCCTAATGGGTTTTATGGTGGTTGGGAGTGGACTTTGCGATTTGGAGAACATCAGGTAGGTTTAGGATGGTTTTGGGATTGGATCCATGCTTTTTGGGGATTTTCTTCCAGTTTTGGGGGTGATCCCATTCTTTTTTGGGGTGTTTTTGATGTGTTTTGGGGTCTCCATTGGGTTTCGTTGGGTTTTCCGTGGTCATCATGGTGGAAAAGGGAAAATTGTGGGTTTTGGAGAACTTCAGGTAGGTGTAGGGGGACTTTTGGGGTGGATTCATGGTACTTGGGGTTTTCTTCTGTTTTTTGGGGTGATTTTGTTCTTTTTTGGGGTGTTTTTGACGTGTTTTGGGGTCTCCGTTGGGTTTCGTTGGGTTTTCCGTGGTCATCCTGGTGGAAAAGGGTAAATTGTGGGTTTTGGAGAACTTCAGGTAGGTTTAGGGGGACTTTTGGGGCGGATTCATGGTATTTGGGGTTTTCTTCTGTTCTTTTGGGGTGATCCTGTTCTTTTTTGGGGTTTTTATTACGTGTTTTGGGGTCTCCGTTGGGTTTTAGTTGGGTTCTTGTTGGTCATCATGGTGAAAAAGGGTAAATTGTGGGTTTTGGAGAACATCAGGTAGGTTAAGGGGGACTTTCGGGGCAGATCTATGGCTTTTGGGGTTTTCTTTCATTCTTGGGGTTGAACCTGTTCTTTTTTGGGGTGTTTTTGACGTGTTTTGGGGTCTCCGTTGGGTTTTGTTGGGTTCTTGTTGGTCATCATGGTGGAAAATGGTAAATTGTGGGTTTTGGAGAACATCAGGTGAGTTTAAGGTTTTTTTGGGGGTGAATCTATGGTTTTGGGGGATTTCTTCTGTTTTTTAGTGTTTTCTTCTGTTTTTGGGGTGGTCCTGTTCTTTTTTGGGGTGTTTTTGACGTGTTTTGGGGTCTCCGTTGGGTTTTGTTGGGTTCTTGTTCGTCATTATGTTAAATAGGAGTGGATTGTGGGTTTTGGAGAACATCAGGTAGGTTTAGGGTGATTTGGGGGTGAAATTACGGTTTTTTTTTTTTTTTCTTCATGTTACATTCTTTTTTGGGGTGTTTTTGATGTGTTTTGGGGTCTCCGTTGGGTTTCGTTGGGTTCCCAATGGGTTTTATTGTCGTTGGGAGTGGACTTTGGGATTTGGAGAACATCAGGTAGGTTTAAGGGTTTTTTGGGGTGAAATCATGGCATTTTGTTTTTTTTTGAGGATCCGGGTCGATTTCAGGGTGGTTTTGAGGTGTTTTGGGGTCTCTGTTGGGTTTCGTTGGGTTCTTGTTGGACATATTCATGGAAGGGAGTGATGGTGGATTCATGCTTTTTTGGGGTTTTTTCTTCTGATCCCATTCTTTATCTGCACATCGCCTCCCGCATGGCCCGCGACGAAGGGTGGCTGGCCGAGCACATGCTGGTAGGGGGCTCTTTTGGGGTGAAATCAGGGTTTTTTTGTTTTTTTTTTTGAGGATCCGGGTTGATTTTGGGGCGGTTTTGATGTCATTTGGGATCTCCGTTGGGTTGCGTTGGGTTCTCGTTGGTCGTTAACGGTGAATGGGAGTGGATTGCGGATTTTGGAGAACATCAGGTGAGTATAGGGTCTTTTTGGGGTCAGATTCATGGTTTTGGGAGTATTCTTCTGTTTTTTAGGGTTTTCTTTTGTTTTTTTGGGGGGTGACCCTGTTCTTTTTTGGGGTGTTTTTGACGTGTTTTGGGGTCTCCGTTGGGTTTCGTTGGGTTTTCCATGGTCATCATGGTGGAAAAGGGTAAATTGCGGGTTTTGGAGAACTTCAGGTAGGTTTAGGGTGGTTTTGGGGTGGATCTATGGTTTTGGGGGTTTTCTTTCGTTTTTGGGGGTGATCCTGTTCTTGTGTGGGGTGTTTTTGACATGTTTTGGAGTCTCCATTGGGTTTTGTTGGGTTTTCCATGATCATCGTGGTGGAAAAGGGAAAATTGCGGGTTTTGGAGAACTTCAGGTAGGTTTAGGGGGACTTTTGGGGTGGATTCATGGTATTAGGGGTTTTCTTTCGTTTTTGGGGTTGAACCTGTTCTTTTTTGGGGTGTTTTTGAAGTGTTTTGGGGTCTCCGTTGGGTTTCGTTGGGTTCTCATTGGTCGTTAAGGTAAATGGGAGTGGATTGTGGGTTTTGGAGAAGATCAGGTGAGTTTAGGGTGGTTTTGGGGGGAAATTCATAGTTTTTGGTTTTTTTTCTTCTGATCCAGTTCTTTTTGGGGTGTTTTTGACTTGTTTTGGGGTCTCCGTTGGGTTTCATTGGGTTTTCCGTGGTCATCATGGTGGAAAAGGGTAAATTGTGGGATTTGGAGAACATCAGGTAGGTTTAGGGGGACTTTTGGGGCAGATTCATGGTATTTAGGGTTTTCTTCTTTTTTTTTTTTTTTCTTTCTCCCAAAAACCATATAAATTACATGCAAAACATTGTACATAGAGATTAATATCAAAATGCAATACAGATCAGGTGCACTTTAAGCTGGACTCTAGGATATGGCAAACACACCAGGGTACATATTGCTTTGAAACCACCATTTTTTTTTAATGTCATGCATACCACATAATATTCAGTCTTTTGTTTTGTATTTTTCTGTTTTTATACAAAAATACCAGTGCTTATTATAATAGTTACTGGAAAAGAAAAAAAAAATCAGATCTGTGTGCCCTCTTCAAATCAAAATTTTGTTGTGAGAGCACTGGATAAATATATATACGCACACCAACAAGTGTCATAAGCTTTGCCTTTGCTGACGGAAGATAAATAGTACAAAGAAAATCTGTCTAGTTTGTTTTTAGGCTTGTCTTTCTCAGTATGGAACAAACTGACCTCCCTGGTCTAACTTTGCAGTTGCCTATTCTGCCTTTGTCCTGGAGAGAAGAGCAAGAAAGGAACAAATCTATTTTTACACTCCAAAAACGCATTAGAGGAGGATTATCACACCCACCTAAGGGTACTTCCTTGTTTGTTTATAAAGCACCAAGTATTTCTCTTGGACAGTCTCTGTTGCTGGTCTGTTTTGTGCCTTCCATTTTTTTTTTTTTAAAGAACAGTGGAAGTGGAGAGTCGGATGACAAGCAAGAACAAACACTAGAAACTCCTTGTTCTGCCCCTGCTTTTTAATCACCCAGCATCACCCTGGCTGCAAAACAGCCTCTGCTGATTTACCTGCTTGTTAAAGCACCCCACACGCTGCAAGTGCGGTGTGCTAGGTGTCAAGTTATATTTAACGGTGCACAGGTAACCATTCATCTTCCCACAGTTGAAGCACAGAACAGCCTCTTGCTAACAGAACTCATCCCTGCTGCTGCAAGAAACCTCATGGCCTGCAGGAAAACCTCAAGCTAAGAGTTCCAAAGCAAAAGCAGAAAATGCATGATTTGTACTCTTTCTATTTGAGTGAATTCTAGCTGCTAAACGCTGCCTACATCTGAGGGCACGTTCTGAGGCTGGGGGGAAGGACACTCAACACCCACTGACAGCAGGAGTGCAAAGATGCCAGCCAAGAAGGCAAAGGTTAGAGCTGAATGCTGCCTCAGCTCCCTCCAGCAACCAGCTGGGGGTCACCTTTCACCACGCTCTCTGAGACTCTGAGCCCCGAGTTACCGCAGCCGCCAGGTACAGCTGCTCCTTGCTGGCCCAAACTATTTCAAGAGTCTTCAAACTTCAGGGACCTGTTTTATGACAGCCTCAAGATCAAATTAATCTGTTCCTGAAGGCGCTGATCGTCCTGGTGTTTCTGTAGCTGTCAAAGAACAATCCTGAACTGAGGCACTCATCTGATCAGACAGTGCTTCGGCACAGATTTGTCTTTAGCTTGACACATCAAGGTGAAGAGGAATCGATTCTTGCAAGCAACCTCTCAAGCAGGGATCTAATAAGGTGACCAAAACAACAGATCTGTTGTGCAGATCTGAGCACGTCACTCTGCAGGGAATCACTTTCAAGCCTAAGATGTTTCACCCATCTCCCTGCCCCAGAGCGACACAAGTAAAGCTCTTAAGCAATTGCTAACCTGTTCTCAGTGCTCACGAGTCCCAGATCACTAATTTTACAATATATAAACCATGGCAGCTGGCACCTAGTTGGCACACGGTGACACTGCACACGTTGGCAGTGTCGTCAGGAGCTGGAAGGTCAGGGGTGAGGGGGTTAAGGGAAAACCACACATCAGTTCAGCAACTTGGCTCCCATAGGATACTTCCTACGGCAGGAGTTTTAGCAAAGCCACTCAGAGGGACCTGCTGGCTAATTAAAACGGGACTTCTGCTGGAGCAGTCAGAAGGCAGCAGGGTATCAGGAGATATCCAGTGGGCATCACTGTCAGTCTGTGGCAGTTTGGGGTCCAGGTATCAGTGGTTATGTGTGGTTTTCTCTGCTTCACTTTCTCCAAAGCTGTGAAAAAATATTTCTTTTACAGCGCTGTACAGTCACACATTACGGATGGAACCAGCTGCATCAACTTCCAGTACGACGGTGTTGGAAAAAGGTGCCTTTGGTGGTCAGGAGCACAACAGCTCTGGTGATGTGTTATTTAAGTGTGTTCTTACATCTGAGTTTCCTCATAGCAGTACGTAGCCGAGGGGGTCCAAGTTTCCCAGGTAAGATTTATGTTTTTTCCCCTACCAAGCACCAGCTCAGTATACAAAGCTCTGTTAATAACACCCAAGCATGTAGATGTTAAACTGAAACTGCTTTTAAACCTATTTGTTGTTACAAAAATAGCTTAATACACCATCTTCATAGGGTAAAAATTCACATGGAAGTACAGAAAAACCCAGAAGTGCTTCCTGAGCTTCAGTTTACCAACAGCACCATCGGATTTAGATCCTGGCCTGGCAGCCAGGATGCAGGGTCTGTAAGCATTGCTGTGATGTGGAAGTGCCAAGGCAGGTTTCTGGCCTGCCCTGACTAAAATACCTTTTTTTTTAATACAAACAGCGTGCCAGGTACGCTGTAATGCCAATGTGCCAGGTCAATAGAGGATGTCAAACAACAGAGGCGTTTATCCTAATTTCTGGCATGAAAACACTTTTAACAGCATTCTTTTCACGAAGAAACCCCTCTCTATCTTCTCCAGTGCTCCAGGATCTGCTGCAGCTGCAACAGCCGCGCTGGTACAACCCACATCTTTGCCAAATCTTTTCAATAATTGTGCTTTACCTCGGCAATGTTGAGGTCACTCCTCTTCCTCCTCCAGCTGAGCAAGCAGCTCGCTGGCTCTGCCACACCGCAGGTGCGGAAGCGAAAGCTGGGAACACAGGAGTCAAACTCTCAGTGCTCACGAAGCCACCAGGGCAGAGGGCTGACACAGAGGCACCCCGGATCCGCTCTCCCTCCCCGCTGCGAGGCTCGCAGCAGCCCCGACCCGAAGCGCACACAATGCTTCGCATGGTGATGTCACCGCTGATTCTGAGTCCCCAGGTGAGGATCTGCCTCACCACTCTAAACGTTGGTGTTGGTTTTTTTTTTTTTTTTCTTTTAAACATTCACAGCTTATGGGAAACCATCAGGTAAACCACAGATCGCTAGGGAAGAAGTCCCACACGAGGGAAGTCCGTGCTTTTCTTCCAGGCAGTGGCACGTGCTTTAACACGCCGCGTTCGACAAAGCAGCTCTCCCCGTTTTGCTCAGTGGCAACAGGCACGACTGCAACGCACAAAGGTGTAGGCAGCACCTGCAGGTCCCAAACCCTTAACCGGTTTTTAGAGAGCACCAATTTTTTAAGTAGTCGTTTTCCCTTAATCCATGACCCCTTCTTTCCTTTATTTATATCGGGTGGCTCTCCTCCATTTTCCTCCTCAGTGTCTGAGCAGACACTGGGAATCGTTTCTGGAGGAAGGGCACTGCTGAAGCTCCTCCATCTACTCTCCGAGAAAAGAGAGTATGTTAAAGAATACGTATTTCCTTTCTTTTTCCTTTTTTAAATACAATTTCTGAAATCAACGCTGCGGCCTGGCAGCAAATACTTACGGGACTAAAGATGATTCCTCATCCTCACTGTAACGTTGTAGTTAACCTCCCAACGAACCCATCTCCCCAGGAAGCGGCCATTTGAGATGGGAAGGGGCAGAGCAAGAGGAAGCTCTCCTTAGCCTAGCTCTTCCCCCAACACCACCTCGCCACCCAGCACCAAATTCAATTCGCCTGCTCCGCCCGATCAGTAGAACGGGCGTCCGACGCTGGCACACGCCACAGCGGTGGTTCTGACGTGGCTTAAATCACCTCTCCGCAGAATATCTCGGGTCTGTACGCTCAAATAACGCAGTATTTGAGAAATAACGCCCAGAGCTCACACTCTGAGTGCAGCCCAACAGCACCGAAGCACCGGTAGGCTAAACATTCCGAACCTGGCAACAAGGCTGACCCAAGCAACAGCACGGAACCCTTCTGCACCTTCAGCGTGGACATCAGCGTAAGGAAACACAGACCTCCTCGATCCAAATTTTAAGCGAGAAACGCAAAAGGTCACCCAACCGGGTTGTTTTCAGCAAGCTAAAGGAGAAATTAAGGCAACAACCGGGTGCATCCAGAGTTGGTCAGATCCTGAAGGCAGTTCCTTGGGGGAACGGAGGAGCAACGCGCCAGATGAGGGCTGCCTTACAGCGCACCCCTTAGAGGCACTGCTGCGGAAGGAAGGCAGAAGGTTGGAACTCGAAATAACTCGCAAGGCGCCCGTTAAGGGGGAAATCTTTCATTTTTTTCCCAGCAGAACCTCCCTTATTCCCCCCCCCCCCCCATGAAGGCAGCCCAGGGACTCTTTGCTTCCTTAGGGAGAGGGCAGGGACGGGGCAGGGTGGTGGGACAGATGGCCAGAGGGTCGGATGGACGGACAGACAGCCGGACAGAGGGCCCAGCAAGGAGGAAGGGCTCAGGAGCGGGAGGGAAGGGCAGGGCGAGGGGAAGGGCGGCCCCGGGCCTGACAGGGGACCTTGGGCCTAACCCCGGGCAGCAGCTCCGCGTCTCACAGGGCCCAGAAGGGGCTGATACAGGGGGAGGGAACAGCCCAGCCCCCAGGCCTGCCTCCAGGCCCTGCGGCCTGCACCCCCCCCCTCCCCTCAGGGCACCCCGACCCACAGGGCCCGGGACGCGGCCTGCTCCCCCTCAGGGCAGCAGAGGGGAGCCCGGCCGGGCAGGAGGCCTTTCCCCTGCCCCCCGCTGGTCTATGAAGGGCTCTAGTTACCGGCGAGCAGGGATTTTTACCGATCCTGGCCGGACAACGAAGACTACTTATTAGAGAAGTACAATTCTTTTTTTCCTTGTGATAACTTTTCTTGACCAAAAAACATGATTGTGAATGAGGGAAAATGAAAGATGTAACATGGGGACGTGCGGATACTCACGATGATGCAGCCTTCTATCCGCATGTTCACCTGCTCATAGAGCCACACCTGGATCCTCGACCTCTGCAGAACGAAGGAGGAGAGTAAGTCGGGCCACAAACACTGAGCAGTTTTGTTCTCTCATGTGTTCAGAAATACCTGCTAGCCACAGCCACGACAGCTCCCAGACGCTCCGAGGAGCAACTCTCAGGGGCAGTTTCAATGAGCAATCTGACATTTTAGCGTTATACCATCGGGTGAATACTACACGTTTGGTGAAGAACACGTTTCCAGTCACAAGGGAACACCCCTGCACGCCCGGCTACACGAGGGGGAAACGCCGGGCTCCTTGTGCCCACTGTAATACACAATAAATGTTTGTTCATTGTCTTTTGTATTATAAAAACAAGGAGTTCTGTTTGAGGAACGGGAGTTGCAAAAGCTCCCTGCTGAAGTAAGGAGCTGTATAATACTTGGCTAGACACTATGAAAATTCTTTTGCTTAATGTAACAAAAAAAGAGAACCCCCTCCCCTTCTCTCCTTCTGCATCTCAGTTGCCTCTTTTGTTCAAAGACACTGCTGCAAAGTTCATGTAACCATCTCCTGATAAGTTGCTAAACTAGTGTATCAACAGGAATCTCACGCTGGGCCAACATGACCAAATAAAAAAAAGAAGTTGAACCACAACGCCGAGGAAGACTACAGCCTTCATCTTCACGACCACCAGAGGGACAGAGACGACCCCCTAGCAACAGTGCGCGCAGTCGCAGAATATACCAGGATGTGCTGCGTAATCCCAGAATTACCAAGATATAAAAAGGGACCCTGGCGGGGGTGAGGTGCGTGCTGTTAGCGGAGCTGAGACTCACGGCCGCCCAGCGCTGTTTTGCTTGCTGTTGCTTACTCAATAAATTCTATTATTAATGCAGTGCGCTCTGAAAATTAATTAGGGGGGCAACTTATAACACCCACCAGCACGCTGCACAGCTCTCCATCCCCCACAGACCCGTCCCGGGACACGGCCAGGAGCTGAAAACTCAGCGAGGGTGTTAGAAATGGCTCAGGATTCAAATTAGGATTAAATAAAAAATAGGATTTATTAAAAGAATATAGAAGAACAGAGGTAAGCAATCAGTGCTGGGTTCACCGGGAGTCTCCGCTCCACCAGGACGCACACCAGCCACATCAAGTAGCTGATTTTTATGCTCCTAGATTAATACATATTCATTACTACTTCTAAAAAAAAACAGGTTATTATAATTAGCTTCCAGGGTCCAGTCCCTCCTACTGGAGCATGCGCATCAGTCTCCTCTGGGGGTCTCTAGGGGTCTTTCATGCTGAAGGCTCGTAGTCTTCCTCTCCAAGTCCTTCCCCTTTGTACTCCTTTGGCACCGTACCAAGTTTATAGAACATTTTCTGCAGGTCTTGTCTCCCAGCCGTCCTTCAGCTTCTTTTTTTCTTCTTCTTAATCTCTTGGCCACCTGGCCAGATACCAGGGGTTTGCATAGTATCCCATAACAGTCAGTAGTTGTTATCAGTTGTTGTGAAACCCCCAAACATCAAAGACTTCATACAAATACAAATAACTTTCTTATTGACGCTTCACCAGTAATTAGAATCAGAATCAGAATCAGAATCAGAATTTTCTAGGTTGGAAGAGACCTCAAGATCATCGAGTCCAACCTCTGACCTAACGCTAACAGTCCCCACTAAACCATATCCCTAAGCTCTACATCTAAACGTCTTTTAAAGACTTCCAGGGATGGTGACTCCACCACTTCCCTGGGCAGCCTGTTCCAATGCCTAACAACCCTTTCGGTAAAGAAGTTCTTCCTAACATCTAACCTAAAACTCCCCTGGCTCAACTTAAGCCCATTCCCCCTTGTCCTGTCACCAGGCACGTGGGAGAACAGACCAACCCCCACCTCGCTACAGCCTCCCTTGAGGTACCTATAGAGAGCAATAAGGTCGCCCCTGAGCCTCCTCTTCTCCAGGCTGAACAAGCCCAGCTCCCTCAGCCGCTCCTCGTAGGACTTGTTCTCCAGGCCCCTCACCAGCTTCGTCGCCCTTCTCTGCACCCGCTCAAGCACCTCCATGTCCTTCTTGTAGCGAGGGGCCCAAAACTGAACACAGTACTCGAGGTGCAGCCTCACCAGAGCCGAGTACAGGGGGACGATCACCTCCCTAGCCCTGCTGGCCACACTGTTTCTGATACAAGCCAGGATGCTGTTGGCCTTCTTGCCCACCTGAGCACACTGCTGGCTCATATTCAGCCGACTATCCACCATCACTCCCAGGTCCTTCTCTGCCTGGCAGCTCTCTAACCATTCCTCTCCCAGCCTGTAGCTCTGCTTGGGGTTATTGCGCCCCAGGTGCAGGACCCAGCACTTGGCCTTGTTGAACTTCATGCAGTTGACCTCAGCCCATCGGTGCAGCCTATCCAGATCCTCCTGCAGAGCCTTCCTACCCTCAAGCAGATCAACACATGCACCTAACTTGGTGTCATCTGCAAATTTACTGAGGGTGCACTCGATGCCCTCATCCAGATCATCGATGAAGATATTAAAGAGGACCGGCCCCAGCACCGAGCCCTGGGGAACGCCACTACTGACTGGCCTCCAACTGGACTTGGCTCCATTCACCATGACTCTTTGGGCCCGGCTATCCAGCCAGTTTCTAACTCAACGAAGCGTGCGCCAGTCCAAGCCAAGAGCAGCCAGTTTCTTGAGGAGAATGCTGTGGGAGACGGTGTCAAAAGCCTTGCTGAAGTCAAGGTAGACCACATCCACAGCCTTTCCCTCATCCACCCAGAGCGTCACTCTGTCATAGAAGGAGATCAGGTTCGTCAAGCAGGACCTGCCTTTCATAAACCCATGCTGACTGGGCCTGATCGCCTGCTTCAGCTGCAAGTGCTGCATGCAACTCTCAGGAGGATCTGCTCCATGAGCTTCCCTGGTACTGAGGTCAAACTGACAGGCCTGTAGTTTCCTGGGTCTGCCCTCCGGCCCTTCTTGTAGATGGGCGTCAATTAAAACATTCTTCACCAGCCATTCACAGGGACAGTCACACCTATAGCAGTGTTAAGTTAATCTCGAAGAAGACAAAAAAAAAGGCTGTAACTGTTAGAAATAGAAGTCCAGAATAACAAAAGCAAACAGGTTCATAAATTTGAGGAGTATTTTCTGAAGACTTGATAAATTGACTAGAATGAGGGGGAGACTGGGACACACTGCATCTGTGGTTCAAGAATTAAATTGCCAGTGCAGGGCCCAGAGGCAGACAGGACTGTTCTTTATGGACACGAATTGTTAACACATAACAAGAGGCGAAGGCTGATGGTAGAACAGGGCTTGGGGTGAAGGGAAAGCGAGGGGAGGTGGGCGCAGTCTTTGAGCTCTCCTCATCCTGATTTTGGTTTTTCTCCCCCATTTCTGGCTGCGTGTGAGCACCCGGAGCCGGCAGAAGTCCCCGTGAAGTCCTTCGGCACGATGAAGGCCTGCGTGAGCTCCAGCAGCAGTTTCGTCGGCGGAGGTTTTCCCTGGTGGGGCCGGGGCGTCACAGCACGCACGCGCGCGCACACACACGCACACACACACACACACACACACACACACACACAGAGAGAGAGATGCGTGGTTTTGTCCAAACATTAAGTATTTACAACAAATTCGACAAGTGCTTTTCCAGCAGCAAATGCCTGAGGGCCCCCACAGCTTCACAAATCATAGCGGGAAGAGCCTACCGTGCCACGAAAAGTTCGGAAAATAATTCAAAATTGATCTGCTAGGGAAAAAAAAAACGATGGCTGGTGGCAGGGTACACAATACACCCGAATCTCAGCTCTGTCCTCCGCAGGGTCAGTGCCCACGCCCAAGCGTGATGCTGATTGTGAGAAACACTCCGTAGCCAATAACTTAGGCTCAGGCGAGGATCTCAGTGAAGTAGTAATTTATTCGCAATTGCAATGGCGGGCGCCCCACAAGCAGGAGAGAGCGCATCTACTAGTTCCAAAACACAGTTTATATACCTTTTGATGGCAGGACCCTCCCCTGTTTCCCCACTGAGTGGGTAATCCAGATTCACAATCTATCTGATGCTTCACAAACAATGCATGGCCTTCAGTCGCCGGCCTGTTAAATTTCAAATTTCTTTTGACATTTTTACTGCTCGAAGTGGTAATGTTTCTTCACTTATCTGACTTGACACCATGATTTTCACCTAATTGTCCTAAGGAGTCTGATTGTCTGCATTTTACAAGGTCGCCTGCTAAACTTTCTTATCACTGTAAGCATATCTCAGTACCACATTCCCTCCTTCTAAACAATGTAACTCTGCAAAAACAACATTTCTATTCCCACGCTGATGGCACCCGAACATTTGCTGTAGCAGGCAGCAGAGCCAGCAGCTCAGGGGAGCAATTTTTAAAACCAAGAGGCACTTAAACAACCCTTCATCGACCCCGTGACTGCGGCAGAGTCCCAACTGCTCGCCCTGGAGTCCTCACACCAGCAAAAAGCACCAACCAAAGCCTGGGGGAACTTCGGTACAGCACAAGAGAAGGGAGTGGGGGTAGCAGAGCCGCATGGCAGAGCTGCTGCTTTTCACCATTTGATCCTCCCTGATAATTGAAAGTAAGGCTGGGTGGGCTGACCCTCACCCCCACTCCTGGCAGCAAGTTTGGTCCACAACACACTGGAATAATGATTCTGCTCCCTCCCACCCCTACAGCTTCATCATCTGACAAGGGTACAGTCAAAACAATGGCATACATGAGTAAAAGTCAGGAGTTGACACAGTAACTCCAGGATTTGGGTATCAACTATCTGAGAAATCAGAAGGCTTCTCTTGTGACAGGGCCTTCCTTTTCTCTTTATAATAGGTGTCTTAACTCTTTCATCTTGAAGATTACACCAGGAGCAGGGCTTGCTATAAATCCAACAGATTCTACAAACATGTGATTTGTGTAAGCTTTAATTTTAGCTTCTATCTCACTTCTTGTGGTAAATTTAAAATATCAGAATATTCCTTCCCAGCAATTGTTACATAGGAAAACTCCAACCCTAGAGAGCAGAAACTAACTTGATGCGTACTAAGTAAACTAGGGAAGGCCATTAGCATTACCCATAAATCTCAGTCGACATGAAAAAGCCAGGTGGATGACCTGCTAAGCCTTTCCCATCCCTCTTACGAACCACAAGTAGTAAAGCAGGATATGCAAGCCATATGCTCTCTAAATTAAGATCACATAGAGCTCTGCATACATGAGGCAGTCTGGAGGATCTTTACTTTGTTGATACTCTCAAAGCTTCTTGACTTATTTATGAGGAAAAAAGAAACAACTTGTGCATTTACATCACATACCTGCATGGTTCTAAGTGAGGCCAAGGGCAAGTGATTTCATTTCAGTCAGCATATAAAGGAAGCTTATTCCTTTATGGTTTCATTTTCCCAAAGCTTATTTTGAAAATGGTGCATCTTGAATTTTAAAGAATAGGTTATGATAGAAATATTTTAAGAGGTTTATTTAAAATGAACAAAGAAGGGCTAGATATGAAAAGCCATGTTCTAAACAGCAGATTTTAAGATATGAGGCCATAAAGCAAAGACGAATTATGTACTGCCATGAATCAGACAACTCCATTATGATGCTTCAGGATACCTGAAGGGTAAAGAAACCCATAGACCTGGCAAATTATATATTGCTACATCATTAGAGTAGGGAAATTGTGCCTAACCCAGCCTGTTTATGAATACATTCTGAAATATTTGTGATTCTTAGAGGCAAGCCTCATTTGAGGTTTGGAAGTACCTGAGGAAGGCATACAGCAGTACAGAAACAAAGCTGACTTCAGTTCCTCTGTGCTTTAGGAAACCTCTTCACAGGCTGTACTCATCGCCCTACAATATTGTCTTTCACATTTACTTATATGCCTTTGATATTCCTTCCCCTTCTCAGGATTCCTTTCACTTCCCAGGAGTCTCCTACTCACTGTTTCTCTCCCTTTCATTTTATCACAAGGATTCTTTCAAGAATGCAGCAACTGCCCTCTTTTCCAATGTTTTTTGAGCCTATCTGGGAGTCGCACATGAAGAAGGATTGAGAGAAGGGTTTTTTTGTTGCAAAACTGTCAAGGACCAACTTCACTGTTAATAACCATATTGCAGTTACAGGTCTATCACTGGAGTGTAACCCTCTGAGAACAGCAGGACGGTTGATTTAAAGTACATCCCTTACAATCAAAATTTGGAACAGTGAAAAGCCAATTCGCGCTTCAACTTATGTTAAAATGAGACAAAACATTTTACTATCAGGCACTGAAAATAACTTTAAAAACTGATGAACATACCAGTTGAGCTGTTATAATTCATAATCTTCTGAACTTCCAGTGAGGACACTAAACTTTTAAAAAGCAAAGTATCTCTACTATACTAGATACTACATTTAGTAATTTGACTGCATCTTGTTCATAAACGTCAAAAAAATTGTTTGAAGGATAACAGTTACTTATCCTCTAAAAATGACAGAGTGCTAATCCCAGCCCAGTGTTCTGTATATTGAGAATGAAGTATAGCTGAATCTTGACAAAACCAGGACTTCCCTGACTTTGATTAACTTGGCCCATGAACATGAGCTACAGAGCTGTCTCCAAGTTGTTTGAAAAGCCGGTTGTGTCGTTTCATTCTGCAAGTCTCCAAATGAAATTTGAACAACGTTTAGTGGATGAGTTTTAGGAAGCTTCACGCTTACTAGTTGGTTCTACCCCAGTGTTGTGTGTCACCGCTGTATTAGAGATGGACTTTCTGCTCTGGGGTACTCTCCAAAAACACTACTGTTGAGCACACACTAGCAGGGAAAAGGCCCAAAATACTTATGGTTACATGAAGCAAGTCACAATTATTAACTTAATTTCCAAAATAAAATGGGAGCTCTTCGACGGAGTAATAGTACACAGTAACACCTAGATTCAGGAAAACACAAGGTTAACAGCATCAACAATAAAACAACAACAACCTTTCTCAGTACTGATCCAAAAGACAACATCTAACAGAATTTAATGCTGGATGTTAGGCCATTTCCATTTTTTCCTCAGTTCTGTTTAAAAAAATCCCTGATTTGTGTACTTGTTTTATATAGCAGCCTTCTGTCAGAAGAGGCTCCTGTATAGAGCACAGAAGCCAGCTCAGTGTGACCCAGCAGAGCAGCAAAGGCTGTTCCCCAGTGACCTCTCATGATGCTGGGTACACCTCCCAGTCTGATTCCTAGGGGAACATTGTTCCTATTTCAAATGGGTGTAAGCAGCCAGGTACAATTTAGGGACTTCAGTGCAAGATTTTGTTTAATTTCAAAATCTGTTCCAACAGAACTTCTGCTATGGTTTTTCTCCTTAACAGCCTCCACTTAACTGTGAAGTTTGGATAGAACAGTTGCATGACAGCAACCAGGTATGGTAACTAATTCCTCTCCCAAGTTGATCAATGACCAGCATTGGATTCATCAAGTATCATGTGCCATGTCTAGATTGATGAGAGGGGGAATACATTAAAAATGTGGTAAGGAAAAGCACTAAAACCAGTTACAGCTGCTCTTACAAAACAGTGAACCTGCAACTGCCTTTCTTAATGTGGAAGGAAATTAGTTTATCAAATTCAAAATGCAAGCTCACTTACAGCCATGCAGAAGAAGGCCAGATGCTATTACATGTGACAGATGCTATTCTGAACCATCCTTCAAGCAGGCATACTACATCCTCTTTCATAAAGAAATGCCATTTGTTTTTGCCCCCAGAAACTGAGACGTTTGAATTTCTTGTTTGGAAAACACTAACCCCAAGTCAAATCTGAATTTACCCTCCTAGCAGGCTACTAGCTCTAGAAACAAAAGGAAACATTGGAAGACTTTAGGAGGTGCTGAAACATTTGTTTTGAGGTTTTATTACAAAAATATATTTGCAAACATACAAAATTTTGGATGAAAAATGCTCATTCTTAAACATTTATGCAATAACTTAATAACTGCAAACATACATAGGTGCTATAAAATCCATACCATACTAAAAATGTTAATGATGCAGTATCTACATTTATTGACTTAAAATTGTTTGGGTTCCGTTTCCAGAAATCTGTCCTGAAGCCTCCCTTCCCCATGGTTTTCATGCTTAAAGAACATGCAAATGAGTATGTAACTGGTGCATCCACCGAAGTGGTAAAACTCAGAAATTGCTAAAAGCACATAATGTACATTAAAAAACACAAAACAACCATATGCCCATACACTGAATAGATAAATATAAATAGACAACCAAATTAAAGATACTGCAATTTTTCCAACTTGAAGTAAAGATATTGCATCTTAACATTTCCGTAACATTGCCAGACAAAACTGAGGTGATATATATTGCACACATTCCTCCTGTTAAGATACGCTGTACAAAGCAACCAAAATAGCTGGCAAAAAGGTGGGTGATTTGTTTAGAATACTATTTAAAACAAAAAGTCCCAAATTAACATTGGCTTTTAAAAATGTTTTAGAAAGTACATCAGTGACTACACATGGCATAATGGGTTTCAGAAATATACCAAAATGAAGCAACTAGAAATGTAAGCAAAAGTGAGATACATCCAGCAGTGAGTTTTTAAATATTATATTGAGTATCTATACACAGTTAAACATATATAAGAAATCAAAATGAAGTACTTAAATTTTTTAAACTTTATTCATTCTGCAAATCTTGTTTAATTTGGAAAGATATACATCTTCTAAGTTAACAGATGTTAGGCACCTTTTATATAAACTTTGCATTATTAAATAACAGCAGATAAAGTCTAACTACAAAACTGAGAATTCCAATTTTCCTGAATAGTTCAGCAGCTGTAGGTTTTTAAACTGTCTTTGATCAGGCTTTATTTTTTTGTTTTTAAATTAAAGTGACTTTAACATTAGCCACAAAAAATCATGCTTAGATAATGAAATTAATTTGGGGAGTATGGTCTAAACTAACTTTTTCACTCTCAGAACTAGTAAGTATAATCCCATTAACCCAGTAGTTTTATTAAAAACCTCCACACACTTGAAAATTGTCAAAATAATTTGCTGTGTTGATCCATGGTAACTTGCTATACCCTAGTTATAGCTACATGCTGCTAACACGAATCAAGCACGTCAACAAACTGGTAGTTTTAGGTTTATGCAAAAAGTTTTAAAAAAAATCAGGAATAAAAGTTTTTAAATAGCACAGTCTATATTAAAAAATTCCAAGTTTTACACTGTAGTTAAGCTTGTGTATTACAACGCAACTTATCTTTAAAGAGATTTGTCTGTTAAATCTACTACAGAGTGCTACTCTGGCACTCATAAATCAATCTCTGCAGTGTATTGGAGGACACCTACATTCATTCCAGTGTCTGCTGGCCATACATATAGAGGCCAGGCCAGACCAGACATGTTCAAGATGAACAGGTCTGCTTGTACTACAAATGATTTCACTGTTTCCTTTCCAATTCATTTTAAAAGTTGGGGGAAACAAACCAATAACATATTGCTACTAATACATTAAATAAAAACAAATGAAGGATATTCAGGTGTCAGAGTAGAGTCAAACTCTCAAAGCAGCATTGCTGCTCAAAACAGTATTACTTTTGTCAACTGTACACAATTTAAGAACTCAAAATATAACTCCTTCCATTGTTCCTATAGATCTTTGGATACGACTGTATTTAGCAACCAGTATAAATATTCATAATTAGCTTCCAATATCTCTGTTCTTTGAAACTCATTAAAACTTCCTCCAAAGGAGCTGGAAGTTGTACATAAAAAGCCAGGAGTTAGGAACTTCATCTTTGCAAAAGGACCTCTGTATTTGGTTTATACCTAATTTGAGTCTCATTGTTTATGCACGTATGCAGTATCATAACTCTAGAATTTGTGTAGGAAGCTCCCATTTTCCTTAACAAGGCTCAGTGTCTATATTGCTGAATTCAAATGCTACCATTAAAGCCAATACAGTTCTTCATGAATGTGCATGATATTAGCATCATTCCCTGAATCTTCCATTTTTTTTTTTTAATTTTTTTTATTTAGCAAAATACTATATATTTTAAACAGAAACATTGAACTCAAAGGCGGAGAAGAGCTCTTCAGAAGGCAGATAGTGCTAAAGAAGATATATTTTTTCCACTAAAAAAATATGAAAAAATAAAATAGATCGAATACATAAAATGTAAATATTTATCTAAAACATACCAATTTGTGAAAACTCACAATTAAAGCTCAATTAGTTTCCAATGAAATGGCCTTGACTACGTCAACATGTACTAATCCTTAGGATACATATACATACGTATGTTTTTTTGTAAGGATCCAAACAATTTTTTTTCTTCAATTTCAACAGTGCTTGAGGGCATCATAACTCAATACAGATCATCTTTCTGCTCAATAAACCAAAACTTTTCTACTGCAAAAGCATCCTTTAAAACTACTATTGCTGGAAAAAGTTGAGACCTGAAGTCTTATTAACTACCTTTGTATGACTTCAAGAAACAAATGCAAGCTATGGGCTAACCAATACAGCAGCATAAGAAAATATAATTACAAATTTTTCTGACTTCAAATGGGAAAGTATGAGATTAAACTCTTACATTACTGAATTATAAAATCACATAAGAAACACTAACAGGTTAACTATATAAACTTCATAAACAAGTATGAAGTTTTTACTACATAAACATACTTCAGACTATGAAGTATGCATTAACAATCTGGGAAGAGGGCAAGAGAAACGCATGCATTTGTTCCCTATCTGCATAGTTTTCAACACTGCAGTTCCAACACAACTGAGGAATGAAACCCAACTAAGATATGGTCCATCCTTAAGCTAAAAGGGAAACCAAGTATTTAAAACTATTTCAGTAAAACACTACTCAATGGGAAAATAGTCTTTCAGTGGTGGTTTCTTAACTATACATTTAAACCGAAATAACTTCAACATACAACAGAATTATTCCATTGCTTAAAAACGATACAATCACTGAAGTTTGCATATTTCAAATTCCACCTTTTTAGAGAAAATGGCCTTAATCACTTGAATACCTGTTTAATGTCAGGGATGGAGAAGCAGTACAATTAATGGAATATATAACAGATGAATTGATGTGCATTAGCTAGAGACTGTTAATGTACTGAGCAAATCACATTTTTAAACATTTTGCTAAAGATTTAGCTCTGAAGGCCTGGCGTCCAGATCCCACTCTTCTCCACAACTGCCAACTTAATCACTTAGCATTTTGCTCTCACCTTAAAACTGGAACTAGGTTCCCACAACAAAGTTTTGTCTGGTGTGGTGTAGTGTACTGTACTATGTATTTGCTAGTTTAGAGAGTATGAGTCTGTAATCCTTGAAAACTGAATACAGCTAGGAATGAAAGCCAGCATAAACACCTGCATATTCCATTAATGTGAATGAAAGATCATATGCAACTTAACTCCCTTCCCCAATAAAAACAAAGGTTTGCTGGTGATGATCACAGTGAAAACCTAGATCGCTTCTGAGAACATTACTTTCGTAAGTATTTAAGGAATAGTCTTTCCTAACAGGTTGAAATTCAAGACATTGAAAACTAAATATTCTTTTAAAAAAATAGTAGTTTTATAGATGAGGCATAATTGTTTCTAAAGTGGTAATATTCTAAGTAGATTTAGCTTCGATTATAGCTTAATGTTGTCTGTATTCTTGGTTAGGACTTGCAAGTAGACTTCGTGAATAGTGCTGAGAAAGCGGGAATCATTCTGCAAAAAAAAAACAGAAACAAAACATCAGAAACATTAGTAAAAAGATACCAGAAAAAGTATAATTTAAGTCCATTTAAGCTATGCACAAAGATTCCTACTTACGTTGCTATCTACCTGAGGGCTAAGGCAAGGGAACTGGGGCAACTTGATCTGGTGGGTGGTATCCCTGCCCACAGCAGGGGGTTGGAACCAGACAGCCTTGAAGGTCCCTTCCAACTCAAGCTTTCTATACATTTATATTAATTCTATGATTTAAAAATACCTGTCAAAGCATTACCAGGAAGTGAAATTGTTTAACTGATAGACAACATTTAGAGAGATTTCCTGAGTCCTACTCCTTCAAATGGTATATATTTCTCTAGGCTGAAGATGTAGTACTCTTTCTACAAAAATCTACAGAGCAAATTTATGCATCTTGCTTGGAACATTCTGTAAGTAATCCCATGCTACAGGGTATGTCCATTATGGCTTATGTTCAGCTGTCTCTGTAAGTAAAATGAAGATTAGAAAGCTGGCTGGAATATTTGTCTCTAAAATCACTACAGTGATTCAGACTACTGGGGGGAGATTCTCTAATGAGAATAAGACTTCTGGCAATCGAGCTCAGTTGCAAGTCTTACAAATAAGCTAGTTTAAGTCTTTAAATAAAAAATACCAATATGCAAATTGTGCAAAAATAAACAACATAGATAAGTCAGGCAATCTAGCTGATGTTGGGATCTGGCAGTGGCCCTTTTGATCACAGCTTTTTCACTAGGAAGATATTGTTTGCTATTTTAGACCTGTGTTTTGGGTGTAAAACCTAACATTAGCATGTACAGAGCAAGAGAATCCTGAGTTAACACAGTACAGCTGTCACAGCAACTTCTACTGGTTACCTACAAATCTCACTATGGCTACTCCCAGCATTACACATTTAAATCAGCTAAATATTTTAGTCACTAGGGATAGCAACACTAGAGCTTTGTAAATTCCATTTCAAAGACACATACTTTGGTTAAAGTACAAGAACAGTTCTAGGTAAGTGGAAACAGGAAAGCTTTCCCAAGGAAAGCAGAAACACCTACAAGGACAGTAAAAACAGTCCCCAACCCCCATACAAAGGCTTCTACAAGTTTAACTTTTTCCTCAGGTGTCCACAAGTTCATATGGATGTAAAAGGACATCTGAAGCAGAGTTGTCCTTCCAAGTCTTCCTTCCGTTTCACAACCAAAGTCTGGCTAGTCTACTTGGAACCCCATCCCTCAGATATGGAGTTCTTTAAGGACAGACCTTTATTAGATGTATCAGTGCTTCTTGAAGCTGGGACCTACTGAGAACAGTAGGAGGTATAGTCTGAATTTCTGTTGTTCCAAGTGTTAAAGGTGAAGAAGAATTGGCTTTATTTTCCACTTCAATAGCTTTTGTAGCTGACTGTTGGAAAACACTAGGAGACAAGAGTATTGAAGGAGCTACTGTAGTTGTGGCTGTAACAAACTGTGGAGGTGTGACCTGTAAAAGAACAGAAAATCAGTGAGCACCACCTCCAGTAGGAACGAATGCTTTATTAACAGACAGAGATAAGCATAAAAAAAATTAAAAAAAACACGCTATTACTACAGGTCAGTTCGGTATTACAGAACAGTTATTCATAATGAGGAGGTATCTGCCTATGAAGGGTACCTGCTCAAGGGCAGTTCCAATAACTTTAAATTTGTATCTAGATCACCAGATCTTGCTATTATAAAAAGTTTCGTAGTGGTAAATTCTGTTAGTCTTTTCTTCCTCTACCTGCCATTTTACCGTCCTGATATCTTTTTCATGAAACACAAAGTATTGCAAGAACACTGAAAGACGGCAAGGCAAGGATTACATTTTATGCCTCTTGGGTGCTTAATGCTCAACTGAGGATAATATACACCACAACAATATAGGATAAATACTTAAAAACAAAAACCAGTTCTAATGGTGTTAACGCAAGACTGCAGAGCCAAAAATGTACTTAAATTTCTGCATTCGCACCAACAGTAAGAGGTACTGTAATGTATGACTGACTAATCTTCTGTCCTAATCTTCCTCACTTCAGTACAGCTTGTTTCTGCTCCATCAACAGCATTTTAAATATGGTCAAAGTGGACAATATGACTGTATGATATGGCAATGATTACCATCCTTTAAAACGTCTTAAATTTTATTTTAAAATCAAACTCAATTTGTTGAAGGGTCTATTCACCTTACCTGACTTGTTTTAGATAAAGTCTTTGTCTGTGGAAATACTTCTGATTCCTTGTTTTGTTGTACAGTCTAATTTAAAAAAAAATATATATACATAAATTACAAGTGAGTATCCGCAGCTCAATTTTTATATAAAGCTGCAAAAATCTAAGTACCAACAGATTTTAGATGTAGTTCATTCCAGTTTGTAACAGTTGGAATTTGTGGTTTATGCTTTCAGTATTACAGCAAACTCTTAACACAGTTATTAAGAAAGTCTACCACAGTTCAAAAAAAAAATACTAAACATCGAACAGGAATCAAATGCATACAAAATGAAGAGTTTAATTAGAGTGTAATCAGTATGGCAAACTGACAGGATGCTAAATTCAGTGTTTTTTCCTAGAAGGTTTATCTAATTCCCTCCACAGAAATGAAATACTGTTGTCTACTAGATCTCTGTACTTTATATCTTTACAAATGACATCCAGGTATCTCTTTAGTCAGATTTCAAGACTGTAATATAATAAAATTATAGGATTATAAAAGCTTAGAAAACAAACAAACAAAAAGCATGTAGATAAGGTACTTGAATAAATTCACCTTGCATTCTTGGAAAGGCTTGTTATAGCCATTTGGAAAACCTCAACAGAGAAAAAAAACATCCTCAGGTAACTGATAACCTGTATCTATAATGACAGAAGTCAAATGAGCTTTCTGAAGTGGTTACAATGACAAGATCAAATTGCTAAGACCTAATTAGGCAAGAGTTAGGAAGTCTTCCTAGTTTGAGAGAACATATTTGGAGTATGAAGAACTTTGTCTAACAAAAATACATACACACAACGGACCTCATCAAAGAACAAAAGGGTGCAAGACTAGCACATGAATCGGAATTCATAAGGTTATCAAAGCAGACATTGAATAAATCTAGTAAGAGCAGTTACAGATACACCTCGACAGCTTTTCTAGATGCTTAAAAACATCACAATCCCAAGTCAAATCTTTACCAAGGTTCACTAGTACATGGAAGACACTGCTCAGAATGTACAGTTCTTCAACACTAGATCCAGACCGCTGCTCAGTGTTGTACTCTGACCTCCTCCTCTCTGGGCAAAACATCTCAGCCCAAACATCTCAACAAGGTGATGGCTTGCAAAATAACCCTAGCATACAGCGCTCAAGGCCTTCTTGAAAGTTTTCAAGAGCAGCAGTAGGTTATAAATGGGGTAATTAGAAAGACAGCCCAATGAGAGCACGCCCATTTCCTAAAAAAAAATAAAAAAAATAAAAAATAAATAAAAAAAAGGTAATAATTCTTCTAAAGACAGAAGAGCCACATGTGAAAAATACAGGGCATTTACTGCTTAGGGTGTTACAGGCAGAAGCTTGTAATATATAAAAATATAAATACATGTATATATATATATATATATAAAAATATATATATATTACATATATATAATATAATATATATAATACATAATATATAATATATAATATATATATAATATATATAAAAAATATAAAAATACAGAGTTGAGCTGTTTGTTAGATCTGTGTTATGAGTAAGTCATCACTATTATCACAACAAAAAATAGTAGTATCAGCTGACCCAGACAAGACTGTTGAAGATTTTGCTGAAACCCAGTGGGAAGCACTGGATAATAAAAAAAAAAAAAAAATAGGAAATTCATACAGGTATAGCTGTAAGTAGTTCTGTGTGATAATTTTTTTTCTTGCATTCTCACTGTCCCTAAGATGCAACACTAAGTGACAGAAAATTTAAAACACAAAGCACGAGCATTAATCTTACAGAGTAGCAGTAATATTTCCATCTAGTCTCTCAAAACAAGCTTATTTATTTGGGTTATATCGAGGCACAGACAGTAGATTCGCCTGCAAGAAACAAGTTTAGAAGGTCCTTTAGAAGTGATACTGGGACAAAAGAAACCAAGGGGGTCAATTAGACAGAATAAATCAGTTGATGATCCACGTTGACAAATAACAAACAACATCTCAAGGTAGCCCAGAGGGATTCCCAACAGAAGCGGTCAGTATCAAAGTGTTATGAAACACCCAAAGCTATATAATCTGAATCAGCAGACAATTTCATACTTTCAAATAAAGTACAGGCTATATTTCCACAGTAGCAACACTCCTAACACCATCTGACCTGTAACCTTCAGTCCTTTCTCAGATCAGACTCAGCAGCACTTCTCTAACCCAAGTATAGGCAAATTCCTGAGGATACATTCATCCACTAATAGCACCAGCCTGAAAAAATTCCTCCTCTGCAGACAAGTCTGTCACTGATAGCAGATGCTAATGACCAAAATTAGATTTTGAAGTTTGCAATTCAGTCACACACATTAGAAGTCCTTATTTTATTTTTTTTTTTTAGGAGCAATATATAGAAGCACATTTTCAAATGGAAATATTTGAAATATTTGTAGCCAATAATAGCTTAAAGCTTTACGGGTACAAAAAGCCACAGAATACCTGCAGAGAAGGGATTATCTTGTTGTTCAAGGTTGATGGTTTACTGTGCGATTCTTTGAAGCTTTCTGGTGTTGCAAGCTGGCCAACCGAGGCAGAGGTGTTTGGTGTTAAGGAAGTCTTAGTGAGAGACTGCTGCTGCATTTGGTCATGCTGTGGGGTCAACCTGAGTTTCTGGAGAAGATCAACGCCTGTATGGGATGTATTTGAGACAGTTCCCGTATTTGTTGATGTCAAGGGTGCTATAAGCTGACTTTGGCCAGCCATTAGATTTTGTGGAGCGTGGTTCACTTCGGATGGTGGCTGATTCACTAGTGGGGATATCTGCTTGGCAGCTTGCTGCATGACTTGCATTAAACTGTTGTTTTGCTTTAGGCCAGGAAGCCTCTGAGCAGGGGCAGCTTCCATTGTTGAGGCTGAATTAAGAATAGGGCTTAAACGAACTGAATAGCTTGAAATGCTTTTTACATCAGGCTGGGAAACTGAAGCTGGAGGTATTAGCATAGGTGTTAAACATTCCTGCTGATTCAAAGGGTTGGCACTGGTTTTAACGTTTGGACTTTCTGATTTCCCTAGTGGTTGCTGTATTACTGTTGACTGGTCAAAGGAAAAAGGCAAGAGCAAGTTTTGCTGCTCTCTGGCAGAGGTCTCAGTCTGCAACTTCTCCCTTCTCTCTGCATTGGGATACGGAGGTGCAGGCTGTTCCTTTGGGACAGAAGTCCCAAACAGTTCTTCCAAAGTCAGATGCTTTGGCCTCGACTGAAATGTCTACAAAGAAAGGAAAAGGAAGGTTACAGAGTCAATTTAG
This sequence comes from Netta rufina, assembly GCF_964035555.1. Taxonomy (NCBI): domain Eukaryota; kingdom Metazoa; phylum Chordata; class Aves; order Anseriformes; family Anatidae; genus Netta; species Netta rufina. The sequence continues at coordinate 3,147,347 of NC_140133.1, read as the reverse complement.
GAATACCCAAACTGTGAGAAGTACAGTGATGTGTTACAAATTCAAGAAAAGTATGAATACAACTAGGTCAGATACATTTAAAAGACACCAAATTTTCTGTCACTTTTTTTTTTTTTTTTTAAACAATCACAGTCTCAGGCTAAGCTTGAAGCCAATTCGTCGCTTGTCACTGGACTCTACCTCCCCCTCCCCCAAATTGCACACTCTTCCCCTTCAGCTTGCATTATTTTTCTATTCCAAACACCTCCAACTCTATCTTTAAAAACTTCCACTGCAATAAGTGTTTACATTCCACCACTTGGCTGGAGTACTTGGGACTGGGGGAGAATATTCACATTTCTTCAAGCATGACGTTAAAACTTGAAACAACCCATAGCAATCAGACGGCAGTGGCATGAGGGCAGGATGCAGCCACAGTAGAGATGACACCTTCACAGCACTTTCTGTCTCTACATCCTTCTATAGACAGACTGCACTACTAGCACAGAAGGGGGACAGCTATGGTTTCTGCTATTAAGGTGATGCCTGCCATCACTGATCAACCTTAACTACACAGCACACTTGGTTGGGGGGGGGGGGGAGGGGCCAAGGAACAACATATGTTTTGAACCAATGCCATGCAGAATTTACAGTACTGTAACTAATTAAATGGCCTGAAGGATGGGAAATAAAAAGAGAAGCCTGAAGGTAAACAGCTTATCTAGCAGTACATGCCTAGACAGTTCTCCCATTTTCATCAATATTGCAGTGGATGTCACCATAAGTAAAAGAATCTGTAAAAACCTAAAAATATGTATTAATTTCCTTGAAAAGCATGCACATGTACACATGAACACATTGACCCTTGAGTCTCTTACACAAATATACATCTAGCCTACAGCACTGACATTGCTAGAAAAATCTTAAGGACTTCCTATTCCTAATATTTTGCCTTACTAAACAGCATTCCCTACATTAAAAGTCAACACAAGGTTAGCAAAGAATGGCTGTCTACTAGGAGTTTGTGTAGTATTGTTTCCCCCCCCTCCCAACCAAGTTATCTTGTGAAAAACAGTCACCCTTTAACCATCAAAATAGATGTTGGCTTAACAGATGGAAAAAATGCTTCTTTCCTTATTTGAGAAGAATCCATAGAAAAACAGGATTCCTTGCTGAACAGGAAAAATAGCGGAAGTCCTAACAAGGCAACCAAGGTAACACACAGTAATAAAAATAACCCAAGTGACTCGTCCTCACTTTCTCCTTCAAAGGAAAACAATAACTATCGACAGAATGAGAAAGCAAATTGATAGAAAAAAAAAGTAGGGTTGGCTAGGTCTCCTTGCGTTTCAGGTGTTGAAGAGGCAATACAACACAGTTCTGAATTACTTAACAGATCGCAAACATTTTTAAAATGCCTTAATAAAAAGAGATGATCACAGCTAATTAACCACAGGCTCCTGTATACCATTTTGCAGGGGAAAATAATGCATTTTCTTCAGCAGTATAATGAGAGAGTCTGAGTTAACCCCTTATGATACACCTGCCAGTTCTACCATGAATTACTCACAGTTTATTCCAAGCCAGCTATTTTACAGCAGGTATTTTAGCTGAATTAGTTTAAAACGCATTTTTCTAGTGAGAAAAACAGCTACTAACACCCTTATGTTAAATTTTTCCTGCTTTTTTAGGTTGTGCAGGAAGTTACATAAAACAGCTGGACTAAAACATGACATTCTGTTCAGAAGAGTGAATGGCCCGCAGCGAAATTCCAGTGCCTTGTGACGGTATGTCTAAACAAAGACACTATTTCACAATGACAATTACTGCACCGCGACATTGCTCTGCTCGTTCCAGTGTTACTAACATTGGTAAGGGCAACGAAGGAATGGCAGCACAGGTAGCATGCAAGCTGCCTGGCAGTCTCAAGCTTGAAATCACATTGACTTCTGCCAAGGTTACTAACTTGTGCTGCTGACACTGCTGATTTATTATTATTATTATTATGTTAAGAGAAAATGACTACTCTGCATCAACTCTGCTTTTCACCTCCACTTGAGTAACTGACTGGCTTTCTTTTATTAATACATTAAAATTTTCACCTAATGAACATGAATCTCTGCCGTGCTGTGATCGCAGTCAGATTAGCCCCTTACACATAACACACGACACATACAGCTTGAAACATGAAGTTCATTCCCAACCTGAGGGATAAAACACATCTTGTGCTTGACTCATCTCTGGCTGAGGTATATTTTGGACATGTCAGCAACTCACTGTGTTATGGACACCCTTCTCCGCATGGGGTTGGAAAAAAGGCAACACAATCCATTTACTTGACAGGAATGGAGTGCTGCCCAAAGGGTTTCTCCGGGAATTATTTCAGATATATCGAGGCATGGGAATTAGCAGTCATAGCTGGCACATGACATTTCACTGTTCTAGTTATATTTTTGTGTTGGTGATGAGCAAAATTAATTTCATAATACAGCTTGTTTTCTTTTTGAACTGCCAGGGTACAGAACTTGAACTTCAGAATATCATACGACATTTATTTTTTATTCCCAAATCTGTGATGTCTTTAGCATGAAGTGAAGGTAATCAATCAACATACAGTTATGACATTTTGGAAGGGTTTCAGCATCTCACAGTAATTATCAAATATATACTAGTTTTTAATTTCAATGGTTATCTGTTTTAATTAGATGAAAAATGTATTCTTACAGTTCAAATAACATTTTTTCCAGTTCTCTTCTAGTAGTCCACATTATTAAAAATGAAATTATGAACAAACACCTTGGTGCTGTATTTGAACCCAGCTAGCTTTACACAAGTAAATTACCACTTAGATAACATAACTTTTTCCTGCATCTCCACAACGATTATTTTAAATAGCTCAACAGAAGAGACACTAGAACACCACTTCACCTGCTCTGTAAAACTGTACTTTCCCTTGAATTACTTTAAAGTAATGTATTACAATCTTAGAATTTTTAGAAATTTAAACATCAGAATTTATAGATCTTTTTTCAAGAAAAACTTTGAAATTAGAATTTTTCCTTAGCTAGTTTCTACTGCTCTGCAAGCTCATGCACTGTCAGGCTGGTCACTTCAGCTGATCACACATGCACAGCCAAAAAGAAGATTTCTTCTTTTAAAAGCAAGACACAACCCTGTTGCCAGGCCTCAAGATCAAGCATGCAGCGAGCACAACTGGCTGCCAGGGGTCAGTCTATCACTTGTGCTGGTCCAAAACCAGAGGTGCTGCTGAGAGGGCAGAAGATGCCATGAGAGCCAATAATCCTTGCAAGTTTCCCCTCACCCCGTTTTAACCCACCGATTGTTATTACCCCAGCCCCTTAAACAGGTTTCTGCTACTCATACCGTAGCCCTAACCTGTACTAGAAATTATTTATTTTTACTAAAAAATAAGTATGTTGTTTACAATTACTAAATGCAGTGTTGCACGCATTTTCCTAGGGCATTTTCCAGAGGCAGTGCTTTATTGCATCCAAAACACAACAATAAGCTAGGACAAGGAGCTGGAGGCACACACTGTGGGGCATTTTCTGGAGAGGACCACTACTGACCTTTCTGTCCCCACTGGGTGGCACTGTAAGCAGGCACAAGTTACTGATGTGTTAGAAAGCATTTAATTGCTGCAAAAATTATTAGTATTTTTTTAAAAACGAACCTCCAAGAAGCACTGTATGAAGCTACACGTCCCTTGTGCATAAAGGCTTATTAGGAAATGGAGCCAATTATTGAACTATCACTGCCTATATTCCAACCACTCCAGTGATGATGCTAATTATTTTTATAACAAGTTTCCCATGGTTCATCAACAACATTTGCATGAAGCATGTTATTTTCACTAGCATTTTTACAGTAGTTTAATCTTTAATTACAGAAGTAATACTAGGCTTTAAAATTTGTAGGTATCTGGATACATGCTGATTGAACACGTATCTAATAATTATCTGACAGACATCTAAGCACTGTATGTGCACTAGAATTACCATAAATTTGAGCAACATCCCTCACTAACATCACTGAAACAATTCTGGAAGATACTGCTTAACGCAGAGGAAGGAATACACTGTCAAAAAAGTCTAAACAAAACCGAACAGCAACACAACACCTCTCCCGTGATATATATTAATCAGGCAAGTTGAATTTGATCATACAAGCAAAGGTTAAACACAAGCTACAGAAGTATGGGAGAAGATGGGTATGCACACATTCAGTAACTCCAAAGAGAATTTAGTGCTCCGTGACAGAAGTACTTTCCATTTCTTGTCTAGCAACTGACTGATGATTTCATTTAGCAGGACTGTAGCTACAGCTTTAAATGCAGCACTGACAAACTAAGTAAATGTCTCAGACACAGGAAGACAGTGCTTCAGTTGCTGTTTGAAAGACTGCAACACAGTGTACAGTGAACAAACGCCATATTCTCTCTGTCAATTCAACAGGGGTAATTTTTATTTGCTCCCTTACTCAGAAGTCATCCTGCACAGGTGTCTCTATACTATCATGGACTGACTTACAGAATCTGAGTTAGCCCATTTAAACACACTTTTATATTGACAGGAGTGTGGATACAGCCTCATATTTAAACATTACGGCAAAAAAAAAAAAACAGAATTTAGGCTCTTTAGAGTCTTCAGACCCATTAGTTTATCTGAGGGGGGTGTGGGCAGCAGGAAACATACCAGCTGATCTTCAACAAGCATAATGAAGAGAAATTAGAGTAGATACTAAAACCAATTCTAAACTGCAGTTAAACTTACCAATTTATTTTCACGATGAAGCATAATACATTCAGCAAGATGATACTTCTATTCCAAGAAAATATTTTGGTACCAAAACAAAGTGCTAAATGAAGTAACACACTATTTAGATTTGTATGACACTTACCTGATCTTGCACTTGTATCGAAGGTTTTTGCTCTGAAGCCTCTGTGCTTTCTGACTTCAGGAAATTTGCATTTTGTTGCATTCCAGAACTTGACATAATACTTAAGTCACTGATCTGATTCTGGGGGGGAAAAAATAAAATTAAAAAAATTACATAGCCACAGGAGCTCAGCCACTACTATAGTTCTGCTTAGGTAGCACTTGGGCTGAAATCCAGAGGATGTACAGGTTAGTAATTTTCCTGTCAGACACTGTAAAATTCACAAGTTTCAGGAAAAAATATACCAAGTAATACAATATCTGGTAAGTGTTCACAATACTTTTACTCTGTATTATCAAAAAAAGACAACTGGTTTTATACTTTTTTCCACTGATAAATAAATAAAGGTAGACTTTTCACATTTTGTATTAGCTGCTAACAAGGCCATTAAATTAAGAATTCATGCTAGAAACAACTTAGCATGCTAGAAACAACTTCGAAAAAAGTCCTGTCAGAAATTCTTCTAAAGTGACTGGAAGAAGAGCTTGTCACTGACTTATTTCCACCAGATTTAAATAACCACGTGCATGTACTTCCACTAGGCATTAATTTGGTTTTCTGTGAATAAGGCAAACTAGCCAAGGAAGTTGTAGTAATAGACCATACGTTTATGGTTTGAATTGACTTCCTTCTTTACTAAATATATACATTAACAAAAATAAAAACTGTATTAAATTTTAAAGCACTAGTGAAAAAGTGTAGAACCAGTCTAGCATAAAATAGGTAAACTATGTTTATGATACAGCTGAACATCAGCACATCAGATGATCTCTCCTCACTTACCTGACAACTACAAAATATGAGAAACTGTAGCAGTAAGTTAGAAACAATCTCAGCTTTATTATTGTTTTGTTTTAAATTTCAAATTGCAAGTGATATAAACAACATCAGGACCATATGTTGTGATTTAGGGACAGAAGGGAGAGAAACAATGGCTGCCTTTCTGTAGTTTAGCCATTAATTCAAAAGGTTAAAACTCTTTGAGCCTGAAATGGTTGACCGCCTTGCAGCTACAAAATCAAAGCCTAGTTTTTCCTTTTCACTAGAGGATAAGCTGCTACGTTTTCTCAGACTGAAACACACACACACGAACACTATAAAAAACATCCATTCACTTCATTAAAAAAATATCTCCATTCATTTTCACATATGGACTTTATGGAGCGAGTACTTGAAGGATTAAGCTGATTTGGAATCCTAGATTAAATCACTCAGACTTCCATAAATCTCTTTTTCACTCTCTCTGCCCCCTTCTCATGCTGACACTCTGCCAATCTCATGTGGGCTGCACACAAGGATTACTGTATGATCCATCTGGAACATACCAGGCAGATGAGTACTTTCGGCTCCTAAATACAAATTCATGCATAATTACTGAACACCATAAAATAGTAATAAAAAAAAATCAGACAAGAAAGGTCTCTCAAGAAGCCACCATCCAAGTTGGTTACCTAATCGTATTAGCTTTGATGTGTGCTGGCCACAAGGACTTCCAAAATCAATGTGCCTGAGGTTTGTTGCTAAAGGTGCGGTGGCCAACAGAACATCCTGCAGGAAGTTTGCCTGAATCACAACTAGCATTGTTCATTTCTGTTTACTGAGCAATTTCTACAACACTACACTCGTAGCAGATTAAGTGGGGTAGATTCAGTTTATTGCTCATCTACATGCACACAAAATGAAATAACGTCTCTAATAATATAGGTGATCTAAAAGCATCAAGAAGCAAAATCAAGACAGAGAGGCAAAAAAGCTAATTTGTGTAGTATCTTTACTGTAGCCTAGTCCATGCCCCATGTATTTTCACACTGTATGACAGCTGCCACGGCCCAGTTATCAGTACTTGTCTACACAGATGCAATCATGACACTTCTGAACTTTGTTTCTAGCGAAAGGTTTTCATTACTCTCACAGACGGACCTCGAAATTCAGAGAGGAGAAGCTGGAATATCCTGAGTCATTTTTAAGAACCATCTGTTGGAAGTGTGTATCATCCGATATTGCAAGAACAAAGAAGGAGAAAGACTTCATTACACCCTAACAGGCCCCTACCAGAACAATTTCTGATTTTTTGTTCTGTTTTTTTTTCAAGCCTTCCATTTCTCCAGATCTGTCTCAATTGATATAACATTGAAAGATGAATCATTCAGCTTTCGATGCTTCTTTCTGTGCTCGCACAAAAGCTGCCACTTTCCCAATGTTGGCCTTCATACAAAGACACGTTCTCCTCAAACAGGATTAATGTGCTGAGAATTAGCTTTTATTTGGACCTATATTAAAACATTCTGAAAATACATTACTGATTTTCCGAAACTAGAATATAGGCTCAAATATATTGTATGGTCTGTCACTTTCACCTGTCCTTTATGTCAGAAAGCGACAAGATAAGCAGGTTCATCATATATAGCTTAGCCCACGTGTTCATTCCTTCCTCCTCATCCCACATGGTACCAACCTAGAATCCTACAAAGACTCAAAACACAATTATTCCAAGGAACTCCAGTGTCCCACTATACAAGTTCAAGAAGAAATGAAGCACTCTAGTGATGTGCTAACCCTTCTCCCACCAGTATAGCTGCAAACCATATTGTATCTCTGCGATATTATAGCTACACATTACTATTGTACACCCTTGTGTTATTGCACTCACAAAGAATCTTTGAATCTTTGTTGCCTTTTTTTTTTTTTATCTCCCACGGACTTCTCTTACATTTGTCTTCCATGTATGAATTTGGTTCTCAGGACTATATAAAGTAATGCCTTCCCAAGAGATCTAATACTTTCCTTCATCATGTAAACTTATGAATTTAGTACTGGCAAAAGACACCAGACTCACCATTCCGGTATCAACTTATTAAAAGAACAGACACACAATAGACAGGATTGAGTAGTACACCAGGAAACAGAAGGAAAATGTTATATGCTCATCTACAGCAATTAAAAATATGGTTCACTGAGTTTACATGTACTGAATGACTAAATCTCTACCCTCTAACACCACGTCTTTTTTTTTTTTTTTTTTTTTTTGACACTAACTGAATGCTGACACTGTTGGGTACAATTTTTGTTATTCCTAGAGACAAAATTTTCCTCACAGCAGTAGAAACTGTTGTAGAATTGGTCTATCAAGCTCCATTTTCAAGTTGGATCACAGAGTTGATATTGGACTTCCTCCTCCTACAGTGTACTTGAGGGAAGGAACAGCAGCATTCTGAAAACAAGACCACTGGAACAATGGCAGAGAATGCCTTCTCTTTAAACAAAACACAGTTACGTTAAAAACTACTTACCATATAGGCTTTCTTAAGAATGAAGAAAATGAACAGTTTGGCAGAGTTACCTACTAAGCTAAAAATTATGGAAATAAAGCTTATGAACTTATCCAACAGGCAAACTCCACACTTCTTAAAAATATTTCCCTACAAAACCTGTTCCCCATAAGTCACTGTACATCTGTGCTTTTATCACAGACATGGGAGAGTTTACAGCTTCAGGGCTTTTATAATATTATTTAAGATGCCAAAGCATTTTGGTATGCAACCCAGTGAATGCTGTTGATTATGCCATGAATCATAGCCGACCTCCTCCAGTGATTTTCAGTACAATGGAAGAAAAAAGAAAACCTGAAGTGTTAGCTACTATAAGAAATGTTTACGGAAGTGGAACTTCAGAATCACAGAAACAGACACATTCTTCTGCAGTGTTACATTCTGTTCATCTTTCCTTTGCTAATGATCTCACAAAATAGGACAATGATTGAATACTGAGATTAAGCAGCCCATGCACCTGTTGTAGAACACCGTATTTATTGTGTTTGCATTTCTAGGTACCCATTTTTAAAACTCTACTTCTTTCCCCTCAAGAGGCAGCAATTCAAACATACGAAATTTCAGGCCCATTGAATTACGGATTAGGTGCGCTGCTTTGTGATCTTGGGTTAGAGTATACTCAATTGTCATGTGGAGCACATGAGGATCCTTCTCCATCACGGCTCTCAGAAGCCACAAGGCATGCCATTTCAGCAGACTCCGTGAGGCCCCGACCACCTCACTGAGAAGGGAAAGCAGTGTTTTTATTCATTCATAGCAGAATAAAATTAAGACATTTCCTTACTCGTTCATACTCATCCTTGGCTTTACTAAGCATTTCCAGGATGTCAATAGGCCTGTTTTTACTGCAGCCATTTGTTCTGCTGGGACTTTTTCTGTCCTGGGAAACTTGCTGTGATCTCTGAGCTTCTTGTTCTACCACTCTGCAACAGGAAAGGAGAAATGGTTTTTCACAATTTTTATCTAGCATGAACATTTTACAAAAAGCAGGAAGGAAAAACATTCTCCAAGCATATAAACATGTTTTGTTCTGCTTGAATGAAAACCTAACACTGAGCTGACCAAAGCTATACAAGTTTTAATTTGCTACAAGGTTTATGCAAGTCAAGCTGTCAAATGGTCTGTATGATTTACCTCTAATCCAGACAGCACTGGTCTATATCTCAAAATTTGCCTGCAGTAAACCCTACTTCTGTAGACCTGTCACATTTAGACATTTTTTACAATATAGCATACAACACGCATTTGGATGTCCGCATAAGCAGCACGTGTACTATACCACAGACTGAGCAAACTGTGTATTTTTTATTGTTTACTTTGTAACATGCAGTTTTTCCATATTTAACCATATCAAGCCATGTTGTTCAACTAAATCGAATACAAACCAGTTCTTATTTAGGACGAGACCTACCATTAGAAAACAAAAGGAGTAAAGGCAGCATACATTTCTACTCCTAATCCACGTACAGTTCACAAGATGTACATGGCTGTGCAATGCACTAAAGCTTATTCTCTTGAAATAAACACACACCAGCCTGTAATCCCCTCTTTTTTAAGCCTGCATTAATCAAATATGTTAAGAAAAAACAAGCACTGTAAGCAGGGCAGAGCTCTACAGCTGGCACATCACTTGAAAACTCTCATGCTGTGGAGCTGATGGAGGAGTTGAGGTGCCATCAGAGCAGTCACAGAAAGAGTCAATCATCCAGCCTCCAGCTTCTTCTGGTCACTTAGGACTCAGGAATAAATCTAGATTTTAGACTGTTCACTAAATAGATATTTCTATGTATCTCTATGTTATCATTCCTGAGGAAAAAAACAGAGCAAGCGTTAGAAGATTCCTCCCATTTTCCTAGCTGCCAAGACCCTTTACTTCACTAGAGTTCAGCTGTGTTTATTTGAAGAAATATTAGACAGTGCGTTTTTTTTTAAAAAAGAGAAAGAAAAAAGATAGCTTTTAACAGTACAGCATTGTCCAGGAAAATGAGTTTCAAAACTTTTAATTATACAAGATGATTATTGAAGTAGCTTCTCATTATTCTTTGAATACTATACAGCTTCCTCTCTGTTTGCAGGCAAGCACTCACCTGCGAGCATAACTCAGGATCTGCAGGCCAATCTACTCTGTCAGTTTCTACGAACTGCAGCATGTGCTGCTTTGGATGAAGCAGCTCAATACTGTACAAATGTTTCTATGGTGACACCATGAGAGAACATTTTGTTCTAGCACCCCACATGGTCATACAGCCCTGACTTAGGACTTGTCTATACTCAAATCCAAAACTAGGGATGAGAAAAGGCAAGATGAAAGAACCAGAAGGCTTTGCTCAGATTTAAGTGTCAGCATGGCTGCATCAGGAAACATAAATACTTTGGCTAAAGAGCAATTTCTGGGCAGCTGAAGTCATGCATGTGCTGCCCTGTAGACAAAGGGACGGCTTGAGTCTCCCAGCCCTCTTTCTGTTCATTAAAAACAGTTCCAGAAGATTTCAACAAAATATCTTTCCATTGGAAGTAGTTCTAATGGTCTCATAGCAAAATATTTTCAATGAGTAAATCCATTTCACAGAAGTGCTTCAGAAATATTTCCACAGAACATCTCTATTTTCTTCTGCACATTATCAGGGGTATGCTACCTTTGTAATAGTTTACTTTTTGTTAAAGAATGAAAATGAAATTATCTCACGTAGATAAGTGCCTAATGGCTCTTCCTCCATTTCCTGTCTTACGCAGGTTACATTCAGATGATGGCAGTAGGGTAAATGTGAAGCAGCACCCCTTCCAAACTGTCCCAGATAAAGGCAAAACATCTGGAAGCGGGAGACTATCTCAGAGCCCAGCTGAGGTCTGACAGTTAAAATAGGGTAGAACAAGCCAATAAACCAACTTCAAAATAAGAAAATTACAATGTACACATCAGAATACAATAAAGTCTCCCAAAGACTTATGTCCTACTACTTCTAGGAAGCTTATCCTTCATGAACAAGTATTTTAACTTGACCCAAATTTATTTCTCCTCAAGTTAGCAGTTTGAACACTTGTATAGTCTTTTCATTAGTATAGAATCTTTTCATTGTATAGAATTTTCATTCCAGAAAATTCTAGATTTCGTTTTTAAAATAAAAAATTCTATAGATCAAATGCCTTTTCCTGGGGTAAAAAGTCAAAAGAAAAAAACCTCTACTAATGCAAATCTGTAAACCAAGCGTGCTCTGTATGCAATCAGGATTAAATCTTTTTTAAGCAAAGCCTGCTTTTTCTTTCCATTATATCAGACAGTGGAAGAGGCACACATTCCTTCAGGGACACAGAAGTGGCTGTGACAGTTTGTTCAAGAATATCTGCAGTTACAGCATTGAAAATATACCTGGCACAACCTCACAGAAGAGCAGGGAAGGGGTGGGGAGAGAGAGAGACAGAGAGAATGTGAGAAGTGAAGTTGTGTGATTACAAAGCCTATGAAGAGTAATTTACTTTTCTTTTGAAAGATAAGCCACCAAAATATAAATGGATGGCCTGCAATCTTGTTAACTCAATCTGGCACAATAAGGTCAACTCAAACAGCAGGAAAGAAAAAAAAAAAAAAAGCTTGGAAAAAAAAAAAAAAAAAGCTTGAAACCTTTTATGGTTATGTTTTTGAAGCTCTGAGATACTCTAAATGCAGTCCTCTTTCCTGTAAGTGATACAGGACACCCCACCTAAGTAAAACGGCACCAACAGGCAAAATACAAGTTTCTGCTGCTAACAACAAAAAACGTGAAACTAAATTGATACTCAAAGATAAACAACCACTGGAAAATCCACTGAACTAAGCCTGGTGGGGCCCACAACCATGTGACAAAGCTCATTCTCTAAAAAGGATTATTGTTATTATTATTTAATTAAAGGGCATACTTTACTTTTTTGAAATACATTTTTCATCCCAGGCTGAAACAATCCCTGTAGTTTGAAAAGAAAGGACACGTAAGCATCAGCACTTTTCTTCTCACTGCTTTCTACCCATTTGCAGGGAGAGGAAGCTTGATGTTTGTAGAAACTCATGTCAGCAAAATAGTTTCAATCCACTTTTCATCAAGTTTGTAACAACAGCCTCAGAAGTGCAATTTTGCCCTTCTACAGCAACGTGCAACTACAATGCCTTCATTCCAGTTTCCCTAGTATTCATCTTTAGATTCTCAGAAGCTCTAAGACACATGGTACCAAATGAAGTATGCTTTCATTCTACAGGACTTTTAAAAATATTCAATTTGATATACTTGCACTAAATGCTTCTAAGTATAGTAATGGCTTCAGCAAACTCTTTTGTTACCCCTACATCCATACACAGCTATTAAGAAAAAGAGAGCCAAGAGTATTTAGACATTCTACATACTAGTAATGGGGAAAGGCTTTATGAAATATACTCTCAGGTAATCAAAGACTTATTACCAGCAATATGCAGGCTAGTGAATATCACATCCTTTTTGACCATGTTAATAGCAGCAACAACTAAAAACCATTCTGAAGTGAGGTCCTAGGAAAGCTCAGAAAAACTTAACTGTATTCTGTCAATATCCAATCAATTACTTTTTCTATCTACATGTTTGATTTCTGTAGTTTCACTTGCCTAAGACTGAAGAAGTAACTATGGTCCAGACACATTCCCAAAATCTGCTTGATATGTTAACCCGTTTCCAAGATATGCTTAATCCACAGTCATGCCAACACCTAAATTAGCGATTTGGTTTAAAATGATGTTCATCCTATGTCTACTTTACATATTATTAAGTTCTGCCTGTCTTTAAGATGTCATGACTTACAAGACATGATGTGCTGATTAGAGCACACAGAGAAGGTGCAGGAAAGTAAATAGTGATGGTGCAGAAAAACAAAGCAGAGAACACAGGAAGAGAAAATACCCTGAGGAATACATCTGCGTTTTGCAATTTTGCAATTTTTGCTAGCATATGAACACACTGCCACACACTTTAAACTTTCCTTTCACAAAGAACATAGAAGACTCACTTAAATGAATTCTCATCCTCTTCTATAAGCAAGGCTTAATCAGCAACACACCTCACCTGAAGGAACAGAAGCAAGAATACTCTCTCTACCCTACACTCACTACATTTTAAGTACCTCAGCTTTCCTTGACCTCTTCTGTTCACCCAAACTACTGAAGCCATGCCAGTGCAACCACGTACAGCACAGATAGGCTAACTGTGCTGCTACACGGATAGTATTTTAACAACTAACAATGCCATGTGTCTGCAAACACAACTTGAAGGTTTCTTTAAACAGACATCATTTCCAAAGTTCTCCCGCTGCATGGCCTCCACACTTCTAAGAACCTCAGGAACCATAAAACAAGAGCAAGTGACATGTCAATTTTATAAACTGATTTATCTCTTGAGAAAGAAGAAAAGCATTAATAAAAGTTGAATAACAATCTAGAAGTTTAGCAACAAGTTCCTTTTATTTCATAGTTCAGTCTACACTCCTAACACAGAATCTTGCAGAATGAAAACCTATATCCTTCTCCCACTTTCCTTCTTTTTTTTTTTTTTTTTTTTTTTTTTGACTTTAGTCAGGAATAATAATCAAGCTTTTAGAACAGGAAATGACCCACCACCAAACCAACCACAAAAAACACAGCCCTTATTTATTTGCCTTACACTTTCTGCTTCAGAGAATCTTCTACCAGGGTATTACTCTCCATTAAGCATCTCAATACTAAATACAAGTATAAGATAATAAACAGGGCTTATGTTTGCACTCTTCAGAGAAGGCCAATTAATACTTCAACTGAATTCTTTATTACTTAAAAAAGCCTTAGTGCTATAGTTTTGATTATTAACAGACCCCAACAGCAGCAAGAACTTTGTATCTCTCAATTTAAGGAGAGAAAAAAACATGCATGTAATAGGTTCAATTTTTGCCTGAAGAAGAATTCTGAACAAGAATTACAGAGTAACAATCAGGAGTACTTACTTAGCCATGAGTTTTGCTATTCGATGACAGTCATTCTTGTCGTAAAACCAGATACTGTAAATTGACACTTGAAAAGAAAAAAAGGGAAGTGTAAGACAAGGGTTGAAAGAACAAAAATAAATCAGTAGAAAGGAAGCAAAAACCAACAGCCCATTAGCCTAGTAATGTATGAGTTAACATCAATTTCCACTCAAATATTCTCTGCATGACCAAGTACCATTTATAAAGTAATTATAAATAGCATGTGGGTAAACACAAATACAACGTAAAACAAATTAAATGGACAGACTACAAAATGCTGATCCTTGTTCACGGGTAGAAGAGGCAAGCAAGTGAAGTTTCACATTCCAGATGGCTTCCCACTATGGTTGCAACCTTCTATTTAGAATGGCAGATCTTACCATTACACTAGGCTGAAGAATATCCACATAGTTTTTGAACACTCATTTTCAACACTGCCAGGTTTTGAAGTTCAACAGAAGCGTTCAAGTTTGAGTTGCAGTATAACAATTCAGTCACAGGCTCTCTCTAAAGGTTCCCTCTCCTAATTCTTTTCATGAGAAGCAGTTGTACAGGAAGGGAGTGATAACAACGCTCCAGCTGTACTGTTACATTCACAGAGCAGCTTAAACACAGATTCATACTGAACCCTGCTCTTCGAAGGCAGCAATGACAAACCAGCAAGGGCAAAAAGCTTCCAGCTCTGCAAGACACCCAGGACAACTCCGGTTTTCAGGGCAAGTACAATTCCACTGAAACTTGGCGAAGTTCGAGCCTGATCACTCAGTGAAAGACATGGCAGAGCAAGAAACATGGTCAGCAGTGCTACATACTATTTCTTCATCAGCAGCCCCACTTTAAAGATGCCATTTTCACCCAAATACATCCTCATCTCCTCATTGTCCCCACAGTTGTGCCAACACAACAAATCTACAAACTATTCTCACAATTGTATTCGATCCAATTCACACAGCAGGTGATTTTAAATCCTGGTTCATCTATGAAATTTACCAGTGCAGAGTGTGCAAGTACCTCAAAGGCGATTAGACACCTGGCATATGTTACCACTGAAATATTTTCATTCCTGAAGGGATATTTTTAGCCTTTTAAAATTCAGCTTTATAGCACAGTTCATGCCAATGTTTTTATTAAGTTGAAATCCTTACAGAAAAGTAAAGAGTTAAAAACAAACACACTACCTTTCCTAGCTGGATTTACATTTAATTTTGTTTTTTGTTTTTGTTGTTGTTTTAAAAGACAAAAAACACACCCCCCAAAAAAACTCAAAGTCTCAACAAAGGCCTACTCAAGGTTATTTAAGCCACAGCAAAGACTGTGATTATTTACCAAACATAATTTTCTAAAACTTCCAGTTATCCTAGCCTTGCTGTGTTGGACCAAAGAAGTCATGCCCATACCTCACTTCTATAACAAGATCTTAAGACAAGCTGAAGTTGTACTTTGCTTCTTATGTTTTTTTCTTTTTCCTTAAGTAACTATAGTCATTTAACTTTCTTTGCAAGTTCCAGATGACGTAATAGCCAATAAAGATTTTCTAGCCATAAAGAAATAAATAACAACTTAAATAGCTTAACAATTTAAGCTATTTTCTCCTTGCAAAACACATAAGCCAATTGACATTGCCAACATTTACGAAATATTTATGAAAATTTATCACCTCATACAACTGGACTGTTTACTGCATTGAGACTCAACAGCATTTCAGTGCGAGATGTTTCTTTAGTCACGTAGGATATTTTAACACTAAAGAAAAGCTCTTTCCCTTCCCTGACTCCTGTATCAGTCGAACTACTAAAGGAAGAAAGCTTCTTCAAAAGCATACTTGCTGAAGAAATTAAGATAAGGAACCTATAACGATATCTTAATGGGATAAGTGATAAGAGTCACACACTATTCTGCCAGACACAGGCCTACATAAGACCTGAAGCTGATTGAAATCTCAGCTCTGCCTACAGAGTATCATTTTTCTCTTTACTTTGTACTACTGGCAAACAATCACAGGGAGTCACCACAAAACTTCAGCAGTATCACAAACTTCTAAAGCAGATTATGAACAAGTGAACTTGGGCATTAAGTTTGATATGGTCTGACGGACTGGAACAATTACCTCCCTCTTTTCAGAAGAGGACTCATTGGTACCCTCAGTTCAGCTCCCTTGCCCCAGATATCTCCAAACTTTCTGCCACAACTGCCTTACTACATTTGATGTGTTTAACATGCATGCAACCTCAGCTATGAACATCCTTGCATTAGGAGTTGGTACTTCCCAATTCTTTTGCTATCCGTGATCTTACTACACCCAGCAGAAACGTCAGCTGAACGTTTGTATGCCTAATGGCACACCTTTCTACTGCAGCTCTTTAATATTAGTTTCAGATAAATTGGCTCATTTTTCCAACTACTTTAACACTTTCACTCTAGCTTTTCTACACCAAACGCTGGGCAGCATCTTCAGTAATCAAGTAGAGACAGAGTGTAGTCATCGTAATCCTTCGGTGGCATTCACATTACACTGACACACATGAAGTCGTAAGTAATCCTTAACCGCAGCCAAACCAGACTTGATAAAATTAAAATAAGTCAGTTATCTTAATCTAAATTCTTCTCGGACATTAGATACCTGGGCAAGTTAATTACATCACTTTTATTAAAAGCAGTGACTCATAAGTGTTAATCAAAATGTGTAATGCCAGTTTCTCATGCTGGCTCCTTCTCTGTTGTGCTTCCACTGCTTCAAGGAGCAGTCAGATCCAGCTCCAGCACTGCCCAGCTACCAGAGCTGAATTTGGAGTGGAGATAGCCAAGTGCTACAGCAGGACAGAGGCCATACTCTGGCAACTTAAAGTAAGGCTTCATGCCACAGCTGCAGCTGCACTTCAGGTTTCATTTCAAGTTAGGGGAAATAAACAGTGTCGCCACCCTTACATTCTCACAACTTTGCCATGACTCAATTTACCCCAATCCACCCTCTCCCTTATGTCAGCCGGGTAAACTTTAATCCAGACCAGTTCCCCGATATTGTTTGCAGATCAGCTCGACAAACATGCCATCTGGTACCAGAGAAACGACAGAAACAAGAAGCTGAGGGCTGCACAGTAAGGCAAAATGGTTAAAACGTTCATATAATACCATGCCAAAAGGAAAGTATATGGGATGCGTCAGCAGCACCACTTTGAGAGATTACAAACTACCACTCTCTTGCTTCAACCAGGTTACCATTTGTGCAGATACAGCTTCACCTCATCCAAAACAATGGTAAGTTGTAAAATGGATCATAACTAGCTGGAAGAGCTGATGGGAAGAGAGAAAAAAAATACAGTTTTAATTCAGATGTTATCCTACAACAACTGGAAGTGGAAGACAATATCCCTTCCAGCTCCCTCTGCAAAAAAATGGGTTCATGTTGAAACCACCCTAAAAAGAAATCACGAAAGATAACCAAATCTCACTCCCATTAAAACAAAAAACTGATACATACATCATTTTACACCTCAAATAGAAGACAGGTGTATAATCTCTCTCAGTGCTCATATTTCTTTCAGGAGTAAGATTAGCTGAAATGCCACGCCCCCCCAGCCACTGTGCTCTGATCTCTTCCTCATTCACAACTCTTTATTTTTTTCAATTTAAATATTAGACTGTCACACAGATTTATAAGTCATTACAAATCATTTTAAAACATCCCTCCCCTTCTTATTGCTTTGAATATCAAAAGCTACTTCACAAACAGCGTTCACAGCACAACCCCACCAGCAGCTGCACTGGAGTAATTCAGCAGGTGTCAAACAGCAGCCACGTCCAGGATCAGGAACACTGGAACAAACTCCCATCTGACAAAGCACGACACAGAACGAGAGGGATTACCACTACACAACACTGAACTAGAGCAGAAAACCCCTACTAGTTCGAATGCCATTTTTCAGGTCAAACAAAATATTTTTAGCACTGCTTAGCAGCTTTCAATGGTTCTTCCCCTCCCCCTTGCTCGCATTGCTGCTTCTGCTGTAAAGGTATCAAGAACAGGCTCCTTCCTTATCTCGGACTAAAGCACTGGGTTAATGCGCTTGCTGGAGAGCCCTTCGGCTGCGCCAGCTGCAGAGATGTGTTACGTTCACTGCCTCATGAGTTGGGCGGGAGGAGAGGGGGAGAATATGATGAGATACTTTCCTTAACCGTTAAGATTCCCTGGTTCGAAACCAATCAGAAGCTCCTGCAAAGAATTTAAAAAGCCATTTGAAATCAAGCAACTCACATTTGGTTTGCTGTTCTGAATACAAGCGTTTATCATTAATGATAACGCAGGATGACAACACTTTGTACCCAACTTTTACATTTCAAAGTATAAACCTCCCCAGATCTATTACTTTTGTTTCACTAACTCTTACTTTTGGATAAAGAATAAGAAGGGGAATAAACCTATCAAACAATGACCATTTATTTTACTTTTTAAGTTTTACACTTGGCATCTGCCCTTTCAGAACCATGGAAATACATCTGCCTGACCTTCCAAAAGAACTAGCTTGGATTAAAAAGCCTTTTAATCAAGACCAACACCACCAATACAGAGGGAAAGTTATAAACGAGAAGGACTTAGAAGAATACTTCTTGCAGACCTTCAGAGGTAAGACGGTCATTGTCTGATTTTTTTTTTTTTAACTTATTTTCCTCTATAATTTAGTAAAGTATCTACTTGTAAAAAAAAAAAAACCACACACACAAAAAAAAAAAAACAAACAAAAAAATCACAAACTGCTGCACAGGAGCCACCACACTCCAATTTCTCACATTACAGACTGAAAAAAAGTAGAGAACTTTTAGACTAGACTATTATTAATGTTATGGACGGAGCCACATCCATTTTTTAAAACAGATTTTAACATACTTTTTCTCAAAATACAACGAAGAGGAAAGTTGATGGAGATATATCAGTGGTATTCAATGCTTCAGGAACAAATGCTCTGAACACTCTAAAGAACACGTACGTCTCCAGACAGAAAGCTAGACAAGGATCTCATGTACACAGCAACATACATTCTCGATGAAGCAATAATAAATAACATATTAAGTATGAAGCATAATCTAAAAAGTCTAACTTTTGAGAATTCTAAAAGCAAAATCTGTTACGTTACCAAACAAGAAAGTGATAGATTGCATTTTTGGATTCATCCTTATTTGGAAATATTAGCTTTCTTTAATTCTATCTAACATAGAAAAGTAGAATGTTTTTTTTTTTTATTTCACTGCTGTAACTGGTACAATGCTTAACAGCTTCTTAGTCACCGCATTCTGTCATTTTTGCTTTAGGATCTGATACTACTGAATAAGTGGTCTAAGTTTTCAAACCGCATTATATACAAATTTTAAAGTAAATATATATTGCCTCGAATTTTTAGATTTAAATATTGTTTTGGGGTTTTAATCTTATGATACTGTCAGAATTATTTTGAGAAAAAAACAAGTTGGGAAGGATTTCAGTTACCTGCGAAAGTATTGAGAAGGTATTATTTTCTGAAAAAAAGCTTCTGCATGTCTTAGATCTAACCAAAATAGCACCTAATACTTTGACCCAAATGTTTTTCATGTTACTCAGTGAACACAAGAGAAGGTAGGTGTACAAAAGATATTTTATCATTTGATCTGTTGCGCTAGTAGTATAACCATAAAAGACACTTTCTTATCACATCCTGCAAAAAACAGAAAAAAAAATACAAAACAGCCAAAGAGAAGTGAGGCCTCCTTTCCCATGGGAATAATATAGCAATTCCCTGTTATTCTAAGAGCATGAAAAAGTCTTTGTGCAATTACATTAGCTATAAACTTGAGATCCTTTAACAATAATTAAGTTCAATTATGCAGCAAACTATAAATTCCATTGTAATGAAAAATGTATTTGCACAAATCGAACTACAAAAAGAATGGTAAATCCACTGAGAACATGATTATCTAGCATGACAGGCAAATTCTTCTTGTAGCCTCCAGCCAAACAGAAATGTTTATATATGGATTGCAAAATTTTGCATATAACTTGTTAGTGACTCTGCACAGACCGGTGTACGTCACTCAATAGCATCAGAACTGTTCTCAAAGAAAAATGTCAGAGGTCTGAACTGGTGCACATGACAGACTTTGCTCTTATTATCTTCTTAAGGCAGAATCCCAGAGCAAAGTGAAGATACAAAGTTTATAAAACAGTGATATAAATATTGAAATCACTTATAAATATTGTCACCATGTATTCAAGAGAGGCTCCATAATTTAGCTGTGATCATCTTCTATTTCTACTGTGCCCTGAAGGAGCATCAAGCACCATTTGTCATTGATCTTGTTACAACCTAAATATACAGGCACACTGCTGTTAGGCAGAGACAAGCAGCAGTATTAACAAAAAGGAGTTTTGGAAAGCTAAGGAACCAAAATAGTCAGTTCAATAATTCAGCAATTTGAGCAGGACAACTTAATTTTGAACGACCACAGCAGATCTTCCTCAAACAGGATACAGAAAACAGTGCAAGAGAAACAGGACTGTTGCCAACACCCTGCTAACGAGGTATTTTTCCATGCCCAATCTAGCAGTCCATCCTCTTTCTGTCATTATAAGATCTCAGACGAACTTCACGTTAAGTCCTTAGAGATACACACCACAAAGCCCTTAGGGATGAGCATTATATTATCTATGGCCTTACAGCTCCTATTTGAATTGGTCTCAAAAATGCAAAGGTTTTTCATGACAGCAGGCAGCTGAGCAGAAGCAGACACTTTTCTGCATGAAGAGAACTCCGAAATAATTGCCTCACCTACCCGTATAACTAGAACATACACATGTTGAAGTCTGTCTGTAAATACGGATCAGTCCTGGAAGTAGCTTTGCTTATTTAGGTTTCTAGAACAGTATGCAGATACAGGCAAATGGAAACTTTTTAGTTGTATATATACATTTTTTTCCCAACAAATTCAATGGATAGAGATCAGGCAACTAAGGAAACTGCAGGAAAGTAAGAAAATCCCAAACCCAACAACTAAAAGCACAATATAACGGAGTTAACATGCTGAAATGATAAGGACTAAGAAGCTTACACAGAATTTTCCATACTGCTAAGTTTGTTCTTGAACAAAGCAAACACTAACAGAGTGCATGAAGTGATCTGCTGCCTATTTGTAGCACTCAGGGCAATAACTAACAGCACACTAACTGAACTTTACATCTCCAATTTGCATTAAGCACAGACTGGTTCTGGACACGCTCTTTCTAGGGGACAGAATGGAATGATGAAATACAGGATAGTTTCCAACCAATGCCTTTTGGTCAGAATGACAGTGGCACTGACAAAAATACAGGCAGTAAAGGTACCCTCCAAAATACAATTATTTCCAGTATCAAGTCTATCATATTCTCCTTGCACACTTTTGTCTAAATTTCTTTCTTCCTCATACTTTCCTGTCATCTCTGTCCTAAGTGCCAGGAGCCTCCCACAGATTTTACACAGTTGTGTCCCATAGGAAAATGAGGGCTTTCGTCAATGAGAGGAAAGCACATAATTAGCTTTAGGGGTTTCTAATGAACTTACAGCCAGCCTACCTTCTCTGACTACTTCCATTAAGTGATCCTCTGTCACTCCCACTAGCATACAATATGGTAATTCCACAGTAGCTCCTGATACCATCATAAGCTCCAAACAACAAATGAATCATCAGCTTCCTGTTTCCCTTGTATCACCAGCCTCACATTTGCAATCATTTCCTCTGCTGACACCTCAACAGCCACCCTGTACCTACAACCATCCTCTACAGTTCCTCTTCCTTCCAAACCAAGTGACCTGCTTAAAGACCCAACTCAGTGCAGCATTTCCACACACACCCCTCACAATTTCTCATGAATCTTTTCCTTTCCTGATCTCCTAGACTCGTCAATTCACTGACAAAGTTTGACTCGTTCCCCTCTCAGAGGCTTACAGAAGGAGGATTGCTAAACCCATTAAAAACAGAAACCTCCCACCTTAATTTGTTCTCTGTCAACTTAATGGAAACTATCCTATGCCCCACAGACCCTGAAGGCTTTCCAAGGGGGGAAAACAAGATGGGATTAACAACTGATTGGTCTTCTAGGTACACTGAAGTGCAGCCAAAACAGTGTTCCTGTCTGTAATTCAAGGAGACATTAGATGATAAGAAGAGATTGTGTCGAGGAAGTACTTTTTCCAGACAGTACTTGGGTTCTCTAAGTAATTCAGTAAGAACCTGTCACCAGATAGCAAACTAATTTCAAGGATGTAGCCTAAATAAGAGGATATAAAGTGATAGTTTTGTATCATGAGGACACTGCTCTGTGGGACACCTTTTATATCATCTCCTTAACCTCACAATAGTTTCATATACACATATAATCCCTTGTTCCTTCAAAGAGCTACCTAAGTTATAGTTTGTGCTCTTTGCAGTAATGAGATTTTTACTGTGTGCCAAACTGGAATCCTAACTCACCTGATGACCCCAAATTGGTATTAGAGATAAACTGCAGCATGAAGATAGGGCTACTATTTTACCACTCATCTCAAAGCACTCCAGACTTGCTGAAGCCTAGATTCAAAGAAATTTAGCAGACACATTTGTCTCCAGACTCCAAATCCTGTTCTGGAGAAAGAAACCATCACTGAGAGCTGTGCAATTTTCACAACCCAGGCAGCTACTGATTAATATTTAATTTTCCTCTTGCAAAAGAAAAAAAAAATAGAAGTTTCACAATCTGACTTTTGAAGCCCTTAGAACTTCTCTCACTGTTAAATATTCTCAATAGGTATATATCTTCACTTGTCTTTAATAACGCTATAGCCCTGTGCATATGTTTATATTAAACCTGTAAGCTCATTAGTTAAAAAGCATGTAACTTCTTCTATCGGATACTTTGTCTATCTTGTTTTTACTGAAAGCAGGTGATCAAAGTAAAAACATTCTCAGCTACTTAAGCATATCTAGTACTGTAGACAGAGACATCAAACAAAGCACTGGAACCCAGCCCACTGCATTACACTGGAACACAGCACGGTAACTGGAAGTGGTCTGGGTTATAAAGCAGAATCTGAGGGTTAAATGGATTAAAGGATGTTATACTCACAGCTAGCATTTCTGTAAAGAAGAAAAGGCTCATGGAGCTGAAACTCCAAGTCTTTATTTACTGGCTCAACCAGGTTGTGCATGTTCAGTCGATTCACTATCGTAAAACCATGATAAGGAGAAGCCGACCTATTGTTTTAATTAAAATAAAATCATGGATTAATACCTTGATCAACATATACAAACAATTTTCTGAAACACGTTTACGTATTAATCCTCAAATCTCCATTACTTCATGAACTAAAGCTTTCGCAGTCCTGAATATCTAATAGCTGTTCTTCTACGCCATTTCTGGGTGAGCCAACTCATTTCAATTTAAAATCATGCTTACCTCAAATATGGTTAGGATTAGTGTTACAGTTCTGAACTGCTGAATCAAAGATATGCCTCAAAAAAAACCACAAAACTATTCAAAAAACCTAGGGCAGGCCCAGGATTAATTTTCAAGTGTACTTAATACTTCAAATAAGACAGCTTTAAAGCTTTTTAGAATCTTTAGTTAGAGGAGAAAAAACATCAAACCATACTATTCAGCAATACTGACTTTATTGCAAATAGATGTGACGATAAAAAAAAAAAAAAGATGGCTTAAATAACACGAAATTCACTTAGAGGGGAACCAGAAGCAGTAATTTCTTCCTAAAGGGATACTCTGAAAATAAAGATTTTACCCAGTATCTTCAAAGTAGTTATTAAAATATTTACAATTGTACTGCTTAGTGAAAGAATTTTTAATATCCACATTTTTGGTAGACACCATGTGGAAAAAGAAAGCAGCAAGCTAGCACACACTGAAAATTCAAGATGGTTTTGTTTCAGGTGTATTTTCTCTTGCGGCATGAATATCATGTCACCATACTGAGCTGTGCCCGTAAGTACTCATATAATCAACAAAGCAGCATGATGAAGGCCTTTGGGGGAAGAGGAGGCTTGTTTTAGATCATTCATTATCTGAGAAAAATAACTAGCTAAGCAAAGGCACTAGGGTAAAGAAACTGCTAGAATTAGCTAGTAAGCATTAACATCTTTATAGCAACATGGACACCTCTAAACAATGTCCAACAACAAAACCTGCCAAGAGTTTCTATGAAGGTGGCAAACAGTCCTTACTGTCACGGGTTACTCATTTAATGCTCTTAACAGACCTTTTGTGAAATAATCAGAAACTTTATTTTTTTTTAATTTGGTTGGTTTCTTACACTGTGTATTTCCAAACTTGAAGCTCAAGCAAAGTTAACAGCAAAAGATGACATGTATTCCTTTACAGTGCCAAGATACAACAGCTGGAATAACCTACTCCCTGACAGTCTGTTTCAGGATGGGTTGATTAAGTCTGCATTATTCACACTTCTTACATTCAGCACTGTTATTTCATTGTTAAATTTCTGACATGCTGGCAACTTAAAACTTAAATCCATAATTGGTTTTGCTGCTTCCATCAAGAATATCAGGCCCTTTTCCCCATGCCACGTAACTGCGAATTCCTTTCATTATTTTAACAAGGAAATCAAGTAGCCCTCAAGCGACTTAAGTGTCATCATCCATTTTTAGAACTAGATAGGATATGACAGAAGTTAAGAACATTATTTAATTTGATTTGAAATTCATATTGTTTTCATGATCAACTTCACATATTTTAGGAGACGTGGGGTGGCTATGCATTTATCAACCCCAATACATTAACAGATGTTATTGTTACCAACAAAATAACGTTAATAAACTAGGTTTTTGTGTGGATACATAGGTAGCATTTATCAGGCCCTAAGATTTTTCAGCAGTATTTCTGTGTGTTATCACTAGGGTTATTCACTCATGTGCAGAGTTTATTCTTCTCAAAGAATATATAACACATATGTTACCAGCTAGACAAATAAGTAATTATGAACTGTATGCAATAAATCCAGTATGGAGCTGCACATGTAGCCACCTTCTTTGTCTTCTTCATAGTGAAAAAGAAAACAAAAAAATAACCCTTACCTTTTGTACACAAATAAGGTACCTTCTATATCAGTTTTCTCCTACAAAAGAGAGCAGATGTGTTTAAGAAATACACTTGTTCACAGAGATAGCTTTTATAGAACATTCCAATTACAAAGACTATTTGTATTTTTTTTTAAATAAGGATATTGTGATCTGTTATTTTCTGGCACTTGTTATTTTTTCTTAGGGAAGTTCAGAAATTAAACACACTTCCAGAAGATTTCCTTCATGGTGCTAACTTACTGATGGATATAACGTATCCCACAACTTCTCATGCTCAGCTTCAACAGTCAGAGCTGAACACCTTTCTCACAACTCCCGCTTTAAATAAGGGCTACACTTAATTACCTACAAATAGTTTTTCACAGTTGTTACTTAAAACAAGTAGAATGCCAGCACACAGAACAACGAAACAACCTAACTATGTGCCCCAGCTCTGTTTTGTCCTTCAGTTTTCCAAGCAGCCCTCACCGTACGCTTGAGGGTCTCCAGCACAGCTCCAGCGCTGCCCACAGCACTGAACTTCCACACGTTCACATCTCGCGGTTCTGTGACTAAACTACAACAGGCAGGGACAGCCCGAAGGAGGCACAGGACAGCTCTGAACCTAAATCAGGCGTTTTCCTTAAACCGTACCTCCAGAGACGCCTTTTTACCGTAGGACCGGCAGCCATACGCAAACCACTGAGGACAACCAGCTGAGGTGAAAGCTATATTTTAACGCGCAGACGAGTATTATTCCCCAAGCCCCACTGCTCCCGAATTAGGGCTACGAACAACAAACCACACTTTAAAATGTCAGAGCTGTAGCAGCCCTCCAGCCCCACAGCACCGATACGATAACGAGGGCCCGGCCGGCGGCGAGGGAAGAGCCCCGGCCCCGCTGCCCGTCACTTACCCACTCGTTGGCCTTGGGGCTGAAGCTGTAGAGCGCTACCTGGCCGGTCACGTCGGCGATGCTGGTGATGTAGGGGTCGTGGCGCTGCAGGGCCGCCAGGCTGATCTCCTGCCCCGCCCGGCCCGCCGCCGCCTCCTCCATCTTGCGGCCCGGCGCGAAGCGGCCGCGCGGTGTCACGGCGCGCCCGTCCCCGCCGCCCGCCGGAACGCTGAGCCCCGCGCCTTCCGTTCCGCCCCGCCTCACGGCCCACCCCGCCGCCCTACCTTACCCCCCCCCCCCCCCCCCCAAAATAAATAAGTAAATAAATAAATAAATAAATAAAAACGGATACATAAATAAATGTGCCCTTGACTGCGTTGCGGGACTGCTGCCCTCAGACTGTAGTGGCCACTTGGTGAAATGGCCAGTGGTGGAAGGGTAAAGGCAGTGCTGACCATGAGACAACACTGACCCTACCTCTGTGAGGCAAAAGGGCATGACCTGTGTAAAAATAAATGAAGATCTTGAAGTATTGCTTTTCGAGATTGAAAATTCAGATTCAGCTGTCACCTGAATTTGGTAGGTATCTTCCCATTTTCCCATACGTCTGTCCAAGCACAGTGGATATTTCTGTTATCCAATATTTTCAGTTTCGTTCCGAATTGTCTCTCCGCATCTGGGCATGTCATGAAGAGAAATAGCTTCTTTATTTCTCATGATCAGATCAAGCTAAAGATCTGTGTATTGCTTACATTGTAAGAAGTAATTATGTTTTTACCGTAATTTGTTTCCTGACATGAGTAGTACAAAGGCTTCAGAGTTTGCCCCGGGCTGGCCTGTGACATGCTGTGAGCTGGGTCCCAGGACGGAGGAGTCACCTCCCAGGATTTTGGGGCCAATGTTGCTCGTTCCCTTGGGTTCCCCCTGCCTCAGGGGTGCGAGATGTGCCTGCAGCGTGTCCGTCTCTCGTGCTGCTGGGGGAGCAGACGGTGCAGTCAGGGCTGCAACTGCACGGCGCAGTGCGTAGTGCCTCAGCCTCTGCCTCCATGGTTCCACACACCCCCTGCAGATGCTCACATGTTCATCATTATCTGGTATTTGGTTCACACTCTGCAGTGGGATATGGAATTCCCAATACTTCAGAAGAATGTTGGAATTAAATACTTTGTTTTTCTAATATATGGATTTTAGGAAAAAGTACAACATACATATTATGAACAAGACGTGAAGGAATTCCAAAATAACATCATATTTGTAAAATTTTGTGAAATCTGCCACGAAAACAAAACAAAACAAAACAAAACAAAACAAACAAAAACAAAACAAAACAAAAAAAAACTTGAGGCTAGCAAACTTAAATAAAACTATGTTTGCGGCGAGCTTATGACCCTTCTGAGAATGTAAGGAATTTCCTTTACCATTTGTATTACCACAGATCATGTTCTCCGTTGCAGGTGGACATACTTCTGATTTTAATACAATTAGCTTTACAGTTTAATCCTCCCCCCAAAAGGTCGATGTTTCATGCAAAAGCATAAGCAAGGATCCAGCAATTGTGTCGCTCCATAAAAAGTCTTCCTGACAAGCAGCAGAAACGCCAAGTTCCAGTAAGATACCAATTTATTTATTTATTTAAAAGTAAAGCTTTTTGGAGTGAACATTAATTTACCTGTTTCAATGTCAAACAGCTCTAGCATAAAGTAAAAAGACATTTCATATACATAAAAAAAGGTAATCTGGACACAAATTCCCATGTACCTTCATCATATAACTCACTCCTGAATCCCAAAGCCTAACTACCTGTCAAAAAAACATAAAAGCATAGAGAATGTCATAGAGAGCTCCATAAATCTTCCATCCCTTGAGTCCTTCCTGTTTTGTCACAAGGGGGGTCCAATCTAATCAACAAAATTTGGGGTTTTATTGGTTCTGTATGTAAAGTGTGAAAACCCATTTCCATAAAGGGCAAACAATCACACTTAATTTGATGTGAAAAATACTTTGCTATAAAATAGCTAGTTACTATTCAGTAACACTCTAAATTAGGTAATAACAATATGAAGAAGTTCATGTTTAAAAGCAATCTTTTGAAAGACATTCTAAGGGCTCAAATGAAGCAAACAAAATGACAAAAACTCTTTAAACAGTTGGTTTTAAATGGCATTTGAAACACCTGCACCAAGCTGTTCCTTTCTTCAAGACTACTATAAGCAAAGGTATTTTTTAATGTAAAAAACTTCTTGACAAAGGGCAGCTTTCTGCTGTGCCAGACCTTCTCAAGTGTGAAAACTCCTTGGCTGCATCTTGAATTTAAAGTGAAACATGAAGAGCATTGATTAAAAGAAGAAGAAGAAGAAGAAGAAGGAGGAGAAGAAGGAGAAGAAGGAGAAGAAGGAGAAGAAGGAGAAGAAGCTGTGTTTTCCAGTTACGGGTTGTATTCCTCCTTTATCTGCTAATTCCTGTTCTTCGTTTTAGTGAATTCTCTCTGACCTTCACTGTTGTTGCCTTGGAATAATATATTTTATATCAGAAATGAGTCATATGACCTGCCATCTGCTTCATCAACCTTGAAGTACACTGAAACACACGGTATACTTAGACTCAAGCTGTGACCTCTGCAAACTGAAATGTTAGTTGTATCCATTCAGGCTTGTTCCTTGATTATTGTATATTGCAAATTTCTTTGTCCTCCTCTAAAGCTATGCAGCAGCTACTGCTGGGGAAAAGTTCATCCATTGCTCTCTATTTCTGGTTCTTGCACTGTACCAGACAGAAGTGGGATGCTGTACATAATGCCCTTTTGATGTTTGCTCTGTGAGTGGGACAGATTCCATTTGTGTTTCAACAAGTGAAGAGAACGTTATGTTCTGTATTTCAGTTATTCAGCTGAGGTTTTGTAGGACAGAATTTGATGATTTATTACCCTCTGTACTGTTATCTACTTGATATGTGTTAAGATAGGTGAAATAATAAAGACCCTCTTTTACCCCTTCAGATACTTGTGACAGCATGGCCGTGTCTTTCCACTGATGTCTGCTCTGCTATTTGCAGTTGTACTAACTCTCTGGCCCTTGTTTTTCACACAGCAAATTACTTATGTAATTTCAAAGCTTATTTGGGATCCTTTCAAACTTCATACAGAAAAAATGTTCTTCAGTCTGCAATACCTTTGTTTATCCCCTGTTAGCTGAATATCATCAGGAAAGAATATATTGCTGATGTTACGATGGTGGAGAAATGCAGTCAGCATTCCCAGTCACTGCATTTGCCATTACTGCTAAAAGTTGAATTAGGGTCCAGTGGATTTCAGAAAACCTGAGTGACTCACAGAGCTAGTGTTCTGTCATCCACACTGTTTTCCACCTGAAGCAATTTTCAGAAGTTGCTGGTATCATGAGATATTTTGGAAATAGCACACTTTTTATTGGTTTGCTTACTGATTTCCTTGAATTTCAATAGCAGGTAATTCTTGTTTTATTTATTAGTAATTGCATTGGTATTTGTGCCTTAAATTTCAGTGATAATGGCTGTTATTCAACAGAATTTATTTATTTGGGCTTATTTCTAGCTAGGGTAAATTGCCCTGATGATGACTTCCTTAATCAATAAGTTACCAGACTTTTAGTTTGCAGTTTAATTCCCTAGACAAGCCTGCAAGCCTAATTGTGTGTGTGTTGTTTTTTGTGTGTGTGTGTGTTCGTGAGAGATGTCAGTTTCTAGGTGCTAAAGTGGTTAAAAAAAGGGGGGAGGATGCTAGAATTTTGATAGGTCTGCCATTTTGTTCGGAAAATAATTTTATTTCACAAGAAGCATTACTTGGACATTTTTATTTGCTTATTATTTATTACAATGTTTACTTCAGTTGCATTGTTCATCCTACTATGAAGGCACACTTGATCTTTGCCATTAGTGAGGCTGACAGTTCCTGGCATTCAGTCTCATCACTATACTTTACTGTACAAATAATTCTTCATGGGATGATTCTTCAGGCTGATAAAGGATAACTGAACACAGCTACAGTTGGAGATAAAGACCTCTCTCTTTGTAAATGACATCTGTAAAAATCGTACTTTCTGAGACTTAGCACAGAAACAGGCTTTTACGGTACTCACCAGCAGTTTATGCAGTTTTTATGTACATAAAGAAAAATTTTCTTTCCTGGCAATCATTCTGCAGTGCTGAGCGAATTACAAGCCTTTCATAAGTCTTCCAATTTGCAGTATGTTCTTTCTGCACTAATGTTGCATCCATAGGTACCTTATTGAAAATTCATGGTCATAGATATTTATTTTTAGCTATGAAAAATCTATTCCCACCTTTAGATGAGGGTTTTCTAAATGGTTACACATTACAGTGTTATAGGGTAGCAGCACTTTTTTTTTTCCCTGCAAATTCTGCAGTATCCCTTGGTCACCAGATCCATTTCCTTTTATCCTTCTTCCCTTGGTTACAGAACTAAACTTGTTAAAGAAGTCATTTCTCCACACCTACTGGCAAAAGGACAAAATGAAATCTGGTTAATGTGCCACAGAAGTCGTTAGGCTGGATCCCTAACAATTCCAATCAGTTTATTGAAGGTTGTTACAGTGTTTTCTTCACTGTTGTGTTTTAAGATCAGATGATATAGTATCTGGCAGGGTTGATTCTTGCATACTCAGTTCTTGCATCTGTACAGAGCCTTATAATTAAGTTAATTATTCAATTTTGCTATCGTATCATTTCTGACCTGCCTTTCCCAGAAGGTTTGTATCCCTTCCCTTCTGCCATGTCAATTCCTTATGTCAGATTTGTGAAATAAGTCAACTTTATATTTCTACAAATCTCCACATCAAAAGTGACAGTTTCTGACCTAGGTTTTGTCAACAGGGTTATTTTTGACTGTGTGACTACTAAATGCAGTGTGGATGGACAAAGCATAGTGATAATCTAAACAGTAAAAATCTGTGCGATTGCTTGATGTGTAAATCTACTCCTGTCATTTCAAAGTGACAAGGTAGAGGAAAACAGTGCTTGGACTCCAGACTTACTCAGATGTACGTATGGGATTTTTACTATTTCTGTGCTGTACCTAAAACAGGGATAATATATAACAATTTTGTAGGGTATCTGAGTTTCCCAGATCTTGCAGTATTGAAATCTGATTTTAACTATAAATTACCTTGGTCTCATTTTGTCATGTAATAGTAGCAGTCATGATTCTGTAACAGAAATGGATGATATTTTCTTTCTCTTTTTTTTTTTTCTTCTTCTTTTTCTTCTTCTTCTTTTTTTTTTTTTTCTTCTCCTTGTGCAATTGGCAAAATGGTCTAGCAAATCTGAAGCAGGAAGCATAAAAAACAACTGTGAATTATTGAAATAATATAATTTAATAAAGTACAAGTAAAATGATATAAAAATGTTCGGTCACCTACGAGTTCACAACCATATCGGACATGATTGTCATCAACAGTTATTGTCCTTATAACAGATGCTAAAAAAACATGAATCATAGAGAGGGGAATAAATTACAATTACAATTCAGTAAAACTAAGAGAATGAAAATACTCAATTCCAGAAAAGCTGTTCCCACAACAACAGTGTTGAAATAGGTTGAAATAGGTCACAGGCAGCGCTCCTTACATTGCTCAAGAACATTAGAAGGATTAATCATTTATGGATCATCTCCTAGAAACAATGATCTGGCACAGACAGGTAATCCAATCTCCTCTATCTTTCTAACCTGGTTTGCCATTTCACAGGGGATTGTAAAAGGGTGGCAATTTTTTCTAGGAAGACATTGTCTGCCTGCCAGCTTGAAACATGTAAATTGCTGGAATTTGCATGAAAAATATGACAGCTCTTCTCTGACAAAGGTAGGTAGTGAAACTAGATTGGTAAAACTAATTTTTTTTTAACTGACGCAGGGAGGTTTGGCTTAGAAATTTTATCATTTTCACCTTTAGTTATAATGTCACTGAACAGAGTAAAGAGAGAATTTTGTCATTGACATCAATAAGAACTAGAGAGAAAATGTTGTTTCTGGGACTCTGTATTTTGCATAGATGTCTGGTAATCTTTTCTTCCAGACAAAATTTGTCCAAAAATTTATATACATCTTACTTTTGAATACAAACCTTTCAATGATCATAGCCTCTATAACTACATTAGAAGTAGGTATACAGCCTTGCTTTTACTGATTTGTATGTTTAATGTAATATGTAGGGATTTGAACACATCTCTAGCCAGTGGCGTCGTATTTTAACCAATGATAGGTGCAGGGCCTGCTGCTGAATATATTAGAACTATACTAATTTCATTAATGGAAATGAACTCTATTGCAAATCGCCACTGGGGCAAATTAGCAATTGGACAAGAACAATGCAGAAGGAAAGGTGCGCTGTCAGGGATTTTCTATTGCTCATTTCATTTTACATGTAGTTTCTGTTTTATTGGTATAATAACATTAAAAACAATATGCAATTACTATCACAAGGCTCAGAGTAGCCTGTTCCAAGTTTTCTTCTCCAGATTACAGACTGCACAGATCAAAACCCAACAATTAGATTAGCAAGGTTCTGCTTTGTAGAGAACTGAGAAATACAGCAGGAATAATTGTGCATCAGATGCCTTAAGCCTTGAGCAAGCTACTTTAGCAGAACAAAGTCAGTTTTTAAACTCAATTTAACATCACTTTTTAAATTATTGAGTTATTGACCTTAAATGTACTGTGTCAGTTTTATAGCATTACCACATGCTTACGTTTTTGTTTTCTTGTAGCCATCCTTCTGTATTCTTTAAGGTTCTTGAACCTCTTTGAACATCTCTGTGTACCTACCCCTTTAAAACAGATTATCATGCAAATCTTAAAATGTGGATTTACATTCTTTGTAATCTCAGAAGCCTTTCTGTAAAATAGCAAATCAGAAGTTCTTTTTTAATATTTATATTCCTTTTAATATTAATAGAGCTGGTCCTCTTAGAAAATATACATGTATTAGAGCAATTGGCTTTAACATAGGTTAGTTATATTTTTAAGATATAAATGTTAGTTATATTTTTAAGATATAAAATGTATGTATTTCAAAGGGCTTTTCTTGATGTGGTATAGTAATAAGAAAGCATATGCAACAAAATTTTGAGAGTAAGTAGCTTTTAGAGCTTTTCAAACATGACTGGGAACAAATACAACACAAAACAGCCTAGTGATTTGGGCTTGTTTTGGTGTTATTTAGATTGTCCAGTGCCAGAGGAATGGGAATCGGTAAACCTACATTTGGGTCAAACCAGTGTCATTTTGTACACTACTAAACAACTTCAGCTCTCTGTACCTTTGTTTTCCCATTGTAGAATGAGTATCATGGCTTTACTCATCACTGTTCTTTTCACTGAAATACTTTTCTGAAGAGCGATATAGACAGTAGGTGTGAGGAGGATACTTCTGGGGGGAATACTTTCTGGGAAGGGCTGGTGGCTGCTGGTCCATCACAGGGCCTGGTCAGAAGGTGAGGGCAGCAGCTGCTTGACTGCTGGGATCCTAATGCTGCTCTCACAGCAAAGGAGCCATGTCAGCATTTTCAGCCTCTTTTCTCTTTCGGGGTGGTTTCCTCTGGCCCCTTGCTGCCCTCTGTGCCTGCCTGCATGCTGGTGTTGGGCTGCTGTCTGAAAGACACACACCTATAACCAGGTACCTAAGGCACAGTCATTTAACGCTCAGTGTAAGCACACGTACCTCCTGCTTGTCTCCGTTAGCTCTGTCGAGGCTGTATAATGCCCGGGACAGTTCAGTGACATAACCATGTGGACTTAAATGTCCATCCCGTGACGTGTTCTGCCCCTAGCAGTTGCAGCCAGGGACACAGGTTTCAGAAACATGTTCCTGTCTAGAACCCAGAGGCCGGGGCCAAGCCACCCAGTATGGGCCTGCAGCCTGCTGCCGGGGTGGGTGGCAGGGAGTCTGCACCTTCCTGGAGCTGCAGCGGGAGGCTAGGTGAGGAGGAGTCATCTACTGGCAAAAAGGAAGCTTAATTACATCGTGACTAAGTAAATTAACTGGATGAGGTCCTAACTTCTTATTTGGCTTCTTTTCACCAGTTAAGTTCTGGCTGACAGAGGATTTCTTTGCTGTAGTCAGGCAGAAGAAAGCCATAAAGCTGCCTGCAGAAGGTCCTGTGGGGATCACCATGGCACAGATGCGCCAGTCATGGCAGGGGAAGGGAATTTCAGGAGGAAAGTGTTAAGTTTTCTTGTGCAGAAAAACTGGAAGGTTGCAGCCAAACTGTGGCACAGTGCTAAGCACAGGAAACTGCTTAGTTCAGGCAGGCCTGTGGTGGGAGTGCAAGCCTTTAGTTTGGGGACCTCATGTCCCTTGACTGTGGTGCTAGAACATGAGTGATCAGGTACTAGTGAATTATTTAAGAACAAAACCAGTAACATCTTTAAATAATTTCAAATGGGTCGTGTGCAGTTATGTGTGCAATCAAAATGGCAGTCACCTAGTGAAATATTTTCTGCAAGATATGGAGTACAAATTTACTGAATTTTCATTTTGAAAATGAATGTAATTTTAGAGATTAGTCTACGAATTGGATTGCTTACTTTGGCACATTTTCAAAGGAAAAAGGGCTAACTAATATATTTTACACTGAAACCATCCACTTCATTCATATAGTAATTTTTCCACAGCAGTATTTCACAATAAAATTACTTTTATGATGTGGAGTTAGTATACTGAAATGATGAATCCAAAGACCTTATGTTGACGTGGTACATTTTGTCAGGAAAATGGCTGAAGAGTTGCTAAGCATCTCTCCAATAAATTTATTTATAATAATCACAAATACTTATTTAACACCTCCAGAGTACCCATTTATATGGCAGGCTCTAACAGGGTCTTTCAAAACTCTCATGGTCAATATGGTGAGTACTTCTTATTTTTAAAAATGATTACCTCTTCTAAAGCTTGAATTAGTTACGTGATTTCCAAAACAACTAACTTTAACAGGCATTGATAGTTGCAATGTGAATAAATACACACAAGTGAAAATAGCCCAGGGCCAAATCTCTTTCTTTTCCTTCTTGGCCTTGATGTCTCTCTGAGCTGGCGAGCTCCGCCAAGCTCAGATGTCCTGGAGGTCTGAGTCCAGTGTTGCATAACTGCCCAGCTCCTCTGCTACCCACAAGTGAAATCTGGGGGGATGGTAACAACTGGTGTAGAAATTGGTGATAGGTAGGTCAGACTTACTGTGTTTGCCTTTCCCATATCCCTGTGTGCCTGTGTACTTGGCATCGGTCAGGCAGAGAAGGGGTGTTTTCAGGAGGGCTCGTACTTCATTACGGACAGACTTACCAACCAAGGGAAATTAATTCCAGCAGTGCTGAGCTATTCTTCAGGGCAGGAATGACCAAAGTTCACTACTTACTGTAACTGAAATTAGGTTAAGGCCAGTTACCAAAAAATAGAGCAAAAAATTACTTCTAGAAAATATTTTCACTGTGCAATAAGGTATTTTTGCCTTTTCTGGATTAAGAAAAATTCCGATCAGCTCCGTTTTCAGGACAGACTTGTGACCTGAATAATTCATGAGCGGCTATGTCTAGGAGGTAAGCTGAAGCAGGAGTAAGCTGTTGGAGTACCTGCGGCACATGGAGGAGGAGTGGGGAACGAGCCGGGGGAAGGCAGGCTGCTCCTCCTGATGCTTGCTTTAATTCTCATAAAAGCATCTGTGCAAGAGGCACTCAGCCTGAAGGATGTCTTAGCTTGGAAAGACAGCACTGCTTTTACAATGTGTCTGTCTGGGAAGGAGCATATTTGAATTTGTTAATACTTCGGTCATATATTTTCGATAAAATTCTCCAGTTAAAGTCTGTTTTATTATTATTTTTGGTTGGTTAGTGGCCAAGTAGGCTGTGCAAACCTCTAAGATTTAGCACTGTAGGGCTACCACGTGATTCATGAGCTTCTGTGGCACAAGAGCTAGGCAGTGCTGTTGGTTTACAAGCCTCCACGGGGAATGCTTAAGAATGATAATCAGTTATTCTTGCTCCTTCAGAAAATCTCCCAAGTATTACTGTGTAATATCAGGTTTTGTACATTCATTTTACTTCAGATGTTCCTGTTCGAGGCCCTAGCCTACTTGGTGGTGCTTGTTCATGCTCACACTTTGGCAAAGTGTTCTCCATGGCTGAGTGGCACCAGGCCAACTGCTGAGGTATTTAAGGGTAGAAAGTGTTTGTTTGTTTTCAGACAGCGAGAGGCCTGTTAAGTGAAATTCCCTGCAAGTGAAAGCTGGTAATTGAAACACTGACTTTACCAGGTGGGCTTGGCTGCCACAGTAAGGGCACTTCATCAAGCACTTCAATAAAGAGAAAAATCAAAGTGTAATAATTAAGGTACCCCTATGAGTGTATTTAATTTATTACCATCATGTCTAGAATCCCTGTTAGTTCTTTATAAACTCAATAAAATAAAATAAAATTAAATTAAATTAAATTAAATTAAATTAAATTAAATTAAAGCAGAGAGCAAGAGAAAAAAAAAATTATCTCTTTAAGTTAGTTCTTCATTTGCATATCTATTCAGAATTTAATTATTCATGCTTGCAAAAACATATTCTGGTCAATGGACTATTTGCAAACTGTTCACTGAGATTATTATTTAAGATATCTCTTACCTGTAGTTTATCAAGTACCTAAGCAACCTTGCATTGGTTCTTGAAAGGTTCCCAAAGCCATAAAGTGATCTCCAGAGGGTATGGTAATGAGGCATGCAATGGGACGTAAAGATGCATTGATTAGTTTAATTTATACATAAAAAGGTCATTTGGGGTCTTTTTGTTACCCGTTTCTCATTAGAAATATGAAAAAATAAACAATTTCTAGTACTAGATTCAACTACTAGGAAATGTTTACCCCAGAAAGTAATCCAGAGAGTATTTTGATCATTTGTATCTGGCTGAAGGACTGCAGTAGCAGCAGGGCTTGTATGAACAAGACTGTTATAATCAGCAAAGTGGTAACAGAAGAAAAAGATTTCTAAAATGTAGGAGATTCATAGTAACATCTTCTGCTGGCTCATAGGTTTTTGAGGTTTCTACATTCTCTTTGGGGTACAGGTTTTTCTTGTATTTTAGCTGGAGTTACCTTTTAAATTTGTGCTTCCGCCAAGCTTACGGCAATGAGGAATCTCCCCAAACCTCCATAACTGGTTTTTCCGATGGAGAATTTGGCAGATTGTGTGTGCTGCAGCTGGGCGTTCCCTGGCCTCTGCACTGGGGCTGCTCCAGCCACAGGCTGGGCTCACCCTTGCAGCACGGCCTCGGTCACGATGACTGCGGTCACCCTGTGAGTGCTCACTGGTAACACTACAGCTGTTTTGGGGGGGCATAGGAACGAGTTTTCTGGCTAGTGAGTACCTGAGGTGTGGGGCTATTTGAAAAGGCTCTTTTTGTGATCTTCGTCTTGCATCCAGGACCTATTTCAGTTCCAGCCTCTGGCTTGTCTCTTGGTTTCTGACTCAGGCTTGTGACCTTTGGCGCTTAGCCTGATTGCTGGTCTTTGGGTGCCAGGCTGCTTGTTGTCCGAGGCTTGGACTTGGCTTTCAGATAGTAGCTCTAGCTGCTTCTTGCAGCCTGGCACTTCAGTCTCATTTGTGCTTTTTAGGTTTTCCCCTTAGGTCCACAGTGGTACTTCTTACATTTCTTTTACAGCCTTTACAAAA
The DNA here is from genome assembly GCF_964035555.1 of Netta rufina. NCBI lineage: Eukaryota > Metazoa > Chordata > Aves > Anseriformes > Anatidae > Netta > Netta rufina. The sequence goes on along the minus strand of NC_140133.1, from coordinate 3,109,432 downwards.
ATGATTCCTAACTCTTGTAATCCCAACAGCTCTGTTCTGCTCATTTCTAAATGCATCCTTCCTCCAGTGTATCACTGAAGCAAGGATGCAGAGCAGCTTGGATGCTTTTCCAGGAACCCTTGCTTCAAACTGAATGTGGGGAGCCCCTGGGTTGCCTTTGCCCCTCGCTTGTCTGTTCAGTCATCTCCTGTGGGCTCCGTGCAGGTGGCTGGGTGCCCCTTGGCCAAGCCTCACCCCAGTGGCTGCAGGAAGGTCCAAAACCAGGACATGAACAAGCCTGCTGGATGCTGGCATCCCGTTTGCTAGAAATCTGTTGCTGAGACAACAACCTGTAAATTGGTTTGTTTCATCAGATGTCTCAGAAAGAAAAACTCCATAAATTAAAAATGAAATCAATTAATTTTCTAAGTCATTTGATGTGAAGTGACAGTAAGATCTTATTTATGAAAAATAAAAGCAACCCCCAACAACCTTGTAGTATTTTCCATAAAATCACCAAAAAATTGTGTCATTTTTGAAGGTCAGATGGCAGGCTTTACGCTCACAGTTGTGACTACATGCTCACATGCGTTTGTTTCCCTGGCTTTACTGTGAGTGTTCGCATGAATAACTATTCCTGCAGAGTGAATAAAGGCATTTGCAATCTGGTCCCAGCTGGAAACTTATTTCTGAAGTCTGTTCACTCCCTTCATAAAACATAGATTCTTTATTTTATCCTGTTTTATAATTACTTCAAATGATTGGAGATCGTTGTGTTGAGTGCTCCTCCATTCCAAACCATTTTCTTGTGGAGGAGACATATGTTTCAGAGCTTATTTCTTTCTGGGTACCTATTTGGAAAAGAGATATTTTTTTTTTTGTCTGGGAGGGGAAGGATAATTGCTGCCTGCCTGGATATCGGTTAATTAGCAGTCTCCTCACCAGTGGATGCCTGGCTAAATTCATTCCTCTGCCAAGTGATTTATTAAATAACTACAAGACCATTCAGGCAGTCCCAATAGTATTTTATAGGAAAGCACTAATTGCTTGGTATACTTAGTGGGAAGAAGGGATATAAGGAAATACACGGCATATATTTTCAATTGCTTATCAACGTTTCTGTCAACCCTTCCTCTGGGATCTCAGAGCTCAGTGCGTTAGGTCCAGTTGTTCCTCAAGTGAGGATGCCATATAATTTCAGAGGAGATTGACTCTCCTTTTCTTCCACAGTTAACGCAGTCTGGGCCTGCTCAGGAATGCAGACCAACATTTCAAACAGGAATCACTGTCACAGCCTCAGCGGGGCTGCCTAGATAGGGAGAATCAGCTCCACTAAGTGCTGCTGGTTGTGTGGCAGCTTAGGAATGGCAGAAGGGAAGCGCGTGATAAACCTTGCACTCGGCTCCCCATCACTTCTTCTGCCATGCGGCTGGCCATTAACGTGCCGCTGGCTTGGGCAGAGGGCTGAGGTCTGCCCAGATCACTTGGTAGCTGTCAGGTGGATTAGACAAGCTTCCTGGGGAATGCACGAAGATAATTACAGGGAGGTGACGTTAAATCACATACATGTGCTGCGCTCTGCTCGGAGCATAGGAGGCTTTATCCTGCCGTACAGGACCAGATGGACTCGGTGGCTGTTCTCTCGATTTCTGGGGGAGAATTCGGTACATATGGTCTGGGATCAGCACCTTGTTCCGTCAGCTCGAGTCACAGCACCCCACTCCCACCCCCCGTAATAACCTTTTTTGTTTTATAAACAGAAAATCCACTGGTGAGGTGTGTGTTAGAGCAGCCTTTTGAATTGTGCCAGCTCTTTTATCTCTTCTGCTGACCCCCCTACTTCAAATCCAAAAGCCCAAGCTCTTTTCTCTTTCCTGCAGGGTAGAGACAGCTGCTATTTTGCAGAGGTAGGCTATGCACCATAGTCATTCTTCTCAGCAATTCAAAAAATGTACAAGATGTCTGTTACTCTCATGCCTTACCAGGTGATTAGCTGTTTATATGTATGATATACTGTATAAATTGTGCAAATGGAAGGTCACTGCATTCAGTGGTTAGATTTAATCCTGCTCTTTTAGGAACACTGATCCTTGCAGCATAACTATGATATGTATGTTTACACATGTATTTCCTAGTCTGAGTAATACCAAGGGTCAGTTTTAATGCTGGGATATACTAAGCAGGAAGGAAGGGCACTCCAGTTTTTCAGGTTCTCCTTTCCAATATGTGGTTCGTGTAAAACTGAACACATCACTGTTAAAACATTGTTCTACACAGCATTGTAGTTCATATGGTACAGCCATTCTTCAGGAAAAACAAGGATTATCTCCATAGCTTCATCTACTGAGTAATTTAATGTGCTGCAGAAGACAAATTAGAAGAGCCCATTTTGCGAAGTAGTGGGTTAACAGCCAAACAACAAAACTGGGGAACTGCCATGGTAACGGTAGTCATATATACATGTATGACTGTACTTCATGGTACTGGTCATAGAAAAATAAAAAATGGTAGTCTGTTTGTTAAATTAATTCACATTTTAATTTTATTGAGAACTTTTCTGCCACATTTTGAATTTATGTGCAGTCTTGAAGCTTAGTTTTTAATGAAATGTGTGTGATACAGAAAAAGAAACTATCATGTTAGATTTTCATATCTAATAGGCAGAGAGCTGAATTATATGTCTTGATATTTATTACTTCTTCCTTGAGTGGACATTCTTGAGAAGTGTTTGTGGTAAGGCAGCTTTGCTGTTGTTTCTTCCCAAAATTTTAGAATATTAGTGCAGTAAAGGGCACAGAATATAATTTTATTATTATTATTTTTTTTTTTTTTTTTTTTTTTTTTTTTTTTTTTTGCATAGGGGAGGTAGTCTTACAGGTAAAGGATAAGCAGGATCTTGTGGTCCTCTATTTATATTTTTAAAGAAGTAGTTAAGTTTTCAGGGCAAATTGGGTTAATAGTAATATTTTAAAACAATGATGGTTCAAATTTTATTTAAAAAAAAAAAAAAAGCAAACAGAATGTTCTTGTTTTAATTAAACTCTTAAGTGGAATTAGATGAGGAACTGAACTGAATTCAGAAAACTTTCAGATGGTGGTGCCAGTTTGCTCTTTCTGAGGATGAGGATTGCCATCAGAACGGCTCCTGTTGCAGCCCATGTTTCTCTCGGACAGCTGGAGCTGCTGTCTTTTGTTTTTGCAAAACTAGCTGCAGTTTTATTTCATCCTGACTGACTTGACACATACTTCGAAGTTGTTCAGCAGCATATATGAAGATCATTACTTTGAGAGAGACATTATCTCTGTATTCCTCATATTTGGTGTCACATAAGACTTGCATTGTGGACTCTAATTCAGTTTTATTTCTGATATTTCACACCTACAACTTGCAAGATAAAAAAAAAGTCATCAAAGCTGTCATTGCCCACTGCACTCAGGCTTTGTCTTTTCCTTTGTGATTCCCATTATTCAGTAATGATGACATGTTGACTGATCTTGCTCACATTTTATGATGCACAGTCACTCCATGCATATTATGAAGACCGGCCAAAGCTGAGAGGCTTTTGGGTTTTTTTTCTTCTTCTCTCCATTAAATCTATTGCATTCAAAGTCTGGCCCCATCTTTTTTATTTTATTTTATTTTATTTTATTTTATTTTATTTTATTTTATTTTATTTTATTTTATTTTTATTATTATTATTTTATTATTATTATTTTTTTTTTCTAAAAGATCTACATGGCAGGCAGGGTGGAGAGGGATCAAGGGTGCCTCTAACCTGGTTGGGTTCCCCAGCTGAGATCAGCTTTAGGATTATGTTGGTGTAGGATGTGCTGGAGGATTGAATGTGAGAGGTTTTACCACTACACAAACTCCTAATTTTTGGTTTCAATATTTTTTACCCACTTGGAATGAAAATTGATTTTGAAATATCTGAGTTTCCCAAAGGAGGGATAATTTGTCACTCTAACTAAAAAGGGTTTTGCCACACATTTCTCTAAAACAGGATCTGTATCCTTATACACTAAGCAGGGTGCTTCCTTTCTCAGTCTTGACTATTAAAGAATGAGAGCTGTCAGATGAGAAAAAATGTGCAGCTCACATGTACTGCCTATACACATTGTTTAAAATCGAAAGAAATTAAGACCAGAAAGTCTCGTTTCTTCTCACCTTAAAACTAAATCAAACTGAAGTTAATTAACCTTCAGAGACAGCTATAACTTCAGAAAATAATGGCTTCTCCAGGATTTTTCTCAGTGGGAAACCTTTGGTCTCCAAATATATTGCACAGAAGTGTTCTTAAAGTTCCAAGGGATTACTTAAAAAAAAAAAAAAAAAAAGTTGCATCAAGATTTTTCGTCTCACTAAAGTCCATGAGCATTGGATTAGGTCCTTAGATCCAGTTATGTAAACATTTCTGTAACATTTTTAGACTGCAGTGTTTGGGCTGTTACTAGAGAGCACTGCAGTGCTTTTCAAAGCTCAGTGTTTTAATACCTACTTTTGAAGAGCTTATGTTTTATTTTCCACCTCATACATCCTCTTCTCTTGTTAACACATACACTGATATTTAAGAGTATGTGTTTCTCTTAAAAGCACTCTTTGCTTTCTGTACTCATTGACATATGTGAAACGGCTGCCTGAGGTCTGACAAAACATGAGAAGGTTGCTGAGTCTCGGTGATCGCTAATTTGAACAAGAGCAGAAGATATCCTTCGCATTTTATCTTGCAGCTATTTCCTGTTTACTTGTGGATAAGAGGTTTTATAATCCACTGTCTTTGCTCTTCATGACTATTCGGTTGGTAAATGTGGCCACCCATGTAAATGGTGCCTCAAAGACTTTCAGTTTCAATCCATTTTATCTTTTTCTTACACTTTGTTAGATTAGATTTATCCTTGTATAAAGAGCCAGCGCAAAGTCTCAGGTCCTTGCCCAGGAATGCTTAACTTCACTTAACTTTGCTTCAGGTGTTAGCTGGGGCTTCAGTGGCATGGAAAGGTTGTGCTGGAATTTGCAGGGGGAAGTGGAGACAGAGGACCAGGAATCACTTGCTTTTGATTCAGGGAGCTGTGTGAACGTGTAAGGTAAAGACAACACAGCATTCTGGGGTCCCATTAGATGTGAATAAGAACCTCAGGTTTAAGAAGATCAGACTCTTCTCCCATTAATTCCACATACTGCAGTGACTTCTAACCTTTTTTTTTTTTTTTACAAACATGTATCTCATTATTAATGGGGTTATGTTAAACAGAGGGAGTATATTGATCAAAAAAGACTAAATAATTGATGCCTTGCACCAGAACTGCTGAAACATGCTGGCAAAACTGAAACGCAGTCCCTTGTTCATTGTTTATTCATTCTGTGCTCTTGTGACATCTGTTACGCTAGCACAGTGACACACTAAATTGTTACATCTTGAAAGCATCAGTATTTTGCACAAAGGAAGCGGGCTAAGAGCATCAGGAAAATGTTTTTGAATGTGTGACCTGTATCTTGCAGAAACGCCATGCCATTCCCTGACAATGCAGGCAAGCAGGGAAGTGGACTTCCACCTCTTCTCTGTGATAAATGACATTAGCTTCAGCATCAACATGTATGTGTGTCCTAACAACTTATGACAGAGTGGCTGTTCGTAAGCAACAGCACTGATAATTACTCTGCTACCAAATTAAACTGATGTCATGTGGACTTGTTTTTGGTTTAGGATTACCTTTGATTCCCTCTTTCTTACAACCATCAGAGCTCTCAGACGATGAGCACAATATAATTTTTTCTTTGTTCAGTAGTTGCACTGCTTTTTGGTGGCAGAAATCAAACCTGTTAAAAATTGATAAAATATATTTAAAAGAATAACTAATAATGTGGTTCTACACACTCTCCAACCTAGCATTATCTAGATCTGTTACTGCAAGAAGTGGTCCCAAGCCTCTCTGACCTTGGCCACCATCTGGTCCATAGGAAGGAGAGGATCTCCGAGGTGGTAAGGGGACTTGGGAAGTCACCCTGTCCGGCCTCCTGCTCGAAGCAGGCATCACGGCTGATCTCAGACTGGGTTGCCCAGGGCCTTGTCTGAGTTAAAACTAATCCACCACGACAACTTAGAGTTGATCCAGCTCAGTCCCTTCCTCTGGGTCATTCTGCATCCACCTGGATGCCAGAACTTAGGCTGACACAGCACCTGAGGGGATGAAGAAAAGGGGCGAGAGCATTCATTTTAATGGCAGTAGTCTTTCACACTACCCTGCAATGTAAGACTTACTATCGGAGTATTAGAATAAAAGAGAGATTCTCAGTCCTGCTTTCTTCTTGTATTTGGGCATTTGTTGGAATGACAGCCTCAAAAGGAAGAAGGCAGATAGACACACTGTGTTTCGTGAGAGAAATCCCCCATAGTAGTGGCACTTTCTAGCCCCCAAAGCAGGCCAAGCAGATGTATTTTCATACATCCGTAAATGAAGTCTGATATCAACTGTTCAGTTGTAATACATATTTGTGGCCTGCCTCCTCTTTCTAGCTTATTTGTTTCTGTTGTACGGTAGCACAAATTTACCTTATATTACCATCTTAATGTTTAGCCTTCTGGATCTGCTAAGCCATTCATAGTAGTTTAATGACAACAGATCTCCCTGAGCTTTCAGTGCAATTCCCTCTCTATTGCACCATGTTAATGAGGGAAGGGGCAGTTCTCCTGGCTTAACTTCCTGCATTATGCTTTGTAAGATAATGTTTGTTCCTGACATGTGAGGTATCTTTGAATGCCGTCCTTGAAGCCTTTGCTTTCCTTTTCACTGCGTTCTTATTGTGTCTGTCTATGCTCTAAGCTTTATGCTCTGCTAAATTTTAGCCTGGAGTGACAGCAGAGAAATAAGCATTATAATGAAAGTGCTGACAAACCCCTAGCTGTAATGACGGAATGGTGCAGCTATCATTTGAGTTTGCTGCGTTCGTTATTTTAAATCTTTAATGCTATTTTCTCTTTTTTTCCTGTGCTGAGCAGTGGGATTACTCAAGTGGTTTATGGCTTAGAAGTTGTGCAGTTAAGTGAGTTTTTTGGTAGGGTGGAAGGGCACCTCTCGGGGCTGCCTCCTTCATTTTAGAGGTGTGGAAAAATTTAAGACTGTGGAGGAAAGCCACCATTAGCAAGGTGCTGCATTGCCATTGCAGCACTGCTGCCACCCTTGCCCCCTGTGAGCGCTCACTGTGATGATGCCTGATTTTATACACACCTGACTGAGGCAAGGTCAGGATCCTCTCAGGTGGAAGGGCATTCTGTACTGCGAAGGGGGAGAGAGTGAAGCATTAAGAGTGAGGAAGTGTAGCTCATATTAAAAAAAAAAATAATTCGTTGATGATGTAGGCATTAATATTTTAGACCGTAAGTCATTTGAAGCAGGGTGTCTGCATTTCTGTGTATGTGGATGCTGTCCAATACGTTTCTGACATTACCACAGCACAAATAATGCATGGACTAGATATGAATCGGTACCAAAGTGCCTACTCTCTGCTGGCATGTAGCTGATGCTGCAGCAATGAAAGTAATGATCCTGTGGAGTTTCCCATTGATTTCAGTGAAAGCAGAGGCAAGGTTTAAAGAGGCCTTTTGGATTAGATCTCTAGCTTTTCTAAAATGATAGAAGTCCTTTCATCTTGAATATGTCCTGTTTGTTTATGCTGGAGCAGGATTTAGCATCTGAGAAGTTACTTGGCCAGTGCCTGCCTGATTCCAGGTGGATGCAGTTACTGTGTGGATGCGTGGCTTTTGCTCTGCCATGCGATCAGGTAATACTAAGGAAGAGTTGAACTGTAATCCTTTTAGCTCTATCATATACCTACCTCCCTGTGGTGACTGAGATTAACACTGTATTAATTTGAACAAAATACATATGATAAGAAAATGTTAGAGAAGATTTTAAAAGGTATATGTGCAGAGGGATGCTAGCAGCCTAGAGACATGGACTGACTCGGAGCTCATGAAGCTCAGCCCCATTTCCCTGTTAGGGAAATGAAATCCTCATCTTTGGAGATGGAGAAGAGCTGGCTGGGCAAGGCCATGAGCAGCTTGCTCACAATGGTCCTATTCTGAGTGGGGGATTGGGCCAGATGACCTTCAGAGGTCCTTTCCAGTCTACATCATCCTACAAACCTAGTCTATTAAAAGAAAAATTAGCAGTTAAATCATTGTCCTTTGTGCTGTGAATCTGACTAAACTATGAAACCAGTGGGTGCTTAGAACTGCCTAGAGAGACATGAATAGTTCTCTCAGGATCAGCACCATTGAAGAAAGACCCTTCAAGTGTGATGTACCAGCAACAGATAAGCTCGTTGCTATCAGCAAAGTTAGCGTACGAACTCTGATTTGATTTCTTGTGGTTCTCTGTCACTACGAGGTCTGTATTTTTCTCACTCTTCATTATGATTATCAAATCAGAGTGCTTATGTCTCAAGAATTCACCTGCTTAGTCAGAAATCATCACACTTTTCCTTTGCTTTACTGTCTGAAAATTATGTTGATTCACGGAGGAGGGATTACTGTGCATCCTCCCTGCCTTTGATCTCATTTCCTCTCCTGCGTCTCACATGCGGCAGCACAGTATCGCAAGGCTCATACCCACTTCCCAGGCTCTCTGGGGTATGGCCTGGAGACTCCTTGGGACTACATCACAAAGATGTGGCTGCCCCAGGGAGCACCTCTGCCAGCTGCTTCCCATGAGGAACTGCACAAATTCTTCAGATCCTCGTCTCTCTTTTACTCTCCTTGGTCTGTCAAGATTTTGCTACCTAAAGAAGGCACATGCAGACACGCTGTCCGTACACCTGGCTGTAACACTGATTTTCTTGAGCTGACAGCTAGCACCAGTTCTTCATTAACAGCCTTTTGAGAGACAATGCTAATAGGAACAGCAGCAGTGGGGGTGGTATCATGCTTCTCTGAGTCAGGATTGATTAAAGAAGGTAAAAAAAACATCAGAAAAAGCTTGTGAGTATCAGGTTTGCAAAATAGTTGATAACAGCTTTGTGAGTTTCACCTCTCATTGCCTCGCCTTACCTCCACATAAAAGGAGGATTTTTGACTAAGATTGGAAAGGAGGATTAGAAGATTAACCCATTCATCCTTGTAAAATATTTTGAAGTATTTAGAGAATGACACGTGAGTCCAAAGTTTTGCTGTGTAGGAACTGCTGTGTGGGTAGCAATGGCAATAAAGTCTAGATATGGTTTTTTTTTTTTTTTTTTTTTTTTTTTTTGGGAATGCTTTTGTGACCTCCTGTTTTGTGGTATGACAGAAAGAGTTCCTAAAGGAACCCTTGCAGAAAACACAGTTACACAGCACCTCCAAAACAGATACTTGATGGTCTCAGCCACTCCTGGGCTGGGAATGTAGGTACAAGAGGCAGATACCCAAAATAGCCATATCTTCTTGAGTGTACAACAGAAATTATTCAATAATTAGTAAGACTTGGGTATTAAGCATGATGCCAATTTCATTGTGATTGTTCTTTGAGACACAGATATGAGCTGACATAAAAAAAAAAAAGTGATTTGCTGAGTGTCTAGTAAACTTTGAGAAACCTTCCAAAAACACTAGCATAACTGTAAGTGTAATGAGCTCTTGGCTTTTTGTCCTTTGCATCACTTTTCCAAATACCTTATGGGAAGTCCAGTGTGTCAAGTCAACAGAAAAGCTTTCAAAAACCAAATATATATATTCTGTCCTAGAAGCCACACAGTTATCCATCCCTGAAAGCAGAGCCAATGTTTAAGACAGAGACATTCTGGTACGGCAGCATGTGGCAGCATGTAAACCCATGTCAGTCCATCCTGACCCAGTATATATGGTTCGTTGGAGAGCTGTGCAGAGCCACCTTTTTCTGACAGCCTCCTTTTCATTGGATGCCAAAACTAGAATTTCATCCTCAGAGGGGCTATGGCAGAGACCTTAGGAGACAACAGTCCCTGTCTTGGGCCTTCCTCACCGACTTTGATAAATGCTGCTAAACCTCATCCTAACTGGTTTAGCTTGTTTTCTTTTTCCCCGCTTAAACGTATGTTACATCACCAGCAAGTTTGCATGCTAATCAGAGGATTGCTTTCCTGCTGATTTCCCTATGGAGAACTAGAGATTATCTTGCGGGGAGAAAAAGTGTGTAGATGTCTGACACATTACATTTTCTTCTATATTTGCCCTTTGTTCATATACGACAAGAGGCTAAAACTTGCCAAGGCTATTTGTTGCTCATCACTCCTATTTGTACATGAACATATACATATGGCCTTATGCAGAGACATAGAAACTTTGAATTTTAAAACAGTGTGAAAAGGTTTTATGTCTTTATTTATCCTCTAAGCACTGTGCTCTCACTTCTCTTTTGATGATGATGGGAAAGAGGCTTATTAATGGGCTGGTTCAATAGATTTGTTATAAGATTTTCTTTATAATAAAGGAAAAGAAATCTCTTTGGAATTCCATCATTTAATGAAATTACCTCACTGATTTAGTCTTTATTTTCCAAATGACTAAGCACCTCATTTTTATACAGAATAAGAATTCTTGTCAAGAAAAATTGGTCACAGTTCAGATATTTTCTAACAAGGAATCAGCTGCATCATTACTATGTTTTTCTTTTCTAAGCTGTACATTGGCTCCTATGAGAATGAAGTGATAGGCTGAACTCCATATTCTTCCTCCCCTCTCTGATCTGCATATCGTGCTCCACTGCCGTGGTACGTTAATTCTCTTGTGATCTTGCCATTCATAAATAGCTCTCAACATCATTACCAAAAGCACAGTTTTTGAGAAGGAAAGATCTTTTATGTCAGCCCGCACCATTTCCTCACCTGTACATGGTTGTGCTGTAATACCTAGAGACTACATGTGCAACGCCACTAGTATAGGAAAGCTAAGTGTGTGAACTTGGAAGAAATGAGAGAAGCAAGAAAGATGTGCTTGTGAAGGCATGGGTGGAAAGAGTGGCTCTAGGTTTCCAGGGGCAAAGTGGGACAGTCACCACTGAGATACTTATTTTCTTCTCCCCGAACAATCCGAGATTCTTCTTCTGCCTCTTTAGTGAGGACCTGGTATCCCCCTATTTAGAAGTATTTGTTCTGAGAAACACCCACCCCATCTTTTTCACACATATTTCAGTGATAAGAGATGGGAAAAGGATTCCTATTGTTCAACACATTTAAATTCACTAAATATAAATGTATTTGATATGTGAAAAAAAAAAAAGCTGTATATTAGTTCTGTATACCTTGAGTTGAAATACTTGAATGTTGACCCAAACGTTCTAAAGTTAAATATAGATATTTGGCAAATTTTGTTTTTAGGATATTTTTCTGGTTTATGAGAATCAGTCTCCTACAAATTCTATTTGCTTTGGTTTTAAACCCAATCTTGCTTACATTTTTTCTGTACAAAGCCTTAGGGCATCATGACAGTTAGTGTATTTGCAAACACATACCCTTCCCAGAAGATGTAGTCAGCTGAAAATAATGTGAGTTGAGGATGTATCTTATAGAAGTAAATCTTCACAAAATTATTTGTCATGGAGTCTCTGCCATAGAATCCACTGTAGTCTTTCCTTTACTTTTCATATATAGAACGTTGTTTTATAAATTATTTGTTGATCTCTGTTCTTACAGCTGTTAGATCCACTTTTGCACCATGCCTTGTACACACTGTGCAAGAGACTTCAGAACACTGTGTTGCATTCATGCAAACGGTATGCAATTTTTTGGCTCCAGTTTAAAGGAATAAACCCACGTCATTCTCCTAATGTCATCATTCTTTAATATAAAGGCTTAGTGCTTTGTGTTTGAGACAACGTGAAGGCTTAAACTCAGGTTTTACACCCGTTCTGCAGTATGCAGACTGAAAACTTCACAGGAACACGGCAGTTCAGCTTGCAAGTCACTCGTTTGCTCTTGGGCTGTAAGGGTGAAAATGTATTTTGACAAGACCATCAAGCTGAACATCTAGCCAATTTACAAATAACTATTGATCTTCAGAGATTTAATTTCTCTTTGGGACTTGGCTTTACTAATCTGTGCTAATGGGTGGGCATACAAATATATTCTATCAGGATCCTGTTGTAAAAAAATATTTTTCACATTTATTTTTTACATGCAATGGCCTTTCAGCTTCATTGTTTACAGTGATGGGTGGCGGTTACTGTACTACTGAAGTCACAGTCAGTCTCCTGGAAGGTACAATTCTTAATGAGTCTAGCATTTTCTTAATTATGAACAACTCCTTTAAACAGGTCAGGTAATTATTTCATCAGCTGAGCTCAAAACCATCTCACAGAACATTTTGAGATACTTCTTTAAAGAAATTAAGAAAAGTTTTATTCTTATGAATGCCGTACAGCTTTGCACATTGTATTTCCATTTGGGATGAATCTGCAGGGTGAACCAGAAGTCAGATACTCTCTGAGATTTTAAGCTTGCTTTTTAACCCAATTCAGAAAATGATAAATGAAAATAACCAGTTCAACAACTTCTTTAATGGGTGTTGTACTGAATGGGAAGTTTCTGCATGAATTCCTATTTGAGATGAAACTTGGTAGGGACTGTACTAAGCAAGAACACTGAGTTTCTTCAAGAAAGTCTGCTCTTTATGGGCATGATGCAGTGTTCACAGAAGCAAATGGAAAAAAAAAAATTCCTTGTGACAACCAAGCATCAAAGTCCCACACACTGAAATTCAAAATGTACCTGCTGTTGTGAATGCAATTTGAGGAATGACTTAGCAAAGAGCCACAATGACTAGAGAGGGATTGAGGAGCAGTAAGAATACAGAAATAGTTATTTAATGATTCTGAGACCATTTCATTGCTAACAAAAATTCAGTCATACATGTGCCTTTAGCTGGGAGACATTTTTCTGTTGAGATTTGGCTACACAATAATTTGGATTATCATCTCCCTTTACACCCATTAATGTCAAATATACGAAGACTGAATCTTGTAGAAACAGAGGAGGGAAAACACATTGACATTGTTTGTTTTAGTAATACTCTAGAATTATTAGATATGATGGTAATTAACAGCTGATGGAAAACTTAAACCCTGCAATTTTGAGTTAACTCCTGGGTTTAAAGAGCTACAGTCAATGGGAAAAAATGGGTGATGTATCCAGATTACAGAGATTGCTTGGTGGGATGTTCCTGTGTTAGAAAAAAGTGAAAAATGCAGCCACAACAATTCAGAAGTTAAAAGATAGTCTACTGATCAGCACTATTTTGGCATCCACTTCATTAACCCCAATTCACACTGAGTGGCTCTTTAACATAAATGAAATTACTTCCTGGGGAAAGGAGAATTCATTGTGTGTAAAATTGCCAAAAAGAAAACCGAAGGAATAGTTAAGTAAAATGAAATTCTTCCTGTCCATATTTAATTGCTTTCTGCCTTAGCCTATTTCTAAGTTTATATTACTTCAGCTTTTCAGTACTAACTAATGTTTATGAAGAAATGGAAAATTCAAATAGTTGCTTCTTTTTCCAGATTTTTTAATAGTTTTGTGCAGGGAAAAGCTTTTTGTAAAATATGTCTTCAGGGAAATGTTTTTTACTTCTGCAAATGTGGCTATGACCACTAAAATGTGAGTTTGGAAATGAGAGTAGCCAGTGGCAGATGAGGTACTATTACTGCTGCTTTGGGAACTGGAAAAAAGATGTGATCACAAAGTGACAATTCCCTACTTTTTGGAAGTCTAGTCACCGTGTTCTCCTGGCTCTGGCAGCTTCAAGAGTAAAGGGAATTGAAATCATGTCATGGTTATATACGAAGAAGCTGTTTCTAGTCAGTTTTGCACTTACAATTTTGGTATTATTATATTTGGATATTATTTTAAGAAAAGTAAAAAAAACATATAATATTTTGTGCAGTCTTTTAAAAATCATTTTAATTTAGCTCAGCATGGATGTGCACAGATGTATTTGTATCTTCAGCATTGAGTGAAGCAGCCAATTTAAGCGTGAATGAAAGTGAATGAAGTCTGTCTGAGGCGTGTGCTTCCTGTTGTTCCCTGAACTGTGAGCTTCTGCAGACATATTTAAATTACTTTGAATAGTTTCTTATGCTGTCATATATGCTTGGCTTTGCTAATGGGTAGCTGTTGTTCTACCAAAGGCTCACAGACTGAGACAGATATTTGATTGCTTAGCTGAAATGAATTGATTAAATGTAAAGGTGAAAGAATTTATTGCAGCTTTCTAGGAGGTGCTCTGGTCAAAAGCTGACCTCCTTGTTTCCCTAGAAATTTTTGAATACTTTACATGAAATCTTACAGAATTCAGGATTAGTGCTTTCTGGAAGGCAAATATTTCTGCTTGTTATGAAACGTAAGGACTTTGTTGAGATACTGATGCATTAATATCATGCAAAGGATGGTCTCTAGGTCTATCAGACCTCTATTGCATTTCCTAGACTGATCTATAACAAAAGATTCCTGATTTTCCTGTTTGAATTCATGACATCTCTGTTTTTATTTATCCTTTGAAACTCAAAACACAAATCAAATGAATTAATATTCAGTTTAAAGAAGAACTTTCAGTGTCTTATAAAAATCCACAATCCCACCTACCCACTAACACTCTTCCCTGGTTTCAGGAATAGCTTTTGAACATGTGGAGATATATGAACCATTAATTTGTGTCTTGGAAAGATCTTGAAAGAATGATCTTCACTTAACACTGATCCTACATGACACTATATAAAGTATAGAGCTGTAGATTTTAAAACCGTAAGAGACCATTGTAACTGTCTATTTCAATCTATGTAATTTTATGAATGAGTCATTGTATCACATCCAACAACTATGACTGAAGGAGAACTGATCTTTCAGAAAAACATCCAACTTTGATTTAAAGATTTTCCATGATGGAAAGTCCTTTGCAAGGCTGAAAAACACAACTTCACAATAAGGTACATCAGCCAACTTTTATACATTGTATACCACAGTGATATCATCATCCTGTTTTATTAATCAAAAGGACAAGTCAAATACCATAGGCAAGCCTAAATATATTCCATTAATGAAGTGATTTTATCAAAACATCTTAGTCTTGACAGAAAAATAGGAGCAAGGTGGTCTGAAAGATTTATTTTCCGTTACATTGTGCTGAATGGCATGAAATATATTACCTTCCTTTAATTTTTTGTTACTTAAAAATTCTTGTGCTGCTTTTTCTGCTATTTTGTCCAGGATCCCTATTATGCTGACAGTCCTGTAATCACTTTGGTCCTTCCATTTACTCTGTTTAAATTTGGCACGATTTAGCTTTTTTCCTGTCAAACTGAATTTTAGTATTGAACTCTCCTTCCAAGGTAGAAAATTGTCCTTGGAATTTTTAAAAACAATAACTGACACTATATTGTTCACATCATGAGACAACCAGTATATGTCAGAGACACAAAACTCTTTTCTAAATAGCTAAGTACTATATCTCAACAGAAAACATCTAGAAGTGGAGGACAACTTAAAAATGTTACTTTTTTACCTAAAATAATTCACTTTTATAGAATAATGATCTGAATGTTCTCTTGAAGTGTTTAATTCATGGTCACCAAGCATAGGGTATTTTTGCAACACTGGAATTCCTGCACACAAGTGCAAGGTGGGATGATAGGTTGTATTGCTACTTAAACATTTATGATAGTTTATTTAGAGGTCAAATGCTGACAAGTTAAAATAGAGAAGAACCATCTTGCTAGTTATTAAGTAATTTACAAGAACAAATTACTCTTCAGGAGAGCTCAGGACCATCATCAGTTGATTATGAATTCAGTGTGTGTGTCCTTCAAGAGAGCATTCCTCTTTCACAAAGCATTGAACTACAATTTTAAATATCAAAAAAGTCAGTCTCAAGGGTTTTTCTGGAATGGCCACATTCATTCTTACTGTGTTGCAGACACAAAATCAAAATAAAATGTTAATTTTAGTAGAGCTTAAAATATCCGTATCATTATCAAATTACTGTGCTAATTTTCATGTTTCTCTGTAGACTTCCAGATTTACTACTTTAATACTTTACACCCTTTACAAAACAGTAGATGATGATTAAAACTAAGTTGTAATGTTTCTCCTGGCTGCTACTTTGCCAAAATACCATGATTTGGAAGCAGTTCTCCATTAAAAACGATTACCCTATTCAATACAAAGCACTTCCCTGAAGATTTGTTGTTTTATCTTTACAAATTTGGTTCTATATATGTCTGTTCTACTTCAGTGCCCGCTTTAGTGGCACTATAAATTATTGTTACTTAAACGGTATTAAATATTTTCTTACAATTTTATTCTGTGATAAAATTGTTTAACTTTTTCCTTCTTCTTTTCCATAAAAGATCAATTAATATTAAAATATCACATTTTCAGATCCTTTTTTTTTTTGGACATAGTTTACTTTATTTACAATTATTTTTAGTAACGATTTTATTGCAAGCCATGGGATCAATGTATATTTTATAATGTGTTGAATCTATTGTGACAAGTCTAATGTAACAAGTTCTTTGAAATAAAGGAGAGTATTAAACATATGGACATGATTTCTGCCTGCTGATACACTGATTTTATTGCACTGACACTGGCTTGCTATCTAACATCAGAGAGTTTTGTTCCACTTAACCTTCATAACATTGCCTGCATAGTTTCTGCAGCAGAAAGTTAAACCCTAACCCTATAGAACCATTATAGTGAACGCTCTGCTGATACACTAACAGCAGAGCTCCCACTGGTTTCAGTAATTCCATTGTGTTACCCTAAATGAATAACCTTTCCTGATATTGATAAAATTGATGAAGCCTATTGTATGGGGTGGCCATAAATCATCAGACTTATAATTTTAGATTATAATTTTAGGCAAATGGAGCTGTGCTATGTGGGATGCAAACCTATTGAAACTTTACTCGTTGGTTTCATAACCATATACAGAAACCTTGGAGCTGGCTGTCATTGCAAGGGTGAATTTCAGCCTGATGGAGTAGATGTCTTCAGCAGCATTTGGCCTGCTTCTTCCAGCAATACACTTTGCTCTGTGTTGCTTGTGATTGCTCTGTAAAGCAATTAGCTAACTAGCCTTGTTCTCAATGCTGCGCTGACATCAGCAATGATGGTGGTGGCCAAAGAGTTTCAGCATGAATCTCTTTAATGTAATGTCATTTAATAGAGCATCCATAGCAGTTTCAGTACAGCCTAAAACACAGGATAGCATACACTATTAGGGAAAGGTCAGTAAGCAGAAACAAAGCATATTTACAAATATTTAAACTAAACAGTATTCAATGACATAAAGGTTGTTTGCATGTGCATTCAGAATGGTAAGTATCTACAGTAAGAGATACAAATTACGCAGTAGTGAGCTAAATTAGTGTGCAAAATCTGGGCAGAACTATTAGGAATCTGATGAAGACAATAGTTGGATAAAATTTATTTTGCCACCTACTTTGGCAGTTCATACTAGGCTTCAGATAACTCTTCAATAACCTCTCCAGAGCAGAGTAGTCTCTCTTTCCTGTGGTTAGCAGATGACTTACTTGATACAACAGGTTGAAACTAAATTTAAATTACAAAAAAAAAAGTTTAAGTTCTTTAATTTTGTCTGGTAATATCCTTAGAATCTAAGATGGTCAGTGAGTTCCATCCTTCATGCTGCTAAATAGGTGGCCAGTGATTTGATGCTGGATGGGCTTGCTGACCTTTTTTACAAAGAGGTAGTAGAATATAAGTGCTCTGGTATGATGGTCTTCCAGCTTCAGGGTTATTCTGCAGTGCTGAAATAGGGCTTGTAGCTGATCCTGCAATGCCCCTTCTTTTAGATCTGCAATCAGGTTTTAACAGAATCAGCCTGAAGGTTTCCCTGACATTGTGAATATGGATACTACTAAGCAGTAAGCCACTGGTTTCTGTGAAAAAAACAAGGATAGAAATTGTGTGTGTGTGTGTGAAGACTGTTATCAGATTGATTTCACTTTGGAGTAATGAAAAATGAAGTTGCAAGCATGCTTCATTTGCAAAGGTTGTCCCACTGTGGATTGACATGGAATGCATTGTAGTTCTTCCCAATGCCATACCTGGTTCCTGGCCTCATGCTTTTATGTTGGTAGGATCACGATGACCACTCAGGTCATAGTGAGCCAACTCTGCTTTCCTAGCTCTTTCATTTTTGGTTTCTGCAGGCTGGAGTAACATTCGCTTGGTTTTGTGTTCATCTTGAGCTCTTTCTGCAAAATCACCATTAAGGGGTCACAACTGTATGAAAATTTCTTTCAAGTATATTTGCCACAAATAATCTAGCCTCCCATCTTCTGTGTTCCTGGTTATTCTAGACTGTGCAAAGTTGGTGCGTATGGTATTGCTCTCTAAGTTGTGTTCTCTTTTCTAGCATTTTGCTTCTCTTTACTGCATTGATATTGGATAGAAGTTCACATTAACATTTCTAGCTTTGTTGTGCTGTTTTGCTAAGTCTTCTCATGCACAGGTTCTGTTAACAGCTCAGGAGCTAATTCTTTGTTGATCTTCACATCACTTAAATATTTTGAGATCCTGCATTGTTTTTCATCCCCCTCTGAGCAATCTTCTCGCTTTGTCAATTCTGGCAGCCTTAAACAGTGCTGTTGTTGGGTTTGCGGTTTTTTGTACAGCCTTTCTGTTTCACTACATAATTCCCTTAATCCTTTTCAGATTTCATGTTCTTATATATGTCATATAACCTCTATTTTTCCTCAAGTGCTCTTCTGACATTCTTAGTCATCCATATCAGTCTTATTCTTCTTTTATAACTAGAAGAGCCAATCTTTCTTCATGCTCTCACTTTCTCTTGACCCCCTCCCTTGTCCCAACTCCTATTTTGTTCATTATTTAGCACTGGATGTGACTGGATTGAAAGAAATACCATATCTCATGGAAGTCAATGATATTGAAGTGTCTGCCTATTTAGGGGAAACATTGATGTTTAGCTTCAGTGGTTCTGAGTCAGCCTTTGCCCCCAGGCCACTGCTGCATTGCTGGCTCATTTGGACAGCAGAGAAGGTGGTGCTTGGTGGTGCAACAGGCACGGACTGAATAGACACAGATTTTGCTTTCCAGAAAGTAAATTTGTCTGTAAGCAGGATGCTTAGGCAGAGGGAAAAACAAAGCAAAGCAAAACAAAACAAAACAAAGAAAAAAACAAACAAACAAAAAAAACGAATCAAAACAAAATAAAAAAAAAGGAAGATATTAAATTACTGTGTTTGTATGATAGCGGCTGGACAGTGCTGTGCTGAATTTCGGGGAAGTCAGAAAAAGTCCTTATAGAGTGAAATTGCCTACCGGTTATCTGCAGGGTGTATCAGCTAATGGCATACATGTGCATACGTGGCATCTGATCTTAGAGTGGCCACCTGTGTATCACAAACCAGATCAAATCCATCTACTGTACACATACTCCATCTCCGAGCCTTCATAATTTAAGTAGTGTTTCCAATGAAGTTATGGCGTTGAAATGATATATCTAAAACCAGAATTAGAATTGAAAGATGGAGAAAAAGAATATTTCACATGGGTTTACAGTGTAGAATATTTGACAAAAATCCAGCCTACTGAAGAAGTATTCTTGTCTATTTTTAAATAGCTTGATTCCTAATGTTTTCTAAGTGGTTTAACAGCTTATTATGCTAAAATATAGGTTCACAACTAATGATTTAAAAAGTCTCTATTACATTTGCTTTCTCTATAGCTCTGAAGCAGTACCTTTGAGGCACCGCAGCACCATGCCTCACCTCCGTCAATGAGGAACATTTTATGCCTCATTATAATAAGCTGCTTCCTAACGAGGGTGAGTGTTCATGTGTGGGCATATGTGTGCCTCGGTATTTGCCTGCAGTGCATTTCCAGATGAAGTCTATGGCTGGCCAGCATGAAAGTCAGCATTAGCCTTCTCCTTTCCTTGTGTCAGACATAAAAATTCATAAAAAATATGCAGTCTTTTTTTTTTTTTTTTTGTCAACACTTCCTGAAATATTTGAGCTCTTTCTCCTTTCCACTGAAAGAAAACATTCAGCTACAGCTTGTTCTCCAAATTAAGGCTGCTCTGTGGAGAGATGGCACTGATGGAAAGAGGTACTGTGCAGATGTCTTTACATTCTGGCAGCCCAGGACTACAGCTAGTGACTAGTCTAATAACTGACATACATTAATTTGCCTTGCAGACTCTTCTAATATATGCCTGACTGCAAGATGCTAAGGAACTGTATCTTTAGCCTGGGATCTCCTTGGCAAAGGTCACAATCATTTTTACTTCCATTGAGAACACCATGTACTGAGGGCTAAGGCAGTTCTGAGGTTCCTCTGAGACATCAAAACTTCAAAAATAGTGATGGCTGAGACAGTCTTTGCTAGGATTTTTTAATAATAGCGTTTGGGCTCTTTTCACTTTGTTTAAAACTTGAGTTTGTTATCAAAATTTCCAAGAGCCTGTGTAACACACCAGGTGCGGCTGTACCATGCCAGCTTTGTGTGACACTAGAATATGATTTTGTATGTGTGGGGCACTGAAATGTGTTTCATATTGCTAGGTACCTTTATTACACCTCAGGAGGCACATCATTTCTCCCTCAAGTGTTGTTTTACCCATTGTATGGTATACAAAGTAGGTCAAAATGTGATATGGTTAAGCAGAGCCTTTAAACCTAAATCAACTTAATCTAAATTGAACTTCTAAGTGAAATTCACCATTTGGTTTGTTTACAATTTGCTAAATTCAGTATGAGACAAGAGGAAGCAATCTGTATCTTTAGAGAATTAAAATGTGCCCATAAATAAGCTCAATCACTGGCCTTTCCACAGAACAAAGCCAAAAAAACATACTAAATCAGCTAGAGGCTGAAAATAAATGTTGAGATTGTACTCTGTGTTGCTGTTTGTATTTTTTTAACTGTGTATTTATATGGAATGGCAAACACAGATTATGCCTTAGTAATTTTTATGGCTTCTGCATCTGTCCTTTTGCTTTTACTCACATATTTTCATAGCCATAATCTCTAGTTTCTTATTTGATGATGCAAACCTTTCAGATGCAGAAATGGATAAAAATCTTGCTGAGTTTAGTGAGAGTCATTTTCAGAAATAGTCTTTTTATTTGACAGGAAATAAAGGCCCTGGGGGGGAAGGAAAGAAAAAAAAAAAAAAAAAAAAAAAGAAGCATGAATATTAAATGACTGAAGATATTAGTGTCCAATGTTTTCATTACCAGCTTGCTGCATAAAGAAATGCTTGGAGAATTACTTTACAATAGCAAACTGGAAAAGCCCCAAGCCATAATCCACCTGAGCCTAAGTTTTATTTTGCATGAATAATAGAGCTTTATTATGTTTGAAATTGCAGACTATGTTGACAGGTCTGTCAGCTATCTCAGGCTATTTCCATTATGGGAGATACCCCCTTCATCTGGAGCTGGCACCAGACATTGAGATGCCAGCTCCATGGTCGTTAACAGGAGCTTTACACTTATGTTCAAAGCTGTAAGCAAACTGTGTCAACATGCCAATTGTGTGAGGCCAGTGATTATTTTATTTCAATATTATAGAGTATTGAAGTTTGGCTACATTTACTGATTTTCGGTTGGTTTCAAGGGCATGCAAAAGGAAGCAACAGTGTAACAGAATTTGCTAGTTTTTTAGAAATACTAATCTGATGCAAATCTGGAACATTTCCATTAATTTAAACACATCATAGCACATCCTCATTTGATGTGCTTGGGCAGCACTGTCTGTATCTGATGAAAGCAAAACAAACCCCAAACCCTCTAGATGACAAACCTTACTCTACAAACATCTTTTGATAATTGCACCTGCTAACTGAAAAACACAAAGAGAGAATCCACTGTGTCCTAAAGCAGTTTTATTTACAGCTACTCTATTACAGATTGAAAGTTCCTCTATTGCCTTGTCTACTACTGGCGTGATCCCTCGGTGCTTTTCTATAGGGATTTGCTTCCCTAATATATTGAGCTGGTCTTTGTGTTGTCAAGAGCTATGCACTGAAGTCTTATGATATGGAAGGATATTTACTTTATTTCCATAGTTATACTTTCGTCCATTCAAACTCCTTGAACTCCAGTGAAAGCATGGCTGTCAGAGTTTTGACCTAACGTGGTTCTGCATTTTGTTAGATGTAATCATAAAGGTAGGAAGGAGAAAGATTTTTGGCAGGGTATCCTTCAGCATTCAAAGAGACAAGGAATGCAACTAGTAGATGTATTTAGGTATCCATAAAAACAGAGACTGAATATATATATATGAGATGTTCATGTTAAAGCCAGATACTGGATCTTTACATGAATTCTACCTAGCGAGCCACTTTAAAAGGGATTGTCATATCATCTACTGCTGAGATTATACCACACTTCCTAAAGCATTTAATAATGGCAATCCTTTACTTCAGTGAGTAATGCATCTCAGTGGACCTGCTTGTAAGAGTGTCAAATTATAAAAAAAAAAAAAAGACCTTAAACTCTTGCTCCAAATCTGAAAATCTTGCTTTTTCTTCAGTGGCATTTTATTTTATTTTATTTTATTTTATTTTATTTTATTTTATTTTATTTTATTTTATTTTATTTTATTTTATTCCCTTTCTAATGCAATTACTGTGATTCCTCCCTCATTTTCTAGAGCTCTGATTTTCTGATCTGTGGTTCCTCTTTCAGTGTGGGGTGCCAACACCAACAAAGAGACAGGGCTACATTTCCTCCAGCAGGTATCAATTAGCACAGACAGAAATCTTTCTGTTTACAGGTGTTGTTAGCTCCTGCATACTAAAAAAATTCTGCTTGTGGTTACTGCTAACCTTACTTATTGTGAAATGTGTATGGGCAAATACACATGGGCAAGTCTTTGCTACAGTAGAATTTTGTCTTCCAGCAAAATAAGTTTGGAATGCATGTAGTGTTTTATCCATTGCTGAATACATAAATTAATTAATCTGATGAAAGATAAATATTTACTCTCAGTTTCATGCTTTAAGTGCAAGGTGTCTCACACAGTATGTGGTGTGTATTCCTGTAAAAGGAAGAACAGCTCATGTGAAACTGTGTCATGATGCAGCCACAGAATAAAGTAGGACATTTCTTGACCTTGGTGTACTCAACCATGCAGCTGTTGCCTTCTTCAAGAGATGCTTTTTACAAGGAATGTCTTTGAAAGTCATTAAAAAAAATCTGTTTGGGAAAAATTCTGCAGAGAAGTTTGGCAAGTTCATTTTTCCTGTATCTGGTGAGAAAAGAACATTTTGATTTTTTTTTTTTTTTTTTTTTTTGAAACAAACATACAAACAAACAAAAACACACACAGGTAATGTGTTGTGTTTAGCATGTGGAGCAGGGACTGGTAGATCTGAGAATATGATTTCACTCTGTACTCTGCTGTGTGTTAAGAAACATGAATTTTCACTTCTTCCCTGACCTCTATAAGTGTCAGTTTCTTAATATTTAATACAGAGCTAATGAATTTTACTTGTCCTGGCAAAAATACTCTCAGATCCCAGAGCAGAAAAAGTTGTTTTAAAAGTGCAAAGTAAGTTCACATTTGAAAGGTCGTCTTTGTGCTTTCCTAGGAGAAAGCAAAAGGACTTTGTATGACGGGCAAGGAATTGTGTCCGAAAGTCTTTGTTTGGGCTGGGCTCAGCGTGGAGCGCACTGGGGCAGTGCCTTGGTGCCTCCTGTTGGGTGCCATGGGAGAGGCTTCCGAGGCCAGGATTCCCACCGGAGGCTGTCAGGCCTCCTCCTCTCCCTCCCCAGCTCCTGAGGTCTGCTCCTGAGGTCTGCTGAGGTCTGCTGCTGCCTGGCTCTTGTCTCCCGCAGCCACCGTGGGAGAACCCCCACTCAGATGCGCTTGCTTCTGTCTAAAGCCCGTGCGGTTTTTAGCAGTCTTCCAGCCTCCAGAGTGGGGTTTTCAAGCTCCATCACAAGCCACCGCCAGAATATCCTGCAGAAGCTGGAGTGTGGCTTGTATTTATAAAAGTTATTTGTTTGCATGAGGCACATGTGCTGATACTGTGAGTCATCCGTCCATTTTGCTGTGACATTTTCGAGCACAATTATGTGTAGTGGAATTTTTTTGGTAGCTGGCTATGTTGCCCATCTGTGAAATCATCATTCTACTGAGCACTAAAAATAGAAATGAAACTCTTCTGAGAAAATTCTGAATCTACTTAAATGACAGTTTGAAATGTGTTCATGCAGTCAACAGTTTAAATATTTTCTACCCTAAATATGGGTACTCTAAATTTAAGGTGATGTAGTCCTGCTGTCACCACTTCAGTTCACCTTGCTAGCACAGCGATACAGTTAGAAATAATTTCTGGCTAGGAACCTGGTCTAATGCCCACCAAAGCAAATTCACCTGGGCCTCAGATGTCCAGGACTGGCATAGGAATGTAAGCATTCTGGAAGGTGGATAACACGCAGGGTGGAAAATATTTAGTAGTAATGGGGAATCACTGGAGAAAAATGTGAAGAGAGTCCATAGCAGTAGATAAGAAGGGCAGAGAGAGAAGACTATTAGGAAATTAAGCTTCCAGATAAGGAATAACAGAATATGCGGTAACTTCAAAAAGGCTTTATTTCTGGTCAAATACTCAAAGCAAGTTAGTGTGGAGATATGGTAAGCCCTAAAAATAGTGAAGAAGAAGAGCTAGAGCTAAGAGAAAGAAATGATGGACGAACATAAACTGTGTTGAGTAATTGCATCATAATTGAAGCCACAGAAAGCCAAAGAATCTAATTAGTCAGAAAAACACATTTCATTACATTCTTAGTAATTTGTTTTGAAAAAGTCCAACTGGATTTTAAATTTAACAGATCCTGAATATGTTTAGAGCACACTACACTTTTTACTTGCATATAGCAAAAAGTAAAAATATAGTTTCAGAGACGTATTCATGGATTGTTTCATTCAAAATCAAGTTTGCAGTTGTCACTTAGTATCTGGGTATCATTACATGATGTCTTGTGAGAGGATGGGAAAAATTAATTTTGTTGAGTTGGTAAGCATTAATAGAGACCACCAGCCACTTCTTTAATTCACAGGCAATGAGACATACTTGAGGCTGTTGTTCAGCCAAACAAATTAAAAGAGCATTGGCAGCGCAACTCCCTGCCTTTCCTCTTTCCTGTCCTCCCTCCCTCCATCCCTATTTGTTTACAAATTTTCACAGTGATATTTTTTTTTCACAATACATACAGCTAGATCTCCCGCTAGACAGAATTAGTGTAACACTCTTCATTTACATTTTTCTTTCAAAAATTTGTATTTTTTGGTGAGCTTATATGGAAATGGTAAGGCTTCAGTGTGGTAGGCTTTTTATATCTTGAATTATTTTTTGTTACACTCTAAATAGGAGAATAGAAAATCAGAATTATACTTCATATTAGGATATTCTCCTCATCCACATTAATAAAAAACAATTATGTGAAGATGTAAAAGGCTATTTTGTAGAGGGAAAATCAAAATTTGGTGCTGTTTCCTCATGGAAGATATTTTAGACATTAAATCTAGAGTATGGATAAGGTCAATAAAATGGATAGTTACTCCTTCTCATCATCTTTATTCTGTAGTGGATTCTTATATTTTAAAATCCTTACATGCACATTTTTGTCTATTTTTGAGATCTCAGTTAGTAGGCTTTTAGAAGCATGTGCTTTCTATAGTTTTCCACATAAACTACACTCATAATAACAAAGTGCTATTTTAAGTGCTTTAGCTCTTACTTGTTACTTGTACTGACATCAGAAAGATGATATTCACTGATCTGACAGGCAATATAAGGACATCCTTAAGTTTCATTATGATCATTTTTAGATAAAAATGTGAAAAACATCTTCAAACTCAAACTGTAGCTCTATCATCCTTCAGGCGAGAAGAATGAAAATAGATGTCTTCAGGCAAAAAGAAAAAGTGAATGCATATGAAAGTGTATGCAAAGTTAGACAGAAACACATAAGGTGGAAGAGAATGAATTCTGCAAGTCCTTGCTCTCAGCATGGCCATATTTCATTAAAATATTCTTTCTGTGTGTAAGGGTAGTGATAGGTTAGTGTATGTTTGTATACTAATAACTTCAACTGAACTAATAGGGTAATGGATTAACACACGAGTGAGAATTGCCTGCTTGTTAATGGACTAGGCTAGTTCTGTTGCTTCACATTTTATAAAATTATGTATTTGTTACGTGACTGCCTCCGACACTTGCAGCTGTATTACAATAGGACCTGTTCCTTCTTCATGCAATGAACGGCTGTGCAGTTTTGCTGCACACTGCTCCACAAGTTCATAGGTGGCCGAGGTTTTGCTTAAGTGGGTTTAGCCTTGAACACATCGCTCTTGAATTCTTTATGGGCTTCCTTGTGCTTCTAAGATGTGCTTAAGAGGATGCTTCTTTGGTTACCTGTTTCTGTTACAGAGAACAAGTCCCTGAAAAGCAATGAATGTTACCAAGAGGAAAATGATAATAAGTGAGTGGCAACTCTGCAACAAATAAATGGTAATAGTGACCATATTAATTTCCCATCCTGTTCCTTAACATATAAAGAAAATACACTGACAATGGCATAGCGCTGAGCGTATGACAGATGAGGACATTCATCCTTATTTTTTCTCTGAATATGGGTTGTTTTCATTCAAAATCTCATCACTTATTATGGTAGCTGGTACACATTCTAAAGCATGAATATAAAGCCAGCAGTTTCATTCAGGAATGAGTAACTAATATCTAAGTGACATAAAAGTGAAGCAATGTTAGTGAAGTAATTAGACACTAGTTTGTAGAAGAGGGCAAAGAGCTGTTTAGATAATTAATGGCTTCAGTAATTAGCACTTTTGTGACTAAACAGTATCAGTATTCTTGAATACTTTCTTGAAACTCTCTAAAAGGACTTGCATTTCTTTTTTTAAACTGTAATTTTGATTTTGGAAATATAGTTGATAATTTGATTTGAAAAAAAAAAAAAAAGCCAGATAGCTTTGAAATAAGCAGAAATACATGCATATGGTTTTGGACCAACTAGGAAACAGTGTTTCTTCATTTCACTGGAAGGCTCACAACGTTTATTTTTGGGGAGTATTTGGCAGCTTCCACTACATAGTGCTATGCACCATCACAAGGACTGGGGATTAGAAAAGCAGCACTGGCAAGGCCAAAATCCAGGAGTTTCATGGACTTCTGCAAAGGAAACAGCCTTTTTCTTTAGGATGTTTTTTGCTTATGTTAGATCCAGGCCTTATTAGTTATGAATTTGTTAATAGCATCTCAGTGCTGAGCTTCATAAGCCTTATTCAAAAAAAAAAAAAAAAAAAAAAAAAGAGTGAGATACCTGAATCTATACTTATAAAAGTACTAAGCAACTAAGCAGGTTGGGCACCTCACTTTCTGTAAGTGATTTAGGTGCCTGCTTCCAGTGCTTCAGCCTTCAGTTAGGTACTTTTGAAGATTCACCAAGCATCTTTGCCACCTAAATACCTGACTGTCAAGACCAAACATTGCCCTGACTTTTATGGATCGTTAAGGCAGTAACCCAGGTACACAGACTGCTAAGTTTTCATCAGGAAACACGTGCTCTAATGATAGGAGCCTCTCAACTGGCAGTGGTACCTTCCTGGCTAAACCAACCTTCTGAGCAGCAGGTTGGCCGATGAGTCAGATCAGAAGGTCAGAAAAAGGGAAGTCCTCGGACAGAGGCTGAGAAGTGGCAGGGAGGTGGAAGATTTCTTCTTGTTGGAGGACTTGTCTGTGGGTACTCCTGAATAAATATTAGTTTTTTTTTTTTTTTTTTTAATTTTAACTCACAAAGATAACACCAAGTGGGATAGACTCCACCAAGCAGAACTTCTTATAAAACTGGAGGATGCCTGCAATGCCAAGGTTTTATTGCTCTTCTTCTAATGCTGGTGTGTAGTTGTTGTTTCTTATTAATTAGATGAAACTAATTGTGGGTGAAGGATATCTAGAAGAGAGGATAGGGACATAGATAAAGCAGTAGAAGAAAAAGGGCTAGTGCTCGTTTTGCTGAAATGTTTTCTTAACAGAAAACCCATTTGCCAAAGGTTCAAAGCCACTGTGATGATGGCTTGGAAAAAAAAAATAAATTGAAATACACTTGACAAATCAGAAAGAATTTATTGCAGAGAAGTACAAGTTTAGCTTTCCAGTATTAATTTAGTTTTGGGTGTGTATAGTTCTTAGTTGTTTCGTTAATTACTTTTCCCAGTGGCTGCAGTCCCTTCCTTCAGTAACTGAGGGCAGCTGCCGCCGTTGGCACGACTTCTCTCCTTCCTACCACACCTCCGGCTGCTCCAGTCCTGCGCACCGGCACGCAGGGCTTCTGCGCTTCGAGACCAATAAAACAAAAACGAAATCACAGGCTTCGGCTTTTTGTAGTGAAAGCTGACGCCGAAAACGAAATATTTTCAAAAAGATTTGTTGGAAGTATCCAGGTAACGATCTGAAAAGGTCGGGGTCGGCTGGGAGACGCTTCAACAGGTTGACCAGCCCGAGCGGAGCTGAGGGGCGGTGCGGGGACACGGAGGGGGCGACACCGCTGTGCGGGGCCGTCCCGGGAGGCTCCCCCGGCACCTGCCGCCCGGCCGGGGGCCGAGATGGCGCCGGGGCTCCTGAGGGGCCGCGGCGCCTGAGGTAGGGCTGAGGGGCGGGGAGCAGGCGAGGCGGGATCGCGGCCGGCTCGAGGCGGCGGCGGCGGCTCCGTTCGCCCTGCCGGAGCTCCGGGAGATTAAGGAGCAGCTCCGCGCCCCCGCCCGGCCCGGCCCGGCCCAGGGAGCAGCAGGTGGCGGCAGCGGCAGCAGCGAGGGAGTTAACGGCGTGGCGGCGGCGGGAGGGCGCTGAGGAGGAGCGGCACCGGGAGGAGGGGGACCGGGGAGCGGGCGGCAGCGGCAGGAGGGGGACTGAGGAGCTGGCGGCGGCAGCAGCCGGGTTGCTAGGGATGGAGAGATCCCGTGTCACCCGGATGTGAGTGTCATGTTGGCCCAAACTCGGAGGGATTTGGCAGCGGCAAAGCAGCGGCGGCAGCAGCAGCAGGAGGAGGAAAAGCCCCTCGCGCGTCGCTAGTCACTACCATGGGGGTCGGGTAGCGGGACCGCAGGGGCAGCGCACACCTGGCTCGGGGTGGGTGGGGGGCGTCTCGGCCTTTTTTTTTTTTTTTTCTTTTTTTTTTTTTTTTCTTTCTTTTTCCTCTCATACGCTGGAGAAAGTGAGAATAATGCACCACCACCAGCAGCAGCCGCCGGAGCAGCACCCAGAAGGTAAGAGCCAGCAAGGGCAGCGGCAGCAGAATGCCCGGGGCTGAGGGGAGGGGGGGCAGCGGGGGAGGATTTGTGAGGGATTTGGGAGACGGGGATTAGGGAGGGAGAGGAGGGGTGAGGATGGGGCAGGTTTGGGGTGGGGAGAGGACCGGGAGACGGGGGGGAGGGGGCAGGGGGCGAAGACGGGAGGGATCGGGGTGCCGTCGGGGTTGGGGGGGATGCGGCTGTTGGGGGCTCCGGCACATCCCCCGCAGCTGGGTGTAAGGTTTAATTTACTACCCCGGGGTAGTAATGTGGAGGTGGCAGGGATGCAGCGGGACACGAAAGAACCCGAGGGATGGCTGCGCGGATCGGGGGGTTGTTTGCGCCGAGCCACGTTTCGTAGCATCCCGGGAGGCAGGCGGGGGGAGATGTCTGTGCCGTTGCTTTTTTTTTTTTTTAAAAAAAAAAAAAAAAAAAAGAAAGAAAAAGAAAAGGACTCCAGTGAAAAACGCCGCGATGGACACCGCCGCCCCCGAGGAGCCGCGCTGCCTTCGGGCAGCCCCAGGTGCGGGCGGGCAGCTCTGCCCCGCTGCCGCCGGCTGAGCTCCGGCCGGGAGCCATCTTAGCGCGCCCCCCGCGGCCGCCCCTCGCGCAGGCAGCGGCCGAGGCCGAGGCCGAGGCCGAGCCTGGGACCGGCGGCGTGTGAGGGGCTGAGGCAGCCCCGGTCTGCGCTGCCCCCGCCGGGGAGGCGGCGGGAGGTGACCGGAGGGCTGGGCTGGCGAGCCCCGAGGCTCCGCTGCTCGGCGAGCGGCGGTCGCTGGGGAGGTGTTTTCCCCTCCTGCCCGGGTAGCTGGATGCGTGTCGCTGCCGTTCCGCCCGTCAGCCCCGGTTCCCTGCGCGGATGCTGTGCCGTTCTTCCATTTTTTCCCCACCCAGGCATCTTCAAGTTTTGGGTTTGACTTAGGAGCGTCTCCTTCCTACAGGTGCATGTAGGAGGAGGCTCTGCTGCTCTAGTCAGGGAGCTCGCGAGGAAAGAGCTGTGCGAGGAGGTGTTGTTTTGCCTGCTTTGCTGTCATCCGGGATAAAAAAAGGCCTTAAAATATTATTTGGAAGGTGCGATTTATTTTGTGACACCTTGTGAAAAAGCAGAAATAAAATAAAATTCCTTTACAGTAGTTTGACGGGTGTAATTTCTGCCGTGCAAGATAGCAGAGCTTTATGAACCTATTTACCACCAGACAATATTATGTTTTCCTGTGTGGGAGGCATTTTTCTTTGAGAATACAGAACAGTGCGAAATTTAACTTGCTTACAGGACTTCTGGGGTTTTATGTTTTGGGGGAAGAGGTGTACACTTGGTTGTTCTCGATTGAAAAATGTGCAAGGATTTTAAATGACTACTCCTTCGATCAGGATGAGGTGAGGAAATAGTAAATGCTGAGGCACCACAGCCCAATCGGTCATTAGGAGGAGGTGTGTTTTACTGCGTTATCGTGCTGACAGAAGAGCTGCCATCCAGTTCGTGAAGGAAAAAAAAAAGGAAGAATTAAAATGTCAAGTGTTGGTGTAGCACTTGCCTTGACACTTAGGTTAAACTTGAAATAAATGCTGGTTCCTGAGACCTTTTGGCTACTGTTGAATCACATATATACACTCATACCTGTATATTCAATCATGTATGTATGTACGCATACATACATACACATGTGCATATACTTATGCTCTATAGTATACATAATATAAGCATCACACCAGCAAGAGGTCTTAAAATAATCTTTTAATCAAAAACACTGTGACACATTCTAGCATAAAAAGTTATAAACAAGTACTTTTTTTTTTTCCGTTTCTCTCACAGAGGCGAACTATGCAAGTAGCACCAGAATTCCTCTCCCTGGTGACGGACCAACTACTCAGTCAAACAGTTCAGCACCATCCAAGCAAACTGTTCTGTCTTGGCAAGCTGCAATTGATGCTGCTAGACAAGCAAAGGCTGCCCAAAATATGAGTACCACCACAACCCAGCCTGTAGGATCTCTGTCCCAAAGAAAACGTCAGCAATATGCCAAGAGCAAAAAACAGGGTAATACGTCTAATAGTCGGCCACCCCGTGCCCTTTTCTGTTTATCCCTCAACAATCCAATACGAAGAGCCTGCATTAGTCTAGTAGAATGGAAGTATCCTTTGATGCAGTTTCATTTTACCATCTGTTCCTTGAGTTTTCCAGATAGATCAGAGGAATTGTATTGCCATGTCTGATAGTGTCACAGCTAGTGACAGTTAGTTCACTTAACTCTGTGCGGGTAACACTCATTAACGTTAATGGTAGTTAATTTTGTGTAAATTGCTGTTAATGATAGCCTCTTAATCCGTGTCATAACGATGTAGAGTATTGTTTCATTAAAGTAAGTACTTCAAAGACAGGGAAGAGTTCATAGTGGTTCGTTTTTTCTTAGGGGGAGAGGGGAACACATTCTGAACTTAACTTTTGGCATTTGCAAGCTTATGTTATGTTCCATCAAATCTCAATATTGAATTCATTGCTCTTCCAAATAAGGCTGAATAGACAGGAATACATCTAGTGGTTTTAATTGGGAGATGACCTTTGACCTAAGATGTCAAACCTGTATCTTCTATATAGTGATGAGGTGTTAGGGCCAATGTATGTAGATGTAGAATGAATGGTGAAGTTATTTCAAAATGATGTTTTCCAATTGCTAAATGCAAGGAAGGCTTTTAGCTAAAATACAGATTCACTGTAATTACATATGAATGACTGAACATTTACAACATACATGTATGTCTGCCACCAAACATTTGGAAGCTCATCCGGCTGTAGATTCAGGATCAGGTATACTGGCATGTGTTCATGATTTGAGTGCTTGGAAGAATTGCTTTATCTTCAGGTCAGTGGTTCTGATTTGGAAGAATGTGGATTTCCTTGGAAGAACAAAGAGCATGTAGATTTGGTATATTTTTTAATTCTCAAGAAAAAGTTTGAAATAGAGAATGAAGCTTTGTTGAAGTACAAGGATAAAAACACATGCCTGTTAGTTGTGGCAATATCCCTGTAGCAGAAGAGAGCTATTTACGAGAGTAGACTAACAAAGTAAAATTCATTTTGTTATTTTAAGCAGCACACCCAACCGCTTTCAGTAGGAAATATTTCTCATTTATAGGGCTTTTTTTTTTTTTCCCAATTCTTTGAACTTAATTAAAGATAATGAAACAGATTCCACTTTCATTTACACTGGTAGAAGTCCAACTAATTTCAGTAAATTGGCATCTCCTTGGCTAAGGTCAGTGAAATGAAATTACTATGGGTCTAGAGTGGAATAACTCGGGGCAGAATTTGTCCTGCTAGCACTGTATCATAAAACAAGCTTGTCAGTCTTGCACTGATATTGTCCATTTCAGTCTGGAGAACACTGCTTGTTGAGATGTGTATTCTAACTTTATTTTGTAATGACTGTTGATGTTGATGGGCTTTTGTGAAGGTAAACTCAGACCTTGAGTTTACAAACTGAGATGTCAACAAACGAAATTTACAAGATCTTAAAGGGCATGTGAGCTTAATAGTCTTTTTCATCGTAAAAAGTCTATTCTAAATTGAAAAAATTGTTTTTGAGGAAACAAAATTATATGCAGTGCTCTTTGCTCAATCTTTTATGGAAATTTTATGGACATATATGAGGAAGCTGTGCACTGAAATGGGGGGGGAAAAAGTCAAGTCCCAAATACTTTGTTTACAAACTTCCAAAAGTAGTTTTATCTGAGTACCCCCATATTTTTAATTAGAAGAAGATAATTAAATATTATTCAGAGAAAGGCAAATTGATGATAAGCTGGAGAATAAACTTCATAAGGCTGAATTTTAAGAAATACCTTTCTTTTCCTGGAGGAAAAATATCTCCAGATTTCAACTGTATTCATCTAGACATGTTGTTAAAAGTGTAGCTGTAGTTCCTGCCATCCCATGTGAAAGCCTAAAGCCTCCCAGTATGTATGGCTGCCAAGCCAGCAATGACATTCTCTTAGCCAGTCTACTCGCCTAAACTTTCATTGGTTCTGGCCAAAGCAAAACTGTTCAGGTGTTCAGCTGTCCAAGACATGAAAGGGGCTCAGAGTTTTCTGTGTGCATTACACAACATTCCAGCTCTCTACAGGAGAACAGTTGTGATTTGTTGGGAATCATTCTCATCTTACTATGAACTAGATACCAAATGATTTTCTTCCTTTGGATAAACACATTTCTGTTAGTTAATGAGACTTAATGTTAGCATATGAAGACGAAATAGCTCCATAAATATTCCTTATCTAGCATGTTAACCTGCATATTGATTTAAGAGTATGTAATTAAATTAATCTGTAGAACTTAATAAAAAGCGCTCTGTGGCAGCAACAGTAAGTCTTCTCCCCTTTGCAGAAAAGAGCAGCACATTGAAACATCAGTGTGATGGAAAATAATTTGGTGTAGTGATATAGTTGGAGGTGATTGAGTGTTTGTCACAGTTATCAGTCAAAAGATTGCCTGAGACCTAAGACCTGTTTGAGTGTTAGAACTGAAAAAAGAGCTAGGCTTGAAAGTTAGTAGGCACTTAGAATTCATGGATTCCTTAACAGGATTTTCCAGACCATTTGACATATTTATACTACTGTCTATTTTTGCCAATTGTGTGGCCTTAGCTGTTTACATCCCATTCCCAGAAGATGATTCTAATTCAACTAATCATAATTTGGTAAGTACTCTTGTATTTTTATTTTATAATGATGTTCTTTTATCTTGATGGTCAAGATTAGTTGCTAGTGTTTGAGACCGTATTAAGTGTAACAATTTCAGTCAAAAAACTGGTATGCAGTGATACTTTGGAATAAAATATATCCAGAATGTGGAATTGTTTTATTTTTATTTTTAATGTGTTCCCTTATGTCATATGTTTAAAACCAGATATTTTTCAGCAGTAAAATTATTTGGAAGAGAATGTAAATTAATGTTATACTGTGCGTGTATAGAGGTATGGTATTAAAAACCTTGATTTAAATTTCTGTTGTTTTAGACATGCCTTTTTCAGTCCTTCTGAAGTTTTACTGTCTTTCCTAGTATGCTTATCTAATCTATTTTCAATTTTTAATGGTGTTATTTAGCTGTATATATTATTAGATGAGAAGAGAATGGTGGGAAACTTTACAGCAATACATTTTGAACTTGTAAGAATAGCAATGTGAATTTTAAAAGCAGTTACTTCTAAGTGTTTTTTAAAGAGGATGATATTGCTGTACTTTGTAGAGCTGTATTTCTTCCATTAAAAATAGTATACCTGTGTTGTACTTGAAAATATTATGTAAAATATTTTCCTTTTAGTTGCTATTTTATTAATACTTTGGGAGGCTATCACTCTTAAAGGTGATTTGAATTTACATTAGAATAGTTCCATCGTTTACATTAAAAGATATTTTGAAATAGTAATTAGACCTCAGCAAACCTTTGAGTTTTCAAAGTCTATGGGACTTACTTTTTTTGAGCGGTGGTTAGGAGGGTGTCTTCAGAACAAAAATTGGATGCCAGATCAGTAAGTAGGTAATTTTGGACTACTTTGGATGGAAAATTTAGGCTGATACGAGGCTTTCTATTTTTAGAGATGTTTGTGCATTGTGTGGTGTGTAAGATTAATTACTTTCGGGGGGGGTGGAGGGGTGGGAAGGGGGGAACCAACCACATTCGATTCATATGATCTGTTTAATATATTTTTGTTCATCAAGATTAAGCATCTATGGATGACAAAAAAAACATGCTAGCGAAAGGCAGAATAATTCAGGTCAATGTAAAGAATTATTTATGCAGCTGTGTATCTAGCCAGCCAACAGTCTTATCTCTCTTCATTTTCTCCCCTCTGTGAGAAATTGAGGGCACAGATCTCAATAGCTGCCAATCCAACAAGAGATTTGGTAATAACAACTTTCAAAAAGCATTACATGAAAAAGGTAATATAATTACTTGTGTTAGAGGCTAATCATTTTGAAATAAATGTTTTTAGCTTTAGTTTTGTTAGGCTGGTATCTGACCTAATTCTGCAATGTGTTAGCATTTAGAAAGCAATGTACGTTTTTGTCCCTGATGTTATTTTAACTAATGTGAACAGGTTGGTCTAAGCAAAAATACATTACCTTTTTATTTTTTTGTTATTTTTATTGTTATTTTATTTTTTAATAAGAGTTCCCTATCTATTTTAGGAAAAGAGGTCTTGAAGACCTCTAAGTGTACATATGGTTTAGAATTTGGCCATTTAAATTTGCCTTTTGTTAATTTTGAGTAATTCCACTAGGCTTGCTCAAGTACTGCCATGTGCTGGGGCAGACTTGAGCCAGAAAAGGGAATGTACTGACACATCCTGTCTACCTGATGTAATAAATTACTCTGGCAGAAGCAGTGTTGTCTTTCCTTATGACTAGGGTTATACATCATGAAATGCACTAACCATTGATCTGTGTCCTTGTATCTTTCTCAGGTATTTTGCTGACATTTTTCTCAACTAGTGTAGCCCAACTTCCTTTGTTAAGCCGGTACTTTGGATTCAAGTATGATGTGAAGCACTATCGTATAAGATAACTTAGAAATCTTCAAGCTTAATTGGGAACCAGTTTGAGCATGTTTCCTGATGTGTGTGGATCAGAAATGTGGAGTTATATTCTGAATGGACTGTGCTTGGCCACTTACTGGTGTGACAGTTCTGTGTTCTGTGGGAAAATGTATCCAGAAAGCAGTCAGAAACACTTTGATGTGTTTCTTCTGTCTTCTGGGAGAGGCAGGAGAAAGAGATCTTCTATTCCTTGAATGGAGCAGTTCTGTCATTATGGTCTGTTGTGCACAGAGTACTATACAGACTAATGAGCTTCCAAGAGTTATTGAGCTCGGTCCCTTATTCTACTTAAGTGAGTAAGCACTGACCAATTGACATTTTCACAAGTTGGTACAGTTCTTCTGCAAGTAGTTTGGAGAAACTATTATTGATCCGGGAAAGTTTTTCTTTTGCTGCAGCAGGAGGATAGGGCCAGTATACTCTGGGCTGAATCCTCATAAGCCCACTATTTCATTCGGAGTTAGATGTAGTTTTTTTTGATCTGCCTTGAAGTTTCAGGTGATCTGAACTTTTCATGTTTGATTCAGCTCTTCTTTTGGCAGTGTCTCTTGTCTGCACTTGATAAGAAGCTGTTTCTGTCAGGATGAATTTCCTGTATATTTCTTCTATTTCTGCTTTTTTTTTTTTTTTTTTTTTTCCCCCTCATCTGTTTTATTTATTTTCATGTCTTTTGTCTTCAACTTCCCGCTTATTTCTGTTTCTCATTATCTTTTGTCTCTGCCCTCTGTCTTCCTTCTGTCTTTACTCTTCCACTTGGCCTCTTCTGCAGCATGCTTTGCTCTATCTCACTCTCCTACCTCATTTTTTTCTTGTATCATCCTGCTGTACCATGTTCTGTTCTCTCAGACTGTCTTGTGCTTTGCCTCCTACTTACTTGGGTAGGAGGCAATCTAACCCATGGGTTAGATTAGCACCATATTTTACTCTGCAGTATGCAGGCAGACTGGCACAGCACAGGTAGGGATTTCTCCTGTGATCAAGACATTGAGACATCTTTGGTTATTATTATTTTTTTTGAAGTGTGAACAATAAGGCGTCCATGCTGAGTCTATGAAAAATAGAGCACTGAAGTTTGAGTTGTTTGCATCTCTTGTGTCTAGACTCCAAGAGTTTTCACTGGTGAGACTGTTCTACTTGAAGAGATTCAAGGCTCCCATTTTGAGGGACTTGCATATATTGCAGCAAATTGGCAAGTGCGAAGTCACATACACAAGGGGCTAACGGGAGCCTATGAGGTCCCCATGAGGGACCCTAACGAGAACTGAAGACTCTATGCCCCTGATAACAGGTTCTTCAGCCTTGTTTCTGATTATGGTTGTCAGTGGGGAACTCTCTTGAAAGGTGAAGTTCTGCATTAAAAGGTCTCCCCAGCCTGTGCTTACAGGGCTGGTGAGCTGATGGCCCACAACACCTCCTTTTCTTTCTCCAAACTTTTCAAGGCAGCTGGGACCAGGAGAGCCTTAGTGGGGGGACCCTGCTACGGAAAGCTACTGTTTGTATTCTGTCTTTCAGGCAAACATTTCCCCTGTAAGTAGATTTAGGTGAATCTTTCAGTGACCTCCAACAGGAAAGCCTGTGTTGTCCCTGCACTGTTACTTGTGCCTTCAATCTAGGTCACAGCAGGAGAGTGCTCTGAGAAGAACCAGTGAACTCCTGACATAAGGTGTCAGGCTTCCTATCCTTATCTCATTAGCAACCCCATGACTCATTCAGTCCTCAGGCCACATGACTGACTAATCCATCCATTGACAAGGTTTTGGGATTCTACCTTGCACCTAGTTATCCTCTACTTGTAGTTTATCTGACAATATTTGTGTAGAATGTCGTTGGTTTTAAACACACAGTAAATAATAAATTGTTTAATTAACAAATATTCTGTGATGTATTTTAGAAAGATTTCTACTTGTATTTATTTGCTGTGTTTTTCAGCTGAGGGAGCTTTGGGGCTTGGGTCTCTTTTTCTGTACCTCGATTA
Source organism: Netta rufina (assembly GCF_964035555.1). Classification (NCBI taxonomy): domain Eukaryota; kingdom Metazoa; phylum Chordata; class Aves; order Anseriformes; family Anatidae; genus Netta; species Netta rufina. The sequence goes on along the minus strand of NC_140133.1, from coordinate 3,071,569 downwards.
CGCTGGTATCTCATTTAAAAAAACAACTCAAAGTAACTGTTGTAGCAGCCTGACTTATTTTGCTCAAAATAAGTAATAAAGCTGTTGTGTTTTTAGCTGAGACTGCACATTGGCAAGTAACCTTTGTACAGCTGCAATAATTCCTTACTGGATGACACTTTGGCAAGGGGATCATTTAAAAATGCTCCACTCAGCCCTATCTTCACATTTCAATTTTCTTCTATTACTGCCAGCCCAAGCTTCCGATAGTACGCATTAATAAATAGTTATGGATTATTTTGACTTGTTATCAGTGCAGATCCTAGTTTTTTGAACTTTTCTTTTGCTTTGTAATGGACACCCCTGCAAAGTAAAATGAAAAATTCTGCATTGGTAGAATTTTGCACCCACTTTGTCCTGCAGTCACTTCTTAGGCTCTGCACTGTGATAGTAGCATCCAACAGTGAGGTCTTCCTCATTCTTGGTAAAGAGTTGCTATATGTCAAGTCCATTTTTAATGGTAAATGAAGAAAGCTTTTACTTCATTCTCTGGCTCAGGAAAAGGGACATTTCTGGAAGAAGGATGTGAGCAAGATGACTGGCAATTTCCAGCTGGTAGAAGGGTCACCTGGGTCTGTAGCAGTTTGTCAATAACAGACTAGTCTCTGCTACCCTTTTATTTTTGCAATTTTTGCAAGCCCCGATACAGCTGAGGATCTGGCTACTTCAACACAGATTAAAAAAAAAGTCTATTCAGTTTGCAAGGGTAGGAAAAGGAGCTCCACAATTTAGTTTTAAAGGTTTTAGTTAAAGACATTGGAAAAAAAATTATATATATATATATATATATTTAAATACAGGAGATAACCATCAAATTATCCAAACCAGAAGGTCCCCCAAAAGATGTACTTAATCATTCCCATTTGAAATAAAGTATTTGTTTTTTTTTTTCCATGTTCAAAGTTGCAAGCTTGTTCCTGTGGGGAATTCCTGCTAAGGGCTTGTCTTCTTAAAAAGATTTGCTGGTAGTGCTTTACTGGCAAAATGCCTAGGGAGATGAGCATATACCAGAAAGTTCTTTTTCTATTATAGCCTAAAGTCAGTCTCCCAGACAGAATAGTACCGCACTGGTAGATGATGGTTTTGTTAGTTTAATTGTTCTGGGAAGAGCTGTGAGGTTTTATTGCCTTTCCCTTTGCCCTTAACCCATGCATGATAAAGGTGTGCCTGCAAAACTTTCAAGTGTCGTCTGGTCCTAATAAATATAAATGTGCGTCCTTCCAAATCTACCAGCTAGTCTTATTATATACTGTAACAGTTGAACTGTTGGTGGGGAAGTAGTTAGGTCTGACACTAATATTGTTGTCATTAAAGTTTAAAAGTAAACATATAAGATGAATGGAAGAAGTTTGTACTTATGCAAACTACTGGAAAGTGAGAATAGTGAGAATACAAGATGACTTTTAAATGCTCTGAAAAAAATACAAACACACCGAGGTGATAAAAACAGTAATTAAGATGGTTTAAATAGACAGTAAACTAATTTACTACAATTACTAGTATGTGAATTTAACACAATTATAATCCATAGTTTTATTCATTGACAATAGTTTTTACAGTAAAGGAAACCCTGAAAATTACGATTCTGGAAAGTACTCAGTGAATGAACATGTAGAGAACCTTTACATGTTGCTAGGTACCAGTGCCATGCCAAAAGTAGATAGTCAAAATATTATTTAGATTTGCTTTACAGAAGCTGTTTTAAAAACTCCAGAGTTCTAAACTTAAGAGAATCATGTTATGTGCTGAGACCTGTTTTTGTGTTTTTTTTTTTTTTTTTTTTTTTTTTTTGTGTGTGTGTCTCTGTCTGTCTTGAAATCTGACAGAGTTTGGTTCCATGGCTTTTAGAAGCATTGGTCACGACCTGTTTGCTTGCTTCATTTCAGCAGAAATGGAGAAGTTCTGAGTGGCTTTGAAAAGCCAGTCCCTGGTTGCTTCAAAAGACACATGCATCTTAGTTAAGATAAACTATAATGTATTTTCTAATCTGGTGAGGTTTAATTACAAACTATTTTCTGGGTTGGTTAATTGAATATGTGATTTGCTTTATCATTCATTTTGCATGAGTTCATATTTGCTTATCCTGCTGTCAGGCACCAAAACCTTTCACTTCTGGTGGACCATCTAAAAGGACAGGGACATAAAGAAAGGTTAAGTGAATTTACTGAGATAGTGGGAGAATATTACTTAGGATGGATTTGCTTTTCAGTGCTAGTCTTTTTTTTTTTTTGGTTACTGTGCAATACTCTGCAATAAAATCTACATTTAATGGATTACAATTAAAATACCCTCCCTCACCCCTGCCTTTCAATGAAGATTGAGAGGATGCCCTTAGTAATTGCTGGTATAAAATTCACTTGGTAGTGCTGATTTAGCAACTTGATGTTGATGTTGTTTCTTATTTTTTTTTTAGACTTCCATTCCTGAAGAACGCCTTGATTAAACAGTGCGATTCTTCTCAGAAATCTTGGTACTTGCTTTTAGCATTTAAAGCTAAGCTTTAAACAAAGAAGTGAGATTTATGTTCAAAACTTAACTATGAAAATTATGTTTTCAATGAAACCAACACAGCTGGACAGGATGCATCATTTACATATTCAAGGTTAGTAGGGAGTGTAAGATAGTGGTTGATAATACAAAACTGAAATGATGAGCAGATTGAGCAGACTGACTTGTTTGCATGGATATACTTACAGAGTCCTGAAATAGTATTTTTTTTTTCTTAGTTTCTATTAAAAGGTATTTGATAATATTAAAAAAATATTAAAAATATATAAATATATAAATTTTTACTTTTGCATGACTAAAAATTCAAGCAGTGTTTAACTCCTCAGTTACTGTTGCCTGTTGTCAGTGTGGTCTCTATTCATGTGGGTAGAGAGCTGCTTGCAATTTTGAAGGCTTATGTTATAATAACATCATCATCAAAGATCTGAACCTTGATATTTGTTAATGTGGTAAACAACGTATAATACAGTGTTGGACAGTATAGTGGACAGGATGATGCTAGACAAGGAGCTTGCAGAAGACCAGAATTGATTCTTTCTATAGTTATTGCATATTTTGTAAGGGACTAACATTTTATATCTTAATTGAGGACAGCAGTTCAGCTCACAAAGTCATTTGACCAATTGTTTTAGATATGCCTTTCTCACGTGATGCAAAGCTAAGTATTACCCATTTAAGTATATTGTACTGAGATATCCTTTCGGGTTTCAGTGAATTTTTGCAGAAGACCAAGTGATGCAAAAGTGCACAGAGTCAGTTGAATTTGTAAATTTGTATGGCATAATGACAAGAAAGCTGTTTCCAATATAAGAATATAAATCGTTAATCGTTACACTTGTCTGTATTGGCTGACAGTGGCTACAGTTGCTTTCCAGTGGTGTAGCAGCCTCCAGCAACATTGCATCTTATGCCACTCAGCTAATCAGAAAAATGCAGTCCTTCCTAGGAACTGAGTGGCGAACACCCCAAAGCTCTATTATGTTTATCAGAGTTTTGCTAGTGCAGTTTTCTGCATGGATTTATTAGGGTCCCATTCCTTTTTTTTTTTTTTTTTTTTTTTTTTTCCCTCCATCCAGAGCCCTTTAAAACACATACAGATGGAGTGTGGCAAAAGTAAGTTATTCCTCCTAATTTGGTATTGAAATAGCTGTATGCTTAGCTTCATCCCAAGAAGACCCAACAGTTGCAAATTCAGGTAGCTTCTCTTCAATAATTTCTTTCTTTGGTATAGCAAAGGAAAAAGCTGAGAGGAAAAAAAAAAAAAACCTACAAAATTATTTCTATCTTGTTCTGGTCTTTAAGATGAGGATGCTATCTCTTGATGCCACTGACCGAAGAAAAAATAAATGGAAAAATCAGTATTGAAATACAATATTTAACTTACTAGAGACTTCCAGATATAGTTATTAAATTATGCTTACTACAGTTTGTATTCTGATCTACTGCTAGAGCAAAGATGAATACTTCAAGATAAGAAGTGTGTGTGACTGGCCTGATTTAGCCCAACAGAGCAAGTTTTGTCTTCTGACTTTAGAACTACCTCAGCTTCCATCACTCTTGAAGTGCAATACAGAACAGAAAGCTCCTGTATGTTCTGGTACTGAGTTGAATTGTACTTGAAATTTTTCAGATATTGTCTTAATGATAATGAAACAGTAACAAACTTAAAAGAAATGCCCTAAAATGTAGTTTCTGCAGAGGCCATGCTATTTTACTGGTTGCCCATTCTATTTTGTTTGTGTTGTCTTGGATGTGTTGGTGTAAGCCCGTCTTAAGACCAGACATGCCTGCCATCTGTATGCTTAATACAATAAGAAGACTGAAACTCACTGGAGGCTTTGCGAGCTTAACACTCCCACAGTTAATGCAGATTGAACACAGGTAGACTGAGCACACACCGACCTTGTCTGTCAGCACTTGTGAGGTATTTGAGGACTTTGTCTTCTCTAGTAGTAAAATACTGCTAGCTGCTTCTCACATCCAGTTTCCTTAAGCACTGTATGGCTATGAGAATGTTATTAAGGGTGAAAAATATGTGGATCACAAACTGTGATGTAGCAAAGGCTGATCTCACAAGATCTTCCTGTTAAAAAAGACCCCCCCCCCCAAACAAAACAAAACAAAACAAAAAAAAACAAACACAAAAAACCTCTTGCAGTAATATGCTATATGTGTATACCTCTTTAAGCCCTAAAACTATGCTGGTTGAGGAAAGATGATGGTTTGGAGCCATAATGGAGAGGGCAAGAAAAAAGGGGGGTAAGGCAGTAGCCAAAAAATTCAGCAGTGAACACTTTTTTTGGAGCTTGCTCCCAACTTCTTGTGTGTTCTTTGACGGGCTATTTATGTTGTTAGTATTTTACTTTTCTACCTATAAACCTTTTTCTGCTATAAAAGGGCATCAAAAGAAAGAGTAAGATTGAGGCTATAAAATGTTCAGATATGGTGACAGGCTTTGTATAATCGCTAGAATGTGGTCTGAGGTGTTCTCTTAAAACAGTTTGTTACTTTTTCTTTAATTGGAGATTACTTAGCTAACAGTGGTGAACATGAGAAACTCGGCATTAATTTTGTTGTCAGAGGCTATATTTCAAGGTTGAACGTAGAAATTTTGGCAGTGAATTTTGGTGAAGAGAAAGTGATTGGTAGTGGCAATACAGGAACAGAAGGAACCGCCGCTGTTCCCATAGTGATACAGCAAAAGCAGTGACATTTAGGTAAATAGCAGTAGGAAAGGAAATTCGGGGGAGTTAATGTTAGATGTCTCAGAGGATACAGCAAGCTTCCATGTGTTTTGTGTGTATCTAAAAACGCTAATGTTAGTCTCCTGTTTGGTATATTAGTAACACAAGCACCCCTCAGGGTTTGGTGGGAAGTTCGGTGACTTCCTTGAACAGGTGATCTGTGAATGAACCCAGGCAGTATCCCACTCAGCAGGAACTGCACAGAGCAGAAGAAAGCATGATATATGGAGTATTCACAAACATGGTTGTATGAACTATCCAGCCGGTGGGATGGTGCCACAGGAGGTGTTTTTAGCATGGTCATGTGACATGCAGATGGCAAATCTATTTTTAGAAACACTTGCAGAAATATTGCTGTTGATCTAAATATTAGATACCTATTGCGCCCAAATAATTATTTTAAATATTTGTATGGAAGCTCAAACCCGGGACCTAAGTATTCATTTTCATTCAGTGAGTGCTAGAGCTGAGGTATTGGGTGGGGTTGTATGTACCCCTTTATTGGGCAGTGCAAATTCTGCAATCATGTGAGGACTTCTGCTTGAGGATCAAGCAAATTAAAAGGAAGCAAGTTTCTTTTTTTTGAATAGTTACTAGGGCATTAAGTGCAGGATTGGAAATTAACGCCAGATAAAAGGTGTAGGTGAAATAAGATTCAAGACATTTTTTTAATGGAAACTTTCAGGAAAGTTAGCTCATCAGCTAAAACTTGGATTAGAGAAATTGTCATCTGAAGCACACATTTTTTTAAATTTTTTTTTTTTTTTTTTTGTCATCTGAACCCACTTATTGAGTGGGTTTCTTGTCCCCTTTTCCATGTTTGTGAATGAGGGTGTTTCAGAAGGTATCAAGAGAAGTAACAACTGCAAAGGCTAATGGGGAGAAAACCAACTTAAAGAGCAACTGCACAAAGACAGTGCATTTTAATCTTGCACCTTGCTTTAATAAATGATCTGAATTTGTTCTTTGAACAAATATATGGCTATGTTAGATTGCTTTGAATGTGCTTTGTTCAGTTCCAGTGAAAACAGGGTGAAGCTTTACAGGTGGTTTGGAGGCCTTGATGCTAGCATGTGTTCAGTGAATAGAAACTTCCATTGAAGGGTTAAGTAATGTGAATCATAAACACACTAGAATTGTCTTTTTCTTGCCGTTAAACAAGTGTAGAGGAAACAAAATACAGGTGTTTTAGTAGATAACCTTCAGGCAAATGAAACACTAGAACTGAGTTAGTTATAGATTTCTGGGCTGAGGATGCTGGAAGTATTTGAAGAGATGGTTTAAAGTTCTGTGCTTGAGGGCTTCTGTCCTGTAGCTATTTTTTATTGTTTAAGAAGTGATAATCTTTTCAACTGTCAAGGATGTGTCAATAGCCTTCATATAACATTATCAATATAAATGTATTTTCTAAGGAATAGAGCGAAACATCAGAAAAGATGCATTATTTTGTAGCTACACTGCTTTGTGGAAGTATGAAAATATGAATTCTGCCTATGAAGTAGGTATATTTAAGTCAAGATGGTGATGTTGAGAAATGGTGAACTGTGCCAGCCTCCTGTAGCAATAGCTGGAGCAGCATGCTTTCTGGATAGCAAGATTCTGTTTTCGGGAATGTTAGTTGAAATTCTGTACTCCAGCACTTTGTGTTAAAAGATAAATAGTGATGTTATCTTTCTCTTTGATATGCAACTGTGAAATACTACTGAAACCATAAAATATCTCTGAATTTGCTTTTGCAGAAGTACAAGATACTTAACATTATTACTCAAAGATTTCATCTGTAATAAAGAATTAATGTTACTTTTAGTTCATTACTTAGAATTGACATCTTCATAGTGCAGATTTTTTTGTTATTTTTTAAAATTTTGTTTATAAGTCAGGGAAAAGAAAAGTTTACCCAAGTGCATGCCAGAAGATATAACTGAAGATATTAGAAGATATAAGCTGGACTGGGCTCCACATTGGTGACTTTTTTTTTTTCTTCATGATAACAATGTAACTTTTATCTTGGCAAGTAGTGGAAGCTCATCTATTCTTCCGTGAGCTGAAGAGAATTTTGGGAAGGACATGAACTGATGAGTAACCTCATCAGGTATCAATGACCTTAAAAATTTGTGTTTCTTCATTATTGGCTGCATACTCATAGCCTGCATAATTGTAGGGTATAGTGCTGATGCTTGCTCTTCACTAAATTATTGAAGGCCATGTAGAATCAAGACACTTGAGTTTTCTTGGCCAGGGGCACGTGTGTACTTGTGTTTATCTAGAGGAGGCATTTCATTAACGGGCAAGCAGCATTCAGTGCCCTGGGTGATCCAACACAGGGTCACACTCAGTATGCAAAGTGAGCCTGAAACATTAGCTTCATATTGTAATACTTTTTGAGGATGTGAAGGGAAAACAGTGAATTCTCAGGATATAAGAGCCTAAGTTATCCTGTCCTTTCTCCTCTAAACATATACCAGTACACTAATTAGTTCTATAATACCCCCTTCACAGTAGCTGAAGTTCTTTCAACTTGGGAAACTGTATATTTTCTAGTGGTCATATGGAGTTCTCTATAGAGAATGAAAAACTACCGAAAATAGGTTTTTCTCAGTCGTCTTTCATAGATCTAATAAGTACACAGACTACTACAGGGCTGATGCCAATGAACAAGTGATTATTGCCTTAATACAAAATACTAAAGGCTATGCTCCCAAGAAGGTCAAAGAATTCATTCACCTTTGCAGGCGTATAGAGAAGTACATGTTAGAGCAAAATTATGTAGAAGTGAGAGAGGCAAAACTTGAGCTGATGAGTTTTTAAGAAGTATTAAGGCTTCAAAACAGTATATACCGTCAGTAACTATGTTATGTTTGTAAAAATGTTGAGGAATAATTCTATAATTTGTAAATTAGGTATTACGTGCATATTGAGCTTTACCAAAGTAGCTAGAATCAAGAATGTTTTATATATATATATATTTTTTTTTTCCTAGTACGTTTTTTCATCCCATACTAAGATTTTTTTTAATAAATGGTGAGATTTCAATAATGAAAAATAACATTTCAAAATACATCAAAATTGGTGAATAGTTTCCCTTTATTTCAGCAGTATCTGGATGATACTGTATTTGCCACTAATGTATGTGATGTTTTGATGATTACTCAAGAACTTGGTGTTATATCTATGCAAATGTATTATACCTAAGGAAAAAAATGACATTTTATCTTATATGTGCTAGCTGTGATTTTGCATAGGAGGTAACCCACAGTCTAATGTGTGCTATGTGGTTTGTGGTAACGTTCATTGCTGGGAATAACTGAAAGAAAAATCAAAGATGTACTTAGAAATTCTTTGTTTGGAGGGCTAAATCTGGCCTCTGGTCTGCTGTCCTAATTGTGCATAGTGACTGCAGAGACCTTTTCAGCTTGGACAGACACAGATCTTCCAAAGGGCAGAATCAAGCACTCAGTTTTCTTTTTATATCAAAATACTGCATGTATGTATCTGCCTAAAATAGACCAACATGTTTGTACTGAGCTATTGACTTCTAGTCTACATAAGTTTTTTTATGTAAATGCAGAAAGTATTCATGTCTCTAAAAAGGACTCACAGGTTATTTTTATCAATAATTTAAGCACTGTGATTAGTTGAGGAAGTTAAATGTCAAGATTTTACTTTCTATGTGGATGTGCCAGAAAATGAACTTGGTATTGCTGGAAACAACAGTGTTTCAGCAAGATTTTACCTTAGTGGAGGATCAGCGCCTTACAGCAGCTGTACTGGGTTACAGTTAAGCCCCAAAACTTAGCTCTGACACTGACTAATAGGGGATGTTTAGGGAATGAAATTAATACATAGTACTGCATCCAGCACTCCTCATCTTCAGAAATTCCTGAGACAAGTAAGGTTTCTGTATGTAATGGTTTTAAATGAGATTGTACGCATCACTGTTAATAGCTCAACAATTTCCAGCTATGTTTTTTTAGAAGTTTTTGAGAGGAAAATTATCTAGTCATGATGTTTTCGTTCTTACTCATTTGGTCTGATTTTTTTTTTCTAACTATTTCAGTTGAGACTGAAATTTTTCTGATAAGTAACCCATAAGCTTCCATTTTGAAGCAGTCTCCTCCTAACCTGCATTTTTAAAATACTTTTTCTATTGCTTGTTTAACAAGCTTTTTTTCATTCTCCATGTCACTGTGGTAGATACTTCTATTAATAGGAGAGTTGCTTTTCTATACTGCCACTACTCCGCTGCCCCAGTGTCTGGTTTTCTGTATTTCTGAGATCTTGTACTGTATATTATTTCTTTGGTAATGAAAGAGGGAATTAAGAAAAAAAAAATCATCTTGATAAAGTAACAGCTTTATATCTGCTTCTTCTATATCACAAGTAAACAGAATATCCACATGGAATTTACAATATTTAGGGCTTTGTCAGCTATGCCTTTCAGCAGATTTCACAATGTCACAAGTTTCTCATTTTAAATGTATCATTTCACTGTAATACTACTATTGCTCAGTAACTTTATTTGCAGAAGGTAAAAACAGTAATTCCTGGACAAATGCTAATAATGACTTTACATCAGATGATCTCTAGATATTTAAATACTGTTTGTGCATATTGTTGCTAATCATACTGCATTACATACACCTACTTGTAGTAATGGTTCAGAACACAGTTCCTGACTATAGGCCATTCTTGCAGTATTTCCCATGAAAGTATATTATAGTAGTATGGAATGCCTTTCTAGCTTGCTTGTTAGTAAAGAGAAACATATTCCATATCGTACCATCATAAATTTATTCATGTTTGCTGGTCTTTTTGTAAAGAAGGCCATTAGTCATGAAGTAAGCTACAGAATATTAAAACACTTGTCTGTGAATCAAAATGTTATACAATTTAACAACTATTTCTTCCTTTATTTTCTTGTCCCAAGACTTCAGTCTAATTTGGTATCTTTGGTAACTTACTGATCAGTGCATAGTTCTCCTCTCTTGAATAAAAGCAATGATCTATTTTGAGGTTGCCAAACTAACATATGCATACAAACAGCCAACAGCATATTCTTGGTATTAAAAGATACTGAAAGAAGCTGGTGATTCCAGCTGAAAGAAGGAGGAGGACTGAAACTGGTCAACAATAGCTAACAGCTTTTAAAAGAAAAATCAAGTGTTCTGTTGGTTTCAACATCACCTGATAAGTGATAAATTAGTCAGCATAAGAGTATCTAAGGGAAGATGAGACACTGTAGAGAAACAATAGAAAACAGTTAAGTTAGAATTGAATTGTGCCTCAGTGTTTGTTTTTGTCTAGTTTAGAAATCTCTTCCCTCTTTTCTTCCTAAAAATAGTCTTCTAGAAGTCCTGAAGGGCAGTACTCCAAGCCTGATTGACAAGCTTGTCTTTCAGCCGGATAATGGCCATCCCATCACTTCCTTGCTTTCCAGTGGGACTGACCAAAGCCTTTGTCTGAGAACAAGATTGATACAACCTTCTTAATTATGCATAGAAAGAGCTGCGCGATTATATTCAGACAAGCTTTTCATGACTGATGATGCTAAATTCTCTATTAGGGGCACTGCTTGGGAAGAAGGCATGAGCAAGATGCTTCTGGGGAGCAGCCTTCATCAGGTTCTTCTTTTGGTCTCTGGACCAAACCTTTGTTTTCAACATTGCAGTGGTTCTAAGCTGAGGCAGGCTAAGCCTAGCTAAGCTAATCCATGTCTAGGCAAGACATGAAAAAGATTGCCCTGTTAGTGAAGACATACGATTCCCCTCAAACTTTTCCCAGCTTTTCAAGCAGTTGGTGTTACCTGCTTACCTGTCAACTGTCCTGGCCTTCGTTGCAATATGACGTAAGGAGGAGTGAACTGCAGGTTATTTCTCCCAAGTTTTCTCTTTTATGCAGAATCTTTTCATGTTCTGTGTGAGACGGGTAGTTACAACAAAGTAGAAATGATGAATAACAAACAAGCGTTACAATGATCCCAGAAGATCCATGCCTTATCTGTAAAACTAATAACTTCAAAGTCTCACAGTCTTTCAAACTCAGAAGCTAAACCTGGGATTCTGTTCGGCACTTGGTGTACAGGCTTCGTGCCTGTGTACTCTACTGCTCCTCTTCCCCTCCCCCCCCCCCAAAAAAAATAAATAAATGCCTGCACCTCCCTTTCTCTGCCATTTTTTTTTGTTTGTTTAATCAATGTAACACCTTAAAAATAATTTGAAAATTGCCTAGATTATGGAAGCTTCTTGGACTCTACCATGCGAAGTGTCCAGAATAAAGTAAATACTTTCCATTTATATAGGGATGTTGCACTGTAATTTCATTGTTATTTAGGGTAAACGTTAAGTTTTCATACAGCGTCAAAGTTAGAAATGAAGATAAGTCAGGTTAAAAAGCTCAGAAAAATCTCTTCATTTTACAGTGCTGTTAAAGAAAAAATCCTAGCACTTATAAATGCCTTATTTGCCACGAGCATCTCTGGTTGCTTGGAGATAAAAGAAATGGATCCTGTTTTATGTTCAGCGGTTTGTAAATCAGTATAATGTGTAGAAGGCCCTCAGTGGAGATCTTTAGAAGTACTGCTTTGGAAGTCTGCCACTTTTATTCAGGAAACAGTTCTCAGTGAGACTGATGCTGTTTCAGTAGAGTGTGTGTGTGTGCACGCATATTTATGTATATACTACAAGCTTCTAGGAGAATTATACAGATGATACCATATCAGTCCAGAATTATTCCCTAGTATGAGATGAGAGCAGTGGATTTTTATTTTTATTTTTAAACTCAACTAGGCTATTCAGCATTGGCACTCATTCTAAACTATTATTGGGATGGTAGTCCAGGTGGTAAAATTTCTTTTTTTGCTCATTTCTTTCCATTGCCTTGATTGTTGAATGTAGCTCAAATCTGCTGGGAGGTAGCTGTGCTTCCTTGAAAAAACATCTCTTTAGCAGCTACTGCTTAAGTATATAGTAATCAGTACAGTAATGATGAAAATGGTACAGAAATTCCTTTTTCCATTAAGATGTTTTCTATCACTGATAGTAGCTTTTATGAGTTCTTGAAGGAGATTTTCACTCTAGGTGATAGTGATTAATAAGTTAGAAGCCATCTTAGAAGCAACTACATCCCTTGTCTGGGGCTCACAGAGTCAGTGAAGAGCTTCACTTACTATTTGTTTCAGGTGCACCTTGTGCCTTTGTCTGTAAATTTACATCTCTTAGGAGGCTGGACCAGGCAGGAACCAAGAAGCTAATGGGGTCTGTTTTGTATACCCATACTGCTTGGTTCTGGGACACTGGTAATTTGCTAGTGGCATGCCACAGCTTCAAAGAAAGTGCCCCTGTGGGATGCTGCCAGGTTTGTCACCCTTGCAGTACACGATGTTGGGGTCTATCTAGGAAAGCCCCTGTGCTGATCTGCCCATAGGGCACATGGGAGCAACTGGTTGCTGTCTTCCCATCCTTCCGGCCACAGGACTGCACTTGGAATGTGGTGGAGAGTGGGAGCCTGACGGTACGTTCCTGTCCTCTGTCAGCACTGTCTTCTGTCCCTGTAACATGGGGATAAAATGAACTTGGGCTCAGGTGCCAAATGGTGCCTAAGGGATCTATGGATATTTTCTTACACTCCTGCTGGCAGCACTATATACTATTAACAATGATCTCTCATCCTCTCAATCAGAAATTACATTACTAGAAGAAAGCAAAATATGTTGTGAAACATGCATTATTTTCCAATCTTTATGAAATTGTGTTTTATAGTACTTTTGTAATTGTATTCTGTATTTTTTGTCTTCCCCCCAAATGCCAGTTAATGTATCTCTTGACATTGTTACTGTAATTATTTTTATGGTATAACACTGTGTTTTTTTTGAACAAGGCAGTTATTCTGTGCTGGAAGTTGATGTCTGTAAAAGTTGTGCTTGTGAAAAGAAGTAACTTTCATTTTTACCTTCAGATGTAGACAACTGCTGTTAGAGGAGTGTTCTGGGTTGTTGTCAGTGTTGATAAATACTTCAAAAATCATTAAAGAGAAGTCTCTTTCATGCTGAGGAAAAATACTGCTTCTTTGTCTATCCTTTCATGCAAATGTGGACAATTTTGTGTGTTTCATTAATATTAATGTTATCTGTTACAAATTTGCCATCTACCTCTAGAAGAATAAGCCTGCAATTTTCAAGTGTTTTTCTCAGCTGTTGTAATGTTTTTTTTATCCCACATCAGCATCTTGCAAACAGCATCTTAGACAGTGAGCTTGTAACTCTAACTGGACGTTAATCCAGTTTTGGTTGGGGACAGGAGAAGGGAAGGTATAAACAACTCCTTATTGAAGACTTGGCATGAAATTAGTGCAAAGGTTATACCCAATAAAAAATGCAGAGAATATAAAATTAAGTTGAGATTATAATATAAAAGCTTTTTCCTTTGGGCTAGAACTTTTTGAAATTTTAGTTTGTGTCAAAACTTTTGGCCATAAATGGATATCCTAGATAGCTTGTAAATAAAGGTCAAGTTTCTACAGCCAAATGTCTGTTTTGCAGTGTCAAAACCTATTAAATGCCAAGTTGTACAAGTTAAGATGCTTATGTTTAATCTCTGATTCTTTGTGTGAGTTTTCTAAAATTACTTTTTGATAATTACACATGTAATTAATTGATACTAGTGTTAGAGTTTGCCCATTTCCTTTGTTGCTTTATGGAGAGTTTTAAATGTACTGTGAAATCATGATTTATTTATATTTTACAGTGACAACACTGAGAAAAGACAATGTTTTTTTTTTTAACATAAAGTTTAGCAGTTTTCAGGGAGGAGCTCATGACTGGAAGTTCATGGAGCAAATGCTTTCCTATTTTAGTCTTTATTCTAAAACTCAGTTACATGATTGAAGATTAACAAGTCATTAGTGAATGCATATCTGAAATATTTGTGTTTGCCAGAGTCTTCAAGTTGCAAGCTGATTTAAGATGCGTAGCTGTGATAAGAATTTGGCCCATCAGTTTACCAGCAGTCAATGACCTACAAGTTGCTCGGTGGTTTTTGGTCCTGAAGCCTGTGGTTATGGTGGAGGGTTTAGAAGGACTCTGGAGCGGGGATATTCACAACCGAGCCAATGCACAGGAATGATGTCTTGTCTGTAGTTTATTTAGAATAGATAGATTTCTAAACTGGCCCACAACTTAGATGTGGTTGCTTTGTAATTATGCTATTGAATTTGCTTTTGGATTTATTTGATTTTATTTTATTTCAAGATCATGCAATTCCTTACATTTCTGGTGTCAGACTGTGCCATGTAGTGTGAATTTATATGCATGTGAGTTTTAGACTTCAGTGTCTGTTTTACTTCAAAATGTCTGTCACTTTCTTGACAATCTTCTAATGACAGTCCTGCACTATATTGGCTCTGTGGTTAATGTATTCACTAATTCCTTTCCTAACTACAAATAAATTTGTGTATATGAGGAAGCTGCAGGATTTATTCCTGGAGCAGGGGGGAGCCCCACAACCAAAGCTGCAAAGCACAGAAGCAGTATAGAGAAGTTCTGGATCCTGTACTGCATGTGGTGCACTTTATCGTAGCACTATTTTTTCTTCTCTAAACATAAGACTCTGGATCTGAAATCAAAGTGATGTTAAACTCTCTTTAATGTTTCTTGAAAATCCCAGACTTCATTCACAGTATCTGTCTTGATTTTTCAAAGAGTACACCACACACTGTGGTGGAAACTAAGTAGTAGACTTCTGAGAAAAAGAAATAAAAAATAATAATAATAAATATATATATATATTTGGAGTATTTTTCTCATAATTAAACATGGAGCACTGTAAGAACAAATAGCTGAAGTGGTAAAAATCTTGCAGATAAGTAGGAACTTCAAAAAAATAACACTTTTGTTTTTTCACTGTGAGACTTGGTCAAAATACTGGAATTCTGTCAGCTAAATTCTCAACAAATTCTGCCATGGTGCCTGAATATATGATCTTCAGTGTTAATTTTCTAGCTCGTTAAATAGGAGTTTATTGAACAAGAGACTAGGCGATGGATGAGCAAGCATCTAGCTGACTTAACCTATTGATTCCAATGAATGTTTTGGTAAGCATTCACAGTGTCGCTTTGGGTATTCTAATGGAGCTAGAGCTGTTAGTAATTTTTAAGTAATGTTTAACTTTACATGTAAGTTATGAAAATTTCTGTACTGGTTTCCATTTAAAAAAGGGTTAAGTGGACAAATTTAAATTCATCTCTGGCATTGATTCTCTTTATGTTAATTCCTTGTTTATTTATCTTTAGTTTGTCTTCTGCTGGAGGGGGAGTGGGACAAAAGGGAGGAGGGAAAGAAAGAAAGAAAACAAATCTTAGAAAATGATAAGCATTTCCAAAATGTTCAGAGTTGTCAACAAGGTTAGAAAGGATTTCTTTGAATCATCAATATTATAAATACAAAGATTATGTAAAGTGTTAGGTTGCATATTCAGAAGGTCTTTCTTAGAGCCTTACCTCTTTTTTTCTTAAAATCTTACCTGTTTTTCTTAAATCCAAGCTCTTGTAAAATTTAATGTTGGCAAAGGTGGAATAAATATGTTTTGGGCACATTTGTGGACGGGTTTTATAAACCTGTTAAGTGTTATCTTAAAACTGACTTTCAAATATAAAATCAAGTTGAATTTTTTATATAAAAGGTGTTACGAATCGTTTTTAGTGTAGTAAAAATGTATTAAAACCCAGACTCACTGTTGGCTCTTGTTTCTTCGTCTCTGCCAGAGGAAACCATTGTCTCATCTGCCAGCTGAACTGTTGCTGTGGTTGTTCAGTACCCCAGTGTTTCAGTCAAAATGAGTTAACTAAAGCAGTTTAAACAATAAGGCTCACTTTTCTTTCCAAACTAAGGAGTGATGAGCAGCTAAGAATAGATTGAGTGGGGTTCTCCTTTCTGCGCTACAGCTGCATCCAGAAGAGGATGTCTGCCCACAGTGTCATTTCGAAGTTTGACACGTAATCTTTAGTTGATGAAGCTTCCTCTCTGTGAGGTTTGCAAATAGAATTTCCTTCCTTTATTTATTTATTTATTAATTTTATTAGAAGTTCAGGAGGTGTCAGAGGGTGAGAACTTTCTGATATTACACAGCAGCAATGATTGGAGGAAAGCACCTGGTTTGAGCACTTCTTGTGCCAGGTGCTTGCATGAAATTGCCTGTGGTGGATTTAGAGTCTATATTCCATTGTATCCAGTAAGTTTCTGGCAGACTTGAATTCTGTGATGCTTCCTTCAAATTTATGCAGGCATGCAGTTTCAGTGTCAGTGAAGAAAACCTGAAATTCTCCAAATGGAAACCTGGATATTTTATTTTGTTTCTTTGTCCTCTGTGGACCATTTCTGTTTTGCAGATAAATGGTACTTATATTAGCATACGGTGAAGATGTTCATTGTACTAGTTCAGGTAATACAGAATTCATGTGTTTTTTTTTCTTTCTTTCTTTCTTTCTTTCTTTTTTTTTTTTTTTTTAATGCTTCAATGCATATGCAGTGGGGAAGCTTTAATACATGAGCATGAAACACTTGGTAATGAGAAATCATCAATTTAAGCACTCAGATTGTACCTTTAATGCTATACAAGGCATGAAGAGACATGTTGCCAAATTCTTCTTTTAGTTGTACTCTTGTTAACTATAATGCTGCAGTTCTAGAATTATATCTGATTTTAGTCCTGGCTTTGGGAAGGGAAAAAAAAAGGGAAAAACAAAAACACATTATATGAAAATAGTTACAGTGCATTTTTTAGATACTAACATAAACAGATGACTTAAGTATTGCATTTAACTTACTCTGTAGTGAGAAATTTCTTGTGATGCATACATGCAATGAAGAGAGCTCAGGTCTACTCTTGGGGGTTTTGATTATTTTTCTTGATTTCTACATTATTGAATATGTACAGTTTTCAGTTAAGAGCAGCTTCTCTACTGCCATATTTTTAAGGTAATCTGACAAATGCCTTTAGCAGTCTACATACTTACATATTAAATGCATAGATATTATTTAAAGCAAGCTGTGGGAGGCTGCCTGCCCTTACCTTAAGAAACTAAACTATGTGCTTCCCAGTAATGTATTAGAGCATCTGCTCTGTGTTGACACTAAGTCAGAGGTCAGTAATGGTATTATGGTCTGCTGTGTACTTAGCAAAGACCAGAGTAAAGCTTTTCTGTTTCCAGCATTTTGTGAACTGTGTTTGCCTCTATACTGCCTGTAGCTTCCTTAACGTGCATTTGTGTGTTGATTTTACAATGTTCTTGAAGATGTGAGAAGCTGCTAGTTTTCTGATCTGATCATAAAATATGAAACAGTGTTGTCAGAAGCACTCTTCTGGTGAATTTAAAGTCTTTGATCATCAGGATAATTCTCATCTGTGTAAGACATCTTCTGAATCTTGGAATAAGGATCATGCTCAGAAAGATTATATTGCAACAAAGCTGACAGCATTGGATGCTCTTGAGTGATTATGAGGGCTTAGATGGCATCAGTGAGAGCTATTAAGGGTAATGGGGAGGAAAGGGGGTATAGTGTAGGTGATCTGAATACAACCCTTTGTGTCACCAGAGACAGCAGAGAAAGGATACATGACCAACAGTTGCTGTTACTATATTTTTAGTGACATTCTGCTGATGCGACAAAGTTGTGGCCAGAGCAAATCATAAGCCAGAAAGATATTTTCCTAGGCACTTTTTGCTGATGCGTCTGGAGGAAAAGGCACCCAAGAGATGTTTGTGTACCAGTAAAAACATTGTGTGTCATACTCTACCAGAAATTAATGTTGCATGCATCTTTTCTGAAAAGCATGGGAAATAGATTTTTTTTTTTCTCTAACGTGAAATTGTCACTGGAGTCTGTTTTGGCCTTATAATCTTTTGGTTCAACAGTGAACCAAAAGAGCTTCTTCATTATCTCGATGGCATTTCAGATTTTTTCCTCATTAAATGTTTACAAAAAATAGGACAAGAACTTTATTTTTAATTAAAATTCTAATTCATAATTATGGGAGGTACATGATCTTAAATTGCTGTGATTTAATCACTTTCTTGTCATATCTCAATTCTAAGTAGTATAATAGCATTAGCATTTCTTGTAAGAGTGGTTGGTTTCAGTGATCAGCTGCAGCTCCAGCACAACACAGTGCTCTCTGGCCAGTAACGTGTTAAGTACCAAGATTGTTTTTACCCTGGATCCTCTGCCTCTTCTTCTCCAGGCTGAAGGGTCCCAAAGACATACCTCCAGAAGATTTTGCTGACTGAAGTGCAGGGGCAGTTCTCCCCTATGACTGCAGTATTCAAGGCTTATGTTGCTTTGTGTTTGTGACCCAGGGGGTGGTTTGATGGTTTAATCTTTTTAATGAAAATGTTAAAATCAGACCATTACTGGCCGTTAGACAGAAATGCAGCTACAACTAAGCCAGCTAGAAAGAAAGCTTTGGGTAGCTAAGACGAGTTCAGACAGAGTGTGCCAGGCAAGCCTTGATCCTGAAACTGTGCAGCCTGAGTGCTGAGCCTGTGGGTTGTTACTGGCAATGGCGCTGCTGTATGGACAGGGCTACTGCTTCTCTGTGATATGACAGAAGAGGTCACAGTAGTCCAGAAAAGTTGGTAGCTGAGAATGGATTGCTATCATCAGAGTAATTAACACATTGTCTTGGTTTTTGGTTGCAAACCTGAATAAGCTTCTAAGACATCTCTCTGAAAAGGCAGTTATGAGGGAGCTGCGTAAATTATTTTGGGTGCAGCTGCATTCCCAAAACACTCATTAATCAGAGACCATTTGGGACTGGTGAAGGATATGAATGTGTTGAGGTGCACATATTTAGAGATACTTGCAGAAATTACAGGTTTGCTATATGCATTTGGCTTGGCAGGTCTGCACGATGCAGGTCTGTTCATTCAGCTGCAGCCTTTCCCTGTCACTGGCAAAGGATGTGGCAGCCAGTCAGGCTGCCAAAGTGAATACTGCTGGTATCGTCACTATGGTTGAAAATACTGTCAAGTACTGTACCCCTAGGCTGCAAGATGAGATAGTGAGTCCAGGTTTCATTAGATGAAGCCCTTTCTCTAGGAAGCTTGAACCACTCTTTAGTTTCTCTAGAAGTCAGAAGTCAGCAACTTTTCACAGTACGAGTAAAGAGTGCATAAAATCGTTTAATGCAGAAGTGAGATTCTTGGATCATAGGGCAGTAATTGACCTAGCAAGGATGTAGAAAATTACATAATGGCTTACAGCAATCATGCAATGAACAAGACTGTGGCCTTGGAGAAATATGGTATCAGAAAGGAAGTGGACTAGATGCAATATTGGTCAAAACTGTGTGTTATCTTTTAATACGTGTACTTTGTTGGAATGTGAACTTTCAGTTTCATTTGTAGTTTGTCTTTGCATTTCAATAATACACTGCTTACAAACTCACCTTTTGGAGAAAATATAAGGGCTCTTTTCCCCTGAAATGAAATTAATTCACACTACAAAGTTCTTTGGGCTGGTTTTGACCTTGAAGCACAGTTTTGTATCAACATTGTCCCTCAGTCAGAAAACAAACAGTTCACAGCTGTATTTAGTTACAGAGAAAGTGATTTTTCTGGTTTCCTAAACCAGAAAAGAATGTGGAACACTTCAGGTGTCTGGAGAGAGTTTTGAATAAAAACAAAATTATTTTGAGAGGAAAATAAAAAGAATGCATTTCTATAACAACAATATATATGTGTATAATATATAATGTTATATTTTATATATATACATAAATATATATTTATATATAAAATAATAATAATTCTCACTTGTTGAGGTGACTGGCGGAGCCAGCAGCGCCCCCCGTGCCCTGACGATCAGAAGCAGCCCCTGGGAGCGCGGCGAGCAGGGCGGGCACACAGGGCGGGGCAGGGCGGGGCAGGGCGGGGCAGGGCAGAGCATCCCGCCCTGCTCAGGAGCAGCTCGGCTGTCAGCTGTCTGCCTGGAGCTGAACCGCCATGGTCTGCACGAGGCAGAAAGCTCTTTCTAGAAAGTCTGTGATGACCCAGACTGAGTGCCCGCTCAAACATGCGGCAGTTCAGGTCTCTGGATGCAGGGAGTGCCTGAGCCTGTTGTTGCCCTCAGAGGGCACCGTGTGTGTGAGGTGCGAGCAGGTGGATGACCTGGTCCGCCTGGTGGCGGAGCTCAAGGAGGAGGTGGAGAGGCTGAGGGCTATCTGGGAGTGCAAGCGGGAGACAGACTGGTGGGGCAACTCCCTGCCAGGCCTGAGGGAGAGGTACCGGGCTGAGACACCCCAAATGGGGGTGGACCCCCTGCCCTGTCGCAGTCGGGCAGAGGGAGGGGACCTGGGAGTTGAGGGATGGAGACAGGTCCCTGATCGACCTCGCAGGCAATGCCCCCCCTACCGGCCCCACCTTCCCAGGTGTCCTTACACAACAGGTTTGAGGCCTTGGAGCTTGAGAGACCAGTGGGTGAGGATGAGGTAGCAGGTCTACCCAGGAGGATGCCTAGGGCGAGGAAGTTGACTCCACACCTCAGGACTGCCTCCACCAAGAAAGACAGAAGGGTAATCGTTGTAGGCGACTCACTTCTGACATGGGAAAAGGATGAGGTTGAGGGTCTGGACAGTAGTCCGAACCTGGGAACAAAACCTGCAAAGCATGTCAAGACTGGGGAAAGTACTGATCATAATGATTGGGGCCGGATGGATCACTGCATCACAAACAGTGCCACAAAAAAAAGAATGGAGAGTCTTAGTGATCAGAGATTCCTTGCTGAGGGGCACTGAGGCTCCTGGTTGTTGCCCAGATAACCTATCCAGAGAGGTGTGCTGTCTTCCTGGGGCATGTGTCAGAGATGTTAGGAAGACTCTACCACAGCTCATTAAACCAGAGGATTACTATCCTCTTGTCATTCAGGTTGGATCCCAGGAAGCTGCAACTAGAAAAATGAGGAATATTAGAAAGGACTTTGCATCCCTGGGAAGGTTGTTGAAGGGATCAGGGGTGCAGGTAGTGTTCTCCTCTGACCTCCCTCTGGGTGACCGGGACCCAGAAAGAAGAACGGGACAGGTGAACGACTGGCTGAGGGGGTGGTGTCTGGACCAAGGATTTGGGTATTTCGATCTTGGGCACCCCTTTGAGAAGCCAGGTATGTGGGCTGCTGACTGACTTCAACTCATTAAGTGGTGCACAAGTGTGTTAGGGAGCAAGCTCTCTGGGCCAATTACCAGGGCTTTAAATTAGGTTTGACGGGAGAAGGGAGGGGAGATAAAAGTGACAGAAGGGCTGGGTGAAGTTGTCACTGCTGACACTGTTGAAGATAGTAGGGAAAAACCTCTGAGCTGTCCCATAGGATCATCCAAGGACTCCTTAGAGAAGGTTATGATCCCGATACCCTGTCCAGAATTTTCTTCTTCTTGCATCCCTCCAGGGGTAACTGTGCCTGCTGCTTCCCTAAAGTGCCTGTACACCAATGCACGGAGTATGGGAAATAAACAGAATGAGCTCTAGATCTGTGTTCGGTCACAGGGCCATGATCTTGTTGCAGTCACAGAGACGTGGTGGGACAGCTCGCATGACTGGAACGCAATCATGGAGGGCTATGTCCTCTTTAGGAAAGACAGGCTGGGGAAGTGAGGGGGTGGGGTTGCCCTTTGTGTGAGGGAGCAATTAGAGTGTACCCAGCTCCACCTGGGAGAGGGTGATGGACAAGTGGAGAGCTTGTGGGTGAGAATTAAGGGGTGGGCTGGTATGGGGAACACTGTTGTGGGGGTGTAGTACAGGTCACCAAATCAGGAGGAGGAGGTTGATGAGGACTTCTACAAGCAGCTGGAAGTAGCTTCATGATCACGGGTGCTGGTTCTCATGGGGGACTTCAATTTTCCAGACATCTATTGTGTAAGCAACTTGGCTAGGCACATGTAGTCCAAACAGTTCCTACAATGCGTTGAAGACAATTTTCTGATGCAGGTGGTGGAGGAGCAAGTGAGGAGGGGGGTGTTCCTGGACCTTGTCATTACCAATAGGGATGGCCTTGTTAGGAATGTGAAGGTCTGGGGCAGCTTGGGATGCAGCGACCATCAGATGGTGGAGTTCAAGATGGAACAATGTAAACAGTAAAAGGAAGACTCGGGATAATGTGGGTCCCTTGCAGAATGAATGTCCTGGTAACAGGAGACGCTGAGAAAGCGGAGATACTGAACGCTTTCTTTGCTTCAGTCTTTGCTTCAAGGACTCCCCTCTGGGACTCCTCAACCCTGCAGGGAGGAGAAAGAGTCTGGGAAGTGGAGATCTCCCCTATTGTTGACAAGGGAGTGGTTTGGGAGCGTATGAGTGGGCTCAATGCACATAAATCCATGGGTCCTGATGGGATGCATCCACATGTGCTAAGGGAGTTGGCAGAGGTGATTGCTGAACCTCTCTCTATCATCTTTGAAAGGCCCTGGAGAACAGGAGAGGTGCCTGAAGATTGGAGGATAGCAAATGTCACTCTGGTCTTCAAGAAGGGCAAGGAGGATCCAGGAAACTACAGGCCAGTCAGTCTCACCTCTGTCCCTGGAAAGGTGTTGGAACAGCTTGTTCTGGATGCCATCTCCAAGCAATTGGAAGAGAAGAAGGTTATGGGGAGTAGTCAGCATGGATTCACCAAGGGGAAGTCATTCTTGACCAACCTCATTGCTTTCCATGATGGCATCACCAGCTGGGTAGATGAGGGGAGAGCAGTGGATGTCATCTACCTTGACTTTAGCAAGACTTTCGATACTGTCTCCCATGACATCCTGATAGCAAAGCTGAGAAAGTGTGGGATAGAGGAGTGGACGGCAAGGTGGGTTGAGAACTGGCTGACTGGCTGAGCTCAGAGGGTGGTGATCGGTGGCACAGAGTCTGGCTGGAGACCTGTGACAAGCAGTGTTTCCCGGGGGTTGGTGCTGGGTCCAGTCTTGTTCAACATCTTCATCAACAAGCTTGATGAGGGAATAGTGTCTGCCCTCAGCAAGTAGGCAGATGACACAAAGCTGGGAGACGTGTCTGACATGCCAGAAGGCTGTGCTGCCATTCAGCGAGACCTGGACCAACTGGAGAGCTGGGCAGGAAGAAAGCAAATGAGGTTTAACAAGAGTAAGTGTAGAGTCTTGTACCTGGGAACTGCATGGATCAGTACAGGCTGGTGGATGACCTGCTGGAGGGAAGCTCTGAGGAGAAGGACCTGGGGGTCCTGGTGTACGACAGGTTGACCATGATCCAGCACTGTGCCCTCATGGCCGAGAGGGCCAATGGGATCCTGGCGTGCATTAAAAGGAGTGTGGCCAGCAGGTCAAGGGAGGTGATCCTCCCCCTCTACTCTGCTCTGGTCAGGCCTTACCTGGAGTACTGTGTCCAGTTCTGGGCTCTCCAGTACAAAAAAGATAGGGATCTCGTGGAAAGAGTCCTGCGGAGGGCCACAAAAATGATACGGGGCCTGGAACATCTCCCTTATGAGGAAAGGCTGAGAGATCTGGGCTTGTTCAGCCTGGAGAAGAGATGACTGAGAGGGGAGCTCATCAATATTTTTAAGTACCTGAGGTGTGGGAGACAGAGGGATTTGGCCAACCTCTTTTCAGTAGTTCGCAGGGACAGGACAAGAAATAATGGTTACAAGATAGAACACTGGAAGTTCCACACCAACACGTGAAAGAACTTCTTCATGGTGAGGGTGATGGAGCACTGGAAGAGTCTGCCCAGGGAAGTTGTGGAGTCTCCTCTGGAGATGCTTAAGGCCTGTCTGGATGCCTACCTGGGCAGCCTGTTCCAAGGAACCTGCTTTGGCAGGGGAGTTGGACCCAATGATCTTCCGAGGTCCCTTCCAACCCCTTCAATCCTGTGATTCTGTGATAATATCCTGTAACAACTTTGTATACGTTATATGAACTCTTTGGATTTGGTTGTACATTGAAGGGAAGGAAGGGGAGGAAGCAATTTGTTTATGAATAACTGTAATCTGTTTTAATCAGAAGACCTGTAAAAACTTGCAATTGATGAGAGGCTATTTATTGGCAGAAGCCACAGAACCACCTCTGAACACTTACAGGAGTGGAAATTGAGCTGGAGGGCCTTAAAAGCATAGTAATTTTGTTTTACAAAGATGCACAGATCTGTGCAACCACATGCAGCTGGCAGAAATCCATAGAAGGGCAGAGGAAATGTTGCAAAAAGAAGCTTGTATATGATTTCTACGTAGACTACTTGAATAAGATGAATTTGGAGCTGCTGTTTAGGTTCACTGTAACTTCTGCTCCTTTATATTTTTCAGTTCCTATGGGATTTCTTTTTCCATGAGTCTTTGCCTTCTTTGTTTTTAATGAGTGTGTCCTCAGGTTTGGATTTTGGAGATCTTTATGGATCTTCTGTCTGGGGAGAATGTAGTTAAGTGCTTCATGCATACAGCTTGAAGCTTTGTAGTGTGTCCAGCAATTACACGTTTTGGACTCAGATTGGGGGAGGGGCTTTGCAAGGTCATCTTTCACTCTTCACTGTTGTAACTATCTGGATAATCTTGGGGAAAAATATAGGCTGTAACCATTATAAAGTTTGTATTTTGAAGATATTTGGTATTGTTTTAAGTTAAACTCTTACTGATTGAGTGACATGCTTTGTTAATTATTGCTGCTATCATTTATTTCTAAATTTCTAATGAATTTCTAATTAGAAATTTCTAATAAATTTCTAATTTCTTGTATTTTGAACTGCAGTTTGGTATGTTTTGCAGTACAATACAATAGCTAGATCTAATGTTAGAAGTGAATGCAAGTACTTGACTATTTGATTTTTTTTTTTCTTTCTCCTTAGAATTCCTATTTTTTGATAAACTAGCATAGGAGCTATATCAGTCAGCTGCCAATCATTACATGGAGTATGATGCTTTTAAAGACTCCCAAAATACCACTTAGAAGACAACATTGTAAATTCATTACAAATTATAACGCACCTGTGTGAACTGCAAAGTCTAAAATCAATCAAGTAAGATTGTAACTGTTGTTCCAAAGGTGTACTGTGGGACTTTGCAGACAACATTTTCTTGGGTCCATACCTTTGGGGACATTAATTATGGGGGAAATGTCGATTGACTTACATTGACACGCTAATGCTGTGGCAATAAAAGAGTGTCATAATATGAAATTTCAATAGAGAGTGAATCTTTGCAAGTGTAGCTTGCACATGATAATGCCATCACTTGCTCTCTTCCTGTGTCCTGTTTCCTTGTGTTTGTAGACATATCCTCATGGCTATTAGAGCTATTTCTGAGGGAGATATTATCAACCATAGCAGTGAAAATGCAATGATACAACTGCTTTCTAGTTAACTAATCCATTTAAATATTAACCTGGAACAAACTACTTAGGTCAGTGCAACCTTAACTTATCCATGCTACCTGTTTTCAGTTACAGGGTAGTTTGTAGAATAAAAAGAATGCAGTTAGCTGAAGGATAACCTGAGGGCAGGTTATCTGTCATGATAGATTTAAAGCAATAACCTTGATTTTTTTTTTTCCTTCAGAGAATTCCTGAGATTAATGTAACATTTGTTCAGTTTAGTCTTAGGTCTTGAGCTCAGATTCCTTATTTGCACATAGAGCTAACAACTTTATAATGGCAGCATTACTGAACAACTCTATACTTTCTCAATGGCAGTGCAACAGTGTCCTAAATTAAAATTGGTAATAGTCATAATTGTTTAATGTGATGATGATGAACTAGACAGGTTTTAAAGATGAACTAGAATGCACATAACATGACAAGAAAAGAGAACTTCATTGTTGTTGCTCATGGGATTAGATTTTCAGATGTTCACTAACAAAAATTAGAGAACAAGAAATTAAGATGAGAAATCAACCACAGTTCTTCTATGCAGTTACATTTTATTCATCAAATTCTGTTTACTCTTTTATTGTGTTCAGATTTTGAATGGGCATGTAGAACAGAAGAACTAAAGACTATTGTGATTTCTGTAACAGAAGAAGGAATGCATCATCTTTATCAGTGTATTCAAGTAATGTGATTGTCTATACAGTTTTTATCCATGGACAAAGACTTGTTGAAGTGATCATGGTTTATATCGTCTTGCATATTGTGTCTTGCTAGTAGTTGTTTTGAGTACCAGGTACAAAGACTACCTATCAAACTCTATTCCTTTACAAAAAGCATAATCTTTAAAGTAAGAATAGTCAGGATGGAAAGAACGTTTTGCCAGGCTAGCATGCAGATTGAATGGGAGAAAGCTTTCTTTCCTGAAAGCTAATTCCTTCTTTTTTATTGACCTTCTGTTCAGGTTAACTTTCTGATGAGGTAAATTGCACTTCTGGTAATATCATAAAAAGCACAAAACAGTGAAATTCCCCTCTTTAAATAACAAATCTTGTGTATGAGCATAGTTAGAATATATAACTATAAATTTAAAACAGAACAACCCAACAAGAAAAAACAACCTACCTACCAAACAAAACAAAACAAACAGAAAAACACACACACACACACACAAAAAAAAAAAAAAAAAAAAAAAAAAACAACCAAAAAACCCAAAATGTACATTGTAACTAGAAATGCAATTGATCTTGGTTAGTTCTATTTCCTCACCTAGTACTACTAAACTTCTTGTAGAGGTCCAAAACATGAGGGATTACAGCTTTTAAATGTTAACTACTCCCTTTAATTTAAAATGAAAAAAGGAAGTGTTTGCAATTCTACGCAGCACATAAGAATCTCTATGGGAAGTTTGAGCAGTTCAAAGACAGCAGCTGTTCCAGCACTTTATGTTGCTGTCAATGGAAAGTACTAGTTTTACTGGTATTTTTGTGGATGGCTTTGCAAGTGAGTTACCAGGAGCTCAATTATATAATCCTGGTTTAATCATACACTAGTGTAGATTGAAAGAGTACTTAATGGAGAAAGTCAAAGTGATCTGGCTCAATGGCAAAGACCTGAATTTGCAGGAAAAAATGGTTTTGGTTAATAAAACTGTGGTAGCACAGCACACTTAGAAGCTTTCTGAGAAAGGAGCTTGCTGTGTGGATCATAGATGTTTGAAATTGTCATCTCTTCTATGGTAACGTAATTATGTAACATTTTGGATTCAGTTATTTTAAAATGTAGTGGAAGAATATAAAACAGGAGTCTGTTGGCAGTATTCATGTCTGAAATCACAAAACTATGAACTGTGTTCCAAGCACAGAGGGGAGAAGAGTTTTCTATCTTAAATAGGAGTGCTAATTCCATTTAAGGTATTACAGGGCTTAGGCATTGCCTGGGCTTCTGATAAGGGAAGTGCAATGCAAGTGCAAACTATTAATAATCACTCACTTGAGAGAAAGGATGGTAGGTTGCTAATCTAAAAGGAAGATTATTCTAACGTATGCCTGTTTCATTTTATGGTACATCTTTTTTTTTTTTTTTTTTTTTTTTTTTTTTTTTGCTATATGCACTTGAAAAGCTGGCTTTGGAACACGTGCAACTCAGTGTTTCTGAGTGTTTTAAGATGTATAGTTAGAAATTGCTAGAATATCATGTTTGTCTTTCATACCAAACGTCTCTTGGAGAGAGACTAAAATTATTTTATCTACTGATAAGGTAAATTAGAGGGAGTTTAAATATATTCTGGTCGGACTTATTTGCATTTCTCCTTCAATGGTTACTTTGTTAGAAGTTTTCCTTGTAGAGGAATAAAAAAATAATGAATGCCAAAGTCACATGCCGTGGAAACTCCTGAGCTTTCCTGCAATCTTGTAATGAAAGCGCCACACTAATCTAGGAAGTAAGCCTATATCAATTTTATAAGGGCAGTTTCTTTAGATGCAATTTCTAAATTTTACTTTGTTGCAGATGACTGTAATGTTACAGACAACTCTTTACTCCTGAAGTAACATTGCATTGAGTAATATGCTAAGGAACTAAATTGGCTTTGTCAAAAATAAGTAATGTATTTTGTTTTCTTATAACAGCAGAAGGACTTACGTAAAATCTCATTTTTCGTATTTTGGTCCAGCTCAAGCTAGGAGAAGTCTTTGAATTGATCTGCTTACTATCCATCAGTTTTTCAAAGCTAGTTTTACACTTCTCATTTGTATAAAAATGGTTTCTAGTCAAATGAGTAGAGCTTCTGCACCAAATGATTAAAAATGTAAAGTAAAGAAATTCTGTGGAAAGGGCAAGTATATGGGTTGTATAGAACTGTGAAGTAGGAGTATACTTAATGAAATCCTTACTAATTTCATAATACTATGATCCATATATAATTACAAACTTATTTTTATTCCCTTTTCCCTATATTTTAAGTTATAATTATGATATTTAGGCTTATTTACTATTGTACTAATTTAAAATGAGAGAAGGGGTCAGCAAAAACAACACACGTCAAATATTCTCTCAAGCCTGATGTGAACCAAATTGGCTGAGATATTTAACATAAAAATAATTTATAATTTTGGTGCTCAAGCACATTAATTTAGCCTTATTTAACTGCTCAGCATTGTATTTGGTAGGAAGAAGCACAGGTATCTTTTTGCAGTAGCTGAGCTAAGAAAACTCTGTGCCTGGACTGGCAATTTTTACTACCATAGTTCTGACTTATTCCTTGCATAAAAGAGCTAAAGTAAGGGTAAGGATATTCTTGGTAGAGGAGAATTTAAAATACTAGCTATCTTATCTGCAATATCTGTCATACTCAGGTGATACACAATGATCGTCTAAGGCTTTATCATAACTTATTTTGCCCAGTATCATAAATTGCAAACATAGAAAATAACAAGTATTCACAATTAGAACTGTATTTATTTAATATAGAAGCTTCTGTAGTAATTTACTTGAGTATCAGGACAGAAATTCAAGTGTAAATGAGTTCAAATGTACAGTGTATGAATACATACTGTCACGAGAATGAACCTCAGCTAGTTTTATGCTAAAGATTCACTCATAGTGGTGCAGAGACTTACTGTAATAAATAATAGCTTCCATGAAGCTAATGAGCATGCGAACCTTGTCAATGACAAGCTAAATGTACAAACTTCTTTTTTTCTCCTGTTTGTTCTGAATTCTCATTTAAATTGAGGTTGCTGAGAACATTTTTGACATGAAAAAGAAAAGAAAATTATGATCTGGACAAACAATGTTAACTGCTAATCATAGTGATTTCACAACTGCATCATTGCATCTGGACAGTTTTTCATTGCTATTGAATGATTTAAAAAAATCTTTTGTATGGATACTATGGTAAACAAGTTTAATGATTGATATACTACATTAACATTTTAGGCAAGTATTTTTTTTTTTTTTTTTACAGATGTTTTTATTTTGCTGATTTCAAATATTGTGAATAATGGAAAATGTCCAGGAAACCATTTATACTTTGGGTAAGCCCCATATAAATATCCCATGTGTTTTTCTTTCTTCTGAAAAAGGATGTCTTGTTTCACCTGAATATACGTATTAGAAACAATTATATAGAGGAAATTACAATTTGATTCCCTCTTGGGAGTTTTGGTAACATGTTCAATATCCTTTTGCTCATCAGCATGGCAGTTCTGTTTGAGGAGGAGCTCCTCCAAAGTGAAGCATCCTGGTCTGTGAAGCCCTCAGGTACAGCTAGGTTGTGGAGACTCATTAAACCTTCATGCAGCATTCTCAAACTACATTCTTCTGTAGGCATGTGTTTCTTGAAACCTGTGATTTATTTCATAAATTTCTTGTACCTGTGACTGTACCTGATTTATTTCTTGTACCTGTGATTTAGTTCATAAAGCTCACAAGTGAGTGCTATTATTTAGTGTCTGAAACTGTGGTGCCCCAGATTTAACATTTTTCTGAAAACTTACTTGGAAATAGAAATACTCTTCATTAAGGACTAGATTTGTCGCACTGAGTTAAAACAAACAAAAACAAACAAACAACAACAACAACAAAAAACCACTAGCTTTTCAGTCTTGTATGGGAGTAAAAGGCAATCAGAGCCACCTTTTTAGTATTATTCTGTATGTCCTCATGGCTCCCCAGAATAGTTTGGTCTCATGATTAAGTTATACCTGGCAGTTCCAATAAATGAAAAAACCAAAACCAACCCTCCAAAAAAAAAACAAAACTGAAAAACAATACAAAACAACAACAACAAAAAACTACTACCAACAGACTAACAGAAAATGAAGACCAACCTCCTTTTGAGTTGTGCCATATCAGTCACTGTTTGCCTCCAACAGACAAGGTCTAACCCGTCTAGGGGGCATGGGGTATTAATTGGAGAGATTTATGATTTGGAGTAATTCTGCTGGCATGTTTATTCCCTAATCTGAAGCACAAAATACTTGCCGAACTACCCTATGCACTTGCATAAGTAAAGGTCAAAGAAAACTTTGGCCATTTTTTTTTCAGTTCATAATGTACAGCAAGTGAGTTGTGATGAGTGGTTTCTTCAGCAAAATTTCATTAAGTTGATGTTCCACACATATTCTGATTCATTTCCAAAAGTGAGAACCAATATTTTAAACCGTATCATGCATAATCCATTTTAAGTTGTGAAATAATTTATATACATGATGTTTATATACCCTTAAAATTTAGGGTATGATTCAGCTATTCTTGCATTAGATAGATAGTACTTACTTAACCTGTAATTCAATTTGTTTTGATTAACTTTGTATTGATTATTAGCTGGTTATTGTAACACTTGATCAGAATCACTCCAGTTTTAATTAGCCTCCAAGGACACGATGTGACTCATCCTCATGCTGAACTATTTTTAGTAAATGTTTATATTCTTACTTTGTACTGAAAGGAAATGTACCCTAGTATGTTGACAAAGGAAAAAGTCCCTACTCTGGAGGTGTTGTAAAGTGTAGACTAAATAGCACTTTTCCCCATGACTAGCCTCTGTGAAATTAATAGGATTTTCTAGATCAAATTATGAACAAGGATGAAAGAGTTGAACATAAGAAATGAAATCTAAAGAAATTACATATTAATCTTGTTTCAGGTTCGCACTAACCTTCTGTATTTTCTGAATGTGACCATGGTCAGGGTTTGTCAGATACACTAGATATAGGTGGAGAGATGAAATCATTTGTTGTTCAGGTTCTGGTACAAGGCAAAAGAAGAGTGTGAAAAATGTAGAAATACAAAGATGAAACTACTGTATTGGGTATGCAGAGGTTTTTTTATTTATTATTAGTTTAATGAATATGGATATATTTCTATGAATACTTGCCTTATAAACAATATACAGGTATATTGTTTGGTTTCCACTGGGTTGGTAGGAGTATTTTTCTCTGCACTACCATTATCCTGTATGCATAGGATTTTGGGCACTTTTTCACAGCCTGGTGTTACACGAACTTCTATTGATGTTATTCAGAAGGGTGAAGCTTTTACTTTATCTTAGCCTGTCATCATGCTGTATATTAAAGATTGTATCATAATAAGTAGTGAAAGAATATTCAGCATTTACCTGCCAACTCCATTCTGTAGGATTTATGAGCTTTTTTCCTGGTTAAGATTTTGATCTTGGCATTCCCAAATAAGGTAGTATTTGAAAATTGGAAGGAAGTCATACTGTAAAACATACTCACAGAAATAGTAAAGTTGTCAGCAGCAGCTTCTAAAATACATTCTGGTTAAATATTTTAGGATTCCATCATGTTCTCAATCATTTCCTTAGAAGGGACTATGATCACAGTGGAGAATCTGTTACTTTTCTTTGAGCAAGCTGAGGTCTGTAGTCAACAATAAATAGTTTGAGGCTGACCTTCTAAAATCCTTCTGGAATTCTGGATAGAAAGTTACTTTGTGGCTGTAAGGAGGGAATTAAGAATCCTGATGCATGGCAATACAGGTCTGTGTGAGCAGAAAGTGATTTACATGTACATTTTTTTTCCCCAGGAGGGCTCTGCTAGTCTGCTGCCTAGCTTAAAAACAACAAGTTTTAAAATAAGATGCATATAATTTCTGGGGATGGCTAATTTCCATATTTTTCTACAGACTTCACTGTTAGGCAAAGCCTTCAGTGATATTTATTATTTCATTGCACCAAGCTGCCAGGTGTTCTGATTGTATATGTGAGCAGATCTTTATAGGAAGAAACACCATTAGAGGCTTGATATTAGAATGGTGTGGAGGTATGAGTGAAAATCATTTGGATAAATTTTGATTTTTATATTTTCAAATCTTTTACGTAGTCACCTATTTTACTGAAAATCACTACATTAAAAATTGCAATAGGCTTTTAGATGTAACTAGAAAAACTTCATTAAGCTGTAGTAAAGATGAATAAAATTTAATCCAGTAACTGAAGCATTTCATGTGATTTGAATAAAGCTAAATATTGAACAAAAGCTATACTTTCTTCATGGTGTTTGAAACAAATATTGATACATCAGTATATGCAGTTAAAATGAATTTAGTTTTGTGTTATTAAACTCCCCTTTCCAATCTCCATGAATCTAATAGTTGTCCGTACAGATTTTGCTGGGCTTAAAAAAACTTCCAGTAAACTTAAGCAAGCTGCAAGTTAATTCTTGGTGTGCTAGAAACGTGTGATTATTTCATCATGTGTTCTAAAGTTTATTACAGCAAAATAATCTAGTGCAAAATTAGTTAGGAATGAGATCATGCAGCATGATGCTGATTTTTTTTTTAGTGCAATTTTAATGAATCTAGTGCAATTTTAATGAATAAGAGACAGAACTTAGTGTTTGAGGAGAGTGGAATTTATGCTTAGCTCTGCCTTGTGAGACCAGAGGATTGGACATAGGGATACTTCCATAAGCTACAGATATACCTGTAGGAGCAAAGAGAACCTGAGGGAGTGGTGGTTTTTTTTCGTTTTGTTTTGTTTTGTTTTGTTTTGGGGGGGGGATGGGGGCGGAGAAAACACAATTTGAAGAAGTACACATTTGGTCAAAATCTTTTTATCTAATCTTTTCTTTCTGGGCTATAAAAATCTTTCCCATCGTGTAATGTTCTTTCAGAAATAGTTAAAAGACTTCCTAAAAAATACTCCTTGCTTTCCTCTGTCCAAAGTAGAAAGTTTTTTTTAAATGTAAAACTGTTGAAATTCACTTCCATTTCAGTTACTGAAACAAATCGAATTAATTTCAAATCATAGTCCATGAAGACACTTTAGATGTCTTTTTTTTCTTTTCTTTTTTTTTTTTTCTTTACTTCGAGTACACTGCATTTCATTGCTATGCAGTTGGTGCTAATCCAATTTGTTCCTATTATGGATTAGATCACATCGCTTTGCCTAGTGCAAATTACTGTCTGTGAAATCATGTTAGACTTGCTCAGTTTTTACAAACTTCATTTTGTGTAGGCTGACATAGTTATGTTAAATGTGTTAATTCTTTAAATTTTGTTTTGCAAGTTGTTTTTATATCCTAGCTTATATACTCTTTAACATTATTATATCACCTTCACTTTAATATTCAACCATTTGCTAATCTTGTACTTGTCTTGCATGTGTTGTTTGTCTCATTTTTTTAGGTGGGTTATTGTGCATTGCTCCCCTTCAGACTAATCTGCTTTAGAGGCTCTAATGACATCTTAGCAAGTTACATCATTGCTTGTAAATAATAGGACTGAAAGAGTTCCGGGTACACCATGAAACACTTGGGCTGTAGCAGTACCTTTTTCAATATAAATTCTAAACCTATCTGATGCATTGATCCTAAATGTCTTAATGCTGGAAATTGAAGCTGTATAAATTCTGACAAGATGTAAAGTGAAAACTTCAAACAATTAGTATAGATAACCACTGTCAGAGAGTTGTAGTGTTATAGCAGCCGCTCCGCATGCTGACCATTCTAGAAATCCACATGGGATACTCTTTGCTGATCGCTATCATGCTCAAATAGGGCTGAGGTGAACTGATCTTTTGGAATTGTGTATGAACTTCTTTTTAGGGACTGGTTAGAACTTCTGACCCTGCTCTCTGATGAACAACATGAGGCTTGAGCAATTCCCTCCAAATACCTACATGTTGTTCCATGTGTTGTGGTTTTCTTCCAATAGGTTTACATTGGGTCTCAGCCAAGAAGGAGTGGAGAAGATCAGCCTGTGTTTTGAGAGCAGAATGGATTTATTAACTATGATTTAATAAAGGGGGTCATCTTTATTCATAGGTGAATTTTTCCTCTGTGTTGATTGAGGGGCACTGATTTTCAGCCTGAAGGAAGGGAGATGCTTTTGTTCACCAAGCTGAGTTACTCTGGTCTTGTAGCTATGAAGTGAGGTCTGATAGAAACCTCTTTCCTGTATTGCTCTCGCTGTTGTTTCAGACTGGCAAGAGGAAAATAAAATGTACTTTTTTTTCATATGGGGAACTGGGTAAGAATGATTTTGGCTTCAATATCTTTATTGCCCATGTTGGTAACTTCTGTGGTCCCATCTTCGAACTTCTGGAAGATGAA
The DNA here is from genome assembly GCF_964035555.1 of Netta rufina. NCBI lineage: Eukaryota > Metazoa > Chordata > Aves > Anseriformes > Anatidae > Netta > Netta rufina. The sequence goes on along the minus strand of NC_140133.1, from coordinate 3,036,859 downwards.
ACCTGATATCATGCTGCTTTGCTTTCTTCTCTGTGTTGAAGTTACTTAAAGGGTCTGACTCCTGATACTTTTTAAACAATTTCCCTGCTAGATGATGTCTTCATTTAGTGTCCTATGCCACTTTTAAATTTCTATATGGACTTTTTATCTTCTAAAACATAGTGGGTTTTTTTGTTTGTTTGTTTGTTTGTTTTTTGAAAGAACACTTAACTGTTCATCAAGATAAAACCTTTTCAGTTGAAAGCATGATGGTAAGAGGGGGGAAAATGCTCAGTTTAATCCAGGATATCTGCTGGAAAAAATGGTTCATTGGTGTCCTTTCTTGCATTTCTTATCCTGCAGAAAGGTTACAAGCTGGACATAAAACCATGGGTGTTTCAATGTATGTACAACTAAATTAAAATGAGAAACTGTAGGAAACCTAGTTTTTAAGACTGAAGTTCATTAAAATTGAACTGTTCAGTCTGGCTCAAAGGATTATTTTCATAATCCTTTTCATAAAATGCCATAGATATGTGGTATTGCGTTATGAACTCATGCAAGTCCATTTGACTGTTACGAGTTTGCTAAATCTCTTTTTCAGTGGATCAACTTTATACTGACGGATGTCCTGCAGTGCAGATACCGTCTCGCTGGCTTTCTAGGTCTCATGCTGAATTAGGGATCTTCTGACCTACTACAGCCATCAAAAACTTCTATAAACTCTATATTATGTGCTGTGAATATTGAAGAGATATGTGATCAGGGCACGTCTGACGTGTATCAAAATTTTTGCTGCTGGGTGAATTAACACACACACACTATGAACTCACAGCCACAGTTTCCAGACTTATTTTAGTTTTGAATCCTCTGAGTAGAATTTTAGGGAAAGAATGCCTTTCATCAAACTATGGGGTTTCTGGACCTTCCAGTTGTGGATTTCTGAAGTTTGAGTGAATACATGCTAAATGGTGACAAAAATATTCCCTAACACTATAGTAAAAATGTATTTCAAAGAGCCATAACATCTTGAGGAGTATTTCTGAAGGGCTCAGTGAATTAATACATCTGTTTCAGTTTTCCTCTTTGAACTGCTGTAAAACCCTGTTTTCTTCTCTGTGTCTTTAAGTCTAGCCAGAAAGTGATTTTCCATTTGGAACTAATTTTTGTGTTGGGTAGTTTGGTTAGAAATGAATTATCATTGTCTTGCTTAACTTTAAGGTATTGGTTCTATCACCAGAAGTACATCTATTAAGTGCAGTTCTCAAGTGGCTCCAAGTATTGTGACATCTACAGAAGTCAGCTGCAGATCATACAGCATTTTGGCAGTTGTAACGTTTTACTGGAAATTGTTGAGAGAAAAGAGTACTAGCTTCATGGATTTTTTTTTTTTTATTGTATTATATTAGAACGGACGTAATGCCATCCATTGTACAAAAACTTAAGGACATGGTCTTGGTACGCGTTGTAGCTGACCTTTGGCTGTTCTGGGACAGTCTTAAACCTTGCATTTTTAAACGTTGGCTTGGTTTCATGACTGATTATTGTTAATGCACTGGTGTTGCTAAAACTGAGGTGATTTGGCGTACAAACATAAAACCACAATAAAATATTTGCCATATGATGCCATACTAATAAATATTCTCCTGCAAATTAACTTTAAATGCTAAATTGAATTTCTTTCATATCTGACAAACAGAATAGCTGCTTGCTTACATCTTACATGGAAGGTTTGTATGGCATTAATCAGACTGTTATCTAGCCATCTGCATTCTTTATAGAAGGTGAATTTATTGCTTGAAGCAAACAACTTTATCTACAAAAAGATGCTGTCCAGACAGTCTTCGTGAAAGTTGTCAGATGCTTCATTGTGAGCCCTAAATACTTTAGTTGCTGTATCTACTTAGAACTTGATCTAGTTGGGCAAGTGATTGAAAACAGGTATTAGGATGCATTCTAAAGAACTTGACCTAAACTTCATTAAATTGATATGCTAACATTTTTCAAATAGTCAGAATATGAGGACCATAAGGTTTGTGCAATATAATCTGTAATTTGGGACAGACTTGGATCAGCATAGCAAAAGAATTAATCTCTTTTTCATTAACTTTTCTGGTCAACCCCTTGGTAGAATAACAGGAAATAGAAAAAGTACAAGAGATAGATTTACAACATTATCTCTTTCTGTAAGTGTACAAATGCTAACTCCTTGATGCCAAGAGTTGGACCAGATACTTGTAATGTCATCACACATGCTAGGATCTGCTGTGAGTGAACCAGTTAATTGTATTGTAGGCAACGGAACATTCAAAGAATCCACTTCCAACTGCTGTGAACCGAAACTGATCTTGAACAAGTGATTGGTGGGTAAAAGTGTTTATTTACTGTTATAATCTGCTCTTCAGTTATGTTCTAAAGTTTATTTGTCCTCTGCTAATCTTACTTAAACTTTGTTCATATAGGATTTTCAGACTTTGTGTCTTACTCTCATTTTCCTGATGAAAAACAAACCTTAATGCAAATCTGAATAAAAAGAGTGCGTGATACAGTTCTAATAGTAATAGCATCTGGAACTTGCCATCTGACACAAGGGGGGAAAAAGGCTATGTTTTTGCCTTCTGCTTTTAAAGTACAAATATAATTAGAATGGTTGGAAGCAAAAATTAAGGAACTGTAATATATATATATATATATTTTTTTTTTTTTACAGAAACATTCAACTGCATTAAGTTGGTATACCAAGGAAAGATTTTTCTAGATTAGGGTTGGGGTATGAATAATTTAGATACAAATAAATAAAATGTCTTTATTTACTTTTTTTTTTTTTTTTTTACCTCTACTTACTTCCTCTGGCTGTACACATAACAGTATAGCAAACACATGAAAGAGTTTCTGATGGATATATATTTTAATTTTCTTCCTTGCAATCCACAGTAGTTGGCCTGCATAAAAATGTCAGGAAGTACAGCTGGGTCATAATGACCTACTTTCTTCATTTTTGAAGGCAGCGGTGATGGTGGGAATACACTACTTCCCTTGTGCTGCACTTTCGATGCGTTTGGTAATATGCCCAAATCGTGAAGCTTGGTCTGAAATCTCCTTTTCTCTGCTTCACAGAATATGCTATAGGGAATCGCTACCACTTACAATATCTAAAAAGTGTCGCGCTTCCTATTTTTTTGTTGTACCAGTAGTCTGTATATTAGAAATATTTACCTAAGCTACCATTACAATGTTGAAGAAAAATAGGTAAATGCAGTATCTGTGTATAGCAAGCTTGTAGCTGTCCCAACTCCAACAGAGTGGTGTTGGGCCAGGTTCCAGCTCTTACTTTGCAGTGCCTGGTTTCATCACTGCTCTGCATGCTAGTAGTAGGTGGAGGGTACATAATTCTCTATACAAATCTTAGATGCTGGAATAGAGATCCTAAACTGCCAGGATGCTAGACTAAATTTGTTAGCCAATATATGGTTTTATGGTGCTGTCAAACTCTCCAGGTGGTATGCACTGCAGTCAGAGGTTCAGTTAATGAATACATGGGGCAGATGTCAAGGTTGCTAGCTTGAGCATGGAGATGGGTGCAGCTGCAGTCAGACTTCACTCTACAGATTTTAGGTGACAAACCTGTGCTGATGTTTTGCTGCTAAAACTTTAAGGCTGTTTGTACTCGGGTTCAGCTGATGTTGGCCTGCCTTATATATACTACAGTCACTTCTCTGCTAGCACTGTTGGTAAATTCTTATGTATATAAAAAATAGAATACATCCCAATATATCAGTCCTTGATACACTCAAGTTTACAGCACATCTGTTAATTAGTTTTGACTCAGTTAAACTAATTGAGCAAATATGATCGAAGCATAATATTAGTTTAGAACTAAAATGTCTGTTGTGATAGACAATCTAAAGTAAGGAGACACAAGCTGAATATGAAGTATGTCTAGTTCAGAGAAAACGTACACAGTAATGTGAGAAAGACAGGAGAATGCAATAAATGTAAGCACATATAGTGTATTTTCTCTTTCCTTGTTGCCCACTTGAAGCATACTTTCTGTGGAATTTTGTGAATTTTCACATCCAGGGAGGTAAGCAAGCTTTGTCCTGAAGACAGCACAGCATATCAAATTGATTTCACTGTTTATGGTGTGCCATCGTTGCAGTATTATTTTGCTGCCTGAGCTGCAGCTTCTCAGGTCCTTTAAAAAAGTGTTCTACACAACCAGCAACGGACCTGAGACTGGATTTTTGTCTGGAAGATTTTCTGAATTAGGCAGCAGCTGAGCTAAATTATCCTAAATTGGCCTTTTCTTGAGACATGTATGCTTTTCTGGAGGGAGTGTGGATGGTGTCTCAACACAATTCTTCAGAAATTAAAATTTGCCCTGTAATTTTATTCTGTCATTTGATGAAATGTCTGTACTGCACTTGCTTATGTAATGAGCTGAAACCTATCCGAGGCATAAAGAATTTAGTCCTCCAGTATTCTTTGTTGTTAGAGGTGGGGTAACAGTTGCAATAATCTAGAGGCTAGTTGTCAAAACATATTCTCTCAGTTTGGCTAAGTAGTATTAGAATGGCCCTTTCTGTAATATTTTTATAATCCTTTGGGAAAGCAAGCTCATATGAAAGGATACGCTCATTCAAAAGATAGAGAAAACATAAATGACAGCATTTTAAATGTTCTATGTCAGTATGCAGTAGAGAAAATATAATACGAAAATAAACAGCTACATAGCATAGTCCCTGAAAGTCTTGCTTCTAGAAGATGGCAAATAAAAGTAAACGTCCTTCTGCCCTCTAATGTTACTTTAAAAAAAAAAAAAAAAAAAAAAAAACAAAAACAACAACAACAAAAAAAACAGAAATGTGGATTTTTTTTTCCAGTAATATCAGGGGCTGATTGCCTGGCTAGCTTGTCTCTGCTTTTATCACCGCCACAATCTAAATGACAAGTATATATAGCCTGAATACCTGATCCAAACTCGTTTTGTAACAATACAAAAAAGGCTTTGTATTTGTCCAATATCTTTCATCCAAACAAAACATTATTACAATGAAGTGTCACTGGATATCTTCCAAGTTCTAGGTTCACTACTATTCCTTTTAACTTAGATGATAATATTTTCTAACTTTAGAGAAGATAAATACATAACAGTGCAGACATCATCAAGGCTTGTGTAACATCGGAAAAGACAACTTAAGGCAAAATAAACAATCATTTTTTCTTCTAAGAAAGTTTGTATACATTTTGAGGAACCTCACGCAAAGAACTCCAACATGTTCAATGTTATAAAGCTCTGTAAATTTTGTAGAGGGGGAAAACAGATAAGGTACCCTAGCTGAAATGTCAGCCTATGGTGTCTCAAAAAATAGTGTAAGAAATATTGATCAAAGGTGGTGGAAAAAACTAGAGATGATTCTTTGGTGGAGTTCAAGTGGGGACAGTTTTGACCCTGAAGTAAGGATCTGAAGTTTAGAAATGTTCACTAAATTAGAGACATGTAAATAGACGTGTGTTTTAAAATTAAATAACAGATTTATGTGCTTACTCTGACACTGTTGAAATTGCTTTCTGACAGAAGGTAAATTCATAACCCTCTATTGGATCAATTAATTAGGATAATAGGATGATTGTGGAAAGATTTTATTTTTTTTTATTTTATTTTATTTTATATTTTATTTTATTTTTATTTTATTTTATTTTATTTTATTTTTTGTAAGAGTGAACTGTAACAGCTTGACATTTTTCAGCTAGGAAAATTAAAGAATGTGGGAGAATTTCATTGGGGGAATATGATGGAGAGAGAAGCTGCTTAAGTTAAACTATAATGTTGGCTCAAGAACAATTGGTATCAACTAGCTTTGAGTAAAGTTATATTGGAGATCAGAAATCTTTCTAAACACCAGAGGGGTAAGATAGAGGAACAGACTTCCTGTGGGTGTGAACAAGACATTCATGTTTGGAGGATTGGGCCCCCAAAACTGGGACAACTTCACATATTGAAATGCTGTCATCTGTGCTGGGAAAGAGTGCGGTGAAGAATCAAGAAATAAAATAGGAGAAACTCAGAAATCTGATGAGTTTACTGACATTTTAATAAAATCTCTCTTGAACAACCCCCAAACCTAATAAAGTACTAGACTGTTTTGTTAGTGAATATTATTGTACAAAAATAAGCCTTAGAATATCTGCAAAAAGATAAAATCGTTTATTCAGGACTTAACTGGTGTTGCTGCTGGTTCTCTGCATAGCCTTTAAAAGTGGTGAATGATGAGTTGCTGAATCACCCAGAGTACTAAGCAAGCACCTGGTTCACACAGTGGTAGTCTCTTAGACTTCAATAATATTGCACTTCTTATATAAATGCATTTTTTTTTTTTTAATTTTGGCTTATTCTTAGTAAAACAATAAAGACGGTCTTTGTAAACCAAAAATCTCATTGGTTAGGAGGGCCTATAGGTATTTATTTATATTTTCTGTAACAATGAGGCAGTAATGGCATGATGATTTATTGGAATATAGTTTCACTCATTCTTGAGCTCTTTTCCTGAAGGATAATATCTTGGCACTATACAGGATTAATGACAATCTGTGAAATTAGGAATAAATGTAGTACTTGGACTGAAGTGCCTCATACAGAGAAACCAATAGAATTACAGTTCAGGTGAGAAAACCAAAGCTGGAGAACCATTTTAAAATATGATACATTTACATTCCTACGTTTGGCACAAGAACCTTCTTACAGAGTATTGTAGATAGTGGCCCAAGAAAAATGTGATAGTGTGGAAACATTCAAATGTGAAGTGGGTACCTGTTTCAAACCAAAACCTAGGTTTGTTTTTGAAGTGTTGAGTGATGTTGTTAAAAATGTAAGGATAATTAACAAAAAATAACAGGAATAGTCCATGGCATTATTCTGCTAGAAAATAATCATACAGCAAATATTCTTACACGGCTCTATGACCATTTTAAATAATTGTTTTAGATCTAAACTGCCTTCCAAAAATAACAATTTATTGTAACATACAGTATTGTAGAACTGAAGCTGCCTTTGTGTTCCTATTTTGTTCTTCACTGGTTTAATACTTAATTCTGAGAGTCGTCAGTGAGTCTATGTCTAATAAACGTTTGCTCATGTGAAGAAATGAGAACTTATATTTTGCATTTCTATGAATGAATGTTGGGGGGGGGGGGGGGCGGGAACAACAAACAGGCTTTTAAGTCTGAGCTAACATGCTGATTGTCAGTTATTGCTCCACCCAACAGCAATCAAACCAAAAAATGAAGGTTATTCTCTGGTCAACAAGTACATCATACTATCTACTATTGTAGAGCTTAGGGATATGGTTTAGTGGAGGGCTGTTAGCGTTAGGTTGGAGGTTGGACTCGATGACCTTGAGGTCTCTTCCAACCTAGAAAATTCTGTGATTCTGTGATTCTGTGATCTCCAATGCATTTTTGCATGCCATTTAAAATTCTTCAGCAACTTCAACCTTTTAACTCTATTTCCAGGATAAACTAAGCATACAGAATTAAAAGCTTGTCACTTTCTGTAAACTGTATTAATTATACATGGAGCACGTTTTCCGTGCTTTCAAGAGCTTTCTTCAGTCATGTGGCTCTGTCAAACAAAACAAAAGGTTTAGTCTTATATGTAGTAAAAAAGCAAGTAACTTGTTCATATTTCAGAAAGGAAAAGCTATCATAATTTAAATAACAGTCTTGAAATATATAAACATGTTGAGAATAGAGATTCATGTCCAGGCATGCTGGATACATATTTATTGTTCAAAAAGAAATACATTTGTTATGTGATCTTAGCATTCCACAATTGTACTGTCTTTCATTACTAGTAAAAGATTAATGTATGCAGTCCACTTGGTGGTTATGTAGTATGTTGCATTTTTAACTACTGCTTTTGAACATGGCATGTATGCATGTGTTATTTAGAGACTGTTTGTGCTCCCACCCAGAATAGACAGATTGTAAATCATTATTTTTAGTCATCTGCGGGAATTTTGGAGATCAGTGTAATTGTATTTATCATGTGCTTTTCTGTGAGATAACTGTATAATGTACAAGGCACAATTTGTTGCTGTTATTTTGCTTATTTTTAAACAAACAAATAAATAAGCAGACCCCCCACCCCACCCCCAAATAACCTCTTCCCTCACCCTCCCCCTTTTCCCCAGAAAACAGAAAGAAGTTCAGATGCTTAAAAAGGATGTGAGCTAAGCCTTGTAATATGGCTGAATTTCCCTGAAGGAGGAGGGAGGTGTCAGTTACGATTAATGTGAACAACATTTATGGCCCTTGAGATGTGACCTCTCGTTACAGTAAATGTGACAACATGAATTATTTTCAATTACGGTGAACTACATACAGCTACATTAGTTCTGACACACCTCGCTAGGAGATTGCTGCTTTGATACCTTTAACCAAAGGAAAACAGCAAAACTTTTGAGTGCAAATGTGCATGTCACTTAAGGAAAAACATTGGATTTTGACTGTGATGTATTATTGCCTCAGGTTTTACCCACTTGTATTACATCATTTGTTCTTTCCACTGCCTTGGGCACTAGAAAATATGAAAACTACCTTTTTAATATGCCATGTATAATAAATGCAAATGATGAAATTTATTAAAAAAAAACAATTAGGGGAATTATCTATTTTTTGTTGATAGTAACCTGCCCCTTTACTTGGAGCCATATAAGCAGGGTTTACCAACTATCAGAATGTTTATTAACACCATCAATTTAATCTGAAAAATTAAATAACTCAATACAAAATATTTATCGCTTCATGCAAACAGTTGTTATAATGTCACTACTTTTTTCTTCAAGGTTCAATTATCATGCTTCAGTTTCTACCTCTAAGCTTTCATAGAAAATAAAAAATGCCCTAGGCAGAAGTCAACCTTTCACTTTTGCTAAGGAGGAGATGCCATCTATTTCACGCTTGCTAAGTATTCCATCGAAACACGAGTAAAACAATGCCTTTGGCAAATCCTAAGTTAGAAATAGCACTGAGCAAAAGAAAAAGTTTTAATTAAAGCATTTTGTTCATCTTTGAAGACTTCATATTGCAGAGTATTGAATGTCTCATCTTGCAGTGTTGAACATCTTTTCTGCAAAGATGAAGACCCTCAACTCTTTCCAGATTCAGAGGATTGGTGTTTGTTATAGAATTATACAGTAGAAAATTTGCAATGTAAAATGTCCCATTAACAAAAGAGTATAAAATGGTATTTGCCTATGCTAAAGTAACTTTGATTTAAGGACTTGCAGAGGAACTTCCTTTTAGCTTTTATCCTGGGTTAAGGGTTTCAAACCTCAGTTTTTCCAGTATTTATACTGGCCATTGCATATTGTAGTACTGGATTGTGAGAATATATGTCAATGCGTCAAATATCCTTTGATCTTTGAAATAGCTAATATAAATTTATTTCCATGTCTTAATGCCTTTCCAGGCTGTTAAGATGGAGAGATTTTTATCTTAGTTATTACACTTACTAAAACTTAAAATAGAATAATAAAATTTCATAAGAGCTTTCTTCGATCTTCAAATCACTCAAACAGTGGGAGTCATAACATTTTGAATTCAACTTTTCTGGCTGTAAAATGTTCTCACTTAGACACTCACATTCATTAGAGGTGATGAAGTTTCTTATTTTTTTGTATGTTTATGTGACAGCAGAATTCTCTGCTGTTGTAATCTGAATTTCTCCTGTGTTGTAAACAGTTTCATACTTGAGAGATAACATAAAACTTTCAAAATCAAAGGAGAACATTGTGGCCCTAATCCTAATATCCATCCTGCATGGACAATGAGTGATAAGTTAACAAATGACACCTCAGATTTAGAGTATAATGGGTTATCTCCTTCTTCTGGAGGTGATGAATGCTATTAATAATACAGTAGTTTTTCTGATATTTTTAACAAATGATGGTGATTCATTCTGTCCAGCCAAATAGTTTTACATCAAGATTTTAGCTACAGTTTAACACAGTCCCATAAGCACTGGTACCATAATATGCCTGTTCATTGCTAATGTTTGTATATTCTTAAACCAAAGAACCAACTCTCTTGATTTTTGTTCTGCCTTTTTCATGTATTTGAATCCTCACTTAAATGTACTAAGTGCCCTTTTTTAACTATAATACATAGACTTTGACTTTTTGGCTGTACATACTCTTACTCTCTCATTGGCAAAATGACAGTTGGGATGGACTGTCCAGGTGGGCCAGACAGGCTGTGTGTCATTAGAAAACACATACAAATGTCTCATATGAATTTATGAGCACTTTTCTATAGAATATATGAGATCAAATTAGCCAAGCTGTGGCTGAATTCCTAATGATAATTTTTTCATCTTCCCAAGTATGGAAGTAGAAGTTGGAAAAATGCAGGACTGACTCCACATAAACATCTTGAGCAAAGGAGTGTTGATGAAATTCTGTGCATACAACTGAAGAATGCATTCTATGTCTGTGTGATTTGTATCTAATAAAAGTAATCATTTTTCTTGCCTACTTGAAAGTAGTTTTGGTAGACCTGATTACAGTTCCTGAGGTGTAAAAAGGTATTTTCCAAAAGGGAAGTATCTCCTTCCATATAATTACTTGTGAGAACACAACTTGTAAATATGCTTTAGGGGCTATTTCACTAAGTAGCTGCGAGAAAGTTACAGGGACTGGGTTAGTTTACATCACCTGGAGAGCTGTTTTATGGGTGAGGATAAAGAAGGTGTTGGTATACTCAAACTGCCTTATAGAGATACTAGAAGTGAACTTGAAACTGTGACAGAGTACTTACAAATATATAGTCCCAGACAGGGTGTTCTCTGGAAATCAAGACTGATCTCTGAAATAAGTGAAAAAAGCTTAGATGCAGTTCAGATAGGAATAATAAAAACAAGACAATCTTCCTGATAAATATTGCTGTGTGTGGGGAAGTGGAAAATGGAATAAGAAATTCAACCTAAATTAATCTCCTGTGCTACTAAATGGTGTTGGAATGAAAGGAACAAAATTACTTTGTGTTATAACTGAAATTGCAAGGATACTCTTAGAAGTGTGAGATTTTCTGAGCACTGCTTACTGCCTTTAATATTAAGGCTAGCTAGGTGATTAAAAAAACAAACAAGCCTAGTCACTTGCAGAATCAGGAGCTGTAATTGCAGCAGCTACTGGAGGAGTACTAATTAATGTTAGTAGCATTTGACAAGAGAGAATAAAAACTGATTCATCTGTAGAGAAGAAAGAAATTTGGCTTCAGGGCAGGCAGTTTCATATTTTTCTTTCTATCAGAAGTTGCAGACTATCACTAAGGTTTGATTTGTAGATCACAGGAATTGATATAGTTATTTTAGGCCATGTCTAATACATTGCCTTTGAGTAGTTTTTAAAGATTTTTTGGGGGGGAGGGACTACTATGTAAGAAATCTTTTTTATTTGAATTAAAAGGTATAAGAGATGACAGACAAACAAACGTTTTTTTCAACTTCATTCAATTTCTTTCAATTTAGTTTTTAATTCTGTAAGTATTTCTAGCATTTCAGCAATGACTATAGGTAGTATTCCAGATGTTTATTTCTTTCTAAGCTAGTACACTTATCGTTACTTCTGCTGAACACTTTGCTAGTGTGGCATATAGGTTAAAATAAAGAAAATAGTAAGTCTTCAACATGGTGCCATTTCTAGAAACTAGGTAAATAAGTTCTTCATTTTTAATATTAATTTTCAGAAAAGTCTACAAGTATGTGAGCACAGTACGAATTTGGTGTTTTAACTGTGCTATTTTTTCTCTCTTGGAGCTCCTCGATGTGTACAGAGAACCATTCCACCTCTTAATTCTTTTCCTTGTGGTCCACATCTGCAAGGAATGTACGGGCTAATACCTTTTATTTTAGGGAGCAAAGGGTTTCCATTGAAAACTATTATGGCAAAGGAGTACAGTTCTCCTTGCAACTGTTTGCTCCAGAAATCAGCATTTTCGTGATTATGGAATGGCCAGAACAATCTGACACTGACTAGTCTGATGAATAAAGAAAATGCACTTCTCATGTTCATTGAACCTTCTGTTCCAGTTGAAAGAAATATAGAGGTCTTTCCTTTCATCATTATTCAAATAGTTAATTACTGGCCACATGAAATGGGACCAAATAGCACTTCAGCTATTTGGTACAGAGACAATCGTAGGTGAGGATAAGCAGTAGAAGTTGTTCAGCAAACTGAGGAAATCAAGGATAAAGTTTTGCTTTGCATTTTCATGGGTATTGCAGACCATTCTACTGTCAGTTCAGATAAACTCTATTTCTGTTCTTCACATCTTTGTTTTGAACAATGTCTATAAGAAGTATTCTATGCTGCCCTGTCCTATAGGTAAAAGTTTATTTCATTAACATCATTGCTGTTGACATTTTTGTAGTTTATGATTCCTAATGCTCTGGCAGGCTGTCCGCTCATAGGTAATGCAGTCTTCCCAGAACTACTCTGAGAGTTATTTTTTATAGTGCAATACTGCATACTACCTTCTAACAAATACAATGTAAATTAATGTATATCTAACTATATAAGAAATTCTTCATAGAAAAAAAAAAAAAAAAAAAAAAAAACAACCAAAAAACGAAGAGGCTATAGAACATGTAGAACTTGTAGCATGTCATTACCAGAAAGCCATTAGATTTTTTCACAATTGAACATGTTATCTACCTACCGTACTTCGCAGTATACAAGCATCATATCCACAACATGCATTGCATTCGGTACCATCCATGTGAAATTCTAATGTTGGTCTGATGTTGGGAAACATTAAACAAGAAACAAAGAGCTACATACACATTTCTTTGATCAAACTTCTTTGTTATTATCCCAGTCTAGAGGATTTTTATCCTCTAGCATTCTAAACCACTTACTGATTTTTAAAAATGCTTCACTTCTGTAGCCTGTCCTGCTTTATTTCTCTGCTCTGTTTCAACATGTACAAAGGAAAGAAAAAATGAAATAAATACAATGAATCTTGTAGACTGTTATGTTTGAAGACACTTGCTGGGGAGGGGAAAAGAAAGTGAAAAGGACAAGGGAATAGGTGGCAGACTGAACTGCCTTATTTTGAAATATTTTTTTAGTGTATTTTAGAATATTTGAAATTAAAGCCATTTTCATTCATAGTTCATATAAAAAATTAAATCCTACTGCTAGCCTATGAAAAGACTTAAAGACTAAAATTATTAGCTTGTTTAATTTTCCAAATAAAATAAATGAAAGTAACAACAGTAAATCATATCCTTCTTAAATCCTTCTTAAAGTGAACATAGGGAGCACTGCTTTCCCACAAAAAAGAAAAAAAAGAAAAAAAAAAAAAAAAAAAGCAGGGAGGGGAAAGGGAGGGGAAAAGACCAGAAGAGAGAATATATAAGCATAGTAAGCATAGTAGATTGAAGACAATGACAAGTATGTCATCTTTGTTGGTAGTCATTAATATATTTCTATTTTGTAAATGAAATGTATGCTGAAATGCATTTTTTTTAACCCACCTTGCCCTTTTTTTTGATTTCACTTCGAACATTCTGGGAAGCCTGTTTTAAAGAAATACTAGTTAAACATAAAATGTGGGCTTGTTACTAGTCTCAGAACATTTGAAAGTTTTCTATGTTCTAACATAAGTTTACAAAGTACTGGATTTGTTGCTGTCAGTGCACCTGTTTGTTTTCTGCTTGTTGGTTTCTGTATGGTCAGAGGCGAATTTACAGGGATTAAAAGGTTCTCTTGGTTTAAAAATTCTCTGAGAATTTGAGTATGTTCCCTCCCTCCCCACAGTGTTTAGCCAAAATCTGCTTCCTTATAAACAAAATTTCTGGAGAGTACCAAAATATATTTAAGATTATTTTAATGCTGTTTTCTGACTAGATACAAGTTTAATTCATCTCTCGACACTGACTCTAGTCAACTGCATAAGGTAAAAATATGTGACAGTATACATAAGCATTGTTTCCTACTTTCTTACTTTGCTGAGTTTAGTTTCCTGAATATTATCAATTAAATAAGAGGGCAACAGAAATGTGCCCAAGTAATTTGTGTTCTATATGAGTTATATTCTTTAGTGCTTGCTTGACCTGCTTTCTGTTGTGCAATTCAGATCCTTTGGCAAGCTGTGCTTAATCCTCAGTAGGAGTTAGTATGGATTTAGGGTTGAAACTTGCATGCCGATACCTATTGGCATTTCTACAACTTGCCTTTCACACTTTGTAAGTATAGTTATTGCTAAGTGATGTACTGTACTCAGAAGAACTCAAATTTTCCTTTTCATGGAGAAATACTTCATTGATTTTTTTTTTTTGATAATTTTTCAGTAGATGGTAAATTGGTGGGTCAGTTACATATTTAGTCACTCATGAGTACTTTTCCAAAATCATGCCATTTACCTTGTTCCTTCAGAACAATATGAATCAGAAAAAGCCAGTGCTGTAAAAGGGAATGTAGGAGAGTAGGAATAGCGTGTGTAATAACATACACATAGAAAATGCAAAAATTTTGTACAGCATGTATAAAAATAGAATGTGTCTACACAGAGGCTTGTTTAAACATGAAAACTTGTCATCTGGATGTACCATTTTCCTGTCTGTACAAATCATTCTTTATAGAACTGAGGTATGTAACTACATCTCCATAATTGTGTTATTTACAAGGTAAAATGGGAAAAAAAAACCCACATGATTAAATGTATAAGAAGCAATCACATTCAAAGGTGAAATGCAGGTTTACACTGCATTTAGGGGAAGTGACTGCAGGAAATAAAAAAAGTAATCAGTGTTAAACATGATCTGCTTAGTCATCTATCTGTGGCTGCCAGCATCTGGCAGATGAAAGCATGGGCATTAGTGCAACCTAAAACTGTTTTTGAAAATTGAGATACTGTTTTGGTGACTTAAGTTATTCAAATTTTAGATCAGATTACATTGGTCAAAAAGCAGAATTTAATTACACTTGAATTTAATTACATTTTAGCATATGGCTTACAAATCCATTTTGCTCATCGGCCGTGCCCAGTATATCTGATCTGTCCCATTGCACATTCTTTTCTTGCATGCATACATGCCTGCTTGAGGTCTAGAGAGTGGAACTGTTAATTGTGGCTGTACCAAACCATTGTGAATTCACAGTTCAAATGAGATGAAAACGTTTTGTATCCTCTTTGGAAACAGTGATGATTCTGTGAGTGAGATTTGTCATTCAGCAGTGCTATTAAGAACATGACATCCCTTCAGTTTTATATAAACTGGTTTAAAAATGCTCACAGTGTGTAGCAATTACTTAGTGTCAGCAGTACCTCCTGAATATAGAATGCATGTTTCGTAATGACTCTTAAATATCAACATTGCTAGTGGATGTACCAGTAGTAAGAGCCAAAATGTGGATCTCTGGTAGTATGGTTGTGTCCTATGAAAAGCTACAAAAGGCTGAAGAGATTTCTTAAAAATTCCTGCCCACAGCTGCCCTCGATTTTACCACTGAGCAAAAACATTCATTTCTTTCTTATTCTTCAAGACTTTCACAACTGTGGCAGAAGCTATATATATATATTTTTTTACTTGTAGTAGAAATTTTTGTAAATTAAAGACTGTGTTTAGACTTTGACTTCTGGATAGATTTCCCCCAAATAGACTTCTGAACGCATAAAGACACATTACAAGTTGACATCTGAAAGTAGATTAGCCACCTCTACTTTTCCTGCTACTGCCTGTTGAATTTTGGAGAAAAAAACAAAACAAAACAAAAAAACTCTCAGATTTTTGTCCACACATATGCAAAAATGTTTTTTCTTTAGTATGTATTTCTAGATGGAGTGTCTTTTTAATGGAGTTGTTCAGCAGTTACTATGTAAGGAGGACCGCTACTACTCAATTAAAACTGTACAGAAAATTTAGCTACTGAAAGTGGAGTCCATGTGAGCATTTAACTGATTCCTTGTGGTATATTGGCTACACAAGCTCTGCACTTGTTTTCCAGGGAGAATCCTAGTCCTCAGGAATATGAAATCTGTTTAAACCTTTATTCTCTGAGATGTGGGGAAGAAGGTGCCCTAGGAGCAATTAAAAGTGAGGAACCATTGCTGTTCAAATATAAACATAAAATGATATCTGTATCTGGTTTTCTGCATGGCTGATCTGCAGAAGGGCGATCAGTTCAATTACTTCCCTTAAATGGAGTCACTTCATCTGATAAGCAGTTTTTATTCTGATACATGCATTTACTTTGGATGCAAAAATACATTTCCACAGTTAAGAATTAATCCAAATCTTTGATGCCCAGGGAGTAGGAATTAATATGAGAAGACTCTTAATTATATAACATACTAAGGTTTTGCAAACCAAGGACTTTTTATTTTGAAGCAATTTTCTTGTGAGACATCTTAAGTTATATGCTGAGATTCAGTGTGTCATGTTCAAATATGTAGCAGTAGCTTTGCCTGTTTTGTTCAGAGATTTTGAAAATATGAGGATAATAAATGATGACTAATGTATGCCATCTGGCAAGGGTGGAAAAAAAAGATTTCTTCCTGAGCAACAGGGTTTCTGCTAAGCTGATTTACTTAAAATAAGAATGCAAACATTTCTTTGCTGAGAAAATGTTCTAATGACTTCACTGAAACTCAGTGGATAAAGGTAGCCTTTTTTGGTGCTAAATTATTGATATCAAAGTGGAGGGTGATGGTCTGTTGCATTATGAGAATGGCCATGTATCTAACCAGTCCTGTTGTTGCATCACATATTTCTAAAGAGATTTCTGTGACTCCAAGGGTTTGAGCAACATTGACAGAAGTGTTAGACAGCCTGGCAGGAGTTGGCCCCCTGAGAAGACAGAGGACCTAGCTCTGCTTGGAATCAAGTCAGTGAACAAACTGCTTAATCTGTATTGCAATACAATTAGATCCTCCGTAACACATTTTTGTGCTCCTTAACATCTTTAGATTTACAGCTATCAGTTTTTAATCCAATACTTTTGTGATGCAATCTAGGACTAAGTGCTATAATAGATGTCAGTAATTGTATACAATTTCTAATTGAGCCTGTAGAAGCAAAGTGGTCTTTTCAGTTGCTTTTCAATACAGATATTTTTCAGGGACTCAGTCATACAGATATCCTTAGTTTCAGTTCAGTTGTCTTATTTCTTAGTGTTCCTACTTCCATTTTTTAATGGAATAAATTATTCGCTTAGATCTCAGCTAATATGAACAAAATAAAAAAGTGCAGGGATGGTTTTCTCCACCATAGAGAAAAATAAGAGATGCGTTCCTCATAATCCATTAGAACTGCACTCTTCCATCTGTATTCTTAAATTATCACTTACTGCTTTACATAAAAAACCTGCCTCTGCAGCCCTTGCAGTAATACTGAAAATGGGATGATTACACTTTGAGTACTTTTGAGTAATGCACTAGGATGCACTAGGTGGTGTATGGCATGTAAGTCTACCTAGGTTGCAGAGGTAAAGATGGACGATATCCCTAGTGACTGGGAGGTGGTGACAGAAGTGTGAGGAGGGACCGCCAGTACCTTCCTGAGGGTGAGCAGGTTGTCAGCTTTGCAGTTTGTGTAAGAACATCTGTTGGCTGCCCACTTACTGAAAAACAGTCTGTAAAGAAAGCAGAGCTTGTATACTTTGGATACTGGTGTTAACTTGTGGGCCAAATCACTCCTCTGGACCCCATGGAAGACACAATGTGAATTTAAAAAAAAGTGTGAGAGCATGAAGGCAAGGAGGAAAATGAAAATACAAAAGGAAGAAAGAAAAAAAAGAAGAGAGTAAGGAAGAAGGAGGAAACAAAGAAACAGCATTGAGAATAATTTACCTCTTTAGTTGTCAATGTATACAAATGTTTTCCTTTTTAACAGGGTTTTCAAGAAATCGGGTCTTAGAATGCCCAATGGCTATTCTGTTAAAAAAGCATCCTTCCTTTGTGCCATTGGCTCAGTTAATAGCATCATCTCCAATTCTATCTTGTATCCATTATGAATACAAATATCTCAGGGCAAACTCTGGAACCAGGACACACATTTCCATTTTTCCACAGAAAAGAAGGAAAACTGTTGTACAATGCTCAACACTGTGTAGACTGCAGGGGCGTATATTGAATGTGTAGTGGATGTAGGTAGTTGTGCTTGTCCTGATTCTGTCTGTACTTTTCCCTGTGCTCATGTGAGAATTATTTGAAATGTATCAAAATAACAGGAATATTAACTGGAAGAAACCTCTGGAGGTTATCTAGACCTTCATCTCTTAGCAGAACTGTTGCCAGCACTAGATCAGATCATCTGTGCCTTTGTCTAGCTGCATCTTCAAAATCTCAACTGCTTTGAGGCCACCTGTTCCAGTGACACATTGCCCTATTGGCAAAGAAGTTTTTCTTATCTCTATGGAGCTTGTGGCTGTTTCCCCTTATTTTACTGTCTGCTGTTACATAGCATTTGATTTCATCATCTTTGTAACTCCCCTGCAGATAGTCCACTGTTCTTCTATATAGTCACTGTCCTTCTCTTAACCTCCTTTTTGAGGGAGAGGAGATCTTTTCTTTGCTGGAGTTTGCACTTTCTCAACATGGCTTTTGAACTAAGAGGCCCCAAAGTGCAGTAGCAGTGCAGCCTCACAGCACGGTGTAGAGTTAATTTCCCACAATTTGATGACCATGCTCTTCCCAATGCAGCCCAGTGTGCAATTTGTCTTACAATGAACACATATTTAACTTGGTGTCCACTGTGACTTTTGGGTCCTTTCTCACCCTGTGTTGAAGAATAAAATTATTCTACCCAAGGTTCAGAACTTTACACTTCTTTCTGAAATTCATGAATTTCTGTTGGTCCAGCTGTCAACGTTTCATATGGCTCCTCTGCTTTGGCACACACTGACTTCTCAGTTTTATTCATGCACTGCAATTAAGAATGCTCTGAGTGCAGAACTCAAGCTGCTGTTCAGATGTGGACATCCTGCAGTCTTGATCCGCACTAAATTTGTATTAGGTAGAACTACCCTGTGAACTTAGGGAGCAGGGTGCCAGTATGTATTTCTTCCTTTCATTCTTTCTTTTTGTTTTTAGGACTCTTTATACCTTTTCTAAAACTTCTGAGAATTCTATCTACCCTGCATGAGATTAATAATACCATTGTATGAACTAATTAAAACAAAATGACTAATAATGAAAAATTATCATAATGCCTTGCAAAAGCAAATTTACATCTTTTTTTTTCCATGTTAGTCTTTTAAGAACTAGATAAGCACAAAATAGTTAAGAATTTACTCATGAAAATAACTACCAAAAGTAAAATCACAGAATCACAGAATTTCTAGGTTGGAAGAGACCTCAAGATCATCGAGTCCAACCTCTGACCTAACGCTAACAGTCCCCACTAAACCATATCCCTAAGCTCTACATCTAAACGTCTTTTAAAGACTTCCAGGGATGGTGACTCCACCACTTCCCTGGGCAGCCTGTTCTAATGTCTAACAAAAGCACGTGCAGGGCTTTCCACTATCGTTAAACTAACAGAACTCTGCAGGAGAATATGCATGGTAAAAATAGAATTGATTTTCATCTCACTATATTTTTATGATATCGTTTTACAGAGATTGAAGCTTAGTTTCAGGGAAATACAATTTCAGATAGAAATAGCATAAACTGTAAGAACCCATTCCTATGATTCCCACCTAAAAGCAGTCCCTTTGTTTTGTTAAAGATGGAGTTTGCAGGATCAGCTCATTGGTTGGGAAATAACTGTTAAATGAAAGTTTTCAATTCTCTTTAAAACAAACAAACAAACAACAACAAACTGAAATGAGTAGAGTCTTCCAATTCACATTGTTGAAGACAACAAGAGAGAAGAGAGAAGTAGCTTTTCTACCTTCTGGTAACAGATCTTGTGGAGGAGTCACAAGGGACTTGTCTGTGGCTGGTTAATTTCCTATCCAGAGCTCTGGCTTGCTTTGGAGTAGCCGTACTAATGCCTGTTTCCTTTCCGATTAGTGCCAACTGATACGGGTCTTCAGTGGGCCAGAACCCAGGGCTTATCTTGGTCACACGCCGTAGCTGTTTTTCTTTCATATTCCAGCATACTTTAAAAGAAAATAGCATAGGAAGGAGAAGTAGGATCCTGTTATGTTGACTCTAGAACAGATAGAACTTAAAAAAATAGTAGGATGAAAATAATATTCAATAATCATCTTTGGGGTCTACAGGCTAGAGGAAGATTTGAAAAATTGGAAGATAGGTGATGAACATGCTAAAAATGTGTATTCCACATGCCATATTTATCCATAACAAAAATGGTTCTTACTGGTGCTAAAATGTGATTTCCTTTTGTCTTGGCTGCTCTAAAATGCTTGTTTTCATAGTATTAACGTTTTCCACCTCACTTGGAAGGTACACCTTCACAGTAATTGCACTGAAATTGCAATAGCGTTTTTCTCCCTGATCTGTTAACCGGAAATTGTAAGCCAGTGACAGTAAGACTTTGGGTTTAAAAAATGAGCTTGCCATGTATCACATATTGCTTGAACAGAATGTTTGCAATGCTGGTTAAGAACTAGGAAACAGTCCTGCTTCCACAGAAGGGAAATAAAATGTGCAGGAAGATGAGTGCTAAATGGATAGGATAGAGTTGTTAGATGTGAACTGTAATTCAAATGAACTGCTAGGGTACATGACTATTAAGCAAGTTTCACTGGGACTAGGACTGGTTCCTAGCCCAAATAACTGTAGAGCATTAAGACGTTCCAGGAAGGGGAGCAGTGAAGGGCAAAGATGGTTATTAGGGTGGAATCTGGTATGTTCATGGGCAGTATTAAATTGCATATTTCCTTATAATAACAATAGACTGGTTGTGATGGCCCAGAAGGGTTGGTCCAGTCCTGCATTCCTTTCATGGTAAGAAGCTGGTGAAATTTGCATATATGAAGCTTCCTCACTTTTGTTTCATGTTGGTTTTTACTACTATGACTACTGATGTGTATTCTGCCTATAGCAAATGCCAACCTAATATTTTTGTCTTCCTTATGTTGTCTTATATTATTTATCTTTCTATACTCGAGTTACAGACTCGTATGCAGGCAGATAGAAATAGCTGTTATTGTGGAATATATACATGGTAGGACTTGGTTGAATTTCAGCGTTTTTGCAGTATGGTTCTCAGACATGCTGATAATTCATATTATTGTAGCATAGAAGGCACCTTGTGGTGCCTTCTAGCTAAAAAATTGTGATGGCTCTTGGTGCACAGAGCATTCACACTTCTGTGAGGCCACCTCACTCTTATCCTGTAATTGCTCCAGTTTATCAGTAATAAATTAATAGGTAAGTGGAAGGGACGATTTTGAAATACAAATTATGAAAACTAACTGGAGAAGGGTATCCATTAGTATCACTGGGCCAGAAGAACTCATGCAAAACAACATAGCTGAGGAGAAACTGCTTTGGGTGAAGATCTATAATGTTTATAAGCAGTATTTGGAGGGAAAATGCAGACATACGTGATTGAGATGAGCAGATCTTAGCTTCACATTAGGGAAACCCTTACCTCTCATAGTGATTCCAGGTTGCCACTTACTAGAAGTGGACTGGATTATGTGATTTATGGATAAGCTTCTACCATTTATTAATTCACTAATGTCAGATTTATAAAAGGATATATCATGTCCTGTACATAACCAACACTAAATGCCCTTTTCATGAGGAAAAGAAATCTGGCCCCTCGAATTCAGACTTGCACATGAGTTTATAAAAACCTTCCTTTTAAATTGTGAATGGACCGTGTTTGTTCTTTATTTGATTGTGTGTGAAAGTGTCAGGATGTATAACAAATAGCAAACACATAATTTTGTGTGTAATGTCTTTGCTGCATAGATGTTTGTAGTCCTTACTGAGCAATTACGGTCCATGTAATTAATGCTGTGTGTGGTAATAGTGAGCAACAGCCATGAGTGCTTGAACAAATAAAATAAAATAAAATCATTCTGTCTTGTATTCTTAGCTCTAATATTTACATAACAACAGGTAACAAAACAAATATTATACAAAGCAATGAAGTGATGAAAGTAAAAAGAAAAAAATGTGTTAATTGACCTGTTTTGATAGCAGTGATTTTTACAGTTTATCCAAATCAAATATGCTATTACTCTAGAAAGAAAAAGCCACAAAAATATTATCCAACTAGCTCTGAAAAGAGATTCAACGTATATGCTGGTTTAAAATGTGATCTTTGGTAAAAATGAAGATGCTAATAATATTGTAAAAAAGTATTGAAGCAAATGTGAAGTTGGAATGTCAATGATGCAAGGTGGTGATATATTAAACTAAAATTTCTTCAACCATATTTGGATGATTTAAAGCAATAGTAGTGATGTGGAAGGAAGAATAAGTCAGTATAAACTTCCATGTAAAAAAGAAAAAGACGTAAGACAGTAGAATTAAATTAAGATCCTGCTAGATAGATTACAATAATTTTTTGAAGTTCCATAGTACATAATGACACTGTCTCAAACTCCCTTATTAGGTGAAACTCTGTCCTAATTAAATAAAGGCTGATGTGAAGAATAGTGAAAGTATACTTCTGCGTACCTTTTAAGGATGTTTCCAGGACCCTATTCTACAGAATTTTCTGGTTTTAATGAATATAAAGAATACTATTGATTGGGTACTAGGGTGGGACTATTTACATAAGTAAAGGCTCAGAGTGCTTCCATGTTTGCAGAACTGGAGTCTTTTTCTCTCGTGGAATGTGAAAACAGGAAATATCCCATGCAATTATATGATTATAACCTTGTCAGTGCAGCTATCATTAAATTCTGTTCAATTAAACCCACAAATAAACTGCCATGAAGAACTATATCTCCATAGTCCTGATCAATACAGTTTACCCTCTTACTGCAAATTGTAACTAGTAAAAGAGTTGCTAAATTACATTGTCTTTCATTGTACTTTGTCTTTTACAGGAAAAAGTAGAATATGCCTTCCTGATAATTTTTACAGTTGAAACATTTTTGAAGATTATAGCATATGGATTATTATTACACCCCAATGCGTATGTTAGAAATGGATGGAATTTATTGGATTTTGTAATAGTGGTAGTAGGGTAAGTAACTTATACTTTGTTATAAAAAGGCTTTAAAATCTTCTTTACAGTAAATTATATATAGGTTTGTTTGGCTGTGTATAAGGGCCTGAGATTGACATTTATTCTTTAAAACTATCAACTGATAGGAGTGAAGAATTCAAAACAAAGTTGTAAAAGTTTTCAGTGCTGTATTTGGCTGTAGGCTGTATTGCACCATCACTTTTATAGTAAATGTACCCATGGAATTCTGAGTTCTGTCAAACAGTTTGACCAGATGTTGTCAACCTTAGTTGTCCTGCAGAATCTTTTCCATCTGATTTTTCCTAGGTAAACTCCTGGTGTCTTTCAATATGATAGAGGTTTATTCATTTAGGTCCATGCACTGTTAAGTCATTTATTCATTTATACCTACACTGAGGTTACATGGAGTTCATTTATTCACCAAAGACCTCTGGGTGAACCCCATGTTCTGAAGTGAATGATAGCGGTGAGGGGAGTCGGAGTAACTGAGTGCTTCATTGAACTTCCTGGAATATGAGGAAAACTGGATGCTTCAGTACTTTGGTGTGCTGGACATTAGGCCCCAGATGTATATGAGACTTGCCTGGGGAAGAATATGCATTAAAAATTCCTTTTTTTTTTTTCTTTTTTTTTTTTTTTTTTCCCCAGTGCCTCTTGTTATATCGAGAAACTCTGAAGAGTTTGTTCCACTCCTCTGATAAGATGCTGCTCAGGCCTTGTTCAGGTTACACAAAAGTGGGGAGTGGAATGTCCCACATTCACATTATGCACCAGCTTAGGATATAGGAAGCACTGGGGGTGTTTTGTGTCAACAGTTGTGCTAGTTCATTAGAAGAGCCTACCTTCAGCTATCTAGGGAATTAATCTTGAGGCATATATTGTAATTATCTAAATATTACAGGATAATATTGTAAAAGGGAATTTCCGGTATTGTAGGTTTACTAAAAATGTTTATTGAAATGGAGAACATTATCTGTGTATAATTTTGTAGGTTGGGGCTGGCTAGCAAAGATGACCTTGGCATGCAATATGCCATTCTAACTTCATTTTAAGTTCAGACTGCATCAAGGCTTGCCTGTAATTGAAAAGGCTCAAGAGTTCATGAGCATACTGTTCTTATTCATGCCATTGCATTAAGTAAATTGATGCTAAGTAAAGAAATACGTGGTAAAGCACTATTAAATTTGGGGAAGTATTATGAATGTGTGAATGATTTATAACTATTTGTTTCTGAGATAGTAAAAAAAAAAAAAAAAAAAAAAGTGTTGAGAAAATTGTATTTGGGCCAGCTGCTTGGCATTAAGGCAGTTTTGGTTAAGGACTAAAATTTGTATATAAATAGATTCTTCATCAGGCTAGGTCATTCTCAACAGATCGGCCTCTGCGCCTGAAGGGGAAGCTTGGTGGGCAGGTGTGGAGACTATCACAGACAAAAACTTAATTCTCTTGCCAGGCGTCACTTGAATAGACCTCTTCTCTTTTGTCAAGTGACCACAGAGCTACAGTAACCCTGGAGCAGTCTAATTAACATGACCTCTATCTTTGGCTCTGTCCTAAATACATGATAACTGAAAAATTTTCCATTAACTCATAAAATATTCAGTGTTGAAGGCTAAATCTAGTTAGGTCAAATACACTGAACCCAGGGAAAATAAAAGAAGCAAAAAGGACTACATCTTACCAAATGCCTAAAATATCCTACTAAGATTTAAATTATAGCTCAAAACCCAAAACTTTCGCAGTATAAATTACTATGTACACTGCCGTCAGTCTACCTGGAAGACAGGATGGACCCTTCATAACATGTCAGGCACTGACAAAACAGTTTTAAGACAATTAGTTAAAAACCAAACAGAAAACAAAACAAAACAAAACAAACAAACAAAAAGATAAAATAAGCCCCCCAAAACAAGCAAATATAAATAAGCAAACAAGAATGAATCCATTTATCTAACAGATACTTAAAATAAAAGCCTAGTGAGAAGTTGGTATTCATATATAATCCAAGATGGATATGGAATCACTTTTGGATGTGATTCTATTTGACTAGTTTCATCATGCAATTTCATTAGGTATTTTAATAGCTTTGAAAGAGTTGCTGTTATGCTATATTCAACATATAAGATGAAACATGCTTCATGTTCTTTTTCAGCAGAAACTGAAGCAGTCGTAATGCATAAATCTTAACAGTACCATAAGAAACCTCTACTGGCAAAGAGAAAGCATGCATACAGGCTTTTTCTCCAACATCAAATTTGGCATCTAAACTTTGATAAACTGTACAGGAGAATAACTGTATTTTTTAAGAGTAATAAAGGAGCTTGTTCCTTTTATACCTTAATGGCTTTAGACAATGGATATAAAATGACAGAGCAGTAGATACAGCTGTGAATGTCATGATTTCTCCTGTCTTTGTCATTCTCTGAAACCAGTCAGAGTATGAATTACTTTCTGAGCAGTCTACTACTTGCCTGTATTCTTTGCGGCATAATTTCAATGGATTTAAGTGAAAGAATAAGGGCCTAGTAGAAAGCTTTCATAGCGCTTTTGTTGTCCCTTTACCCCTTAAATCTTCTGAATGATACAAGGACTGACAGGCTGAAAACAGCTTCTCTTAATTTGGGATTTGATTCAGAAGTCTGTTGAACCAGGTCACCTTTGGAGCATGAACAGTCACTCTGCAGTCATTGATATGACTCATTTTCTTAGAAGTGTTCTGTTAAATTATGGGGCTGAATTAGGACCTGAAATATTAAACTTCTGGATTTCTCTAGGTGTTACAATAGATAGGTTGCTGGAATGGTGCTCACTCCAAGAGCTGTATGACGCTCTTTGTATGGGTTTCATTTGGGAAGAGAATAAGCAGAGTAGAGGTGGGAATGAACCTGTACAGGTCAGTTGCTTACTGGAAGAGGAGGAAGTCCTCATTTCTCTGCTTTGGTGTTGTGGTTTGACCTGGCAGGCAACTAACTATCCCACAGCTGTTCATTCACCCTCTGACCACCAGTGGGATGGGGGAGAGATTTGAGGAGAAAAAAAAAGTAAAAATCTTGTGGGTTGAGATAATGACAGTTTCGTACGACAGAAAAGAAAGAGAAATAATAATAATCATAGTAATAATAATGATTTGTACAAAGCAGGTGATGCACAATGCAATTGCTCACCACCTGCTAACTGATGGCCAGCCTGTCCCTGAGAAGTGATTCCCTCCCCACCCCCTCCCTGCCCCAGTTGAATAATTCTCATCCTAAATCTAAAACTGAGCACCATACCAGCTACTGTGAGGAAAATTAACTCTATCCTATCTGAAACCAGGACATTTGGTCAAGTTATTAAATATTACATGTTTACTAGCAACTATCCAGCATAACAGCATTGTGAACTTTTCCTGATAAAGCCAAAAACCTACATGTTTCAGGAGTCCTTTCTGAATGTGAAAGAAATTTCAGGATTACAAGACTATTGCCTTGAAAATCCATTTAGGAGAAGTGTGGTTTTGCAAGTACTGGACTATAGACCCTGCAAAGTATTGTTATGGCTTGCCTGGTCCATACTTGCAGTCTAGAAAACTATGGATCTGAAATGCAGGTCCAAACTAAAATAAGCCTAAGATTACTTTGCACTTCAAACAGTTGCATCGGTTTGAATTTTTGCTGGAAATGGGAAGGAAAACTGTTCTAATGAATGACTAGCTCATTTCTGCTGTGGAGAAATACAATATAATAAATGATTCATCTGGGAATATTTTTATACTCAAAGTTATTATGAGTAAGAAACAAATCATTTTGGTGTTATTAAATGTTAGACTCATTTTCAATATTTTTGTAATTGTTTTTTAATATATGCAGCTTTTGCTGACTGTATTTAGAATATTGAACTGCAGTGTCACTTGGAGTTCGTATATTCCACCAAAATTAAAACAGATGGTTTCTTGTGATTATCTATTTCATCTTCTAAAGAGAAGAGTACTTTTCCAAACCTTACAGCTATAAAATGTTAGAACAAAGAAAAATGGCAAAGTAGCTTCATTTATTTAAAAATAACAGAGGGTGTATACAAGCAGATTGCTAATTTATTGGATACTGTCATCATTATCTCAAGGGATTAGAAACTTTTGCACTTCATAACTCTTCCTGTCATGATTTAATGCATAAATATACCTCTCATTTTGACAGTTGAATGGCTTTTCAGAATTATTGGCAGTTCACGTAATTTCCTAATACCTTTGATTGCATGGTAAATGGATGGTGATGACCTAACCTTTCATCTCATTTTCTAGATTATTTAGTGTAATATTGGAACAATTAACCAAAGAAACAGAAGGTGGCAGCCACTCAGGTGGCAAACCTGGTGGTTTTGATGTCAAAGCCCTAAGAGCCTTTCGTGTATTGCGACCTCTCCGGCTTGTATCAGGAGTGCCCAGTAAGCACTTTTCCTTTTAATTCCATTGGAATGAGTGTTGTAACTGATCTGATGATTTAACTTTCATGTTCCAGACACTAACATAAATGAGATAATATTAAGTTGATTTTTGTTGTGTGGTTATATGTATAGAGTTAGCTTCAAGATGGATGATACACTATTTCAGTTTGAACAAAGGGTTGTGAATTCATTCAGTGTGTGATCTTCTTACACAGATCAATAAGCAGACGGGGAATACACTTCCCTTTTAGAAACTTTATATAAAAATGAATTACATGTTTAAATGCAAATACACTAGGAAATATATATATATATATATATATATATATATATATATATATATATATATATAATTCCAAAGTCCTACACATCTGAAAATGTAGGTGGTCCTAAAATAGTTTATAAATTGGTAAGTGTATGCCAAAGCACATTACACATTTCATATTTCCTGCCCCCTCCAATGCACATGAATGCCTTCTGTTTATCTCAATATAACAGATAAATTAGGAAACTTGAAAAGTAGAACAAATTACTTAAAGAAAGCAATTGAATTTTATAACAATCCTTTCTGCTTTCTCTTCATGCATTATTAATTAGTGTAGCTATTTGGGCTGAATAAGAGGTTCATGACTTACAACTCAACTCTTCCCAGTACATTCAAATGAAGAAACCTAACGCTGTGTTTATTATTATCTCATACTCTGTTACATGTAAATGATTGTGATTGTATATTTTGGGCAAAAGAGCTTTACTGAAGAAAGAAGCAGTCTTATGAGATGCCAGAAAGGAAGTATTTTGAAATTAAAATGAGCCATATTTTATTCTTACCAGTACTGTAGCAACCTCAGTAGTCTGGCATTTACTCTTTTATAAGAACAAAATCTGGCTAAATTAAGGAGAAAAAACAAAAAAATGAAATAGTTCTGAAAGTGATGCAAGGGATGAATAACTAAAAAGTAAGATTCTTCAAAGTGAAAATATGTTTTCCCAGATAGCTATATGTTATCTCTCCGGACCAAAAATACAGTTCTGCAACTGCCTGTGTACAATTTCTCTGGACTTGTCACAAAGTTGTGGTTGTAGCACAGGACTTTTAAAAGGTCATATAAAATAAAGCCACATGCTGACTACAAGCCTTTTCTTTCAGAAAAAAAAAAAAAAAAAAAAAGTGGAGCAAACAACAAAAAAATCATGTAAGTTATTGAATATCAAGCATTGGCTTCAGTGATATAACCTTTGTTAACAGAATAAATAATTAGGCTTTGACACAAAACTTTAGATTCTTATGGAGTAAATTATGTTGCAGTAATGTTTTGTAGTTCTGAGCAGAAGATTTTTTTTTAACTGATGGTCTACATGCCTGTATCATTAATTTCTAATAATGTATAATTATAGAAGTTTTGGTAAGGCAAGGCATAGAAATCTGGCTCATATCTTGTATCTTCTTTTCTTTTAGGTTTACAAGTTGTCCTGAACTCCATTATAAAAGCCATGGTTCCCCTGCTCCATATTGCCCTTTTGGTATTGTTTGTAATCATAATCTATGCTATTATAGGATTGGAACTTTTTATTGGAAAAATGCACAAATCTTGTTTTCTTATTGATTCAGGTAAGTCATGAAACTGCTGACTAAAATAAGGGATCAGTTCTGTTCTCTTTCAAGTCTGTGGGATTTCAGTTTGAAATAGAATGGGCCAAAGTACTAAAACTGTTTCAACCCTGATTTTTAGTGATCAATAATTTTAGGAAAAGTTCCTTAAATTTAAAAAACAACAGCAGCAACAACAACAAATAAATCACCAACAAAACAAACAAACAAAAAACAAACCTAACACTACCTCCACCACCAATATGCAAAACAGTTAGAGACAAGAACATGTTCTGAATAGTATTTTGTGTCTGAAATGTCTAACTGAAATGTCATTATTGAAAATAGTAAGGGTGACTATCCACAAGGGACAACTTAATAGTATTCTGAGCCTTTGATTACTAATAGCTATCTAGTCCCAGGGAAGAGGTACCCTCTTGAGATGACAATCTGGCAGTGTCTCTCCTTCAGAATTTTGGGTGGAGTGACAAGAAGCGCAGTTCTAAGAAAAATAATAAAAGAAAATAGTGTTCCTCCACTCGTGTGGATTGAAATGATGCAATGAAAGTGTTTCTTAGAGTTTTAAAGGACTGACCTGGGACTCCTGGTGGAAAGTAGATTAATCATGAGTTGGCAATGTGCACTTGTGGCCAAGAAGGCCAATGGTATCCTGGGCTGCATTAGAAAGAGTGTTGCCAACAGGTTGAGGGTATCTCCTTCTCTGGAGATACTCAAAACCTGCATGAATGGGATCCTGTGCAGTATGCTCTGGGTGACACTGCTTGGCAGGGGGTTGGACCAGATGATCATCAGAGGTCACTTTCATCCTCAACCATTCTGTGATTCTGTGATCATCATGAGGGAGAGATGCATCTGATGGCTAAGGGTATGTTTTGTTACCTAAGCAATGAAGTAAACTATATGTAGAAATTAGTCCAGGATGTGTCCTTGGTGGTACATGTGTTAGTAGGAAGGGAAGAAAGAGTAAAGATGATGGAAAAAAAACATCACTATGGTGAGATTCAAAAAAGATATAGTGCATTTGTACAACTGTAAATATGAACGTGCATTATTTTTTTCCTATTGCTAAATGGCTTGAGCTATGTTATGTGTTCAGTTTTTATTAAACTATTTTAAGAGCCCATATGTGAGAGCAACTAACAGCTCTAAAGTTTCCATGGGCTCACTTTCTCAACATTTGATATCTGCATTTACCATCTAACAGGATTGATACTGCTTCACATAGAATTAATTCAAAAAACTTTGAGAACTTCTGATTTTAACCTTAGCTTCTGAAATATCTTTTTTTTTTTTTCTTTTTTGGGGGGGGGGTCAATTTTCAGATATACTAGTTGAAGAAGATCCAGCACCTTGTGCATTCTCAGGGAATGGACGTCAGTGTGTCATGAATGGCACTGAATGTAAGGGTGGATGGGTTGGACCAAATGGAGGCATAACAAACTTTGATAATTTTGCATTTGCAATGTTGACTGTATTCCAGTGTATAACCATGGAAGGATGGACTGATGTATTATACTGGGTAAGTAGCTTCATAAATCAAATGAGAAATAAGCTGTTTTACAATACCACAAGCAAGAAATTTTTGAGAGTTTTACAGGAGAGGAGCTTAGCTGCATACTTCTTAAAGTCACAGAACCATGTTGGATTCCTCAGTCTAAGAAGACATTTTAGAAATGAATTTATTCATTGCTTGTTTGATCGTTTTTCCTATTCCATTTGTATAAATGTAATATCCCATTTATGTCCTTTGGACTAACATTTTTTCATGCAAGTCTGCAGTTTTTAAGCATGTCTTTTCTGATTAAGCTTAAGAGCTCTCTTTTTGCAGTATTTCTGCAAAGTATTTTGCAATATTAACATAAATTAGACCAAAACAAGCTCTCAGCTGTCATTGCTTGCTTTGGGGACTGCAAACCATTTGATAAACATTCAAAAACAACAAATCACAAGAATTGTGAGCCTGACATTGTCTCTGTGGAAGCAGCAAAAGGTATTCAAAATCATAGCTTTGTAAAGTCCCACCTTTAAATGCTACTCTAACATTAAATATGGAAGCTCTGCAATTTTAGAACATAAATAGGCATCTGGACACAGACTAGAAAATGAGATACTCTTTTTCCAAATTTCATAGATGAGAATGGAGAAAAAAAAAACACACATTTTTTAAATGAATAGGGTCAGGTAGTGTTTCTCTGCCTCAACCCTATTCCAGTCAAAGAACATTATGTTCCTATGTGAATATGTAAGCATCTGCATATTTGGCATGAATGACTTGTCCAAGGTCATTCAAAAGTCTGTGACAGAACCTGCCTACCATAGGTGCTGAAAATCATTGAGAGTATTCTGTAGTTCTTGGTACTCAGCAGTAAGTCTTTGCAGCAATTAGGACCTTATGGCAACTTTAACAGTTTGAATATCGGAAATTTTCATGAATGAAGAAAACTGAGTGCTAATAAGGATCATTATTAGAAAGCTGTTGAAAACAGACAAGCTATCTCAAGACGTATATTTTTGGAACTTTATTCTGTGTTATTTTGTTCACAGCAGCCCTAAAATTTGGATTGCCCTAAAATTTGGCCAAAAGGGGGTTATTTACTAATAGAGAATCTTCTGTGGAGTATCGGATGCAATTAAGGATAAAGCATTACTCAGTGAATGAAAACTTTGTGGTCATTTGTTGCAAATCAAGGTGAAATATATTGTTGCAAAGAACACCTGTGTGTGTTGTCTCAGATGACAATTTGTGATACAAGAATCTATAATAGAAAGATGTTTTTAAGATGTTGTCACTGTTAAAAATAATTAAGACGGTAAGATGGCATTCTTTTTGGACTGCAAGGCAAACAAGTTGACCAAATAGGAATCTATGCTTTCACTATCAGTTGTCAGGGATATAAAGTTGGCTATAAACGTGCAAGCTTTCAGTAGTAAAGAGCCTAACAATAATGCAGAACTATACATGGGCTAATTTATTGTTTCTCATGGTGTAGATATATGCTTTTTGGGTTTTGCTCTCCAACTCTTAATTTTCTGAGAGACTGTGTCAGTGTAGAGTTAGTATGTGCTTTATATGATTTGTGTTCATGATGATGATAGTTATTTTTATCCCTCCTGAGAGAAAAGGGAAGGTTTGCTATGATTTTCTATTAAAAAAATAGACATTTACCATTATTCAAAGCAAAAGTATGCTTGCATTTTCATACTTGATAATTACACTGTCATCATTTTTTTCAAAGAAAATTAGCAATAAAAGTAATGGAGTTTACTGTATTTGGACTATGATTGTTAAGAAAAAAAAAAAAAGATATAGAAAAGAATTTAAGCTGAGTGGCCTATTAAATTTTCCCCTGAGAATTAATGAGCTAATTGATCAGATGTATCCTAAGATTTTTTTTTTTAAAGTCTCCATTGACAGCACAAAAACCCTATAACACGAAAATAGGATGCTGTGAAAGTTGTCATGGTCAGACAATTTCAAAATCAAAGCATAAGAAAAATTGAAATTCAAAAAAAATGAAAACTGCACGTTATTTTTTTTTGTTTCTCCATAATGACTTCCCAAAGCCAAAGTTATTTACACGAATCACAAATCTCAGTTTTAATTTTATTACAAATGATACTGGGGTTGTTAGCAAGAGAAGCAAACATTTGATCTAGTGGAATACAATCAAAGCCAGATATTCAGATGGCTTTGGAATCTGTCTTAACTGTTGTTTTATATAATTAAATTATAGATCTAGGTTCTTTCTATCTGTATATTAATGAATTGTGCAATGTCAAGCTGAAATTATTTGTTGCAGACAGAAGAAATGACCATTTACATGTTTTACTCTTACCACTTGATTAGCCTGATTTAGCTGTTATTAGCTAAAAATTCAAAAATATTTTGTTTTAATCACAAAATGAAAACAAGATTACACGAGGTTGTGCTAAAAATGTCCAAACAGTTTAAGGAAAGCACTACTGATACAAGTGTACATGTTTAAGAGGTTAGTTTTTGCTTAGAAATCTATTGATAAGAGCCAGACTGAATGAGTTTTATACAAAACATAAACACAATAAAATAAAATAAAATAAAAACACAAATATTAGAAACTGCACAAAATTCTGATTTCCACTTGTTCACTGTGTGAACTGTAAACTTAACTATGTAGGGTTATCTTGCTAGCATGTGTAAGCTGAGTGGGTGAAATATGTGCAGTATTTTGCATCATGTTATGTGGCATTCTGTTAGCAAAAATGACAGCTGAAAATGACAGCTTCCAGTAACACTCACTAGCACAGCTCGTTATCACCTGGTTAACAACAGTAAACTCTGCTTAAAAATTCCCCATGCAACGACAGTGATTTTTCTCTTACACATATTTATTATAAAATGAGGGTTTGATCCTGCTACTGCTAGGCATTCTTCCCATCGGGTTGAGTCACCTGGACATCCTGCTGCTCACCAGTTTTCCATCTGACTACTATTTTTACAGTTTTTTGGCCACTTAGTTTTCTCTAGCTTATGTGTGACCCACTGGCTGGCATATATTACCTACTTCATCCACTAAAACCGTGACTCCTTAGTGCCAAATTCTAGCCTGAACTGTAAAGGTTAAGGGGTAGTGTCCTTTTTTATACCAGCCACTGCAGCATGTTTTCCCAAATTATGTAATGTGTTTGTGGCTGCACATCTGTACATCTTCTCCATTTGCTCTCCAGCTCAAGTTAAGGCTTACTCTATTAGATTTGGATCCCTGTGCAGTCCTTGTTATTGGCAAAGTGGCAGCTTCTGTCTGCACAAGATTTTAATGCCCTGGCTCACGTTCTAAAGCTGAGAGCACAGTATTCTTTGCCCCAGCTTCAATTTATGTCAGTAAGCACTCAATAATTACAAAATCCAAGTCTGCATTTGCCTAACTGGCTCAAGACTTTTTTTGCATGTCTTTGGAGCATCCAGATTTTTAGTCTATTAATGGAAAACATGTATTTTGTAAATTGCTTTTTTGTTTTTAACTCTTTCACTTGATTTTTAGGAATACACATAATGAGCAGTGATACTTGCCAGTACAATCCCCAATTTTCCTGTCAATACCAAAATTGTCACGTTTAATAAAGTGATCTTCATGTTTTTACCATAGCAAAGTTAGGTGAGCTACTACACTTCAACAATCTACACTGATACTACTGTAAATTGAACTAGAGCAGGGCATGGACTCTGTGAAACAAACTACTTTGCGTGGTGGGTTGCCAGCACAGGTCATTCAATCATGGAGCAACTGCATTAGCAACTATTGAACTTTACTAAGTCAACCTTATGGACAGGATTGGAATTGGTAGCTCAAATATTAACACCTCATCAGTGCTCTGGCACATAGCTAGCACCATTCACACTGACCTAAAGATTTTTGGGACTGAAGCTTGGATACAGTGTAAACTGAAATTGCTGAATAATGGTATGTATCTTTTTTTTTTTTTTTTTTTTTTTTTTGCATATTAATACAAGTACTGATATTTTAACAAGGTATTCTCTCACAGTTTCATGTTTAAAATGAACAATTCATTAACTGAATATCTAAGCATTCTAAAATATATCTAAAACTTTGATCAGGTTAAAGGAAAGGGATGCCAGGGTATTTTTTTAACATGCCCTTTACTAACATGTCAACTTTTAGAAACTATATCCTTTACTAATGTTTGACAATAACATCAAATAATATTTCATAATTCCTCTGCTTTTATAACAAAAAGAAGTGTGCACTTAATTTCTAAAGGAAGAAACAGGTTTCTAAGTTTTATATTCCCTAACATCCTCCTTGAAGCGTACTGGGACACTTGAAGAAAACCAATCATTTTTGCAATATGGTCTGTTTAGGCTGCACTGCACTTTTGTGTATGTCTAGTGTTCAGATGTCTACATGGCCGTTGCACTAATATAACTGGGAGTAACATATCTTGAGACAGAAAAAAAATAATCAATATTTCTTTAAATATATTTCCATTACAAAGTAAAATCAGGCAATCTTCTAATCATGCCACTTTTTATAATGTTCCTAGTTCAAGAATCTTAGAGGATAACTTACTGAGAGGTATTATAAGAGGATATAACATACTTGAGACCAATTGGTGTACAACCAAAGATTTTTCTGGAACACAACAAAATATCTTGTAAATGTATCTCACAAGAGAATCCCTTGGCTCTGGCACAAAATGTATTATTAGTTCATAAACAAAAAGTCACAGTGTGTTTGAGGTATTATCAAAACTGTCAGCAGAGTGCTGAGAAGGAATCTGTTAAAAAATAAAATTTTGGCCAACAGTCAAGTAAGCAATGATACTCTAGAGCTTTGAATCGGATAATATAATAAACCATTGGGAAAGAACTACATAGGGTGATTGAAGTCATACTAGTTACATTACCGCTGCAGATATGGAAGGCACATTTTAGCATCCAAACAATACTTGGCAGCGACAAATTTCAGCTTAGTATGAGAAGTAAAAGGATGCTTGACAGCTTTTTGTCCTTTGTATGTGAGCTGCAAATATTTGGCAGTGTTAAAAACTGTGAGGAATATGCAAGAAAAATCTTTAAAAAACTTTATTTCACCCTTTTATTTGCCTTAAATGTACTAACGATAGCTTAATGCTGTTTTCCTAGCATCATTCAGCAGCACTCACAGGTCATCTAAGGGAGACGCTTCAGTGAAACAAGGCAGTTCATCCCCAAAGACATCGATGTGCTGGCTGCAGAGTGCTCCCGGCATTTGATGACTACATAGCCAGAAATTTAACACATGATATCCAGCTGGAGAGAGAATGGTAGAAATTTTGGATGACAGTATTAATATACTGCACAAATCGTACTTAAGAGCCAAGGATGGCAGGCAGGATTTTTTTGAATTCGTGTGTTAATCACTTGAATCCAATTTCCTGTCAAAATCTAGCTTAACACTTTTTCCCCTTGCCCTGCCCTTTTAGGTAATGATTTGGACTACTTGATCATGTCATTTAGGTGTAAGGAAGCTCAGAATCAACCAATTTTAGATAGCAAAGAGATGTGGTTTAAATAACGAGTAAGTTAGAAACCTCAGAAAGAAAATGGAATGATCAAATTCAGACCTACAGAGATACCAAGCCAGGGAATATGTGTATTAACAAGTTTGAATTAGCATTAAAAGGAATGATCATATAATTTTTCTCAAACGAACAGCTTATCACAACCCACCTGAGGAGGATTTTAAACTACCTCCAATGGAAATATTGTTCCCATGCATTGAACCTGATTTACTTTGACAAGACATCTAGTATCTCAGTCTTAGCTGACTGCTGACCAGTACTGCAGTCAAAGCATGGAACTAATTTCTTGTCACACATCATTGCAAATACTCAAAAGAACATATTTCTTCTCCCCAGACAGTTTAAATTAAACAGAGAGAACTGGATTAGAAGTAGGCTTTACTTTAGGTAGTGCTGAGGACTCCACTGATTGAGGCTACAATTTCCTCAAAAGAATTGCTACCAGAAGCAAAAAATCATTTTAAAACAATCCCAGTTCCCAGACTGTCCCAGGATAACAGTTAAGTTGATAAATTCAGATCTACTGTGAGTACTGTTTATTTGTTCATATGTTCACTACATTAACTAAGGTAACAGTTACACATCATTAATCCAAATAATACATGCTATTATGCTTATTATGCTTGCATT
Source organism: Netta rufina (assembly GCF_964035555.1). Classification (NCBI taxonomy): domain Eukaryota; kingdom Metazoa; phylum Chordata; class Aves; order Anseriformes; family Anatidae; genus Netta; species Netta rufina. Next base: position 3,000,032 of record NC_140133.1, on the reverse strand, counting down.
TTTTTTTTTAATTTTTTTTTTTGCACTTAGCATATAGGAAAATACTAAATACATGCAATTATTTTATCACATTTTATGGATTAAATGTTGCTAGCATAGCAGATTTGAAAATAAGAAAGATATTTGGTACCTACCTCCAAAGTAGACACCACTACCCTTTGTATTTTAATACATTGCAGCTTAAAATTGAAAAATAAATAATTTTCATCACATTCATTCATCCATTCAAAAAACAAAACTAAACAAACAAACAAACAAACAAATACACGTTTTTTTATCCCTTAGGTTTAACAAAATACATCAGTAGATAGGTTTTACAAAATTATGTGAAATTAGTCTGGGCAATATGGATAAATATATAGAAGCAGTAATGAATTTTGTTAATCTTAAATTAATATGCTGCTGCAACCAATGAAAGAATCATATCCTTCTGTTTTGCTATACCTGGAAAATATGGATTTTGTTAAACCTGGTAGAATCATAGTTTTATTTCCACTGATCCAATAGGAAAACTTCTCTGGATTACTAAAATGGAGAGAGGCAGTACTCTCCATTTTGTTACAGTGATGTGAATCTGCTCTGCCACCGATGGAGTCTGCTGCAAAAGTGTTTCAACTTGGGTTAGCTACCTGAAAAAGAAGTAATTTCTTAGCAAACAATCACATTTGACATCTAGGCTTTTTCTTCTTCTCCCCAGCCAAAGACAGTAAGCTGATTAATGAAATACCATCAACAGTAATTAGCTAAAATAGTATTAGGTGCTGAATGAAAAAAAAAAAAAAAGACTCACATCTAAACTTATTTCTAACCAATATTAGTATTAGAAAAAATAGTTTTTAGCAATTAGCTTTGAATAATAGATGCTTTATGTGACTACCTAACCTATACACTTCAATAGCTAATAATAAATAAAATTAACAAAAGGTAGAACCTGAGATCTGTTCAGACAGATCAAAGCAAATCAATGCAAAAGAAGACATGCCATACAAGTTGGGGTTTAACTTGAAAGGGTACTGTAGGGTAACTTTATAGAATGGTTTACATACAGAAGATGGAGGCCAAATCTAGAGGTGATAAAGTAATTATAAGGCTGTCTGGGTGCTGTAACAACTTTTTGTCTTTCCAGGAGATATATTTCTTTTTAGCCTGCCTTAATGCCTGAGCCATGGAATTCTGTTTTCCAGTTGTTCTTGTGCTGAGATGCTTAACAGTGCAGTGGTCTCTGATTTCACACCCCACATGCATCACTCAGCATGTATCTGTGTCAGTGGTGTACCAAAGCTGAGTCTGTCCAACCAGGAGAATGTCAGGGAAATCTATGCTTTAATGGCAGAACCCAGGGAAGACTGAAGATAAAATTACATGCTTTCACAAGCCAGCCTGGAGGCTGCTATGCTTTGAGCACAGCCTGTTTTAAGTAAGCTTTAAGTTAACTCCACTTCAGCCAAGAATATCCCAGGACACAACCTTTGAAGCTAGTAGGCTTTGAAAATATGTCTGGTGTGCTTTAAAATGAGTAGAATAAATAGTTTGTGATATGAGATTTGTGAACCTACAATGTATGCTTCAGAGAAGGCAGGATTAGTCACATTTCACAAAACACTAATTTCTGAGGTATTTTTACACCCTTCAAGAGACTTAATAGTTTTCAAGATGATTAGATAGGTTCTAGGTAACAATAAATAAACACACTGATTGTGTCCATTAGAATGTTATGAAAGGAGAAAAGTAAAATTGGAAAATAAGATACTTAAGAAATTAAATGAGTCTGAAACATAATGGAAAATAATTCAAAATAGCTTCATGCTTCAGCGCAATGCATTTTTGATGGTATAAATGCAGAATTAGAGGCATTACTGCACAGCTTTATCATTATCCTCCAGTTAGGGCTTCGATTAATCAATAAATACAAAAAGCTTGCCACATTTTTTGGTAAACTAGTGAAAGCTTTTCAGGAAATTAAGGCCTTGATTGCATATGGGGATTTTACTTATAATTACCACAGATAGGGATAGATGAGATATTTTAATGATTTCTAATTTATGTTATAGATTGGGGTGTGCCATCTGCTGCTATGTAATGTTTTTTTCTGTGCTGTAAATTTGGCATGCTCCTGGTATCACTTCAGAAACTTTGTCCCTGAACATCTACACTGCATTGTATGACAGCTGACTCCAACTACAGCACAACTAACAAGATAATTCACCCCCAATGGACAGATGAGGCAGTTTCACATGGTACCAGGTTTGTCTCATCAGATCAATTGTTCAAGACTTTGTAGGCATATGCTCACAAATATATGCATATGAATCACAGAATCACAGAATTTCTAGGTTGGAAGAGACCTCAAGACCATCGAGTCCAACCTCTGACCTAACGCTAACAGTCCCCACTAAACCATATTCCTAAGCTCTACATCTAAACGTCTTTTGAAGACTTCCAGGGATGGTGACTCCACCACTTCCCTGGGCAGCCTGTTCCAATGCCTAACAACCCTTTCGGTAAAGAAGTTCTTCCTAACATCTAACCTAAAACTCCCCTGGCGCAACTTAAGCCCATTCCCCCTCGTCCTGTCACCAGGCACGTGGGAGAACAGACCAACCCCCACCTCGCTACAGCCTCCCTTGAGGTACCTATAGAGAGCGATAAGGTCGCCCCTGAGCCTCCTCTTCTCCAGGCTGAACAAGCCCAGCTCCCTCAGCCGCTCCTCGTAGGACTTGTTCTCCAGGCCCCTCACCAGCTTCGTCGCCCTTCTCTGCACCCGCTCAAGCACCTCGATGTCCTTCTTGTAGCGAGGGGCCCAAAACTGAACACAGTACTCGAGGTGCGGCCTCACCAGAGCCAAGTATCAGGGGGACGATCACCTCCCTAGCCCTGCTGGTCACGCTGTTTCTTATGCAAGCCAGGATGCTGTTGGCCTTCTTGGCCACCTGAGCACACTGCTGGCTCATATTCAGCTGACTATCAACCAATACTCCCAGGTCCTTCTCTGCCTGGCAGCTCTCCAACTATTCCTCTCCCAGCCTGTAGCTCTGCTTGGGGTTATTGCGCCCCAGGTGCAGGACCCGGCACTTGGCCTTGTTGAACTTCATGCAGTTGACCTCAGCCCATCAGTGCAGCCTCTCCAGATCCTCCTGCAGAGTTTTCCTACCCTCAAGCAGATCGACACACGCACCTAACTTGGTGTCATCTGCGAACTTACTGAATGTAATATGAATATATGACTATATGAATATGAATATATGAATATATAATGTAATATGAATATATTAATTTAGTGTAATATATATATATAATATTTTATCCTCTACCAATTTGACTTGCACAGAGTAACTTGTCTCCAGATCTGGTAGTATCAACAGATCAAGTATCAAAATGGTTCCTTTTACAGGGACTTTAAAGCAGTTAGTTCCTGCGTCACCATGAAAAGGATTGGGAAAGCTTCAGAGTTTAGTTCAAATGTTATTTTCAAAGCTGTTCAAGCATACAACATAAGAACTCTAATGTAGTGTCTGTATGAAAGGCTGAAAATGTCAGAATGTAGCCAAAAAAAGCATCTCTGGTTAAAAAAAAAAAAAAGGGCATTTTTAAACAGTTATCTAACTGAATAGTAATGCATCTACCATTATAGTGAAATGTAATTAAGTGATAAGAAAAACACTCACTTTGTCCTTCATATCGTCCTTCATCTTGTCTGTCCTCTGGATGATGTGATGGACAAATTAATTAGAGCTAAAATCAAAACATTATGTCTAGATCTGGAAAATGGTACAAAGAAGGGCAGGAAGAATGGCACTTGGCAAGTGTCTTTGTGATAGGTGTTATGGATGCTAAAAGCTTAATGGCTCCAAAAAGAGATGGGACAAGTCCATTGAGAGCTACTAGGTTTGATGGCTGCTCTAGGCTGCTATATTTCTGAGCCACAGAGAGTGGGGGTCTTGTAAGACTTTTTACTAAGGATTTGAGATCTGATAGCTCCTGGATTTCCTGATGCCGTTGTAGCATTATTTAGGGGCATTTATGTTTCTTAGTTGCAACTTCCAATAGGTCTGGAATTTGTGTCTTTTAACTCCTATATCTGGACTTTGTGTGAGAATTTAGTATCAATGCTTTCAATTGAAAAAAAAATCATTTCAGAGGATGGAGATTCTTTTGTGTATATATTACCAATACTCTGCCTCCATCATTAGTCAGAGTACAAATTGACTCTTCTAATCTTTCTGTAATTGAAAGTTATGAAAAATGCCACTTGACATGCACGAAATGAGCAGTAAAGTTTTCCAGATGGAAAGGTCTTCTTTACACGCTTTCATCTCTGGTATTAATGCAATCGGAAATATTATTTCATGAATAGAAATTACAGTATGTTACTTAAAAAGAGTTTGTTTCTAGATTTAAATGGTAAAATTGTATAGAAGCAGTTTCATGCTGTTGATTTTAGGAATTAGTACCAACCTGTTCTAGTGGAATATGGGTTCCTGACTAAGGATTGCTTTTGGATTAGTTCAGCATCTGCCCAAACCAAAACATTTCTTCTGGTGCTGGTTAACTGCAGTTTCCAGGTTTCATATCACAGGACATTAGTCCTAGATAGATTAGCCTGAAATACTGGGTTTAGAATCAAACTGCATAAATTAGAAGGATTTCTTTTTATACATTGCTCTAAAGTGAATGAAGGATATGCAAATCACAGCTGTGTGTGCTAATAGAGCCTTTATGACAGACCATGGAAATTTAAGCTTTGTATATGTGTTACTAAGCTAGCACAATGCCTGGCTTCTTGGATACATCCTCCCTAGCAAAAAGAATGTATCAGGTTAGGTTACAATGATTACCAGAGCACTTCTTTTCCTCATATCTTTTGTTATCTTTTATCTTTCTTAAAATGTAATTGCAATTTCAGGTTTTTCAAAATGATTTATAGCAGGAAAACATTGACATCAGCACCAGATGAATTTATGCCCTCACTCTGAACTCTGGTAACTTGCAAAATACTGTGTGCAAATGGTATAGTTAAGTTGGATACAAAACTCATTTGCAAGTACTTGAAGTTCAGACAAAATGTTGGCTCTTACACACTCTTGTTAGAAACCATCTTTGCCTGATCTGTATTATGTGAATCATTTCTATGAAGGAAACTCAATTCTGAAGTAATAAAATAATTACTAAGTATGCAATTAAAAAAATAAAATAAAATAACTGAGTACATTTGATTCCTAAACTTCAAGGCCAGATGCTTATAGTTGAAAGAAGGTGCAAAGGGCAACACACACTGGAACAAAGAAGAAATTCAGTATCAGCAGTAGGGCATTTTCTTAAATACTTAGCTCTCTTTTGCTGCTAAGACTGCTCAAAGGAGCGGACTCACACTGAGGAAACAGGCACAGATGATAAACTATCAGTCCCCTTAGCTTAGGTGCCTACCATGCTAAGTATTGCTAAAAGTACTGCACAGAAAAGTATTGCACAGGAGATTGAGTTGAAGTAGGTCAGTGTAATGGCAGCATTATGAAAGATTTTATTTCCCACATGAATAAGATGTAGCAGAACTGGACCATGGAAACTTGAAATCTTTTAAAATTGAAGCCAAAGATCCCAGCCTTTCAGAATGGCTGTAACTCTTCTCCATTTTAATTTCTCTAAAATATTGCTTTATTGAAATTAAAAGGAAAAAAAATCCAAATCAAATATATAACTTGCATTTTTAAATCTTTTTTTTTTACATATACTATCAAGTAAGTGATTGTATATTACTCTTTCGGTAATTTTGGAAGTTCCAGTTAGTATAAAATGGTATTACTGCAGATCACTAGTGAAGAAAAGTGCCTGTGGGCCTTAACCTGCAAAGACTTAATGCATGTGCTTGCATCTAGCTATCCATTGGAGTGCCTTGCAGAAACTTAGACTACAACAAATTTTTAAAAGATAGAGAAAAAAAAAGAAAAAAAAAAAAAGCAAAGTACACCTTGAAAACCTTTTGTTCCCATGCTTTATATGGGATTGTGTCCATTCCAACAGAGATGTTAGTGACGTGATTTAAAATGGACTGTCTATAGAGCTCAAAGCCTAATCACAAGTTTCAGATGCGACAGACAGACATGCAACAGCATTCACAAAGAGAAAAAGGTTTGCCCAAAAATCGTTATACATTGCCATATCTAGTCCTGAATCCTCATGGATTTTTATTTTGTCTGATGAATCTTTATGGCCAAAAAGCATCTCAAGAAGAACGTAGTGCAAACCTGTCAGTATAAACAAAAAAGCCAGAATAATTCTTCTCCCATAAGAGAAATTTCCAAGAAGCTGCAAGTCAGAATTGCTTTTTTATAACTTGATGTCTCTTTACACCTGAATGATAGATAAAATAAGCATTTCCCTGTGTTTTAAAGTATCTTTTATTTTCTGAACAGTTCTTAGTTTTCCCTGGATATGTTTCTTGAATCCATCTCATAGGATTGCTAAAAATAACAATGGAAAAGATAGATTTGTAGAAAAATTTGTGTGTACCTATAAATAGTGTGTCTGAAGTTCAGTAACTTCAACCTTATTGTTTCTGGAATATTTCCATGTTTCTGCTATGTTTTAAAATTTGATTTCAGGTTTTAATTTTCATAAAAGTGTTCACGTTTTTTCAAGTATCTGACTGCATCCAGCTGTAGTATTTCAGGGAAAAAGTATTGAAATTCAATTTTGCAGAAAAAAATAATATTGCTTGTCCTGCTGAGATACATGTTACTGTTTACTTTCTCAGAGGATCATTCATGTAGTTAGGATATATATGAATTAAAAATCCTAGTATTTCAATGCACTTTGTAAACATCTTTTAATTTAGTGAGATCTGAAATTTACCATTTTAGGTATTAAAGAATTAATGTTATTAATGTTATAGTGCTCTATTTGTATGTTTGATAGTATTTTTGATCTGAAGGCTAGGTTCACTCAGTACTTTCTCCTAGAATATGTATTATGACTGCAAATTGATGTGGCCAGTGCCTTTTTTCTTATATTATTCTCCTTTGATAATTGCTGCAGGAATGCATAGAATGCTGTCTCATCTGAATGACTGAATTCTGTTTAGAATGCTGTCTCATCTGAATGATTAAATTCTGTTTCTCTGACTCTTCATTGCTATTACTATAGTGATCTACTCTATAAGATCATCTTATTTCTTGCAGATGAATGATGCTATGGGATTTGAATTGCCATGGGTGTATTTTGTCAGTCTCGTCATCTTTGGGTCATTTTTCGTACTAAATCTTGTTCTTGGTGTATTGAGCGGGTAAGCATACACCTTTTTTATCATGAAGGCAGAGTCCTGAATTCAGTTGCCATGAACACACAGGTTATCTTATACAGGTGAGACTTCAGTTGCAATGACATTTTATTTTTTTCAATTAAATTTCTATTTTTTCTCTTCTAATTTTGAACAGAAGGAGTTTTCTGTAGCTTTCATAAAAAATACCAAATAAAAAATCAGAATTCAGACATACCAGTATATATATATATATATGTCCATATTTGTGGCAAAAGTATGAGAAGAACTAAAAATTCTCCTGCACTTATTTAAATATGTTATTTTAATTCAGCTTCTGCAGCATCACATTTGCAATGTAATTTGGGTAAGTAAATAAATTAAACAAAAGTTTCTTGCTTTTAAGAACTGAATAAGCCCTAAACTTTCAGTGTTAACACCTACGTGATCTGGCAGCTGCAAAAAAGGACTCTGCTGTTTAATGAATGACTGAATCATAACTTATTTCCTTGCATTTTACAGGTAAATGATGCAATAGGATGTGAATGGCCATGGATCTATTTTGTTAGTCTTATCATCCTTGGCTCATTTTTCGTACTTAACCTGGTTCTTGGTGTACTTAGTGGGTAAGCAGTTGAGTTAACATTGTGTATGCTACTGTTACTTGTAAGATGGCCTCTGCATTTACTCAAGCTTCTCAGCAATGGCTTTTCTGCATGCACTTAAGATTCTTATGTCATCCTACCAGTGTTTGCTCTCTTGACTAAAGTGTGATCCTAGTGCCTGTATCTGTCTGACATCACGTTCACCATGCTTGCCAAAAGTATCTTTTAGATGAGGCACCGAACTTCTCATTCTCTAATAGTTCAGCAGGGAGAAACATTTTTCACACAGAGATGGGTGACACTTGTACAAACGTTTTCCCCTATAATTATAGCCAAGTGTCTCTCTGGAAAATCGTTTATTATTATTATTATTATTATTATTATTATTATTATTATTATTATTATTATTATTATTATTATTATCATTATTATTATCATTATTATTATCATTATTATTAAACTAGCTATAAAGTAATTGGAGTGTTCTTTGCATTTACCAGTCATGTAGCAAATTTTATTTTAATGGGGTACTTGAAGATCTGTCTGATAGAAAGAGTATGACTAGTGTACTATGACACAAAATGTTTAATGCTTCCTGTATCATTGAGGTGTGTACTGCTGTGACATCCCACAGCAGCAATCTGATATTTTTATCAATAATCAAAGAAAAAGTTAATATGGTTGTCAGTGGGAGGTTGTCACAGCACTTTGTTGCTCTGTATATTCCAGACTCCAGCTAAGAACTAACGTGTCATCAGTTTTAGATGTATAATGTGGTTTAAAACTGTAATTTATGGCAACAGTTCGCAAAGTTTTCTTCTTACAAAGCCCAAGATATTTTTTCATAAAGAAAGAAAAGGTCCTGCTGGCATCTGAATCCAAATACAATTATAACACACATTATTTTTTATGTTAGCTACGAGTTACACAACAAATGATGTTGTTTTGGCAGCCTTGGGCTAGCTGTGCCGTCTTTGTTACCCAGCAGAAAAATGTGTCTTGTACTGAACGCAGCCTTATAGTTGATGATGTCATCAGGCTGCTGAGTGTGTATGCAGCCATGTTACAGTTTTGCCGTGCTGCGTATTAGGTTTGAAAGGAATTATAGGATGTTATATATAGAACATTCATGGAAATCAGGGAATCAGAAGCAATTTCCAATTGATAATGTGATAATTATGTTACTAAGGCATTTTTGTTTTAAATTAAACAATGTGTTTTTAAAAATCATTTATCTGTGATAGATTACTGTTGCACACAGGAAACTGTGGAAAGCATGGTTTTTACATTCCTTTCAGAATCAATTTACAAAGCAGATGTTTAAAAGTAAAGAGGTAGTGTGCTAAAAACACATTGCTGATTTTTTGATTTAATTTCTTCTTTCCAAGACCCACCCTGTAGTGGCTGACTTATGCTATCATATAGGCTTTGTTTTTTTCAGGGACAAGTATGTAAACTGTTGCAAAACTAAGGGCCTAGCTTTTGCATCACAGCCACGCTGGTCAAATAAGAAAGAAAAGAACAGACAGAAAACTGAGAGTATGATTTATTTCTCTGTTTGATACTGTTACCTAACGTCGCTGTGCGACCAGACTTCCCACTAAAGCCATTAGGTTTCCACGGTTCCTTTCACTGGCCCTTAAGAAGGTCATAAGCAGCAATTAATTTTCTTCCCGTTGTGTGAAGGTGTGCTATGGGAACGGTTAATTATTATTTCCCTTTTCCCTTGCTTGACTCAAACGAAGTGCTATTGGTTTCATTGTTTTTTTAATTTTATATAATCTCTCTATATATTAAATTTTATTTTTATTATTTATTATTATGATAACTATTATTATATTTATTATCAATTATTTTAATATATATAATTTTATATATTTTTAATAAGGAGTGGAGAAAGTAATGCCAGATTTGGTGTGTTGATACCCCTGTTCATTTCTTCCACTGAAGCCAAAGAAATTCAGAGATTTACACTAAGTTTTTTATTTGATTTAGTACAGTCAAAATATTTTATAAGGCTTGCAACATTATGATGTGTTGGCTTTTTTTTTTTTTCTGCATGATTTGTACGTTTAAATAAGGTAGTTTTTCAAAGCTAGTAAAAATTTGTTGGGTAAGTCAGATAAATCATTGTATTTTTTATTGTACCCCTCTTATATTCTCTTATATTTGTGACTCAGATATCTTTAATATCTACTTTGTTGGCATCAGTGTTGGTACTCTTTCAGCAGCTTTTCCTTTATTCTGTTGTAATGAGACAGCTTTGTTGAGGAAATTTTGCTGGAATATGAAGTTGTTCTATAGCCACTGTAACAATATAGAGGAAAAGGTGTCCCTTTGTCCTTGGGTTCCATTCTACAGACAAGAACTCACCACTGATTTCTTGATCCTAAGAGCTCTAATGCTCTTTAGAGTCCTTACCCACTTGCCTTTGATTTCCAGTGAACTGAACTGGCAGTGGTAAGTGTCACATGAGCTCACGTGAAATTTATAAATTCATTCATTATTCCTAAACTTATTTTCTGCTGGGGTGTCACTAACTGCAGCATCACTTAAAAGTCCAGAGTGCTTGATGGATTCCCTGTATCAATGTTTGCTCAAAACATGTGAAAGAGAAATCCTAGCACTCCGGTTGTTCACAATTTCTGTGCTGAAGGAAATGATATAAATAGATTGAGATTTGTGATGTATGAATATCACTAATATTGACATTGAGAAGGAGAGGAGAAAGGAGAAGATATCTATTATACCAAACTGATACAAAAGTGAAGAAAATGTCCTGGCATACTTGTTTGAAACTGTGAAAAAGGCTAGTGTGTAGCACTGTTACACTGATTTATTTTGGTTGATTAATTCCGTTATACTTAATAGCAAATATTTTCCACGTATTTTCTATTTAGACATGTCTGCTTAAATCTTAGGGGCACTCTGTACATCCTTTGGATGTATTTATATTAATTAGCAGAAAGCTATATATATATTTCATCCTGAGCCAGGCATTGAATGAGTAACACTTGCATTCTTTTTTTTTTTTTTTTTTTTTAAGAGTTAGCTTTTATGTTTTATGTTCTTCAAACCATAGCATGAAACTTGTTCACTTATAAATCTACAAAGAAAATTAAATTTTACTAAACCAGTCAGGGAATGCAAAAATGATGCCAACTGACTTGAAAAGCATGGCTTTGCATACAGATTTTGGAAGTGGAATCTGAATGCCTAATACAACTTTTCTGTATGAAAGTGTTAGTTCTTGTAATATCAACTTCTTCTGTGTCCATTTAAATCTGCTGGTTTGCAGTTTTAAAACATTCATTCACTCTCTTTGTATCCCTTTGTTACACTGTGACCATCTGCCCCTTTGTATTTCTCTACTGGCTCTTGTGCACTGCATGTTTGATGTATTTAGATACTGTACAAGTGGATGAGAATGATGATTTCGAAGATCTTTTATTTTACATCTAGCATTTTCTGAAGGTGAGTATTTACTGGTGATCCATGTCAGTTTTGCGTGCTGAAGGTAATAATCATAAAAACTCAGTTTGTGCTATTAATAGCAGATATGTAAATTAATAGAAGTAATGTGTGTGTAGGAAATATGGTAAATATTTTAAATTTTGGAAGGAAGTTGCCTATAGAGATTTTTTCTAGTCAATTGAATAACAAGGATGGAAAGATTTCATAGGCTTAATTATATAATTGTTTTTGGTAGTTTTGTCTTTTTCAAAATACTGCCTTTTTCATACTCCATAATCAGACAAGTGCTCTAGAAATGCTTTTGGAGAAAGCTATAGATGTGGCTCTAGGAAAGGGTCCTAGTGCCGGCTCTGGGTGCAACACCAGCAGAGGGCTCTGAAGAAGACTAGCTCTGGCCTGAGAACAGACTTGACAGACAGCTCCTCCCTAAATACACAAGAAAAACTGGTGGTAGATCTGGCTCCTGAAAGTTATCTGGAAATGTTTGGAACTGTGATTCAGAATGTGGGCGTGTTGGGAATTCCTTTCAAAGTGGTGAATTTAGTTAAGGGGAATCTAGGTGGCCACCTCGAACCTTTACCTGATCTTTCACAAAAAGGTTGCGAGATTGAATTCATATACAATTTGGAATCCAGATCAAAATACTTGTTGCAGGTCTGAAAAGCTGCAAATAAATGCATTTTTCAGATAGCTTTGAATTTTCTTTCTCATTGGCTGGTCTGCATTTTGCCAGTTCACATTAGAAATGTAAGGCTGCAATGTGGTTCCAAGTAATTGTTTTAGCAATTAGAAATCACAGGGTTGTCATGACACAAGTGCACTCTATTTTGATTGCTGTGTCCTCTGAGCTACCAGCATGGTGGTGTTTTGGTCTGCAAAAGATATCAGAGTACACTTTTTTTTTTTTTTTTTCCCCTTTGTAAAGATCCCTCTGGTTATGACCCAAGGACTGGGCAGTGCAGCTTTAGGGCAACTTGACACTTGATGAAATAGCACAGAAATTGCAACTGAGGAGCTGCTCAGCAATGCAAGTTCTGTAAAGGGTGGTGGACTGCTTTAGGAGCCTGCTTTTATGTGTAGCTTTGTTATACACAGTTTGTGTATCTGGCATAAACAGGACCCGTATTCTCCAAACTCATGAAATACCAGACAGAAACTGGGACCTGAGGGCAGGCCTCCAAATATTCCAGGATAAAAGACCTGAGTGTGTCATGACCAGCAGTGCAAGAGACAGAAACCTGAAACTAGAAAGTTAAGTTAGACATTATAAAGTTAGAGGCTACCTTTAAAAAGTAAGGGGCAGAAATTGAGAGGAACTCATCAACCCTGAAAGTCTGTTTAAAAGTGTGCTGAAATAAATGTGCCGGTATTTCAGCATGCATTCAACTGTTTTACTATTAACAGAGAAAATAATAAATGATAAAACTTCGTAATTTATTTATCAAGAGTCATGGCTTTTAATGATGCATGATAATCTATTCCTTGAGATATTCCTTGTCATTAGGGGACGGTTTCTGCTGATGGCATCTTCTGCTCAAGGCATTAGTATTTCATTGGGTAGCCATGGGAACAAATAAGACCTTTCAAACACACTTTAATAAATCTCTCTGAGTTGAATTTATTGCTTTCCTAAAGGACACCAAAGCGTAAGCTTTGACATCCTCCTACATGTAAGTTTTGCAGGTTACTAAGAGAATGTTATTTTTTTTTCCATTTCTTTCCCACAGTATTATTTGCAATGTATGTAGTGATTCTAAAAGCTAAGGGCACATACTTATCCATGCTAATCTCACTGGTAATATCTGTCAATTCATATAATAGAAATTATGTTCACACAGAGAAGCTTATACACCTAAGAACTGTTGTCTACAGTATATATGGAAAAAAAAATGTAGAAGATGAAATTTGAATAATGATGCACAAAATAGAAAACAGCAGTGAACTGTCATCCATAGTCTTTCAGCAAAAGGGAAATGAACTGGTTTTGATAGCATTCTTTTTCACATCAGAGGGAAAGCTTCATAGAAAAAGGAGACTTACAGATAAAAATTTAACTCCCTCACACAATATATATTAATAAAAAGGAAAGGAACTTCAGCTCCAGATCTCAGCAGGTTGCTTTTGATTGCTGTGTGGCTAGTAAAAATAAAACTCAAATACACAAATAAATACATTTAAAAAAATCAAAAGGTAAAGGGAATATCCTTGGTTGATCAATTGAATATACAACAATAATTAGAAAATTCTTTCAGCTATATACAGTGGTAACTCTAACCAACTTCTCTAAACAGAGACCAATAAAAAACTATGGAGTAATCCAGTATCCTTTAACAAAAGAGCATGAATGGGAGTGATTTTATTTCCATCTTGTCAGAACTCATCACACTGTCTTATTAGGTGTTGGTCCTGTGAAATGAGCTCCTCACAGTTAAAAAAACATTGTCTGTTTCAAAAGCTTTGACAGTGCTCATCATGATGGTAGGGTGAACACACTATGAGGAATGGTCCTACCCTCAATGCTACAAGTTCTTCCTCTAAAAAATCCAGCATAGTGAGCCAAACAAGTCTCTACTCAGGACAGAATGAGCCAATCTTAAAGTGCAAATATAATTAGTCTGAAAAATTCAATCTCAATTTTGTTGGTCCGTTACCACCACTATCAAACTGTTCCCAATCTTGCTGTTCCCACAGCTGATTCCATCACCTTCATGTGCACTCTTTGGCATAATAATGCTATCCAGGCCTTGACACAGTGTAAATAGACTTTTTGCTGTTGAGTGTACATTTTCTCAATTGTTGGCCAGCTATACAGAAAAAAATATAGCTAGGTATTAATAGTTTGCATTTCCACATCAATTCTCCTTGCTCAAGCAAAATTCCTGATTGATATATATACATATATATATACATATTTCCTGCAGAAATAATTCTGCAGTGTTCAGCATATGAGTTATTATTTCTAACAAGAGGAGTAATAATATAAAAAAAATCTCAAGTAATTAAAGATGTGATGTCACACACCTTTTTTTTCATATCTTGTTACATCTCATTACACAATAGGCCTGGCTGTGAGCTGCTGTCCATGCCTTTTTTTTTTTTTTTTTTTTTTTTTTTTTAAGCAGTTTGAGTTCTCTGATTTGATTCTGCTAATTTGTTGGTTGGTATGATTACAGCCGTGTGAAACCTATGCTGTGGCCAACACTGTACTCCTGTGAACACCTTTTTGCTATTGCGTGACTCTTCTCTGTGAACAAACAAGAGTCTGTGATGTCTGGGTAACAGCTCTACATATGGCATTCACACAGCGCTTTCCACATACTGGAACCCGGTGTGCACTATGTTACATACAGGAGATGCAGGAGATGAATTCTTGCTCTCATTCTGTCTGCAGAGACTTGCAGTGACAAAAGGTCTGTAATATGGCCAGCCAAGAATTAGTCCTGGTTTATGCTTAGAGGTGGAAGGCAATTGTTTGTTTCCTATCATCATTGTCTAAGTGATGGACAGGAGATAGAGCAGCACTCCTGTTGCCAGATTTTCAATTCACATGCACTGGTGTGCCAAATCAGAGTAGCTTGTTGGGATTTTTCAGTTTACAACAACTTGGGTGGACTGATTTAAATCATATTTTAGGGGGGAGACCCTTATGAATGAGAGCGTAACTCGTTGAATGCAATTTTTGTCAGGTTAGTCAAAGAACAACAACAACAAAACAACACTAATTACCCTTTCACATACCAGATCCAGGTCATTTTTATCAAATAAGAATGAAATATTTTGAAATTAGCCCTTAGAAAAGGCATTTGTGAAAACAAACGTTTACATATTTGTACATGTAAATAAATAAAGTCCAATTACCACAATTAACATACGGCTTCCTAAGCCTGTCAGCTTCGTAAGCTTCTGGACTGAGTTCTGGCTTGAACACAGTGAGGGAGGCCAGTTCAGGCCATTGAGTGGCCTGAATGACTTTTAGACCTAATTGGCCTAATCACAGTTAGACTAATGATGCCAACATATCCAAAAGCTTTTTTTTTTCTGCCTGGACCTAGCCTACACTCTTCATAGCCATTAAATGCTACACAAGCAGCTGTCTTATTCCTCCTTCCAGGAGAACAACCAATCTATACCTATCTATACAGCCAAATATCTTGTTGTCTAAATGTCTTTGTCAGCAGTTTTAAAGAGCCAACATCTCTCCTTCACCTCACCCCTAGCAACTTTTTCAATTAACTTCTTGTTACTTGGAAAAAAAAGGAACTTTTTCTGTGCTAACAGATTACTAATTACACTTCTAATTCCATTTAATTCCACTCTTATATGAGGCATTTCAGTGAAAGGAATGTGTACATGCATTCATATGAGGGATGTCACTTCATTGTGGCTGTCATTGAAAAAAATACCATAGATCCAGATTCCTCCCTCCTTTGAAGAAAATGCAGTCTTCTCAGGTGTGTTATATTTCCTTACAAACAGTTTTTTAAAATAAAAGGAAATCTTTTAAACATTATGGAAATTAAGTACCACTGCATACTACTGATAAATTGCTGCAGCATTTAACCAAGACAATATCTGGATTCTGTGCTGTATTGAAGGGAAAGGTCGTAGTTAGCTGTGTGTATAAAAACTGTGTTTAATTCTCTGCATGCAGCTATTGTAATATAAAGTCAAAGTTAAAAGGTGGTTCAGTCATGGGTGAAGTGCAGTTCAAAGTTGCAATCTTGCCAACTGTTTCATTTTAAAATGACTTCTTTCTCTTCATATAATAGCAGCCGCTTTCATTTTGCTTTACCCACACAGATCACAAATCCTTCACTCTATTAAAAAACACCCAAAAGACTTAATTGAACAAAACAAGAGTACTTAGTAAAAGCTAACAAAGGTTATTACTTCTGATTTCACAGTATGCTATAGTAGCTCTTTTTTCCAAGTTACTGCCTATGAAATGAGTCATGAGTATGTTGCCCTAGTCAGATGTAATGGACAGCCTCTTTGAGATAATCCTAAACCCAGTCTTCCGTATACAAAAAAAAAATAAAAATAATAATGTTACAGGCTTTTGACATCTTCTACCAAAACATTTAAATCTGTATTTACTTTTTAAATAAAGCAGTTATCCTTCATAGAGCTGCTAGGTGTTGTCACTTTCACAAGCATTTTTGCGAAGAGAAGGGTTTTTGAAGGACCTTTTCCATAGATGTTAGATGAAGGGTAGCAATTGCAAAGCAAGCACCGGCATTCTTCAGCTTCATTAAGGTGCCATCAGATAGAACAGGATGATCTTCTCCACGTGCCAACTGTAATTTTTGTTGAATTAAGACTTAAACTGTAAAAGGTGTAGTGTCTGCCTCATAGGTTTTGCAACGGAAAGTCTTTCAGCTTCTGCAACATAACATAAAAAAGAATAATAATAAAAAATAAATAAATATCTGAATGATTGCTTGTAAAGAGCTTAACTTAAAATTACTAATGGCAAAGCAGAAAGTTAGTATTTAGAAGACATTTGAAGACTGCAAATAAAATAGTAACAAAACCAGATTATATGTTTGCAATTCCAGATAAGTAATGTCTGTCACTGAACTGAAATATATTGAAAAAATAGGAGACTATTATTTTACTATATTTTGTTCTCAGGGAACCATAATACCGCTAATTGTGTTCACCTTGTTAAAATATTTTGCAAGTCTTACCTGTTTGAATCTGGGAACTTCCTAATATGTTTTTCTATTTGAAAGAAGATACCTTCAGTGCTTCAATAAATTTCCCCTTGAGAGTATGTTAATTAGGGGAAATTTTAAAGTAAAAGTTCACAAAAAATAAAGGGGTTGCAAATCCATGGTATTTGGAATTACTGTAGCCATTTCCTAGGTTTAATTTCAGCCCCGTTGTAATATAACAGTCTAGGAGAAGCTTAATTTTAAATACTGAATCAGTACATAGTTACAATACAGTTCAAAAGATGGCTGCCTACCCCGATTATACATATCAATCCTCAGATAAATCAGAAGATGTATGATCCCTCTGGCAAAGGGAGTTATGCATTTGGACCCTTTGTTACTGTGCTGAGTGTTTTAACAATGTCAGTATGTGAAATGTCATGGTGCAAGAACTTACATGATAGTTGTCTCAAGAAATGCATAATTGAGGGAATCATGGATTTGTGGGGTAGTTCAGGTTGGAAAAGACCTCAGGGTCATTT
Source organism: Netta rufina (assembly GCF_964035555.1). Taxonomy (NCBI): domain Eukaryota; kingdom Metazoa; phylum Chordata; class Aves; order Anseriformes; family Anatidae; genus Netta; species Netta rufina. The sequence continues at coordinate 2,982,502 of NC_140133.1, read as the reverse complement.
TATGCACCCTCCTTCTCACAAAGTGTTGCTTAATTATATTAAAGATCATTCCATGATAATGTAGGGAATTAGTCAAATCACCAAGTTAAACTAACAGAGTCAAATACATTAGGTAACTTTAGATGGGGGAACCAGGCAGAAGATTCAGTTTATGTAAAAGGATGCAATTCTGATCTGTAAGTACATGATTTCTAGATTTTATTATCTGAGAGCAAAAGGGCAAAACATCCAGATCGCAAACAGCAGAGTTGTCTGTGCCTGGTATAATTAAGAGGAAGCTTGTTAGTGAAATTTTCTGAACCATACACAGAAATAAGTGTGTTTAGCCATGGCTAATGAGCCATGGCTGGAAGAAGGAGGAGGTATGTTAAGATGGCATTTCTTTTTTGCTGAAAATAACTAAGTTCTCTGATATTATTTTATTTGTGCCAGTCAGATTTTAAACCTACTTGTAAGAGTGCATAATCATGTGGTGGCTTATAGACTGTATGGGAAGGTTTAAGAATATTGCTTAATTTTTAGTTAAATCAAAACAGTTATGAAAGTTTTGATGTTGTTTTATAGGGATTTGCTGTGACTTCTTTGCATCACTGTCTGATTTTCAAAGAAGCTCTCAAATCTTCCGTGTTGTTGATTTAGTTCATTTTCTATGTCAGTATGTTATTCTGCAATGTCAAGACCTAGGTCAAAATACCTGGCAGTTTGACAATCAGCATTTTTGTTTTTTCTTTATCTGAATTTGATAGAGAATTTTCCAAAGAAAGAGAAAAAGCCAAGGCCCGAGGGGACTTTCAGAAGCTACGTGAAAAGCAACAGCTCGAAGAAGATCTGAAGGGGTATTTAGACTGGATTACACAGGCAGAAGATATTGACCCTGAGAATGATGAAGAGGTTGATGAAGAAGGCAAACGGAACAGTACGTGTTCTTTACTTAGTGCTACTTCTGTGTGGGGCAGTTTGATTGCTTTTAGTGAGTTACAATGGGGAGAATGCAGCCTATGTGGTGGTGTTGTCTGTTTTTTAGTTTGCAAAAACATTTGTTAACAGAACAATCATGTCTACTAATATGTTAACAAATGAAGTTATGGAAGATAATTTAGAATTTTACAGTAAATATTTGCTCTGACTTGTCCATGTACAAATCATTGCCTGCACTCAATCGCTACTGAGATTTAAAAACTTTATTTCTGTTCTGTGAAAAGTTAGTGCATACATGCCCCTAGGTGTTGTCATAAATCCTTGGTCAAGAAGAATACATTCTTACCTGTAGGTGCATGCACAGAAATCATAGCTCACGGCCAGAACTATGGTAAAGAAATAACCTTGTGTTAATAGGACTTTTTTGAGGTTTGAAGAAAGAATTTCAAAAAATAGTAAAAGTTACATCGTTTGATACAGAGGTATCTGTTTTTAAACTTAGCTCTGTAATGCATGTAGTTAAGTTTTTGAAAATATTTTTATTTTTATGAAACGTACCAGTCCTTTTGTTTGCAATAAAAGCAGGGCCTGAATTTGCATTGCTGACAGAAGGGAAATATGATTTTATGATAAGCTGGGAAGCAACTTGTGGGATGATGATGTCAGTATCACCATAAAAGGAGTAATCTATATCTAAATAAAAATCCATAGCACAAGCATAGTTTGATCTAGAGCAGAGCAAATAAGCCAAAGATTTAATAGAGTTCACTGTGCTTGGTGATTGCTAATAATTTTATATGGAAGATACACACAAATTATGGGGTTGTGAATGAGTATAAAATTCTAAAGCTGAGAAGTGAATGATTACACATTCTACAGAGTAAAATCCAGTGTACAAGGCTGTCATGCAGGGTTGTGGGTGATGCCAGATATGCACAATTGTGATGGACTTGGTTTCAAAGTCTGCAGATGAAATTTCAGGAATTTTTTGCATCGTGTTCAAATTGCCTGCTCATTAATTTGCTGTGAATAACCCTTTGCCCCATCATTCCTTAAACATCTTCTAGATCATGTAGGTCTTTCATAAAATCAAAAATACTTGTTTCCTTACTTGTGTTTGAGAGAGCTTTTTGACTTAGACATAGTTCTAGGACAAATTAAGAGTTGGAGGAGACTTCCAGAGTAACAAGAGGATAGGGAATGTTATTAAAAGAACTTTAAAATGAATCTCAAGAATTGAATTTCGGATAGTTGCTTCTATTTTAAATATACAGTATCAGAGCTAACTTATTAACATAGAAATACCAAAGAAGAGTAGAAGCTCCTTTATCAGTGTTATAAAACTACTGAATACTTTATGTGTGTTTTATCTTCAAAGCCCTAATACTGTCAGCAGGTCATAATACTCTTACAATGCAAATATTTGCAGTTTTCTTTTGACTACAGAGAAAAACAGTTAAAATGGAGATTTAATAAGTGAATGAATTTACTGCAGTCTCATCAATACAGCATTGCTTTTCAATGAATAATGCTTCCTTTGCAGGTGGTCAGCTTTTGTATACTTAGTGGTATCTCTTTAGTCCTGTCAACTTAATTTCTACTACTGGAGCAAGAGAGAGTGTAGGGAAAGCTGGCAGACCTAATGTGATTCCTACTTCTGCAGCTCTGCTAGAAGCTGAGCTCTGCTTCATTCTACTTCATCGTAGAATGAAGTGAACTAAGAAATCAGGATGGTGATGGCACCAGTATACTAAGGGTATACTAGTATACCCTTAGCTGTGGCTGAGATCTTGGTCATCTTCTTCTGGCAAGATACTGTCTTAGCATTGTTTTTTCTCCACAAAGCAGACATAGTGCATGTAATCACCTGGAATGTTTTTTTAAGTCATATATTCCAGGCATCTTGTGAAAATCACTTCTGGTTTGTCTGAGTTGTAAAAGGTTCACAAAACATTTTGCACAAGCTCACTGGTTTGTTTCACAGTAAACTGTTAACCTGCCAGCATTCTTTTAGCACTGAGCACGTCATATGTGGACGTTGAGTGGAAATTTCCAGCGAATGGACTGTCTCCTAGCACTCTTCTGGGTTTGTGCATATGCGCTTAAATATGTGGCAGTGTCATTCATTTTTAGCATCATCTGCAACAGGGTGTGAAGGACAAAGGTTTGCTCAATCACTTCACCTTCTTGCACTTAAGATGTGTTCTGCTGCACATCCTATTGCATGGGAAGGTGAGATGAGAGAGGGCGTGAGCTGTCTATCCACTTACTCCAGAGAAAGCTGTTGGGTTAGGAGCATAATTATGATGATGAACTGCTTCTTTGAGAGTCAGATGAAATTTAGCTAGCTATCACCAGGTTAATAATCTTGAGTAGTAAGCTTGGGAAATGATTTTAGTCCAAATGTACCAATGATTTCTAGAACTATCTTTGAAGCAAGTGGTAGAGCTGGGCCTGAAGATGGATAGAATAAGCATTTGCAAGCTGCTGAGCAGCCATGGCCCTACTTCAAATGGCTAAGCCTCTGGACAGTCATGACAGCCATTGAGTAGGATGGTGATGGAAGATCACCATGATCTTCAGTGATGTGGTAGAGCTTTGGGTTTAGGATATGGGAGATCTCTCCATGACAGGAATAGATACTGATCTAAAAGACAGTTAAAATCAATGATTATTGGCTTCTTGTATGGTCATTAAAAAATGTAGTTAAAATTTCTGAGACCACAGCATTTTACAAGTTCTAACCAGATAACTGAATTTTTACTAAGTTATTTATATATGAATCCCATGTATTTGTGCATTTTTGTTGCATATAGTGGGCAGGTATCCAGTATTGTCGAGTAATGTACAACCTTTTAACTACTAGAATTGCCAGCATGTTTCTAGTAAATGTTAAAAGCTTTCATCTTTATTAATTAAACAACAGCTTGTTACCCTGAAATCAATGAAAGAAAACACCACCAGCCTTTGTCTTCAAAGGAATGTGAATTTAGCTCAAAATGCAAAAATACAAGTGAGAGGTGATGGTTATAGCTCTGATAAATTATGCAGCCGGTAATTTCAATTTGTTTTGCCTAACATTACTTGTGTTGTGTATCTGGACACGTTTTTATTGATTTTTTTATTTTTTTTGCGTTGCAACTGCTGCCATCTACTGTGTAAATGCTGGGATTACATGTATTTAACACGAAGGGGTTACATTGGCTGACTTAATGGAAGAAAAGAAGAAAAGCAGACTTAGTTGCTTTGGCCGTTCTTCCAATAAACATGGTAAAACATGCTCTGATTTGCAGTTGAACTTTCTTTTGTGCCACTACTGCATTTGATGCGTTAGCCTTTGAAGCCTATTGTATGCATTTTCCATAACAAAGGTGTATACATCTAACATGTAGACACCCATGCATGTGGTTCTGCTGTTTTAAGTGCATGCTTCAAATAGACTGGTGCTGCAGTGCTCTGCCTTCTTAAAGCATAGTTTTTAATCCATTTAGATTTTGACTGAAGTGTCTTTAAATGTTGCTTAAGTATAGGTTTTCTTTCTTAAAGTTACAAAATACAAAATATATTTTAAATTTAGTTGTGAAGAAGTCCATCAAAGTACGTCACAAGCTTTATACTGGATCATATTGCAAGTTTAGAACAGCATGGTTCTAACATTATATTCTAATATTACTATAAATATTAAATGTAATATTTATATTTTTGATTATATTTTTAATGCAGGATATAACAACAACAACAACAACAACAACAAAAAACACACTTTTACTGTATCTGCTTTGCTATTGATACTTTTGTTTTGATAATTTTGTTTTTTCAATTTCTCTTCCACTCCGACTGGAGATGCAGAAGGGTTTTAGTGTGATGGGCATTTTCAAATCTGCACTGTTTTAATACTGGCAGATGTGTTGATTTGACATTATCACAATGGTAGCAATTAGGAGATTTGTTTTTAAGCCTACATACAACAAAGTATTTGGAGCAACTGACTTCCTTGCTGTCATGAGGCAGTCACTGTTGTGGCTCAGCCAGAGGCTGGCAAATATGATGGAGTTACTTCAAAGAATGCAGAATATTATTTTGCTAGGACTTTATGGACTCATTTTTACAAATATTAAGTCTGCTTAAAATTATTTATGTAGCTATTACATATATTGTAATTTAGATTATTTCACTGTCCTTCCACTGCAAGGCAACCAACCACATTCAAACTTATCTTTAGTTTCTGAGGGCTGCCAATAAAAAGAAAGCCCATGAGAATGGACATTGATAGTATCAAAACTAAATGTGCACTATGTAAGCAGGTACCTCATATCATGTAGAACATATTCCAGGCAGCCACGCCATAAACAGAATTAGTCCTGAGGGGCTTCACAGTCAAAAGATTTCTTCCTGTTCTGTTTTCTGGACATACAGCAGATTTAGAGAAATTTGTGATGAGTTTGCAATGATAGTGTTGCCACTTTTTTTTTTTTTTTTTTGGTTGTTAGTCTGTTTTCCTATCTGACTACCTCAAATATTTGGCATAAAGAATTGAGAAAATCTATGTACTGATTTGAGAAAGAATTAGGACAATTCTGAAGCTTATGGAACTGGTTGGCTATTAGTAGCAGACACAAGAAGAGCGTTTTGCAAGGTTTGCTCTAAAATGTTGCCAGTATCATACCATGTTTAGTAATAGTATGATTCTCACCAGTAGCTATTTCTGGTTATTGTACTCTAGCTGTACAGATCACTGTGCTTCTGAAGGTTTTTTTTTCAGCATGTGTAACCAGAAGGCTACCCCCAGGTTCTCACTGTGGAAGTGAGATCAACCAGTGGATCGATAATGCATAGCTGAAGTTGAACCAGAGTAAAATGGAATTTATATACCTTCTATAGGAAAGAAACTGCCACAATAATATGTGCCACCGTGGTTCAATACTGTAGGCTGTAATTTAGCCTGCTTCTGGATTCCATGTTAACGCTAGATTGTTGTATAGTAGGATTATTGGAATTTATTTCTTCCAACTCCAGCTGGCTGGGACACATCAATGCTGATGAACACCAGCTCCCTCTTAGTTATGCAAGGTTTTGTCCTGAAGTGGGGTTTGAAATTCCTGCACCAAAAATCTGAAGACCTCAAAGCTGGCCTTCTGTGTGCTGTACTTTGCCCAGCCAACACCACCTTACATAGCTGTCCTCGTGAAACCAGGTCTTTTCAAGACTTGCCAAGTTGCTTGCATTGGTTATAGTCAATGTGGTCATGCAGTGCTCTTGCTATTTTCTTCCAGCTAAAGATTTAAAGACTTGCTAGCATTGTTGGAGCTAGACTTCCACACTCCGCCTTTCTTAGTGTTTCTGTCAAGTTTTTCTGTTGGTGTACAAATTACATATAATGTTAGACGTGTTTCTAATTTAAACTGAACTGCCATGGTTCTTTTTTCCTCTCCTATTTTGTTAACAAAGCACCTGCAAGTCACTAATGGAGTTAGAGCAGCGACCCTGTTTGAAATAGGGGATGACATCCTGGCTATACTTAATAATTAGTGGAACTGACATTGGCTTCAACAGGGACAAAGTTTTTTTTTCCTTGATATTTTGCTTTTCTTAATGCAGTCATGTTCAGAGAAGGCTGATAATTCTAACTGAGCATCAACTCACCAAGTCTGGGTAGACTTAAATAAAAACTACATTACTTTACACTAAAAAAATTATTTGACATATTAAAACAAAATAGCATTTGTGTGACATGGAGTGACAATTTGAGGAACAAGATTCTAGGTACTGCTTTGGGATGGTATATTTGATGCACAAGTGTGAGGGATGTTGCACCTGTTGTGCATGTGAGACTTTCTGCAAAAGTGGTCCTCTGCTTTTATGTAACAGCCCTTAATAACAGCGTATGCAACAAGCCTTCTGAACTCCTATGTTTTTGGTTACCCATAAAAAATGCTAAAATGTTCATCACTAGGTGGCTATCATGTTGTGTTTCCTAACAGCAAGCTACCACCCAGCAAAGAATAACCATTTCAGTTCCTTATCAGACAGAGAAACTCATTGTATTTATTGCAAAATAAAGCTGGCATTTCTTCTTTCTTCTGAAGATCTGAGAAAGTGCTTGAAATAGTTTTGTCATTTTTTTCCTAAGCCGTTGAAAATATGAGTTATGGAATTTGGATGTCATCGAAGACTACATGCTTTAATTTTGAACAAAAATCCCTTTTAACTCTGTAAACTGTGAAGTTCACATGAGACTAGCAGTATTCATTTTCTAAACCTTCAATGATATTATATTATGATATTAGAATAGAGGCACTTGCAGGTGCTAACCAGGGATTTTTCATATATAAAATACTGTAAGACTTAAAAAGAATAATCAAAGCAGAAGAAGAACCTCAGGAAAGAATGTTTTGCTGTGCTTAGTGCCTGTAGTGTCTTGTTTTATTCAAAGACCCGCATGGACAGTTTGGATCTTTCTATGCTATGCCAAGTCTGTGTTTAACGTTTCATGTAATGGTAACTTACATTTGTGGGGACAGATTCTCATCTTTTGCAAAGGCTTGCTGAGCATCTAGTCTGCACAGAGCTGACAGTCTCTCAAGCATGGAATTGGTGGGCATGTAAACCAACATACCATAATCCCTTGCAAGTATCTCTAGGTCAGTATTGAGGCAATACAGTGGCTATGCAGAGAAGCTGTTACTAACAGTTCTCATTTTGTACCTGATCTATAGACAAAACAGAAAATTAGTGCCTAGTTCTCACTCACATTAACATGAATAATTAAGCCCACTTTAAGCCTCCTTTAGGCAACAAAATAGTGAGAGATCCCTAATAGAAATGGGTATTGTAGTCCTTCTGCCTTCATTAATCTCAGTCCACAGACATGGGCTTAAATATATATATATATATGATATATATATCGGATGTTGGATATGTGTTGATCCAAAAAGCAACAAACCATCAGGAGGTACAACCCAGAATAACCTTAAGATACTCTATTTTGCTTTTTTTCCTTGCTATTCTACAGTAATTTCTGTGTATCTTCTACCTTCTGTTTTGTTTGTTTGTTTGTTTTGTTTTGTTTTGTCTTTTCCTACTTTATATGATATTTCTTCTATATAAACCAGCAAAATTAATTTGACACTTTTCTTGTTCCTGAAGTTTTCCTTTAATGCTTCCTTTGCAGCTGTGGAAGTAGTGTTCTTTCCTAGGATGTACTGAGCACTTTGATTGTTCATCCTTTCCTAACACCTATCAATACATACTGTCTCTCATTTTTAGCTGATTTGGAGGTAACTGGTGATGATGAATTGACAAATGAGTTTATTCTAATAAATCATTGGCTACAGTTGTTAACTATGATCCTTACTTGAATGAGGGGTTGGACCAGATAACCTCCAGATAATCTCCTTTTTATTAGTAGTAGTCCTCTTCATCCATTGTAGTTCCTATTCTGCCATTCACAGTGCTCCTTCCTGTCTGCTCATATGATATTTACAGGCACAATTACTTTCTAGTGTCTTGCCTTTATAATTTCATAATGGAAGTGAAAGCATAGAGTGGTCATTGTGATTGGAGTGTGATAGCCCCGTTTTCGAGAGGAACTTTGGTATTTCTTGGAATTAGCAAGCATGTTTGAATTAAACTGATGATTACCTCCAAGGTGGTAACAGAACCCTTCAAAGGTCACAGAATCTAGCATTTGTTTATTAGGAGAAACATGCTCTTTGTTGCAAAATCTCCTTACAGTGTATTCTGTGGTGCATTTTCTGCAGTTATGACGAATCACTGAAACGAAACAAAAAAGTTATAATATACTCTGGAATTCTGTGTGCTTTGTTTTGTTATAAGAGGAGGACTGTTGGAAGTGTCTGACTTCATCTACTATTCCTCAGACCTTCCAAGCTCTCATTAGATCTGCAGAGCAGATGCATTCTTGTGACAGAACAGATCAGTTTCTGTGTAATGCCTTGCTTGGCTCGCAGTCTAAAACAATTGCTGTCTCCTAACAGCAAGTATGCCCACCAGTGAAACTGAATCAGTGAACACAGAGAACGTGAGTGGAGAAGGAGAGAACCCAGCATGCTGTGGGAGTTTATGGTGAGTACACACAGACTGTTTCAGGTTCCCTCCTGTTGTGGTTTAACCCAGCAGGCACCATGCAACTGCTCACTCACTCCCCCCGCAGTGGGATGGGAAAGAGAATTAAAAAAGGTAAAAGCGCGAGAACTTGTGGGTTGATATAAAGGCAGTTTAATAAGAAAGAAAAAGAGGGTCAGCTCCCCCCAGTTTCACTGCGCAGAACGATGCCACATGGCACAGAATAGCCCTTTGGCCAGTCTGGCCCAGCTGTCCTGGTGCTGTCCCTTCCCAGTTCCTTGTGCACCCCCAGCCTCCTTGCAGGCAGGCGGTATGAGAAGCCAAAAGCACTTGACTTAGTGTAAGCATTGCTCAGCAACAAACAAAACATCAGTGTGTTATCAACATTATCCTCACTCCATAACACAGCACCACTACTAGGAAGAAAATTAACCCTATCCCAGCCAAAATCAGGATACCTCTTCATCTCAAAATTTAAAAGAAACGTTCTCTTCCTTTTGCTGATTTAGCCAAAATTGCTTTCAATTGGTCAAACTCTGTATGACTTTTATTTATTTATTACTCTTTGTTACTTTAAGTTAGACTGTGGCATTAATATACTCCTAAAGTTCTCAAATTAGGAAAATGTAGATAAATTCAACTAAACTTCCAGTGGAGTTATATTTTCTTGAAAACTTGTATAGAATATAATTGCTATTGTCCATAATAATAATAATAATAAAAGGAAGTCACCTATGATGTGCAAAAAAGAAAAATGTTTTCTGTTATGTTGTATATGAACTGGAGAATATGTATTTTCGTATATATATATATACAAATATTTCCATACATTCAATTATTGCCTGAAAACTTGTATAGAATATAATTGCACTGTTTATTTGCTCAGATTTTCATGTTTTCCAAGCATCCTCTACATGAGCATTTTGGTTATGTAGATTTAAAGCATTTCCTTTCTTTCATTTGAAGAGTGGGAATAGTATTACAGAAAATAAATAACAGACAATAATATTTTAGCATTCATGAAGCATCTTGATGGGAGCCTATTTTTATGTATATGTAATTCCAATGTATTGAATTGGAAAAATGCCTTATTCCAAGGAGAATGAATTTGTGTTAATTATTTTTACTACACTCTTTAAAATTTTGTTTTCCTTTTCTTTTAGTCAAACCATCTCAAAATCCAAGTTCAGGTCAGTATTTTCCTTTCTCTTTTCATCATTTTTTCCTTGATCCTTATATATTCCTTGTTTTCTTTCCTATTTGCACATCATGATGATCTGATATGATTATTTTTTGCTTACTGTTCTTTAAATTGTACTGCTTGAAAATTGTTGCTAATAGTTACTGGTGAATACAAAAGAAAAATATTCATGGATGTTCTTGGGAATCAAACTCCCTGATTTGCTTTAACAATATTTGTGGCTCTCTTTTCACTTACGAGGAACATTTGGGAGTGTGAGCTTTTATTTGCAAGTATGATTGCAGAAAGGAAGGGTCATGAGCAGAATTAATAGTCCTGATATTGTAGACGTGGGATGTGCCAGTACAAAATCAACAGTTTTTTTTTTTATTTTGATTTATTTCCAGTCTTACAGAACATAAATTGAGCAATTAAAAAGGATAATTGCCAACACTGAAGACATACCTCTTTCTGTTTAAAAAGGTTGGGTTGCTCTATGGAGAAAAAAAAAAAAAAAAGCTGTTTGATTTAAGGGAAATAATCAAGTGGCAGACCTAATGAATCATGAAGGGCAAAGACACTCCTACAGTTGCAGATAATCCACAAAATAAATCTCTTCACAGAAAATTTTTAGTGAAAAAAGGGACAATCAAGATTTGTCAACATGTGGAATCAGCAGTTTTGCAACATCTAGAATCATTACATTTTTTTAACCCTAATAAAAGTGATTTCAGTTTTGAATTTATAACAAGTAAATCATTGGTAGCAGCAGTGTATTGCAGCAGTGAAGAATAGTGTACCCATTTTTTTTCTACTAGCCTTACTAACACTTACTAATTTTGAGTGGATTTGCATTCCTTCTGAATAGTCTTTCTTTTCTGAAGAAGAGCTCACCGGCAACATTTTACTGGTTCTTTTCTACACTGAGAAAACTTTCATGTCACTCTGTGATTGGGTTTTATTTTGTCATGCCCTTCAGTCAACCAGCTGGTGAGCACATAAACATGGTTCACTCAGTCTTCTGCTGAAGATTGGCCGATGGAGATCTGGGCATTTAGGATGATAGTGAATATAGACCTATCTTTTCAGAGATTTCATCAGTTAGGTCCATGTGGACCTTTGAGCGTAACTGTTCATGAGGAAATCATAGAATCATAGAATCATAGAATATCCTGAGTTGGAAGGGACCCTTAAGGATCATCAAGTCCAACTCTTGACACCGCACAGGTCTACCCAAAAGTTCAGACCATGTGACTAAGTGCACAGTCCAATCTCTTCTTAAATTCAGACAGGCTCGGTGCAGTGACTACATCCCTGGGGAGCCTGTTCCAGTGTGCAACCACCCTCTCTGTGAAGAACCCCCTCCTGATGTCACGCCTAAATTTCCCCTGCCTCCGCTTAACCCCGTTCCCGCGGGTCCTGTCACTGGTGTTAATGGAGAAAAGGTCTCCTGCCTCTCGACACCCCCTTACGAGGAAGTTGTAGACTGTTATGAGGTCTCCCCTCAGCCTCCTCTTCTCCAGGCTGAACAGGCCCAGTGACCTCAGCCGTTCTTCGTATGCCTTCCCCTCCAGGCCTTTCACCATCTTCGTGGCCCTCCTCTGGACACTCTCCAACAGTTTCATGTCCTTTTTATACTGTGGTGCCCAGAACTGCACACAGTACTCGAGGTGAGGCCGCACCAGCGCAGAGTAGAGCGGGACAATCACCTCCCTTGACCTACTAGCGATGCCGTGCTTGATGCACCCCAGGACACGGTTGGCCCTCCTGGCTGCCAGGGCACACTGCTGGCTCATATTCAACTTGCTGTCTACTACGACCCCCAGATCCCTCTCTTCTAGGCTGCTCTCCAGCGTCTCATCGCCCAGTCTGTACGTGCAGCCAGGGTTTCCCCGTCCCAGGTGCAGGACCCGGCACTTACTCTTATTGAACTTCATGTGGTTGGTGATCGCCCAGCTCTCCAACCTATCCAGATCCCTCTGCAAGGCCTTTCCACCCTCATTCGAGTCCACAACTCCTCCAAGTTTGGTGTCATCAGCAAACTTGCTCAAAATACCTTCTATTCCTACATCCAGATCGTTTATAAAAATATTGAAAAGTACCGGCCCTAAAATGGAGCCTTGAGGGACCCCACTGGTGACCGCCCGCCAGCCTGACGCAGCCCCATTTACCATAACCCTTTGGGCCCTGCCCGTTAGCCAATTGCTCACCCATCGTATGATGTTTTTATTTAGCTGTATGGTGGACATTTTGTCCAGTAGGATCCTATGGGAAACTGTGTCAAAATCCTTGCTGAAGTCCAAAAAAATCACATCAGCTGTTTTCCCTTGGTCCACCATACGGGTGATCTTATCGTAAAAGGAAATCAGGTTAGTTAGGCAGGACCTACCCTTCACAAACCCATGCTGGCTGGGACCAATGACTGCTTTGTCCCCCAGGTGCGCCTCAATAAGTTCGAAAACCATCTTCTCCATGATTTTACCAGGCACTGACGTCAGACTGACAGGCCTGTAATTGCTAGGGTCTTCTTTCTATGACCGATAGTAACTTGCACTATTTTTCTATGCAGATGAAACCCTCCCTAAGTTCTTATGCATTTTCTGTATAATATACATTTGCTTTTATTTGAACTTTCAGTCGACGCTGGCGTCGCTGGAATCGATTTAATCGAAGAAAATGTAGAGCTGCAGTAAAATCTGTCACGTTTTATTGGCTTGTTATTGTCTTGGTCTTTCTGAACACATTAACTATCTCATCAGAACATTATAATCAACCTGACTGGCTGACCCAGATCCAAGGTACAGTCAAAAATTATTTGTCCTGTTTTTGATTATGTATACTTGCATTTTATCAGTGGCTACTTTTGTACTTTGCCATTTTGTTGTTTGTTGCTGTCCTGAAGGGTGATACAAGAAATGACTGAGTGTATTAGATTTCTACATCTGTAACACAGTTTAATGGCGGACCAGTAAAAAATCTGTCAATGATAAATTCAAAGTTTCAGTACTTTTGTTGTTAAACTGTGCTTGAAGGATGAGGAAGGAAATAGTAACTGGCACAGTAGAACATGCTGTGGGCTGCACTCCTTAAGTTAGTGTGGACTCGAGCTATGAACTGAGTGGTCTTGAACTCCACAGTGGATTGGAAATATGAATAGGTCTTAAGTAGCAAGAAGCTCTGCATCCTTCTGTAACTTTTGCCCTTTTAAGTCCAAAGTAAAAAGCAAACAACAACAACAAAAAAAAACACACCCAAAACCCAGCCCTTTCATACTTCTTAAGCATAAGACTGTAAACTCATATATAAGTATAAATATATTAAAATAATATGGAAAATATGAGACAATTCAGAAATGTCTTTTTTTTTTTTTTTTTTTAATATTGTGTTCCAGATATCGCAAATAAAGTTCTTCTGGCTTTGTTCACCTGTGAAATGTTAGTAAAGATGTACAGCTTGGGTCTACAGGCTTATTTTGTTTCTCTTTTTAACCGCTTTGATTGCTTCGTTGTCTGTGGTGGCATTGTTGAAACCATTTTGGTGGAGTTGGAAATTATGTCACCCCTTGGAATTTCAGTGTTTCGCTGTGTTCGTCTCCTGCGTATTTTTAAAGTAACAAGGTAAGATTAACTAATACTGCTAATTTTAGGGATAGCTGAAGAGTGATCAGCAATTCTTTTGTAATACTTCATCATGCACTGCTCTTTTACTGTTTTTTTGGTTGTTGTTTTTTTGTTTTTTTTTTTTTTTTCTTCTCCTCGTTTGTGTTAACACACACATTTTAATTTATAGGCACTGGGCATCCCTGAGCAACTTGGTAGCATCCTTGTTAAACTCAATGAAGTCCATTGCTTCACTGTTGCTTCTGCTTTTCCTCTTCATCATAATCTTCTCGTTGCTTGGAATGCAGCTGTTTGGAGGCAAATTTAATTTTGATGAAACTCAAACAAAACGGAGCACCTTCGATAATTTTCCACAAGCTCTTTTAACTGTATTCCAGGTAACTGTCTTTCATCCCCTATGAAACATTTTACCTTTGATGATCAACAAAACTGTTTAAGTGATCATGTTGCCTGAAAACAAAATCACAAATACTATTTATTCAGTTTACTTTAAGTAGCATTCTGCTCATTAAATTCAGTATTTTGGTAATTCTGCACCATTTGTACCATTCGTTTCATGTCTTATTTGATCTATCTATGCAACATAGCTGTCATATTACTTCACAAAATTAAATCTTATTTGTCCATCAAATATACACTTAGAAGAGAAGAAAATTTTAATCATTTTGTTTTCTTTAACTTTATTAGTTATATAAAAGTTCAGCTATTCCCAAGTAGGAAAAATTGAGAAGCATTGTAAGCATGCATATTTGCATATGGGTCCTATCAGTTACTATAATATATAAATAAGTATGAATTTCTTTAAAGGGACACTGTTAGGTTTATTACAATTTTAAAGCAACTTGCCTATTGCTTTTGAAAAGACAGGGCCATACTTACAGTATATTTTTCACTATTTTCTGATGCTTCCCTCCTTGGACACTGTAATTAGGCATAGCAGTTTCATCTGTGTAGTCATTTTCATGTTCAGCTTACCACAGTGTTTGGTTTCAGACATTGCAGATGAATGTTTAAAGGTGACCCTGTAAGACTCAACTCTGTGTCAGCTTCCTCAGTAGATGTTTCATCTGGTGGCTGACCAGAGCAAGCCAAAACCTTTTCAAGTAATTTTAACTTAATAAAATCTTAATGAGAAATTTCCTTAAGAAAAAAGTATCCACATTTGACCTGACATTGCCACTTTAAAAAAAATAAGACCATACTTTCAAATGCATAGTACGTTGGGCTTTATTCAGATGCCTTATTTTCAAAGGAATGAGGCTTCATTCAGTTTGAGAATATGCTCTGGAGCAACCAACTTGTTGGGTGCTCAACAGCTATGAAAATCAGATGATAAATTTAGCTCTCAAAAATGGATTTCAGAAATTGGCACACTTATCACTTGAATGGTCACTAGATTACTTGGAATATTTTCCCAGGATAGAACTGATACTATTTAAGTAACGCAAAAATACATATAAAGCACCCCCTTTCTCATAATAATCAGAATTTTTGTAGCAGTACCAAAGTGTAGTTATCACATTGTAAACTATCAACAAATGTCTTTAAAGTTATTTTAGACTTTGTTGGTATTATGTGAAACCATAGTAAATAAGAAAATCATGTAATTCTCCCACAGCAGTGAGCTCCATTAAGTTTAAAATAGATACCAGTTCAAAAACTATACCGGTACTGTATGTGTATTATGTAATTTATGATAAGGTGACTGGTCCCAGTTAAAACCAAAATTGGGAAAACTCTTTTACAGGACCAAAAAATGACACACTAGGAAAGGTTTGTGAACACTGATTTTGTAAAGAGATTCTGCAACAAATACTGAGTTGAGAATCTTGATTTTCAAGAGTGTTGAACAGGGGGACATCACTAGATTTGTGGCATTACTGAAAATTAGGGTGCTTAGTTTTGCATGCCCAAATCAATAAAATTCTAGTTTTCTATTTTTGTTATTTTTGCTTCTGAAGTTCAGTGATGTAATTGCTTGCCATAAAATAAAAGCTAGTAGATTTAAACCCAGGCTTTCAGGAGGTGTTTATTTAAATAGCAATTCTAAAACAATGCTTGTTAATGAAAAAAAATATGGTATTGCTTTGTGTATACAGAAAGTTAGTTTTATAGTGTATTTTGAGAAGAGGAAACATAATCCTCTATTGCTCTTTTTGATATTGAGGTACTAACAGTGTCTCTGCTTCTTAGATCCTAACAGGTGAAGACTGGAATGCTGTTATGTACGATGGCATAATGGCATACGGTGGCCCATCATCCTCAGGCATGATAGTCTGCATATATTTCATTATCCTCTTCATCTGTGGTAACTGTATCCTTTGTGCTCCCTGGAAACTTCTCCAAATGGGACTGTGTGGTAGGGTGTAACCATACTGGGGGCATATGCAAAATTTCTCTAGGAGGGAGTAAATCGCTGTGGATATGAGTGCCCATTCTGTATGTGCTAAGTCCTTTGAATTGACTCTTCTTTGTACAGCAATTCCCTTTTTTTGCATTCCCTAAAGGATGAGATTCCAGTGATCACCATGTGCATCTCAAGCCACTACAAACCACTAGATTTTTTTTTCATTCTTCCTTCAGTGGGAATAAAAAAAAACTTATTCTACCTGCTTGTCTCTATTTGACATCGCTCCTCAAAATGCACAGATGTAGTCTGATCTCCATGACAGTAATTTCCCGTTCATCCTTTTTATGCTTGTTATAGCCCTGATAAATCTTACGCACACTGACAGCGATCCACTGTCTAGTGCAGGGACCAGATGAGACAAATCTACAAGGAGAAATGTTAAGTCAGTTAGGATTAAGCCTTCAGCAGCATTCCCCTTCCCTGCATTGAATACACTGGAAATACTCCCTTGGTCCCATACAGCAAAAGAAGCTGGCGTCGTTCTCATAAGTTCTTAAAAGGTCAGGAGGTAATAAAAAGGCAAAAACATTCTATTTTCTGTACGATACGGTACTTGAATCAGGGTTTGTACTTAACTGATATGGACTGAAGTACGGAATTTGATAGAGATTGTTATAGACACAGAAGACAGGACATTATAAAAATATTTTTTTTCAAAATGCCTGAGCAGTCTTGACTTTTACAAAGCAATGTTTCGTATTTAAAACTTGATCAGGCAAACATAAAGTTATTTTGTTTGTTGATTAAATACACCAAATATTCTGCTATTTTAAAATCAGTGACCCTAACTGATCTCTGCTGATTTTACACTTGGTATTATTCTGGTCCATGAAATGAGTGTTATTTGCACAACACTCCAGCATCACACATCTCTACACTTAAGGTTGGGAACATGGGTTTTATCTCGCTCACATTGTCAGTGTTTCTGCTGATAATAAACTAAACGTGTAGAAAGGCATAATGTCCTTAAAATGATTTGAAACAGATATCTTGCTAAATGTCTTCTTGGCCATTGCTGTGGATAACTTGGCAGATGCTGAAAGTCTAAATACAGCTCAGAAAGAAGAAGCAGAAGAAAAGGAAAGGAAAAAGAATGCAAGGTATAACAGTTCAGGCATGTTGAATGATCAGGAGAGGGGAAGAAGAAAGTAAGGAATTCGTTCTTTCATAAGGATTTTCTTTACATAAATGCCTTCACCATCTTTAAAATTTACTGGACCCAGGAAAAAAGGAAAGAATTTACCTTGACATTAAAGTAACACAGTTTAAAATAACTTTAGATAAAATTTGGCTAGTGACTGGGAAAATAGGGTCGTCTAAGGACATAATGATAAGCCAACTGATATTTAAACATTACAATGGTAGGATTTATTGCACAATTAGAACACGAATGTAGTTGTTCTTGCCAGTGAACAACTCCCTGTGGAATCAGTTCTGTAACCCTTATATAGAGAAGACAACAACGTTCTGTGAGATCAGTGCATGCATATTGAAGTCAGTGCAAGTTGTTATTTGAGTCTAAGGGCACAATTTATCCACCTAGAAAGGAGTAATGATCATGCATTGAATTTGTGGGGAATTAGCTTCTGCAATATATTCAAAATGACAATGTTTTAAATGGATGTAGTACATTAAAATGCAATAGATTTTATTGCTCTGACATCTACTGCTTTAAATATAATTTTAAGTACTTTACAATATGTTTAGGCATACTCTTAACTTCAAAGAATGGGTATAGTTCACTTTAAGTGTTCCGTCTTTACATTATTTGCATTGCATTTTTAAAACTATTTTTATATTTTTTTGTATTTTGTAGAAAGGAGAGTCTGGAAAATAAAAAAAGTGAGAAGGCAGAAAGTGACCAAAAGAAGCCCAAGGATAGTAAGGTGTTTATTTTTTAAAATGTGTCTTTTGGAGAAGCAGTTTCACTAATTCTAAGGAGTACTTTTCAAGCCTGCTGTGCTTTGTGGTTTGTTTTATGAATTCATCATCCATACATTTTTTTTCTAGGCAAAGGAAACTGTTCTGATCCTTTGCATCCTTGCAGAATCTCTTAGCCCAGAAAATCCTTTTGATTTTGATATCCTGAGAAGGGGAGCGCTTAGAGCATGCAATAATTAATTGACAATTACTTTAGGATCCCTGTATCTGTTTTGCCAGATAAATCCAATGAAAGAGATTAGTGAATGATAAATTCCTATTTGAAATTTCAAATGTTTTTAGTATATTTTTTTAACCAAATCTGTTGGTTATATACTGATTGTAATATACACAGCTAGAAGTATGTGGATATTATACAAAAATCATCTTATAAAAATATGTGTTAAAATGTCAGTTTTCTTCCACTGTTCTCTGTATTACACTGTTTCAAAAAAACTCAAAGTAAACATGGGGGTGACTTTCTTGACTTCAGAGGCTCAGTTGTTTTGCTTTCTAATAAGTTTTATACACAAATAAAGCTATACAAAAAATTATTTTTCTCCTTGTACATCTCTTTCTTTGCCATAGGTGACAATTGCTGAATATGGAGAAGGAGAGGATGAGGATAAAGATCCCTATCCACCCTGTGATGTACCAGGTATGTGAATACCAGCCAAAAGAGAAGAGCATTTAAGTTTGCTAAAATATCCTAAACTAGCTCTCACTGAACACTGCATCAATTCATTTGAAGTTGGTGAAGTTGTGCTTTGTTACTACTGGATAAATGGATCTGTAAGTTAAGTATGACCTTTTTCTTCAGTTCCCTAGACTGTACATACATGAGAGTTAATACAGTGAGCCTGAAAACTGCCAGGCTTATTCTTATCTGGATGTGAGAGCAAATTCTAAAATGTTTGGCAAAAAAAAAGAGATTCCAGGGCTGAAGATGTTCAGTTACTTTTATTTTAGCTTCTTCTAGTCCAGCGGACATGTCTATCTAATAAAAAGTTCTGACTGATTGTCTGGACACCTAATACAGAAATCTGATTCTACCCTACCTTTTGAGTATCTTAATATCCTTTTTACATTGTGCAGCCCAGAACTGCACACCATATTAAAGGTAAAGCCACACCAACAATATATTTATAGTGAGAGAATTACCTGTTTTGACTGACTGGCTATGCTGTGTTTCCAAATGCAGTTTGCCCTCCTGGCTGCCAGGGCACACTGCTGACTCGTTCACGCTCAGCCTGCTGTCACCCAGCACTCCCAGATCTCTTTCTGTTGAGCCACTTGTATCCCAATCTTTACCTGTGTCTGGTATTGCTCTGTCCCAGTGTTGTGTCAGTGCCAGGCACTTACCCATACTGAATTTGATCCCATTGCTGATTGTCCAATGTTCCAGTCTATCTAGATCCCTCTGAAATGCCTATTATCCCTCCAGAGAATCAACAGCACCTCCCAGTTTACTGTTGTCAGTGAACTCACTAAGAGTCATTCCACTCCTGCATCCAGATCACTGATACATGCTTTGAACAGAACCAGCCCTAGGCCTGTGTCCTGGGGAACACCACTAGTGACCAGCTGCCAACCAGATGTAGCCACATTCACAACACTTCTTGTAGACGGGTATAGCGTTGTCTAGCTTCCAGTCAGCAGGGATCTCTGCCAACTCCTTCAGTACTCTGGGGTGAATCTCTCAGGAACTTTCATAGATTCATTCATATTGGTTCATGGATTTTTAGAACTGTGGTATGCATATATAATTTTCCAGTGAGCCATATATATTTTAATAAAATTATATATTGTTATGAAAAAAAAATTAGTCTTTTTTCTTTCATAGTAAAAGAAATGTTTAATTTAAAGTAGGTGAAGATGAAGAAGATGAGGAGGAAGAACCAGAGGTACCAGCAGGCCCCCGTCCCCGTAGAATATCAGAACTAAATATGAAGGAGAAGATAACACCAATCCCTGAAGGGAGTGCCTTCTTCATTTTCAGCAGCACCAATCCGTAAATACCATTTTGAAAAATACTATTTTAGCCTCACAGGTGGTGAAGGAGCAGGCTTCCTTGCAGTGAGGTGTGAGGTTAAGGATAGAATTTCAGTATCTGTTTGCAGCAAGATAGAAATTGTTGTATCTCCTACAATTTTCTAAATGACTTGGTAAATAAAACTGATTTGTTATATACATTAATTTGCTTCCCACTGTCAAAGATGACAGCATCTTTTACATATAGACTATCAAGCCTCCATCAGGGCGAAAAGTATTCTGTAATGTGTATTAGCTATTTATTGTGTTAGGCACTGGATACAAAATGTGTGACATGATATGAGCATTTTTTACATGAGATAGGATTCCTAGAAACCCTAGGTAGAATAGTACCTTTTTGTAGCTGTAAGAGTGAGAAGAGAGAAGAGAGAGTAAGAAAGAGAGAAAGTGAAAAGGAGAAAAGATGTACATATTCCTCTTAGGGGGACAGTATTTTTCCACATTCAAGCAAACACTGAAGAGAAAGACAATTATTTAACAACAACAACAAAAAAAAAAAGTCAAGAGAAATAGTAGTTGGATTTGGGAAGGAACAGGAACCTTTCACCAGAGTCTAACTCCAGAGCATTTCAGGTTCTATAGTGATGAAAAAAGCAAGCTTCAATAGTCAGTAAAAGTTGTTACTGATTGTTGGACAGAAGTGAACAAGTGAACAAAATTCATTTCCTACAGGACTGAAGATAGCTGATACATTCATGTATAGCAATTTTATCAGCAATTTTAGAAAGGATTTTAAAAGTTATTTGGTATGGGAAAATACTATCTTCTCAGTAGTAGAGGTTATCACAGGTAAGACTAAAAGACAGCATGAGGATCAGGATACAATATTTTGGTCTTGTATCTTATTGATTACATGGGCTATCTAACATTCCTCAGAATTTTCAGACAAACTGGAAAGACATCTATTTAAACTGTTAATTTTAAGAAAACACGCTGAATGCAAAAATCACTAGATCTGAACATATCAAATTCTTTTTGACTTCAAGTAGCTCTATAGTTTCTCAGGCCAAAATTTTGCTTAACTGACATACACTGTACGCTGATAATCTACTTAACAGTAGAATAAATTTTTACTAAGAACCTCCTTATTCTTCAGAAGAATATTTCAGACAACTTTGGTGTTCAACAGTTAAGAACCCAATCCTGCCTTTTTGCAAATTTAATCCTAGACCAACTCCAGTGAAGTGTTCAGTAACCTTGGTCTCAGCAATTGTAAGCATATGTGTAGTTCCACTTCATCATATTTGGCCGAATCGTAGTAGCTCTGTAATATTCAACACCCACTTGTCCTATAATTCAGCAAAAAAGAGTCTTCCCAGGAGATTCTACTTTAAGTGGAGTCTTTAAGTAACACAATGAGATTTCCATCCTAAACAACATTTCACCAAATTAGTATTTTTGACAGCTTTATTAAATGTCAAATCAAACTTGGGATCTGAAATGACTTAACATGTGGCATTTGGCCCATTTGACATTGTCCTCTATGTACGTGCACAGTAGTACAAACACTGGAACATCTAATGACATTTAAAACCCATTCTGCTGGGAAGTTATTACTCTTAGATCGCTTTGTTAAGTGCGCCTTCACAACAGGTGGACTGGATTTTGAATTTTTTTAATTTTTATAAGGCATAACAATAGCTTCAGGATCTGCTTTTTAGCTGATGATGGTTCCCCAGTTCCATTGGCATTGGCAAAGTAATAGAAAATCTGTATTAGCGATCTGCTGAATTCTATTTGCACATGAAGTATATTTTTATATTTCTTCTGCAGAATTCGAGTGGGATGCCACAGGCTCATCAATCATCACATCTTTACCAATCTCATCCTTGTCTTCATCATGCTGAGCAGTGTTTCCCTAGCAGCAGAAGATCCAATTCGCAGCCACTCTTTTAGAAATAATGTAAGCCCATCATTTTTATGTCTGAAGATTAATATTTCCTCACAGAATAACAATCCTTTGGGACTATTGCTTGAGTTTTGATTTTCAAGTTAAGAAACTTTGCTTTTACTTTTTCAAGTCATACACAAGCATTGTTTTCTGTAAAAGACATAATTTTTTTAAAGACAAGTAACTTTACTGTTGTAACATCATAGGTATTAGAACCATTTTGTATTAGTGGTGAGGCAAGCCTATTAAGTTATTGTGAGTTGTGCATGCTTTTGATTAGGTATGAAATAGCTGAGATGGTGAAACTAGCAATAGTCTGTGGGGACTTGGACATAACTTCCAGTCCTCTCCTGTCTCATTATTGGTTTGCAGAGATAGCCATGGAGTTAGAGAAAATTCTTCCACATCTTCCAAGATGGGTCTACTAGGTCAGTAAAGGCTCCAGTAAAGAACTACTGGGGCAGTTACATAGGAAATGCAGCTTTTGTTTATCCTCTCCTTCTAGAGAAAAGCTTGAGAATTGAACTCATAATATTAAACAACAAACAAACAAACAAAACACATAACAGGACATCAATGGAAAGCCCTTCCAAAATCAATCAAAAAATAAATACATGCATTATCAAAATTCCAAACTTTTTTTTTTTCCAAGGTGTATGAATGGCCACAAGTTGACAGTAGGCTGGGTGTTAATCTTCTGTATCTGAAGAATTACCATTCTACTTCAGATTTTGTGTTCAGTTTTGACACACATCTCAGTGCTGCTCCACTTTGGCTTTGCATTTTAGAATACTCACAGGGTTCACAAACTAGATTCCTTCCAGATGAAGCTGAGATTTCAACACATACACTCAATGCAAAAACTTTTGATTTGTTAAACATGTCAAAATCCTTTTGGCCTCAACTGGTGCCATAACTTCTCAGGCCAAAATGGCCATCTTATATAATGAAGATACATTCTGCTCAAATCATCTGCTTTGAGGTAAACCTAAGCTGAGAAATGCACTTGAACCACTAATAGGACTTGAGTTCATGTAATGAGAACAGACATATATGTAGGTGAAATGGAGGTATTGGTCCTCACTTACATCCTCTGCTCTGCTCTTGTGTCCCTGTAGTTCTTGCTGTGTTACATGCAGCCTCTGAAGTCTTCTTTGGACTGTTGACATTCTCTGAATATTTTTTCAGTAACATTATTAAAAAACAAAACAAAACCAAAACAAAACAAAACAAAAAAAACAACCACCACCACCAACAAAAAAGCACAAAACTAATACTTTCTCCAAAGGTAGAACTAGATCAAAGCACAAAGGCACGCTGTGTACTGTTCAGTGGAGCCATGTTGTTTCCATATCTGTAAATCTGAACAAGTGCAATCTTACAAATATATCATGATAGTGGATGAACAAAACAGACCTGGTGAGCAATACTGAAATAGTTACTGTAGAAATGGTTTGAAGGGCTGTATTTCTTTTTGTAACCAGAGGAATGCTAGGAAGATGCAATTCCAGAGTGGTGGTAATTGAAGAGATTATTCCTTTTCCTTTACCTAACAGGTAAAATGTTTGAGTGATTTTGAGAAGACATTGCCCTCTTGTAAAAATTCACAAATGCACCAGACTTGCATGTTTTCCTTGTTATTATTTTCAATGATCATGTTTCCTTCAAATGGCCAACTTGGCAAGGGAAAGAACTTCCTGTTTAATGACAGAATAGAGAGCTTAGCATTGACTTTGTGAGTTGGTAGCTGGAAGACTCAAAAACACTGAAAGATATGATGCAAAATTTGGTGGTTAATTTTTACAAGGATGGCCTCTGCTTATTCCAGCTGGCGCTCAAGTTCAATATTATGGCCTTCTGGTGAGTGTTCATGCTATCCCTTCTGCAAATATCAATGCTTCTAGACAGTCCTTGCTTTTTGTGATGAATATCCTGTGTTTGTTCATCACTGAAGGTCGTGGTAATATTCCAAGACAATGGACAGCACATGGGCTATGTCATTGAGGGATCAAGACTTGCCACTGCTGAACATGGTAGCTAACCATCATGATGAGTCTCAGCTTCTGTGTCTCTGCTGAAATTCATGCCATAGTACAGGAGTGAAAAAAAAAAAGTTTAACAAAATGGAATGTCTTTAAAACATGTCTTTTAACTCTAGAATTAATTCCTTACTGCTAATTTTTGTTGAATGGCTTTTATATATGACTCTTTCAGCCCTGGAAAGGTACAGAAGGATATATTCCTCATCTGAATATAGGAAAGAAAACATCCTTTTATCTGATCTAATAGAAATATTTCCTTTGCGTGTTGTCTCTTTATTTTATTCCTTCTTCCCATTTTACTATCTATTGCACCACAGGCAATGTTTCTGTGCACAACTGACTGCTGAGTTAATTGCTGGATCCTTGAAACTAAATTAGTGCAGTACTGCAGTGTATGGCAATAACTAAATTAGGTGCTAGCAGTACTGCCACCTTGAAAGGATGAAATCCTGGTTCTATTGAAATATATGGTAATGTTCCTGTTGACAATAGAGAATTCAGTATGAAATACAAAATATTTTTAAAAGTTTGCATGTCACTGTGCATGTCACAGGTGTGGGTTCTTCTAAATTTCCAGGGGAAAAAAAAAATAAATCACTGCTATATTTTCCAAGTTTCAGAAAAAATAGATGCAGTGCTGATTTTAATTATTTCAGTTATTTGTTAATTTGCTTTGTGACACTATAGCTCAGACTATACAGTAATGACAACAAAAAAGCGCTAACTTAATAGTAAACATCTCTCTTGTTTGTAAGATCATGTATCTCTGTGCAAGGCTTAAGAAAGTACCTGTGAAAGCTGATAGAGGAAAGTCTGAATTGAAAGAAAGTCTCACTTACTGGGTCTTTGTGGTAAAATCTCATATCTAACTATGGTGACATCTGATAATTTTTTATGTAAACAAAAATGGTTGCACAGTAGCTGGTATTTTAAACTACATTGACTTAATTCCCGGTTTACCTATTAATAT
This sequence comes from Netta rufina, assembly GCF_964035555.1. Lineage (NCBI taxonomy): Eukaryota > Metazoa > Chordata > Aves > Anseriformes > Anatidae > Netta > Netta rufina. The sequence continues at coordinate 2,957,414 of NC_140133.1, read as the reverse complement.
TTCTTCAGGTATTGTTGTGCGTGTGGTCTAAATTGTAAAAAATTATTAATAGATGGATTTCTTACTGTGGCACATATTATACCTTGCAGATACTTGGTTACTTTGACTATGCTTTCACAGCCATCTTTACTGTTGAAATCCTGTTAAAGGTAATGCTTTGTTAATTGATCCTTGTTAGCTCAAAAGCAGCTTTAGCAATAATGTTTGTAACTTTTTGTTTACCTTCCAGATCCTAGGGTATGCAGATTATGTCTTCACTAGTATGTTTACATTTGAGATCATTTTGAAGGTAACAGGTTATTAAAGGAAGTTTGTTTAAAAGGATTTTCCTTGTGTGTCACCTGCCAAGAAAAGGCACTTGAAGTGTTCTTCGCCTTTTCTCTAAGCTATCAAAGCTAAACTTTTTTTAAACAAGAGGATTTTTTTTTATTTGACAGTTTCTTATAGTTTTGATTGGTTATTTTTTGCCATTGGATGCATGTAGAAGCTGACTTTTTATCATTACATCAATTTAGTAATTCATTTTTTTTACCCTTTTAAAACTTACAGTTGTCAGAAAAGGGAAAAAAAAAAAAACACAAAACACTGCGCATGAGCTTTTCCTTCTCCCTGCTCTGGCATTTCTAAAAAGAGTTGATCAGTCTTGTAAGGAGGGAGCATGTAATTTCTCGTTTCTCTTGCTGAACTATATTCACAGAGCTAAAATAGATAACTATTTTCTTGCAACAGGACTTGCAAGATATCTTACATTTATCTATCTGTATACTAAGATACTTTGCATTTATCTTATCTTGGGCATACATTTAAATACACAGAAAGGCATAAATATGCTTGCTTAAATGTATTACCCATGCATGAGTTCAAAATTGGCATTTTAATGTACAGTTTGTGTACAGATTATTGAGAATATCCATTGGGGTTACTCAGACTTTACACGCGTAAATCTTATTTTGGCAAAGAAGCTGTATAACTGAGCATGTTAGTTTCACGTGGGGAAAATGCTGAACAAAGCAATAAAAGTATATATATATATATATAAAATTTGTTATTTTGTATGATTCTTAAAAATTTAATTCAGTGCATATTCAACGTAAGCTTTTGCTTGAGTAACCCCAATCTATACAATACAATTTCTGGTGCACTAAGAATCTGTACATAAACTTTACATTTCCAGTTGAGGATTAAGCTTAACAAAATCTCTTCTCCCAGCTTTTGCTCATGTTGCTGTGCATACTCTTCACAATGAGATTTGATTAATACTAATTGATGCAATATTTGGGCTGTTTACAAGATAAGCTGTACTGTAAGTAGTAGGCTATATTTATGCTTGCAGATATTCTCACAGACTTCTGTTTATCCCCTTTTCATTTTCAGCAGTGAGGAACTTGCTAAAAAAGTGGTAAATCTTGTAACATTTTTAACATTCTAGAAAAAAAAATCCAGATTTTTCACATCAAGAGAAAAATAAAACAAAGAAAAGAATGAAGCACTGAAATGTTTTGTAGTACTAGAACAAACCAATTCCAAACTCTGAATTTGAGAAGCCATACTAAATATGTTGGTTCCAGTTCTGTGGCAGAAGAGAGTCAATAGACCACCCACATGCTCTGAGCAGCAGTTTGTGTAGCTTCTGTAGTTCCAGTTGTGTTTCTCCACAGACAGAGGAATTATAAATTCTGGCATAAACAAGCATAACTGGATAAATTAAGAAATGTTCCTACTGACTGCAAAAGATTCTGACTTTGAGTTATTCTAGGGAAGTAGGAAGCACCAGAGCTACTGAAATCTGGCATTCTTAAATACTACAAAGAAACAAGGAGTCCAATCAGACCCCAAAATGTTGATGCTCCTGACTCCACTTTCTCCAGGAAGCTCTTCCTGGCAGTGCACTCACATGTATTTATAAAGAAAGTAAGTTGTACCATAAAAAAAATAGCGGACTGTACATATACATGCCTGCTTTACTAACATGTCTCAGATTCTGGCTTTGCTTGCTTGTGGCTTGAGTCCTCCATGTTTTCCCTGCTGGGTTCTGCGCTGGGCTTTTGACAGTATCCAAGTCATACAGAAGCTGTGTGTGTTCTACAGGGAGCAAATTCAAGATCTGTAGGAAAAATAGCATTCCTTAATTTCCAGTCAAAAAATATGTGAAACCGACAAGAAGATAACCAGTGGCATTATTATCAGCTGCAGAGGAGAAACTTGCACATGTCCAAAAAAGCAAGTATTAAAATAGAATAACTCACATGTGAAGAGTCTCCCTGTGCTCTGTTTTATTGCCTTCTCTGCAGACATGAGGATTTCCACATTATATGCTGTTGAGGTTATGAGTGAGGATATAAATAACAGAGAAGCTGCAATATCAGTTTAAAGCATTTAAGAATTCTCTTATGTAACCCCTTCATAGCTTTCAAATCCAGTTTACCATCCTGTTTGTAGTACTTGGCAAATGTGAAAATGTCAGAGTGAAGGCCAGGTTACGGCCCTGTGCTTTTAACCTTGCCCCAGCTGTGCTAATCCCACACCATTTAAACCAATACCCATTGGTGTGGAATTACAGGCAGGAGGAAAAGAGCAACAGTGGTGGTGTCCTGGATGCTCAGCTCAGTGAGTGCTCTCCAGCATTGTCTCTTCTGAAGGCTGTGTGGCCATACTCACTACCTCGTTTGTTTTAGGGTTTGCCTTGACCTGAGCAAAGGATAGAATGGCTTTTTTGTAGAACAGTTTTAGTCAAATGCTTCTGCTGGGATTTGTTATGATGGAAGCATGAGTTTCCATATACAGATGGGATGATGAGTACTTCAGCTGTATTTCTACATCCATATATTTTAACATTCATAGGAGTATTTATGTTAAATACAGTTAAATGATCACATACTACAGTGTGAATGGATGTTTGTACAGAGATGTAGGCTTGATACATCTTTATATAGTTATATTAGTGTTTAACTCCCACTGATTTTAATTAGTTTAATAACCACACTCTATACAATTGGAAGTGAAGTGAGCTAGGACTGTCTACGGGTTGTTCCACTGCCCTGAGGAATCCTAGTCTGCAGTACCACAAACAGCACGTACACTGTCTTCCAAGGTACCCACTCATTATCTTAACCCATCTCCAGCGTGAAAGAGAAAAATAGCAATGTGATGGTGCCTTGTGACAGCCTTGTACTGCTTCTGCACCAGATTTTACTCTCAGGATTTTGCAATGCATTTTCAGCTCCTTCAATTCTCAAGACAAAAAAGAATGATTAAGAGTCAGAATCTGGTCCTTATAGTTTAGTGAGTGTGGGAGTTTTATGGTTCTTTTAGTTATTTTTCTGTAAAAGGCCCAATCAGTTCAGTGAGATCAGTCCTTACATGAGTACAACATTTGTTGACATCAGAAACAATTAATGTATTTGCTTGTGTTGCTTGAGCAGAATATTGTGATTTAAATGAAAGTTAGTTAACACACGTAGTGGGATTTTTTATCTCAGTTCCTTTTAGAAAGATGAGATGCTATTGTATGCATTCACACTCTAGGCGAGTGTCTTGTAAACAGCCTAAATGTCACTTTGAATAAATTGAAATGGAGAGTAAACATGTAACAATTCTGTTTTTAGATGACAGCTTTTGGAGCGTTTCTTCATAAAGGGTCCTTCTGCAGGAATTATTTTAATTTGCTGGATTTGCTGGTTGTGGGTGTTTCTCTGGTATCATTTGGTATTCAGTAAGTATTATATGTGAACAATTTATTTTTGCTTTGGGGTTTTATGCTGAAATCAATCTTCCAGCTCCTTTTGTTCTGCCATTGCATGTAGGTGTGCAAAATCAGTATTCAGGGGTGGGAATGGGAAGAATGGAGAGTTACATGGAGAGTGTTGTAAGTCATTACTAATACAGGTTGGAAACAAATTCCTGCTTCCTGCTATTGCTAAGAGAACAGGGAAGAGCACCACGACACTATTGTTTAGCAAGTAATTCCTGGAATTTCAGGAGGTTTGTTAGTTTCAAAAGGTTACTCTGTGCTATTGCTAATGCCATATGTACAGTCTAGTTCTATGAACTTGTTCTTTTGGCATTGCCCTCCTGGCATAACCTGACAGAATTTGAAGGGGAGAAAAGTTGTACCTTTATCAGGACTGAAAGTGGTAGTGAAGATATGTTTTGCTTCCTTCTTTTGGATGAGGCAGAACATAATAATAGTTTGAAGGTGCTTACTAATTCACTGCGTGAGCAGTTGTGCCTCATTCAGAATCATCTATGAAGCCTTTACTGACCTAGAAAAGAGCAAGGGCTGGGTGTCCATTAGCTGCTTCCCGATTTGTATTCTGCTTGTACTACCAATTATGCAAGCTTTCAGTTTCACAACATGTTCTTTAAAGGGCTATCTACTACTATTTTATCTCAAAATACAGTTGTAGATACTGAAAGAGAATGTGAGTTGAATGAGATCTTTTTAAATCCAATTGGTTGGAAATTAAGGTATTTGTGGATTTACAGGACTTAAACACTGTATTTGAAAGAACTTGTCAACATGGAAAAAATGCTTTGGGGAGTATGTTTCTCTTGACCAAACTTAATTGTATTAGTGTCAGACAAGATTCTGAGCTGTTAATTCCCAAGTTGCTCCAGAAATCAAAATGATCCTTGTGGTATTTATGAGGTTGATATTATTTTCTAGTATCAGTAAGAGATCAGTAAAGAAGTGCTTCAAAAAATCTTGTATGTTAAATTTTGATATATTTTTAAAAAAATTTTCATGTATAAGGAAGTTGCAAGAACATTGTTATTAGAAATAAAATCAGTTTCCTTAAAAGTAACAGAATTTTTTTTTCTTTTTTCCCCCAGATCCAGTGCTATCTCAGTTGTGAAGATCCTCAGAGTCTTAAGAGTCTTGAGGCCGCTAAGGGCAATAAACAGAGCAAAAGGACTTAAAGTATTTATTTTTATCTTTTTCTAAGTTACGTTTCTGTTGACCTTATTCTTCAATACTGCCTCAGGTTAAAAAGTCTAGCACAAGAAAAATTCCCTGGAGAAGGTCACAGGGCAACACCATAAATCAGTTCCTGATTCTTAAATGTACTAGGCCAGATGGTGCCCACCATTACAGCGGTTTATATGTGGAGGAACACCACTGCCATGGAGAGATTTGGCCATAATGCTTGTTGTGAACCAACATGTCACAGCAATATTTCCATTGTTCTTCCACAGTGCTTATGTACTTTTTAATCTATACATGCTGCTAGGTCTATCTCAACAATCTTACAAATTTAGAAAACAAGTTTATGTGTGGTAACACGTATAATACTGACAATGCAAAAATGGTAGTTTTAAAAAGTAATCTAAATGTGATAAAATAGGTGTTTACTCTTATGGTAGTATTTTGTGATGCTATTAAATAACAAGCTGTGTTTAATTTTTTTCTTTCTTTCCAGCATGTTGTTCAATGTGTCTTTGTGGCTATTAGAACTATTGGTAATATCATGATTGTTACAACTCTGCTGCAGTTCATGTTTGCTTGCATTGGAGTGCAGCTCTTCAAGGTAAGCAAACTTTCAAAATCTGCAAATAATCAAGAAGAGCAAAGCTGAGCTGAATTCTGTGTGGCTTGCTGCTGGAAGTGGGCTGAACCAGACTTAGTGTAAATGCATTTTCTTTGTTCTGCATTTTATCATTGTTTTTCTTGTTCTATACATAGGGAAAATTCTACAGATGCACTGATGAGGCAAAACAGAATCCTGAGGAATGCCGGTGAGAATTCCTTGAGCAAAGAAAGCGTTTTTTTGTTTTTTAATAATTTAAAATGTAGCAAGCATGTGTGACAGGCAGTTCAGGTTTGAATAAATTTGAATTGCTATCTTGAAATCCAGCAGAAAATTTAAAAAAATAAAGGCAGTCAACACAGGTTATCAAGGGAATGAAATGAGCTTGCTGATGGAGTAAAATGAACTATTTTGAACAGAGCATGGAATAATCTGAGGTCTAATTTAATATTTCACTAATGGCAGTTTGTTTCCTTCTCTTTCCTACAGGGGGATATACATTGTTTATAAAGATGGAGATGTTGATAATCCAATGGTCAAAGAGAGGGTCTGGCAAAATAGTGATTTCAACTTTGACAATGTTCTGTCTGCTATGATGGCCCTTTTTACAGTGTCCACTTTTGAAGGCTGGCCAGCGTGAGTGAATTCTCCATGTTTTCACATTACTATTGAGACAGATTTTCCAGAAAAGTTCTCTATCATTTACTGGGCATTCAGGGGTAACAAAACAGTCAAGCAATAATCAGACTTCCTACAGTAAATGAAATCAATTTAAAATTAGGAGCACAATATAGGCTAACTTAAAAGTACTGTATAATCTCTGAATATAATAGTTTTTTATGTGTGTGCCTGTTCATACCAATGGAATCTTGTGTTTGATATTGTTTGATTCCTAATCTTTCAGCTACTTCTGCTATAACAGTCTATTCTTTTAATTCTACTGAAAGTAATCCTTTTTGATATTTATCCATCGTGCAATTTAAATAATACTAACTAATATGAAAATTTTAGGTGTTTGAGTAAATCTACGATAAAACTAGGAAGTGGTACAATGCATAAAGAAACCCTGGAAGAGCAAGCTACCATTTGGTATTTACCTAAATGAGTAGTCTTCCAGGACAACATTATGTGGAAAAGCAAAAACCAAGCTGGTCATTGTTTTAATTATTTTGAAACAACCAAAAACAACAACAAAAATCACCAAACAAAGCATTGTGTGGTGTGCTTCTGTTTGATATGTTTGTACGTGTTGGCAGTACTCAGAGAAAGATAATAATAAACACGAGGCCACTTGTGAAATCTGTCCTCAGAGTCTGCATATTTTACTCTCTTTTGCCATTTTAATGATAACTTTTTTCTTTTCTTTTTCTTTCTCCCTGCTCCCTTCCCCTTCCTTCCCCCTCCCCCCCCAGGCTGCTGTACAAAGCTATTGATTCGAATGGCGAGAATGTAGGACCTGTATACAACTATAGAGTGGAGATATCCATTTTTTTCATCATCTATATCATCATTATTGCTTTCTTTATGATGAACATATTTGTTGGTTTTGTCATTGTTACATTCCAAGAACAAGGAGAACAAGAATATAAGAACTGTGAGCTGGACAAAAATCAGGTTAAAATAAATAAACTCTTCTAGTTCTTAAAAGAATTTTTTGTTTATTATTATTACAGTTACTACTGTTTTTGCACAAAGAGCTTCTTTTCTGCTTTGGGCCAGAAGAGGGCATCAAACACATATCTTAGGTTAAAAAAAAAAAAAAAAAAAAAGTAGCACAGCACTAGTAAATACTATCAATTAATATTCAGGTTACTGTATGTTCCTCTTCCTGTAATCCCAGCATCTCAGTCTTTTTGTTGTGAAGGTTGTTACCTTAAGCTTGATAATTTAAATTAATTTCTTAGTGTCTCACTTCTCAGTGTCATGTTAGGAAGAATAAAAGCATTTGCCAGTTTATCCATAGGCAGAGGTTGATTACACATTAAGAACAAGAATATAGAAGTTACATGATGAATAGTCTGAAAATGTTCAAAGAAAGTGAATGTGTTCAAAACATTCTAATCTTTTTTTTTTTTCCTATTTATTTAGAAATTCACAGGTGATAGATTCAAATAAAAAACCCATCCCCTTTTATTGTTTAATCTTTTGACTGAGAAACTTGTCAGTCACCAGTCATGATTTTTCAGGGGATCATGTTTGACTGTAGCACAGCAGTATTTATTCAAACATAGGTAGGCATGAAACCTAGGGGAGCATTCATACTGCATTTTCTGCTCCCTTAGTAAGCCTTTGTAAGCATTCTTCAAAAGACTAGTGGAATGTCCAGTTTATATGAAGATTTCAGGTAGTAATGGGGTTGGAAAGGAGTAATGGGGTTGGAAAGGAGTAATGGGGTTGGAAAATCTGTGATGTTCCTACATACGTGACATGCTTTTGCTGGGCAATTTAGTAGCTGTTTTGCTAACTGTAGGATTTTATGCGGTGCAGTTACACTGGTGTTTGAAAACTGTAAAGATGAAGCACGACTTACAGACTAATTAATAGTCATCATTATTATTATTCACTGAGATTCCTTACAGTGAATTCTTGATGATTCATTACTATTACGATGGCTGGGTATCAGTATGACGATATGTGTAAAATACAGTGCACATAGTACTATATACTATACATATGCATATACATACCTATTGTCTGTGGTCTGCTACTACTTTGTACAAAGGTACCACTTCAGAATTTCCATGAGCACTCTGATTCTGTGTATGCAACTGAGTAGTGTATATGATCAGATATAGTTGTAAATGAATGAGGATCGGTAAGCTACTTGATTACTTTGTTGGTACATAATAATAAAAATACTTAATACTGGTACTTAATTGGTATTATTAAGTTGGTACTTAATAATAAGAAATCTGTATAAAGTAGATACACTGCATGTTTCTAAGATTTATATTTAACACTTTGTACTTACGATTAATTATATTCCAATTTGATTCACTGTTAGGTATGGTCTGACACTTTTTGATGTGCTTGTTTTTACAGCGTCAGTGTGTGGAATATGCCTTGAAAGCACGTCCTCTTCGTAGATATATTCCAAAAAATCCTTACCAGTACAAGTTCTGGTACGTGGTGAATTCTACTGGATTTGAATACATCATGTTTGTCCTCATCATGCTGAACACACTTTGCCTGGCTATGCAGGTAGGAAAACCAAAAGCTCTTCTGAAGCCAGTGGCATGAATTGCAAGGAAAGATGTGGGTGATACGCTGCCTTTCATTTACAGCAACTTGTGTTTTTCTATAAAGTGAAATTAAAACAAACTTCTCATTATAGTACTCTTCTGTGATGCATGCTAATCTGTGCATTAGTTCTCTGAAATAAGTGTTTGAAAGAGCTTGATGCGGATGGTCTTCCTAACATAATGAAGCTCATTGATCTATATTTTATCATTGTAATTTAATGTAATTTATAAATGTCTATTCCCAAGGTTGTCCGTGTGCAAGAAAATGTGAAGGGAATGTAAAAGCCAAATTTTGTTAGCAAACATTTCTCTGTTAGCAAACATATCTCTGAACCCCTTAGATTCTTTCATCTAATAAAAGATATTTTATCTTATTCTTTTATGCAATGCCTTTAAGATTACTTCATCCCTTTGTAACTTCTGTACTTGTTAAGTCTTTGTTTCATATATGTACTAACCCATATTTCCACTACCTATGTCTGTATCTTCTTCAGAAGTTTAAAGACTTCATATATGAAGCAACTCTAGAATTGTATAATGATGCAAATGTGCAAATATGTTTTTTTTATATTAGCTCTATGTTTGTATGTATTTGGGTGTATTTTTGCACATGCTGTTTTTGTCTGTGTGTTTACATTTTCCTGCTTTTCCTGCATGCTACATCCACTGTTTTTCACCAGCTGCTTCTCTTATCTACTTTTCCAAGTTGTTTCTTTCTTTTCCCCAGTACTCTTGATTTTGATATGAAAAAGAATCTTTCAATTCCAATCTATATACCAATTCTACTTACTTTTTGCAATAAATTTGCATGCACTGTTATGCTCTTAAATATATCACTCCTATACAATGTTTTTCTGTGACTAACATACTGCAGGCTTTTTAAGCAGATATGACATAAGGCTATATAATTTAAAACCTGGGGAAATATCTGGGGATCTTTAAAAGATTTGGGAAATTGCTTTTGTCTAATACTCTTTTTTTGGACGAACACGGTCCTCCTCAAAACTGTCCTAAGGGTCCCCAGATGTAGAGGAATGCCAAATTTGTTCCACTCAGTGCCTGAACAGAATAGATTTAAATAGCCATTTTTGGACAGAGATATTCAGCTAGTCTTGTGTGTATATAGGTGTGAATCAAAATATACTGTTAGAAAATATTTTCCTGTGCTCCATCGTTGCCAACTTTTCATATTCTGCCTTACTTTCATTTATTATTTTAAAACCTTTACTTTTAAATATGTCATATTTTTCATTCACAGCACTACGGACAGTCTAAGCTGTTTAACGATGCAATGGACATTATGAATATGGTTTTCACAGGAGTGTTCACTGTTGAAATGGTTTTGAAACTGATTGCATTCAAACCCAAGGTAAGTTTTAGACATGATTTAATTAGGTCATCACTACAAGAATTAAGTGTAATGTAAGTTTCACACTAGTTATGTATTATTCAAAGAACAAAAGGAACCTACATGTTTCCCACAGTTATCTATGAGTGAAATCATAATTGAAATGTTAATCTGATCGTGTGTATATAAATAGCTCCAGGAAATGAAATGCAGATATCGGAGCAAACATTACAAGGTGGTTGATGAGATCTGGAATATTCTGAAGTAATGAAAATGTCCCTTTCTAAATCAGATAAATCATTTCCTGATATAAGCACTTCCTCATCTCCTATTCATAGTACTACATTCATAACCTTAAACCAAGTTAACCTCCAGTAAAGACCTGTATGTTATGTTATGATACATAACCTTTTCGAAATGCAATGCAAAATTTTTTCCTTACTTTTAAAAATATAGCCAGGTACTACAAACATACACAGAAATAACTGGAACATTCAATAGCCTTTTTAGATTTTAATGTTTTCAGTTATATGCACACACGATTTTGTAGAGGGCCCCACACTGAGCAGTTTGGATTCCTTGCCTTAGAGGGACACTGTCAAAATAAGGAATGCAGACACATCTTCAAACGCAGATTTGCAAGAGACACTGATAACAATTAATATTGACTTAAAAAACAAACAAACAAAAAACTTCGATGCAGTCTTGTATGTTCAGTTCTAATACACCATTAATGACAGTGCAAAAGTTAATGACAGGCTAAACTAAATTTTGTTTTCATTACAATGAAATCAATACTAATTCTGGTGTTATATCTATGTAAATAAGTGAAGTGGGGTCACTCAATATACGTGGAATTTGAAGGAAGTCAGTCATGCCATTTGAGGTTTCCTGATCTCACCATCAAGGCTGGTATTTTTCATTTTCCATCGCCCTTCTCTTAAAGTACCCAGGATAACTGTATCTGTAATTGAATGTAAACTGCACTTCCTTTGTTTTAAGTAGTGAACTGGATGATTGTAGTCTTTGTGGGCAATCTTAAAAAAAATTAAAGCAAAATTTTTGTTTTAAACAAACTAGCTCTGATGCAGCAACATAGCCATGGCAGCTCAGAGCTTAGTGTGGGGTAGGTGCATAACTACTTCCCGGCATTTCAAGGATATTTATTCAGTAGCATTTAGCCACGAGCTCTGCTGTGTAGCCTGAGCTACTTGATTTAAGGCTAGCTTATATTCACCTGAAGATGTAGATGAATTCTATATCACTTGAGGTCAGGCATTGAGATCTGAAGTGTGGAGTTCTGGGTGACAGTTTTTCCACTCTCCCATGGTCTTGCTCTGCACTGTCCAGTCCATTGTACATTTCTAATGAATTTATTTGAATATATTTTTTGTCGCCTATCTTATTTAAATGCTAAGGATTTCACATCAAAACTAACACAATATGAAGCCCTAGAGGGGATAGTTATGCAGTGCCATGAGTATGCTGATTGTATTTCTTGATATGTATTTCCTGTTCTATATCCTTGTTACACAATGAATTTTGAGAAGACTTTGCTGCATTTTATCATCTGCTCTTTGAAAAAAGATTGTGAATTCTTGTGTGGTTCACCATACACTTATGCCTATAGTCAGCAATAGCAGCTAAAATACAAAACCTAGTGGTCTGATCATGAGTGTATAAATCACAGTTCTTCATGTGTATTATGGACTTCCTACTCATTATTGAAAGCAGTGTCTTAATAGTGGTCTCTAAGACTTTGTACAATTTGGGTTCTAACTGTTGCAACATGCTTTCTGTCTTATTTGATGTTTTTACTGTAATGGTTCCCTGAGTCTGAAAACTGAGAGTTTGAAGGGAATCCACTGTCAGTGAAAGGTCCTTGTTTCCTGACTTTCATTACCTTGTAGAAACAGAAGACCTAAAATTTGTTAATTAGCAGGACAAGGTTAAAAGGCCATGATATTAATCACATCTGGCAGATATTAATTAGCACAAAGGGAAAAGAGTTAAATATCTTTAAGGTTGTTCCTTGTTCCTTGAAGGTTGAAACCTTTTTTTCAACTATATGAAATAATCTAGCGGCAACATAGATTACTTTGTTTGTTAATAACTGTAAATGAGCTAGCAGCCTTAAGCAGAATGTGAACGTCTCTTTGCAATCTAAATTTTAAACATATTTAAAACAAAAATGAATTGTTTTAACTAATATTAAAAATGTCATCATAGGAACAGTCTGAAGCCAAGCCTAAAATTTTGCTTAATGTTTTTTGGGAAAAGACTGATTCATTTACTTTGTTTGTGTCACCATTGGGTTACCTCGTCTTGTCTAGCAGAATGGATATTGTTATTTATTAATTTTTTGCTTTTTATAAATTATTTCAAAGTTGCTTAAGGCATCAAATAAAAACTCCATTACTCTATGTGTAAAAAGAAGAACAGATAAGAATGCGTTAGTTTTTATCTGATCTGTTTGACAGTGTCCCCTTAATAACACTGACAAAAATCCTGTAAAAAGTGTAATCTTTGCTTTTGCTGTTCCTGCCAACTTAGGGCAATTACAAATTATTGGTACTCCTACTATGATACTGTGTTGTATAAAACTGAGGTATTGCAGACTACCTTCCAACTCTGAAGTATATAAAACTTGGATAAGTGATAGATACTAAAGGTGATGCTGAGTGCCTGGCACACTTGTTGACTGGGAACACACAGTACTTCGCCGAATGAGGCCCTAAAGTTTTCAAAAGAGTACTATAAGGACTAAAATATTTATGTGATAAATCAATAGAAATATATTTCTGTGTTAATTCTCTATGCCTACATATTCCCCAGAATTTGTGATTTATCCTTAAGCATTTCTAAATGAATAAATTTTTCACAATATAAGGTAAAAGAGCAGGCATATTTTTCTCCATGTCATTCTCCACATACGCTAAAGTTTGTTACTTAGTATGGTCAGTACATTACAAAACAAAATATAGCAATGAAATATAAAACTATGCATCAACACATACCATATGTTCAGCTTCATTATAGTCAGCTGTTACTTAAACTTGTAATGATTTTCCATGTCATTTTACATCAGATTTTTGTAAGAAAAAAGGAAAGATGGCTAGTAAGTGAATTGATTTTGGGTTATTGCAGTGGTGAAAACAACTTATTTGCATGATGTTTATTTGCTGTGACTTGTCCATTCCTCCCTTTTCCAAAACCATCTTTCTTTTCTTTTTTTTTTGTTTGTATGCTTTTGCTTTACATATTACTTTGAACAATATTTGTCTATACTGTTGGAAAAGGTTTCATAAAATAAATGTTTAAAGTATTTTAGCAGTATTGAATTGAAATGTGAATTTGTTATTTAAGTGCTTTATATTATAGCATGTCTAGTCACATCACTTTTACTATAGCTGAAATTAACCTTTATTTGGAGAACCTTTTTTGGTTGCTTTGTAGGTGAAGATGGATAGCACACCTCAGGATTGTGCTGATTATCATTTTGCTGTTTGCCAGTAGTCTTTTAAATATGTATGTATATAAAATTAGGTTAAAATCAAAGATATTTCTTTTAAATAAGAGAAGTAAGGCATATAAATGACAAGGAAGAGTGTCATGAGAATATAGCTGCTGCCTTTAGCTGGCAGCTGCCAATCTCTTCAGGATTATAAATCTCAGTAACTTTGGATGGTTGAACATGAAGTTTAGCAGGACTTTGCAAATGGTTTGTTTTGGTGAGGTGGGATGGATAAAGGAGTGACAGGGAGTTGAGAAGGAGCTCTCAGATGTGGGTGTGTTTGTTCAGGAAGCCAAATCCATGAACGTTGCCTTTTGCCTCAAGACTGGAATTGATGATTAATCCCAGAGAAAGAAATCATGTGCCACAATGGGTTGTAGAGATAATCATTCTCTGACCGATTTTCCTCCTACAGCTCCTTCCTTAAATGAAGGAATTATTATAACAATTTTCTTTATAAAGGAGCTAAAATTTAAAATGGAGTAGTGTTAATAAGTACAGTATTTCTGGGAGCAAAGACTAGCCTTAGAAGGAGGCTTTCCTGAACCTGCTCAGTGCTTTCTCTCCTGGAATACTCTATAGAGCTGTCATCTGCTGTGGCAGCTCTTCCGTAGTTTCTAAGAGCAAATTTAACATTCACTTTTTTAAATCATCATGTACACAGGTGTAACTTTTAAAATGAACAGTTACTATAAGTCCTAACAGTTTAAAATGTTGAGAAAAATATTTTCCACTTCTAAATTAAAAAAAAAAATATTCAGATTTTTATTTTCTGTGGTAAACATACATAACAACTTAAACTACTCAACTAAAACATTATCTTATAACAAGTAGCATAATAATAAGTGAAACTAGACATCAGGTAAGAACAGCATACTTGTTATTTTTAACTTTTTGCTAAATTAACTTTTTAGAACTGCAACAGCAACTAACAAATTACTACTTTAAAATGAATTACCTGGAAGCAGAATGCACATGTACAACATGTACGTTGCAGCCTTTGAAATATAATGTACAATCCTTAGCCGTGATAGGCTCTTAAGTCATTATATCTGAATGACAGAAAGGATGAGTAAAGAAACTTGTGCAGTTCTGAACTTCTGTAATAACTAGGCAAAATCCACAATTTGTAGGAAACCTACGTATCTTGTATTGATAGACTTGCCTTCAGCAGCATAATACACCTTGATTTGTTTGCAGTGACAGGCGATCCTGTAACTCACCTCCTGATTTCTTCCCAAATATCTTCTTGCACAAACATGCACTTTTGATTGCAGTAGACACAGCTAATTCGGGTTCTTGCTGGAAGATACTAGTTTATAACAATTTGCAGCAGTGGACTACTAACATATCCATAAGAGAATATATTTAAAGGCATAAATGTTGGAAGGGTGACTAAATGATTTATGAAAATAAATTTTCAGACATTGGACTGGCTGCATTAAAAGCCTTAAGAACTTGTTCAAGGTGCTTTGCTTCCTAGCACAGGTTACAGAATCAGGCCCTAACAGCAAATGTAGGTTTCTATATTAAACCTTCTTTATCAATAGAGTCAGAATCACAGAATTATAAGGGTTGGAAGGGACCTTAAGAGGTCATTGGGTCTGAAATAGAAGATTAAGTCAGTTCTGCAATATTTTATTGCACAGTTTTACTTTGATAATAATTGTGCATTCATAAACAGTGATGACCCTTAAATATTCTTTACCAGTTACCTAGGTAGGACATCACATCATTAATGCTAAGGAGGTTTCAATTGGCTTGGTCCTGTAGAAATATGGTTAAAGGGATTTTGTTGTGCTTGTTAGGTTATATATATCAGAATTTTTCAGCCTTGCTGGTTAGTCCCAGACAACAGTTTTGGATGATGGCTTGCTTGCCAAAGTCATGCTTATCTAATGGTGCGTTATGCATGTGTAGTGCGCGCGTGTGTCTGTGTGTGTGTCTGTACATGTATACATATAATGTGTATATATATACACACACGCACACATGCACATATATGTTGCTTTTCCTTCAGTAGGCAATATTGTTTGTTTTGTTTTGTTTTCTCATTAGATCACAGGTTTTGTTTAACTAATTTCTGTTTATGCAAAACTAAACAGAAGTATGCAAATATTTGACATTTCATGTGTAATCACAAACGTTTGCACCCTGCCTGCTCTGTTCAGGGCTATTTTAGTGATGCCTGGAATACGTTTGACTCCCTCATCGTTATTGGCAGCATAGTAGACGTCGTTCTCAGTGAAGCTGATGTGAGTATACCCCAGCTTACTTTCCCCAGTCCCTACTTCTCTTTCTCTGTCTCCCCACTATTTCCATCATCTGGACAAGTCACAGATTTTGATCTGATGTTTCTAAAGTTTGAGTACAGACCATTCATAGGTCAATTATGTTGATATGGGAAATAAATAGCCTTTTTTTTTCTACCAATTTTTTTAGCTAAGAAAAGGGAAAGATTGTATAGTGGTACATCAGAGAAGTCTAGAGTGTTTCTGTGTTATAACACTGTCCTTTTCTTCTCTTTTTCTGTTTGTGTTTTTCTCTTGCTCTCTTTCTGCTGAATGCTTGTCCTAACAGCACTATTTCACTGATGCATGGAACACTTTTGATGCCTTAATTGTTGTTGGTAGCGTCGTTGATATTGCTATAACAGAAGTTAATGTAAGTAGCAACTGTTCATGCACTAAAAAGTAATTGCTGTCATCAAGAAATACAGAAAATGTAAACTTTATATCCCCAAATTCTCTTTTTTTAACAAAAGTATGCTTTATACTGAAATTGAAGACCAAAATATTGACATAGATGTTCATACAAGCTGTTATTATAGAACTATAAACAAGTAAAACTTCACGTGCACACAGTATAGTAAAACAATGGAATTATATCTTTCTATTTATGTTTGGATTTTTTTTTTTAATATATAGAATGTTTAAAATGAAATGAAGCCTCAATTGCTATTTTATTTGAAGCCCAATGATTTTTGTATGTAGCTTGACTCAGATAATTTAAGCATCTGTAAATTGTTTTAATGGCTTAGCTTAACAAATAATTATTTTTTTTCCCATGGGAGGTACGTTTTATAAAGTGGTTTTAGCATCTATGTCTCATGAGGTAGTGGAAGAAAGGTACAAAGAGAAAATAAGGACTTTCATGCCATGGAAAATAGAATGTTAATCCCCTTCTCCCCCTTTTTTTTCCTTTTCCAATACTGCAGTAAATGTTTTGAAATTCAATTTACTCTTAAAATTATTTGAAGACTCCATCTTTTCACCAAAAGTTTGATTAATGGCCACTACATGTGTAGGTATTCCGACAATAAAAAGAGAGAAATTGTGATTTTTTCTTATTTTCTTTATGACTTGCTGGTTTTAACAAGGAAAGCTGTATGACAAAAAAAGATAAATGAAAGATAACAAACCACAGAACAGCTCTGGAGCAAATGCTGTCCATACATACATGTTTCTTTAACTAGTCAAAATGAAATTTCAGAGGAAAATGCCTCTTCTCTTTAGTGCGTGTCAAGAGCTCAAAAAGGGAGACTGAAGATAGTGAGACTTACATCCAACTCAGCAACCAAAAATGCTCAATGAGTGCACACTCAGCAGGTGTAGTTAGCATATTACACCTGCTGGAGATCGTGTCTGCTTGGCATTCTGAGAACAAAATTATCCACAAATACCTACGGAGATGCAGGTCCCCAGCATTCACACCTATCAAAGAACAGATTAATCAGAGAAAGCTGTAGATGTAAGTGGTTTCTTGGTATTATCTTATTTGGAGATTGCATATTTCTGTGCATCAGTCCCACTTTATGAGCTGGCTAAAAACCTTCATTTTCTCATAAAATTGGTTTAGTAAGCTACTTGCTAGATACCTTTATTTTTTTATTTTTTTTTTTCCTTTTTTTTGTCTCTGATAGATTTTATTATTTACCCAAATGCTTTCTTTTCAGTAGGGATAGTTAACATGCAACATCTTTGAAAAAACTTTAAATTTTCAGTAAATACTCTTAAGTGGTGAATATAATTGCAATATCTCTATTTTCTATTCGAGAGAAGCAAGGCAGAAAAGTTGTGATATACCCAAAGTCTTAATGGGGGCCAGTGTACAGTGGCTCTTAAGCCCTATGCATTGCATACTGTTACCAAATCAAAAAAAAGAGTCTGCTAAGAGTGTTCACATTTTGGTTCTAGATATATTTTTATCAAAAGAAAGTAGAGAGCAAACCCTTAACACTATATAGCACTTCTGTAAAACCCAGATTTTAACTTCACTAAAAAGCATTCAAAGAATAAATATATGCTGTATGTTTTATTTGTTTGTTCATTTGTTTTTTAAAGTTGGCTATCCTTTCTGTGGCTATCACTGCCATTTAATTGAAACAGTTTCTCAGAGAAAAGGTAGATTAAAATGTATTTTTCAAAGTGGTTCATGCCAGCAGCCAGATTCTTAGGATCACAGTGCTCCAGTGAATAGCAGAAATGATACCCTGACCTTCAATTAGACAGTAACTTAATTTTGGAACTGAGAATACCTGAGTAAAAAGGTTGCTGAGGAACATGGAATAGAAACTGTGTTTGAAAAGGCTGTGATCTGTTCCAGGCATTCCAGAATGAGGAGAAAACAAAACAAAATGAAACTAAAATGCTTTGTTCAGATCAGTGATCTGTAAACCACCTGACCAGGAGCTTGGATTTCTTGGGCTAGTCTAGACCGAGGTTTTGTTTCAATGGTTTGTTTTGGTTCCTCTGGTTTGATGAAGATTACTTTTGCCATCCCTGTGAGTTTACACAGCCTTCACCCACAGCACAGCCCTTCTTCCTACTGATAGCTCTGCGAGCTCTGCTTCTGCAAGTGACCGGGGGCTTCACAGTTGCCTGGATCAGGTGCTGAGCACAAGCTACTGGCAAAAGCATGGGCCTTAGTGAGGCAGAAGTGAGTAGATGAGCAAGGATATGGCTGCTTGCCAAAGGAGACAGTTCTCATACTGTGCCCATACAGGTCTCCCTTCAGTTCGTATTAGCTTTGGCTTCGATAACATCAATTAACTGCAATAGCTGCTGCTGAGAAACAGTGATGTGCATGGTTTTTAAACTTCTTAGGTTCTAGTCTATTTGGTAAGCATAATAATACATATTATAAATACATTTCACACAAATATAGAAAACAAATGTATTCTTTTATTTATTTATTTTTAAGATGGCAGAATGCCTTCAAGTGCGCGCACAGTTTATTGTCTCACTAAGGACTTCAAATTCCTCTATACAGCTGCAAATTCCACATACAGCCAGCTCAAAGAATAATCACAATCAAAATAATTTTATGCCTGATTCACCTTAAATTTTATTTACCGATTTTATGTTAAATTGATCAAGAGTCTAATGACTGACTGCATTACTGGAAAGAAAATGAAGGAGTGGTACTCCTACTCATTAAGAATTGCTGTCCCTAATGTCCTTACTGAAGACATTGTCCTTAATGAAGACATTAAAAAATATCTCAAAATGTACTTTTGCAATTATAGATGTCCCTGCATTTGTTGCTGTATGGACAGTGTTAATTTGACAGCATTACTTGTAACTGATCACTGCTGAGCTTTCAGCTGTGATGAACACGGACTTTTTAGTGATTCACTCACTTGTCTTGAAACTACTCTGGAGATCAAGTAGTGATCTTCAGCTAAAGTACACCCCACAGTCAAGAACTAGCACTGCATTTCTTACTTTTTCATAATATACTCACTAGACAAAAGTCTTATCTTTGATGTCTTTGAGCACTGCACAGCAGACTGTTTGTGTACTAAGTATTGTCTGTTTCTGGTCTTTTTTTTCACTTTTTTTGTGTGTGCTTTGTTTGTGCAAGTGATGAATGTGTTTCAGTTTCAGTATAATTCTGGGCTTGATTTCCCATTTTTAGCATGAAACAGTGTATACTACAGTGTCTAGGGAACTTTAATGACTTTTATTGTTTTGATTCTATTGAATTATTCCTACTTCATTAGTTTTGTGTCAGCTTGTGTAATACAAATTTAGTGTTTTAGAATCTCTTTCTCAATATTTTCTTCAGCATTTGGAAATATACCATTCCATCCTTACTTTTATCTAACAATGACAGTGATCCTGGAAAATCCACAGCTCTGCTAAGATGCTAACAAGGCTTTGTTTTCAATGGAATTTCAGGCACCATTGAAATGGCACCTGTATAAATTCCCAGTAGAGAAACTACTTAAACTGAGGAAGCTCAGCCTTGTTGGAGGGGTGGTCTGAAAC
This sequence comes from Netta rufina, assembly GCF_964035555.1. NCBI lineage: Eukaryota > Metazoa > Chordata > Aves > Anseriformes > Anatidae > Netta > Netta rufina. The sequence continues at coordinate 2,937,510 of NC_140133.1, read as the reverse complement.
AGTGTAATGTGCTAGCACTGATGTAAACCCAGATCTTGTTGATCAAGTTGCAGCCCACTTAGTTGGTCAGTATAAATGAAGATTTAAAAGGATGTGAATACCTAAAATAACGTACAGAGACTTGAGATGAATTAAACATTCTTATTGATTTGCGTACATAGTTGCCTCATGCGGTGGGAACAACTTGACCTTGTTGTGACATTTTAGCTGTATACATTCAGACTCATTCCAAAGGCCAGCAATTTTAACAATATTGTATCTGACCCAGTTTTTTTCAAGTGAGTGGGTTAGACTTTCTAGTTACGTATCTCCTTGATTTCAGTATTAAGTTTTGGAAATTAAGTATGTTCTTTTTATTTTGCTGTTCCTTTTCTTATTTTTTTGAAATTTTATGATAATGTGTATGGTGCCCTGAGGCTGATTCTTCTGATCCAGTAACCTCCCATTTACACTCTGTCCAGGAAATTACTGTGCTTTGAATATTTCAGTGCCCATGGAAATCAATGTATTTAAGGTGTTCAGCAATTTACAGGACTGCTTGGCATTCTCAAGGACTGGATCACTGACCGGCTCCAGAAATGAACCACCTCAGAGCAACATATATTTTGGCAACACACTATTTTCTATGATTTTTTTTTCACTTTGTCATTTAATATCCTTTCCTTTAACCAGTTCTTTTCATGAGCCTAATTGGTTTTCATGTTCATTTTATTTTTAGAAATTTTTAGAGGCAAGTATATATAAGTAAATATATATATGGTATAGAAATACAAAATTTAAAAGCACTACTAAAATCTATATAATTATTTTGGCTTTTTTGTAACCTTTTGTTTTCAAAAAATTTCACATGACACACAAGATCTTGTGTGGTCATAAAAATGGTTCCTTTTGACTTAAACAAAACAAAACAAACATACACACACACACACACAAAAACAACAACAGGGTGGTGGTTGTGAGACTCAATATGTGGTCAGCCCATTCTGGGAGATGAACATCCTTAACTTAAGGCAATGAGAGAGAAATAAGTGGAAATAAATTCCAAGAAAATGAATAAACTCTTAAATGGAAATAATAGACATGGTTCAACCTGATCTGACTGTACAAAAATTATCTTCATATTTGATGGTTCAGAAACCATTTGGATGACCAGCACTAGATGACTTAAAGGCATGATCACACTGACATACAGTAGTAGATACAGAGGTTTTGATTCACATTTTTTATCATTCATGTGCTGCCAAAATGTCAAGAAAATGACGGAGAGTTCACTTTCCTTTTAATTTGTGAAAATGTTTAATGCAGCCCCTGTGAACCTAATCTTATGCTTCACGTTCAGTAAGAGTCAGGTTCTTTGCTGAAGTAGGACTTCAAAGAAGAGCTTATATCTTCCTCCTAAGCGCCTCAGAAAGATCTGTTCATATGGAACTCAGCACTGTAAACATGTGAGACTTACTCAGTGCTTACGCTACCGTAACAGCTAACAGTGGTTAGTAGCAATGAGATTGACCAAAAAATGTCTCTCACAGAACCAGAATCAGATATTCTGTCATTTGTCAGGAAGGAGCCAAATTGTCACCATTTCAGCACTATGCAGCGTGTAACACTGACTTGAGGACAGTGGGAGACTTTTTGTTTGCTAGGCTGCTTGTGGAGCATCTGCTGGGACGGCTGGGGCTCGCTCTTGCATAACTCACATCCACCTCCTGTAAGAGATTCTGGATTCCAGTTTTGGAATTGCTTCCATGAAGATATTAATACTTACAACTTAGTTATTGTACAACTGAATATATTTTGGACTGTTATGAGAACAGTATCCCATGTCAACAACAGATGTTATGAATTTAGAGTATTAAATACTCTAGAAAACAAGGAAAAATATGCTTCTTAATATACTATCTTGGGGTTCTTCACATTGACTCAAAGTTTTTACTAAATGATGCATATGGGCTTTTGATTCGTGTTGAACAGGGAATATAGAGAGCGATAAGAATTGCTACTAATTACTTGGTAGCTAATTTGAATCCCAGTAATTATGCTCTGAAGGAATCATGTATACATACAGAGGTGCACATACACTACATGTTTCTGAAGATATTTTGGCAACCTGAATGCTTTCCTGTGTATGTTACTGTCATTGCATGCATTTGTCATTTGCATATTTCCTGCTATTTTTAAAATTGTGATTCCATCATCATTATGTGTTAATTTGCTTTGCATACTGTAGTACACTTCGGCACAAAATATAACAAGAAATTTGTTCAGAACTGCCTACTAACATCCACAGTTTTGCACCATGTTTTTTATTTTAATTTTTTATTTTTTCCTTAAACACAGAACTATGGTTTGCTTCCAATGCATGGTGCAATCAGTTTCACACTGATCACAGTTTTGACATTGAAGCTTTTCCAAAGTTAGGATGTTTATTTGGAGCTTTAATTGCAATCTGAGGAGATGGAAAGAGGAATTACAGATTAGGAAATGCGCCTTTTTTTTTTTTTTTTTTTTTTTTGTAAGCAGTAATAAATACCAGCAGGTTGCAAACATTTTAATTAGTGAATCAGAAATTTTGGCTGATCATTGGTTAATCTTTTTTGAGGGTTAGGATTATTTTGAGAAGAAAACTGCTATATTAAGCTGTGATTAAGAAAAATATATATAAGTTACTGATTTAGAGTCTATTTGAAGTATTTAAGAAGTGGCTTAAATTTACGGAGAGATGAGGTGCTTTGCTGAACTAGGCTCTCAGTGTAGCTGGCACATGGCTGACAGAGAGGAGAATAATTAAGCCAGTCTCTGTCCTTGTTTACCTCATCTCAGTGCATCTGTTGGGCAAGTGGTGAAAGCAGAAGCTGCTCATATAAAAATAAATATTCTAGCTTTGCTCTAACCTTGTGCCCATTACCAGACTTGTAGCAGTAATACCAGAAGCACAGCTGCCATCTTCAAAATCATGTAGTCCCACGGGGGACAAAAAATGTGAGAATGGCCATTCAGTGCCCATGTCTGGGACACGGGTAGTGTTGGAATCATTGCTGGAAGGTGAGGGGAGAGCAGTTTGTAGGCACAGCCTGGCCACAAAAAAATACTTGGACTTGCAGTTTTGTCAGCAACTGTCCTCCAAAGATACTACTCAACCTGCCCCATCTCAATTCTATTCAATACTTTTCCTACATAATGTGCCACATACTTGTGTGTGTACATGTTAAGCAATATTACTGAAATTGTAAATAAGTTTGTGTTTGGATAGTATATGTTTTTTTCCTTATCTGAAGGAAGCAGATGTTCACTGTTGTCAATCTCTTTGTTACTGAAAATTGTGTCAAAATCTTAGTTTCCCAGATGTTATTATAACTGGTGCTGGCTCGACATAAACAAATGTTAATTTATCTCTTAGATTAGCATTTCCCTTAAAGAAGCATGAATATTGCTTCTGATCTGTCAGTATACTAAATTAATTGGAATTATTATTCATAATGTGAACTGAGCTGATGTATTATCAGAGAGAAGTGCCAGAGAGGGTAAAAAATCAGATACACTCATTTTAAAATGTCAGTACCCAAAACAGTTGGCCAGTGATGGGCAGAAGTTTAATGTTTTCATCTCCAGTGGAAAATACTCCTCAGGTACCAGGAGTTTGTTTTCATTCTTTGTTTCTAACATTTGTCCCCATCTCAGTACCCTGGTGTTTTTGCACAATTTCTCTTTTGTGAGCAGGGCATTTTCCTGGCCTGCTCTTACTGCTTGCATTTGATATCCTACCACTGCCCAACAGCAGCTAATCAGCCATCATGTCAAAAAAAAAAAAAAAAAAAAAAAAAAAAAGGGGGCTTTTACGCTCATCACTCCTGAGTATTTGCAGTGGGAAGTAGAACTGTTCACATGCAGTTTTGGTAATCTGATCTCTGTCTGCAGTATAAAAACTGGGAATTAAGCATTTATTAAAATCATAATATGCAGGAAAAGTTTTTTTTTCTTTTTAACCTATTGTTCCTTTTATGAGTTTTTTAATAACAAAATCCAGTGATCTTAATGCATATGCTTTCTTCATTATTTTTTTCTTTTGGGATGAAATTAAAAATCTGTAGGACTAAAGTATGCTTATCCTGATATTATATATTCCATTATACATTGTTATCCTAATACCATTTGTAGATTATTGGGGCCCAATCCTTTTCCTACTGGGGAAAGATCTCAAATGCAAAATCCAGCATTTTATTTCATTCTTCTAGTGCCAGCTTGTGAAGATGTTGTAATTTAATATGTTCTCTTTCTGTCAAATACTTAATTTAATTTTTGATAACACAAAATATTGAATACTAATTAATTTGATTAATGATTAGGACTATCTGTCTCAGCATGCCAGTTATCAGAAATTAATGTGAAATTTCAGGGCTCGTCTGCAGAAGTTGTAATGAAACCTGTTTCCTTTAAAAGTTTCAGATAAAGAGGAATTATTTCTGTACCGAAAAATCAGTAACAATGTGGGTCTGTGTGTACTAGTCCAGGTTTATTGCTGATGTAGTTAGACAGCCTTGTAAGATCGTTTAAGCATTGTGTGGTATTTTGGCATTTATGATGTGGTATTTTGGCATCTATGCTGTTTGTGATTATGGATTTCTCATTAATCAATATTTTGGTGGTTTTATTTCAAATTATTGAAATACGCAGGGCATTTCTAATGCAGCAACTCTCTTTTATTGACAGCATTTTATTTATATGTATTTTATACAAGTGCTTACAAAGCTTAGACATGATAGCTGATTTTACAAACTTACTGAAGTCTGTTAACTAAAGTCTAATGATGAGATCTGGGTCTTTGTTAACATTAATGCCTTGCTTTATTAATAAATCCTAAAACAGTTTTAGAACTGTTTCAGAAAATACTGAAATCCTAGCAGGGCAGTAATGCATATATAGAGATTGCATATAGTTCAACAAATGGTTATTTTTATCTCGTTTTTTAGCCACTTTTGATTTCTTCATTATATATATTTTGAAAAAAAGTAACAAATAAAACAATTAGTCTTTTAATAAATACTGCTAATGATCTGGATTCAGGAAAGTGCTACCTTTTATATTGTTGTTGTTATCATTATTTTACCATAGTATGTTCATATGATATACTGTTAGTATTTTCAAAAGACTCATCTGCTCTCTGTTCCCTTCTTTCCTTCTGGGTCTTATCCTAGGTAACAGCAAGGCTTGAGATCTTACTCTGTTTCAAAGAAAAGTGCGGCACTGAAAGTGTGCCCGATGTATCCTCAGTGTGTTGGAAGCAGCACTGGGGAGGCATCACGGTTACTGCATGTGACCCTAATTGTTGAGAAGTGCCACTTGAAAAAGGTGTACATTTTAGACAAGAGAGTAAGAGCCATCACTTGGATCTAACCTCCCAAATTCCATTTTTGGTAGTGCTATAAAGTTTTTAAAGACTTTTCCATTCAGTTTTGAAAAAGCTGCAGTGAATCTGTCCATGCACAAGCAAGCATAGACATGTGGTCCTGTAAGCTTTGATAGCTGATTTGCCTGTCTGGCCATTTAGTATATTGGGACAATTTCTCCAAAGATGGACAGAGACATTTTAAAAAGAGAAGTGAGTTTCTTCTTCGCAGGAGTGAAGAAGAGTTTAGCTCTGAACAAGACGTTGGTATGCCTCTCTCCCCTACCTGTAGCTCATGCGGGTTGTACAGATCTGTTCAAAGAGGTCAATTAAATCCTGAAGCCCTTTCTCCATGCCCAATCCTGCTATATCAGCTCAAACGTACAGGTACTTTATGGGTGATGAGAGACTCCAAATTTTGCCTTCTCATTTGCACCCCCATGGGAGAGTTAGCTTTTGTGTTACTGTGCTAAAAATGTTTGTCTGCCACTTCAGCTGAGTGAAAAATCTGTCCTTCTTAAGCCTGCCTGTCCTGATGCTCATCAATGAACAAATTAACTCATGTGTATTACTTTGCTTTAAATGAACTCCTGATGTGATATACAACAACAATTTGTTGAATATGGTTAGGTTCCAGTGATGGAGTAATCAACTTTGAAGAGAAGCACATTGGAAAAAGGACCTTGAAAAGCCAGTTTGACCCCAAAGCTTTGTTCTTGAGTTTTACTTAAGGCTTATTGCCACAGTTTCATACAACCATGGAAATTTGTGTCTAATTTTGACTGGCTTACCATGGGAGTAGGCATTTTATTTTGTATTTAGTTTACATTGATTCTCTTAAACATGCTCTATACTAGCAGATTTAATATCAGCCACCAACAGTGTTTTAGTGTGTCAGCCAATGTGTAATGCTAAGGGAAGGTTTTAATAAGTACTTAATGTTCTGTTCCAGGAGTACATTGAGTTGAAAGATGTTCATTTATGTTTAGAAGTGAAAAATGTCCTTCCTTCTGTTTATGGTGAAGCTGATTTTTTGATCTTTTACTTGATTTTAATATTTAATGTTCTTAATTTCTTAAAGCCAAAGCCAACTGAAACAGTCACAACTGATGAGTCTGGGGTAAGATTAGTAAACTGACCCCGGTGGTTTTACCTCTACTTGAGTTTATTCTTTTTACCATGTCTCTATTTTCCACCAATTTTTTATGTATTTTTCATAACTGTCCTACTACAAAGGTGTATGCAGTGGTTTGCATTTGTTGTCAATGTACTATTGAAGTCTACTACAAACAAACCCAACATGATCCTTATTAACAAACCAGAAAACTTGGAAATGCATGTGATGTGTGAAGCATTTCTACAGGTCCTGTGTTTTTAGCATGTAATTTTTCCTTTCATATCATTCTTATCAAGGTGAAAAGGTCCTCAAGATACATTTTCAAATCTTACCTCTTCCACCTTTGCATTTGATGTTGTTTATCTGGAAGTGTTGCATGTTTGAGTTTGTATTTGGTTTGACTTCTCCATGATACTCTTCAGAACTCCGAAGACAGCGCTAGAATCTCCATCACTTTTTTCCGTCTTTTCCGGGTGATGAGGTTGGTGAAGCTGCTTAGCAGAGGAGAAGGGATCAGAACTTTATTGTGGACATTTATTAAGTCATTTCAGGTTAGCAAAATTTATTTAAAGTTGCTTAATTATTACAACTATATACATACCAATTTTTGTGATATAATGCATTGTAGAGTGCAAATAACATTTCTTTTGAAATTCATGCTAGCAGTAATTACATTTCTAAATTCATTTGCATGTTAAAGCTAAAAGAAACTTTGCCAGTTAATTCAGTGAGACCAAGGGTCATTCTTTGTCATATGATGTTAACTGTTACAATGAGATTTTTACAATACTTCATAAGAAATTATTTGGTATGTCTAAAAAGGATTTTTTGTGAAAATAATTTAAAAAAATTACAGGTTAGACACACACAGGTCTTTTACTTCTATGTATTTTTATTATATGACTACAAAAGAGAAATTCAATCTTTTGTTTGTATAAAACTGATTTCATAAGTGTAGCAAATAGATATTTCAATCCTGTCTCCTGAAAATTCTGAAGAATGTGAAGTTAATGTAGTATAGTGGGAAGTACATTTGTGTTGTCAGAAGTAGTAATGAAAATAAAATCTGAAACTGGTAAAGATGGCTCTTCCCCCTGGATTACTGGCAGAAGTAATTTAAAATATAACGAAGTTCATGTTCATTATATGTGGCAGAATATTAAGAATGACAGGTAATAACATTTTATGCACTTGCATAAGAAGAAAACAGCTGGGAAGACCTATGGCATACAGAGAAATTATTTTGTAAATGTAAATTGAAATTATGGTGTGAAATTATTAAAAGACAATGCACCTGTCCCTTTCCTAGGCTCTGCCTTATGTTGCCCTTCTGATAGCCATGCTGTTCTTCATCTATGCTGTCATTGGAATGCAGGTAATTATAGGGTTTTGTTTGTTTGCTTGTTTGTTTGTTTGTTTCCTTAGTATTAAACAAAAGCTCAGTGTTGGCTTCTTTGAGACCGGTTGACCAAAGTGCTTATTGAAATGTTCCTTTGATAGTGGTGCTATGTATGAGGCAGAGCTTTCAGAGTAATGTAGAAACCTTTTATTGGCTATGATTTTGGCAGTCAGAAACTCCAAAAAGATAAACAAGAACTGGGTGTGAGCTTCTAGTATCTTCATTTGCTGAGGGGAGCCATTCCTCTTTTGTATACTGTGAGGCTTATTCTTCCTGTGCATGAATGTATGAAAGAATGCATGGCTTCTTTACTTTATTCCCAGATTTGTTCTGGGAATATGGCATTAAAATCCTGGCTTTTTTTTTTTTTTCTCCTGTCTTCCATGAGAGAAATTTAGAACAAGGAAAATAATCTAGTTGAGGATTAGAAAAAGGTTTTCTTTTGATCTCAGAGTTGTAAGGTTCCCAAACCAACTCAAAGGGAAGCCCTAATTAAACATGATGAGATGAGGAAACGTGATATGGAGTGTAGATTTGCTTCCTGAGTCTTAATCTTCTTTTTTAATCTGAAGAGAGCTTATATCCTTACAGTCCAGCAGCTTGTATACAGAGCACAGTGACCTTAATCTCTCAAAATGAAATAACAGCCCTTACTGTGTCAGTGTATTAATGTGAGGAAAAAGAATGGTCTTGCAACCAAGGAATTGCAGTTTAATTTTGGAGAAATGAACTAATTTCCGTCTCTGGCTGGGACAAAATGCTCAGGCTGGGACTCTATGCTTTGGCTTCAATTTTTGCATCTAATGTGCCTGTTTAGATTCAAGGTTTTCAGAACAGCAATTATTTCTTACTACAGGTATGCACAATATCTGTTGCAGTGGGGTTTTAATCTTACTCGAGGACTCTAGGTGCCAGTCTAAAGCAAATATTTTGTCACCTACAATACAAGAAAAGGTATTAGTGTTATAATGACTTAATGATGCCAAATTAAAATGAACAATTATCTTGTAGTTGCGATATATTTACTGCATTTATATTGTCAGGAAAAATCTCATGACTTACTCAAAAGAGTTAGTACATTTGTGAAAGTACTTTTAATATATACTGAAGCTAGTTTAGACTACAATGGCTATAGTTTCTCCCAGTACAGGTCGCTAGGATGAAAGTCAAAATCCTGTTTTTCTTTAGGTATTTGGAAAAGTGGCCATGAGGGACAACAATCAAATAAACAGAAACAACAATTTTCAGACTTTCCCCCAAGCCGTGCTGCTCCTCTTCAGGTGAGTAAACATGAACTCTTACTTAATGCAACCCATTTCAGTGGTCTGTAAGAAATGTCTGTAACCCTTCTTCTGTGGATTTGTTCAAAATGTGTCTGCAAGTAAGAAGCAATTTCCTATAACAAGCATGTACTCTCTACTATGTATGCTGAGTGTCCACTGGCACAGCAGGGCTCTAATCAGGTGCTGCAGGCCCGAAGTCATTACAGCTATTACGGAACAGTGTATTTGTGGAGGAACTGTCTTCAGGTGGAGCCTAAATAGTCAGCGCTGATGGCTCTCTGCAGGTGTTGGGGAATGTGAAAAAGACTTTGCCCTTATTTTATTCTGTGGAAGCACAGGCAAGCTAGCATGATGGTATGAAAAAAAATAAAATAAAATAATAAAAAAGGAAAGGTTGTTGCAAAGGTGAAAACAATAAACTGTTCTTTATATTTTCCAAAGAGATGTCAAGAAGTAGTGGGGTGTAGCTCGCAGAAGGGAGATATGAATAGGAAAAACCTACTGATAATAAAAATAGCTAAACCTTGGTGTAAATGATCCTGGGGGATTATGGAATTTTCATCAGTAGAGAGCTTGAGAAAACGGTAAACCTTTGCCAGGAGTGCTGCGGTTTCATCTAGGCCTTCTGCATTGCTTGTTACTTGACTCTCAACCAAAATGTATCCTCAGATGTGACAATTCTTCCACATTCACCATGGATCTAAGCCAAAACTGAATTTGTTTATGAGATATGCAGAACATCTGCATATGCAAAACACATTATAGATCAATAATTCATAGACAGCCTTATTTCATTTCAAAAGTACACTTTATTCTCTGTTAAAAACAATTTACTTAAAAATCTGAGCAAAAAATACAGTTCTCAGATGACCCCTTCTTTCAGTTCATTGCTCTCAAATTGCTTTGGATGTTTATCTCAGATTTCATTATTTAATTTAGAAAAGCTTGGAATAAAACTTTTGGAATGTTGGGAGGGAAATAAAAATAGTAAACTAACCCCAAATCATTTTCCAGTTCTGCCTTGTGGAAAAATTCGTATGATATTGCATAAGATGATTGACTATCCCCAGATAATAAGCTGAAGATTATATAAGCTGAGGGAGAGAGTGTGTTACTGAAAAAATGAACTTAGAATCACATAGGTTCAACATCTGTAGTCAGCTACAGTGCTCTGTATCTGTAGTCCCAATGAGAGCTAAGTCACTTTATGCATGTGAAGACTTGCCTTTGCAACTAGGTCATAGGTAAGTGGTTGTTTTTAAGTATTTGAAATCTCAGGTGTGTATACAAGCATTACCCAACTATGAAAAAAAAGAAAAAAGAAAAAAGAAAAAAAAAAGGCAACAGCAGAAATAAGAGAGAAACATTTTCTCAGCCATGGAGAGAAAAAAGCAACTCAACTTTTACTTTTAACTTTTATTACATTTTTTTTTATACGATGACTCCCCTTCCATACACTACAACCCCACTGCAATAGGTATTTAACTTGTAAATGACAGTTTGGAGTTCAAATTTTTACATGTGAGCCTTTCTGGTGTGCTATTGTACCTTATAAAATTGCCTGCAGTGTCAGATCTAAACTTTTCATTTCTGAAACATGCTCTGTAATTTCTAATTAATTTCTGCTTTGAGGAGTTTGAGGCCTGTCTTCACATTTGTGCATGTACAGCTCCAAACATTTTATCAGAATGTAACAAATTAATACATTCTACTTCATTTTGATCAAATAATACTTAATTCTCTTTGTGACCTTATGAAGGTGTGCAACTGGAGAAGCCTGGCAGGAAATCATGCTGGCATGTTTGCCTGGAAAACGCTGTGATCCAGAATCTGATTATAATCCAGGGGAAGAATACACATGTGGAAGCAATTTTGCCATCATTTATTTTATCAGTTTTTACATGCTTTGTGCATTTTTGGTGAGTTCGGCTTGTGCTTATTAGCAGAAATAAGTTTTAACATTTTAAATTTATTTTCAACTAAAAGAGTAGTAGGGTCAGAGAAGAATTTAGAATCCTATCGCTAAAATATTTTTGCAAGGTTGTATTTTTCATACACACTCCTAAATCCTGTATCTTATACTGAAGGCTAATAAATTCACAAGATGTTCTTCAGACTACAGGCCTCCCTGTGTACAGGAAATGGTTCCTTGGACATTTGAAAGCTGTTAACCTTCCTTTCATCAGCTATTATTTAATGCATTTTTCAATAATGTCATTAAATATTCATTAATAATGAATCTGCAGTTCATTTGACTTACGAGTATTATATAAACTTATCAGAATTTGGATATGTGTCTCTATAAAGTGTGCTCAGACTGTGGTGCGCAAGATGCAAACTATAAACTTTCTTCCTAATGATGGCATAATGAATTATTTGCTCTAAAACAATCTGCAAAAATCCCTTTTTCCTCATTGCAGGTGTCTTGGCTAAGCTGCTTGATTTGTTCTGTTCTCAGTACTGTTCTCCTTGCAAAAGGAGATTGGTCAAACAGAATCCTGGACCACTGTAAACATACCCCTTCTCTTGTGTTCTTTTATGTTGATGAAACATAGGCAGAAGTCTCAATGTCATATCAGTGAAACCTGTAAATATAAAAAGTGTTTCCTGAAATCTATACAGTGTCAAACGTGTTGGATCCATTCTTTGATCTGGCAAGTCAAGGAAGAGAAACAAAAACATTCAAAAGCCTATGTCAAAGACTGAGTATTATACAACAGAACCACACTCATTTGATTGCTTGATAGTTCCAGTTAAGCAGTTAAATGGTCAGCAAGTATTTTTTTGTGATATTCAATAGTATTTGCCAAAAATCATTATTTATTGACTTATTTGAATTCTAAAGCTCCTACCTTATAAAGTTATTTATTGGAAATATTTGTATTTCCAAAAAATTCAATTAGATCTGTGTTCTTAATTTATTTTTTATTTTATTTTATTTTATTTTATTTTAGATAATAAACTTATTTGTGGCTGTCATTATGGATAACTTTGATTATTTGACACGTGACTGGTCCATCCTGGGTCCACATCATTTGGATGAGTTCAAAAGGATATGGTCAGAATACGACCCTGAGGCAAAGTAAGTTAAAGCATTTCTCTGGTAAGATTCATCTGATAAAAACACTAAAAGCAGAGCATAGTACATTCTTTGAGAATGCATGCATATTTGGTATTTGGTAATTGATATGTGTTGCTTCTAGGGGAAGAATAAAGCATCTTGATGTGGTTACGTTACTGAGACGCATTCAGCCACCACTTGGTTTTGGCAAATTATGCCCTCACCGAGTGGCCTGCAAGGTAGGTTTTACCCTATTTCCTTTGTAGGCTTCTTTAACAGGTATTCATTCATTCATTCAATTCTGCCAGATGTGTATTCTGTATGCACAGTACACCTGTCTATTCACAAGGTGTCCTCCACTTGGGTTTTCCCAGTTTTATGCAGGTTTAACTTAAAGCAGCAAAAGCAGTGTCATTTCCTTCAGTGTACCCATTTAAGTAGCTTTTGTCAACATAAAATTCTTTACAAAGCATGAAAATAAAAGGAGTTGGTCTGTAAATCTATCATTCTATTATTGTGGCATATATGAGATACCTCAGACCAGCATTGCTGGTGACCCAGTGATATTTCTGGTTTCTCTTTAGTCCCAGGGAGAAGAGGACGGTAGTTTACTTTAGTTCACAATTAAGTTTTGATACAGTACTTTTACAGTTGCGTTCATGAAATGTTTGCTGCATGTGAAACATAGATCTGAGTTTGAAGGGTGTAGACTGTGAGAAATGAATATGAATAAGAAATGAATAACAATGTCCAAACAGTGTCCAGAAGTGAGAAGACTGAAAATCAGCAGAAATTTCAAGTAGAACTTGTTAAGCACAGTGTGTAATCTGGATGAGGATAAATGACATTGTAATATAAAAGTTGAAAAGCAACGCAAAGGAGATTAACAATTATTAATTTATTTAAGGAATTCTAATGAAGAGGCTAATCCAAAGAAGAAAATCACTTTCACACTAATTTTATGTAGATAGTGTAAAAGATGCACAGCATTATTTAAGAGTCACCTGAGAAATGAATCAGTTTATGTAAGCCAGACCTGGTGCTGTGGTTCTTCATGGAGCATGAGGCTGGAGCACTCCATGGGAAGCCTGGAACATGAGTGCAACTGGAGTGCATGCTTTTGAATAACTGCATATATCCCTGATACTGCTTCAATGTCTGCAGATTAGCTCAATAAAAATTACCTATGAAAACTATTGGGCAGTCTTATCATTTGTAGAAGCATACATATGATTAGTATCAGAAATAAGCAGTATTGGGTGTTTATTATAGACAGGTTGGATAGAAGGCTCAATGTTTTTTGAAAAGTTACAGAATTTTTACTCCTCTCAGTGTATATTATTCTTTGATTATGTCAGCTTTTCAGAAATGAATGTTACAGGGGTTTGATTTTTTGAACAGTTTTCTTTTCTCCTTCACAGAGGTTAGTAGCCATGAATATGCCACTGAACAGTGATGGAACCGTCATGTTCAATGCTACTTTGTTTGCTTTGGTTAGGACTGCTCTAAAGATAAAAACAGAAGGTAAGGGTTTTACCTGCCAAGTCTTGTCAGAAAGTACAATGAAGAAAAATTCATTTTGTGGGAAATGAATAAGGCTTCCTAAGTCTCAGTGGATTTTATTGGACTTTGGATCATGGATTGCTAGGAATCACTATTGCTAGGAATGACTCGTGAGAAAATGAAAGAAGGAGGTAGTGAGATCAAAGCCCAAGTAATATCAGAAAATATTACATGTTTTCATCTGCTCAGATAGAAACATTCAGCAGTGATGTAACAGGACTTCTAGCGCAAGGAATGAATGAGTTCCCCTCTCTGGATGACCAAGATGTTCCTTCCTCACTGCTCTTTAAGTCAGTGCATAGATCCCACATTAGTGCAACTGCAGCTTCTGCACACTTGACAGTGACATCACTGGTTTGATGAAGACCAGTTCTGACTGTGTAGAATGAATTTCTGTCATTTGCATCACAAAGGGAAAAGGTTTTAAAATTATGGTATGTTTTGAGGAATTTTGCTTTTTGTTTTTATTTTTTTTTTCATTATTTTACTGTCTTTTACTTTTTCCTGTTCCAATTTCTTCTGCTGTTATCTGGGTTAGGGTAGCACTTCATGGGAAAACTGCTCAGTAGTTGGATGCCTGAAATTGCATGCCTGCACAATTGAGTAAATCCTATGATTAGACAAAAAAAAAAAAAAAAAAAAAAAAAAAAAAAAAAGAGGTCAGCTTTGGATCAGGAAGGAAGTGGCTTGTAAAGAACAATTTGTCATGTTCTGCACAATTTAGGCAGAAGGTATTAAGCAGTGACAGAGCAGAACCAAGATCTGTAAATTACTGTTGACTTCTGAAGTACTCCAGGGACTGCTTTGAAAGCCCCTAGGAGTTCTCTCTTACACTCTTCTCTTGGATTACTGCAGTATTATTGTCTGATACTTCACATACCTTAGCCTGCTGCTAACAGTCTTTATCACAGTCTTTATATGCAAACAGCTAATTAATATCCAAGGATCATTCATTGCAGCTATTTGAAACATAGTGGTCATCTTTTGTTTTTCTATTTCATTGCCACAGGTAACCTAGAGCAAGCAAATGAAGAACTTAGGGCAGTTATAAAGAAAATATGGAAGAAAACAAGCATGAAATTACTTGACCAAGTTGTCCCTCCAGCTGGCGGTTAGTGTGATAGATTTTGCAATATGCTATTCTCTGTGCATTTTGGTCTTTGTGGATTGCTAGGAACCAAAGAAATAAAATTACTAAAATTTGAAATTATAATGTCATTAAAGTACAACAAACAATAATAGCAAAATAAATGCAGAGACCATTATATCCTGTTACACTAGATAATAAATATATGACTGATTAACACAAACTCCTTAGATTAAAAAGAATGAGAGGAAGATGCATTTAATGCTTATTTTCTTGCTGGGAAACAAAACAAACCTTATTAGAGATAAATTCAGTCTTAATTTCAAGTCATTCAGCAAAATAAACTAAAGTTAGTTTGATTTCAGTGCATTCAGCAAAATAACTTTTTTTTTTTTTTTTTTTTACTAATTAAGCTTGTCAATGTACACTACATTTTAGCTTATATCCTCATATATGTTGAATACTTCTGGGAGAAAACTAAAAATTTTTAAATGCAAGATTAAAAATATATATATATGTATTTTGCTAAATTGGTAAAGCAAAAGGCTAAATTATCTTAGACTAGTATAAACCAGAGCAGTTCATAGTCAACAGGTAATGGAACTGGTTTGGATTTATGCCAGTATGACTGAGGTATGAATATGGCCCTTGTAAATAAATATCTAGATTGTTATCATACTGATACGTTTGCAAGAACTTCAAGGCACGAATATTACTTACTCTTATGTGCTATAAAATGGCATCAAATATTTGTTATATCTCTTTTTTAAATATATATATATTGAAATATATATATTTAGCCTTTTTCAATATATACGTTTTTCTTAATATGCTGTAGTGTAGGTTTAGGTGACATTTTACTTGCTTTTTCAAGTTTTAAAGGTGCAGGATCTGTTGCACTGTGTTATCCACACCCAGGCTGTATATATCCAGACAATATACAGATCCATTGTAATCATCTGGTCTTTTTTGTAGTTTATTGTACTTTTATAGTGTTACAGCAGCTTTCAAGACTGATCAGACTCAGGTTTGGAAGCAGACTCAAGATCCCAGGCCCGATGGTGGTGGAGGCTGATCCCTTTCTGAAGGTGATACTCTCAGTCTCTAGGGGAGAAAGAGCATGCTGGCTGCACTGCTGTTCAGCATGACCCAAGAAGCAGCATTAGCTTTGTCGCTGGAGGGAGCCACTTGCTATTGGTGTGGTGGCTGCCAGCTACTTCTGGGGGTTGATACAAAAATCTAGCAAATTTGACTATCCAAAGGGGAACTGATACTGCACATTTAAAACAAGTTTTTTTGGTGTTCTACTCTGTTGTTTTTAGCCTTACACCTAAGTGCTTGCATGGCATAGATTAATTGCTTTGTTATTGTTGTAACTATGTGCTTGAGCTTTTTCTGCAGCCTCTGTTCCTTTCAACTATGAGTCTTTCCGAATATTCTGAAGCAATTCTGTTTCAGGGTGGTGGCATGGAATTAGTGTTGCCTCTTGCCAACTTTATTCCCCTACATTTTTTATTGAAATAGAGATGCATGCTTCAGAATAGTGAGCTGTGCCTGCCTAAACCAATCTGACAAAGAATCTTTAAGGATTACATTCCTAGAACTAATCTTACATAGTGACTCACTGTTAACTTCAGCTTCATTTCATTGCTGAATGTAAGCTGCATATTTACTTTCAGCTATACTAAAATTCATT
The DNA here is from genome assembly GCF_964035555.1 of Netta rufina. Lineage (NCBI taxonomy): Eukaryota > Metazoa > Chordata > Aves > Anseriformes > Anatidae > Netta > Netta rufina. The sequence goes on along the minus strand of NC_140133.1, from coordinate 2,920,921 downwards.
GCTAATATTTATTCCGCAAATATAGCTCTTCACTGTAGTTAGAAGGATGAAAATCTGGATCATTGCTTGAATGATAAAAGACGCTATGTCTTCAGTGGTCCAATATAAACTAGAACATATTGTGAAGTCCTTAAGATTTAAGAAGTCCTTAAAATTTTCAATTTACTTTTTCTCTGCAGACAGTTAGCTAAATACTGGTTAAATAATTCATTACTATACTTGAATTAAACTGTTAATAGATAGCAACAGATTTTCAGTATAGAAAACTGAAACTGTTTTGCAAAAGCATAGAATGAAAGTCAAATGCCTGAATGTATGAACGCATTAATATTCTTAGGAGACTACATAGTAAGAGAAAGGCATACAACCCACTAAAGATTCAACTGCTTTCTATTCTCTAAACTCCCCGGTCTCTACCTGCAAACCCATTTAATCCTGCCTAATACTTTTTTGCCCTCTTCCAAAAACTTCCTGCTGAAATGATTCCTTTTGCTGTCCCTATTTGTAACTATAGATCTGTCCATACTGTGGTCAGTTATGCTTAGCTGCCTCCCTACCTGTCCATATCTGGCTTTATGTGTGTTACTCAAAAAACAAAGTCAAGGATGGCTCCCCTTGGCCAAGCTTCAGTTTTTGTGTGCACCTGTCTGCAATACAACTGACTGTGCCTGTGAATTACATGTGCATCTTGTTTGTAAAAACAGACTTTGACATGCACGATTCAGGAAACTGGTAATGCATCCATCTAATATACTAATAAAAAATTGGTTTATGTCGACAGTGATCAATAGGGCCCTCTATTTGTGCATACTGAGACTTTGGAGTTACTGTCGTCTCAGGTACAGTCAGTAGTCATAGCCTGTCTTGAGACACACTTTAACTGCAACCCATAGTAGTCTATGTTATATCAAGTCTGTCACTTCTATGTGCTTGTTCTTTCTAGGAGCCATTTGCTATATTACTTCCTTAAAAGTTCTGTTGAAATACTTGAAACAAAATAATATAGAAGATAGAGAAGGGATTACTGGGGGAGATTGACCAAGAATACATTGCAGAAATTAATGGATACAGCTAAACTAGGGAAGGCAAGTTTAGGTTATCTACTTTATAAGAGAACTCTTCTGAATAGAAGACTTGTTTCCTGAGGAGTTACTGAGAGAGATTGCAGATGAACTTCAAAGTGAATGTTCACAAAAAGATTAGAAATTAGATTTGGGGAGTCAATTAAAAACCTTTTTACTGATGAGACTGAATCAGTACACTGATGAGCTTTTCTTGTGAGCTACGGAGTCCCTGCTATTTCCTAGTAGGAAATGGGGGGACCCCATCCTTTGAAGACATGTCAGGATTTGGCAGAACAGACTCATTAACAAGTAGAAACATTTCCTGCAACAGACTGGTCTTCCAAACAAGATATTTTAAGGCAATTATTATAATTGGTTTTGCTTTGATACCTCTAAAGACAATAAAATGCTGGGAGGATACATCCCTGGTACAATTTTTCTGAAGTTAGAGCCTGTCATGTTTTCTCACATGCACACAACCCACATCAGACATTATAATGAAATGCATCCTGTGAATTCTGGAAGGAGCTTATTTTGAATGGCGAGGATTCATTTTGAGACAGATTGTGTCACAGAGATAAAAATAAGTTTAAATAGTATTACATATGAATTGGATTTCCCCATCATTTTTACTGACACTTCATCACATCATGAAAAAACGGTTACTGAAATTTAAATTAGCAAAAGCTGTCATATTACAGGGAAAAGTGCTATTATTAGTGAGATACATTGGGACGTAAAATTGATAATGCAAAATCACAAGGAGACTGTTTTAATCAAATGTTAATGTATGATGTTACACTAGATCACAATCATTTTAAAAAAATTACTTGACAGGGAAAACGCTTAAGAAGATATGCTCATATGTAAAAAACAAAACAAACCAACAGGAAACAAGCAAAAACATCAAGTCTACTAAATCTCCATTAGAGTTAAAGTATGCACAAAGCAAATGACATAAAACTTAAAACAAACAAACAAACAAAAAACACAGCAACAACAAAAAAGCCTGTACTTTCTATCAAACGTGTTTAAAGTGTATCTGAGCACATAAGATTTTCTGCATTCAGCCAAGCAAGTCACGAAGTTGTAACCCAGATCCTGAGATGTGTTAAGCACCTGTCTGACACAACGAGGGTAGCCAGAATGGTAGGAGCTTACTGTCCACTGGAATGTGGGCTATAACTGTGGAGAGAACTTGGACACCTAAAATACATAGCCCTTCCAGTACTAAAGTACTTCCTCCTTCATGTGCAGTACTAGCCAACTAGTAACCATGTTGCAGATGGCTGGCTCTACATATTGCTAAACTCCAGAGAGTAGGAAGCAGAAAGGGAAAAAGATAACTTTGTGCCAGGTAACTCTAGGGGAAAGAAATGTGTGAGAACAAAAGCAATGTTTTTAAATAGAAAACTATTTCTAGTTTTCTGGCAAGCATTACTTATCAAGGCATCAACTTCCACAGCTGAACAATTGAATGGGACTCATAAAACAGACACAAAGTACTTACATGCTGTGAACCAGGAGATTTCAGTATTGTCATAAGGTACCTGTTGTTGAACTTTGAAAACTGGAAATTCGGATTTGGTTCACAACAGTGACTCTGTAAAAAAAAAAAAAAAAAAAATCTATTTTTTACTGCACTGGCTATCTATGTATCTTTTGAACTGTGCAAAATTAACTGTTGCAACTTATTTTCCTATCTATCAGCAAATCAGACCTTATATGATACAATAATGTGGGAAAGCAACATGTCTGTTTCATATTTACTCTTATCATCATTTTCTAGGAGGTGACTAAGGACCAAATCTTCATTTAAACAGGAGCCTCACAGAAAATAAGTGAAATTGTAAAATCCGTGAGATTTTACTCCAGAATCAGCCTTATTGGGTGACAATAAGACAGCAGAAGATACGGTCCAACATGAGTATCTGTAACACTGACCAAATTCAAAGTGGAAGATGTTCAGCTGTTATAGTGAGGATATGACACCAATTAAAAAAAAAAAAAAAGAAAAAAAAAAAAGTGCATAGCAAAGCAGCCTGTAAAGATACCAAAGTCCTTGTGTAATTAAAACAATACTATATTGATACACTAAGAAAATTTGGCTCAGCAGGAATTAAAAAAAAAAAAAAACAAAAAAAAACCATGAAATATGTTATGAGCAAGACCTTTTTCTTATAGAGAGTCACTCTTATAAGCATGTGTAAGTCACAGTAGCTCTTATTTTAATCCATTTATTTCAAGTAACTAAAGCCAATCTTTCAGCTTTTATGAACGTATAAACATGCTTATGTTTTTTTTAGAAACTTACATGAACTTACCTAGAAGTACATGAGACTTGGTAAAGTATTATATTTCCTTCTTTATTAAGGACACGTTCACCTACCTGACTGAGCCTAAAGTGCTTGCTAAAACATTGCTTTAAGATAGTTACAGATTCCATTACTGTAAGATGAAATCATAGCACCTATTGCACCCATCACATTTTTTCCCCCAAATCAGATATGAGTGTACAGGCTGTTGACAAATGTGCTGACCTGGGAGAGATCTGTCTGGTCTGTTCATTTAGATGATGAGGTAACCGTGGGGAAGTTCTATGCCACCTTCCTGATACAGGACTACTTTAGGAAATTCAAGAAACGCAAAGAACAAGGACTGGTGGGGAAATATCCTGCGAAGAATACCACGATTGCTCTGCAGGTGATTTTGTTTTTACATTTTAACTAACTATTTTGTGAGCTTACTTGAAATACCAGGTAGATGAATATTGATGATTGTGCAGTGCTGCAACGATTTAATTTAGCTGGGACTCTTTTGGCCCTTGTTCATCAGAAAAGTAAAACGTAACCCTGCTTTTCTCTCTATAACAAGGTAAGTGCAATAAATTATTCTCTGTGAATTACTCAAATGGTAGCAACAATTATAAAATTCCTCAACAAGTATAGTTGATACATCCAAGTCTAAAGTTGCTGAAGTAAAATCAGATAAATGAAGTTCTGAGCTATCATTTTTGTTGTTTTACTCCAACTGTTCAATTTCTTACGTTCTGACAATGTTATAAGCCAATTCTCAGGTAACTTCCTAACAGGTATTACCTCATAATAAAGATGTTTTTATATGGTATTTGCTTCCTAATTCTCATTGTTCTTTTTCTTTTCCATTCATGGTTACTGGTGAAATAAGTTCTTATTAACATTTTTAATGTTTGCACATTTTGAACTTCACTTCCATCAATATATTCTGTACGAAGTAATATTAGCATGCTATATTAATGCCTGTCTCTTAAACCAAGCTGTTAAATGGAACCCAGGACAATAGATTGACTAGTACTACTTGGCCATCTGTTTTTTTGGAAAGCCTGCCGCAAGCAGTCCATAGAGTATAAATGATCTGAAGGTTATATTTTGAATATTTTTATCCAGTGATACCCTTGGCATTATGAACTTTGAAATATGCAGATGGAAGGCTGCCCTCAAATAATTCCATATATCACACACTGCATCATTTTAATTGGATTATGACTCAACAAACTGCAGTTAATGCTGGCTGGATTCCTACAAACTGTAAAGATATTTAACCTTTCTGATGCAAGTTGAAGACTTTGTTGTGAAAATATCTAAAGGGGGAGGAATGTGTTAATCCATATACCTTTTTCTTTGTTAAAAATCCTGCTTTTTTTTCTCTTTTTCTTTTGTCTAACAAAACAATCTTTGCTGTCTGTAGTGGGCAATTTTTTTCTCATATTTCCTAATAATGTCTCTACCGGGAGCTCTGATACATTTGCTGTTCCAAGTCACGCATTTCTCTACAATAGGCAGAGAAAAATTCATCTCAATGCTTGTTACTGATGTATGAGCACATGGCTTGCCGGGACAATGTGAGCTATATTTGTACATCATCAGAGAGAAAAGAAATAACATGGGAAATGGAAGAGTTAAAAAGGAAAAGGCTGGAAACAGTTGAGAGGAAAGTGAAAGACACGAGATTGTTAGGAAGGAGTTTGCAGACTTTGAGCAGTATTTGGTAATAAGGAGCTCAAAATTAGTTCTAAGCCACAGTATTACAGGTTTCCACCTCTGTATTTGAAGTTGTGCATGTAACAGCATAGAAATAAGTAGAGTTTCCAAATGTGAGTATGCTCCATTGTTTATTATCAGATTGTGCTTCCTATTCAATGCCAAAGACAGAGAGAAAGATGAAACTGGGAAGAATTAACACTTTCTCTGTCTTTAGACAAACATTTCTCAGTTCAGAACAGCTAAAAATTGCACCATGAATGCTAGGAAACTGTTTTTTTGTTTTGTTTTCCTTCTGATTAAAACAATGTTCCTGTGGCAATAACATGATTCAAGCTAGTAGATAGGAAGTTGTTTCTTTCTTTCTCCACATTTTCCTGTTATACTTCTGTCTTTCTAATAAATGAATAATAATTCAGCTTCATCTACCAAATATCAGTAGAAAGGCTATTTCAAAGAAACCTGAAACCTATGGTTGGAAAAAAGCCCTGTCTTATGGGGCATTTAAAGGATTAGATGTTTGGACTTGATGATCTTAAGAGTCTTTTCCAACCTAAATGATTCTGATTCCTGTATCTATTTCTCCAAAGTAGATTATCAACAAATGTAACAAGTTAATTTTTTTCTCTTTATCTTGCTGACCAGTTTTGCTCAATCAAAAAATGATGTATTGATATGGTCAGAAGAGTTTATTCTGGAATAAAATCTTCCATATATATATATATATATATATATATATATATATATATATATTTTAGAAAGCTGCTGCTTATTATATTTTAGCTTCCTTTATAAAAATGTCAGTTATTCAGGAAGACTCACTTGGTCAGTGGGGCTAACAGTAAATTAGATCTCAGTTCTGATAACTGTTCCATCAATTCTATTTGCATTTCATCGTGAGTATGATATATAGGCTTGATAGCAGGCATTTTTCCATCCCTTCAGCTGTCAAAATCAACAATATAGGTTGTCTAACACCACATTTCTGTAGTGGAGGAAGGAGAAAAACATAAAGAGGCACGTTGTGGCACTGCCTAAATATTGTCTCCTGAATTTTTGGAGTTTTATGCTCCAGTCTGTAAGACTCACTCTGTATTGTCTCATTTCTGCCATTTCTCAGTTCCAGTCAAAACACATTTATAGTTAGCATTTATTGAATTTTCCAGAAGAAGGAAAGCTGGATCCTAGATGCCAATGTTCATGATACCAGATATGTGTAGTAAATAAATCACTGAAGGTATCAGACTCTTTGCACATTCAGAGAAAGAAGGGAACTGTAAGAAAAGAAAATTAATATTATGTTCTACCAAAATAACTTATCTGGAAAGAAAGGAATAGAAACTGGGAATATTTAAGATAGCTAACAGTGTAGAAGCTGTAAAATTAGTGTCTTCTAATTAGCGACAAAGTACAGAGTAGCATTTTAATTTATTTTTTAGTCATTAAGACAGGAGTCTTAACAAATGAAGATGTGAAACTTTCACCCTTTGCTTTCATATTATTTGGTTACATGAGACAAATTGCCTGTTGTGTCAAGAGAATTTCAGTGGTAGTCCCCTTGCCATTTTTGCATCAGAACCTTGACACAACTGGAATAAAGACAATGGCTTCTTCTGATAATAGGCTTGAGAAATGTTTGAGGGGGAGAAGCAGCAAAGTTTGGGTTGAGTAAGACCATTGGAATGGAGTTCCTGGCAAAACTAGATTTGCTTTGTGAATCTACAGCAGGCAGGAATTCCCCTTCTTACCCTGCAGTGATTGCATTCAGGGTGATTTTTGTTCTGTATAGCTCAGTTTGTCCTCAAGGCTGCAGCATTTGTAGTTAGCCTAACAAAAGCTGCTCTTTGGAAAAGAAGAGGAAGCACTCTAAAACATGAAGTGGGTCTCCAGAGTTTATCTACTCAGGCTGCTGAGTAAAGTCTTTTTGCCATGAAGTTTCAAATTCCTCCTCAGTCAGAAAAGTGTATTTCAAGTTATAACCAATAGCATTTGGTCTAAACTTGCGTATTGTCATTGAAACCATCTTCAGAAATAGTATAATGATGTTCCTTGGAACAACAACAGGCTAGAATGTTTTCTGCAGATTCAGGAGTTTTCAGTCCTTATGAAGGGAAGAAAAGCAGCTAGTTCTCAAATGATAGGTGACCAGTTTGCGTTAGCTATCTACTGACATTTTTGTTGTTATACACACTTTTAGGACATGAGACACAAAATTCTTTGGGGGTGAATTGCTCATAGTGCCTTTCTTATTCTATTAATCAATATTTATGCAATTAGAATGAATACATTCTTGGGATAAAACCAGAAAATTATATTTGTAGCAGTAGTTTAGGAGATGTCTTTTTGTGGTGATGGAAAAATGTATTGAGCCAAACAGTAGTCACATTGCTGGTGAAAATAAATGTTAAGTGAAGCATGATCAGGTTTAATTACTTTCATCTGTTAATTAGAGTAAATGAATTAATTTGATGCTCTTTTTACTAGGGAACGTGTGCTCTAAACTATATAACATTCGCATCTGTATTTCACATTTATTTACACACAATCCACTTTGTTAATATCTGCAAATAAAAGTTAATGGATATTTCCCTTCACATCATAAGGACACAAGCTCAATTTATTGAGCTGAACTTGATCTTGGGAATGTGCTTTGGGTTAAGTTAATTATGCTTTTTATCTATGAAAATATTGTAAGTAATATCAACCCTACAGGAAACTTGAGAGAAGGTAGACCTCTAGTAGGCATCTATTGAGGGGTTAATATGCTTTGTTCAAGTTCAATTTAATTGCCTTCTGTGTTCATGTTGCATTCAGAGAAGGGCTTAGCTTCACAGGAGTCACAGTTTGACCGAAAGCACGGAGCTTTTGTGCCATTGTAGAGCAGTGCACTCAGCCTCGGTGTTAAGAGGGTGGGCTCAATGAAGATGAGGAACACTGGGGAATCAAGACTTGGCTACTACATCTCTTATGTTCACTGCTATAGCGTAGGTCTATTTAGATATTTTTCTGCATGCTTATTTTCTTACTTCACTAGTTCTGGCATTGTGTTCCATTCTTACTGCCTTCAGGTTATTTTATGCTGTGACAGTGCATCTGTTGTGGTTTTTTGTTCTTTTTGATTTTCTTTGCTATAAAATAAACAGCTATTAAAAATGTGTTCATTATCACATTCATTATACAGCAGTTCATATGAACAGTTTCATAGTCATATACTTTCAGTACTCTGAAACTCTTAAGACATTAGCATTTAGAATTCATGTTTATGCTTTATTTCAGATCTAATTAGTTTATATAGCAATATGCGTAACTATCCAGCATTCTTCTAAAGTCTGTGAAGCATATTATACAAGTGTCTGCCATTTCATGATATCAGTATAAAATGCCTCAAGTAGGGAGAATTGTTTGTTTTATGTGACTAGAACTACTGTGGCGATTGTGATTCTTATTATTTAGACTGTTGTGTTTACTCAGCTTAAAATAAGCTCAAACTTCATCTGTGTGTAGGTTGCATGATGCCTCTAAATGGATGTACACTGAGTTCAGATATAGGGAAAATTATCTTTGTGCAGTTCCAGTATTCATAAACCTTCATTTTTTTTTCTAAAAGTCGTGACTCTGAAGTCTTGCATTATACACAAACTTCTCAACATAAAATGTGAATCTAAAATGGTGCTACTGTTTTATGAATACTACAGATGCATAAAATTAATCTTAAAACTATTTAGCATTTGTTAAAAGCAATCTTTTTGAAATATTTAACTTCTTAATATTTTCATGCTTAATTTGACTTTTAAATATTTTTGCATTTTGGCATGTGATACTTTTCAAGTATATTTAGGTTCTGAATGACCAATTGAGAACTATAGTTATTAATCATATGACAATTTCACCACTGAGGGACACCTACAGTTCTATTCCTTTAAATTTAAAGGCACACATGTCATCTCAGTGCTGTGTCAGACATGGGGGCATTGCTAATCGTCTCTAGAGCTGCTGTTTAGCACACAGCACTGATGTATTAGTGCTTTGTGCCATCTTGAAAACATTGCAGGTGCTATTATGCCTCATAAAGCACAGCTGTACAGAATTATTGTGTTAATTTGAAGTCATCTTGTGTATTTAGAGGAAAGCCTATTTAAAGACATGCTTGGTTTTATTATGTAATTATGTTTGGTGCACTCTGTGTCATGAAATAACTAACTATTGGTCTGATATATCTCATATTTCCCATGCCTAGAATGAACAAATTAAACAAAAAAAAGGCATCAAAAATAAATTTTGGAGAGAAAATGTCTGAATAAGAAAGAGCTTTTATTTTTTGCAAATTTGTAGTGAAATGTATAGAATGGAATTAGAGTCAAACAAATACAGTAGCATGTATCTCTTCTATTCCACTACTTCAAAGAAATGTCAACAAAATGGAACAATATGAATAGAACCAACAGATGTCCTTTTGCAGAAGAGCGTGAATAATTCAGTGGTGCAGTTTTGGAAAAAACAAAACAAAAACCCACTATTTTTTCCAGTCACATATCCACTAAGCAAAAATATTTGTGAATAGCAAATAATGATACTCTGTGTTGGAAAGTTAGAGATAACAGAACTGAAGAGTTGTGTGTTCTGTAATAATCTGGTATTATTAATGCATTTTCTTAGAAAACTGATCCGTTTGACTGATTTAACAACCTTGAACCAAGCAAGTTTCCAGACTGGTGAGCTGAGATGGATATTAGACATACATACGATGGTAGAACTGACCCCATGCTTCTTGAAATAATGTGATTTATATTTTGACCATCAAAAAATAGGAAATAAAATTATACTTATTCACATTTATATTTATTTAGGGAATAACTTTAAAGGTGTTTTTACTGATGAAATAGCATAAAATAATCTTGAAGCTTCCTTTAAGGAAAGGCAAAAATTCTCTGGACAGGAGAAAATCTGCAGAAATCAAGAATCTGTCTTAAGAAGTAGATATAAAGGATAAAAGGTAGACTACAGAGAGTGTCACCCCTTCAGCAACCATTACTAACTAAATGAAATGTTATGAAAAGTCTTATATCAGTCTTTAATTCCTACCAGTTGTTCCGTTTATGGAAAATAAAAAGGATTTAACTGTGATTTCCTTTCGTCTGCAGCTCTGACAAGCCACGTGAGGAAGTAGTTTCTGTATAGCACTAAAATTTGACATTTAAAAAAAAAAAAAAAAAAAAAAAAGTCATTTTATTATGATGCCTCAGAAATGTGGCTGGTCTTGATTCATTATATGTATATATATATAACACAAAATGTTTATGAAGTTCTTAGGGAAGTAGTTGCCTGCTATGGACTTCAGCAGTTGTAGGAACAAAGAAACAAGCACTCCTCCCTGAAAAATGCAAGTAAATCACTGTCCAGGGAAGGACAGTGCGTAGTTCCATTGTCCCTGTAGGGTTCTTGCTGTGAGTAGGCTAAACTGGTCAATATTGCAGGGGAAAATGTGTATCAGAAGGACCTTATTTTCCTTTTCAACTAATGGAAAGATGTGGGAAGGGTTGGTCTGATTTTGTGTTGTTTTGTGATATTATTTTTTATTTAAGAGATCTTTGATTTGCTTCTAAAGTACTTGAAGGTAAAAGTCAAACATTTATCAGCCCATGATTTCTTTGTGATCTTCACAGAAGACCTGAAATGTAGTTCAGAGGAGGGATATTCCTACTGGCAGACAAGTACCAGTGCCTGCCTTTTTACATCAGCCCAACTTCAGTGAAGTTGACTGATATAATGAGGGGTTGTCTTCTCACCACTAAGAGCTTACCATGAGAGTTTATCTCATGGTGCAAAGCCCTTCTGCTGTAAAAATTCATAGATTGCTTAGAATACTTTTCAACTGCTCCATGTAAAATGTGGCAGTACATGGGAGTAGTCACTTTACTGACAGACTTAGCAAAGTCAATCCGGGTGATTCTGTTGGAGCAAATAACCTAACGGATATTTTAATTCTGCAAGCAGGTGTTGCTTGTAGAACCTATGGCTTTGGTACTGGATGTCAGTAAATAAAGCTGATTGTTTGAGTACACTTTGAAAAGTGTACTCTTACATACTGTGATTCAGGTTTTAATTTTCTGCTGGTGACTGTCATTGCAAAGGGTCTGTCACAGGAAAATTAGTATTACTGAGGAGAGATGAGATGATAAAAGCTGCCTGCTCTTATTTATTCTTTTTAAGAGGGAGTAATTTACCAAGAAATATACCAGAAGGAAGTGGGAAATGTAATTACATGATTATTAGATATGTTCCTGCCAAACATTTGCCTTTTCTCAGTTTTCAGGTATATATTTATGGGACTTTGTCACAATTTGGCATACAGGAACATAAGCTAGTAGTTTTTGCTAGAGATAAAATGTATAATATTGCTGTCTGAGAGCATTGCATTCAGAGAAGGGCTTAGCTTGAAGGGAGTTGGGGTTTGACCAAAAGCATAGAGCTTTTGTGCTCTATTTTGTGCAGTGTGCTCAGCCTCAGAGGGTGGGTTGATGAAGATGAGGAACACTGGGGAATCGAGATTTGGCTGCTACATCTCTCACATTCACTGCAATAGTGTAGGTCTAATCAGCTATTTTTCTGCATGCATATTTTCTTATTTTAGTACTTCTGGCATTGTGTTCTGTTCTTACTACAGTTTATGTTATAGTGTCGGTGATTTGGAAGTGTAAGTGATTACTCTCACTAGTGACAGAGTAACCAAAATATAGTAGTAATCCTCTGCTAAATAAATACTAAAGCCTTTGGTCTATTTTGAAATTTGTACCTGGGAGTGTTAATTCTACTTCCCTTTAGAACCTTACAAAGTGATGCCATTAGCAACCTTGCTAAACTTGACTATGTAATTAGCACAGGAAGTGAGAAAAAGCACAGCGCATTCATGAAAAGTATGTTGCATATTAACTCCCTAGTAAATGATTTTAGAGACCTGTTCTATTACAACATAACTCTCAAAGATCATTCTTGAGGAAGAAAATGTAATTGCCAAGTTCACATAGCTAATGTGATTATTCAAGCACCATTTTCAGGAGGTGAAACACCAGTAGAGTGAAACCTGAGCAAGAACCTGTGTATCAGCACAGGCTGATACAATGCTTTTTAGTTCTTCCCTTTCCAGGTTCTGGTTGCCCACACTGCATAAATGCAATTTTGCTCCCCAGCAAACTGGCTGTTCCCACTGGGGTCTAAAAGCTGGGTGCAGTGCTGCAGCGAGCTCCCAGGAATGTGTGTGATGGGCAGCAGGAATGGGACCCAGCCATGCCTGGTACCTGCCAAGGCCCTCCAGCTCAGTCTGTGCTCTGAAACATGCAAAATGCTCCACCCATCTCCATGCCACCCCAGGAGAAGTAACGTGCCCCAATGGGCTGGTCAGCCTTCACGTCTGTATCAAAAATGCACAGAAAGATGATAAATCAGGCTTTTAGATCGTGATTGTGTCAAGTGCCATGCACGCTCTTTATATGTGTAAGTGTAGCACTAGTAAAGGGGTAAAAAAAAATTGATTTCTTCTGAACCTGAGAAGAAAAAAAAGAGTTGGGGAGAACAAGGTTGTGGTTTTTTGTTTGTTTGTTTTTCTTTACACAGTGGCAGCCAGAGTTAAAATAGGAAAAATATCATCTTTTCAGAGTAGGTAAGGCATACAGAAGCACGGAATTGTTGGGCACAAGGATGCTGTCTGTTTGCTCTGTGATGTGTAGGGGTCTCTTCGGCAGTTCTAGCACAGACACTCTTGCTAAAAATGCCTTTTGATAGTAGGCTTGAGAAGGAATATGAACCTTCTCAATACATGCTGAGGCCCCTGCTGCTGTAGCTGGATGGATTTCTGTTCTACACTGAAGGTTCACATCTGTACCTGTGGGCAGCACAGATGAGCTGGAATTATTTCACTGCTTTCTTTACAGTCTGAGCTCTGCTAAAACTGCTATTGCTGGAGCAAAGATCCTCTTGTGTTTCCTGCATGGACACAGGCTGCAAACACGTTTTTAACATTAAATATACATCTTTTTGAAATACGTTTTATTAAAGTACTTGTTGATTGCTTATAATTTCTTGTAAGATGAATTTTGTTTCCGTAGGGTTCCATAAACATCAGTGGTCCTTTAGTCAGGATCTACACAGTGGTAATAAGGACACTTCACTTCAGCAGGACTGTACTGGACTACAAGCCTTTTATTAATGACAGTAAAGAGACATAGTAGGATGCATCATCTATGAATATCAGAATACAAAAATGTGTTAACTGTTTTTTAGTAATTTTACATGTCTGTGACTATAGAAGAATTTGCATTCCTAATATGTTATGATATTGTGATTGATTTAGGCAGGACTAAGGACACTTCACGATATCGGTCCTGAAATACGCCGAGCTATATCCTGTGACTTGCAAGATGATGAACCGGAGGAAAATAATCCAGAGGAGGAGGAGGATGTTTATAAAGTAATGTCAGAACACAGCTCTGTGACTTCTTTGTTGTTGATGTTGTGTTATGTAATATAAGGTTTATAGAATGAGTTTATCCCCGAATGTAGAAGAATAATAAAAGCCTCAAACCAGAAAACGTAAATATTTAATAAACACTTGTAAATGTAAATATTTAATAAACATCAAGTATGTTTTATGTCTATCTAGAAAAATGGTATTACCAGGACAACTGCATCTCATCATAAATTTAGGAAGGAGTTCCAGCAAGAGTCATTCTTCTGCTCCTAATTTCTTCTCCCTAATTCTTATTTTTTCTTTAGTAATTCCTAAGAAATGTGTGAGTCTTGCATGTGCCTATGAAGACAGCTCAAACTGAGATAGTGGCAAGGTTTAAACAGTAAATGTCTTAACATCTGCAGTGGTGGGTAGGAAGAAGAGATGAACAGGAAAACCATAAGAGTTGCAGAGCTGCATATTTTAAAAGAATTCCTAGAATTGCACAGAAGTCAACTCACAAATGCCAGTTCCACTTTCCTGTGAGGGATATCAATAAGAATTAATTGGGGAAAAAAGTTTGGTTTTCCTCTTTTATGCTTTAGCTATTCAGGCTAATGGTGAGCACTTAAAGTTGGTATTGTAATTAGCAAATTGTTTTTCAGCTAGCAAGAAAACTTAATTCTTTGCAACGTTTCAGAAGTAGATGTAAAGGCATGTTCCTGCAGTAATTGTCAGAAGCTCATAGTTTGCTGTCCTTTACAAAAAGAGGAGGATGTGGTACTGGAGACAGTGGTGCAGTGACCATCAGTAGATGCATTTCTCTGCCAACCATCATTACCTCCTGTCTTCTCTAGATTGAGCTTCAATTCTGAGCTGTCATCCAAGACACACCCCTGGCTAGAAAGGGAGGCTACATAATCTGGGTTAGATGTAAAAGAGAGCTGCATGTCATAGTCATAATTTATCACTTAATTCTTTCTCATCATCCATTTCACTCTCAGGACTGATAAAGAGTTACTGCTCTTTCTTATATCTCTGCAAGAAGAAAGAATGGAACCACTGAAGCTTAATGCTATCTACTTGAGATATGCTTGCAAACTGTTGCATGGCACTCCATCCTGTCTGAGTGTCACCTGTTGCAAACCAATGCTCTGAGAAAATAGGAGAGAATTCCACCAAAGTGTTCTCAGAAATTACACAGTCCTGTCCCTTTTTGAGGAATTTGGTGCATGTTCTTCATGTATGAGAATCTAGGTTTCTCTTGTGTAACAAAACACAGAGTAAGCTGGATGTCACATTTAATTGTATGGAAAAAGAAAAATGTTCGCTAATTTGACTCTGAAATACAAATACTGTCATTAGCACAATCACATCTCTATCACTTCAGCAGATCCCATCTGAATCATCATATATTAGAAAGAAAAATCACGTTTATTTGATACTTTGTATGCATGTTGGAGAGAAGTAAGTCATTGCTGTCAGAAAATGTTTTTTGTACCTGATGTTATTTTTTTCTTTCTCTTCCCCTAAAATAGAGGAATGGTGCCCTCTTTGGCAACCACATAAACCATATTAGCAGTGACAGACGAGATTCATTTCAACAGATCAACACCACACACCGTCCTTTACATGTTCAACGGCCTTCAATTCCATCTGCAAGTGATACTGAGAAAAATCCATATCCAGGAAATTCTATATACCACAATCATCATAACCACAACTCAGTAGGAAAGCAAGTTCCAAACTCAACAAATGCCAATCTCAATAATGCCAATGTGTCCAAAGTTGTCCATGGAAAACACACAACTTTTGGAAATCATGAGCATAGATCTGAAAATGGTTACCATTCATACTCCAGAGCTGATCATGAGAAGCGTAGAAGGCCAAGCAGTAGAAGGTAAACTTACGAAAATAATATTTGCTTTTAAATTAATGTATATGTTTTAAATCCACTATAAGAAAAATTGTGCTGCATTAAACTAATTCATATATTTAGCTTCATTTCAGTTCCCTATTACTGTACAAAACTTAAACTATAGCTTTGATATGTGGGAAAATGGTGTAACTTTAATAAGGTTTGAAAATAGTCATTTTATTTAAAATGAAATTATTACAGTACAGACAATGTAATCACCAATGGATTTCTCAAAGCTACCTGATTTTAAAGTATCTTTCTCCATAATTTCATGGCTTACCTGGATAGAACCCGCTACTATGAAACATACATTA
Organism: Netta rufina; assembly: GCF_964035555.1. Lineage (NCBI taxonomy): Eukaryota > Metazoa > Chordata > Aves > Anseriformes > Anatidae > Netta > Netta rufina. The sequence goes on along the minus strand of NC_140133.1, from coordinate 2,905,163 downwards.
GGTGAGTTTACTTTGTTCTGATATAATTCAAAAGCACAAAGTAGATTTTTTTTTCTTTGTTCATTTAAAGAAGCAGTGTGGTTCTCCAGACTAACTGCATGACAATGAATATGCTGATAAATTAACGTGAAGAATGCTAAGTCAGATTGTCCACTGTTCTAAAAGGGTAAACTTCTCTTATAGTTCAAAACTATTCAAACCCTCCTAAAGTCTGCACAGGTTTGTGCAGTTTTCAGCAAACAAAAGATCACACCTGGTGGTAGTCCTTGTGTAAGACTGACTTGCGTAAATTGGAAAAAAAATGATGTTAGCTTTTGTAAATACTTCTATGTATGATCCCATTTATAAGGGGCCCAAAATGTATCCTGGCCTTGTATCTGAATATTTTCTAAGACAAGATTTTAAAATTAGATGTAGTCCGTTATTTGAAGTGCATTGCTAAATGTGCGTTCAGTTGTAGCTTTTAGTGTCTAGATTTGGACACGCATTTTTCTTGGAAGAACCTCAGTGAATGCTCCTTAATATTTTAGCTATGTGGCAACCTTCCAAGATTTGAGAGAGGCTGTTTTTCTACCAAGTACTTTGAATTTATATATTGTCTTAAATGTATTCAACTTCGCAGAACATCCCCATGTTAATTATTTTCATATTTGTACCATAAACAAAGAAAGGAAGGCCATGAAGAAACAGGTAAACTGCTTCTATTCTGAACTGTAGTTCTACAGAATTTACTATAAAGTCATATTCTGCCTGAGTTGTTAATTCTTTTTTATTGAATGCACCTTCAAAGAGCTATGTCTAAACTATAATCAGTCCCAAGTATTTATTTGCTGCTTATAGGTCTGACTCTGGTGATGGACGTCGACCTACTATTTGCCGTGAAGAACGTGAAGTTCGAGACTATTGCAATGATGATCATTATTTGGGAGAACAGGAATATTTTAGTGGAGAAGAATATTATGAGGAAGACAGCATGTTATCAGGAAGCAGGTGAGGATATTTGTTAAACTGAGAAAAGATTTCAGGAACATATGTATGTATACATATATGCTCCACTAAGAGTACTTACAGTGAAAATTTTCTAATGAGGTTAATACTCCACAACTGCTGGTAAGTGAAATGGTGAATAGAAATAGTGTAGGTTCAGCAAACCTTTGTGTTTGACATCAAGTGCTAGATTCAGCAAAAGTTCTGTACAAGATTTTAAGCAAAGCAGAAAGTTCATTTGAACAGAGTATAAACTAGTATAAAGTTGTGCATAACCAAATAAGCCTTTTGTTTATAAACAAAATTTCAATTACAGTGGAATTAAGGGTTAAGGTCAGCTAAAGGAACTTTTAGAAATGGTTTTCTTCTTGTAGTATTAGCTTAACTGATGAATTGGATGTCTTTCTTTTGAAAATTTTCATTATTACCACTTTATTAATAATGTTCCTCTCAGCACCATTTTCTGTCTCCCTGATACAATCACTGTCACATTTTCCTAGCCTTTAGGTGATTGGAATTGATAGTTTTTATGGTTTGTTCATATGTTTTATGGAAACATCATAGATTGCATTTCAGTCAGATTATTGGCATTTGTTACACATTTGTATTACTGAACAATGTGCAGACTTGTATTGACCAGACTCTCCTTGCTGTAACTGCACAGTTCTCATTTTGTAACCCAGTTCCTCTTGGTTTTCTCACTCATTTGTGTCAAAACTCAGAATAGTAGCCTAGCTAATTGTGGTATTTTTGTCACGTAGGGTTAGTTTGGTTTTTTTTTTTCAAGGTCCAGCTGTGTGTAACAACTGTTACCTGATTGTTTGTTTTTAACTCCTTTGATCTTTGCATTTAATAACTTAATTTTAAGGGGGAAAAAAAAAAAGCCTTAATTTAATTTTGACAAATCAAAGCTTTTCACTGCAGCTTTGTTTCACACAGTCTTCAGAAGTGGACTGGGATAGGATTTCCTAACTTTAAAAGAGTGGTTCCTAAGTTACTTTGGCTTGAGTATTACTGCTGTGATGTGGCTTCAGCAATGTCGCATCTTAACCTTTCATTTGGACTTAAAAGATCGTCAGTAGATTGTGGTGTTCTTCCTCACAATAGCTGTGCTTCCCTCTGATGAGTAAATTTAACAACTGCTCAAAAGTAGTAGAGGAGTTTATTGCCTTTTATTTTAGAGCCATAAAAGAATACACACAAGTGACAGACACTCTTTATTCTCCTCCTCCTCTCCTATCTTTTTTGCCATCTGAATTTTGACAAGATTGGCACACTCATGTGCATCTTGTTGGATTGCACAGAAGCCAAGATTTGCATAAAAACTAAGTTATACAGAATTCTCAAGCCACTCATTTTGATATGATAATTACAGCCAAATAATAACCTTACAGGATTTCATTTTTGACAAGTATCCAAGTGTATAAGGCTGAGTTCCATTCTCTGGGTTTCTGTGTTCCATAGCTAGGATTCGCAAAAGAGAATGGCAGGAGCAGAACAGAATATTGTTTTTGTCTTTTAAGCAATTTATATTTTAGCTTGTAATGGTAAAAATTACTTCACTGAAAATATACTGATAAAAAATTAATCTGAGAATTTATTATGTAATTATACTGATAGAAATGTTCATGCTCACTATCTCAAAATCAGTTTGCATACAGAACATGGGTTTTAAAACTGAGTCATGTAATTGTATAATGCAGTTATACTTGGTTTTGCTTGGTTATCTTCTAGAAAACACCTAAATAGATCACCTTACAGAAACTCTGAAATAACATTTACTTTATTGTACTTTAACTCAGGCATATATATGATTACCACTGTAGACATCACTGCCATGACTCAGATTTTGAGAGACCAAAAGGTTACCATCACCCACATGGGTTTTTTGAAGAAGATGATTCACAGACCTGTTATGATACAAAAAGATCTCCTAGGAGACGGCTGCTACCTCCAACACCGACACGTAAGTACATTAAGAACAATTTGTTTGCAAACCCAGAATTATTTAAATTTATTTAAAAAATAATCCAGTTTCAAAATGCTTCTTTGTAAACTGGATTTAAAACAAGACATTTCTCGATTAATGTTGCTAGCAGATTACTGTGTACAGCAGAAGAACCTATCCATCCTGAGACATTGCTCAACCTAGAGATCCTAGCACACAAGTCAGCCTTTTTAATATCTCTTGCCTCACTCATGCAGTAATATGAAAATAATTGATTTAACTGCTAGTTTTAACTTGAATCGGTAAATGAAGAGAAAGTAAGGTAGAATGCAGCAGTAGTTTTCTCTGAAACTTTGATCAGAGGAATTCAGTCTGTGCCCCCTTATCCAGACCCACGGATGTGCTGTGCTGCTGTTATCCCTCTGGAACACCTCTGGACCTGCTGGCACGTCCCCATCTCTTGGCAGACATGCTGCTTACTGGCACTGGGACCGCTTCCATTTATATCTTTACCTCTTGCTGCTTTAGTAAACAGTAGACTGAAATATAGCAGTTTTCAAGGAAAACAGAACCAAGAGAGAGCTTAATGGTGTGGGGTTGTGGGTTTTTTGATAGTTTTTGTTTTGTTTTTCTGCCCAAAGAACTTTGGAATGCCTTTAGGTTTTTAATGTGTATCTCAAATCCCTGTGAAAAATAACAGCATTATCCTGGACCAAGCATCTATCTGAGATTTACACTGGAAATTCACTCTGCCATCTGTAGAAAGCACCTTAAAATTCTGTGCTGCTCCTGATTGGGAAAACGTTTCAGTGTATAGATTGAATAATTTTTGCCAACATATGTTTTTACTCATTTCTTTAACTGTTTTTTCTTTTAGTTCTCAGATCCTTCACTTGGTTTCCCTTCCTCTCAAGCACAGTGTTTCTCTGTCTGCATTACTAAGACCTGTCAGGCTTCTTATCCTTTAATTTTGTTTTTGTATGTTCCAGGCCACACTACAGAGGTTAGCAGTGCTAATCCTCTGGTGAAATTAGGTGCAGATGCAAAGGTTTTGGAGTTTGGCCTTCTGACACTTCACAGGGAGGAAGCACTTTGTCTGGGTTGTGAAATGCAAACTAAACTCCCTTCGAGTGTTAAACTAACAAGGGTTGGTGTGGAGGGGTGGATGCGTGAGAAACATAGCTCAGCTCCATGCCACCCCACAGTGTCCCTAAGGGTACTCAGGTATAGCATGGTCAGCACTGCCAAGTCTGTTACACGTGTCCCTGAGTGCTCTGACCATATACACAGTGCCATCTGGACATGTAGGGCACACAGCTCCTGAGGATAAGCCTGCGACTTTCTGACCTTAAGTGGGGCAGATAGAAAAAAGCACAAGGACTGAGTCTCATTCTACAAAGGGTAATAGCTCAGCTCAGCTGAATGTCAGCGTACAGAAAGCTGATGGCTTTCCTCCAGCAGCAGCAGGGAAAGATTTCAGACAAAGGGGGGGGCTGTGAAAGGAGATTTCTGTACATCTTTCTACAAGCTGCTCTGATAGCAGAGGAATTTTAAGCCAGAGAGATGGATGCTTCAGATATCCGTTCCATAAACTGTAGGATAACAACCTTCTTGTAAAAATCCTCTGTGGTCTTCCTGTGGAAGTGTTGGAAAGGCTGAAGGCTTCCTGTGACTGCAGCCTTTTGGCTCCATTTAACTTTTCTGATGAAGTTCTGATGAGAGTATACAAAAAATGTCTTCAGAGGAAGTTCACCAATAGGGTGAACTAAGCAGGGTGCTCTTTCTTACATGCAAGCAGCTAGATGAATGTACTAGATAAGAGGGTATTTGATATCCTAGGATAAAAGGACCTACTTTTGATCTAAGTTACATAAGGGTGGCATAGGAAGAGCTTCAGAAAAGCCCTTTGACTTACACCAGTATAATGGCACAAGAGCACAGTCAGGCCTCCTATCTTAAGCGTTTTTTTAATGTTCAGGAGCACAGATGAGAAATTTTAGAGGCTTAGTATCTCAGCAGATTTTAAAAGAAGTTCAAGGCTATTATTTGTAGTTAGTTTATGTGCTCTTTGACTTGGAAGGAAGCCTTCATGTTCTCACTTAAAGTGTTAAAAAAGTACTGGCAACATTGCACTACTAGCATCTGAATTCAAACCAAGTTCATGTAACATCCATTATCTTGTCTGAGTACTATAGTTAGTAAATTGAGCTCTGTCAGGCCTTCTAGAGGTTTTTATTGCAAACTCATCACTGTATTATCTGAGTATCTTCCAGAAGTGCCCTGAGAACTAATGCTCATGTTCTTTCCATCTGTCTTCTGGAGAGAAGCATCTGCAAAATGTCCTGTTTTGGATAAGGGAGCTTTATTTATTTTTATTTTTATTTTATTTTATTTTATTTTATTTTATTTTATTTTATTTTATTTTATTTTATTTTATTTTATTTTATTTCAGAATTGGGACATTTAGCATTTGTTAGGATCAGGAGCTAAGGTTCAGGTTGATGTTCCAGTATATATAGTTTGCTATAGAGTTAATGAAAAGAGATGCAGAGTTTGTATTAAAAGTAGACTGAATCGCCTTTCGGGGGAGCCTGGTTTCATCTTGTGGCTCTTTAAGGAACCTCAGTCATTGCTATCCAGCATTAAGGGGCCGGTGATAATTATGGTGAATCTAGAGTTTATGGCAATTAACTCTTCAACTCTCTTTACCACAGTCCTGGTGTTGGAAAAAAAGATAGAACTTTCAATTAGTTTCAAGAGAGCAAAATTTTGTATCATTCCTTTGTGCTGTCAGACTTTTTCCAATTTTCCAATGAGGACATAGCTGGATCCTAGCTGCTCTTCAGCATCCAGGTTTTCTTCACACTGAAACTAACATAAATGAATGTCACCATGTGCTATTACCCATCGTTCCACAGGCTTTCACCAAGACCAGATGAAACAATTCCACATGAGCCAAACATCTAGATCCAGTTTAGATTTCTATTTTTTTTTTCTTTCTGACATTTACATGAGCAGTAAATGTTCTTCGTAACAGCAGAGAGCATGGCTTATCATTGTCTTAGGTAACACAACAAACATCAGGAATCAATAATGTTTAGTTGACTTGGACTTGCACCTGGCTTTTAATATTGCACGCTGCTTCCAGGGAACTGGGGATTTGGTATTTTCTTGGGGAAATCTGTCTCATTAGAATGAAGAGTTTATGGGAAAGAAGGAATAAACACTTTTTAACTATTCACAGGATTTTACAGCAAAACCCTGAATAGTCTGAATCAATTTGCTGCATTATACAACGCTTGCTTTGTCAACAGAGCTGCTTCAAATTGCGTCACGTTAGGCTACTCATGTTTCTGCCTAGGACCGTGTTTGCTCATGTGCTGAATCTATCCTTTATTTATTATCAGCTGTTTACTTCTGTTAGCAGACTTTATTTCTCATTGGAAGGATATCTTTTTATTTGTGTGCTAGTTGGCCCACACTGAAATTGTGGAAATAATAAACTTGCAGGAAAAGAAAGTATTTTATTTTCCTAATGAATTATGGTTTCCCTGTAGCAAATAGACGATCTTCCTTTAATTTTGAATGCCTCCGCCGACAAAGTAGTCAAGATGACATACCACTCTCTCCAAATTTCCACCATCGCACTGCTTTACCACTTCACTTAATGCAGCAGCAGGTAAATCCATTTTTTTTTTTAAACTAATAATGAATTCCGTCTTTTTAGCTTCCATATTGTACCTCTGACTGTCATTGTTGCTTGAAAAAGTACTAGTGGATTTTGCAGTTTGCCTGTGCACTACTTCCAGGCCACGTGTGTACCATGTTCTTTCTGCTAGCTGCTAGATGCAAGGCTCCTCTAACATCTGCCTTCTACAAAACATTGAAAGTGGGTAGTTTGCCCCGTGATTCTTTAAGTGGAACAAGCAGCTGGCAAACCCCAGTTTTGACCAGGGCTGAATAATGTGGCAACCATTGATTGATCTTTGCACATGGAGTTACTCAGCTGCGTTTGCAAGTACAACCTATACATTTTCTGCAGCTCATTACCCAGCTCTTGTGCGGCCCTGAGAAAATGGTAATTTGTACAGCCTAGAGATACCATCCATGAGCCATTGAAAATGCTCAGTAGCTGCAAGCTGCTACTACTGCAATTCTTAAGCAGCCTGCATTTCCCTTGGTCACCTGGGTGAGTTCCTGAAGATCTTCCACCGATCTACTGAGTCGGGGGAAACAGGAAAATCTGCGAGTCAGTACTTTGTGTGCAAACCTCAGTGACTGCAGTATTTTCTGCCTGCATAAGGATTTAGTAAAAAGTTTATCTTAATGATTTATCTCTGAGTCAAAGTGTACTGTTTCATTTGGTGCTGCATAAAAACTAGTGTTGTTTCAATGAAAATAGGACAATGAATTTGAATTTCTAGACAATCTTGCAGCTCCCAGTATGTAATGTAATAGAGATATATAGCACTAGATGGTCATTACAATGCATGAGGACATTGCTGTGAAATATAAAGGTGCTTTGGGATAATTAAAAGATGTTTTAACAAGCATAGGCAATATATGGTGAATATAAATTAGCTCATGTTCTGTGTCTGGAGCTGCATCTGATTTGTGTGAATCAGATTATTGCTTCCTATTACATTGTACGTACATCTACTTACTTGATCTAGACTAGATCTTGTGGCATGTAGTCTTACTCATTTTTTGATGTTTTTAATTACTTCAAATTAAATTGAATCATTTGGTTTCATATGATCAAACAAAATCTTTCTGTGGCACAAGTCTCCTATCCCCTGCATCATCATGCAGAGAGGACTTGTACCAGTAAGAAAAGTTTTTAAACAATTCTAAATGATGCCAGGTGAACAGGTCACTCTTCCCCAGAGGCTGAGGAAAGCAACGTGCTTAAACCAGTTATAATAACAGAAAAAAAAAAGTACAATTTTATCTTCTATCTACTAATCACATTTCTGTTTCTCTTTTACATGACTCTTAAACATCAGAAAATGCTAACTTTGCATTTTAGCAAAAAAAAATTTTTTAGCAAACAGCTTGTTTGCTAAAATCAGAAATGGGTATGACTGAGCATTTGAAATCTCTGTTTTAAAATTCTTTCCCACACCAGGTCATGGCTGTTGCAGGTCTGGATTCCAGTAAAGCTCATAAACATTCACCAAGTCGTTCAACACGTTCCTGGGCAACCCCTCCTGCAACCCCTCCCAACAGGGACTGCACTCCATATTACACACCTCTAATCCATGTTGACAAGGCAGAATCTACAGAGCATATGAATGGTAGCCTGCCTTCCTTGCACAGGAGCTCCTGGTACACAGATGACCCAGATATTTCCTACCGAACATTTACACCAGCCAATTTAACTGTACCTAATGACTTTAGGCATAAACATAGTGACAAGCAGAGGAGCGCAGACAGTTTGGTAGAAGCGGTAAGTATTGCAGAAACCTCTAAAGTAGTCAAGTGTGTCTGCTCAGTTTTTATGTTAACTTTAAAAAGCACATTGTTCAGTTCATATGATCTCCCTGAAAATGTGGCATTTTCACTTTCAAATGAAACGTTTTTTAGGTAAAGATAGGGGAACTTCTTCTCAGTTGTCATGTTATAAAGGATTTCAGGTAAATCCAAATCTTAACATAAGTGTGAGGGAGCTGGAAATCAAACTGCAAGAAATAAGTGGAAGAAAAATTGGAAACACTTCAAGGACAGGATTTAAAATGAAATTTAAGTTTATTAGACAATGAGGATTAGTTGTAAAGTATCCTTCTACAAGGGCTGATGGGGAAGGATAACAGACCAGTTTTCTCTGTATTTTTTTCTATATAAATACATCACTATTTTTGAAGTAATCTAAATAAAAGAACAAGAACTCTGTGGAATCAATATACTAGGTGTGGAGAGGATGAATAAGGACCACAAGGTTTGAGTTGTAGTATACTAAAGAATGCTAAGAATTCCTTTGTATTATATATAAAAAAAAGGGGGGGGGGGGGGGGGGAGGATTTGGAGATAAGTAAAATAATGTACTGCATTTCTGAGTATCATAGTTACTGTTCTTGCTTCCATCTATCACTTGGATCATTGATTTGCCGAGGCGATGGGCTCCGAAGCAGACGCGTTGCGCAGCGGAGCGGGGGATCGGGACAGGCAGGGCTTTTTTCCGGCACCGAGCCCACTCGACGCAGCCGAGGGAGCCGCCAGGGCACGGCAGCCCTCGCGAGGGAGGCGTAGGCGGAGCCAGCAGCGCCCCCCGTGCCCTGACGATCAGAAGCAGCCCCTGGGAGCGCGGCGAGCAGGGCGGGCACACAGGGCGGGGCAGGGCGGGGCAGGGCGGGGCAGGGCAGAGCATCCCGCCCTGCTCAGGAGCAGCTCGGCTGTCAGCTGTCTGCCTGGAGCTGAACCGCCATGGTCTGCACGAGGCAGAAAGCTCTTTCTAGAAAGTCTGTGATGACCCAGACTGAGTGCCCGCTCAAACATGCGGCAGTTCAGGTCTCTGGATGCAGGGAGTGCCTGAGCCTGTTGTTGCCCTCAGAGGGCACCGTGTGTGTGAGGTGCGAGCAGGTGGATGACCTGGTCCGCCTGGTGGCGGAGCTCAAGGAGGAGGTGGAGAGGCTGAGGGCTATCTGGGAGTGCAAGCGGGAGACAGACTGGTGGGGCAACTCCCTGCCAGGCCTGAAGGAGAGGTACCGGGCTGAGACACCCCAAATGGGGGTGGACCCCCTGCCCTGTCGCAGTCGGGCAGAGGGAGGGGACCTGGGAGTTGAGGGATGGAGACAGGTCCCTGATCGACCTCGCAGGCAATGCCCCCCCTACCGGCCCCACCTTCCCAGGTGCCCTTACACAACAGGTTTGAGGCCCTGGAGCTTGAGAGACTGGTGGGTGAGGATGAGGTAGCAGGTCTACCCAGGAGGATGCCTAGGCGAGGAAGTTGACTCCACACCTCAGGACTGCCTCCACCAAGAAAGACAGAAGGGTAATCGTTGTAGGCGACTCCCTTCTCAGGGGAACAGGGGGCCCTATTTGTCAGCCTGACCCTACCCGCAGGGAAGTCTGCTGCCTCTCTGAGGCCAGGGTCAGGGACATTGCCAGAAATCTTCCCAACCTGGTTTGCCCCTCTGATTGCTATCCTCTTTTGATAGTCCAGGCTGGCAGTGATGATATTCAAGAGAGAAGCCCGAAGGCTATCAAATGGGAGTTTAGGGGACTGGGAAGGTTAGTGGATGGAGCGGGAGTACAGGTGGTGTTTTCTTCCATCCCTACAGTGGCAGGGAGGGGTACAGAGAGGACATGGAAAGCCCATGTGATAAACCCGTGGCTCAGAGGCTGGTGCCAACACAGGATTTTTGTTTGTTTTTTTTTGACCATGGGGCACTTTACACAGCACCCGGCTTGATGGCCGCAGACGGGTCCATATCTCTAAGGGGAAAATGGATCCTAGGCCAGGAGCTGGCGGGCCTCATTGAGAGGGCTTTAAACTGGATAAGAAGGGGGACAAGCTGAAACAAGGCTTGTTAGAGCTGTGCCAGGGGTAACAATGGCTAGGCCAGAGGAGAAGGCAATGGCCCAACTGAAGTGCATCTACAGTAATGCACACAGCATGGGTAACAAACAGGAGGAGCTGGAAGCCATCGTGCGGCAGCCAGGCTACGACTTGGTTGCCATCACAGAAACGTGGTGGGACCACTCTCATGACTAGAGTGCTGCAATGACTGGCTATAAGCTCTTCAGAAGGGACAGACAGCACAGAAGGGGTGGTGGTGTGGCTCTCTATATCAGAGTTTTCATGTCATGGAACTTGAGGCTGGGAATGATAAGGTTGAGTCCCTATGGATTAGGATCAGTGAGCAGGCCAACAAGGCAAGCATCCTGGTGGGAGTCTGTTATACACTGCCGAACCAGGATGAGGAGACAGATGAGGAGTTCTACAGGCAGCTGACAGAAATTGTGAAATCGTCAGCGCTTGTTCTTGTGGGGAACTTCAACTTTCCAGACATATCCTGGAAGCACAACACAGCACAGAGAAAGCAGTCTAGGAGGTTTCTGGAGAGCGTGGAAGATAACTTCCTGACACAGCTGGTTAGTGAGCCTAGGATGTGATTGTCGGGAGCTGTCTTGGGCAGAGTGACCACAAAATGGTAGAGTTCTCTATTCTTGGCGAAGTCGGGAGGGGGACCAGTAAAACCACAGTCTTGCACTTCCATAGGGCTGACTTTGAGCTGCTCAGGACACTGGTTGGCAGAGTCCCTTGGGAGGTGGTTCTGAAGGGCAGAGGAGTCCAGGAAGGCTGGGCGCTCTTCAAGAAGGAAATCTTAATGGCGCAGGAGCGGTCTGTCCCCACGTGCCCAAAGACGACCTGGTGCAGAAGAAGAATGGCCTGGCTGAACAGAGAATTGTGGCTTGAGCTTAGGAGAAAAAAGAGGGTTTATAATCTGTGGAAAAGAGGGCGGGCCACTCAGGAGGACTACAAGGATGTTGCGAGGCAGTGCAGGGACAAAATTAGAAAGGCCCAAGCTCATCTGGGGCTCAGTCTGACTACTGCCGTTAAAGATAACAAAAAATGTTTTTACAAATACATCAATGCAAAAAGGAGGACTAAAGAGAATCTCCATCCTTTACTGGATGCAGGGAGAAACTTAGTTACAAGAGATGAGGAAAAGGCTGAGGTGCTTAATGCCTTCTTTGCCTCAGTGTTTAGCAGCAAAACCAATTGTTCTCTGGACACCCAGTACCCTGAGCTGCTGGAAGGGGATGGGGAGCAGAATGTGGCCCTCACTATCTATGAGGAAATGGTTGGCGACCTGCTACAGCACTTGGATGTGCACAAGTCGATGGGGCCAGATGGGATCCACCCAAGGGTACTGAGAGAACTGGCAGAGGAGTTGGCCAAGCCACTATCCATCATTTATCAGCAGTCCTGGCTATCAGGGGAGGTCCCAGTTGACTGGCGGCTAGCAAACGTGACGCCCATCTACAAGAAGGGCCGGAGGGCAGACCCAGGGAACTACAGGCCTGTCAGTTTGACCTCAGTGCCAGAGAAGCTCATAGAGCAGATTATCTTGAGAGTCATCACAAGGCACTTGCAGGGCCAGCAGGCGATCAGGCCCAGTCAGCATGGGTTTATGAAAGGCAGGTCCTGCTTGATGAACCTGATCTCCTTCTATGACAAAGTGATGTGCTTGGTGGATGAGGGAAAGGCTGTGGATGTGGTCTACCTTGACTTCAGCAAGGCTTTTGACACTGTTTCCCACAGCATTCTCCTCAAGAAACTGGCTGCTCATGGCTTGGATTGGTGTATGCTTTGTTGGGTTAAAAACTGTCTGGATAGCTGCGCCCAAAGAGTCGTGGTGAATGGAGTCAAATCCAGTTGGAGGCCAGTCGCTAGCGGCATTCCCCAGGGCTTGGTACTAGGGCCGGTCCTCTTTAATATCTTTATCGATGATCTGGATGAGGAGATCGAGTGCAGCCTCAGTAAGTTCACAGATGACACCAAGTTAGGTGCATGTGTTGATCTGCTTGAGGAAGCTCTGTAGGAAGGCTCTGCAGGAGGATCTGGATAGGCTGCACTGATGGGCTGAGGTCAACTGCATGAAGTTCAACAAGGCCAAGTGCCGGGTCCCGCACCTGGGGTGCAATAACCCCAAGCAGCACTACAGGCTGGGAGAGGAATAGTTGGAAAGCTGCCAGGCAGAGAAGGACCTGGGAGTGATGGTTGATAGTCGGCTGAATATGAGCCAGCAGTGTGCTCAGGTGGCCAAGAAGACCAACAGCATCCTGGCTTGCATAAGAAGCAGTGTGGCCAGCAGGGCTAGGGAAGCGATTGTCCTCTTGCGGGCTCTGGTGAGGCCGCACCTCGAGTACTGTGTTCAGTTTTGGGCCCCTCACTACAGGAAGGACATCGAGGTGCTTGAGTGGGTCCAGAGAAGGGCAACGAAGCTGGTGAGGGGCCTGGAGAACAAGTCCTATGAGGAGCGGCTGAGGGAGCTGGGCTTGTTCAGCCTGGAGAAGAGGAGGATCAGGGGTGACCTTATTGCTCTCTATAGGTACCTTAAAGGAGGCTTTAGCGAGGTGGGGGTTGGTCTGTTCTCCCACGTGCCTGGTGACAGGACGAGGGGGAATAATTGAAAGTTGCGCCAGGGGAGGTTTAGGTTGGATATTAGGAAGAACTTCTTTACCAAAATGGTTGTTAGGCATTGGAATGGGCTGCCCAGGGAAGTGGTGGAGTCACCATCCCTGGAGGTCTTTAAAAGACGTTTAGATGTTGAGCTTAGCGATGTGGTTTAGTGGAGGACTTGTTAGTGTTAGGTCAGAGGTTGGACTCGATGATCTTGAGGTCTCTTCCAACCTAGATGATCCTGTGATTCTGTGATTTGTGATTTAGCATGGAGTTTCTAGTATTTTCCACAAATGAAAAACATTTTTATGATCTGAATGTCCTTCCATAATTCCACTTTATATCTCATTCTCTCCTCTCCATCTGCCAGGTACTTATATCTGAAGGCTTAGGAAGGTATGCAAAAGACCCTAAATTTGTCTCAGCTACAAAACACGAGATTGCTGATGCGTGTGACATGACTATTGATGAGATGGAAAGTGCAGCAAGTAATCTTCTCAATGGAAATATTAGCAATGGGACCAATGGTGATATGTTTCCCATTTTAAGCAGACAAGATTATGAACTTCAAGACTTTGGTCCTGGCTACAGTGATGAAGAACCAGAACCAGGACGATATGAAGAAGACTTAGCTGATGAAATGATATGCATTACAAGCTTATAGTATTTATTAAGGAAAATGATTTTAATAACAGAAAAAGTGCCTCATAGTTTAAAGATGCTAGGCACTAGTTGGAGTTAATAACCTATCAAGTTTTGTACAAGTGATGTCACACCTCAAGGAAGCCATAACTAATAAATAGATTATCTTCGGGTTGCTGAAATGTGATTGAAGTTGGGTACGTCAAGTTCCTCCCACAGAATCGTCAGTTCCTCTGTAGGAATAAGGTTATTTTGAAACCAAGCAGGTTCTGACAGTGAAGTTTTTGAGGGCTAGAGTGGGATTCTGAGGTGTAATATCTTGCCTGTCTTTCAACCTTGTGCTGCTGTCCTTCATAGTAGAGCAGGATTTTGTCAATGAAATGTCTGTGTAATTCCAGCACAAAATTGTGTGGGAAATAACAAGATGAGTGATGACAACCAATAATGTCATTCCCTCATTCCTAATTAGTAGCATATCAGCTATTCATTGCATATCCATTCTAAAATTATTTTCAAACCTGCCTCCTGATTTCTTTTCTTAATGCTCTTCTAAAATACAGTTTGTCATGCTCTACCTGTTAGAGATCATTGGAAAAAGAAGTTATATAAAGAATATTCTGTCATATGTAACACCAGTTTACATAGGAAAATATCATTCAGATAGTCTGTTTTATGACTATCACGTTAAGGGCAAAACATACTGGAATAACTGCATTCTTACTAATGCACTTGCAACCAGGTTAAAGTAGAATTAGATAAGATAGTTTGCTAAAAATTATATAGTAGAAATTATTGTAAATGAATTGTAATATATACTGATTTGTATTTGTAAAGAGATGTTCTATATTTTGTAATTATTGTACCGTAATTGAACTGCAGCAATATTTATGGACCCTAATTATTGTAACTCCCCACAGAATTCTAGATATAAGTATTTTTACTTGGGATATATAGATCTATAGCATAAATATTTAAATATAGCCACCTCTCATTGTAAATCTCTTTTTGGGATAAACTGTCAAGTTTGAACTTGGCAACACACTTTTTTTTTTTTTTTAAATAATTGAATTAAATGAGTCTCTCTGTGTAGGGGATGCACAGTTGACTATTTGCAGTCTTATACTTGGAAAGGTAAAAGATTTGAAATTATTTTAACTTTTTGGATTGAAAAATAAGCTGTAATTTTATTTTTGTATTAATCCCATGTGACAAAAATATTAAAATCATTTAAAAATTGATTAGTTCATGCCAGGGTACTACTGCTCATGGGACAGTTCATTTTGGCAAAGTATATTACCTACATAACCTACTTTGATAGGAATTGTCTAGGGCAGAAACTGTTTTACAGATAAATGAAAATACTTTACTTCAGTATTGCTTACTTAACTCAGCTCAGAAAAAAAAAAAAAAAAAAAAAAAGGATATGAGGAAATGATTCTTTACAGAACCAAAAAAAACCCTTGGTTATATAAAAATATACTTTATTGCCTCTACCTTTTTGTTTTTTTTATGTGTAATGTTTCAAGAATTTATTTTTATGCAATCATAAGAGGGCTCAGATATTGTTCACAATGCAGTAAAACCCTGAAATGACTTTGAGGCTAATACAACCTTGGAGGAAAATCAAAAAACACTGAAAGTTACTGTCTATTTTGTTAACACTGGATAACAATGACTTGTTCGAACAAGTTATCTTGCCAGGTTTTACCTGTAGTTCATATGCTAGATAGCAATCCAGTTCACATTTTTACGAATGTGATGTTTAAATCATGTCAATAAACATTTTGTACATAATGACAATTTCCTATGAATAGCTTACAGACTTCCTTTGGAATCATTCTTATTTCAAATGCCAGGATAAGAACTTAAAAGTTTGTAAATTATTTCTTGACCTACATCATTTTGTATTAAAACAAATGCGAAATGTTCAAAATAAAACTGTGTACTAATTTTATTATACTTGGGACTCCTTTTGCTAACAGTTTTTCACCACGAAGCTCCAAAGGTTAAATTCTGATTGCACTGTTTGGAGAATGAGAGGGAATGCACGGAATTCAATAATCAATCTACTCTATCATAGTGTGCAAGTCTTATGAATGATTACTGTTCACCAGAAAGGAGTAATGTGATTAGAGTAATTCTATGAAATGGCTACTCTTATTCCCCTACTGTCTAGGAGATTAATATGCCCCTAGATGCAGATCTGTGGAAACAGTCAGGAAAATCTGGGCAACCCCCTAAAATGTCAAAACCAAATCTACTGTGTTCATCTGCCAGGAAACACTGGGACAGGTAACCCAGCTGTACTCGCTTTGTTACACAGTTTACAGAAGCAAACTTCAGGATACCAAAATACACTTTCCAGATGTGATACCACTGTGAAAAAAGAGTGAGTAGTTTTCACAGTTCCACACATTTCTGAAAAGCACCTTTAAGGCAGCTGAAGCTGAACAGTAAAAAAGAAAAAAAAGGGGTGTGGGGGGCAAGGCCAAGCAGGGGATGTCCCAGCCCAGGTTGCTTAAGTACATGGACTTTTCATAGCACATCCGATTCAGCAGATTGAGCTGAACAATTTTTTAACTAAGTATTTGTCCAAGGAGACAGAAAAGGATACGCTGATCTCACCATGTTTTCTTGCTAGTATTGTTAGTCCTTAGCTTTGAAATAGTCTGATGAGACAGATGTTCTTTTACATAGATATGCTATTTTATGAGCAAACAGTCCTTACAAAAATAAATAAAGGAAATTCAGCTACAAGCCATTTCTAGATAGTTAATGGTTTAAGGGAGAACATATATATATGGATACATAGAATACCCGTTCAATTTTATTACAGAAATGTAAGGGGAAAAAAAGTAATCCATATATGCATAATTACATGGCGATTGGCAACCTTAAAATACAGCCAATCATAGTTATCACTCAATACAGAAAAACTACAAGTCAACTCAACCATTAAAGCATATTTCATGAGTTTTCAGATTTGCTTATACATGTATATGGATATAATGACAGAAACGTTATAGCTGATCATTAACACAGATTTAAACATCCCTAAGAAAAGTATAGTCACTGAAAAAGTGTACATAAAAATGTATTTGAACAGTGTTTTTTTGGAGGTTGGATGACAGAACAATGTAGACTAAAAATTGGAACACTCTAATATGATATGCTTGTGTTCTCTCTATAACTTTTTAACCATTACTTGTCTAAGATGCATAAATGCTTTTGTATGTTTCTTTTCCAGAGAATGCATGGTAAAAGCCCACTTTCCACTTTTCCAGTGTTTCTACAGCTGCCTTATTTGGTTGTAGACTAACTGAAATCTTGAACTTAAAAAGTATTTTAAGCTGTGGAAACATCAGAAGTTCTGATGTACAAAAGCTCGAGTGGCCTAACTTAAACAAGATGCAGTTTTACAAATGCTGCTATTTTCTGCTGCTTTTAAAAGCACTTCTCATACTAAAGCAACTTGAACTGAGATACATATACAAAAAGAAATGTTTTTGGTTGCTTTTCTTTCTTAATCGGATTGTCCCCAGCCAGAGACCTCCAAGTGAGTGTGAAGCATCTGCAGCAAACTAGTAGCATGGAAATGCTGATGTTCTCACTGGTGGTACTGCTGCTGTTCAAGTCATATTGGCAGGTCTAGTAACTTCCAAATTCTTATATCAAGCTGTTTTTACAGTTTTTGAATACATAATGCAGTACCAATTGCTTATTTATAGAAAAAAAATAATATCTGTGTAGAACTGGAAATAATACTGTTATTCACTATATTATTTTGTTAAATAAGTAAAATTCTGGAATCATCAGCCTGTGCTCTGCATCATCCAATAAGGTGTATAGACATCTAATTTTTAGCTTGCAGGCTCCCAGTACTCTACAGAGCACAGAAAACTGAAAAAAAAAAAAAAAGATGATGGTTCAGGTATCAGATATGTCTGATTATCTAATTGCACAATGCAGCAACATGTCCCCCAAATATAAGAGAGACATGCATTTTGCATGTACAGCTAAGCTTGCTATGGTAGAAGATAGTCCTAGGTGTGCTCAGTAGTAAGTTATGTAAGACAGTTAATCCTCTGCAGTTTCATAGTAACAATTTCCATCTTGCATGCCTAGAGTGGAAACCAATGTTGTAAATCTGCAAATGCAGGAGCATCAATATCCTGGCTTTTCTAAAAGCTGCCCTGTTCAACTGCACAGGACTGTGGTAAGTTTCCTCAGGATATGTCATTCTGTGTATCCTAATACTTTATATTCCAAATGGCACTAAGATACAGTGAATAGCTTTAAATGAAAATCTCAAAAGCGCAGGTGTTGAATAAAAGCCATTATTTGCCATAAAAATGATACACCATATACATGCTTTCCCCAAAGGCACATAAGACACAGTTGTGTCAGATTAATTGTTTTATTAACACAGCCAATCATTCACCTCTGACTTAAAATAATCTTGATCCCCTCATTCCACAAGAATGTATGATGTACATAGAAACAGTTTACCTGTCTCCTTTGAGAGTGACGTTCACTGCTATCATCTTCTATCTTCAGTATTTTTGTTAAACTAATCAATTAAGTCCTTTCCCTCAGCAGCAGGGCTTCCAACCAGTGCCTTGCAGCAGCACCAGGTAGAAGAATCTGCCTTAAACATCTGCAGTTGTGCCTCTAGCCAACATCTGAGTAAGCAGTTTTTTTTTTTTTCAATGTGCTCAAATGGTGTAAAATTCCATTTTTCCTGGAAAAAATTTATTCTGTTCATCAGAAGTCCTGAGCAATCTCGAGCTACAAAAGCATTTTCTTTATAATTCAGCAGCAGTTTAGTCAGAAGATATTTTGGAATACTTAACAAATCCATACAATTGAATGAATTAATTCATTCAATTAATTCAATTTGTTTATTTTTCTAAATTATTATTATTTTTAATTCAGCATCTGAAAGACTGATACAGAAAACAGCCATGAAAGATCATTTTGCTTGGCACGTCTGAAAACAGTAAAAAGACTTAAGTT
Organism: Netta rufina; assembly: GCF_964035555.1. Taxonomy (NCBI): domain Eukaryota; kingdom Metazoa; phylum Chordata; class Aves; order Anseriformes; family Anatidae; genus Netta; species Netta rufina. The sequence continues at coordinate 2,886,441 of NC_140133.1, read as the reverse complement.
CTATTTAAAGCATTGGTTTACTGAATAAGTTACTTGGCTTCTAATTTAAAAAGATCTCTTCCTACATCATTGAAGCAGCATATTTAATGCAGCTATTTTGAGTAAACTTCCATTTTAAAACTACCTTGGCTCTATTTTATTAATGAATTTTAGTGATAGATGACTTATGATTGAGTATTTGCTGAGAAATATCTTTTGTACACACTCACCTTTGAGCAAAGACCAGTAATTTTAAGGAAGTTATTGGGAGCATGGACTCTTACTATGATACATGATAAAGCAGCACAACTAAATCAGCTAAAAATGTAAACTGAATTCTACTACAGTTCTTGCAATAAAAGCAAGGAAATCCAGTTTTTCAGTATATTTTTATAAATATCAGCTTTTGTTCAGCATTTATTAAAAAATTAATTTTTGATAAAGACAATGTATGTCTTCTTTCTGAATATAGTTAAGACTGCTAGGTATGATGAAGTCTAACTTTCAGTGAGGATTTGTAAACTGCATTCCTCCCATAAAAAGCACACACCATGTAGGTGTCTCTCCTATCAATGCTGATACTACTTTGGCCTGTGAATAAGAAGTTAAATAAATGCTTACTGAACCATTCTTTTCAGCACATGGAGATTGCTGATTAGCTGTTACCCTGGGTAATGCTCTCAAAACAGTTAAAATGCTTCCTTTAAATAGCAAGGCATACCATAAGGGTTTTCAAAATAGCACACATGAAAAGTTCATTAAAATGAAACTCAAGCCAACTGGTTAAAAAACTGATTAGATAATCTTCTATAAGAGAATGGATCAAATTAATGGTTACTTTAATATAACGTGTTGTTTTGCATAGCTTTTATTTGGTTGGCTTGTCCAGTATGACACACCAACATGCTGATTAAGTGGCAAAAGTATGAAAGGATGACAGCATTGTTTATCGTTGTGTTTCTAAGGTCTTGGGCTTATATACAGGAGCATTTTTCTCCTGAAGTGACGGAAGCCCCTTAATTATGTCTGCAGCTTTCTCTGCTATCATAATAGTTGGGGCATTCAAATTCCCACTGACAATACTGGGCATTATTGAGGCATCTACTACTCTCAAATTTTCAACACCAATTACTTTTGTTTGGGGATCAACTACAGCGGTGCTATCTGAAAGCTGACCCATTTTACAGGTGCAGGAAGGATGATAAGCACTATCAGCCTTCTGTCTTACGAAAGCATCTATTTCTTTGTCAGACTGAACATAGTTTCCTGGTTGAATTTCAGGGCCACGAAACTTTTCAAAAGCTTTCTGAGCAAAGATCTCCCTGGTCAGCTTGACGCACTGGCGGAATTCCCAAATATCTCTTTCTGTAAGGAAAGAAAATAAGAGGACTGTAAGTGCACTCTTATATAACAGAAAAAAATAGCATCAAAGAAGGAAGACTGGAGGGGACGTCTCCCACTCATTGCTGAAGGCCAAAATAAAGCCAAACAGTTTTTAAAGTCACAGATATTTACATTCACTGTGAGCAAAATTGCTACATATCTGGCACACTCTCAAAAGGGAATAAGGAGAAGAAATGAACATAACCCAGGCAAATGTTAAGAACTCTGACGGCATCTGCAGTGCAGAATTCTGTAGGTTTATACAGTGCTTTGCACAGAGGCCTCTTTGATATTAACTGACTTTAAAATTAAATAACAAGGCACCAACTATCACTTCTGAACTGGTGTTGAGTAGATGTGAAATTCTGCTACTGGCACAAAATGCATTAATCAGATGAAGGAGAGGCTGCTTTTACCTGTGGACATGTAGTTAGGCTCAATGATTGGATGGTCCTTTGGGTTTGTACTTTTCAGTTTCACCCAGCCTACACTTGTGCTCCTCATGGGTCCCACGTGGACCTGCAACAGCCACACCATGCTCATGACACAATCCCAACAGACATATTTCCAAATTCAGTGTGATTTTTTTTTTCAAGATTTTACAAATTAAGCAACTGTAAATGTTAAAGGAAGATAATGAAAAAAGTCGAAGTATGAATATTTTTCCATTTTATATAAATTTGCAGAATCACAGAATCATCTAGGTTGGAAGAGACCTCCAAGATCACCTAGTCCAACCTCTGACCTAACACTAACAAGTCCTCCACTAAACCACATCACTAAGCTCTACATCTAAACGTCTTTTAAAGACCTCCAGGGACGGTGACTGAACCACTTCCCTGGGCAGCCTATTCCAATGCCCTTTCTAAAGGCATCTGCCTAAACTGCAGTGGAACAGGGAACACCTTGGGTTAGTTTTGTACAGCATCTAGCACAATGGTATCCTAATGAACAGCACTATGGCACCTCAGTAGTGCAAATACTTAAATATTTTCTCAGAGATAAAAAGCAACATAATTTTGGTAGCAATATCAAATAATAAGCCTGTATTTTTCCCCAGTGTAGGTTAAGCCAACTCTTTGTGTAATAATGAAAAAGGTATTTTCCTGTATATAGCCAAATTAGCGATGATTATACTAAACGGTAAGACTACTTGCTAATTGCTACAGAACATTACTCTTCAAATATATGCTCTTCAAAAACTCACCTGGTAAGCTTCCATTGTTGAAGCAACGCGACCATGATCAACCACCTGAGAAGGAATAAAGTGGAACTGAATGTCAGGGTGAGGAACTCCTGGCTCACTTCGAATAAACCCACCAGATTCTAAGTGGGCAGTGGCTCCATCACCTAGAGAGTGTAAATGAGAGAGAAAAAGCCATTACAAGACCTCAGAACAGCAATAAATCTACTTCTTCTTAACCCTTGTTTTACGATAGTTTATAATGTATACATGTATATACAGTGGAAACTGCAAGGAATGCAAATGTTTATGAACAGCTTGCAATTTAAGCAATATGCACCACTTTCACCTACTTCTGAATCACTAGGTAACTGTAACTACATCTAATTTTGGAAATTCCAGTTATTTGAGAGTAGGATGTTACAGTTACCTCAGTGTAACTGGCAGAAGCACTGCCAGAGGCAGATCTGTAATCAATATCCTGACAGGTGTGGAGGGAACCAGCTGCAGCATCCTGATATCACTGCACTGCATGCTCCATGACATGCAGCATAACTATCCCATTAGTCACATGTAACAGGCAGAGCCATCCCCAGCGCCTACCCTGAAGGGAAAAGATGAAGAGACTACGATGCCCCTCATATTATGTTATTTTCAAATCCATTTAAAACCATGATTCAGCCCTCAGTTCATATTTACTTGCATGGTAAAATGCCACATGTACACAGCATAAATCATCGCTTTGGATCAACTGCTAACATAAGGATTAAGCAGGAGATGAAGTCCTTGAGTTTGGCCAAACTATTTTACTGATTTCAATGATGACTTTTACAAACTTTTTAAAATACAACGTACAGTTGGATCATTATAAAACTACAGTGTCATTTTTAACAGAAGTCACTCTTATTTACCTGCAAGCCTAATGGGTTCTGGTCAGAACAACAAAATACTTCATTTGGGGTGAGATAATGAAAAACAAATTCACAGTACATTTTTATCTACACAGTATCTATTTCTAAATAGATTTTTTTCTTAATTTTTATTTTTTAAAACAGCTTTTCTCAGGCACCAAGATTTAAAAGTAGGTTATTTTCTTAAAATTAAGGAGATTGAACTGTGTTAAAAAAATGTTTAAAACCTCACTTGATACTTAAGACATAACAGTTTTAAAAGACTCCTACCTGTAAGAAAAAAAAATCTTTCAGGCCTATTTGGAAGATCCAATTATTTAGTGGACATGAAAAACAATTTATATAAAGGTTCACAGACTTTGAAATTCACAGACAAAAGGCTGTAATAATTCAGAAGTGATGAACAGAGGAACAATTGCATACTTCGTTTCATACCTGTGAACTTCCAAAGCCATTCTAGACCAATCCTTGCCATGCTAACCGGCTTTTGTGCACTATACAGAGTGATAGGTTTGGTGCACTTTTGCTGGATGTACACTTCTAAGTGATCTTGAAGATTCTGGCCTACTCCTGGTTAAATGTTTAAAAATAGGGCAGGAGGGAGAAGAAAAGAAAAAGTTATTTCACAGAGAACAATTATAAATAACATTTGCTACCAGAAAACAACACAAATGGGAACTAAACTAACCTCTTACAAGGGCAGTGATGACTAACACCAAGACCATGAGTCATATCAGCCTTTTGCTCATGTCAGAACAAGGTTTTACATAAACATAGCATAACTAGAATGAAAATAGAAAGTTAAATGTAGACATATCACTTGTTCTAAAATTGCCAGATATGACTTCTAAATACAGTGCTAGATTTTCTAGTTTAAAGGAAAAGTTTATGTTATTCCTTCCATCTTTGAATATATATGACGATGGAAGCTTATGCAATCTGTTGTGGATCAAAACCACTCATCCAAAATTCTAAATATGCTGCTTCAGTGGCATTTTTCAGAAAGGCATTTTCCACTATCAAATATAGTGAAGGAACCGTAGGAGGTTATTGCTCCGTTTTAAAACCAGTGCATTTCCACAGATTTGTAACACTATTAGTTTCTGTCCACACAACTTGACATAAAGACAACCAAATTTCATGGATTCATTCCATTTAATGGTCTGAATTGCCTCCTTAGGAAGGTACAAGGTTGAAAGAAGTAATAAAATTACCAGGAAGGTGGCAAACAACAGGGATTCCCAGTTTTTTTAGATCATCTGCATTGCCAATCCCAGACAGCATAAGCAGCTGTGGAGAATTTATGGCACCTCCACTTAAAATAACTTCTTTACTGGCAAAAGCCTAAAATGAAACAAGCACAAAAGTCCTGACGTTATTAAGCTTGATCTGAATGTGACACATCAAGAGCTTCTGCTCAGATACTATTTTGAGCCAGATTAGACACCCTTTCCCCACATTTTTCCTATTCCAAATCTTTCAGTAAAGAGAAATGTTCAAGCTTTCAGTCTGAGGGGACAAGCCATAACTTGATGTTACACAAGAGCGTTGTGTAATATTTCGAGCTGGAACCTATGTTGTAATTGTACACTGTCTCTATATAGTGACTAGTGTGCTGAAATACTGGGATTTCTGAAAAGCAATTCTGAAAATGCTGTAGAGGGAAATACAATGGAGATGTTAATCTCCCAGTCAAGACAACTGAAATATCACTTGCTGTAAAGTAACTCACAAGGAATCATACACAGGAAGAGAAAACAGTTTCAGAAAGCTTGTATTTTGTATAGTGAAGCATCCCTTGCAACAATTTTTCCTTCCTTCCTTCCTTCCTTCCTTCCTTCCTTCCTTCCTTCCTTCCTTCCTTCCTTCCTTCCTTCCTTCCTTCCTTCCTTCCTTCCTTCTGTCCGTCTTTCTGTCTTTTTAAATTTTGCTTCAAATAACGTATTTTATACTGGAAAATAAAAATCTCTTACCTTTTTCCTTTGACCATTTTTCAAATACTCAACACCAATGGATTTTGTTCCTTGAAACAAGATTTTTGTTACAAGTGTCTTCTCTGTGATTGACAAATTTGGGCGGGATATGGCTGGGTGAAGGTAAGCACTTGCTGCGCTCCATCTTTGACCTACAATTTTTATTAACATAAAAAATCAAAATAGTCATGCTAACTATTCTTCAAGATTTTCACCAATACCAATTAGGACGTTTATACAGGTTTTATACACTCTTCTGTAGAGTTCAAAGCAAATGTGCTTTGATATAATAACTAAAGATTTTATTTTAACATAACAAACTTCTCAGTGACATTCTGCAAACCTACTCTCTCAAATTTAACTATTAATCAAGACCTGGATGCCAACTCAAATTTCAATGAAATACAGCCTAGACTGATAACCAGCTGCTGTGAAACAAATACTTGTATATTTAGAGTGTAGTAGCTGTTCAGCAAACCAAACAACTGAAAGCACGGGTTATACATCTATATTCTAAAATGCTTTCAGAGGCACTTCTGGTGGGTCAGAAACACAAATTCCTTACAGAATCCTTTATGATTTACCTTTGTGTACAGTCATGTCCATCCAGCCAAATCCTTCTTGCTGATAGCCATTCATATCATCTGTGAAGGGATACCCAGCTTGCTGAGTTGCCTCCAGGAATGCGTGATGAAGAGGATGGTTTGTTTTCCCTCTTGACACATGCAGAGGTCCTTTTCCACCTCTATACTGATCTGGTCCCAGTTCATGTGTTTGTGCCTTCTTAAAATAGGGCAAGCAATGTTCATAGTCCCATCCTACAGCCCCTTCTCTGCTCCATCGATTATAATCTTCAGCATGCCCACGAATATACACCATTGCATTGAGAGAAGAGGAACCACCCCACACCCTTCCTCGGGGCCAGTACATAATCCGATTATCCATATGTTTCTGTGAAGTTGTGTGGTAATACCAGTTATATTTCTCATCACAGAGGTTGTAAGTTAATGCAGCAGGCATATGAATCTTCCACATCAGTCTCTTACTACCTAGAAGGGTATCTTTAGGGCCTGCTTCCAAAAGTAGTACAGTACTGAGAGGGTCTTCGGTCAACCTGTTGGCTAATACACACCCAGCTGATCCAGCTCCAACAATGACATAATTAAAAGAGTTTGCCTTTTCAGAACTAAGCTGAGACACTGCACGTGAGATTCTGAATGATTTGTTGATGCCCAACATGTTCCTTAACAGGTGTGCTTTAAACAGAGCTCCTGTTACTTTGTGCATCTGACTCACAGGGCTGTAACATTTAACTCCTTTGATTAAGTAGAACATCTTTACTAAGAACATCACTCCTACAGTATTTTCTCCAAAATTGTGTGTTTTGTCCTAGAAAAACAAACAAAAAATCCTAATTAAAACATAAGCGTTAGTACAGTGTATGACCTCTAAAATGTCCACCATTTTCAGGTAAAAATGTCATATTTCACCCATTCTCACTATCCTAAGGGTTAACTACAATGCCAATAAAACAGTAATTTACTTTGAAAGTTGCTGTCTTATTCTTTTGATGCATTATATGCACCAGCTGAGTGGCACAGTATTTTACAGGTGAATACCTGCAGCACATTTTCAAGTATTTGCCAAGACCATAAAGAATGGACACCTTTGTTTACTTGGAAGTCTGTCTTCATCTGCCTCTAGTAGATGAGAATTTAAGAAAAACAACAATGTCATACACTGCTCTGTAAGTTTGTGAGTCAGTGGTAGTGTACAGCCAATTCACAACCATGGACATGATTCAGTTGGGAGCACAGTGCGATGAATATTCTTGCTGTAGTTCTGCCAGATCAAAACCAGGATGGTTCTCTACAAGGCACATGCAACAGTGAAATTAATTTTCCGCTATCCCTACATTGAAAAACTACTGTTTTTGAGGTAACATAGGTAAAGGCACAATTTGTACATCTGTGGCTTCTCCCTTATTACCCAGAATGGTTTGGGTTGGAAGGGACCTTAAAGATCATCTAATTCCAATCCCTCTGCCATGTTTAACGTGTTTTAGCTATCACTAAAACGGGACCCTGCAAGAGTGCTCTGAGTACTGCTACAATCCAGTAACATCAGATCCTGAGGCTCAGCTGAACTTGCAATTTTTAACCTTCATAAATTCTTGTGAGCCTTGCAAGCAACACAGGTTGAGCTGTGTGTTCCAGGGGTTCAGGTGCAGGGACTAAATCAAAGATTTTCACAGCCCATTTAAGTGCCAAAGTAACAATGCTGCTGGCCAGTTTGAAGTGTGTCTCTCTTGCTCTCCCTTTGAAACCATTACGTTTGGTTTAGGAAAAATGGATAGATATCCTTGGATTGTAAAAACTAATTTTTCCTGTCCCATGGCTTCTATCTAAGGGGTTGCTGTGGATTCTAAGGACAGCAATCTCTCCAGGGGCTGGTACGCTGTAATGTACTGCCAATCTGAAAAAGACAGGTGAGCTTGCTCCTGGAAACATATTCAACACTATATTATGTTTGTGAAATCTATTTTTTTCAGAAAAGAATTAGGTTATTAATGTTGATTTTCTTACACTTAAGTTTCATAGTTATCCAATATTTTATATTATAAGCCCCACATTGTTGTAAAATATGTTTATTTTCACAAAAAAAAAGTGTCTTAATGAATCATTGAAATGGCTTTTTTTTCTTACTAAAAGGTGGAATAGAGCTGTATTCATTCTCTCATGTGACACTCTACAATTTTGTGAGAGAAATCTCTACAGTGTGTGAGAATACACACAAGCCCTGAAGGCCCAACTCTGTAGCAACATTATATGCAGTCCTTAATTAATGTTATAAGTCTTCCACGTGGAACTGTATTTATTTACAATTTAATGTATGTGCACAAATGCAAATCAGTTGTCTCTCAGGGAACATATGGGAAGAAGCATACTTCTCTTACTTTTCTCTAGGAAGGACAGTAATAAGCTGTACAAATCCTGAATTTTCTAGAACATGAATGACCAGCTATGTGGGAAAACAGTTGCCCTAGCCAAAGAAAAATAAAAAGAAAAAAAAGATGCAAGGTATAGGTCTAAGTCTAGAATTGACATACCTGATTCTCACTTGGCTAATTCAAAATGGATCTCAGCTGAAGTTGGGGGGTTATCATTTACAGATGAAAAATATTAAAAGGGTTGTTCCCTCAGAAGAGGGTTTTGCAATTTCTGGTGATGAACCAGAGGAGAACAGAAAGGTAGAGAGGTTTTACTTGTGTTGTCTTATTTGTGATGAGGATGGCTACAATTCTAAAGGACATATGCTTAATCTAGAGAACTGGTTGGTCATGGCATTTCACAGGAACAGCAGATAGCTGATGGGGTTTGCTGGAGTATGGGCTTGGGCTCTGATAATCTGCAAAAGGTGCTTGGTCAATTACATAAGGAAGACACACTGGCCTGTTTATTTTGGCATGGGATCTATAATACCAACAAATATTGCTGTGCTTTCTGAACAGGCTGTTGGCTGCAAAGCCTATGACCTACATAGGTATTGACTACAAGAGCCAGAGTAGACTGTGGAATCCCTGAAATCGCATTCAGTTGGAGTGAGTTACTCTGTGTCACGGTCTAAGGGGCAGTGCTGGAGGCTACAGTTCTATAGTTTGCTACAGCATAAGCGGTGCCTCCTGAGCTCCTGAAGATGTTATCTCAAACAACACTCAAAAGGCAGCTGATACGATGGGTCTAGGTGTTCATGTCCTGTCTCATGATAGGATACTATTACTGAAGTCTAGATCTCTTTAAAAGCTTGTTTGTTAAGAGCCTCCCATGCATGCAGACTTTGAAACTCATAAAGCAATTCAAATATATATTGAAGAGACTGGTATCATTAAGTCGTGGAACTAGAACATGATGATACTTTGCTCTCTGACAATGTATGCACCTCTATGAGCATACATGGGTTTACCAGTGTTCAAATTCTTTTATAGTTTTATTGAATTTTGCAGGAGTCTTTGAACTGGAGAGCATCAGTCTTCTTTCTAAACTCAGTTTCATCCTGGTCTTTTGAGGGAGAGAATTTACAGCCCACGTCATGTTCCTAAGAACTGTATTTCAACACAAGTGGGTTTTGGTTGGTTTTCTAACCACTCCTGTAACTGCAAAAATCAAATTGTTATCCCAACAGGTACATCCGAGGCTCTGAGATTTGCTGGTGATGCTAACTGAAGCTTACCCAGGAGGGAGCTTTAGTTTTATGGGCAGCTCTATTAAATATTGTGGTGGCTATGTCAAAGCAAAATATCTTGATTTAAGGAGATGTAAACAGCCTGGTTCTAATAAAATTGTTGGTACTACCAACAACATAAAAGTTGTATTTTCATCTTACTGGGTTATTACTGAATGTCTTTATCTGAATCCTTGTATATCATGGCCCCTTTATGAACATACACATCAAAAGGTTCCTCAAGAAACAGTGAGCAGCCCTGTAGAAGTACATACAGCAACATAAAATATAGTTATTATGTTCTGTTAGCTTCAAAATCTGGAGCTCACTTTAAAAATGGTATCTGCTTTCCAGGTAGATACTGATAAGTGGGCCTAGGGACAGCATTCTTAGAGTGAGGAGAGCAAGAGCATCTTAGCAGGAAAACTATTGCTATGATGTAAGAATATCTGTAATCTTACACTAGGTAGCTAAAAGTGGGCAGTGGAATTCCTAAGTTAGCTGTTACGGGCTCCTTGCAAACTTGTAATGTTTCTGAATGCAGTACTAAGTTTGCAGGAGAAACGCTCATTTTACCTATTGGTACCTACCACTGCCACTCTATGGTGGCTGATTTGGGATCATGTGTGAGAAGAGACTTTTCTGAAGTACAGCAAACATATGAAAGGTGAAAAATGAATTATTTTTCATTCTGATTTTTGGAAAAGGAGTGGGGAGACAAAGAAAAAAACTGTATAGGATATCTAAAGATTAAATAGCTTGTCCTCCTGCAAGAAAGATAAGCAAAAGTCTTAGAAGTCAGCCCATGGACCTTATTTCTAGACCTTTAAATCAAAAGAACTGTCAGTCCAAGACAAAGAGGTTAAGTGCCTTGCTTTCACAAGTGGACATACTGAAAAATGGACAGTAGCCAAGTGGTTCTGTAGGTAGATGACGTAGCTAATCCAGAAAGGTTAGAGGGCATTGGGAATCATTACTGTTAGCCAATCAGAGCTGTGCTGTTCTCTGATAAAGCTGGAAATAAAAATGATCCAAGACGTACCAAGACAGTTATGGTACCTGCTGTCTGGGCAGGAGGCCAAATTGCTAAAAAAAAAAAAAAAAAAAAAAAAAAGGCAGACTCTCTAATGTTCCTTTGAAGTTACTGAAGCAGTATTTTGAATCTGCTCCATCACATAAATTCACCAGATTTATATTTAGATGTTATTTCATGTTTTTGTTGGTGTTGTTTTTGTTTTACATCAATGAACTCATTAAAATGGAACAGGAGAGACAGAGTATCAATGAGATAATTAACTTTTACGTTGCAGCAAGTGGGGAGTGAAGTCAGTCAACAGTGTCCACACCATGGTATTTGAGTGACTTTGAGAATCAGCATGTAGACAATTCACAAATTTCTGTGCTTTACAGCTTTGAGGTGCAGAGGTTAAATATCAAGCTGTTCTGCTTTAATTTAAATCCAACATACATAGTAGAAAGCACACTAATATCAAAGTACAGTTCTTATCATATGATCCCCCTGTTCACCCACACATGGGCCTCCTCCCCGCACACCAGCCTACCCTGGTTCCTCCAGACTGATATGGACACCACATGGAGATGGTTGCTGACTGGAATTGTACGTTGTGCTGTGGCCAAGACGCTCCCACCCCCCGACAGATGCACAGCGTGTCCCACGGAGGTGGGTGGCTGGTGGCAGTGCCCACAGCTAGCGCAGCCCAGCCCTTGGTGTGGTGCTGGGGCAGCCTGCTCCTGCCGGGCCCGGCAGAGGGGTGTGCAGCTCTCAGGTAACGGCAGCTCCTGCTCTCTTTTGCTGCAGGCTGTGTACATAGTTTACATTTATCTTATGCAGGGCTGTTTTGGAGTAACTCTCCCTTTAGTCTTACTGGTAAACTAGAGTTCATCTACCCACAGAAATGGCGCGGGAGGTTTCATCTCCACAGCTGAAACTACTCCCCCACCCGACCTGCTCTTCTGACCGACCCCCCCCACCCTGCTCTTCCTCAACAACCCACCTGCTGCACGCAACCGCTGCTGCTCCACGGGACGGGACGGGGCACCCCTGGGCCGTGTCCCCTCTTTTCCCTGCCGAGCCTCCTTCGGAGACGCTCGCTCCTCCTGGCCCCTCTCCCCCCTCAGCCCCTGCCGGCCCCACTCACTCGCTCGCACGCCCCAGCGGCTCTCCCCGGGCACCGTCCCTGCGAAGCCCGGGCGGGGGAGCGGGGCGGGCTGGGCTCTCCCGCAGCAAGGCGCACTTTGCCCGTTGGGGGAAGGCGTTCGGCTGGCCCGGGGCGGTGTCGAAAACCCCCGCAGCGGCTGCGGGCCGAAGTCCGCCTCCCGCCGCCTGCACGGCGGCTGAGACAGGGCCCCAGGCTTCGCCTCTCACAGCGGCCCCGGCGCTGAGACCTCCCCGTCCCGCCCCGGGAGTGCTTGAGCTTGTTCCTCCCCGGCCCTGGGCGGGATAACGGGAGGCATTCCGCTGGAAAGAAACGCGGCCGACGGCGCCGTGGGATCGCTGAGAAACTTGGCCGGCGGGAGCTGGGGGGCTCCCCTCACGGGGCTCGGCAGCTGCCGCCCTTATGCGACTGCCACAGGACCTGCCCCTCGGTTGACTGCCTCCTCTAAATCTCGCCAGTTTCATTCAGTGGAGGTTAAGCTGTATTAAAACGTATCGGGGGGATGCCATAAAATTCTGTGGAAAATGACAAAAATGCCCAGGTACGTGTAGTCTGCCAGTCAGAGCTGCACAGCTAGGCTGGTGGGGATGAAACTAAGAGTCTTGTTTTCCCATTCAGAACACTCATGGTAGAATAATGATATGATGAAGACTAATCAAGAGAACTTACTTTCTTCAGAGTTATTTTAAGGATGTTTTCGTTTGTTACAGTATCTTCAAAGGTTGGACTTGGTGCTTAGGGACAGGGTTTAGTGGGTGACATTGAGAGTAGGGTTGTCCTGGTTTCAGTTAGCACAGAATTAATTTTCTTCCTAGTAGCTGGTGGAATGCTGTGTTTTGGCTTAGAATGAGAAGAGTGCTGATAACACCCCGATGCTTTAATTGTTGCAGAGCAGTGCTTATACTAAGCCAAGGACATCTCAGCCTTTGCTCTGTCCTGCCAACGGGCAGGCTGGGGGGTGCAGTAAGAGCTGGGAGGGGACAGACCCAGGACAGGTGACCCAAACTAGCCAAAGGGGTATTCCATACCATCTGACGTCATGCTAAACAATATATAGGGGTGGCTAGCCGGGGGGAGGGGGCCGGACTGCTCGGGGTTAGGCTGGGCATCGGTCAGCGGGTGGTGAGCAATTGCATTGTGCATCACTTGTTTGTACATACTATTATTACTTTCGTATTATCCCCATTGTATCATCATTATTATTATTGTTATTATTATTTTTGTTATTTTTTTTTTCCCTGTCTTATTAAACTGTCTTTATCTCAACTCACGGGCTTCACTTTCCATTTCTCTCCCCCGTCCCAGAGAGGGAGGGGGGAGGGTGAGCGAACGGCTGCGTGGTGTTTAGCTGCCGGTCGGGTTAAACCACGACAAGGGTGGATGGTTGGACCCAGTGATCTTGGAGGTCTTTTCCAACTGTAACGATTCTATGGTTCAATGCTACTTGTAGATGCTGGTTACTTTCCCAAGTCCTTCCCCATGGCTCTGTTAGGAATAAAGCCAAGCCCTTGAAGCCAAGCTGATGGATGTTTACAGTACGTTTGGTTACTCAAAGCTTTTACTTGGTAAGCAAATAAAGACTGTAGAAAACATGTATTCAACGTATATTAATTATACAAAATATATACAAATGTATTAGTATATACATTTAAGAACTATGATTGAGCTCTTTATCCATGATTGCATAGCACCAACTGCTGTGGGAACCTGGTCCCTTGCTAGAGCTCTTAAACACTGACAACACTAATAAGAATCAATAATTATTTTTGGTTTCCTACAGGGGAGGAAAAAAAATTGCTGATTAGTTGGTTCTGTCAATTTCAAGAAAAGTTCTACCCCTAAATATCTGCCTAAAGCAAGATGTAAAACTGTAGGCTGAGTTATTTGCGAGTAATCCTGACCCTCACATAGAACAGGCTTTGGGGCACCAGGCTCTAGAGCTGGTGATTAGGATCTTTATGAAAGCTATTGTTTTGGTTTTCTGTTGGAGGTGGAAGAACAGGATGGATTACACTACTACAGCTGTGTTACTACAATGTTAGCAAACTGCAGAGTGTCTTCAGTGTGGTTTTTATCTTCTGTTCTTTGGTTAGTCAATGGAGCATATTTTCCATTAACCTGTTTTTCTGAGGTCAATGACAAAATATTCTGTAGTGAAATCTGAAATATTTTATTTGGAAAAAAATACATCTTCACTTGAGCTGATGATTTAAAGACAAAATAAAAATGCATTATTGTGTAAAGGCAAAGCCCATTTGTATTTTGCCATAGAAATTAATATATTTTTAAAGACACCTTAAATACATAGTTGCAACAAGAAAATATAAACTAATAGGTACATGTTCCTCAGGAATAAAACAGTATATAAAAACAGAAGACCGGAAGACTAGAGAGCAATGGATAAATTCCCATGCTAAAATTTTGTGGTTGTAATTCTTGAAGACAGATTAGCATAAATCAGGATTATCTTTAGTGTCAGAAATTTAAGCAAAAGCAGGACACTGTCTTATAGCACAAACTTCAAAAGCTCTGCCTGAAGTAGGCAAGAGAAAAAAGGGAGTTTTCTGTACCAGCTGTTTGGATATGCCAGGCTTCAAGTGTATTCAGATTTAACCTGCTTCAGTTTTGCTACACTTCCTTTTGTTGCAGCTAATAAAACTGGTACTAATTTCTATTCTATTTTATACAGGAAACTATATTTGGCTATAAATGACTTGAGGACTATAAACTAAAAAAGAATTAGTTGGTTGACATTCTGTTTAGTAGAGCAGCAAATGTCACAAGAATCTATTACTGTTTAAGTAGGCACAGCAGCTGCTATACACAAGTCATCTATTAATTTGGAGAATCCAGATCGATGCTTCTCACCTGCTATGTTTTCAAGCTTAGCTAGTGGAAGTTCAGGGCTTATTTGAATAAAATATTTTCTAGACATTTATTTAGAATCTATCACCTTAAGCAAAAAATAAGAATCATGGACTACTTCTGAAGTCATGGTAATGATAATCATTTTTTTTCTTTCCATCTCAAATTAAGCAAATGGTAATTAAAACTTCTGGCACTTTCTGGTCTGCTGTCTTGTTTAAACTTTTCTTATTGTGTGCAAGGGAAAGCTTCAGACAGAAAAGCCAAGCTTTAATCCATAACGTTGTGCTTGTTTGTGTGTGGCTGTTCATGATGTTCTTCCCTTCTCTCTTAGCAGAAACGAACTACATGATGTCGTACTGTTTCAAAGCTTCCGCTGCTTATTTTTCTTGAACCCCATGTTTATATTTCACTTGAATCCCACATTTCCTATCGGGATGCTATAAAATCTAGAATATTCACTGTTTTCTTTCCAGTTAGAAGTGCAATGCATTCTCTTTATGTGGCACTTTGCCAAGTTTTTTTTTTTTAAATCAATATTTATGTGAACTACAGAAATTTGCGTGGTTATGAGCATTTTTGCAGCACCTTGATAACTGCAACATGGAGAAGGGAGGAAATACCCATTGTGGCAAAGTTCTGTGTAGTGTAGTACAATAACCATATTTCTGAGCATACTTACATCTGAGGATCAGCTCTCATGTTCAAAACACTTTGAAAGTCGAAATCACATTATCTTCATTATACAGACTCTCAACTGCATAATTAAAAGTATCCAGCAATTACAGCAAAGGCAGCTAGAAATAGTTCTTAAATTCAACAGCTCACACAGCCATTCTCTCAGGAAGGAATTTGTGTCTGCCTGGGACTCGAGGATTCCTTCCTGCCTCTCCTTTCTATTCTTGCTTCCTGATGCTCAATAATTTTCCTTCTTTAAGATATCATTTTAAAAAGAGGTGGTGGGTTTTTGTTTTTGAGACAAGCAGTAATTTCAACAGTTAGCGATGGACAGATCTGTAGCACCATGTTCTGTTTGTCTTGGTGTTTTGAAGATGAGAAAAATTGAGAAGTTTCCCACATCAAGGGCTCCTCCTGCAGGTGTCCAGTATTTTATGGGTTTGTTGTTGATTTGCAGAAAATGGCAATGCTTGGCTACTCAGAGCATCACTGTTTCTGTCCTTGGCTCAGCAAACTAACCCACGATTTTCTTCTGTCACAGTCACATCATTATCTGGATATTTTCAGTTCCCTTCTGTTGCACTGATGTAGAGCCCCCTCCTATGCACCGATCCTTCCCCAAGCGCCAGAATTTCCCTTACTCCTTTCAGCTTCCATTTTCCATTGTTTCATTTGTATTTGGGCATTAAACTTTAATGAACGTGTTCCTTATATGATTCTTAGTAAACTGTTAAAATACTGCTTTAGTGAACATGTAAAATTCAGAATAAATGTCATCCTTTTATTTCTGCACCAATACTTTATTCTCCATTAATCTCACAAAATGTATAATAATTTCTTTGACAAAGTATTGTTAATATTTTTGTCACCTATTAAAGCTTGAAAGTGGCTATAGTATCTAAATATTTCTTTAAAGCAATTTAAAATCCTTTATGATGAAAAGTACATAAAAGCATAAAATTGAATAGTATTTTTACCTTAATTTTGTAATGCGATCTTTTAAAGAGACTCAAAATTTCATGGCAGTATGTTTCATTAAATGTGTTATGGCTTACTGTTGCTCTTAGGAGTATGTTTGCATCCTTGAATTTCCATTTCAGTTGAGAGCAAGTTGATGTTTCACATTTTTGCTAAATTTGTGGGAATAATTGCATATAAAATCAAGCAGCAGCAGCACCACCTGCCTAATACACAGACCAAATATTCTAACTTAAAGAGCAAGGGAAAGAAATGAACTGTTTGTGAAAGGAGGAGGAAAATATATGTTAAAAGAGCTTACTTTAAGGGAAGTAAGGCTGATTATCAACCCATTATTTTAATATAAAACAGAGATAGATTAAGGCTGAAAAAAAATGTTACATTGAAAAGTGGGGACTTGTCATTGCTTGCTGTATTTCACATCTTTTTGTAACAGCAGTATTAACTTTCAGACAAAATGGCAAAAGGGTAGAAACTGTAAGTAATTCCATTTTATCGTTCCAATCTCCTCTTTACTAAAGTTTAGAGTTACAGAGGTGTTAAGCATACAAGGGAGTAGACGTGTGTTGTCTAACACCTGTTCTGTAAACACGTTTTGTGTTGTGCTGTAATCTGTATGTTTCTCTCCATATTGTAAGGTATGCCCTTCTGTATTTATTTACTGACTTTCAGCCTAAGTGCATTAAGTTTTTCTTGTAGTACTTTGAAAATTTGCTGATGGGAGAGATGCTGGGGTGTGTGGGTGGGGGGAAACTCTGCGATATAAAGTGCTTGGGAGGAAGCATGAGGATAATTAAAATTCTCAGCACACAGCTTGGGCTACAAATGATTTATAGCAAGGTTGGTTTTCAGAAGAAAAGATAATTCTGCCCAGATCAAAGAGTTTGTATCATTTTTATCAGTGGAGATGAATCTGGTGGCCTGCTGAATTTGGTACTGAACAGCTGTACTGGTGGTGAACAAGCTAAGCCGGTAAAATATCAGTGGAAAAATAATGCACCTTCCTTTCTCCTGTCTATTCTACGTCAAAAGCAGAATAACAGTTTCTCACACTGAATTGAAGACATGAAAGGAAGCTGATTCTTCATGCACTAGAAAGAAAATGGATACTACTGTGGCTACAGACACTGGCTACAGCTGTTGTACGTCTAATCCTCTGTGGGTTAATGGCTTGAATCCATAGGTGCTATGCCCAGCTTTATTAATTAGGCTTCTTTCCTTTAAAATTCTTGTGAGGAGAAGAAAAGAATATCTTTAAAGAATACAGTTGTCCCAAAGGACTGGGAAGGAGGAAAATTATTGAGTTCAAAGCGTTCGTTATATCCAGGTAGCTTCTCATTCAGTGTTAGACTCAAAGACAAAAAAGACTTGAATGTTGATAGCCATCAGTGTTTTAAAGATGGTAATCCATCTTTTAAAACAAAGGGTGACAGCTCTCTTCTCAAGAATGAGATGGTAGTTGTGGTGGTTTTACCGTGCTGGGCAGCTAAACCCCACAACCGCTCTCTCACTCCCCCTCCTTTAGATAAGGAGGGGGAGAAGTAAAGCAAAGAACAACTCACGGGTTGAGATAAGGATAATTTAATTAAAGGGAAATAATTATAATAATTAAATAAAGACTACCATGAACTAAACAATTTAACTAAGGGGAAATAAAAGGGAAAGGGGAAAAAGGGAGGAAAACAAACAAACAAAATAAATGAAAGCGATATGGAAGTGCAGAGGAAAGAAATTACTCTTTACTTCCCACAAATGAGCGATGATTGACCACGTCCTTGAAGCAAGGCCTCAACGCACGCAGCCGGTGTTCGAGAGGAGGACCGACGTCTTCTCAACGAGAGCCCACCCCTCCCCTCTTCTTCCTGTTTCCACCTTTTATTGCTGAGTGTGACACCACATGGTATGGAATATCCCTTTGATTGGTTTAGGTCAGCTGCCCTAGTGATGTTTCTCTCCTCACTTTTTTGCCCACCCCCTAGGAGGGTTAGAGAAAGGCCCAATGCTGTGCCACTGCTGCTCAGCAGTAGACACAACACTGGTGTGATAACACTGCTGTTCCAGCTACAAGTACAGAGTACGGCACTGAATGGGCTGCTGCCGGGAAAGTTAACATTCCAGCCAGACCCAGTACAGTAGTGTAGAGCCAAAATATTGACTCCTGCCTGTTACTGCAAAAATTCTCTTAGGCCGTGTACGTAAGATATTCAGAAGTTTTGATATAATCTTTGTTTTATGATTTGTCCTTACAGCCCAGATGCTTTTGATAAACATTACACAAATATAAATTAACCTGATTCCCAAGATGTCTACATAATATGCAAATTCAAGGATCTGAGCTGATCTGCCTCTATGCTTTTCATTTCTGTGCTGAAGCCACTGAACACCATTATCAAAAACAAAACAGCCAAGCCTACCAGTACTTAGGTAATTGCTGAGTTGCAACTGCATTTTGGCACGCTGTTTGCGGTGATCTTGTTGCTGCTTTGTATGCCCCTTGACCATTTGTTACCTGGGGACCCAGTCATGCACTTCGTGTATGGGCTCAGGATTTTACTGGAAATTATTTTTGCAATAACTAAATAATTATGATGCTTCTGAGAGAAACCTAGGTTATTGTGCCCTGACTTTAATAAAGTAAACAAAAACCCCTTCAAATAATATGGATTTTTTCCCCTGTGTTTATGTGTGTGTTTGCTGCAAGAATAAACCAGGTGTATAAGAGACACAAAAAAATCCCAACGGATGTGCAAAATAAAAAGACAATTTATTTTGCTATGTATTTTTTTTAACAGCTCAAGGTGATACCTATAGCTAGAGGAAACTGGGAGTATGATTTCTGCCTTCAAATTAGTGTTACTTCTTTAAATTTGTGGTTTTGCAAATAAAGGTCACAGAGAAATGTCTTTATGCAGACATGATCGCTTAATTTATGTGTATAAGAAAAATAACGTTACATTTCTTACAGTCCATTCATTCTGTGTGGCTTAGAAAGAGGTATGTAGAAATAAGTTTAAAAATCTGATTTCCCATCTGTCTTTGCCACAGTCATCCTTTCTTTACATGTTTCCCTATCTAGAACTTGTGTTGCTTATTATTATTTTTACTTTTTTTTTTTTTTTTTTTTTTTTTTACGTTCTCTCTGATGTAGTAGAATCTAGTTAAATTTGTTTCTCGCACCTTAATGCTCTCAGGCACTTACCTTCCTTCTCAGATGGATTTCTAGCTGCTTCACAACTTATCCTGGAAGAATTACTGTGCTAAGGGGCATTGCTCAGTTCTGCGGGAGAGGAAGTTCATGTTTATTGCATAGCTGTTTGTCCACCAGAACACTTGAGTTCTGACGGTTCATTTTGGCTCGTTACTTAAGCTAAGATTACTATCTGATTATATTTTACCTGATTTGATTTTTATCATTGACATCGAAGACTACAGCTTAAGACAAATAACTTTCATCTAGACAAACAAGAAGGGGGATAAAAATCAGACTCTTTATTTTACCGTTTTTACAGAATTTTTTCTCTCTAAAAGAGAGAAGGTACATGGGAGAAGAAAGGCTTTAGTATTCATAAACAGATACTGAAATTCAAGACTCAAAGTGTATTTTTTTCTCCTTCCTTCCACTCCCAGCATCAAGTAAAAATGCACTCCAGAGACTGATGGATAGGTGGGGAATACATTGGCTATGATCTGTCTCTTAATTCCTGGTTCTCTTTCTTCAGAAGGTCCTGTTCCCAAGCTGAGGAAGCAGTACCATGTTGCACCAGCAGCATGATTATTATCTTCATAATCTCAGTGCTGTATTGGTTGAAAAACAAATCGAAACACAATTCCAGTCCTATTTCATGAATATAAGTTGGAGTCTCAGCACAGATGGTAGGTTTTTTTTTGTTTGTTTGTTTGTTGTTTTTTTTTGTCCAAGTGGCTGGTGGTGATCCTAAGGAGAGTGAGAAAATGAAATGCAGAGGGTAATGTCAGACACATGCCATGAGCAAACAAAAGGTATCCTGCTGCCTTTCAGTTTAACCATAGAGGTTTAAGAATGAAAGATAATTGTTCTGAAGAGATTGGTGAGTACAAACCTACACGGTTCCAGATCAATAGAGGCGTGTTGTCTCCTGGTTTGATTGATGTGTTACCTGACTTTGTGACTCTGGGTGCACTGTTGCAGTGAATACTGCCACCCCCTCCAAGCAGCAAATACATGTTCAGTAAAGCGATGACTTGGCTGCAGTCATAAATACACAAGATACTATGCCACTGGCAACCACAGGCAGGACAGGGCTTGTAGGCAAACATAATACATCGGAAAAAATAGCTAAGCTCCTGTTAGAAACAAAAGCAGTGGATGGCAAAGGTAAAAAAGAGCTGGGAAAAAATGATTGGAGTCTAGGGAGAACAGCATCAACAAGATAGAAAAGGTAGTAGTTGTTTGTGGAGTGGAAGGGATATTAACATAATTTATATTGTATGGACAGGGTGAGAAATTAGAATATGCTATAGAATTGCAGAGTCCATTTTTCCCCAGCAGAATTATGAATTCTGGTTCCCACATCTGGGACTTCCCTTGTTAGAATATAAAATATTTTATAAAGGATTTTCTGCCTCCAGTGGGATGTTTTTAAGTCTGCAGTGAAAAGACTGAAAACTTTACCAGATCTCCTAGGACAGGCACAGGTACAAAATGAAGTTATTCCTGTGACTGAGCAGAGAGCTGAAATAGACTAAAACTTAGATATTTTGTGGTTTAATAACAGGCTTTTTTTGTTTGTTTTCATGAGATGAACATGGAATAAACTGGATAAAACTGAGAAAGGTATGACAGACCTTGGTGTTAGTTCTGTAAACAGGCCAAAAGATCAAGTACCATGGCAAATTTTACCATTGCAGCATCTTATTCAAAGAACCTATTGTCACAGAAGTTTTCTCTGTTTAATGTTCTATGAGATGAAACCATTTTTATATTTTGTTGATCTTTTTTACTATGTCTGTTTTACTTCAAGCCAGCGTCAAAGAACTGACAGCCACAAAGATCTGTGTGACCAGCAAAGGAATTATTGAACATTTTCAGTGTATTTGATACAATTAAATGGAAAAGTTTCAAAGCCAAACTGCAGCTGGTAATCAAGGAGTAAGAAATTTTCAAGTACTTTTCTTCATCTGCCTTACTTTGGGAAGTGACATTTAAAAATATACAGTAGAAATGTCCCTTCTGCTGAAATGATAAAAAGGGACCTAGAAAAGGAAAAACTGAACATTGATACTTAAGATATTTACTGAAATAGGATTTTTAGCCATGTGTGTTGGAAGATGGAAAACAAAGCTATAGGAAAATCGGTCTGTGGAAAATGCCATGGAAAGCCATGGAATGCCATGGAAAATGCCATGAAAATCTTTCCATGGCTTACCTCTCCTTGTGTTCTCAAGTGAATGCTTAGAGCTAGGGTAACGTAAGCCAGAAATACATGAGCTGTCATTGGATGATCTAGGACAGAGGATGGTGTGATAGGGAGCAACTGTCCTTCATTGTAGGCTGAAATAAAATTATCCCATGTTGTCTGCAAGCTATAACTGTGCATATGTGTAATTATTACACTGATACTTTGTAACTTGTTGCAGTCTCTGAGTTCGGAATTCTCATTTCCTAAAAAACTATTTTTGTCTTCTTACGTGCACCTATCTGTTAGCAGATACTTATTTATATAAATTCTCCATTAAACCTAATCCCACTAGTATACATATTTCTAAGTATGAAGTCCTCAAGGCGAACTTTTCTTCATTTTTATTTTAGTGGCAGTTCTATTACATTGGATTCCCTGTAGAACCGAAACAAAATATTTCACCCAGGCTTACAATGTACCCCCAGCAAATATAAATGGTGATTTTCCATCAAAATCCCTTTTGCTAACTACACTGGGTAATTTACCAAGAATTCTCTGGTAATGATACTACTGTCTTTTTCCACCCATGATATTGCACAGTCTTCCTTAATGAGGTCAGAAAAGGCTTCTGTTTTAAATGTGTTTTGAAATCTATATGGCACCCTATAGACACACCGTTATCAAAGCTCTGTACTCAGATGCAGGCAGTTCCTTAGCACTGTTTCTTTCCATTTTGTTTTCCTCCAGGCTTGTTTGTTTCTGTATTTCCTTGCCACTTATATTTTAGCAATGGATTAATATAATTCTAAAGAAAAATATTTGTTCTGCTGTCAGTTTTAAAATAATTTGCATTTTTAACTGTATAGTTCTTCAATGTAGTTTTTTGTAAAACATTAATCAGGAATATTATTATTCCTCTAAAGTTGTAAGGCAGACTGTAGGTTCAGAGATGCTTTAAAGAACATGTTGTTCTGGTCATTTTGTCCAGTAACTGTTGAACTGTCTCCACACACAAAGACAAAGAACAGCTTGGTGCTTGTCCTCCAGGACAGCTGTCTAGGAGGACAGGTAGTGTCCTCCTTAGAAAACAGCTGTATTCATTACGCCTCCCTTCAAGACATCACGTATCAGGATCAAGGCACTGCTGCTGTATGCAGCATTCTTCCAGCCAGAACATGTTCTCTTCCTAAAAAGGCTTATATTAGTTTTGTTTGAAATAGGTTGTATGTGTTTATAACAATTTTCTTTCTTGTTTTGAGTTGGATTGTTGGGAGATGGAGAGGACTGCTGTTGGGAGATGGAGAATAAGCAGAGCAGACTGATAGTAGGATGTTTTTCTTCTGGTTTCTTTTAATCTGCAGTAAGATAAGTGAATCGTTTGTAAACAAGCTTTTGATTCCACAAGAGAGAGCACTGGGATTTTTTTTTTTAAACTTGAATGCCTAGTTATCACCATCACATTTTAGGCAGCTCTCTAAGAAGATAGCTAAGTGGAGTATGTCTTGTGTGTGTGTTTGAGGTGGTGATAAAAGTAAGGATGGTAATAGAAAATCAGACAAAACCACTAAGCCACTGTTGATGGAGCCAGAACTACATAGGCTAGTACTTATTTCTAACTGTCCATTTCAAAATGCACTGTGCATAAGGATTCATTTATGGCTAATTTGATGGACTTTAGTGAAAATGTACACACATTATGCAAGCATTTGCTAAAATTTTTAGTATCCATTTACATTCACAGGCTGTAATGACAACGTAATGAAATGCAGCAAAAGTTGTATTGAAACGGGTAAGTGCAATGTATGCATATAGAGATGAAGAGGGGAAAAATAACTTCATAAGTTTTACAAGATCATCTTTGCCTGCATACTGAATAGAATCTAAGATCTACTTTTTTTTTTTTTTTTTTTCTGTATATTATAGTTCATGGCCCTACGATGGGAATTTTGAGAATTCTTCACAGTTTAATTTAGATAATAACACCATACTTCAGTCCATGAAAATGTGATTGAGAAGTTTTCTTGGTTTCTGAGATAATGAATTTAGTTTAGTTACTGGTAGATACATTATGACATGAAAAAAGGTACTTTATTTAATAGACTAAAATTCCTTGCAGATTTTGGCATGCAGACGTGTCATTAATAGTAAGTACTACTGCTTTTCAATCTGTTGGAGCATTTATGGGCTAGTTTTAGCACATGTTTTCAAGTGACAGTACCTGAAGCAGCTGCAGGGTCTCCTTGTAACTAACACTTCTGACCGGCCCTCTTCCAAGGCACAAACACTCTCTTAGGTCATAAGCTGCCATCTGCAGGGTGTTCATTGCCTATCACAAGCACATTTACAGCAGAAATCCATTTCATCACTTAGTTATTACAAAAAAATAAGATGAAATCTTTTCAACCCTCATGAAGTTTGTGGAATCCAAATATAACTGTCTGTAAAACAGAGACAGGATTAGAAGTGAATTTTACAACAAGAAGTCTTGGGCTTGAATACTTCGTAATTTTGGCACTCATAAAGCAGTATTAAGTACTTCTTGAAAAAAATGTGGGAGCAAAGGTAATTTTCTGTTCAATCATAATATATTGAAAGCTGCGTCCTCTAAGTTCTTCTCTGCTATCATAGTTGTGCTCCACTGTTCCAAAGTGCTGCACTCCACTGTTCCAATACATTCTTTCACTTTTTGAGATGGTCTTTTTCATTTTATATGATTTTTTTAAACAAAATTATTTCATTCATCATGAGCTTAATCAGTAAACATGAAAATATAAGAAGATATATAGTCACTAGTTACTTAGGCTTAACTAATATGAAACTCATCCTTGCCTGCATTTTCCATTATGATATTATTTATTAACTGCATTTAAAGATAAACATATACGCTGCATGTAATAATGATACTGAGACATTAATACATATATAATACAACCTATTAAATGCGATTTGAAATGCAGTTAACTATTACCTGTAATTTAACTTACTAATGACTCCTTTTGTAATAAATGTCTGACTTTTTCCTCCCTCTTGCACACTTCTTTGGGATTTCATGATTAGATAAATGAAAGCAGAATTTCTGTGAAGATACCAAGGCGTGATGAGAGCACTGATATTTTTGTAGAGGTAGGTAATCTTTTGGATTTATTTTCTGTGAACAGAATATTTGCTTGTATATAGTTAATGTGAAGAGTAGTATCGATTCTGGCTATCAAACAAGATGCAACTATAGCATTGTACCTATTTTTTTTCTTATTAAAATGGCTTTTTGATTATGGATTGATAGACATCATGCCTCATCTCACGGTGGTAATCGGGGTCTGAATTGTTCAGTAGTGT
Organism: Netta rufina; assembly: GCF_964035555.1. Taxonomy (NCBI): domain Eukaryota; kingdom Metazoa; phylum Chordata; class Aves; order Anseriformes; family Anatidae; genus Netta; species Netta rufina. The sequence continues at coordinate 2,861,379 of NC_140133.1, read as the reverse complement.
TCCTGTGCTATAAAGCTTAAAGCAAACATACCTAATATATTCACGCTGAATTCTCTTAAATTCTTACTTACCTTATGAATGTCTCTTATTTTTTGTTATTTATATCATTAGTAAGGAAAATATCTTTCAAGAAAATCTTGTTTTAGGAAGTGCTATTCTTCCAAGAAGACTAAACCCTAACACCAAAGAAAATATATGTAAGGTGTTAATCTGTGCAGAACTTCAATTTAATTGTGTACTTGAATTGTTCTACTTTTTTCCTTTTTTTCCTCCCCCAGATAATTAGTAATTTTGGTAAGTGCGGATATGACTGCCCAAGGCCTATAGAAAACCTATCAAACTGTGTGCAGGTGAAACACAATGGTTAGTTGAGTGTTTATCATTCCTGAGTCACAAACTCATCAGCAACTGTTCAATATTTTCTGTTGTATTGTGTATATTCAGCAATTTTCCATGGTACATTTGACAAAATCTGGGAAAATAAATGTTTTGGTAAACAAACATTGAAATGTCTGTCCTGGTTTTGGCTAGGACAATTATTTTTCTTCCTAGTAGCTTATATGGCGCTGTGTTTGGATTTTGGCTGAAAGTAATGCTGGTAACACACAGCTTAGTTATTGCTGGGCAGTGCTCACCTACATCCCTCCTGCCAGCTACGGGGCTGGCGATGCACAAGAAGTTGGGAAGGGAGAGCACCAGAACAGCTGGCCCAGACTGGGCACTGGGCTATTCTGTGCCACGTGGCATTGTGCTGAGCAATGGAACTGGGGGGATTTGGCTAGGGGGCTGATGTTGTTCAGGGACTGCCTGGGCATTGGCCAATGGGTGGCAAGCAATTGTGTTGTACATCACTTTTTTTTTTTTTTTTTTAATATTGTGTTGTGTTTTTTTTTTTTTCTTCCCCTTTTCCCTTTTTTATTAAACTGTCCGTATCTTAACCCATGAGTTCTTGCACTTTGTCCATTCTTTCAATTCTCTCCCCTTGTCTGACTGTGGGGAGTGAGCAAACAGCTGTGTGGTGTTTAGTTGCCTGCCGGGTTAAACCACAACAGCATCAAAAACCTATTAAAAAGCAGGTGACTTCAGTCTAAGGTAATTTTATACACACCGGCCTTGGTAAATTTTGCTTTACATCTTCCCTCTCTTTAAAGTTGAAGTTTTAAACTTAACACAGTCAGTAATGCTGCAGTTCAGAGATTACTTAGTAACTATCGCTCATGGCCAAACTCTAAACAAAAGAGTAGAGAGAATAAGTAATGAGAGGTTGCAGGAGGAGGTGCTGGCAGGAAGTCTAAGGAAACAGATTCAGATTGCTTTTTTTTTTTTTTTCTTTTCAAAATAAGGAAGGAAGTCAAGTAACTCAGTACACAGCTATGCTGTTCTCAGTGTGATTGTGTGATTATTAGGCCTTTTGCGTTAACTTTTAGCGCGATTCTTCTTCCAAGTATAGTGATATTGTATAGACTCACTTTAGGATAGAATAAATCTTGTGGTTAAAAATTAATGAGAACAAAATAGATGACATCTTGTTATCTGTCGACCTCTTGTTATGTTGAAGCATCTTGTTAATTGAAACATCCCGTTATCTGTCGACCCTCAGTCAGGCTGAGACTTGAGATAACTTGAGTCAACCTTCTGTTATGTCTTGTTAACTGAGACATCCCGTTATCTGCCGACCCTCAGTTAGGCCGAAAGCCAACTCAGCTTGGAAAATAACTGATTCATCCTACCTGGTATTTTTTTAAGCAAAAGGTGAAAAGTGCATCACGAGGAAGACCTATGGTCTTCCTCCCAAAGACCACTGCCCACATCCTGAAGACCCTGGCCCACAATTCTTGGAAGGCTTTGCGCAAGAGCAAGGACTGATAAGCTAATTAGTATACAAAGCGAGAGTAGGCGGGTTTAGGTAATGAATATGTATAGGCATAATAAAATGTTCATCTTTTGCTGTATAAATATGAGATGGTTTGTTACTTCGGACATGCACGATAGGTGGAAAGATCCCCCGTGCATCCAGCGCTGCAATAAAGAATATACCTCTTAAGGAAATTTTGGCTTCGATCTTTAAATCAATAGACACTCGAAATGTTCATTTCAGTAATTCATTAACTGGAGACAGATTTTTCAGCTATGCAAGACTTGTTTGAAACTGTTGTTTCCCCACCACCACCACCCCCCCGAGATCCTAACAATCAATTCAGCTGGAAGATTTGTGTCTTCTCGCTGCTCTACTTGCAGTTGTATCTATTATTGCTGTGGTAGTTTGTATCCTTAGAAAGCAAGGTAAGAGTTCTCTCTTTTTTTTTTTTTTTTTTCGAAGTTCAGTATTTATGTAATTCCTGTTGATTTTTGTGATTTTTACCACATTATCCTTTTAGATGAAATAGATTGTATAAATTTCACCACCTTTTAGGTATCATTGCAATATATAGTCACAAGGTTGTTTAAGAAACTCCAGGTAAGTCTCCATTAACGCTTTATTTTAAATCAGTATTGTGCTTTTCAAGGGAATCACCCACCATGCTCATTACAGTTTGGTTCATATTGCTGTGTAGTTGAGGAGTGTGGCCTTGACTCTCGCAGATGAAATTGAACTGGAAGACAGGTTCTAATGAATCTAATGTAGTGCAACCACTAGTGGGTATGCAAGCCACAGGACCATACCAGGGATAAGCTGCAGTAAAACCCGAGAGACTTGGTGCAGTCTGGTCCTTGGCCCAGTTGTTCTGCTCTGCAGTCTGTTATTCTACCACACTATTCACTAACGTAAGCCTACCCTTTTTCCTTCCACTGTTTCTTTCCTAAATGGAGAATAGGTACTCAATTTCTTAAACACTTATGAAACAGTAAATTACGTAGCGTGGACAATTTTTGGTTTGCCATTTCTTCTTTCACATGAACCCAGCTGATGTTTCCTATAGTTTTGCTGTTTTTCTTTGCTTAGTACCTTAATTCACAGTATTAGTTTTGCAGAAGGACTAACAGCATCCTTCTGCTACATTTTATTCTTCACACCAGTCTATAATGCAAGGCTGTGGTCAACCCCTTCATACTGAGAATGCCATTCAAATTTTGTTTTGTTTCTAGAAATACTGACGCTTTAAGAGAGCATATGGTGTCTTTTTTGTTAAACAGATACATTTAGAAGGCAATTCTTCCATCAGGTGTGACTACAACTACATGTTAAAATACTGGTTATATATCCAGAAGAAGTGTGTCTTAATCTGTCCTTTCTGTCCTTTCTTTACTGTCCTTTCTTTTGCTGAACTTCTGCACGAGGGCTGCCAGACTGATGTCATTCTAGACTTGTGGGAGAGAAGGAGAATTGCTGAAAAAGGTCCTGTAGCATGGCTTGCTGCTCAAAAAGCAGCAGCAGATAGGGTTATGTTCCTTAGTTCAAACCCTACCACTGCTGCGTGTGACGGTGCCTGTAAAAGTGTGAGAAACTACAGTAACACAGAAAGCATGTTCTCTCTTGCAGTTAACCTCTTCTGTAGTGACATGACAAATCAGTCCTCTGTGCAGAAATATATGGTTGTTTCTTTCAATGAGGTGAATGCACAAGACACTTTACCAAGTGCTCTGAATATCTGTCCAAAACACTGTCTTATGAAGGACATGAAGAATTTCTATAGAGACGTTTCTGTTTTATACAACTAGGTGCACAGCAAGAAATTGAGAATTAATAGTTGACTGAATATTAAGCTCTAGTCTTACAAAAGCTGTACAACAGGGACAAATTTAATATGAGCTTTCTTACTTGAAAGAAATCACAAATTAAATACTTCTATTTTAACCGGTGAAAAACGTAGAAGTGATTTCCACAATATGAAATGAAATAATTTGTTCTCAAGTAACATAACCAGTAAGAAGTAATCAGTTGTGAAAATAATGGAATGTAGTTCACTAAGTAATTTAGAAGCACTGCTCTTTCCTGCACAGAGTTTGTCAACTTAACTGGTGGACTCCTCAGTTGCAGTGAAGTGGTGCAGTCTGGCTCAGAGGCTGTTTTGGTGATTGTTACTTTGTTGAGATACAGTGCACATTTACAGTATATTTGATATGGTATTATAAGAATGAAGTAGATTTTACATTTCACTTGCTGTCCAGATGTCATCAGCACTCACTGATGTAAAGTTGTGATTTTTTTTTGCTGTGGAGAATATTTGTAGGTCAAAAAATCCACAAAAAAAATAATCTTTATACATACATATTTTTCTTCTGTATCACCCTCAAGTGACTTAAAAATCTTAAAAATTAATTCTGTAACTTTTCTTGAACCACTCCCCCCGCAAAAAATGAAAAACAAAACCAAACCCAGCACTGACAAGTAACCTTGCCAGAGTAAAACCTGAAGTACGGTATGCTTTCTGGAGATCTGCAATGAAAGGGAGCTCACAGTTACTACTTTTAAATAAAATATAATAACGTAACTATAGTCTGCAGTGAATTATTTTTAGATGAGTTTACAGCATAATTTGACTAGAGAGATCCTTTCTCTAAAACTTTTAATGAAGGCAGGTTAAAAGTAAGTCAGTTCTTTCTTATGTGATTTGCAGAAACATTCATCTTTGATATTATATTGTTTAAAGAGGTTTAATATTAACCTACATTTTAATTGGGATAGGGATTTAAGGCATGGTTTGCAGGTGGTAGGACTCTTCATTACAGAAGATAAAAAAACAAATAGCACTTATATAACTAAGGCTTAGTTTATAACTAAGGATTCAGGAGAAAAAAAAACATGCTATATAAAAGCTATATAAATAAAGAAGAGCTCTAAATAGCTTTAGAGCTACATAAAAAATAAATCTAGTTTTAGGTGTATTATATTTTCTTTTTAAATAGGGAAAAAGGGGAGCACTACCACAAATAAGGAGAAGCTAAAATGAGATTTCAATTATGTGACCAGGGAAGAAAATATATTCCACTTTCATAAGTTTTTTCAGTGAATAATATAAATTATTATAGAAGCGAAATACAACAGCAACTGAAGTCTAGGTTCTCTATTTCACTTTTTCCATGATGAGCATTTGTGCAACGATTTTATCTCCTGGGAACATTAGTGTAGGAATGGGAGTAACGCATTAATCACACAGAATGCACGCTTCAGGTGTTGTTTCTGTGTATACTTATGTGTGCCTGGCATTAATCTTGGTTTAAACTTGACCTTTTCAATATGGTATATCATATTCCAACATTGTGCCACTTTGTGTGTGTGTGTATATATTTAAAACCCACATGATATAAATGTAGTGAATCTGGAGATAAGTGGTATTCTGTACACTAAATTCAATGCATACAATTGAAAAGATCAAGGATAGCAATGCTGAAGTAATATGCATGCAATAAGATTTTTGCGCCACCATTGGAAAAATCTCAGTTGAAGTTAGTTTTAATAAAATAAAACATCAGCAGAAAATCAATACATCTGCACTGGAAGAAAGTGACGTCTGGGGATCGATTAACCATGCTCTCCTGTAAACATACCAGTTACCAGACAAACGCAGCTCGCTCTCGTAACATTCTTACACCAAAACGCTGCCATTCTCGCTGATATATCCAGAGCTCCTGAGTTGTGTCAAGACAGGCTAAAACAGCACCTCCTTTCCATGCAATTAAGCGGGGATCCATATCCTAAATTTAAATACATAGAGAGAGTCACTACTCTGTGCACAGTTCTAAAATGCTGCCTCCTTTTTTTTCCCAACAGTATTCATTACTTAGAATCTTGGTAGTGAGGAGAGGAGAAAATTTTTCAAAATCATTCAGAATAAAAGACTTTCATGATACTGAGATTAAAAAAAAAAAAAAAAAAAGGAAAAAAATATTTAAGGTGTTTTAAAAGTCACTTTTTTTTTTTTTTTTAAACGACATGCCATGAAAATCCTGCCCTCAGCAGGCAGGCCAAATGCTCTGAAAATACTCAAACTTTGCTTTTTACAAATTTTGTTTGGTTACAGCCAAGCTAAAATGACCATACTTTAACACTGATAAAAATTAAAACAAAACCAAAACCTAACAATTCTTTATTGAACAGAAAGATACTTTCATGGATCCATACTAATTGCTTCTTTGAGAACATGGCCCTCAGCTAATAAGCACTTCCATGATCAATACCAGTAATTATCTTGCTTTACCTGTAATTGCCCACCTGTAATACCAGTGCTATAGTATGAGCTGCCAGCTTGCCTCCTCAAAAATACACAAAAAAGTGTAACCGTTCTTTCTGTGGTTTTGAAAGAAATGTATTATTAAAGATCTTTTGAAGATTTCAACCAATTCTAGTTTACTAACTGTGTAGCTATTAGTTAATGTTATACCTTAGGTCTTGTGATGACTTCAACATTTTCAACGACTCTTCTGAAAGAAGGGGGCATTTTGTTGAGAATTCGGTGTTGAAGAAACTCTTGAGCTTTATGAAACATGAGACCTCCTCCCACTACTAAGATGGAGCTGTACATCTTCTTTTTTGTATCATCAGATGCTGGAAGGAATGGATATATAGAAGTATATCTATTTTTAAAGTTTAATACAGCCTGTATTTATACTTCAAAGAACCTAATGTAACTCAAACTAGATACAAACTGGTAAAAATTTACTTTTAAAATTCTTTTGCTGTTCCTGGGAGCTTCAAAAACAAGCTCAAGAAAGCTCAACAAAGATTCAAGTTTAACAGTGCAACTATTCTGGAGATGATAAAATAAAGGGACATACATACTACTTTCCTAAATTAAATCCACATTAAAATATGGATTTAAATGTGGAGATTAAAACCACACTGAAAAGCAATTTGACAGAATTATACAAATGTATTTCTTACCACAGCAGTCAATACTATGAAGGATGGCTTTGTCAAGACCTAGGGCTTTGCCTTCAAACTGAGAAATTGCTGTTTTCCTGGACATGTGTGCACTTAAAGGTTCCTCTGAATCATTTCCAGATATCATACAGTCACTTTGGGAAGATCCTAGTTCCACTTCTTGGGGGTAGATCCTCTCTGAAATGTCTGTGGCTTGGCCTCTCAAGTCTCCCTCAAATGTACCAGGCTTTGACATAGACTTTCTATCAGCTGTAGCTTTTGCAGACTTAAAATAAGAAAACAAGTTTATATTTAAACTATGAAAAATAGGAAAAGATCTTCAACAGGTTACAGAACAGTACAAAGGCTTAATTAAGCACCACTTCTTTACCTTTCTGCACAGAGAACAGTTAAACATTGCATTGCTACCTCATACAATTTTTGATTCAGACTAAGTGTTTTAATTTCAAATCCACTAGATGTATCAATGCCATTATTAAGAAGTCTCCTTAGATACTGAAAATGCACAGTTCTAATTAAGGACTTGTCTAGACATGTAATTCCTAACTTTACATTTGTTCTTTAACACTGCTGACCCAGATAACAAACCTTGGTCTCAGAGATGAGGTAGTAAGTCCTAATTTCATTCCCTAATTACATAATACTCAATGAAAAATAAACCAGCAGTCACACACCTGCTCCTGCTTACTTTGTGTGGCTAGCAGATAATGTTCATCATGAGGATCTTCAGGGTCACCTTGTGACCTGTGTTGCAAAGTTGTCATTTTTTGTCCAACAATTCCAAAAGTTGCTGGATAAAACAGAGCCATAGGAGCCTGCAGAATGAGAGATTTGGCATTTTATTATGTGCATTTTTACCTAATTGGTATTATAGAAAAATCATCTTCTACCTTAGTTGTCTTGCAATTCAAAATTAATTCAGTTTTTTTTCAAGTAGTTTCATAAAAGACTTAGTGGCTTCAGTTTTGTATAAATAAAAAAAACACATTGAATATACTTGTAGATGTTCATAGGTTTCTTTACAGCCTTCTGTGATGTACAAGTAATTCAAATGTAGTTTGTTACAGAGCTAGTAAAAATTTGCAGAGTCAGCATTCATTCCTTACATTTGAAGGATAAACATCGTCATATTCAATTGAACTCACAAACCTTCTGGCTAAAGCTAGTTAGAAATGTTGTACATTGCCTTGTGCTTCATTAGGCACACTCATATATATTGTAATTCATTTTAATATTATTACTAAGCATATGTAAAAAACAGTATGTAAATTACGTGGGCTAAATAGCATGGAGACAATACAAAGGGAGGCCCTGAACCCAAACAATGAATGTATTTCTTGTCCCTTTTACAAAAATCACCTGTAATTTTTCATCCCCTAATCGGAACTGGTATAATAGAGCTGGAGAATCTGGATGCCGAATTTGGAACTCATGGTCTTGCAATCCAGAAATATCCTGCAGTGAAAAATGTTAAAAATAATTTTAAAAATAATTAAAAAAAAATATATATATATGTATTTTTTGTATCTCTATGCCAAGCTGCACAATCTAGTTAAACTGTGGGCAATGACAAAAAATAACAATTCTAAGTTTCATAAATCTATTCTTCAACTCCTTTTTAAAGTCTTTTCCTTTAAACAAGATCTACCAAAACACCTTTCCACATGCTTAAGCCTCTAAAATGATGATGTGTTTGGAACAATGAGACCTGCTGGTACATCTCACAAAACTGTAGCTGAAAAACAGCATATATGCAAATACTGTCAGTTTTTTTTTCAATAATAAGAACAAATAAACCTCCTTTCTAAGAGCTGGGATTTCTTTCAACTACAAGAAAAATAAAACAAATTTCAAATACTTCAGCTCTAAACCTTCTACAATTTTTGCCAGTATTTCATTTTCTATGCCCATTAAGCCCATTTCCTACAGCTCTCCTGTATCTAATAATTAAAAATATACCAGTTAGAGAGGACTATGAGATGACTATTCTATATTAAAAATAAAGCACACAGTATGTGCAAACACAACTTTTCATTGAAAAAAATCATGCATCTGAACTGTTGCATTATGTTCTAACCATTCTATATGCTTTTTCCATTTGCAAGCAATTGTAGACTCATGTAAAGGTTCCCCAGAGTAGCATTCTATAGAGGAAAAAAAGAACAGACCATTTTCCTTTCTCACCTGGTCTAGATGACAGAATGTCTCCTTTAGGTGCTGAAGCAGAAGGCAATCCAACTTATTAGTTAACTGACAGTCTCTGTACGGAAACCCTGCTCGTTGCATAAGCCAATAAAAACACCTTGACACATCAGATCCTCCATATGCAAGGCACAGCCTGAAGAATAGAGAAGAATATTTTATTCATTTTCTGTAATACTGGCCTTTTACAGTGGCATACATAGGAACGAAGGCAACATTTTAGATGGACTATGATCATGACTTCCACATAGTTTGCAGAGCATGATGTTCTGCTATTTTATTCTTTTAAACATTTCAGAATTCTTTAAGGTTTACATTCTATCATGATGACCTTGTTGAACAGCTCACAATAAAACAAACAAAATAACCACACGACAATGATGACAACAACAACAAACAACACAAGCAAACAACTGTACTTGCAAAAAAGTTTTCTGTATTTGTAAAGTTGTCCTCATTTTTTTAAGTCAAGTCTTTGGTAAGTAACTAAGTACATGTTTGTAATAATTCTGCACATGAAAAGATACCTGGTGTTGCGATGGGAAACACCATCTTCTACACAGCAAACACTTGTCTTCTGATCTCCCACATCTACTATACACGCACTGCTTAAACCACTTCCAAAAGTAGCACAGACAGACTCCTGGTGTACTATAATTCCTAGCAATATGAGAAAAAAAATATCCAATTTACACCAAGCACGACAGTTATGTTTCTGAATTCAAAGTATATCTTTTAAATGTCTTTTATGTCTTTAAATACTTTAAAAAAATCTACTCATAGCCTGAGTCTCCACTGAAAGTTTGTACACTTAGTGATGATTGGGTGGAGGACTAACACAGTTTTTGTTGGGTAAACCTTTGAAGTCCTGCAAAAAGCTACTACCAGGATGGATGCCTATATTTGCATGTTCTTATTTTTTGAGATTAAGGATACTGTTGCCAGACAATCTGTTTTTGTAACTTGTATTACCAGGTCTTGGTTATAAGATGCATATGAAACATTTTCCTATTTTTTTTTCTAGAATAACATTGTACATTTTAGAAACAGTCATTTAGAAATACTTGAGAAATCAAGACTTGCTACAGCCTTTTTATCTCAGCTGAAGCAAGAAGCCCACAGTTGGAATACCTGATAGCAAAGCAAGAAAATGATTTCAGTGCTAGGCAACCATTTTGCCCTATTAAAAGAGGCAACAGTTACAGGAATATCAAAAGATGAAAGCTGTGAGCCCTGGCCAAGCTGGGATTGGCCTGCAAAAATGTGCGTTAAGGGGAAAAAAACCACACACACAATTTTACGCTATTAATCATTCCGTGCTTGCTTCTGTAGGGTTTTACCTGAGAAGCCCATCTTCATTAGGATCATATTCACCAGTTCTTTCACATGCTGTTTATTGTAGATGTCTGGAATTAGTAAAATGCACCTATAGTACTGAATATAAGAACAGTAAGTCAGCTCTCAAACTGAGTTTCTCTTTGCCTGCTTGAACACCTGTTGCCAATTAAGAAAGCATAATACACGAGGTGCTAAAAGAAGCAAAATTATGGGAAGGTGGAACATTTTTAATATTTTTTTAAAAATACTGAGAATCAGTACCAAGTTAGCAATTTTTAAGTCATTAAAATGTTTTCAAGTATACCAAACACAACAAAAACACATACTCGGCCAGGAACAGAAATTATGCACGTGTTAGACACCCATTCCTGTTGACTCCTTTTTAGTCAACATACAAAAAAAAAGACAGAAATTTCTATGATGGATTCTATATAGGACTTTTGTTCCATAAAGGATTTATAGATCTTCTTGCTAGAAGTTCTATTAACAAATTTTGTCCTAAAGGAACACACAAAATTCCAAATGAAATCTTAGACAGGCAGATAGCCTTAGACAGTCTCACAGTCACCAGACAGACTATCCATTAAGAAAACTACCAGTAAGAGGTTACCAGTTTGCAGGCAGCCTCTGCTAGCAGGTTGATTCTCTTTTATCACAACATTTACAGAAGTGGATACAGCCCACATGTTTATAGCTCACCTTTAGGTCTTTCAGTGGTATTTCCAGATATTTTTGTATTGCATGGGACCATATCACTTCAAGATCTGCTAATACTGCAGTGAGGGAGCCACCAGGTCCTGTGTGGAGATTCAACTGCCCTCTTCTAATAGGCCAATGTATATTATAAGAATCCAGTGGATTAACATATAGTGCCTGAAAATAAGAGAGAAAGATAAAATAATTAAATTAAAATAAATTTAAAAAAATTAAAAATAATTAAAATTAATATTTCGGAAGTAGCTAGAACATGGCATACAGCAGAACCAAGACCAATGTAACAGCAATACAGTGGATTTCTTTTCAACAGGTCTGGATTGCATAAAAGAACATTCAATACATGGTTTAAATTGCCAGAATTTTCCTATCCATGGACGCAGAATCATTTAGGTTGGAAAGGAACTTCAAGATCAAGTCCCTAACAGTATCTTTTTTTTCCTGTTATCTCAAATTAATAACTAAAATAATTTAAAAACTCTTTGAAGCTCGTGAATACCTACTTACTGAGCAGTGATTACATGTGCTGATCCTTTTATCAGTTTCTTGCCTTTTCTCTGAATTACACCACATGGGCTAAGTTCTTACCTAGTCCCTACAGAAATGGTGATTTACAACAGCAAAGAATCCACCCTATTGCTTCCAATAACTAGGTGAAGCTTTAGAGTAGTCATATATGTTTTACTTATCCTTGACAAATACAAGAATGAGAGAGGCACGGTTTATCATGCAGTTTGAAAAAAAAAATGCTTACTTGCTAGGCACCTAGGAAAAAACATCTGGTCTTGCTGAATAATAACATTCAGTTAGTCCCTAGTAAAGTTTCTCATATATTGCTAAATTTAGCCTAAATTGCTCTTCAATACATACTACTATATAGCAAAGTACTACTGATTAAATAACCATGTTAAAAGATAATAGCCTCATTTTAGCAGGGAAATGAATCTTACCTCTTCTCCTACCAAAAATTCAGGATGATTTGCTGTGTTTGTCCACTTTGCCCCAGAGCTGTGATCTAAAATAGCTGGTCGCATCTGTCTGTTGTATGACCTGGCCTGAAATGTAAACAAGTCAAAAGCTGTTGATAAATATTTTACCAGTCGCTTTTTATGCATAAAAGCTAAACAAGACAAAACCAGAAACCAAAGCAATCAACATGGAAGAACCAATTTACATCTTCACCATCTTCTCAAATCTTAAGTATCAATGCACACATAGCACCATCTGTATCTAGCGTGTAACAGATGTCTGTTCTTGGGCATTAAAACATAGCATTATATCAAATGATTACATGAATTACCAGTGTACTAAAATCTTAAGAATGAGTTACCTGGTCAGGTGACACTGGTATACGCCTCGCACCATTTGACATCTTTTTGGACCATATTGCTTGGTCCACCATTTTAAGGCCATTTTGTCTCTGCTCAGTACTTTCAGGTTTCTAAACAACAAAAACACATATATAACAAAATACTTACTTTCCAGTCTGTAAACTAGTAGCATTGACTGAGAATCATGATTATAGTTGCTAGACTGTAGGACTTTTTTTATATTAGAGTTTCTGACACCTATTTGTGAAAGTCACCCTGAGTTTTTGTAATTGACTGTAATGGCTGCTGGACTTCATCTCCAGTTTGAGGAGCTCTGGACGTTATCTATTTAACTATAAAAATATAAAGTAGGAAAAAATGTTTAAAGAGATCTCAATTATTTAGAAGTGAGCTTAAGTATTAGAGATGTGAATTTGATTAACGATTTATGGTATAGATTTTGATTATGAATAAAATCATATATTTTCTGAACAGACTAATATTACTGGCTAAGTTATCAATATTACAAAACAAGTTGTAAGGGGTGCAATCACAAAAGGAGGGGTTTGATTCTAGATCCGCAGCTGGCATTCTATAAACGCAAACAGTACACACGGTAGCAGATCATGTGGCATGTAAGTCAATGAGTACAAGCTCTCACTCTATCAATTAATGAAATTTAATTCATTGTGACCAAATGAAATGACATGAAGTGGTGCATGTCTACTGGCTTGGTTAAGGTGACATCTACAGCATGTAAAAGGGGGGAAAAGAAAAGGTTTGCCCTCAGAAGTGTTCTGTGGAAAAAACATGCATGAGGGTAAGAGCCGCGTCACACAGCCGGAAAGGCCAGGAAATACGGCACACAAACACCAGTTCTAGCGCGGTCGGAGGGCACTGGGGTGCCGGGCTTACGTTAAGGCCGTCCCTGAGGAGCCAGCTGTCCCTGCAGGCCGCCTGCCCGGGCTGCCGCTGCCGCCGCGCGATGACGTGCGGGATGCCCACAGGCAGCGTGTCCGTGGCCCGGCCGAGGCGCAGCGTCGCGGAGCCGGGGTGGATGACCACGATGAAGTTGCTCTGTATCTGCTGCAAGCAAGCACAAGGCGCGGGGCCGCAGTGGGTGCCTGAGCCCGAGCCCGAGCCCGGGCCCGGGCCCGGGCCCGTCGCCCCCCGCCCCTCGCCCGGCCCGGCCTCACCTCCTGCAGGGACTCGGGCACGGCGGCAGGGACGATGGGCCGCTTGGCACCGCGCTGCTCGCGCTCGCGCTCGCGCTCCTTGTCCTTGCCGTTTTCCGCCTCGCCCTTCTCCGCCTGGGTCATGGCTCCAAGCCTGAGGAAGCCGAGCGGCGCCCAGCCCGGCCTCGGAGCGAGCGGGGGGCGGGAGCGGGCGGGCCCGCAGCCGGCACCGCCCCTCAGGGAGGCGCCGCTCGGGGGCTCGGCCGCCCGGGGTCGGTGTTGGTGAGGGAAGGGCAGCGTGGTCGGCTGTGCCGCTGCGGGGGAAGGAAGCGGCCTTCTCCGAGCGACCGCAGGGACTGCCCGCGCCTGGTCGCAGGGCGGGGGAGCTCCTTCAGGAGGAACATGGGGAGGCGAGAGCGTTAGGGGCAGCTGCTGCCACGCAGCGTGAGGCGAGGGGAGCTCGGCTGTGGCTGTGGGCATCGACACCTGGGGGGGCCATTTCACTATAACTAGTAGGCAAAACCAACTAGTACATCCTATATTAACCAAGGGGCAGTGTTGGATGTAATAATTACCTGCTATATAGGTTATTAGTTTTAGTGGAAAAGCTTCAAGTGGCACCTTACAGAAAATAAGCCAGTCTGGATTCTTCTTAGCAGGTACTATTTTCTCAAATAGACCCAGTCCTCTCCAACTGAAGTACAAAATACCAGTTGACCCCCAGAATAATAAAAATAATAAAAAAAAATACACCGAAGTGCAGAAAAGTAATTACAGTTTGAAAGAAAATAACTCTTCTGTGTTAGTACTGGGTGTTACCAAGTTTGTTACCTTTTCTTCCTTTTAAAAAAAGGAAAGAACTAACTTTATTGAAAAAGCGCCCTATCAGCAGTTGTACAGCAAATAGGCATATACCTTCATAATGGAAGGAAGTTGTTTCAAGAGTGCTTATAAAATCGGCATGTTGTAAAACCCATTATTGGGCTTAAGGAAGAGAGTTCGTAAAAAGGAAGATCTGTAAAACAGTAATTTAAAATTCATTTAAAAACTGTTTTTAGCATATCAATATTATGAAAATATGGCAATGCACAAAAAATACAGCAAAACCAACACCTTTCAGGAAGTATGGCTTGAAGTTGACTCTTGAATGATCCTCTGTATCAAGTAAGCATAGTGTATTTTTCATTTGCACAGGAAAGGGTTTTGAATAGAACCGTTTGATTTTCTAGAAATGATAAGAAAGAGTCTGCCTACTGACAAGCCATAAATAATTTACTTATTTTGCAACTACAGTAAAATGTTCAGAAGCTATACAAAGACTTTAGACAGACAGTAAACATGTATTTAATAAAACTGCAGTTCAGTTACACTGGATCCTTGAAGGAGTTCCCAGTACAACTTCATTAGTCTGCTAGTATTGCAGAACAGTTTTTGGTTAGGCATACACATTCACAACTTCAAACTCGTTTGGTCCACTGCTGAACTCTTCTTCCCTTTCACCTTGCAAATGTGCATTCTCATTTGCCTGCCTCTTACAGCAGGCGTTTACCTAAAAGACAAATTATTGCTTGGTTAGAAACAAGGCCTTCCTTTGCAAGATAATGTTATATAAGTAACCGTTTAAAAATAAAGTTGCTTTTAATTTAGCTAAATAGGCCAAAGGTTTGCAAAATTCTCTTCCTCAGATTACACATCATTGTTATCACACAAAAGCCTTCCCCCTTGGCTTTGCTGGCCTCATAGCTAGTCAAATGAAAAAAACAGATGAAAAAAGGATCATGGAGAGTCACTTATCCCTTTTTGGGACAGAACTGAAGGACGAGTATGCATGGTTGGTTTTGTTTTTTTCTTGAGTATGAACTTTTACTACAAGGCTTCTTAGTATTGATCACCTGCATATGTTTTTCTTGTATCTTTTATTATGGTAACAAGGGAGAATTCATGAAAAGAGCTGTTTTCTTAAGCCCTAAAGTAAATTAAACCATACTATATATACATGCAGTGTTAGATGAAAATCTGCTCAGCCTAGTGAATAAAAGACACTGCAGATTTTGAATTACAAAAAGCATCCCCTTTAAACAAAAAATCTCACCTGTCATATGATAACCATTAGAAATGCAAAGTTTCACTTACTACTGATCTGGATGAGACTTTGTATTAGCAACCAATAAAGAGTTCCATATCATTTTTTATCAGATATGTTCAAATAGCTGTTCAACACTTAAGTAGAAGCTCATCATTTCTGAGCCAAAACTTTATGCCATACCCCTTCACACACACTCCCCCCCACTCCCTTAATGAAGTGTCTAACCACTTGGATTCTCTTCCTGTTAACTTTTACAAAAGTAGGACAAAGCACTCAATTCTACCTTAAGCTCTGATTATCACTGTTATCTCCTGGATTTTTAAAAAATGTTCAAAGCAGGATATATATTTGGAATTACCTTCCTCATCCACCTCCAGCCATTGGTGGTGGATTGGGGCCTCCGCCCCAGTGATTTATTCGACCCATTCTACGGCGAGGATTTCCTGGATGCCTAAAAAGAAAACAAAATGTATTTAGTAAACATTCCATTGTACAACTAGAAATATAAAAACACTGAAATTACTGTAAAGTAGGGACAAAATTAGAGATGCTAGAAAAGTTGTTTGGTTTCAAGTGAAAAGCTGTAACAAAAAATTCAACACTTTCATAAAACTTCTCATACACAAACTGTTCTAATTACTCAAGTAATTACAGACATAAGAGAAAGCTAGAGGCATAAGACAAAGCTACCACTAACCAATGCTTTTACACAGCTCTACAAAAAGGAAAGGCCATCTAATACATGAAATGACTGATTTCATGTAGTCTAACACTTAATTTTAGGAAGTCTAACAAAATAAGAATTTTGAAGATACATATTGCTGATTACGCAGCCTTGAAAAATTAGTTAGACTAAGCTGTTATTACAGCTATTCAAAACTAAGTATTGTTATCAACAAGTTTCAGACAAAATGCTGCAGACAAAAAAAAAACAAAACACATTTTAGTCCTCTGACATGACTGATCCAACACAAATCACAACTGTAGTCTGAATACATTTGAATCTGAATGACAGTTGTCTAAGAAGAGGAAAAAAAATGAGAACTATTGATAATATGAAAAATACCCTCTTCCATCATTGTGTCCTAAATAGGAGGACGTGTAGCCTCTTCTTCTCAGATCTGGTTGAATAATGCTCTGGAAACTGAAAATAAAACAGGAGGAATTCAGTTGAACTGACTGTTAGATACAACTTTGTATTTTTGGAAGTTAAAGATAAGAAGATAAGAAAAAACAGTAGTGTCAGGAACAAAGTTCTGTTAAAGTTATTGTTAATTTTTGCCATCTTCTTCTCTATGGGAAGATAAAATCTGAAGTAATTCCAAATTGCAATACAACTCAAACCCAATTTTCAAATATTTAAAACTAGTAAAATTACTTTTGTGCTAAATAAAGTGCAAGGAATGCATAAAATGTAAGCCTATAACTGAAATAATGGACTGTTGAAGACATCAAAAGAACTCTTTGTTTCTTTACCGGCCTCAATCTAGGTCTTACCACTGTGTGATTATTTTCATGCAGACAGAAACTATCCTTACCAGTAAAAGTTCTCCAAGTAATATCTCAATTTGATCAGCTATTAGAAACTAGATATTTAACAAGAATACACATTTTCTTTTTTTTCAGTATAAAACTGGAAAAAAATCAAAAACTCGTTTGACCTGCTACTATGTTAGCACCAGATTCCATGTAGTTTTTATTACATATTTCAAAGTGCTTAACAACCAGGGCCACGTTGTCATATTAGAACACTCACACATGTTTTGAAGGCAGTAAATATGGGATGTTAAAGAATAAATCCAATACTTCTGTTGCATTGTGTTGCCTATAGTACTTAGTGCCATCTATCTATGACAAATCTAAAATACTGTTGATTAGAAGAATTAATTTTTACTTACAACAGAACCACAAAATCTGCTATTGACCAGAAGAAATCAGTTATAGATGACAAACTCCAAGGAGCCCGACTCTGGTTATCCAGCACTTGTCCTGTCACGACAAAAAACATTCAGCGACGTTTAGTAAGCGACGCCGCGCAGCGCGTTACATAAAGCCCCGTCCACGGAGCGCAGCATTTACACCCAGGCTGCCACACGACGCGCGTAATGGTTTATGGACAGAACACGGGAACAGCCGGGCTGTCGCTGCCACACGGACACTGCGTCTGGACAGCGCAGAGGGCCGGGCCGATCAACGCCATCTCCCCTTCGCCGTGCAGCGTTTCGCCCTTCTTCTTCCCCATTAAACCCACGCCGAGGGCCGTGCCGTGACGGAGGAGACCCTCAGCGGCCCCTCGCCGCCGTGGGGAGTCCCGGCCGCGCCGCTCACCGTTGGAGATGTACACCATGGCGCCCGCCACCGCCCCGCCGCCGGCCCCTGCCGCCGAGCATGCGCGGCCGGGAGGCGCATGGGGCGCTGAGGGCGGCTCCGCGCTGAGGGCTGACGAGGCCGAAGGGAACGGGGCGGGGGCTGCGGCGGGGCCGGTCGTTGTTCTGGGGACGCGCCGCGTCCGTCAGCGCGGCAGCGGGAGGTGCTGAGGGCGGCTGCTGCCTCACGGTGGGCGGTGCTTCGCCTCTCAGCGTTGTTATAAATTGCCCCCTTAATTAATTTTCAGAGAGCATTGCATTAATAATAGAAAGGAATTTACTGAGTAAGCAACAGCAAGCAAAACAGCGCTGGGCGGCCGCGGAGTCTCGGCTCCACCAACGGCACGCACCTCACCCCCACCAGGGTCCCTTTTTATATCTTGGTAATTCTGGGATTACGCAGCACATCCTGGTATATTCTGCGACTGCGCGCACTGTTGCTAGGGGGTCGTCTCTGTCCCTCTGGTGGTCGTGAAGATGAAGGCCGTAGTCTTCCTCAGTGTTGTGGTTCAACTTCTTTTTTTATTTGGTCATGTTGGCCCAGCGTGAGACAGGAAGGCAGGATGTTGATACACTAGTTTAGCAACTTGTCAGGAGATGGTTACATGAACTTTGCAGCAGTGTCTTTGAACAAAAGAGGCAACTGAGATGCAGAAGGAGAGAAGGGGAGGGGGTTCTCTTTTTGTTACATTAAGCAAAAGAATTTTCATAGTGTCTAGCCAAACATTATACAGCTCCTTACTTCAGCAGGGAGTTTTCACAACTCCCGTTCCTCAAACAGAACTCTTTGTTTTATAATACAAAAGACAATGAACAAACATTTATTGTGTATTACAGGAACACTTAAAAAAAAAAAAAAATTATCCCTCATACCTAGGTAATCTGTCACTCAATAAACGGGGTAGTACAACGGTGTTCGGAAATAGTGGGGGCTTCAGAGTTAGTGCACAGAGTAAGTGTGCACAAATGCAGAGTGTATGTTGAAATTATTCTGGGACAGCATTTGTCCTTTTTCTTCATTAAGTATGATTTTTTTTTTTTTTCCAAATAATAGTAAAGTTTCAGCTTAGAACTCGCAGAACAGACTGTAGGTGTATAAGAAAAACAGGCATTCACTCAGTAAGTCTTTGAAATGTTTTTGGAGTCTCAGGGAAACCAGCTACATGGAAAAATAAAAAGAAGGAAAGGTGTATTGGTATAAGTTTAAACTACAGAATGCATTGTAGATTTGGTACAATGTGTTAGGTGATATTGTTGCATAAATACTAAGTTTATATGGAAAGTGAAAGGATTACTTTAAAAAGGTATTGTCAAATAATAGGAAAATAGCTACTTAAGGAAAGTATATGTCAAAAGTATACCCTTTTATTTATATGCTAAAATGTGAAAATAATATAGTTTTGCTTTTATATAATTTTAACAAATATACCTTTTTTTTTTTTTTTCCTAGTACTCTTTCAGACAGAATACCAAATTGTCTTATGTTTGGAGAACTGTTGCACAAGCTGTAGTTAGAAGATTTGCCAAGAGGAAAACAAAAACACGGAGAATGGCAATGGGAAATTAGTGGCAATAAATTGAGATAAAAGAGGTATTGTAAATTTTATGATGTACTGAAAATACACACAAAATGACTCTTGCTTGTATAAAAACAGATATCAAAGTCCGAGCCTTCCGCTGTGGCTTAGACAGAAACATAATAATGAATGTGAATAAGATCAAGTAGTTATTCTACCTGAACTCATACGCTGTATGCAGTTGATGCTGTCCTGCAATTCATCCAATAACAGTTTGAACAATTCATTTTTATTTTTAATGGATTATCTTTCAAAGGGAATGTGTTAATTCAGCAGAGAGGAACATTGTGGGTTTTGTTTTCCAAATTAAAAAAAAAAAAAAAATATATATATATATATATATATGTATATATCTCATACGATGTTTAACTACGTATGTGCTTCTTCAGTTATTAAAAAAAAAAAAGTAAAATTACATTGGAGATTGTCTCGGTTTATTTCATTAAATTGTTATCTCAGTGCTCTAAAATTATATAAATACAATAGAAACTATGTGAAAGGTAGTTTTGGTGAATGAAATTAAAGACATACTTATTTTAAATTCAGATTACCAGTGCATGTTTATTCCTATTATATATTTTTCCATGAAAGCATATCCAGGTACTTAACAGTAGTAAAAATAAGTAACCACTGCATAAAATGGTACATGAAAATGTTAGTGTTAATAACTATTTCTAAATGCTCAAATATGCATTATTTATTTATTTATATACATATTTTAACTTTATACATGAAAATGTGAGATTCAGAAGATGTGGTTAAAAATCTATGGTAGCATAACATTGTCAAGCATTATCCATTTATCCATATTATCCATTGGGCCATCCTTGGTTTGGGAATGGAGTACAGAAGAGGAAGATGTTTATTCATGTGCATTTGCAGTTTATGGTGTGGCTGGGACAGCAGGTAGGGACATAAGCTCTGGTCTAAACTATTTTCTGGTGTTTGCACTGCCCGAGCATCCTGCTCTGAGCAGCTACTCCCTGACAAAGGGCAGGGCAGGTCGTGGGGGGGGCTTTGTTATGTCACAGTTGTTGCTATACCTATGTCACTCTGTGACCCTCAGTCATGCTTTCAGTCTGCCTGCCTGATGCTGGGAAGTTCAGAGGACAACAGCAGCAGTGCAGCAGTGTACCTGCTCTTGATGAAACACAGGAGGAGGCATTTTGAAAGTTGGCAATGGAAATAAAAAAACATCTGGCTTGCCTCCCTGAAGGCATATATGAGGGAGAATGAAGTCAGGCAGTTACAGGTATGTGCTAAAAGTTAATGTATAAGCTGTTTGGAAACTGGGGAGATGAGATCGTTTTTGATTGTATAGTAAAGATGTGTATGAAGCTAGTAACAGTAGAGTAGGTCATATATTAAGCTGAGTAATTTCAGAAGACTGATAATAAGTGGGATTTTCTTTTTTTTTTTTTTTTCATTGTGTGTGTGTTTAACACAATCTGAACTCTCAATTGTGATATCTTTTGTGCTTTTAGTATGTGTAGTTTGTTAATCTCTATTCTAGATACAGATTTGTGTAATCTGGTTCTTTGTGAACTGCATATTTACATATCAATACCTAAGTACTGGTGTCTGAGTAGTGTGTTACTGTGCTTTAACAACTAATTATGATTTTATTTTTTTTTCCATCAAAAGTACCAAGAGCATAGGTCAGCTATTTTTATAGTCAGCTATTGTTATAGCATTCTATATGCTATGGAATTACGTTCTAGGTGAAATGCAAAAGAGAAAATTGTGTGCATCTGATCATAGAAAAGTGGTGATATAATATGACAGAGGATGTACTCTCTAAAGTCTGTTGTCTGTTTGTTTGTTTGTTTTTATATCAATGTAACTTTATATCAGAAAATCATTTTGAATTAAAAGGTAACTTGGAGAAACCTGACCGTGTCCTGAAGAAGATCTGCAAACTGTTGACCATATTCGAATAGCAGAAATTGCAAAGGCATCTTTTTTTTTTTTTTTACTTGCCTATAGTATTTTTCACATCACATAATTCAAATAGAAACATGCCAAAATTCAGTTAGATTTGAATTACTTGTAGAAGAGTTGATTGTCGTGTAGTATTTGTCTTATGCACATGCAATTAATACTGTAAGTATTGGAGGTAGAACTCCAAAACAAATTACAAATGTAGAATGTTCCTTACATATTTAAAGATGAAATTCAGAGGGTATTCCACTGTATTCTATTTTTTTAAACAGCTCTTATATGAAAAAAATAATTTGCTTTATTTGAATGAGCTGAAACTTGGTTATGCTTGAAAATTAAGGTATGTTGATTCAAAGTCTAAATTTTGACCAGAACTTAACTGTTTAAATGGGCTTCAGTTCTGATAATTGATTGAAGACCTATTTTTTCTAAGTTCTCCTTCCTCAGACAAGAATATACTCATGTACTGTAGGGTTTCAGTTAAAGGAGGAGATATATTGTATAGATATCAACAGGAAGATATATTTTGCAAAGTTTGGAGCTCTGATCTAAGCATAAAGAAAATAAGCATGTAATGCTCTGAACTGTTTTTCTCCTTATCTGGGACGGAGACCAGGTGTTGCAGTAAGTTGTCTGTGATCTGTCTTCATTATGCTTTGCTGGTATCTGATTAACAAACATGATGAGGCTTTGGTGCAAGCTTACTGCTACAGGACAATTAACAGGCTGAAAGCAAATATAGACTGAAGGACTGCCATATGCTTTGTTATTTAATTAGATAATAGCATATCCTTATGTATAGAAAGCTATAACTTTCTGTTAACATATCTACTTTTCCTAGTAACAAAGACTTGACTTCTCAGTAGAATGAAATTGTTGGCCTTCAATTTGAAGTTGTAGAAAGCCTGGAAAGAAACTCCCATACTCCTCTAGGCAGGGTGAATAGGCCACTACATTTTCTTTTCAGCCTGAAACAGAGTGTTCTGTAGTTGGGCAAGCAAGTGCCTGACCAAGGGTGAAGAAATCCCTGCTCCACTCATGGGTGTTGAGTGGTGGTGATACTTTGAATAGCCAGAAGCTGGCAGACTAAATGTGAAATAACACAATCTACTTTGTTTCGTCGCGGTACACGTTTTCACAGAATCACAGAATTGTCTAGGTTGGAAGAGACCTCAAGATCAACGAGTCCAACCTCTGATCTAACACTAACAAGTCCTCCACTAAACCATATCGCTAAGTTCAACATCTAAACGTCTTTTAAAGACCTCCAGGGATAGTGACTCCATCACTTCCCTGGGCAGCCCATTCCAATGCCTGACAACCATTTTGGTAAAGAAGTTCTTCCTAATATCCAACCTAAACCTCCCCTGGCACAACTTTCGACCATCGTCCTGTCACCAAGCACGTGGGAGAGTAGACCAACCCCCACCTCACTACAGCCTCCTTTAATGTACTTATAAAGAGCGATAAGGTCGCCCCTGAGCCTCTTTTTCTCCAGGCTGAACAAGCCCAGCTCCCTCAGCTGCTCCTCACAAGCCTTATTCTCCAGACCCCTCACCAGCTTTGTTGCCCTTCTCTGGACTCCCTCAAGCACCTCCATGTCCTTTTTATAGCAAGGAGCCCAAAACTGAACATGGTACTCGAGGTGCGGCCTCACCAGAGCCGAGTACAGGAGGACAATCACCTCCCTAGCCCTGCTGGCCACACTGCTTCTTATGCAAGCCAGGATGCCGTTGGCCTTCTTGCCCACCTGAGCACACTGCTGGCTCATATTCAGCTGACTATCAACCAATACTCCCAGGTCCTTATCTGCCAGACAGCTTTCCAACTACTCAGCTCCCAGTCTATAGTTCTGCTTGGGGTTATTGCGCCCCAGGTGCAGGACCCAGCACTTGGCCTTGTTGAACTTCATGCAGTTGACCTCAGCCCATCGATGCAGCCTATCCAGATCTTCCTGCAGAGCCTTCCTACCCTCGAGCAGATCAACACATGTACCTGTTATAAATGAAGTCTCAACTCAATCTGAATTTAGTAATATTTATGAAAGGCAAGTAAATAGTGCTGGGTGCATGGGGAGTCTACGCTCTACCAACACGCACACATGAACATCGAACATTCTAAATATCACACACACAAGAACATCAAACATTCTATATATACAGAACATTGCTTTTACATACTAAAACCAAGTACACCTATACATACGTACAATCAGAAAAGGTAACAAACAATCCTCTAAGTTCCATGACTCAACAGTCTCCATTTTCCATTCTCATTTGTATGCATATTGTTTTTGTTAGAGCTGGCTGCTCCTGATGCTTGGTATAGTGTGGTTGGCTTTACCAGAAAGTTTCTGTCCCATAGCCTATTCCAGTTCTACTGAACACCCGTGCTATCTCCAGCTGTAGCTCCTGGAAGAATTTCTGACGATTTATGTACTGAGGTATTTATACATAAGTTAAATTTCTTGATTATGTCTATCCCTTTAACATAAACAGTAGTCTTACTGCTAAATATTGTTGAAGAACAAAGAAAATTTCACCTATTTCTCTGTTTCTTCATACATAATCAAGTGTAAGAGCATGTGTACCTGAAAATATATATAGCTAGGATATAGACTGTGCTGTTTTCTGCTCGGGTTGTATCTACACTGATGAGCTAACAGAACTGGTTCTTCTTGGTGCAAAATTACTTTACTGTACATTTGGAGTCCTGTGCTTGTATATGGAGTCTTGCCGTAGGCACTTGGATGTATACTATTGTGCTGAGAGCGGCTTCCCTAGGGATGAGCAAAGGTTGAGGTTGTGCAGCAGCTCTGGAGCACTCCTGCTGTGTAGACACAGGGTTATTAGCTCTCTGTCCATCTGCTGTAAACACAGAGGATTAGCAGCTGACATTACAACTTTACCAGCAGCAAGGTTCATGTGGATATGCAGTCCTGGAATCATACCAGATTTCAGTGGATGAAACCTTTTTTTCCCCACTTAGCACCACACCAGCCAGTGATGTAGACTTGTCAATGAACATTAGGTACAAAAAAGTTAACATAAATTTGAGGGATATTCACTACAGCAAACAAAAAGGCAATGCAAATAAGGTGACAAATGAAAAAAGGCTCTAAATGCAGCTAGAGGCAGATATCTCTGATATCTGATCTGCAGCTTTAGCTGTTGAACTTTAACTGTTTCAGACCTAACAACCGAGTTTAAAATAACAGGTAAGGTACTTGTCAGAAGCAGGTAGGTGAAGCCTGTTCTATAATATATTTGCTGAATAAAACAGTGATCTGATAATTGACAAGTTCTGAAGAGGTCTTATGGTTGTGTTGGAGTAATATCAGTGCTTGTCTTCTGAAAAGTTACTACTTCAGTAAGATATGTTAATGAGAATGAAAATCCCATAAACTGGTGCAAACAGTGTAGATATTTTAAAAACAGTTATGATTTGTTAGGGGGTGTTTGCGAAGATATGAATGCTGTGAAGGGCACTGACATAGTGATTCTGTAGAGATACCTTGCTTTGAGGTTGTGATATTCTTACTCTGTTCTCACTGCTCCTGATTTTGATGTTTCTCTGTCTGAAACATTGCCGTTCTTGTTTTTATTGAGCAGAACAAGGACACTATGGCCATGACAAAAGATTCAGTGCAAATACAGATTGCCAGATCTGCAAGATGTATTTAAACCAATGGGCTTCTGATAGGACAATCCCCTAAAAGCTATAGAAGGACAACACACCACCAGAAGAATACCACATTTTTGCAGGAGGTTTGTACATCTTGCAGTACAGTGTCTTGCAGGTTGCAGAAATGTTGAGTTACCATATGAAATACCAGTATAGGTATATGCAAGATGTTGTACAGTAGACTCAACCAAAGTATTAAGTAATATATGATTGGGGCACACACTATACCCACATTTTGAAGTTTATATGAATATCATTTGCTCCTGCCATTAACACATGATAGAGGACTGCAATGAATATGATTTAAAAATATATCTGAAATTCTTTATTGTCCTATTTATTGCATTGTCCATCTTTTTTCATTTCAGATAGCCCATTGTGTTATAACCTAGAACATAACATACAATGGCATTTTGTTATTAGAAGCAGAACTAGCCATGAGCAAGAAAAAAAATCCCATTAATTAAATGTTTTTGTCTGCCTCAATCAATTCTCTACATTCAGCTCATCATGACTTGGACAATTCATCCTTTTACTCCTGGCTTAAATAAGTAGTTTATAACTCAGAAGGAACAAATATGGACATTGAGAAGAATCCCCAGTAACTTCTTTATGTTGACAATTAGTTGAAATTGAAATGTGCTTCATGCTCAAGGAAAAATGTCTAGCTTTTTTTAAAAAAAAATTATAAGTGCTATTTTCATTCACCGCTAAGTATGGTAAGAGTTAAGATTCTTTGGAAATCCAGTCAGCATGAAGCTGACCTTCAAACGTAGAAGAAAATAATGGAAGTCAATCTAAATAATGGGACGATAAAATTTCTAGTTAAAACCTTCGATAGAATAGTATGTTCAGTTCTAATTACTGCATCATAAAAATGGTGTTATAGCAGTACAGAGAAAGGAAGTAAAAGCTGATTTCTTTTAAAAGCAAAGTCACACATATATAATAGCATCTAAGTATCTTAGTAGGTAAATAGTAAGAGAGTTGATATATCAAAATGTAAATGGATTAAGCAGTGCCAAGTGTTGCAGTTTCCTTTGTAACAGAAACATTTTATGCCCATGAAAATTAGTCAGTGATAACAAGTAGCAAGAAGCCTTTTTTAGTGTCTTGACAGAAAGACACTTCCATGCAGAAGGAGGTTATGCTTCTTCAAACAAACGAACAATAAGCTCAATAGATATTACTTGTGAGAACCAAAGAACTTGAATTCCATGCTGTGATTTTGTCCTAGAAAGTTTGTATTAGTGATATTGTGAGGGTCCATAGTCATCTCAGTACTTCAGCATAAAATACCCTTTCTGTATATATTTTTTTCTTTTTCTCCCTTCCTTTCTATTGTTACCCTTCCTAAAACATTTGTTACCTGACTATGAGATGTAGGTCTCCTTTGCAATGTGTCATCTGTAGAAATAGGTCTCTGCAAATTATTTAGTATTATCTGCAAATTATTTAGTATTATCCTTTAGTATTCTATGGCACCTGTGTATAGCCCCGGACAAGTACAAAATAGTTGCAATATAATATAGAAAGAAGACAGAAGCAAAGTGCTTTGTGTGCAAGTGTCTGTGCACCAATGTGCTACAGCTATGCTATGTACATGTATATTCTCTGCTGGAGTGGATGGCACAGAAGTTTCAAGTCATGCTACATTACTCCGCTGAAGTCTGCAAACCCTCCCTTTGAAGTATGTGTTTTTGTCGCTCTTTGAGCCTCCACCATACCTGAAATTGTTTCTATGAGACTGACTGTGTTGTGGCTTGTACTGGCTGCTACAAGTAGATCTTTTCTGGCTGAAGAAATTATGACATGTGTTACACACAGAGAGTTTTCACAACCTATATTGTAAAGTCAGTTTAATTTTTCTAATACGGAGTTCTTCAGGTAGAGTCTTCACAGCGTCCTTACAGAGTTCTTAAGCCTTGATCATTGCATCAGAATGTATTACTATTCAAAATCATAAGGGGCTTTGAACTCCTGGACCTGCTGTGACTTCATGGAACTCCTACAGATCGTTGCTAGCATTTTTGCAGGACCTTTCCTACTCTGCATACTTGTACATTGTGCTCATCTCACTTGTAACTAGTGCAGCATTTTGTTGTAAAATGCTGTTGTAAATCAGTTTTATATTTTCAAATGTCTTTGCAAGGTGGTGAATGACTTAGCAGAAAGTGCAATTGCTGACAGTATGTTCTTTCCCTTAAGAGATAATGCTTGCAAAAAGAAAACATAATGTAATAGTGTAAACAGAAAAAAATCTGGAAGATGTGTGGCTCACTTCAGTTCAGTGACCTTGGATGTAATCAAAAAGACTTCACATCTTTGTCTCAAACAATCCATAAATAGTCTACACAATCTTGACTGTCTTTATGAAGAAAGATGGAAAATATGGTACAGTCTAGGAATTTGATGTGAAAGGTTGTTATATTTGTTGTTATATATATGATATTATGATATATATATATATGATGTTATATATATGAATATTGTTTTTGTTGTTCTAAAAAGTTTTTATAAGAATTGTGTAGTCTCGGATCTGAACAAATACAATTTTTCTACTTTTTTTTTTTTTAATATCCAGCAGCTCTATCTAATGCAGCAAATCTACTACAGAAAACAAGGTTTTCGTTTTTCGAACAAACCTTTATCTAATTACAGAAGATTGAGTATCCTCTTATTCTCCAAAGTTATCTGGTTAATTATGTTATCTATTTCATTATAAGTTTGTGTCCTTAGACAGACCTTCTTACATGAAAATAGGGCATTTTAATCTGACCATGTTCATTTTGTCATGGGATATCTTATTCCAATTATTACTTCTCTTCCTTTTGTCAAGGATCCTATTTTGTATATCAGACAGCTGTGCTAACAGTCAGCTTATGTGAATTTTCTTCCGTACTCTCCTAGCATATATCCTGTTTTACATATTTTTATTTTGTTATTGTTAACCAAATTGGTTCTACATGCCGTCAGCCATGATGTGTTTTTGTTTATAGTGTTCTGACTTAGTTCAGTGTTACCATGTCTTCCTTTCTCTGTGATTGCATGAAAGTTAGCAAGACTGTGCAGTGTGCTCAGGTGGCCAAGAAGGCCAACAGCATCCTGGCTTGCATAAGAAACAGTGTGACCAGCAGGGCTAGGGAGATGATCGTCCCCCTGTACTTGGCTCTGGTGAGGCCGCACCTCGAGTACTGTGTTCAGTTTTGGGCCCCTCGCTACAAGAAGGACATCGAGGTGCTTGAGCAGGTCCAGAGAAGGGCGACGAAGCTGGTGAGGGGTCTGGAGAACAAGTCCTACGAGGAGCGGCTGAGGGAGCTGGGCTTGTTCAGCCTGGAGAAAGGGAGGCTCAGGGGTGACCTTATTGCTCTCTACAGGTACCTTAAAGGAGGCTGTAGTGAAGTGGGGGTTGGTCTGTTCTCCCACGTGCCTGGTGACAGGACGAGGGGGAATGGGCTTAAGTTGTGCCAGGGGAGTTTTAGGTTGGATGTTAGGAAGAACTTCTTTACTGAAAGGGTTGTGAGGCATTGGAACAGGCTGCCCAGTGAAGTGGTGGAGTCACCATCCCTGGAGGTCTTTAAAAGACATTTAGATGTAGAGCTTAGGTTTAGTGGGGACTGTTAGTGTTAGGTCAGAGGATGGACTCGATGATCTTGAAGTCTCTTCCAACCTAGAAATTCTGTGATTCTGTGATCTTCCTTTTTTTCTTTTTTTTCCTTTTTCCTTTTTCCTTTTTTCTTTTTTCTTTTTTCTTTTTCCTTTTTCCTTTTTTCTTTTTTCTTCTTTTTTTCTTTTTTCTTTTTTCTTTCTTCTTTTTTCTTTTTTTTTCTTTTTTCTTTTTTCTTTTTTCTTTTTCTTTTTTTCTTTTTTCTTTTTTCTTTTTTCTTTTTTTTTTTTCCCCCCACCTTAAGTCTACTTATTCATTTTTTTTCTGGGCTCTGGTCCTCTGGAGGAATTGTGGGAACTTTCACATGTTGCTTAAGATCCCAGAACAGCTAGATAGTCTTAGGGGTGGGATGTGTGAGAGACCATGAATTTGTTGATGTACTTAGCCTGAGACTACAGAAAATACACTGGGCTCTTCGGCTGGCTATGGGCAGCATGAGACTGGAGTGTTAGTGGTAGGCTGCTCTAGGACCATAGTACAATTGCTGAAAACCATCTTGAAACTTCACATTTAAAAAAAAAAGAACTGTAAACTTCCCAGTCTGTATTGACCATGGCAGAATTGAGGTACACATGGTTACTTTATGGGGAATGACTGCTGATGCTTTCTGGCAAGCCCAGTTCTTTTAGGATGATGTTTTTTAAAAAAGGGAAAAGCACATATGTTCTAAGCTAAGAATAACAACTATCTTAGGGCAGTAGCACTAGATGACATTTCTCTTACCTGTTCTTATGATCTTATCCCAAAATTAATAATAGTCTTTGACTGCTATTGCTGTGATTAGGAAAGAGTGACATTGCTTGTTAAAAGTACTTCACAGAATATTAAGAAAAAAAAAAAAGTTCTCAGATTAATAACACAAAGTTAGCTGATGTGTCAGGGCAAGCAAAGTAGTCTTGAAGTTCCAGTTACCAGAAGTTCATGAATGTCACCGTAAGATAATGGACAAGATGCTGCTTCAGGACTTTCAGGGACAATGTATTCATTGTTCTTCAGTTTGTCTAATGTAGCAATTAATGTGATTAAGCTAGCATCAAATCTGTTTTAAATACTATTGCACTGGGTCATTAACTTTAACACTGTCATCATGTTCTCCCTCCTGCATTTACCTTATTTAGGGAAGATACCAATGCTTAGTACTCACTTGAATCAAAGAATATAGTAATGCTTCTCAAATTCTCAAAATATTACTCAAATTGTTCTTGTACTGGGAACTGGACCATAAGGGGGAAAAATCAGTCCTATATCTCTTGGTCACTTGGAACTTGCACTGAAATAATGGCAAGTTTGTAATTAGCAAACCTATTGGTGGTTTGCCAGGGGTGTGTGTGTTTGGAGGGGGAGAGGGTGGTTTTTTTTGTTTTGTTTTTGTTTTTGTTTTTTTTTTTCTTCTTAACAGTTGCTGGTTTAGATTACCTTTAAGGTTGTCTGGAAATAAAAAATAAAAAAAGAATAAAATAATAATTAAAAAAAAACAATAATAAAAAAAAGAGCTGTCTGTAGATCCTGTGAAAGGATGTTTCAAGGTAATTCAGAAGAAGTCATCAAATGATTCTCAAGGAAGTCTTTTTATTCGAGATACTCCTCAAGTCATGCAGGTTTTTATGGTGAGAAGTATCAAGGGTAGCTGGGGAAGGATGTGAGGGGTACCTGGGATAAGAGGGTACAGAAAGGCTCTGATGTCAGACAGCCATGCACCTACAGAAACAGTTACTCAGGTAGCAGTTGGTGTATGTGGTTTCTAATCTTTATCAAATGCACTTGAAACAAAGAAGTGAATTAAGATCATGTATAAAAATATATACTGTAAATCTGCTGTAAGAAAGGGATACAGACATCAGTCAGGCAACACTCATTTTTCACATGTGGAAACAAGAGTAAGAAAAATGACTAAAATAAATTTTTATAAATATGCATATAAGATGAAGAGGAAATATACTCTGTGTGGCTCTACTCTTCACTTTTAAAACTCTCCCAAGTGAGGTCAGATACTGAAGTCTCGAGGATTTTAGGTCCACCCACCACGACATATGTAAAAGTCTTTTAGGAACTTGTTCGGAAATGAATCTGTGAACTCAGTAGCACTAAGATTAGAATACATTCACAGCTCTGAGGTAGGAGGTGGGAGTTCTTGACTAAATGATGCAAGAGCACAAGCTAAAAAAAATGGTATCAGTCTCATCTGAAAAAATATAGAGAAATTAATAATAGGGTCAGATGGATGGGTAGAAAGATCAGCTGCAGATAATGGGGAGCCCCTGCATTGTGAAGAAGAGAAGAGAACAGGAGAAAGAATTCCCAACAGGAATATAGGAAAGGAGATGCACAGATTCTAGTGTATGGGGGCACAATTTCTAGCCTAGGAAATTGCGCGCAAAGAACTTGGTGAGGAGGGCTGGGGATGGAAATCTGTAAGCAAGCCACAGTGTATGCTATCTTCTCAGCCTGTGGAACAACAAAATGGAACCTGAGTAATTGGGGCATTGGTTAGATGTACCTGGAAATATTTTTATGGGGAGATAATAGACAAAATCTTGGTTGTGAAGTTATAGTCTGCTGACTTTGCATTAAACCCTTATAGGTATCTTTATAGAACTCAGAGTAGGCTGTTTTGTTCATAGTCAGTAGTAAAAAGAGAGCTCAAACTGGGAACTAGGATGGACTGGTGAGTGCATGGTAAACTCCTTTCCTAGTTTATGTTGTGCTATGTTCCATGTGTGGAAAATCACATAGATGTCTAAGGGCTTGTATGCTTAGGAACAGTTACGATAGTTAAGTTAGCTTTACTGAAGAAAGGTAAGACCTCAATAAGTGAGATTTGTATCATAGTAAAGATGAGGTGGGAGCGGGGGACTGTCAAGAAGTGTAAAGTGACCATGAAAGCATTTTTATTTTTTGTACTTGTGTTGCCTTCTATGAAGTGCACCAAGCAACTGAATCTCCTGGAACAGACAGTGTTACATTCTATGTTATTCTATGTGCTTGTTGATATCAAAATCTATGTCAATAATTATGCTGAATTTCAACCCCCCTCCCCCCTCCACCCCAAGTTCTCTTAATTTTCAAAATATTTCCCTGTGTTCTGCCAATTCCCTAAAATATATTCTGGAGAAATAAGAGGGTAGCTTTTTTCACTTTCAACCATAGTCCACAACATAAACTGGATTGCCTCTGATAGCCTCTCTTCTGCTCTGAAACTGATTGTTTTATTTTTTAAAACTAGGCAGTCTTTGAAAGCATGTGCCTATTGCATTTTATATCTTGAAATAAGATAGAGAACTTTCACAGTTCAGTAGAATTATCTGACTTGAAGTGATCCAAAGAAGATGGAAGTTTTTCTTGTACACTAGCCAGGTGGATACCATATTGCACAATCTGATCTATACTCTTGGCAATAGTTCGTTTCTGATGTACAGCTTAGCTTCAGTTTTTAATTTGTGATGACCTTCGCTTTACAAATTTATAACTTTGAAGTATGCCATCCATCAGCTGTTTGTTTAATCTAGTAGCAATATAGTTCTAGAAATTGCTTCCCAATAAATTCTCCTTGTGGTTTATGTTTTTGGAGGGTGAAAAGGAGGAGAATTTCTTCTTGCACATTTCCAAGTTTTTACAGAATTGGGATCAAGAATATATAATGCTTAAGAATGCTTTCCTTTTAATGACCTAAGCAAAATCTTACAGAAAATATGTTATTGGGCACAGAAAGTATATTAACTTTTGCATCTTCCTCAAGTAGTAAAACAATTTGCTATATTTAAAATTATAAAACATAGCAAATATGTTTTGGAGATTGCCTATTCCAGGTTCTTAATTGGAAAATTAATGCACTTGTTTATCAGAAAGTCTAGGTGTTCATTGGTCTGGCAAAACTGAATGAGAACTGCAGGTGTTAGGTTGCTTTCACGGTTGTGTTCAAATATAGTGACTCAAAATCAGACCTTATGTTTTGAAAATGCCTCCAGTGCATAGCAATCTAAATGATTACAAAGGCTTTACAAAGACTTAGAAATGACTCACAGTTTCCTAGAAGACTTGCTTTTTCTGTAAGAAGTAACTGAACACAGATTTTTTTTTTTTAAATGGCATGTGCCTGTCATGAGTGATGTAGAGGGCAGGTGGGCTGAGAGAAGTGAGAAGATACTTATCTACGTAAGTGTCCCTGTGAAATCTTTCACTAAGACAAGAAGAGTTAAAAAGACTTATGTGAAAGTACTGTGGGCTCTATTTATGGATGCAAGTAGAGGACTTTTTTTAAAATGTGCACCTCCAAGATAAAGTGGTAGCAGTCCGCTTTGTTTCCACTCCAGGAAAGGATCTATGGCACATGAACCAAGTCCAGGGAAGTAAGGTCTTTAGGTGTTATTTTCTTTACTTTCAATTAACAAGTATCTGAATTTTGTGTACATATATATATTTCATATATGACAAACTCATTAGCTCTGTGTTATCTGAGAACATGGGACATAGAAGAGTCTAAGAAACGTTAAGTCATAGAGTAGTGAAAAACTGTTTCCAGGATCAACTTGTCAAATCTTTTAGATGAAAATCATGCACACTGGGAAAAAAAACAAACAAACAAACAAACAAACTGCAATTCAAAGTTAAAAGAGATTGTTTTCAGGAGATTAGTGTACAAAAAAATGCATAAATTATGGTTCCTAAAAGAAGCCCTTTGAACTATTATTCTTACCGCTATTGCATTTGGTATTTGTAATACAGAATCCAGAGTGCTGATTGTTGTCACCTTGGACATTTTGAAGAACAGTTAGTTATTTGCAGGTGGCCATTGTCATTTAATAATAATATTAAAGTCAGTATGCCATGGCAAAGAGTTTATGGGCATCTCTTGGTTGATAATCCTGATGCTAATTCATACTGGTGCACTTGTTTTACTCACTGCACAAACTTTAAGAATCTCTGTAGTCAGTATCACAGGTCAAAGAAGCTTTTCTACATTGGTCAGTGTTTTCATCATTAAATGTGGCCCTTTTATTACGTATTTTCTTGTAGGGTAAAAATGAATAAATTACAGTTCTTTAGTGTCATATTTTTAATTGGATAACCTCAGCTTTATAAATTAAGTGACAATGCTTTGGTTTTTGTTTCTATAAATTGCTTTTATTGGCTTCTTGAAAAGGGTGACTTCAAGCAGCTGTATTTAAATGAAGGTGGAAGTAATTTATAAGCAGAATAAAATTGTCATAATGTTTCAGATCAATAACAAAATAACTGTACCTTAAAAATGAAAAAATAAAATTTTCACTACTAGGGTGCATTTCCCTTTCATCTTGATGACCATCTCTTCTTAGGGAATTTACTTGGTTCACAGCTATTGCTAGCGCTTTAAACTGCGTTTTGACTTTGATTCTAAATACGTTGGGATATTTGGAGCTTAGTGGCTGGGTCATATATAGCCTATATTCAATAAATGGCATGAAAGAACGGTATAAATATCAGTATATATGTAACTGATGATAGCTGTTCTCATGCATACACAGCTATGGTGATTTTGGGCACTGAAAATAACTAGATTTCTACCTCTCTTTTTAGTAGTAGTGCTTATTTTCCTACAAAACAAAACAAAACAAAACAAAAACAAAAACAAATATACTTGGAAAAAAGTCTGAAAATTTGAGATGTTTCAGACCCTCATGGAAAATCCATATTTGATCTTTTCCAGCAAGGAAAGAAAATTCTTTATAGATCAGATGTTTTCAGGCATAAAAACCCAATAAAGTCAATGCAGCATCTGCAATAGTTTTCCAGCAAATTAGCAATAGATTGGGGTAGCATGAAGGGAATCAAGTATACCTTATGGTAGTTAGTTGATTTTCTATTTAAGAAATAGATCTTCATGCCATAATGTAAGCATCTCCCATGGCATGGCATGGATTTCCATTGGGTATCATTACAGGTAATGGACTTGGGTTTGCTTCTTGGGTTTTCATAATTTTACAGAGCAGAAAACTTTGATTGCCATGTGCTTCCTTGCATCATTGCAAACGTAGTGGTGGAAGCAATATCAAAATCACCAGAAGACCCAAACAAACAAAAAGCAGCCCCAACTGCTAAAAGGGAAAGTACGTATCTGTGTAAGTAATACTGAAATTCAGGAGTACATCTACAAAAGACCCTGCTACTTGTGGGCTATTTTTTAAATTCCAATTATGGAGCAACTTATAGAATGAATAGTCATTGAGGTAAGGTAAAAATGATAGCCCTTTTTGTTATTTGAAGAGGCCTGTTGTAATAATCCGCTTTCATGAAAGCATTTTAGATGTAATGCGAGGCACTTATGAGATATGCATTTCAAACATTTCTGTTCTTTCTTATCATCACTGGAATGACCTTTCATACTCTCTTCCTCTCATCAGTCTCTTGGCTAAAATAAAAATTTGCAGCTTGCACATCCCTCTTTATTTCAGTCTGTAGTTAATGCACATGCATTCACTGATTTGGCAGGTGCAGATGCAGTTCATTTCATAATCTCAAGGATACTGACTCAGTTATTTACTAAATGTGCAGATCATCTGTGGCATCATTTATTTAACTATATCCTGGTGAATTCTGTACAACAGGTTTACACTGAAGTGGTCAACTCCAATTTACTGATCAATAATCTTGGTTTGTAGTAGGCAGCTCTATAAAAATGCTATCTTGAAGCTTGACAGTGGTCAAAAAAGGAAGAAAAAAAGGTTAAGATAGTAACTAAAATTGTTACTGTTCCTCTGAATGCAAGTAGTTACATCTTGAACAGTGTACAGTTGAAGTCGTCCTATCTCCAAGATGATGTAGTGTAACTAGAAAAGATGTAGACAACGGTTTCAGCACTATCAAAGGTATGGAGATGGCTTTGGGTGAAGAGTAGTTGTAGGACTCTTTAGCTTTGATAAGAGAATTGAAGAGAGCTATGAGTGTATTCAGTCATGAGTAGTGTGGAGAAGTCAACACAGAACAAGACTCTTCATATCCCTGTAGTGCAAGAATAGTAAACATACAGTGAAGCCACAAGTGGCAGGTTTACAAATAACTGTGTAGTTCTCACTATACAATTAGGCTGTGGAACCCTTCTCCTGTTCTATTTAGGTTGTTTGTAGATTTTATGTGAATTCAGAAATCAGATATGTAAATTTATGAAATAAGAATTCTTGAAGGAAGAGGAAGCATAAAGATATCACATCTGGGTTAAGATGTCTGAGCTGCAAACTGGTGAAGGTTAGGAGGGTATACTCTGGATTATCAGAATTATCATGACTGTGGCCTGGCAATACTTTAGGGATTTTCACTAGAAATTTTGAAATGGCTTAATTGCACACACTCTTGGGTGCTTCAGCACTTAGCAGACAGGTGAGGTTGGTGATAGCTTCTGAACAGAAGGTAAATATGTTTGTATCTTCTTGAATCTAAATATCTTTGCTGCTGTCTTCTTGGGTGATAGACAAACTGAGGTTCTACCATTGAGTTTAAGATAGTTGATTAGAAGTGATGTTCTCCCATTTTTAAGATGAGCAGTGGTATTTGAGTTGCTAACCTGGTGAGGAATGAGGAGCAATATGAATAATTCAGTTTATCATGTGGAAAAGCCAAATAATTGTAGCACAGATGAAATTCTACTGTACCATTCCTTCTCCTTTCCTATGGGTGCTTGGACTTGTCTCAGCATATTGCCTGGTTTCATCAATGTAACAAATCCAAAAAACTGTCAGGTTTCCATTATCACCATCTCTTTGGAGAATGAGGTAGTTTTTCAGTAGATGATTCATGAGGATGTGTTTTTGGAAAGGACTGTTCTGAAATGTGTGTGGCAGATGTCAAAGAAATATTGCTCACATATTTTAAGTGTTGCTTCCAATTGGGGCATTCTTGAAGTGTAAATATCCCATAACAACAAGGAAAAAAATTCTTCTGTACTCATCAAGAAATACTTTATATATAGTTTTCTGGAGCCAGGTTGAATTTTTGTAATGATGCTGACAGACATTTGTCGGATAAGGGACAGACCTAGAATAATACCGAAGTCATCCTTGTGAATGTGATTCTGAAACAGATTGCTGTGCTTCTATTCTACTTCGCAGCTTTTGTGTGAAGGTTACATCTTCTTCACTGCCTTTTGTCAGTACTTAGCACTCTAAAAGCTTGCAAAAACTTTGTGTTAAATGTCCGAAGTTTTACAAGCACCTTGCAAATGACAGTAATAATATCAGATATACAAGATATATAGGTGGGGATCCTGTTGTTTCAGCCAAATTTCCTTGTAAATTTCCTTGTGTGTGAGTGGGACCAGCTTGGAAAAGTTAATAATATGGAGAAATTGTCACAAATAACAAGTTGCAATTAAACCTTCCAAAAAGTTGATTCCTTATGTGCCTTGTGGACTAAAATATGGCCTAAATTATAGTGGAGGTACTAAAAAACTAACCAACTAAATTAACAACAACAACAATACAAGTGTTTTACAAATTCCAGAGAAGGTAAGGATAGTAAGGAGGAAACCCTTCAGATAGACGAGGGCAAAGGGATATACATGCCAAAACTAGCTTGAGACACTTTTGCTCTAGTGGCTGCTCTGTAAGAACCATGAAAGGGGGAAGCTGAAGTGAAGGAGTTTGGCCAGAAGGAGAAACTTGTGAATGGCTGTGAGACTATTACGAGCTGGCAAGGATGTTGCCAGAAAATCCAAAGGTACCTGAGGATAGTGGTAATAGAAGGGAAGTAGTTACAGAACTTCTGCCAGGACTTGGTGATTTTGTAGGTTACTCCATGAACTGAACATGCTCTGTTTGTTTCCGTTGGAAGTAATTCTTGCAAGATAACATATCTGAAATGTCTTTATATTTAACAATGTTTAGCAAGCAGTATGTCTGTAAATGGCACTGAAACGATGCTTTTTTGGTTTTCTGAGACCAATAAAATTGATTTTTCACTAAGCGAGTTTAGTGAAGCGGAGTAGAATAGTGCACTTACAACCACAGTAATGCTGAAGAGCAAATATGAATAAACATATGTGTTAAGGTGAAAAAAAAAAATTCAGATACTGAAAAAAAATTGCTAAATAAAGCACACTTTATTTTTTTAATAATTGTTTTCCTGATCGTAATTTTGTGCTAATAGCTTGATAGACTTATTCCTTCCTACTAGATCAGGTTTCTTTCAGTACAACAAGCAAAAGAAAAAATCTCCTTAGATCAGGTATGATCTATGACCCTTTCATAAAATAAGAAGCAAATCTCTTTTTTTTTTTTTTTTTTTTTTCTACTTGTGGAGACCAGAAAGACAGTAGCAGTATTTCTCCAAAGGTTGGGATATATATTATCTGCTAATATAAAATAATGCATCTAGTTTTAATAGGAAATTATCTACATAGACTGCTAATTTTTTCAACATCTCTTTAGATTCCAGTAGGGAAAAATAAGTTTATACAATCAGTCCATAACTCATGTGAGGACAGTAAGTGTTGGAGTTGGAAACACTGCTGCAATCAAGGCTTGCTCTAGCAGTGGCAGAGCCCCTGACTAGACTAAATTTCTACTTACTGTGGTTCCAATTTACATCTGTTGAAGGCAGTGGCAAAGCTTTTAATCAAGCCTCTTCCTTCTGGCTTTAACCAGAGACACACTAAAAAAACAACCAAACAAAACAACTACAAACTTGTAGCAAATGCAAGAAATTATCTGTAGCTGAGATCTACTAGATATCAGATTTGAGCATATTTTGTAGTTAAGTTACATATATCACTATAAAGGGTTTTGGTTGAAATGCAGACCTCTATGGCTATAGAAACAAAACACACTGCTTATTGTTGTTTAATTAAGCAAAATAATTTACTTTTTGATCTTTGGCATGGAAAGTACATGTATGCTTGTGGCTATAATAGCAATAATTCTCTGCTTGTAATAAGCCAAACATACTTTAAAAAGTGAATATATTTTCATATTTTTTGTAAGTAGGAATTAAGTTTTGTATGAATTCTGGTAAACACGATTTCAGATTCCTCTCATTTATCCAAATGGTCCCAAATGCTGATCAAAATAAAGCTTAATGTTTTCAAATTTGATGAAATACTCAATGGCAAGTGAACTGAGTAAAGGCATTCATTTTTAAATATATGTTCCCTAACAGTCTTGCCTTAGGACTTGAAGTAATGTGTAAATGTGTTCTCAATACTATTCCAATGATAATTTCTTTATCATGTTTTCCTCAGCAACAGACTATTTTATATTTAATTCCATGTAAGATTATCTCATGCATCTCTGCACATAAATAGGACTAGTTTACTGGTCCAAATGTGCATCAGGATGTCAGGTTTCCTTGTTGCCTAACTTTCCCAACTTGTTAACAAGTTGTTAATTTCTTTATAACCCGTTATACAGGTTATAAAGAAATATATGCTAAGAACTTAATCATATAAAACAAGTCAGCATCGGAATTATTTCTGCCTAGAGAACTGACCATTTATACAGCAGCCAGTGTTTTGTTTTATAAATGATAAATGAAACACTTAGACTGAGGTGGTTTTTAGCAAAATGGACAAATAAGTGGGTGTGCCTGCCTTGGGTGTACTGAGCATTGTCGTCCTTTTAGGAGGCTAAGTGAAGCTCAGGGGAGAGTTGCAATTGTGATTATTTTATTTTTTTCTCTACCTTTTTCTTTGCAGTGAAATTAAATTTTACAGAGGTCAGTATCATAAGTTATGGTACCGTACACATTTTTATACCACGCATATATTTGTATATACCATACTTATCTATGTATATCTATTTGAAAGGCTTAATTCTTGTTTTGTGTCTGATTATATAATGATGGAGTTAAGAATGTATTTCTCTGCTTTTATACTGTATAGACCATGTTCCAAGTAATGGTCATAGAAATAATCTTTCCTCTTGGTTTCTGTCTGCAAGTTCAAATGAATTCCATGATGTGACACAGTCAGCTAGTTCTGTGCTTTCATGTATTTGCTAAAAAAGAAGCACACTTTTGATATTGTTCTACTTATGTCTCATCAAACGTTTTGTGGCAGCTGCATTTCATGTTTCTCTGCAAAACCACCTGGAAAACATCCCTCATCTGAAAGTGATATTCTGAAGAGTGCCTTGCAGACTCGTATTTGCAGGTTGCTGAATGCTGCTAAACTGAAAATGACTTTATTTGAAAGGAAATAGATGCTGTCAATCCTTTAAGAATATCAAAAGCTACAGTACAAACAGCTCACAAAATGTAATGAGTGTCTAGAGATCCAGCTGTAAAGCTGCAGTGCTAGTGTAATCTGTTGAATTTTAGTCATATAGAATAAGATTTTGCACATTTCTTTCAGAATGATTTAATGCTGAATGTCAATTTTAAAATTTTACTGAATACGTGATTGCCTGTGCTTATTAAAAGAGACAAGACCAACATTAAATGAAATTGTAGTTAAATACTCCTGTTACCCTTTTGTTTTTCCTATCAAGTTGTCAAAGAGAAAAACATATGCATTGATATTTCATCTATTTTTTCCAAAGATACATACATTTAAAAGATCACTGAAAAACGATCATTCGTATTGTTCAATGGTAGATAGAAAAATAACTTTTTTTTTTTTTTTGAGAGAGAGAGGAGGAATTATAAACGTTCATGGCGAAGTTACTCATGAAGTCCCACAGGCATTTGTCCATAGACCTATGCTGTTCTATGTAATTCTATACATTCACAAATTATTCAAGGAAAGAGTAAATAATATGCATCATCAGCAAATTTTCAAACAGTAAAAACTTAATTTGACTGCAGACAGTTAAAGTAGGCTCTTTTAGTACTGTGTGGTGCAGTTATATAATAACATTTTTCCAAAAAGTGCCAAGTAATATGAAGAGGAAAACCAAATATTCGGCACAGAGATCTCTAAATTGGCTGTGGTCATTTGGGGGAGAGGGGGGGTGGAGGTGGTGGTGGGGAAAGCACCAACAAACATCTCTGACAGTTCTGGCAGGCTCTCCAAAAATGTCAGCTGAACGTTTACACTGGATTATTCCAAGTGGCTTTAGAAAAATACACATTGGTGAAATGTATCTTCTTTTACTAAATCAATTTTTGGAAAAAAAAAAACAAATCAGTCTCGTTTCTTCCCCTATTTCCCCTTATCCCCCCTTTATTAAAATTGTTTGCATATCCAACTTGTTAAAGTAAATCAGTCAAGGAAAATTAGGATACAAAAATATCCAAAATTAATGGAAAAGTTAAAGTAACATGAGAATCTCTGTTGTCTTTTTCATTTTCTTTTGTATTAATCTGCTATGTATTTCCATCAATCATTTCTAGTGGCACTTAAATTAGTGTTGTGATTCATACCATTAATTTATTCCAAGAATTACACAAATAGCACATAATAATTATCTGCTATGGCCCGTAGTGTTGGTTTCACTAACTGCTACATG
Organism: Netta rufina; assembly: GCF_964035555.1. Lineage (NCBI taxonomy): Eukaryota > Metazoa > Chordata > Aves > Anseriformes > Anatidae > Netta > Netta rufina. The sequence goes on along the minus strand of NC_140133.1, from coordinate 2,820,086 downwards.
AAAGGATAGATATCTCTGCACTGATCTGACATCTTTTACTCTTCAGGTGATGTAAAGGAGCCAGATGCTGCCTGCAGTTAATCAGCAGAGAATTGTTCTGCTGATGGAAAGCTCTCAGCTGGAATAAAGCACACAAAGCAGGCTTCTTCTCCAAACACTTCTGCTACTCTGACATCAGAAGAGGGACAAAATTTAAATCTATTAATCCAATCGATGTATTGGATTATGGCCTGTGAAAAACGTGTTACTAGGTCACTAGGTTGGTGTTGGTTTACTCACAGAATCATGCAGCTCTAATTGCTCCCTTGTTTTTCATCTGCTGCACTGGTCAAATGAAGAATGTAGGAGCAAACATAATGCAAGAAGAATTTGACTGCACCATTTTTATGAGTAATGCTTGTCCATTAAACAAACAAACAACAAAACAAACAAACAAACAAACGCAACACAGTATTATGGATACACAAAACTTTATCTTTTAAATATTTCTCCTCCTACATCTATGAATATTTGTGATGATCTCATAGTGACAAGAAATACAATAAAATATAAGTTATTTGAAGAAAAATATTTATTTAAGAAAGGAAAATTATTGTTTCCAATTGTGCACAGAAAAGCAGCTAGTAATTTGCCTTTCTCTCTAGGTCACCCAAGTCAGTAGCATGCATATATTTTCTCTTGAACTGTTTCCCTATTTCTGCACTGCAGTAGAAGTTAAAGAAAGCAAGATAAAATCAGATCAGGAAATAAAATGAAAAATTCAATCTTTATTCAAAATATAAAACAAACATTTTGTGGAGGCTTTTATAACTGTTCAGAAAGAAAAAAAAATACATCAGGTTTTAATTCTTCTGTAGCTTTTTATGACCTTCTGTTTCTTTTAAATCACAGAAAACAAACAAACAAACAAACAAACAAAAAACATTTCAAAGAAGAAATTGCTCTTAAAATGGTTAAAATACATCTTTTATTTCAAGTATTGATTATGAAGACGTTTAAATGAGAGATACTCTCACAATTTACTGCCAAGAGGCAACACTAACATTTTTGGAAATTGCACCACACGTAAGAATTCTGGGCAAATTTACGTAGCAGCAGCTTGAGTCATTTACCTAGTATTACCTAGTGTCATTTGATTCCTGTGCTGCCTTGGTTTTTCCACTGGGTGTCTCCACACTACGTAGGAAAGACACACAGTCCTTTTCAAAGGGATTATGTAAAAGCGGAGAGAGTGCGTGAATACTGAAAAGGATGTTTTGAAATAGAACTCAACAGTAAATTATTGAAAATGGGAATATCTAAACGAGCCCTGTCTTTCAGGCCTGAAACCTTGAGTGGCAGCTGACTGCTTTCATTCACCAAAGATTTTAGAAATGTGTGCTGATAGAGATATTCTTTCTATATTGATCTGACTTTGAAGAATTCATGTCCTAGTATAGCATTGAAGTGGAAGTGGATATTCATGGAAAGAGAAATTACAAAATCTTACTTTTTTTTAATTCTTTTTTCTTTTTTCTTTTTTCTTTTTTTTCTTTCTGTGTACATTAGTTATAGAACTCAGATCCAGACCCTTCTTTTGAATTCCACATTCAGTAGCACTTCTTTGGCTAGAGACGGTCATTCCTATTTCACACTGTAATGACAATGACTGATACCTTTGAAATTAACAAACCATTACCTAATCCTTTGAGTGCAGTTGTCCTACATTTGAGTTCTCAGCTGCACTCTTAACTATGGTCACAGGCCCATATTTGCATTGCTCTTTAGCATTCTCCAGAGCACCATCAAAGAGATACACTTCTGTGCTGATTCCTTCTCTCAGCATCCAGTGTTTTACACAGTGCCTTACACCCAAGCAAGGCTGTACTGCAGGAAGAATCCTTGAAAACGACTAGAATTGCAAATGGTTGGGGGAAGATGAATTCTACTCTGAGTTCATCATGTTATCATCATGGCTAGGTAGCTGTCCTATGTTGTTAAATGACTAGCATCAATACCTAGTGCATACATGACAATATTGCTGGAATTGTAGGTGACAGGTGTCCTGTTTGAAGACATATAACATGTTTGAAGACATGTTATAACTAGATATGTCCTGTTTTTGCATTGAATGTGACCAGGTTGCTAGACACCATGACCAGCAGCTGAGTACCAGTTCAGAATAAGAGGCATAGCATTTCCAGACCTTAATGACATAGGTTATCTTCAGGAAAGTAGTCTGTTACAGCAGTTCCTGATAGGAATCAGGTATGCTAGCTACAGAGATGTGAAAAGTACCTGCCAGGTTATATCCCCCCACCTTTGCTTTTTGTTTGGGATTATAAAAAGCTGGCATTGCCACTTTCTGGAGATGTGAGGAAACCAAGTGTGTCTGCCTAGTAGACAGGATACATGTTGTAATCCAATTTCTGCTGGGGGTCATCAGTAATTCTGACAATCAGAAGTATAATTTCATCACAGTTGCCAAACATTGTTCAATTCTTACAGAATTTTGAGGTAGGTGTGATTCCAGCACCAGCTATGCCATTTGAATTACTGTTGACATGAGTTTCACAGTTGGTTAGAGAACACCTGGAGTCCCACCAACCATGCGACTGAAGGAGCAAGCTGTATCCTGGAAGCCCTTCTCTTAATCTGGTGTCAATAATAAATGCACCTTGAGAACTTCACTTGCTTGTGATTCCTGGGCGCAAGAACCCATGCAGACCACCACTGTAGCTAAGAAACACCAAAACATCTCGAAGGGAAGCAAGGCTTTCCATGTCTTGATGTATTCATGTTAATACTGTCTGTTTTGGGGGGATTTATTATTAGCCTGAGCTGTACTTGAGTTAAGCTTTCTCTTTAGAAAACTGGATGAAAATCTAAGGTATATTTTACAGTAGCTGGCCATTTTTGTGGTAGGCTAAGAATCTATATCCACTTTTTAAGAACATAGATTCCTGACTGATTCTGTGTTTTTCCTCCCACTTATTACAAACATTCAATGGAAAATCTGTTTAAAATATCCAAGTGTTACTAGGTCTCTTCTGCAATGAACTAAGTGTGCCAACATGGGTCATAGGCAAGTCTGTGGAATGGGATCTACCATTTAGTAATCTCATTATTTTATAGTAATATTAATAGTAAATTGCTGTGATGTTTGTACTGTACACCCTGGCAGGTTGATTGAGTGAGGCCAGTATAAAGAAAAAATAGCTATGTGAAACCATTAAGGTAAAGTGAAACATTTTCAAACTGACCATGTAGATCTTTAAGTATATAAAACAAAATTGAACTAGCTGCTAGGGGCACAGCTGGATAGCACAGTTTGTTTTATCAGGGAAATCTGTCTTAGGGCTGGTAAACTAGTAGACCCTTGAAAGGATATTGAACTTTCCGAATTTCTAATACTGGGCAAAGGAATCTTTTGCTTCAGCAGGAATATTAGCTTCTTCATTCATGGTTTCTCTGAAATTTCAGGATTTTTTTTTTTTTAAATCTGCAATAAAATTGATGTTATTTCTAAATTGTAATATGAACCCACATAGGAAAAATACCAGATGTAGGCACTTTCCTTATCCCTGATTGACCTATTATCATCAGTTTTTAATGAAAACAGTCACTTGTCTATTAGCTGCCTGTGGGGGTCTGTCATCTTTTTCCCCCTCTATTGCAAATACGCATCTAATATATACAATTTTTGCTGCAGTTGCAGTGGGAGTTGCAATGGAGTTATTGTTAAGAAATGTGGAACTCTCTTTAATGAGTGTTGCCCAGCTTGAAATCTTTTCCCTATTGCTTTGGTTGCCTTCTTGCCACTTTTGCCATGCAGACTAGCAGGCTGTTGCTTCCTTTTTACGAATTAGTAGAAGGAGAACATAAAGGAAAATATGCTTGTTTATATCAAAACATTTCTCCATGTGTTTCAGCAGTGTTCATATCAAAACAAATTTCCATGTGTTTCATTAATATTCCTGTAAGAAGAAGCAGTTTTCAAGTACGCACAGTTAATAATTTGTCCCAAGAGTGCGCAGAATGCATTGATTAAAAACACACGGACAGATGCAACAGGTGGTATTGCGTACCCTTGGGAAGCCTTTAATGGTTGGTTCCTGAGACAGTCTTTTCTCTACATGCTATGAATTGCTATGTGTGAGACAATTAGTTTCAGTACAATCTGTATCAGTGCCCTTTTTAATGGAAAATTCAAGCTACGGTATCTAATTGCTAGATAGATAGAATTATAGTGAGTTGTGGTCTATGTGACGTATGGTGCCATAGCTACTTCTACACATCTGCAGCTGTGCAATCTCCAACTTGGTTTTCTCAGATGATGGATGCTGTCATCTGAGATCTCTGAATGAATCAATGAGGAAATAAAAGTTTGCCATTAGTACAATCATTCAGTTATAGTTTCTGGTCCTTTTATTCAACTCTACGAGAATTAATTGGAGCATATGTTTTTGCAAATGCTTTTTGCCCGCATTCAGTTGTGTATCCAATGAGATGTTCAGTGCAAATATTGTCAGTTGTTACCTACATTCTTATTTTAGTCATACCTAAGGGTTCCATATTAAAATTAATGTATGTTATTTATCATCTCACCAACAGTGTACTATGGCATTTCATATGCCCAACATTTTGAAAAAATGTGGAAATACACCTGAAGATTTTTTTTCCCACATTTTACAGATGGGGAAGGTGAAGCAAATTGAAAGGTTCACCCAGAGTCAGCAAAAAGGCTGTGGTATAGCTAGAAATAACTGAAGTCTATAATTAAACTCTTACATGTATTCATAACTGATCCATATAATCTTATATTTGAAATATAAGGGAATCAAGATTTTATTTTCCCCTACATTTGTTCAAATAGAAAATGTTCCTGCTAACAGAGGGCTCCTTGTTAAATATAAATGAATTTACATTACTGAATCCATAATGTGAAGATTAAGTTCTCTCCTTGTTTGGAGTAAATTGTGCCTTTTTTTTTTTTTTCTCTTGTGACATGAAATGAAACCAAGAAAGATGCATTATTTTTACTCAGTACTGATTTTGCTTTTGACATCATGTAAAATCTCAAATTCCCATTCCCTCTGAGAACACAGAAGACAGAGTATTTAAGTCTGAAACTTTTTGATTCATCATAGCAAGACTACATGTGTTTTGCTTGTATTTTCTATATACCATTAACTAGTAAGTAAAAATGTTTATCTTCTTTTAATTGCACGGAAGGTATTTTTCTGATAAGCAGTGCTGAACTATCAATGAAACTGCAATTCAGTTACAATAAACAATACCTGGAGTCAGACCAAAAAATACTCTTTTTTTTTTTTTCTTTATAGCCTTTAACTTTATTCTGATTGCTATGCAGAGTACTAGAAAAGATGAATATTTATTTTTAGTCCATGTCTAAGTGGTATCTTTTGGAAGATGTTTACCAAAATGATCAAAAGAATGTAAGAAAAATGCAGTTCTAATATTTGCATCAGAAGGCAGCCACTCAGGAACTTCCGTCTTTTGCTTTTACTTTTGCTTTTACTTTTTTACTTTACTACTACAAGGCAGATTGTGAGGAATACACACTTCCTTACTTTAAAAGGAATCTTAGGTCATTAACATTTATTTCTATGACTACATCATATCACTCATAAATCATTCTGTCAACATACCCCTTGCATGGTTTATAAGATTTGATACATTTATCCTGAGGAGTCCACTTGCATAAAGAAATATTGTCCATTTCCACTCAAGAAAGAACGCTAACAAATGTAAATTTGGAAGCACATAGATCTATCTGCATTTCAGTGTTTGCTTTCTTCTCAAGGCAAATAGATGTTCTGGGTTTGAATTCCACCATCCCAATGCCATTAAGCTTCTCAATTTAGTCCACTTTTGGTATTCTCTCTTTTTGCCTTGGTCTCTTACCATGAGTATGTGACCAGAAATAAAGAAATTTCAATGACTACAGAAAATAATGTTTAACATAAGCCAGGCCATGATGTAGTGCAAAGAAAGTGTTAAATCAGAATCAAGGAAAGATCCATCAGTTATGAAATTGGTACAAAACCAATAATATGTCTGGTAAAGTATAATTCTAGTATTTCAAAGGACTGGTTATCCACAGAAATGTGTTAGTATTAAAATGCATACCACAACATGAAACATGGCTGTGCAACATGTGTTAAAAATATGCTTCAAATAAAATTTCTGCAATTTGATTAATTACATTCATAATAGACATTCACACTATTTCCTGATGATAGTTGACTAGCTGACATGGAGCTCAAGAGCATTCTCACTAGGTCAAGGAGTGTTGTGCCATATACATACACATGCATGTGAAATATGTAATACAACCATTTATACTGTACAGTGCAAATAGCTGCACTTTAGCTCAAATAATGGCCTTACCAGAAAGTCTTTGCTTAAGTATTAAGTATTTGCTTAAGTCTACTTAAGTGTTTATGTATATATGCATGCATACACATATATAAATATATATATTCATTAAAAGGAATTCTGTGTAAAATAAGCCTTGTTTGCATTTTGCTATTAATCCATGTGAAATGCTTATATTATAATTTAAACAGCTGCTTCCTTCTTTCTATAACTTCCAAACAGTTGTTCTTATAAGGTCATTGAATTACAGGTGATCGTGTCCTTAGATTTCAAATCTTTGATTTCTGAAAGCACTGTGAAGTCAGCTGCCAGATTTTATTGTTTCCATTTACTCTTTCTTTAATATTTCAGCTTTCTCAGCTTGTACTTTAAACTTCTGAGAAAGGTTGGATTGCAACTCCAGCAAGTTCTTCAACAGCTGCTGCTGGTTAGTCAGCATTCTGTAGATGATTGTCGTTGTATGGCATGGCAGTAAAAATGCTGTACTGAATAATATCATATATATTTAATAAGTGTAGAACTTTAGCAGGCAGAGTAAACATTAAAATATTTTCTAAAATAAAGAACTTCCTAAATACCTTTTCATCTGTTATACCTACAGTAGGTATACATAATATTTTCTGAGGCTTCTTTTAGAAATTTTCATAGTCTACAGACGGAACCATAATGATTTCCAGTCCTGCTTTGCTGGCTATAGGAGCTGTTCCGTGTTGAGGTAAGAATGCTTTCATTTGCTGCTTTTATCATGGAGAGGGGTTTTATTTTATGAGAAGGTTTTGTGTGTAGTGCTTTTGCAATGAGCTGTGAAAATAACTAAAATTGCTCTAATAGAGCATTCCCTGACATAAGGATCAGAACTGGCAATGCCCTGGCCCTAGTCCTCAGCTGCACTGCAGGCACTTTGCACCATGCCAACAGTGCAAGGTGACTCTGAAGACAGCTTAACTGGCCGTGGAGGGATATGCTTAATGTAAGGATCCTCCCTGGCGGCTGTACAGTGTGTGGCTGGGCCTTATAGAACTGCCAAGCTGGCTAGTGCAAAGCCTTTGGGAACATTGGCAGCCAGTATAAATCTGGTTAGACTTTGGACAGTTCTGATTTATGTGAAAAGGCTAGACCAATGAATGCACAGCCAGCCCACTCCTCAGCAAGTATTTGCAGAGAAAAATTTACAGCGTAGTCATGTGGTTCACAGATCGGTTTGCATTCATATTGTATATACAATCTGTTTCATGTTAAATGGATGATAGTTTCTGTTAAAATTATAGGAAAAATAATTTAAACAATGTATTTCTATTCATTTGCTCTAGTATTCTCACTGTGATGGAAATGTCCCAGTCTGTGAATTTAACTTCAAGGCTGTTCATGAAGACATTAAGCACCCAGTGTAGAGACCTCCTTGTTCCACTGGAGAGGGTTAAGAGGAGATAAAGAACAAGGGATATGCAGTTAAGATATTTGCATGAAATTGTTAGGGGAGTTGTGGGAAGCATTTTAATTTTATAATCTTTCATAAATTATTCATTTTTAGAATCACAAATTTGAACACAGCTAAAAGATACCAGGCTTAACAGCAAATCACAGGTTTTACAATCACAATGGAATGTCTGCCCTTTCAGATTCTTATGTTTTCTCCAGCCATTTTTTCACTGAGAAAGAGAATAAAGGAAAAAGATATTCAAGCTTTTTCCTTTTCGTTCTCCTCCTACCTAGAAAATTATGGCACTGAGTCAGGTAGGTATTTCAGAATAAAAAGAATAGCTTTTGTTTACTTTCTTTTATCTAGTTTTCAGAGCTCTTTTTATATTTCAGAATTATTTTCTCTGATAGTTCTGAGTATATTTTACAGACTTCTCATGCTGCATTTATTGTTGATTCAAATCCATTTACACTTCTTTGAGAAGGTAGTAGGGGTTTTTTTTTGGTTGTTTGTTTGTTTTTAAGACTCAGATCCTGGCCATATTTGACTCATTCCCTCACTATGTTTTGAAAGATATTCATTAACATGAGGGAACTATAGTTTACAATCTGTGGTGTGTATATTAAAAGTGTATAGGAAAACAGTACATGGAAAAGGTTGTATACATGGTCTATGTGTACTTTTAAATCACAGAATCACAGAATCACAGAATTTCTAGGTTGGAAGAGACTTCAAGATCATCGAGTCCATCCTCTGACCTAACGCTAACAGTCCCCACTAAACTATATCCCTAAGCTCTACATCTAAACGTCTTTTAAAGACCTCCAGGGATGGTGACTCCACCACTTCCCTGGGCAGCCTGTTCCAATGCCTCACAACCCTTTCAGTAAAGAAGTTCTTCCTAACATCCAACCTAAAACTCCCCTGGCACAACTTAAGCCCATTCCCCCTCGTCCTGTCACCAGGCACGTGGGAGAATAGACCAACCTCCACCTCACTACAGCCTCCTTTAAGGTATCTGTAGAGAGCGATAAGGTCGCCCCTGAGCCTCCTTTTCTCCAGGCTGAACAAGCCCAGCTCCCTCAGCTGCTCCTCATAGGACTTGTTCTCCAGGCCCCTCACCAGCTTCGTTGCCCTTCTCTGGACCCGCTCAAGCACCTCCATGTCCTTCTTGTAGCGAGGGGCCCAAAACTGAACACAGTACTCGAGGTGCGGCCTCACCAGAGCCAAGTACAGGGGGATGATCACCTCCCTAGACCTGCTGGCCACACTGTTTCTTATGCAAGCCAGGATGCTGTTGGCCTTCTTGGCCACCTGAGCACACTGCTGCCTCATATTCAGCTGACTATCCACCATCACTCCCAGGTCCTTCTCTGCCTGGCAGCTCTCCAACTATTCCTCTCCCAGCCTGTAGCTCTGCTTGGGGTTATTGCGCCCCAGGTGCAGGACCCAGCACTTGGCCTTGTTGAACTTCATGCAGTTGACCTCAGCCCATCGATGCAGCCTATCCAGATCCTCCTCCAGAGCCTTCCTACCCTCAAGCAGATCGACACACGCGCATAGCTTGGTGTCATCTGCGAACTTACTGAGGGTGCACTCAATGCCCTCGTCCAGATCATCAATGAAGATATTAAAGGGGGCGGGCCCCAGCACCGAGCCCTGGGGAACGCCACTAGTGACTGGCCTCCAACTGGACTTGGCTCCATTTACCACGACTCTTTGGGCCCGGCTATCCAGCCAGTTTCTAACCCAACGAAGCATGCGCCAGTCCAAGCCAAGAGCAGCCAGTTTCTTGAGGAGAATGCTGTGGGAGACGGTGTCAAAAGCCTTGCTGAAGTCAAGGTAGACCACATCCACAGCCTTTCCCTCATCCACCCAACGCGTCACTTTGTCACAGAAGGAGATCAGGTTCGTCAAGCAGGACCTGCCTTTCATAAACCCATGCTAACTGGGCCTGATCGCCTGCTTGCCCTGCAAGTGCTGCATGATGACTCTCAAGAGGATCTGCTCCGTGAGCTTCCCTGGTACTGAGGTCAAACTGACAGGCCTGTAGTTCCCTGGGTCTGCCCTCCGGCCCTTCTTGTAGATGGGCGTCACGTTTGCTAGCCGCCAGTCGACTGGGACCTCTCCCAATAGCCAGGACTGCTGATAAATGATGGATAGTGGCTTGGCCAGCTCCTCTGCCAGTTCTCTCAGTACCCTCGGGTGGATCCCATCTGGCCCCATCGACTTGTGCACATCCAAGTGCCGTACCAGGTCACCAACCAGTTCTTTGTGGATAGTGAGGGCCACATCCTGCTCCCCATCCCCTTCCACCAGCTCAGGGTACTGGGTATCCAGAGAGCAACTGATTTGCTGCTAAAGACTGAGGTGAAGAAGGCATTAAGCACCTCCGCCTTTTCCTCATCTCTTGTAACTAAGTTTCCCCCCGCATCCAGTAAAGGATGAAGATTCTCCTTAGTCCTCCTTTTTGTGTTGATGTATTTATAAAAATGTTTTTTGTTATCTTTAACGGCAATAGCCAGATTGAGCTCCAGATGAGCTTTGGCCTTCCTAATTTTGTCCCTGCACAGCCTCGCAACATCCTTATAGTCCTCCCTCGTGGCCTGCCCACTTTTCCAAAGATTATAAACCCTCTTTTTTCTCCTAAGCTCAGGCCACAATTCTCTGTTGAGCCAGGCTGGTCTTCCCTGCCAGCTCGTCTTTGGACACGTGGGACAGACCGTTCCTGCGCCATTAAGATTTCCCTCTTGAAGAGCGCCCAGCCTTCCTGGACCCCTCTGCCCTTCAGAACCGCCTCCCAATGGACTCTACCAACCAGTGTCCTGAGCAGCTCAAAGTCAGCCCTCCGGAAGTCCAATACAGCAGTTTTACTGGTCCCCTTCCTGGCCTCGCCAAGAATAGTGAACTCCACCATTTCGTGGTCACTCTGCCCAAGACAGCTCCCGACAATCACATCCTCCACCAGTCCTTCTCTGTTTGTGAAGAGAAGGTCTAGCGGAGCATCTCCCCTGGTAGGCTCACTAACCAGCTGTGTCAGGAAGCTATCTTCCACACTCTCCAGAAACCTCCTAGACTGCTTTCTCTGGGCTGTGTTGTGCTTCCAGGATACGTCAGGGAAGTTGAAGTCCCCCACGAGTACAAGCGCTGAAAATTTCGCAACTTCTGTCAGTTGCCTGTAGAACTCCTCATCCGTCTCCTCATCCTGGTTCGGTGGTCTATAGCAGACCCCGACCAGGACACTAGCCTTGTTGTCCCTGCCGATCCTAACCCAAAGGGACTTGACCTTGTCATTCCCAGCCTCGAGTTCTACAACATCGAAAGACTCTCTAATATAGAGAGCCACACCACCACCCCTTCTGTGCTGCCTGTCCCTTCTGAAGAGCTTATAGCCAGGCATTGCAGCACTCTAGTCATGAGAGTGGTCCCACCACGTCTCCGTGATGGCAACCAAGTAGTAGCCTGCCTGCTGCACGATGGCTTCCAGCTCCTCCTGTTTGTTACCCATGCTGCGTGCATTGGAGTAGATGCACTTCAGCTGGGCCATTACCTTATCCCCTGGGCTTGCCATTGTTCCCCCTGGCACAGCCCCAACAATCCTTGCTTCAGCCCCATCCCCCTTCTTACCTAGTTTAAAGAAATAGATGAAGTTGGAATAGATGTATCTATTCATTTTTGAATAGATGGAATTGTTGTTAGTTTCCCCACTAATGTGTCAAAACAGTGGCAATGGAATAGTTGGAGTGGTAATAGGATATAGAGCTTGCCACTAATTCAACTGCTTTTAGTTTGTCCTGAGTCAGGCACAGGTTCACTGGACTGTTACATAGCTGAGTTGGTGGTATAGATCCACACTGTGGCAAATATTTGGTTTGCAAACCATCTTCGGAACAGGCAAATTACATGTTTGTTTAAGCAGAAAGACCAGGGACTAATTAGGCACTGTAGTAGAGTTACCCTAGGATAGTTGCAGACAGACAGTGAGGGAGGTGTGTTGGCAGGTACGCGTTAAGGCCACCATGGCTATTTCCTTACATTGGACCCATCCTCTCAAACATAACTACTAGTTTCCACTGCCATCCATAAGGTTCTTCTAGTGGCATTTAAATTACATGTATCTTTTTTAAAAACATTATTATTATTGAGAAAAAGAAAAATGTTATATATTGCTATTCATAAAAATAAAGCATCCACAATGTAACTGGAATTTTTGCTAATCATGAAGTTCATAGCATTTTACTTTCCTTCTCAAATAAAGATGTGAAATATTCCTCCAACAAGAGATCCAAAGACAGACCTAAGAGAAGGAGACGCAAGTCATGTTTAGACAAGCAAGTTCATAAAGGAGGGACAGAAAATAGCCTATTTTAGTTGCAAAACATGTTATCACATGTTTCAGAGCAAAGTGATGGAGGTCTTGGCTTTGGCTTTGTCATTTTTTATCAAAACCTTTGTTCTGGAACCCTGTGCTTTAGCTATGTGTGTGTGACTATATTTTGCAGTTTTACAATTTGAGTGACAGAACACGAAAGATTATTTCTGTAGTTGCATTCATGGCACTACATCCCTTTGGTATTTCTGGTTTTGCTTTTATTTCTTAAAGCAGTCTTGTTCTGTATGTTTTGTTGTTTGTGTATGAAAACAACATATTACTGGAAATTTTGGTAATTGTCAAATCACATATTTTGTTCATTTCTGCATATTGAATACATAGCATATTTCTGACTTCTGCTAGAAATAGTGATGTAGAGGTTTCTGTCATACATTTACCATGTGCCTTTTTTGATAGTCCAATTCAGAAAAAGGAAAGGAAAGGAAAGGAAAGGAAAGGAAAGGAAAGGAAAGGAAAGGAAAGGAAAGGAAAGGAAAGGAAAGGAAAGGAAAGGAAAGGAAAGGAAAGGAAAGGAAAGGAAAGGAAAGGAAAGGAAAGGAAAGAAAAGAAAAGAAAAGAAAAGAAAAGAAAAGAAAAGAAAAGAAAAGAAAAGAAAAGAAAAGAAAAGAAAAGAAAAGAAAAGAAAAGAAAAGAAAAGAAAAGAAAAGAAAAGTGAAAAAAAAAGACAAAACATTTATCTCCTGGACATAAAATAAATGATGGTAGCAAGGGTGATTAGCATTATGAGGGAATAAAAAACAGTCTTCAGTTTAAGTGTACCATTCAAACAGCTTAGCTAACATTTTTCCTCTACTCTTGAATGCTAATTGTGACTTTCAATTGGAGCAAATAGTCCTGCAAAACAGTGTAACATCACCTGAAAAATATGCCCCTGAAACATTTCACAGTGGGGGATGTAGCTATGCATGGCATATGAAATTAAAGATATGTCACATATTGGCACATCAGCTTTGTCATTTCACCCACGCTGTAGCATTGCAGACTTTAGGTGACATGCCACAGTTGAAAAGCCAGCATATGACAAGCTCTTCATTTAACTGAGTATGCCAGATGCTAGGAAATACTGCAGTCTCCACTCATGTTCTGTATAATCAGTTTCCAAGCCATTGTGCTCTCTAAAATGTGGTGTTTTGACACACCATTTAGGCAGAACAATGATTATCTATACACTAAGTTCGCATCTGGAATAAAACAATGAAAATACCCCAACTCCCCAACTCTCTTGCCTCTACATCTGTAAATCATTTAAATCTAACCATTTATTTCAGGATCCTACATTTGCCAAGAAATATCAGAAATCCACATGATGTCCCAAGTGGCAGATTTTGTATTTGGATCTCTGATTTAGATGAATAATGTGTAAAAGTTCATGAGGTGTGAAACTGCATATAGATAGCTCCTCACTCTTTTATGCACATGAGGACATTAAGGTTTCTTCCAAGGTCAGTTCAATTTATGCTCACCAAATACTATCAGAAATGTCAGTTGCCTTCGGAGATAGCAAATGACTAAGCATTTTGTTAATATTAATTTACTGCCCCACCATGCCCACTTTTGAGCCCCTAATTAAAATACAAAGGCTGTGAAGACAAAGATGTCAAGATATATTGTTACTGTAATTAAAAAATAAGACTGCTAGCTACTGTGACAAACTTAATTTTTCACATGCTTAAGGGCTATGAACCAGAGGTAATATTATAAATATTATAATTTGGTTCTTAGGCTGGTTTAAAATATAGTCATAATTGCAGAAGACATACCTATACAGCTTGTTACAGTTGTTTCAAAGGTACTTATTTGTTCTTTAACTGGGCTTATCCAACCCATTATCATTACCCAAGTTTTTAACATAATGTACCTTATTTTCCTGTTCAAAACAATTGGATGACCACATAAATAGGCAAGTAAATTTTTTCACTAAAAACTGTTTTGCAGTTAATAGCATTGCAGGTCTTTATGAACAGTAGTTGGTAACTGCAGGCTCTTGGAGATGCCACAACAAAGAATTCTTTAAACATGCAGCTGTACACTAAAGAACTGACTAAATGGATTTGATAAATTGGTTAAAAAAAAAAAAATAAAAGAAAAAAGGTTTTGGCTCAACAAAGTAAAAGCTGACCCTGGCCAAAGGATGCAAATGAAACAAAATGTTCATGAACAACACAAAATAAAGGAATCTATCAATTGGAGGAGTCCAAAGAGAAGAACTCATGTCTTTTACTTTGTTTTTGTTGATTTACATGTATTTATTACACTTTATTTTATAGTTCACTGGTTCAAGTCTATTCTAGAAGCAGAAGCTTACTGATATTAGAAAAATTCTCAATCTATGTTCATGTGCTATCCATGTCATAATAGCTTCCAAATCTAAATTTTAGATCCCTTGTTCATGACTCATCAAAAAGTGCAAGAGTTAACTGCAATAATAAAGATTTATGTCTACTTTCAAACAGGCATGTTCTTTTGTGGAAAAGGATAAGACTTGTTTTGTCTTCCTTTCCAGCAAAGCTGCATAGGGAAGCTTTTCCTCTGTAACTGATCAAGTATGTGTGTTATTGAATCTGAATACTACTAGGACTCTAAAACTATACTCTCTAGTCACCATTCTTCTTTGTGCCTGAAGTTAACATGACAAAGTAAATGGCGGTCTTTGCTGTTTTTTTTTTTTTTTCCTTCTTCTTTTTTTTCTTAATCTCTGACCAGCTGTTGATGAAAAAAAATGCTTCTGAAAATAGATATTTGGGACCATATCCTATTTTGAAGAGTAGGACTTGAGGATTAAGCCAGTAGCTAGTATAATGAAAGAAATAGCCAGATGGGGCATTCTTTTTGTCTTATGCGGTCTATCTCAGATTCACAGGACTTTTAAGGTCAGAAGGGACCTCTGGAGGTCCACCTCCCTGTTCAAGCAGGGACACCTAGAGCAGGGTGTCCAGGACCATATCTAGACAGCTTTCAAAGATGTCTAGGGATGGAGACTCCACAACCTCTTTGGGCAGCCTTTTCCAGTGCTCCATCACCTGCATGATAAAGAGGTATTTCTTGATGTTAGACAGAAGAACTTCTTGTGTTCCAGTTTGTGCCCATTGCCTCTTGTCCTGGCACTGGACACCACTGAAAAGAGCCTGGCTCTGTTGTCTTCGCGCCCTCCCTTTAGGCGTTTTTACACATTGATGAGGTACCCTTGGAGTCTCCTATTCTCCAGGCATAAAATTCCTAGTGTTCTCAGCCTCTCCTCAGAGGAGGGTTTCTCCAGTCCCTTTATTGTATTGGTGGCCCCGACTTTGGACTTTTACCAGTATGCCCAGTACAAGAGTACTGAGGGTCCCTGAACTGGACACAATGCTCCACATATCTGAATAGACAGGAAGGATCACTTCTTTTGACCTCCTGGCAATATTTTGCCTAATGCAGCCAAGAATACCATTAGCTGCCTTAGCAGCAAGGGCTCTTTGCTGAATCACATTCAACTTAATGTCTACCAGGACCCCCAGGCCATTTTCTGCAGAGCTGCTTTCAAGCTGGGTGGCCTCAGCATGTATTGGTGCCTGGAGTTGTTCCCCCCCAGATGCAGGACTCAGTCCTTGTTGAACTTTATGAGATTCTTGTCTGCCTACCTCTCCAGCCTGTTAATGTCACTCTGGACGGCTGCGTGGCCTTCTGGGGAGTCAGCCACTACCCCCAGTTTCGTGTTGTCTGTGAATTTACTGAGGGTGCTCTCTACACCATCATCCACACCACTAATGAAGATGTTAAACATCTTGTTTATTGAAGACCAGACCCAGTGTTGATCCCTGGAGTACTCTACTCATAACTGGCCTTCAACTAGACATTGTACTACTGCCCACTACCCTCTGGCTCCAGACAGTTTTTCATCCACTTCATCCTGCCCCATATTTCAACAGCTGCTTTGTGAAGATCTTATGGGGGATTGTGTCAAAGAAAGTTCAGACTTTCTGAAGTCCATGAAGACAATATCCATTGCTTGTCCAGGTGTGCTAACCATAGTGCATTTAAGACTGTATCAGAGTTTTTGCAAAAAAAAGAGTAAATAATGCCTTCACTTGCTCTGGTCATTTGCATAGAATTTCAGTTACACACTTCCTGTTATATTTGTGTAAAACCTAAACTATTCCTGTTTTGTCTTTTTGACTCAGTCAAATTATACAAGAGTGAGTTTTGCATATCTAATGAAGAACAGCTCAAAAGATTAGGAATAAAGTATTTTTGTAGAACTAACAAGCACTTCAGATATGTGACTGCAGAAACTGTTGCTTAGCCACAAATGGTTTCGGTCAGATTCAGCTTTTATCTTGGATGTTCCTGAAGGAATCTGGATTAACATAATTAAAACATTCATGAACCATCTCGTTATAATTTTAGAAATTTCAGTGCTGAATAACACACTAGGCTTTATTATCAGGCTTTATGGATGAGCCTTTTTATTTAGTAAAAATATATTTGTTTGCATTCACTTTCACATATATACTTTTATTATTTTAGTCTAGAATTTGAAAAAAAA
This sequence comes from Netta rufina, assembly GCF_964035555.1. Taxonomy (NCBI): domain Eukaryota; kingdom Metazoa; phylum Chordata; class Aves; order Anseriformes; family Anatidae; genus Netta; species Netta rufina. Next base: position 2,803,370 of record NC_140133.1, on the reverse strand, counting down.
GAGATAAAATATCAGTAAAATTTTTAACATCATTTCGTAGTTGCCTGGTGTTTCATACAAAACATACTTTTTTTACTGAATCTTCTTGTGCCCTCTTCATTAGACAGATCTGAGGTCAGACATACATTGTATTACCATGAGTTCCAATTAATTCCAAATTAACCCATACTTGAAAATCTATACAATCCAACTGGTTGTTGTATTAGGGTAAAGTACCGCATATCATTTCTAAAAACAAATTGCAAATCAGGAGGAGTGAATCATAAAGGTGTAAGTATGTACAGTGCGCTCTGTATGCTGCATTAGTCCTGGATGAAACTCACTGAAGACATATATATATATATAAATATAAAATATTTGCAGCAATACCAAGGAATTTGTGATTTTTTTAATAGTGTTTTCTTCTTTCCAACATCATAGACATCTTGAAAATGTGATGTAGTTAAGGAACTGATAATGAAGGTGGTTTTCTGTTTCACACAAGTTATTGACTGCTATTATTACAGCTTTATAACACAATATGAGCTTGTAGCATTTTTTCTTTCTTCTTGCTCCTGTTCTGGCTTTTAAGGTGTTTTCCTTTATGTACTGGATCATCCCAGTACTCTTTTGCAAAGGATGTGGAGTTCTTCACAAGGGAAGCAAGGTTTCTGTCAGAGATGATGCTGCAATTTCTTCTGCCCAATGTTTTCTTTACTTCTGCCCATAATATATACATATTATAGACATATAAGTTATAATATTACATATATAATATTATATATTTGGTATAAAAGAGCCTCTTTTACAAAAGAGCTCTCACTTGGAAGTTCATCTGCTCTGCAGCCCAAATATTTTTTTTTCTTATTTATGGGTGAAATGTAATCATCCTTTCTCTAGACCTAACATCTGGTAGACAGAAGTAGCATTATTTTTTGTTGTTGATGGTGTAGACTAAAAATAAATATCTGTTTGAAGTCTTTAAGGAGGGTTTATAGAGTGCTGAGAATTTTTTGTCTTACCTTGTCTTGTGTATCTCAAACCCATTAATATATTTCATAAAATAATTACACCTGCATTGCACAGTTGACTGTGGACTGAAAAGAGATTTTTCCCATTATAAAATTGATAGCAAGTATGTCCTTCTTGCTGTCCCCTGCAGTTTACTCCTCATGTCTAAATCCTTGATTCAGCAAGTCCTCCCTGCTGTGAATATGTATCAGGTTGTTTACCTGGTATTTCAGTTTCATTACCTGATATTTTTTATTTAGAAAAATGAATTAAAGCAAGCATGGAAGTTTGGGGGAAGTGTAGGAGAGTTCACCTGTTCCTGGAACAGATAGGAACCTCTGAGAAAGCAGAGTATGCTGTAAACAAATTGATATACAAGCATATACTCCATCTTATATTCAGCCGTATGTGTTCATATTTGTGTACTTCAGGGAAACAGAACTGTTGGCTTTCTGTGCAACTTCATTTTTGGATTTATTTGGTTAATAACATCTGCTGAGGAATAATGCACTGCTTTACTATTATTACTGTTACTACACAAGCAGTTAAAATATTAATCATTATTTTGGCTCTACATTTTAGTAACAGAACATTGAACATAATAATTCCACACTTACTAGTGTAGTAATATCTTCTAGATTTTTTTAACCAAGATCTTGGAATAAAAGTGAAGATAATATACAACAAATCTTTTCTGAATTTTAAGTTAGCTTAATGACTCCTGAAAGAAAGCTTTGAGAAGTTTGTGAATACTCACAGAACCGTCACTGAGTGATTGGTATTAAAAAGATGACAACTAATGCAGTAATTGTATCTTTTTATGGAAGAGTTCTCTTTCCTTTTCTGAGCATTATGTAATTCACAGTGAGTTTCTGAGCCAAAACTCAAGTTCTAGGGACTGAGAACCCATTGCTTAGGACCAGATTGTGAATTCCTTACTCCTGTTGTTGAATGTTTAGTTATTGTCTTCAGTGTTTGCATTTTTCACATGAGTAACAGCTCAGCAAGAGAAAAAGATATCGTTTTAGTCTTTAGTAGCTGTTTCTTCAGTAGTATCTGTGAATTTGGAGGATACTAACTTGATCTGTCTTTTGGGCATATGCAGGCAGTTCTGTGTAAGTTTGTAGGCTATGGAAAAATAGAAATAATGAACAAAAATATAGATTACAAGTATTGTGAGCAGAAGACATAGAGATTTTCCCTATTTCTCTTGAAAAAAATATATATATATTTTCCTGAAAGAGTTTTAAAATACTTGAATATAAATTTTGTTGATCACCTCTTTGGTATTTAACTACTTGTAGTTGTGAAGCTGTGCCATAGTCTGCAGCCTTGTCGAATAGCATAGGGAAGTTTTAAGAAAATGGATATTCTTCATATAAGTAACATATGTAGATAAATATATAATTAATTTTAATTATATGAGAGGCAATTGCCTTTTGGTGGGTACTTCCTCTGTAAACCTACGATATTGTTTATTTGCCTTTTCAGTAGTTACCTTATTATTGTAATTTTCACTTATATTTTCAGACCTTTTCTGATCAGAAATAATTGCTCTTAAAATAATGCACTGCCCTAATATATTCAGATCATCTAAGATGAATTCTTTTGTGGTGATGCAACCTGATATACCTTGGTGAAAAATTATAGATGCAGCATTTTATACATTAGGGAAAAACAGGCTGACTGCATGAGAAAAGGAATGGTGAGTCAGGAGAGGGAGATGAATGACCTTTTTTTTTTTTTTTTTGTTCTTTCTGTTCATCTTATATTTGTGAAACATTTCCAAAGGAGATAAAATCCTCAGCTAATTAATTCACTATGATGTATAAATGCTTTCTGAATTGAATAAATAGCAGTAGATTATTTTTAAAAATGTTTGGGATGTAGGAACTCTAACAACAACTATTTGGACATTATCGACAAACAATATCCCTAAGTCACAAAAGCATTACCCTTAGGATCTGTAAATCAATTATCCCAGAGTTTTCAGCCAAAAAGTTCTGTTCGATCTTCTTTGATAACAACAAAAGCTAAGTGAATGCAATGTGTGGTCTGCATTTTCATCTTAAATTTCTCTTTAATGGGATAAATTTTTGCCCTCAATCATAAGTTGGAGTAATTATGATAACCCAGAATGGATTTAGACATTTAAAAGCAAATCAAGCCAAACTAATTAGAAGAAGAGACTGAAGATGGTGTATCACGTTCGCTTGTACCAATGGCTTCAGAAACTCATATGTCTGAATCTGAACCTAGTTTGAGAGGTCAACTGTGTACTGTTTTCACCATCATTTGCAAACAGCTGGAGTACCTGTGACAACAGAAATAGTTAACATTGAAAAATATTACAAAAAAATTATTTTGAACCACCTTTTACACTAGGTTCATACAGAGCGATACCTTAACATATGATGAAGAATCCTGGTAAGTAGATACAAGCATCCTTCTTTTCTGTTGATGAAACTTCAAATGAAAGACTGTGGCAAGACTCACACTAGGTGTAGCCTCCAAAAATGCTCCTTAGGTTTGTTTTTTTAACTGTTTGCCCTCTGATAGGGGGAGTAATATAATTTCCATATTTACTAACAAGATGTTATGTGAGACTGTGTCAAAATCTTAGGTAGATGAAAATCTAGCACATTTACAGTTCTCTCATATCCAGCAGGTCACAGTTTCCCTACAGAGGAAGAAGCATGACCACCCTGTGTTTTTTCTGTATCAAAGATGCCATCAACAAACTGTCTGATTCTACGATTACTACATGCTTGTTTTTGCTCGCTTTTATGAGTAGCCAAAAATAAGCCAATTGTCTTTTGTCAAGTTTCTCCATGAGGATCAGCAGCAAATTCTGACTACAGTCCACATTGCATCGTCTTGTTTTTGAGAATAGGACAGGCCACTTCCCATGGTTGCCACAGTAATGCTGTGTAAAAGTGTAACTAATGAATGTAAATTGTGAAGATGCCCCAATGAGTTGCACTTATATCAATCACATTCAAAGAACAAATACCTCAAAGAAAATTGCAGAGTGACAGATTTTCTAAATTTCTCCCTGTGGTGACTAAAATGTTAGAACATTTTATTTAGTTTCAGAGATTGAGTTCCCTGCCCTGGTAATTTCAGTAGTAAAATCTTGGTAAATCTTGCATATTCAACATCAGGGATATAGTAGAGAAGGTATTTGGCAGGAGCAAGTCAACATAAAAAAAAAAAAAAAAAGCAAGACATTACAAGACATTATTCATAAAGCCTATCATCTCATTATGTTTCAACAGGATTTCTGAGTGGTATATTGTCAGTAGCATGCATTAAATGATTTTTTGCCTTAATTTAATTAAGGATAGATATTCAAATCATTGTCAGTAAGCCTCTGCTCCTGTGTAACTGTGAATATTTTGGCCATGTCATCCTTTGCAATATCATCTTTGCAATATCATCTGCTGCTTGCAATATCCTCTTACCGCATTTTTTCATGATCATGATAGAACACTGATCTTTGTTCGTGCTTCTGGTTTCTTTGGCACTAGTTTGTAACCAAATCCTTTATTTAAAGACTTCTGCCTTCTGTTTCTCACAGAGTAATTAATCTGATTGTGGCCATGCAAGGTAGGTTACTTTTTCTGGACCTTTTGACTTGTTTTAAAATTATGGGTACTTCCAAGTTGGAATTTCTTCTCATTCAGACATTCTTCCAGCTGAGACAAAATAACAAACAGAAGGTGGGAGAGGGCAAACGTAGATGTGGGGATTTGATGTATTCCATCCCTTGTCTGGGGACAAAAATTAAATATAAGTTTTCATTTATGACGTCTCAGGAAAAAGAAGCCCATTCATATTTGCCCATTCACAGACCCATCTACAATAATATTTTTCAATGTGTGAAATGTTCTTTGAGGCGTATTCCTATGAAGTGCTGTTTTTACTGCATACTAGTGAAGAGGCATGTAATAAGAAGAAAGTTTGGAACAATTAAATGAACTGCAGCCCTTTTATCCATTAAGGGAAGAGCATTGCAGCAAGCAGCTATGGTGAATAATAACACTGGAAAACTAAAATGAGAGCTGACATTAGTGATAATGCACTTTCTGCCTCTTGAAGGTAATATACCCACAAAGCAAACAATTTGAATTACACTCAAAAGCAGAGAATTTCACTGGAAGTGAAAATGTTGGATAGCAGACTGAAGCAAAATACAAATTTGAAATATAGTGATTGACAGTAGGGAAAGACACTGATATTTAAGTGCTAGTGGGATTAACATGCTACAATATTAAAAATGTTGGACAAAGCAAATCAACTTAATTTATATATCAAAATCATTTGAAACAAATTACAAAAAGAAATCCATATAGATGTTGATTTCCCAAAATGCCTCATAAAAGTTTGAGAGTATTGGAAATCGAATCAGAACATATGACAACATGCTGGACTCTGTCTTACCTTCAGTTACTTGGGATTACAATGCTAAGCTTACATACAGTTGAGGTTAAATCTTGTTACAGTTCTGAAATCTACCTGTGTAAATTTAGAGTTATAAATGAGGATGACTGAAAGGCTGCAAGGAAATGACCAGAATGTCACACTTAACGGTCTAAGGAAGGAATGCATGTTCTGTTGAATATATTAATGTTCTGATTATTAAGATTGGATCATTTTCCCTTTATGTTTATTTAATTATTTACTTTTGAGGGTTGTGGATTTCTGATTTAACAGTGATACAATACACCAGGAATATAAAGATGCCTAACACAAACCTTAGCAAATAAAACTTGAAGAGACACTTCAAGTAAGTATTTTTTACTTAATAGTTGCATCCTCTAATTAGTTGTAAATCTAGCTTAAAAACAATTCACAGTGACACTCTCTGTTAGGCAATTTACTCAGATCGATTCTGCTGTTTTTCAAAAGACTCCAAGTGGAGAAAGGAAATTGCTATCACAATGTTGCCTATATTCTGTTAGAATTTTTTCTCAAGCTACCATAGGACTATATATTTTAAAGACTTCCTGTGGGGTTCTGAATTTCTGGAGAAGCCATTGATACAATTAAGTATGTGTGTTTATGTTTATGTAACCCTGTTTACCCGCACACAATGCATGCTAAGACATCCAAGGCATCTGAAATATATTTGAATAAGTTATTAGACCTTTCAAACGGTATAGCTATTCTAGTCTGATGAGCCTGAATGTTTGATTTTGAAACAGCTGATGAATTTCTCATATTGACAAATGCATTTTCCTTTAAGTGGGTGTTTTGTATCCATAGAAAAATGCATGAAGCTGCCAGGGTAACCATGAATGTTCCTGAGGTCCTGGGATGAATAAGTAGCTAGAGTTTGATAAATATATGGCTCTGCATGGGGTCTATGGGGTAATTCTGTCTATGGCCATTCTGACAACATCTGTGATGTATGGCATCTAGCATCCCATGGAAGCCTATAACTAGATATATACCAACTAGCTCATACAACCTCTTATCACACAGGTGGTGATGTGGCTGATGGGACTTTAACAGCACTTTATCTGATAGAGTCTGCCTGGCTTTGCTTTCCCTGGACTAGGCTAACTTGACGCTAATTCATTCTACTACAGCCAGGAAAAATGTGGTCATCTTTGCAAGGTAGAGCAGCACCCAGAACTGCTCCGATGGTTTGTGAGAGTGCAAGTTTGCTATGATGAGCAGCTTGTCATTTCTTTGTCAATCTTTTATTACACCCAGAGAAGCCACTTGCATATATTGTACTTTTCTACTGCTTTTAGGCAAAAAGTAAAGACAAAACAGCAGGTGTCTAGTGGTGAAGACTGGAAGCTAGAAATTGTGAGCCTTAAATGTGTTTTGTCATGGGAGTAAGTCAGTCTCACATCTCTGCTTAGCTGGGAGTGAATGGGAAAGCTGTTGCTGTTCAAGCATGTTTGTGAATCCAGGGACTAGCTGCTACCAATACACGTAAGATCAGCTGCTGCTATAGATCTTACTAACATACTTAATTCCACTGGGATGATTAGACTTTCCAGTTTCCAAAATATTTAGTTTCCCAAGCTCATTTAAAGATTGACCTTGCAACATTTACATTTGGACATACGAATCAAGACAGTGGACATGATTGCACTTACACTTTCAGTATAAGAAGCATATACTAAGCAATTTTAGTTGAATATTATGACATACCACAAAAAATGTTTCATAGTAGTAAAAAATCAGGTTAAGGAAAGTCAAATTTAATGTATTATAAACGTTTGCCTTAAATTTTTGTGGTCTTAACACAAAATATCAGTGCAGGACCATTGCCTAAATATATATCACATAGTTGTATGCTAATGAGACTACAGGTGAGTGACTAGTCTCATTACCTTTAGCTATCATTAAATAATATTACAAGCTGGGGCTATAAACCCAAACTGGCTTAATAATAATATAATATAATATAATATAATATAATATAATATAATAATATAACATAACATAACATAACATAACATAACATAACATAACATAACATAACATAACATAATATAATATAATATAATATAATATAATATAATATAATATAATAATATTATATAATAAATATAATAATATATAACATAATACCAGTTACTTAAAAAAAAGTGATTCAACTCAAGTAAGATGGGATTCAAAGCTGTCATTAAAAATATGAGATCTAGGCAAAGCTGTGTGTTTTAGTTTACTGAAAAACTTAGAAGTGAATTCATCTGCTGAAGATGGTAGAGACTTTTGCCTGATTCTCTTCAGATAGCTCAGTTCTGCACAGCTTAGAAACTCATTTACTGTTCTGTTTAAACCTAAAGCTACAGAACTTTGTATGTTCTTTGCCTTGATTTTGTTTTTCTTTCTTCCTTCATTTGAGGGATGAAATCTTTTTGACTGCTGCTAAGCAATGAATGCCTGATAAAATTTGGTATTTTCAATGAAACAGAATGAGACCAATTTGAATAAGGAGTATCTATCTTATGCTGGTCAAAATGCTCAGGGACAGAGAATAAGGGGAAAATAGAAAGACTGGAAGGACTTTGGGTACTTTGTTTTCAGGGGAAGTTCAATAGCTCTGCAAGTCTGAAATTAGAAATATGTGCTATATGGAGAAATTAGCAGTAAGGAAAGTGGGCAATCTTTCTGAGACATCTAACAAAACTATAACATAATGATTTGCCGAGGTCAAATATTTCATTTTAATGCTACTTAAAATGTTTCTGAAATACTTGTATGAAGCAGCATGGAAGTCTGAAATCACTTCAATCCTATAGTGAAGGTTTTACAATGAAGTAGAGGATGATAAATCAGTGGGAGAAAGCACATCACAAAGAAATATCTTTAGGTCATAGTAATGGCTTTTTAAAGCTGGAACATCTAGTAAGTGCTAGAAGGACTTGATAAAAAGGAACTTTGTCAATAAATGTTCACAGTTTCTAAGGTGGATTTGCGTGATTAGCTCCAAAGGCTATTACTTTCAAATGATTTCAGATGTTTTGGACTAAATCTGAAATAAACTAATACAGCACTTGAATTCTGTAGCAGGTGTACATGCATTTAAACACAGACTTTTATTGAGGATTTTCAACCTGTAATCACTCTTTTCAACCTGTAATCATTCCTGGGCCAGATATTCTCCTTTTCTCTTTCAGCTTGCACAAAAGTTTAATGCTGTTTATTGCATGGGTGTTTTTCTTTGATATAAACATTCAATACTTAAGTATTTCACATTTTCATAGGATCTTGTATGCCTGCAGTGAGGAGTGGGGTATAGTGCAAGGAACCCCAAACACACTAATAATTTTTTTAAACCAGGAGAGAGTCATGGTTTAGCTTCCATTAATAAGCTAATTATCTGAACTTTGTCCAGACCAATGAACTTCCAAGATATGAGTCTTGAGAGACTTGAGGTATGATCTTAGATGATATGTTTGGCTTTGAATTGTTGTATAAAATATGCTCCTACTTTATATTTACCAACTGCTACCTGTTTGTTCCACTCATGCGAAGTACCTTTGACATATCTCAGCGGCATTCTAGAGTCCATAGAAACTAGCTCGAAGCTGAAATGACTCTTAAATTCTCCTTGACTCCATTCCCATTTATGTTATCATTTATTCCTTGAGGAGTTACATTCTGGATCCAAATGAAAATACCTTTGCTGCTATGCCTGGCCAGATGCAGAAAGCAAACCAGAATTAAAACTCATTAAAAAAGAATGGAGGATTTCTAGGATCTTCCCAAAAAGGATCTTCTGGAGAGGAGGCAAAGAAGAAATGAGAGCCTTTTACTTGTTCATTAACTTCTGTCTTTTCTATGACATTTCATAGGTGTAGGTTCCTACCACTGCAAGCTGTTATCTCATGGGGAGCCAAACACTACCTAACATTGTGTAAGAAGCTGTCAGTGATGCAGCATAGTGTGCACAGCCCTTTCATCTCACTAAGATCAATCCCTCATTCTCCTCAGAGTGTGTCTGTCTCTGCTTTGATTGAACCTTTTATCAGTGTTTATATCAAAACTCTTGAACATCATCTTTTTTAAAATACTTTCCAAGGATAGACTTAAATTACAGCCAGTGATATTATAGGTCTCTTGTGCTTTATGAAGTGGGTGAGAGTAACTGTGATTTCATCAGATTTTCTTTTCCTAACACATCAGTTTACACAGACGTATTTCCCATCTGTGCATCTTTTCTTTTTGCCTCGAGGAATTTAGCAGGAAATCTAGTATACATTAAAACACTACTGGAACGGAATAGTTTAGTGATTTCTATTCTGGTCACATCATCAATAATCCTCTGAATGCTTGTTCTAATACATAGTAAAGATGTTGGGGAACAACATACATAACTGTGCTGTGTGGAGTTAATTTGGAATCACGGAAGTACTAGTAAACCAGCATGTTTGTAGTTCTTGTTCTTAAAATTTTGCCATTAGCTATAACCATCTGGGATAGGGGGATTTCTAAGTCTGACATACAGTAACCAAGAGTAACATTGTCTTGCACTTGAAGATCCTTTTCTGGATCCCTTAGATGTAACTTAATTTAATAACAACTTAACCTTACAAGATGACCTGCAGGGATAAAATTTGCAGCAAATAGCACTAGAAAGATACAAACTTGAAAGATCTTGCAAAACATACAAACCAAACAACAAGAAAAAAACTACATCTGTGGACATTATTAAATTGAGAACCTCATTATCTTCCCCAGTTGGGGACAATAAACTCACTAGGAGCAGGTATTCTACAAATAACTGTTCAGGTAACAGGAGAAGTTTGTTGTAGAGAGAAAATGCAGTGGAAGAAAAAGTTGGAATGAAGAAACTACAATACTAAGGCTGTATGAAATTTGTCTGGTTGAATCTCCTTCCTGTAAGGAGAATGTGTTTTTGTGATACACAAGAAGCCTGTATGTGGGTGAGTACAGGTTCTTATTCTGTAACTTGTAGATGTATCATCTCTGACTTCCGATCATTGTGCTTTCAGTGCATCTATGTGCATCTAATGTTGTGTTTGTGAAACTAAATATACTGAGCTTGTAGTTTTCTAGTAGCTGTTATAATATATGGGTATGTGGCTAGTAGTATTTCTAGTACTAGATGTGCTTGCTGAGATACTGCTTTTTATTTAAAAATAAGCTATTAAAAGATGATGTAGAATCCCTCATTTGATTACAAAACAGCATAAGTGACTGTGGATTTCATGCATTGGAGAAGGAGCAATATGTGATGATAATTGTGACGGGATTTTCTGAGCAAGCTACAAGTCTGCTCAGTAAGCTTTCCATTATTCTCACTCTGGATTGCCCAACTTTTCTTATTCTACTACTAATACTTAAAAGACCTTCAAAGCTTCTGTCCTGGGATGTTGCACTCTTTTTTCCCCCTCCCCTGCTTTATTAAAACAAAAAAAAAAAATCCACTTTCTTTGGGTTCATAACTTAAACTGAAAGTAGGTGACCCAGTAGTTGTTATTAAGAATTAATATAAAGAAAGGTGTTGCATCCTGTACTGTCTCCAGTGATAAGAGGCAGGTTTTAGTATGTTACATCTCAGTCTTTAGTATCCTGGCAGTGGAGCTGTAGAGCTAGCTCCCTGTGTTTTTGTGTGCCGGTCATAGATTTCAGTTCTTGCTAATGGGTTATAAGCATAACTCTTAAAATACTCTTCTGAAGTAGTTACACATATATCACTTTTTTGTAGAGTGATTTTTGTTAGGATTTATTCGTCTTTTAGGAGCTAAGTATGTTTTTCTCTCATGTGCCTTGATGTTTACTCTCTTAACATTCTGGAACAGCATAGATGTATTTTGTAGTCACCAAAGTTGTACAGAAAATTGTGTTTCTTGCTTATGCCATTATTAAAAAAACAAACAACAACAACAACAACAACATAAAATGAAAATAAAAACTTCTGACACTCCTTTACACTGTAAAAAGTCTGAGTTATCATGCAGTCCTTAGTAGTTTCTGCTCGTAATGGTGCACATGAAAGTATCACCTGCTGTTCATATTACTCTGAGTTTTAAGGGTTTACTTAATGCTTCAGTAGTTAAGGCTTTGAGCACTAATATTACTAGACCATAAGAATCACACTGTGAAAAGCAAATATGCTTTCTGTGGCTCTCCTTCTTTATTTTTTTGAGGAGTGTGGGGGATGGGGAATGTTCCTATATAGCCAAAGTTCAATTTTGTAAGCTAACGGTGTTGTCTAAAATAGAAAAAAAACTCTTGGAAGAAGACGGATCTGATATAGTTTGATTAAGTTAGAAGAGAGAGGTTGAAAATCTTTGTGTGCCCCTAATATTTCCTTTCTGGTGCAGCAATCTAAGTTGAGCAGGCTGGATGTTATTGTGTGCTGTAGGAAATCTCCAGTAAAGCATCATTGCCTTTCTAAGTGTTGCTTATGACAATAATGTTTTGCATTTATGCAGAACAGAAGACTAAAATTGGTGACTAGATCAGGGATAAAAAAATATTATGAGCTGTCACAAATACATGGAAATGTAAGCTTGTCACTTTAGCTGCAAGTCAGATGTTACCCCAATAGCCATCCCCACGCCTCTGTTTTCTGATTTTGTCTGGACATTGTGTTTGTCTCTTCCTGTGTTTGTCCTGCACAGTGCTGTAATTTGTATAGCAGTTCTTCCAAACTATTAGCCTTTAAGGTTAGGACCATGCTGCATGAGTGAAGTACACGCATGAGTGCTGGCAGTCCCAGCCTGCCTTTATTCCCATCTTTATGGGGTGCACTCTAGGCATATCAGTGCAAGCAAGTCTCAGCCAAACAGTTCTTGCTGTACCTCTTGGTCTTGAGAAATTGTTGTGCTAGTATAAATGCTGTGTCTGTCTGGTTGGGCTATCTTGGGAGTTTTCTCATTGCACTCAGTACCTTAATCTTATTTAACTGTGGATATGCACTTCACATTACACCTTGTACAAGGAGCACAAAGGTTGATGGCACAACCCTTTTCATTTTTTTTTAATATTTTAGTAACCGTGTTAGAGTTCCCATCCATATCCCATCTCAGATGGCACTTCATGGAAAAGGGACCCAATTGATTAGTTTCCCCTTAGTTTCCCCTTATGTGCAAATTCACTATAACTATGTATAAACCGGTGGTATTGGCAGCCTGTGGCTGCTTTTAATGGGCAATTGAAAATAGCTGAGGAGAAAGTAGCTACTGTCAGTAGGTTTGTATTTACCATACGGGGAGTCTAGTTGAAAATGGCTAAAAATTATGGATGCAGACAATACTGCACAGTTTCTTCAAAACTCCTCAAAAGCCCTCTGGCTTAGATCATTATCCACTAGGGGGATGTCTTGTCTTTCCTCCTTTGCCTATAACTTTCCTGCTGAATCATGTTAGCTTTTATTCTCTGGCTTGTGCAGCCAATGCCCTTCTGGTCTCTCAAGTGACCTGTGAGTTCTTTTTTCTTGCAAGCAATGGCTTCCTTTCCAAACTTTTCATATGGTAAATTTGTTCTGAAGGTTCAAGTCCCCCTCTAGGTGGGTATGTGGGTAGTTGTAATTATTTTTGCACACTGGCATCTTGCTGGAATGCATAACTTGATTTAAGAACTGAAGCTAGAGTTCTGTTGCTTAAAGGAGTCTTTCTTTTGTGGATATGTAGATAAATTAAGTGTTTTTCACTAATTTTTAAATGTTCACTCATTTTTTAAATGTTTAAATGTCTTGAGTTTGCAGTCTGTCGCAGGCATATCTGAATTCCAAGTGTTAGACTTGAAATTAACATATACCTTTGAAATATTCTAAAACAAGCCATTCAATTGAGTCTGAGCAGTAAGCTGCTTTCTGTTCTTCCCCCAATTCCCGTGCTAATTATGTCTCCTCCTAGAAAGATCTGTTCTCATTTGGTCCTACTGAGGTGGCAATTCAGCTTGGATTGCTGCATTATTGTTATGTTCCATTATTATCCTCTTAACTGCTTATACTGCTGAATCATCCTGTCTCATCTACTATTGTCTTTGCTTGTGATCAGGTGCTCCAGTGACCTTGGCACCTACAAGAATTTTACATTGAGTTGCTGTGGGGAATATGAAGTTAAATAGAAGTTAAAGCTTTTTCAAAGCAAACAATGATTATCTTACTGAGTGATGCAGACTGGACAAAGTAAAGGATTTGAAACCTAAGAAGATCTAATAATACCTTACTTATGCCTGGCATTTCACTACAGTCCTTAGAGAAATATGACTTACCTTTGGCATCCCATGCCCAGTTCTCTTGGGGACCAAATTACAATCTGCTTGCTGCAGACTATGACTTTGTTAGATTGCTGCAGCTGACAGCTGCAGAACTCAGGACTGGCCATCAAGCCAATAGCAGTGAGTTTGCAAACGTGCTTATGCTCTGTCTTAATCTGAAAATAACAATGATGGGCAGCTAATACATGTGGCAGTGGTGATGGCTGAGTTTATCTGATGTAATAAAAGTGGATATACCTGTGCATGTGTGCTTTATTCTGCTTAAAAAAAAAAAAAAAAAAAAAAAAAAAAAGACGCTCTTTGTATTTTTTTTCCCTTGCATTGTCATACTTTTATGTTTTGGTAAATCAAAAATAATGACTTGGGGTGGGAAAGGAAAGGCAAGCTGGAAATGCATGGTTTCTTAAGTTACGGAAATGACCTTAGGAGTGACTTTGCCAACATGTCTCACTGTTTTAACAAATTAAATAACATGAGAAGGCTGTGTGATGCACCAAATTTTAAGAATAGCACTAAAAGCATGGATATCTTTGAATTCATGAAAAACTGACCGTTTCAACTATTAGGAAGTTGCAGGTCAAAGATGATCTTGAAGACTTAAGAACTGTACTTCATGGCTGCATTGTACAACTGCTTATAACTTGTATTCTGTTTCACAATATAACTTGTTCTTTTTTCTAAACATTGCTATTTCATCATATCACTGGCATTTTTTTCAAGTTATCCTAAGGTATAGTAAGTTTTTTAGCTTTATTATAATTAGTAGTAACTTGAAGTTTGACAAGAATTGGTTGTAGGGTTTATCTAAAGATCTGTACTTGAAAGATAGTATTGTGTTTTCATTTTTCAAGATGAAACTACTAATTTTTCTGAAATCTATCAGTCTCCAAAGTGTGTTATGCTGAAATTACCCTGCTGTTCAGGTTGGCCCGCAGTAGTCAACGCTGACATTCTGACTACATAAAACCTCTTGAACCGAGTACTACACGTGCTTAGAATAACTTCTTATATTTCATGTTTGGACTTTTTTTGCTGTTTTCCACCCTGCCTAGCTCCCCACACCCCTTTGAAAGGGATGGAACTAGTGGGACTATATTTAGAACCCTTGCTTCCAGTTCTGGCTGAAACTGAGAAGAAAGCTGGTATATGAAGAATCTGAAGAAACTAAACAAAAACAAAAAGTTATTTGGTCTATACAGCTTGTGGATTTACTTTGATACCTTTGAACATTGTCGTTGGATTCTCCCTTTCTAAAGCTTGTGGGCTTCCTATCTTGAATATAACAGGGGTAATGAATGAGTTTATACTCTGCTACCTGGAGCATATAGGTGAGTGTAACTACACTGAATATGAAGAACAATAGAACTTCTTGAAACCGTTGTCCATTTATTGGCTTCAATAGCAGTTTCATTAAACAGCTGATATGGCAATACTGAACTTTGAATGTCCATAGAGAAGGTCCTTGAAGGGTGGCAGGCAGGCTTCTAGAATTGCAGAATATCTGCTGCTCTATGGAGCAAGGAAAAGCTGACTTATAGAAACCAACACTCTTAAAATCTTCAGTTACTGTAATTCTGTATCCAATTCTCCTTTTAGTAAGTATGTTTTGAACCTTTTTTTTTTTTATTATTATTATTTTTTTATTTTTTTGTGAAACAATAGTGTTTTTGCCTTTCTAATTTACTTTGTCTGTGTGTTGATGTGAAGTGTTGGGACAAAATCATTCAATATAGTTTAAGTGAATATGTATATGTGAAACTTTATTTCTTAGAAATGAAGAATTCCTTTAAAAATAGGATTGGTTTAAAGAGAACATTCAGTAGGGCTGAAATATGCATAAATTTAAATAAATATTTAAATAAGAAAGTCAAGGCTTATTCATCATCTTTTCTAACCTTTCGTCATGGCACTATTTCCACCTAAAGTGACAAATGGATCTGTCTTTCTTGATTTGATAGCTTTATAGATAATAGATAAGGAAAAAAATGTTTAAATAGTTGGCTTTATCCTTGGTGAATCTGGCTATCCTTGGTCAAACCGGTTATACTGATGAATGATTTTTATCTTAATTTAACAACAAGTAATTTCCCCACTATTGCCAGTGTGTCCCGTTCCATCCCGTCCCCCGGATTCTCCATGTAACTTGTCAATATTTCTGTTATTGTAACTGAGTATTTTATATTCTTTCTTATTATGAATTCAGTATAAAATCATGTCTGATAAAAGAAAAATATTCTTCACGGTGATCAGTAAAGTAGTATGGTGCTAAAGTAATGTGGTGCTTATCTGCAGGAACACCAGATGCAGATGTAGTACTTGTTGACATTCAGGATCTTTCATTCTCTTCTGAAATATCTCCTCTTTTATAGATATTCTATTAAGCAGGAAAAAAAAATAAAAATGAACGCTTAGCCAGAAATCAACTGTGCTGCTGCACATATCTAAAATAAATAAAAGCCCATCTAGAGCATAACCGTCTATTCCAAGAATTAGTTTGAACAACATGCTTCAAACCTATGGATATTCTTGGACAACTCTAATAGAGAATTTATACAAGTCCCCTTTTTCTAAGGATGATTTCCAGTGTTTTTGATTTTGGAAATGGTTATAAACTGCAGGTATCACTGACTTTTCAATTATGACGCAGTAAGACACTGTTCTGCTTCAGAGCTTGAATAGTTTTCTGTGCATTGAAAATACAATGAGCTGTCTTGTTAAAGATTTCTTGTTTGGAAATAAGAGGAAATACCAATAATGAGTTGTAACTTGACAGGCTGAACCCTTCATAAAAACAAAAAAAAAAGCTCAGCAAGCCTTGTAGTAGTAGAACTATTAGCTAACCTTTTCATGAAACATCATGTGTTGTGGAGAAAGATGATGCTTTCTCAGATGCAGAAATTACTTGCTAGTTTTATTCCATTGCTTCCAATTTTCTGCTACCTATAAAACATTCCGATCTCTTTTTAATAACTGAAGGTCTATCGACCAACATTAACAAGATCTGAAAGTTTTTTTTTTCTAAAGGTGCAAGAGGGAAGAAGTGTGCCATGCACTGTAATTTTCTTTGAAAAGTAGGTTAAAAAGGTTACGATATGCTCTTTCACTTTCGCTCATAAAAGCTAAGCCATTACTGTGAGTTACATGTGTGGCAGACAGTGGCTGGGTATTGCATTCCTTTTCGTGCAACATAATTAACATCCTGGAGACCTTGCATGTTACTAGGTTCCACTTATATTTACTTGTAAATTAAAAATAAATAAATAAATAAATCAGCAATGCTAATAGCCTGCATAGCTTTAATAGACCTGTGTTGGGGTAAGAGTTTGCTGGTAGGTAGATGTGTTTAACAGTACTCGTGAGAAATCTTGTCATTTTAGAATTCTGTGAGTAAACAAAAGAATGGGTTTTAATTCCTTAACAAGAGATTTTATCTTATTTTTAAGGGACTTATCTCTTCTTTTCTGGAGTGGGATTAAGGTATGTCTTCAAATACTTTCTGGGGAGTTCTTTTGACTGATATGGGAAGATGAAATATAATAGTAACTTCTGTAAAGCCATATGCTCTTGGACCTGCAAGTGACAGCATAGGCATGTTTTCTATTTAGTTAAGCAACCTTTGTACTTGAATCTGCCTTTAATGTAAGGAAAGAAGCAACGGCCAAATATTATAATACATTATTACAAAGGTCTTGCAGCTGCTGATACTGGTGACTTTTAAAAATTCTGCTCTGTATACAATGTTAAAGTATTAACATCGTCTACTTAGTATTTCTATTTATAGTTTGTGTACTTGTTATGATATGTGCTAACAGGCCTGCATAGCCTCACAGAAAGAGACCATGACCTATTTTGAAGTTCCACATAATTCAAATAATTGGTTAATGCATAGGAATAATGATTATATACCAAGCTGAGATTTACTACATCTAAGTAGAATAAAAAAAATCCATCAAATTATACAAGATTAGGTTCTTTAGTTATGGCCATAGGTAGAAGATACAAATGTTAAATGGCTAGTTAAAAAAAAAATGCAGTAGTATTTTTTGTTAACTCCTTGGAAATGATGATGGTGAAAATAGTTTGCAGATGGTCCTGAAATAAAGGAACAAATACTGAGTTGTGCAGCTAAACAGGAGTAGTTCTTTGTGGTGGTTTTACCGTGCTGGGCAGCTAAACCCCACAACCGCTCTCTCACTCCCCCATTCAACCATTTAAGTAAATGATACTTAAATTCATAAGTATCATTTATAGAGCAGACTGTTCATTTGACACAAACTCAATAGCAGAAGCTGAAAATCTGTTGTTATGGCATTATCACAAGGAACTCGTATTTTTATTCTTGGTGTTTGTCACTGACTCGCTTTTAAAAAATTATTATAGCCATAATTTGCATATTGGCAAGGAGCTGCGAGGGGACAGCACCAGGACAGCTGGCCCAGACTGGCAAAAGGGCTATTCCATGCCATGTGGCATTGTGCTGGTGCTGAGCAATTAGGTGGGGTGGGTGGCTGGGGTAGGAGGGGCAATGGGGACTGCTGCTTGGGGACAAGATGGGCATCAGTCAGCAGGTGGTGAGCAATTGCATTGTGCATCACTTGCTTTTTACTTCTATTATTATTATTTCTATTCTTTTTCTGTCCTATTAAACTGTCTTTATCTCAACCCATGTGTTTTCACCCCCTGCACCCCCCAGTTCTCTCCCACATCCCACTGTGGGCACGGGGTGAGTGAACTGTAAAAACAAACGAATGACAGAACATCTGTCAGCCAACCTTTTCTTTAAAATATATAGAAGTATACATTTGCTAAAAAATTTAATTCATTGTTTAAGTGACCTAGACTAAGAAAATTTTTGACCTGCTCAAAGCATTTTCATCTGTTATTATATTTAGTTAGTATTGTGTAGTGCTTCTGTTTGGTGGCCTTTTCTTGTCTGATTTAACATACTTTTTTTGGGTGAGACTGGCATACCTTATGGAGAAATTTCTTGCTCATGTTTGAATTCTTTAAGCTTGCCTGAGTTTTCATGTCCGTGCTTAGGTATGCAATATCTTCAACATTTCTGGAATGTAATTCCTCTTTGAAAAATACCTTTACAAATAATATTTTCTGACTTACCAAATCACTTTCTGCAGCTATCTAGTCATGCAAAGCATACGTGTATATATTTCATTATATTTAGAGAGTAACTGAGAGCCTTCCAAAAGGTCAGACTGTAGTAACGCAAGAAGTATCGTGCCAGATCTGACCATTTTTGAGTTCAGTCCTGTGTATTGTCTTTGACAGTCCAGGGCCATTCAGAGGAAAGGCAAGAAAACAGAAAACAAAGTTGTGGAAGAAAGTGGTTGTCATGAGTCATTCTTCATCTAAATTACCTTTAATCCTCTAAGTATCCAATATAACTTTCTGTCCATTTCTACTTTAGATTTTGGTAGTGGTATGTTGAATCTTGCATAAGAAAGCTAATGACTTTTCTTATCTGAGTTAAAGACAATTTCTCTTAGTCTTCTAATGAAAAAGTATCTTTCTGCTCTCAGCTTAAGACATTAAAAAACATTGAAATTGTAAAATTGCTTTTAAATTCCTGCAGCTTGATGAAGACTATCTAAAAAGAAACCTAAAATAGCCAAACTGTAAGAGCTATGGCAAGATTATTGAAGTGCTATGTTTGGTCCATTACTTGTGCAGCAAATGAAGCTAAGTTGGATGCTTGCCTTTTTCTTTTCCAATAGCAGTTTCTTGTTCTTCTTATCCCTTCCTTTATTTGTCTTAATTTCTGTGGGAATTCTTCCCAGATGAAGTGAGACTGAGCTTTGAATAGAGCTTGCTTTTTTCCATGCTAAAACGAGTGCAACCTACAAGTGAACACACGTGGTGGGCTTTACCAGAACTCTTTAACTTGAACTCAAAGGTAACTGCACTGTAATACTGCACTCTGCAGTGGTAATTCCACTGCACACTTGGAGTCTTTATTTTTTATTTTATTTTTTTAGGTGTGAATAAATAGGAATGACAGGAGCAGTAGGTGTGGGTTTCTTTTTTTGAGAGGGCAATGCTAAATATTTGTTTTTTTGTTTTGTTACTCTTAAATTGTATTTATGATTGTGGGCAAATCGCTCTATCTTGGTATTGAGAACTGCAAGCTAGTTGCAAGGTTGCCACCAAAATAAGAGAATTGTGATATTTTGAAACTTGTTTTCTGACTGCTATATGGTGTAAATCAGTGCTGTTAAAATAAATTGGATTGTATTGGTGACCTTGAAGTTTGTATTTCAAAAGCCTGGAGACTCAACAGCTACAATTTCCTGTTGAATGCTTACAGAAGCTGCATATTATGATGACCCCAAATGGGTGGCTCTTAATTCAGGTGACTTGTCAGCAGTACAGGCTGAGGAGTGCAATTCAACTTAATTCTCAGTCAGTTCTCCTGGATCCAGAAAAGGACATCAAGCCACCATTTGGATGGAGAAATGGAGGCTCTCTCTGTTACACAGTTACTCACTAATAACTAGAAGCAGGTGCAACTCCTGAGGTTTCTCAGGAGTGAAGGGCTGCAAGCTCTTCAGCCTCTATGTGCTTTCATCTGCTCACACCTGGCTTGCTGTTGAGTGTTACTGTTATGTTATGTTATGTTATGTTATGTTATGTTATGTTATGTTATGTTATGTTATGTTATGTTATGTTATGGGCCAGCATGTACTTGTTCTTGGCTTAGTG
This sequence comes from Netta rufina, assembly GCF_964035555.1. NCBI lineage: Eukaryota > Metazoa > Chordata > Aves > Anseriformes > Anatidae > Netta > Netta rufina. The sequence continues at coordinate 2,782,940 of NC_140133.1, read as the reverse complement.
GCTGCTGGTAGCTTCTTTGTTTTAGTAGACTTCTTAGATATAATAAATAAATATAATAAATAAAATAAAGAATTAATGTAGTTTGACCATATTTTCAAATAATTGGAAAGTAATGATTTTCTTTACATATCTTTATTCTTTGTCAGTGGAATGTTGAAATGTGCTTGCAAGTGAAGATTTAACATATGTTAACAATACTGTTATTCACTAAGCTTCTCCTAATACTACAGGTTGTCAGTGATTACTGAATTTTTTTTAGCTCCTGCTTTTTTAGATGATTCCTGCCTCCTTTTTTTTTTTTTTTTTTTTTTTTTTTTTTTTTAATCAAGGATCAGGAGAAAACTATGGTGTCTCTTCTGTTGTGTTGCTGAACAGTGCCATATTTCCTGGCTTCTGAAATTAAACCATTTTGATTTTTTTGCATGTTTTCTTATTCACCTTATTTTACACAGCAGTTTGAATTCCTTTTAGAGATAAGAACCTTGGTAACAGGCTTTCAACTTTGCAGTGCTTGTGAGGCAGTCATTAATGGAGCCATTTTGATATACTTCTTTCCATGACAGCCTTAAGCTGGAGACAGAAGTGGCTCTTCAGTTTTTTATTTGAACTCTTGTCTTTAGGTTTTCATGTTTTTGATGAATTAATGCTGCTTTTTGAGTTTCTAAATACATGTTGGAAACATTAAAACATATTAAAGGTCTCTTAAATGGAAAGAGAGTGAAGCCCATACATAAAGCATGAGAGACATGCTTTTGGAGACATGTCACACCTGTTGTGGAATTCGCATTGTGAAATTTCAGAATGTCGGGCTGTTTTTAGAAAGATACATCATTAAAAAAAAAATACTTCAAAGAGTTATTTCCTGCTTGATTTGGGAGTGAAAAAGTGACTTAATGCTTTGATCTTTCTAGGAAATCAAGCAATGTAAAAAAGGGGGGAAAAAAAAGCTGTGTTTGTAGAGCAATGTTATGCTGCCTACAAGTACAGTGTAGATGCTTATTGGCTCCTATAGACTACATCATCATACAATTTTCAGTCACTGTAGGACTACCCGTTTTTTGTATGAACTTCTTGGTGATAAAATGTTAATAAATCTGTGATAACAAGAACAGTAAGTTATCTAGCCATGCTTACTAGGTGAGTGGCTTCAAATTCAGCATGACTTTTCAGATAAAGAGTACTGTCAACCATAACATGCTTAATCCCAGTATAAATGTTTATCTAAATATGCTGTGAATTCTTATGCACCCCTCTTGAGGGGAAGAGAAATGTTACCATATCTGTATCCAAGCTTGAACTTTGCTTTATAGTGAATGTACACACACTCAAAAAGGATTAGACTCTAACATCTAAGACTGGTTTTAGATCCTCTATTTATCATTCATTATGTACTTAACAGCTGAGGACCTGGAGGAAGATAGCATGTAGAAACAACAGCAGCATCTTTCTCTGGGTAGCCCATTTCTGATGCATGGCACTAGTAGCCTGCAATGGCTGAGGGGAGAGGTCAGTACGGAAAGCACAAGTGCATGAGCTGTCAGGAGTGAAGAGCTGACAGTGAAAAAGGCGACTGCTTCCTTGCTTAGCTCTTGCTGTGTTCAGGGAAACAGAACCTGATACTGTCTCACTAAAGATGAACAGGACTGAATCATGAAATGTTTGGCTCTGTCACCCATTTTGCTTAAGAACAGTTATCTCCAGGATCCTGTAGTTGCTGTCTGGCAACCCAGGAAGTTATTGCTGTTCTCTGGTATTGTAACTGTGTTTTTCAAGCCAAGTTTTGCAGCCGACCTTTCAAATTTGAAGTGCTGTCTGCTGTAGCAGAATATGATACTTCCTTTTCCAAGTAATACTAGAGCATTCAAGATCTGCTTTCTCTATTTTGAGACATCATTTTTCTAAACTTTTAGTCCTCTGTAAAAGGGGTGAGGATTGGACAATAAACTAGTAGCAAATGCTTTTAAAGATTCAAATAGTGATGTGAAATGATTTTTCAAGTTTTGTCAACTGTAGTTACAGTTGCTTTTTTTGTCATCTTTATTCTGAGCCTGTAATTTTATGACGTATTATGTTGGCTGCATTACTTCTGTGCAGGTTGTTGTAATGGAAAAAAAACTTATGTCTGTAATATGGATCTCACTGGAATTATTCCCTGTAGTGAAAATGCAGACCTGGATAGAAATGGTTATCTCTGACTAGGACTGTGGTTCCTCCTCTCTGCTACCTGTGTCTGGTAGTGACCGGGCTAGCTCTTTAGGAAAACAGTAGGAAAAAAGTAAGAAAATATGGTAGGAATAAATAGAATAACTTTCACATGTGGAGAACACTTTTCCTACCACACCATCATACATGTATATACTAAAAAGAATGAAAATTCTGTGGGGTTCAGTAGCCAAGTTCTGTTTTGTTTCCTTCTTGCCAAAGAATAAAACATTTTTTTTCTTTTTTCTTTTTTTTTTTAAGTAATAGATCTTGTGAAAGATGCATTTATCGGATTAAGAACTCCTTTTAATAACTCTTGATTTGTAATTGAAAACTATTTTCGTAACTGGTAAAGATTTCCCAAGGAAATTGGAATACAAAATCAAGAACCAAGTCTTGAGCACGTTCTCAGAGGTGGATTCTGGTAACATACAGATTTGACTCACTGTAAATGAAGCTACTATTTCTGTTATTACTTACTCTTCAAACAGATCATGCACTTACTCAAAAAAGTGCTTGTGTAAAAGACAAGACTGAATAAATGTGTTTTTTTTCTGGGCTGTGTGGGTACAGGATGTGTAGGATGTGCATACGTGCTAGCGTTGGCAAGTACAGTTTTTGGTTAATGCTATTCAGATACATTTTAAACATACATTACATTAATGAAGGTGGTTTGTATTATTTTGGAGACAGATACTGGCTTTACAGCCTGTTACCATTTTTTAGATAACACTTAAGATGAACCGAATAAGGATTATTACTCTGGGATGGAAATGCTGGCTGCTGTTTTTGAGTAGAACACAATTGTAGTCAATTCCCACCAAGTAAGGCATCTGAACTGCTAGATGCTTTTGAAAATCATAGCAGATGTCTATCTCTATTTATAGGAGCTTGAACAACATCTCAGAATCTGGTCTAATTCTGAATTCTGGTCTGATTTTTTGGGGAGAGAGGGGGAGTTCGAAAAAAAAAGTCCTGAATTGCAACTGCAATTTTAATGGTAAATTAATGCAGGCAAATGGATGATCTGTTTTATTAACTTATTTTTTGGTAAATGCTGGGAATGTTTCGCAATACTTGCAGGACGTTTTGAAGTAAAACAATGCAATATCACTAGAAACTTAATGTTCAAAGAAATACTAACAAAGGTTTTTCTCCGTGACAAAATATACTGAGGATACAAATCCTCAGTAGAGCCTTCAGCTGACTTTATTTAACCTTTAGGCATCGCCATCAAAAGCTGTTGATCCATTTGTATGTTACCTGTCTAAGGTATGTGTACCTTTGAGCAAGGCATAGGTCTTTGCTTTGGTCATGATGGGAAGCAGAAACCTTAGAGCCTTGGACTATCTTGTTCCATTATCATCTATTTCCTGAAGCCTTCTTTCTGTGAAGCTATTTGCATTCTCTTTTCTTCAAGAAAAAAAAGAACCAGAGAAATATTTCTGAAGATACTTTATCTTTTTATTTTAGTTAAAACACAGTTAAAACTAAGTTTTCTTAACTTGCTGGAAACTTCAGCCAGACCTTTTGATCCTCTTTGTCCAGTCCCAGGAAGAGCACAATCAAGAGGACTTATTTGGTATGTCAGCTTTCTGCTTTTCAGTTTGCAGGGGTTGGAAAGGCAGTTCTGGAATGAGGACAGATATATCAAACATCCACGATGTAATCTAAACATTATGTAATGTGTATTTAAAATTATTGCTGACCAAGTTCCATTGGCTAAACATTTTTTACTGAATTCTGTTCTCCTTTCTGCTATCGGTGTGTGTGTGTGCCTCAAAATGATTTCTGTACTTGAGCTTCCCTTAAATGGCATCAGTTGGGTTAGGTGAGGAATAGGACTCAGTCAGGTGTTTGTTTTCAGCTTCTGTTGTTCTGATGCTGGTTTGTTGCTCCATTCTGTCCCTGCCCCTCCTAAATATGCACAGAGAATGTTAAGGAATATCTAGGGCAAACGAGTTTTGGCTGAGCTTGGGCATAACGAAAGCCCAAGACATAGCACAAAATTCACTTAGACTTTCCTTTACCCAGCTGGGTCAGGAGGGTACAATCATACAACAGGAGGGTTAAATCATTTTTTGTCTTGCAAACTAGCCATAATTTGACTCATTGAGCCTTTCAGTACTTAGAGGACTTAGTTAAAACAAACAAACAAACAAACAACAACAAAAAAAAAGATGGAGAGTGGCTTACACAGGTAGATAGGGTTAGGACAAGAAAAAACAATTTTAAACTAAAAAGAGAGATTTAGATTAGAGGTTAAGAGTAAATTCTTTACTCAGAGGGTGATGAAACATTGGCATAAGCTGCCCAGAGAAGCTGCAGATGCCCCATCCCTGAAGGGGATGGTTGGATGAAGCCCTGGGGCACCGTGGTCTGGTGGGAGGTGTCCCTGCCCATGGCAGGGGGTTGGAACAGTATGGTCTTTAAGATCCCTTCCAATCCAAGGCATTTTGTGACAAACTATTTTCTAGGTGGGAAAACAGCTTACAGTCATTTGGCAATAGATCATAGGCAAAACTAAAAACAAAAAAACATGCAGGATGGCAATGGTTGGGGGAAGTGTGGGGACTTCGGTGCCTATGCATTCAGCATAGGGTGCTACAAGGACCTTGACTGTGAACGCTCCAGGGATATTTACATCCTGATTTGAAGATGTTGGCTTGGCAAATACCTTGTCTCTGTTTCTTTTGGTTTCAACTCCTTTTTAGGTTATGAAAGGTTCAGGAGCAAAGTGGAAAATTTCTGGGCCTTGGCATGTGGTGACTCTGACCTTTATGATGACATTGATTGATGATCTGGGTGTCACAGTCCAGAACTCCCTGCCAAACCGCCTTGGCCATTGTTCCCCAGGAAAGGGGGAGGTATGGGGCCGGGGTTGAAGTAGCAAGCTTGTGAAGCTGAGACAAAATCCCTCAAATCCTGCTCGCTTCATCGCTGGGGATTCCCCCCCCCTTTCTTGGAGAATAACAAAATAATCATTTATGGAGATAGAGTAAATTGGGCATCCTTTGGGGGATGCCTTTAAGGGAGTTGCTTTTAAGCATCTATTGCCATCTTGTCAGCCCTGTGTCATTCACTAGGTAAGTTGTTTAAATTCTGTCCCACCATTCAGACAATTTACTGTTATCTGGCCTGCTTTTTTTTTTTTTTTTTTTAGAAAAATAAGGGGTTTACCCAGGATGAATTAAGTTCCACTGATCCATTATTCTTAATGGTTATGAATGGGTGAGAGGTAACAGTGGCTTAACAGTAAAACGAAGCTCTGGTAAAAATGAGGAAAGTCACTAAAATTACTGTGGAAATAGTACAAATTAGCCAAACATGAAGGTTTTAGAGGGCGCTATTAATGTGTTCAAGGCCTACTTTGCAAGGTGAATTAATGCAAAATATTTTCATCTCCCTTCTTGCAGCAGCAGGCATCTAGAATAATTGTGTATGGCTTATATATGTGTGGCTTATGAGAGTGGAAACTAACTTGTCTCTCAGACTGTGCTTAAAACTTGCGGTGTCGGAATGTATCCTTGTTAGCACCACGTGCCACCTTAATGAAAGGTTTATTCCTAAATGAACCTGATGGACTGCAGAAAAAAAAGTTTGTCTTGGATGAATTTGCATGTTTTGAAGGATAATTATCATATCCTTCAAAAAGAAAATTGTTCTTAATTACAATTATGTTCATGGTAGCAGGAAAGAAGCAGTATATAATGATGAGGGAGGTGTGTATGCTGTTTCTTTTCACACCTGTTTTTAAATAATTTAATTCTTTATCTGCTAGATTTTTTTCCTTTGTCTGCAGAATTTTCAACCGAGTTTTCTTGGGTAGTATAGAACAGAGGTCTCTGTCCTTTACTTTTCAGTCCTCAATTAGCACAGTGAGGGGAAAAAAGAAATTGTGAAGTAATGTATGAAGTGACCGGATGAGAATTCTGTATAAATAAGCCTGTTTTAATGCTTATTCAAAGGAAAATAAGATTGTGTAGCAAGTCCATTGCACACTGTGTGGAAAGCAGGTTACCAGAGTGCTCTTGCAGACGATGCAGTGTGCTGCTAGTCATGTGGCAGTGGTACCATGCATCAGCAGCACTTGGAAAGTTTTCCCTGGAACAGATTTTCAGCTCATGGACTGAAATTCTGTGAAGTCCAAGTGTACATGAAATGTTGTATTTAGAGATGAAAGCTTTAATTGAATATTTGGTGTAAATGATGGTGTCGTTCATTGCTAACTGTTTGTTTATATGTTTTGTTGGATGCGGACTATAGGATTAGAGCAACTTCTTGCCTAAACCAGAACAGCCAGACTTACTTTGTGGATGCTGCAAGGTGTGTGGACTAACCATAGCTTCTTCATGCACAAATGTGTGGAAGATCTTGATCTGAATGGATTCTTCCTGGTATAGGACTCTAAGCTTGTTCAGCTGCTGATGGAAGATACCAAATACTCATAGGTCCAGTCTAGGACTGTAGTTGGCAAGGCTATGTCACCATATGTGTATATGTACATAGAAGCTTTTATTGTATCAAATGCTTGGTCTTGCTGGTCATGAATCAGAATGGTCACGAAGCATTCATTTTCTTTGTGTCTTGAGTCTTTTAGACTCAAAAGAATTAGAAATGCATCACAGGTGATCTGAGAGAAGAACAAACTGTCTTTAGGCAAATCCAGGGTGGTTGTACTAATAAAAATCTTAGTAACCACTATAGAAAAGTGAAGTGTTGAGGCACAAAGTAAAAGCTGAAATGAATGAAAAGGATCTTAATTTTGTATTTAGTATTTTTGTTTTCACTTAGATTGGCAACTTTTAATGCCAAAATTTTCCAGAAGTAAAAACTTTTTCCAGTTGGTGGTTTCAAAGCCTGACAGGTTTTAACCAGTACTTTTATTGATATTGGGAATTCCTGCTATATAACACAGTCAGTTACCATAACTATCTCTGTATCACTCTGGTACTGTTACTTCTAGTATCCTGGTTCACATACTTAACATTTAGCTGGTATGTTATTTTGTGGGTTTTGTATATTCTCATCTTAAAATAAGGGGACTCAGCTGACAGTAGAAATATCACATTATCTTCTCATTATAGTAAGTAATCAGCTTGTCCCAATCCGAAGGTTTACTAGCCTGTTCCTGAGAGACTGACAGGTTTCATTCACTTCTGCAGGCATGCAACTATTACTAGCATCACTGTTAGACACTTTACAATTAAATTAACACAAAGTTGCTAAGCTTTTAAAGTAGCCTAAGGCTTCTGCTAGGACAAAACATGTTAAATATGCTGTACTAATGCCACCTGCTGATGCTGAGAGTACATGTCTGCCTGCAGTTTCCTATCATGTGAAGTTGTTATACGCAATGCTATATCTGGTCAATGAGCAACTTTTCACATACTCTGTCCTAGTGCTATTTTAGTTCCACAGTAATGAATTAGTTCCAGTTCTTATTCCAGCTTGCAATAATTTAGTTTCAGCTGTAGTACATTTCCTAAAGTATAATTCTTGCTATAAAAAAGGCACCAAAAAGCATAGTTCTTGTTCTCACTGTGTTCTGTCTCCATCTCAGTTCATTGTTAAACAGCAGACTTTTGTAACACTGTAAGGAGTTGTTATATCTTATTGCCTCTCAAAAAAATTCTAATTCTAATGCTTGATTTTTGTGTCCCAGCATTTTGCTTTCTTTCTGTAGCAGAGAACTTGTGTACAAGGCATTCCTCGTGATCAGGATCACAAGGAAGGACAATACAGAATTGTATTTCTTTGCTTTTTTTTTTGCCTTTTTTTTTTTTTTTTTTTAACTGGGAGTAATCTTAAATCTAGCTATTGGCAGCAGGTGCATGCCAATAGCACTATAAGGCACACTACAATTGCACTTCTGTTTCCATTTTTATGTATTTTGCAATGGATTCCTTTTTTTTTTCTTAAACTTATATTTGAATTTCTCTGCTTGCACATTTCAGTGTGATATAAACAACCAAAACAGTCAAGTCCTAGAATATGTCCTAGAATCAACCTGTGTCAACCTGTACATAGAGTAATTAACTAGATCTGATAAGACTGTTGAAAATTAGGGGAAGATTTTGAAAATTTGTAAGCTATTGCAAGTCCACATTTAACATTAGGCTGTTAAAAAGGCTGAAACAGTAGAAAAAAAGAGACCTCATTCCACTTAAGAAGGAAGTGAAGAAAAGGAAGTAGTGAAAATTAGAGCAAAGTAGCTTTTTTGCTTGTTTCCTATAAAAAGAATGTTTTTTTCTTTTTAAACCATAAATTTTGGAAGCAGTGGTGTAGCAAGAACTAGAAATTACTCCATGTAAATGTACATTGGATCTAGTACTGTGGGACTATTGTTCTTGGTATTTAATCTGTTCTCTGCATGGTTGGATACTGGATATTCCTGTGTTTTATTGACCATTTCCTAGGAGAAAGGCTGTGGGAAGCATGTAATCCAATGGCAAGTCTAAGCAAATATTACAACTCATTTGCAAAGGCAGAACTAGATGCAAAGCGGAGGTAGCTGCTAATGAAAGCTTTCTGCGATTTCCACGTACCATTAGCTTATCAGCATACTTGCTCTTCTTCCTTCCCTTCCTGGAGACCAAGATTTGATTACTGAACTGTATCAAGAAGCTCATGGACCTGGTCAACCAGAGGGATGTTCATGACAGCATGTTCCAGTAAATCTGTTGAGTTTTGGACCAGCTAATCTGTATTAGAAAGAAATTCTTATTTCTTGCTCATTGAAGATTTAAAGTCTGGAAACCAGGCCAAGTATTTTGTTTTAGTTTGTGATAAAGCACTCCAGGCTATGTTTGCTGACAGTGATTTACTTATACATCTATGATATTCAGCAGCCCTTCCCTGGAAGGGGATTGTTAACCTTGATAATGTGCATAGCAATGGAATAAGACTGGAGTTTTATGCTAGCCAAAGCTGTATGTACTAATGATGAGTACACAGGGAACCTTTGCTTCATTGTAAATGGATGCTATCAGGCACTTTTTTTTCCCCTATTGATTAGTAGAGTGGTAAGGACAGTGAAATCAGAGCAAGAGGTTTCACTTCCTTTTCATTTCTATCTTCTTTAATAGGGAACATTATGAGTAGTGTGTACATGTACAATGTACTTTCTGCTGCATCCTGTGCATGTCTCCGTTTCTGAACTTGTATCCATATACAAAATAAGTGAGAAATGCCCATCCCTGTGAAGTGAGGAATTTGATAGCATTTTGTATCCACTCTACAGAGTTCTAGATGATGGGAAGGAGCTGTCTACTAGGCTTCTATTAACACCAGTAACTTACTCCTTCAGTAACATCTCTTTATGCTTGGCGGAATGGCCCCCTAAAGGTGTAAGGATTCTCTCATCTGCTTGCCACCTCTGTGGCTAAGGATTTAATAGGTGAAACAAGATCTGCTTCTGGGGTTTAGTATTTAATTTCTATTTATGACAAAGCTTTTCATTAATTGTTCTGAAATGTGTACTTTGGTCCTCTCGGAACCTTTCTCTTCAGCCTATCTGATTCAACAGCTGTTGTCAAAATACTTTATATTCACAAATCTTATTCAAATCCATTTCATTTCTTTTTTCACTGTGTTGTTATTTCTAGTTGTAAGTGTCCCAAAGTAAACAAGCCTTCCTCTACTCATAAAGGTAAAACTGGTCTGTCTTCCTCTCGTGGATGTTGGGGCAGTTATCTTTTACCTGCCATTATTGTGCTTCATTCTTGTGTGGTAGTGCATTTGTCTTATTGCCTTTGTGCCACATTCCCAGAAATAAAAAAAAAAATAAATAAATAAATAAAAAATTGTTATAGTAGAATAAAACTTCTACTTTTTTTTCTTTAATTTTTATTCCGTGTGAAATGTTTTTAGTAATTGTGAGAGATACTTGGACTCTGAGTTTTTGCATGCTGTCTCAGAAATACCCATCTTGTGGTTTAAAATACAAAAGGAGTCAAGGCCTCTGACTGGCACAGTACCAATCCCTCTGTCAAATGCAATAGTCTCAATGGTTTGCTGTGGTGGCCTTACAGAGGAAGACGAGACTATTTAACAGAGATGTTGAAATTTGTAGCACTTGCTCTCTGAACATGAAAAACCCTTTTGCCACAAAAAGCAAATAAGAGATAGACCTTTATTCCTTGCTGATTTAAAATCACAGTTTACTTTTGGGGGGAAGTTTGTGGTTTTTTGTTTTTTTTTTTTTTTTAAATTGAGGTTGTTAAATGATAAGTGAACTTTTACTTGGGCAGACAATTGCTTATGAATAAGTTCTATTTTAAAGTAATCTCAATTCCTAAAAGAGGAGTCTCTGGGAAAAAAAAAGAAAAAAAGGATAGTTTGATTTCCTTAAATATTCTGAAGCTCTCTCTGTTGTCTGCAGATCAAGAATTTGAGAACGTGAGTCTTCTGTGTTTTAATTTTATGAGGCCATAGGCAAAAAATAAGAGCAGCTTGTGCTTGCCTGTTCCCAGCTGTGTCTCTCTCCTCTGACTGACAACCTCTTTGCTGTCTAAATGACTGTTGCTGGTCAATACTTACAGAATGCAAAAACTTATTGAGAAGATAAACTGTGAGGACTACTGGGAGGAAGGTAATACATGTATATCACTAATTTGTAAGTCTTGCATTGTAGGTCAGGAGAATATGGGCTCTATGGTACAGTAAACTGAAATTCCAGTTAATGTCAGTGGATGTTCTGAAGATGATTGAATTGATTAATTTAAAATATATTGAAGATTTCAAACTGGGAAAGCTGAAGGTCCAGGACTGTGAAGGAAAGAGATGAGTACAGTGTACATGAAAGTGGAGTTTCTGCCCTTGCTAATAAGAGGGGACGTAAGAAAACCTGAAGCTGGGGAAAGGGCCTGCTCAAGCTTTCACGCTCCAAGGTGAGCCAGCCTGCTGGCTGCCTATGCCATGAGGCGGAGCATGGCAAGGGAGACAAAAGACAACTGTAAAGGGAGGGGTGGTTGCTGCAGTACTATTTTTGTTAGACTTTTGCTTTTGGGTAATACATGTATGTATAGAACTAGCAGCATGTGTGTGAATCGAGACATCCATAGCTACAGTCTGCTTTGCTTTGGCCTAGAACATGAGCTTGGCTTCTGAGCATGCCTCTCCTGCCTAGCTGCATGGCTCACTGTGAGTGGATGCTGCCTCGGTGCTGTGAGATGCTGTGACAGCAGTTACACAGTGTTGTTGCAGGGACTGTGAGGAGAAAAACTCTCTGGCAAGCTGAGAGATGGTACTTGTGTAGAGACCTACTGCACCCAAAGAGGTGCAGTGCGAAGATGATGCCATCTTAAGTCACAGAAGAAAATTGGTGCTAAATGATGGATTTTATCACTGAGGAGTAGAATTAAGAAATGTTACAGAAGTTCAAAACATAGGCTCTAAACATAGATATTACTTTTCAGTCTAACGGTGGCTTGACCTCCCCCTATGTGTGTCGTATTTTTTAGTTGTATCCAAACATGCAAGTGCAGTATCAGTCCAACAAGTAAAACAAAGGGGTTTCATGTGAGTCTCCCTATGTGTGTTTTTAAGAGGAGGAGAGAGACTCAATGAGGGGTTACAGAGGAACCTGTATCTGACCTCCATGCACTCCTTAATGAATGATGTTTGAATTCTGAATCCCCTTTTGGGAGCCCAAGGTAAAGATCACAGAATCACAGAATTTCTAGGTTGGAAGAGACCTCAAGATCATCGAGTCCAACCTCTGACCTAACACTAACAGTCCCCACTAAATGTGCGTATCTAACTCAGACAATGCTCAGATGCCTATGATACATAAGAAAACTCCTCCTAATCCAGAAATAAAGGTTCACTTTGGTGGCAGACTTTGCATGTAATTTGAATATTGTGCATATGCTAACAAAATTCCTAACTTTACTTAGCTTGCGAACTTTTGAACTGATTAAGAGCAGACTTTTTCCACTGTCAAGTTTTCATTAAATTTTAAAATACATAGGTAGGTCTGTGGTGTCAGCATATAAAGAATTTCTCAGAGCAGGGTTCAGAGTCAGGGCTCGAGGATCTGAATTAGTGGATCACTGCTCCAGCTGTCATGGTGGTACTTTTTATATAGCATTGTACCTATTAGCTAGCAGCTGAGAGCTTCTCCAGTGGAGGCATATTTACAGTGCATGCATAATCTTCACAGTCGATGACTGTTTTCACAGCCTTTCTAATAGAACAGGATTCCCTGCCCACAACAAACAACTTGCAAGCTCACTGCATATCTCTTCCTAACCTCTTGCTGAGCCTCGGCAGTCTGGCACAATGGCAGATTCTGCAGCTGTTTTATTTAATGACCTGGAAATGGCATTATACGGGTGCAGACTGAGTGTTAACCCGTGATTGATGTGTTATTTCACTAGGTAACTTACTATGTGCGTGTATTAGTGCAGAACAGATTTGTTTCACTGCACACAATAGGTTCATTCTTCACTAGATAAATATAATGTGAGTAATTGCAGTTCATTATGTAAATACCTCCATATGAGACTTTTATGGAGTAGTAATGGATTTTGAAGAATATTTTCTCCTACAAAGGGTATGATTCCATTGTTTTTAAAGCAACATAACAGTGTCCATCAGGAGGAGGAGTGCTTCCAAGCTTGCAACTTACAACACTTGGTGTGACTTGATTTCAGATGGGGAGAATAGTTCTGACTGTTCAAACATCCCACCACCTGCTATTTGGGGGTGGCACAGGGAAAGGAAGGAGGACAGTACTTTTATCATAAGCTTCCCAATTTTGCTCTAAGTGCAGTGGTTCAGTAGAGAGAAAACAAACAAACAAACAAACAAACAAAACTTAGGCACCAAAAGGAGATGATGCTTCTAAATTTTGGAAATGCTGATTTGTCAGTGATGATGTGTAGGAAGACAAAATTAAGGTCTGCGTGGTGTGATTAAAGATTATTTTTTTGTTTTTTCCCAAGCATGTAGAAACAAAGTGAACAAGAGTGGAATTAAAGAAAAACATTGCTGTAAACATAAGGAAACAGAAAAGACAGTGAAGAATGTGATAGAGAAGACAAGAAGTTAAGGTTCTAAAGGCACAGCTGCTTGTGGCAGTACCTACCAGAAAATATCTACAACATAAGAAGTTTCTTCCTAAATCCTAAACTTTGAAGGGTTTTCTTCAATTATTTCACTTCCTGCCTCTGTGTGTTAGTACCAGTACAGAGATAATATATTTTGTTGTAACAACAGAAGTGCATTTCATTTTGGAAAATGAGCAGGTGTTTTGTTGGTGAAGGATCATTGAGAATGAAATATTTGAGACCAAAAAGAATAGTCCTGTTGACGTAGGATTTAAAATCAAAACAAACAAACAAAACATTGTCTTAGAGTATGCTTTTAACTCCTATCTACTCATACTTAACTGCAGATTTGTGACTAAACTTTGCTTGCTGGTATGGGAGAAAACAAACAAACACACACAAGTGAAAACTCAAACAGCCAAATAATGAAAATAAACAAAACCACACCCACAAAACACCAGTCCTCACCTGGCTGCCTGGCTGCACTTCCACTTCAGAGTGCAGTGTTTCCATAAAACTTTTCTTGCTTTCATAATGTGGTAGCACGCCCCTTGATTCTTGGCACTAAAAACTAAGTGTGTGAAAAATTACTTTGGCATTACTGTTGGATTCCACTATTTTCCAAATTGTTTTTGCTCCTTATGCTGTCTGGAAACACCAAGATGCACAAAGAATGCTGCAGTTGGTCAGCTCTGTGAAAGGAGAGGTCACACACGTTTGCAGAGATGGATCTGTCTGTTGTGTACTGGAGAAATCCAGCCAACACTGTCATGTATGTGGAGAACCCTAACAGGCTTCCCATCTACTAGTGTCTCTAGAATATTGGCATATAGAGAAAAGAAACCTTTCTGTTTTGCTATAGCTAAGTTCCTTGCCTATTGAACAAAAAATCTGTAATGAGAAAAATAGTTTAAACTGACTTAGAAAAAACAGCTCAAGTCTATAATTGAAAGAAAGGAAAAGCCAAATAACACAGCTGCTTTATGTAATGGCTAGCCTGTCTTCAAACAACTCGGCTGTGAAATGATGCAAGCCTTGAGATTATTACTTGTCCCCATTGGCAATTTGTATTCTCAAAGAGTGTGTGTGTGCATACACTACTGTATTTCAGTATTTCAGTCTCACTGGGGGTGGCAGGATGCTGGGTGGTGCTTGTACCAATTGTGGTAAATAAGGTCAGTTAGGACACCTTTTTTTTTTTTTTTTTTTTTTTCCTAGATAAATCCCTCGTTGCTTCATCTACAGCTTTTAAAAATGTAAAACTCTGGTTCTCTTGGTAATTCAGTGAAGGCAAAATGCCCAGAAAAATGACATATGTTGTCTTCAGCTACTGCAGTTCCCTGGTCTTACACTTTTCTTGAAGCTGTAGCTGCTGCTCTAAGAAATGCTGCTTGAAGTGTCTGCTGATGTGTAGTGCTGCTTTTCTCTGACAACAGAGCCATGTTAGCAGATGTTCCCTGGGATAGTATGAAAGAGATGTTCAACTTTGTTAAAGGGTTGTCTTGACTGTATGCATCAGTAGGTTAAAGGCTGGACATGTGCTCATTATACCTGGAATAACCTCCAGCGTTGTCTTAGGAAACAGGTAGTAGCCTTTTGTTTGCCTGGATTTGGAGATTTTGTCTTTTCAGAGCTCTGCAGCTTCTCAGCAGTGTTGGCTGCTTTTCTTTGCCTATGGTTAATTAGCTTACTTAACCAACGGAGGTGAGAGTAGATCCACTAGCTTTGTGACAAGTGTAATACCATAGATTTTCCAGTTGTGCCTTTATTGATGTGAATAGCTTGGCCTAAAGGATCCAGAAGAAGTATTTAGTTGCAACTTTATCCCTCCCCAGTCTCCTTCAGTTTCAGTTGTGCGTGTGTGCATGTGTATGGTTGTCCCTTTTTTTTTTTTTTTCTTAAAACTTTGATTTGCATGCTTAGCAGAGTAAGGGCAAGAATAGAAGAGCAAGTAATGCCAGCCATTACCTGCTGTCATGTGAGGGGAGCACAGTTTGAATGGGGGAAGCTGTCTTAGGAGTCCCTTCATCAGGACTGAGTTGTTTAGTGTCATTCTCTCACTTGTAGGCAATGAATTTCCAACCTTGTGCCATGGTGCAGCATCCTGATGAAATGTATTAGCAAGAATTCTGACTTTTAATATTCAGGTATTATATAGATTTGTATGGAACATGGGTGTCTGTGCTTTTTAATCTCCTCCTAGGATTTCTTTTTCTGAACCTAGGAAGCAGTAAGTCAAATCACTACAGTGATTACAAAAGTATCTATTATATAAAAGCATTGAAGTATGTGTATCAGTTAACATATTACATGAAAATATGTAGGTGTAGAGTCTCAGAAATGCAGCTATATTCTATTATCTGAGTACTATCACAAAGCCGTTAACAAACAAGAACTCCTGTTGAAGTCTCACAGTGATAATTACTCTTTTCCTTTAAAAATAAACTGACTTCAGATCTTAAATAGCTTGAAAGAAAGTAGGGAGTTTCCTGTAACAGCTTCTTGGGAGGAGAATTTTAAACTAAGTAGATGACACCTTGGGTGGAGGTTCCCTGGTGAGAAATAAAACAAAAGCAAATTAGCAATGCACTGAGTGGGTCAGTGGTCTCAATCAGTAGCTGATGATAATAGGTACTGAGCTGGTGACTTTGGTGCTTGATTACTAGGCAAGCATCACATGTGCATAGTACATCTGATATGGATGGCTCTGTGTGAATTTCTGACACCCCCTGTTCTGGACGCTGGGTAGCTGCTGTAGGTGGAATTTGTGGTAATGACAGAAGTGACCAGAGGCCATGATTTCAGTGCTTTCTGTTCTCCGGCAGAAAGACTGGTCAGCAGTCTGTATAAGTTGGACGGTAACATAGGATGACATGGCCTTTGCTACATCTATAGAGGAGGCTGCGAGTATTGAATCTAGGCATGAGAGAAGTCAAAAAACTGTTCAGGGAATTTTAGATGCTTTTGTGAGGAAAAAGGGGAATACCATTCTGTTACTTGGTAATAGAGAAAACTGAGAACTTGAAATAGAGATGCACAACAGTGGGTTTGTAGAGGAATAAAATGATGGTGGTGGGGAGGGGGGAATAAATATACTGGAGGAAAAATAGGGAGTCTTCCTTCTCAGGGGTAAAACTGTGTACCAGACTGCATAATGTTCAGGAGGAGCTCTTTGAGCTTCATCTCTTAAGCTTTCCTGTGAAACACTGACAAGATGTCCTTTCACTTTCTTCTATCTGCCTTCAGATCTAATTCCAAAAATACTGTTTTGGAGAGAGTTAAGCCCATCCTCCATGAATATGGGGGGGGGCTATTTCTAGTGATGTCTGTGAAGTAGAAGGCCTGGTAAGTGCACTTTTTTATTTTTATTTTTATTTATTTATTTATTTATTTATTTATTGATCATGAAGTCCTTGATAAATGGCATACGTTATTGATTAACAAAATATCACTGTCGCGTTAAGGGGTGTAGCTGATTAACCGTTATGGGCCTGGTCAGATTCAGGGTACTGAACCAGTCGGATACACCAATAACGTGTTAACCGTCTAGGGTCTGGTCAGATATTCACCAATAACACATTAACCGTCTGGGGTTCAGTCGGATTCACCAATTAATTCATTAATCATCTGAGGTCCAGTCGGATTCACCAATAATGTGTTAACCGTCTGGTGGTCTGGTCGGACATTCACCAATAACGGATTAACCGTCTGGGGGTCCGATCGGATATTCACCAATAATGTATTAACCGTCTGGGGTCCAGTTGGATTCACCAATAATGCATTAACCATCTGGGGTTCGGTCGGATATTCACCAATAACGTGTTAACTGTCTGGGGTCTAGCTGGATTCAGAACACTGAACTATCACAGATAACCACCCTTACCCTAGTTGCACTTAATGAGAGCTATCACAATGTAATGAAATATGATTTATTACAGCAACAGATAACCAGGTTCTTTGGATTGCTGGCAATACTGACTGTCTGCAAAAGCAAGCTAGCATGCATGAAATATACAGGTGTTACAGGTGTTACAGGTGCGCAGCCTAGAAATAAATGCGTTAAAAGGATCAAAGACTCTAGAGAGATGTATAAGCCATTGCTCAAATCTTACCCAAAGGCATCCCAATGGGGGGGAAGAGAGGCTCAGCCCGTCAACTGATCCCAGGAGTCAGGCGGTCCTAAGGATGTTGTATTTTCTCGGGATGTTATCTCCCCTGACGGTGGTATCTTCCCTAACATCTCCTCTCTCTTAGGCCAATTTATATTATTTTCTGTCTTTTAGGTGGAGCTTGAGTGACTCTAGTCAAGCATATCTTAGTTACGAATGGTGAAAAGTTCTCCTGTCTCCATTTAAAGTAATAGGCTCCGAGAAATTCAGGGCGCATGCTCAGTGAGAGGTGGTCGCACCTTGGAGGCGGATAGCTTTTGAGATGGAGGTGTGTTTTGGTATTATAATGATATTATAATGAGCAAAAAGTACACTAGGGTACAGCATTTGTCAAAACATGACAGGTCCTTGGCTCAGGGTGGCAAAAAGTGCAGCTTATCGGTCTCAGTGTGCACAAGAACAATAGAGTTCCCACCTGGTTACAGAGCCTAGCTATGGTGTCTCCACTCCACTCTACGCTTGGTACCATTCCTTAGGGCAAGCACACCAAGTTTCCCCAGTGTGATAGCATGTAAGGTTGGAAGCCTAGGGAATGCTCAGGTAATGCAGCTATGCCCTACCCTGAAAGCCTCTTCAATGCTGTACATTTTCCTTAAAATGCAAATGTTAGTTTTATTTCCCTAGTTACCTCAGGCAATTACACCACAATCACCTTAACCAAAGAGTGGTTTCACTGGTCTTTTGTAGTTCATTATAAAGCATAACCACTTTGATCAAATGTATCAAGTCCTTTATATTCATTTTACTCCCCAAGTTTATAACAAATTGAAGATTAAGTATAAGTGTTTTCCTGATGAGGGTGGAAAAAAAGCAACCCAGAGCACTGAGGTGGGCTATTGCTTGTAATGTTTAGAAAAGTTTGGCTCAAGACTTTGTTTCTTGTATATTTGCTATTGCCTACCTAGTATTGGTTGCTTTTGAGTAGAATCATAGTGTAAAATGGCATTTGTTCCTTGTGCAGTCATAGGAAGGATGGCTATATTATGGCCTGGAGTTGTTAGTTTTGTTGTTTAAAATAGAGACATTAAAAAGTAATGAATGTGGCCTGAGTGTCTGTCTGGCAGTGTTAGTGACATGATGTATTAACAGCCTGTGAAATAAAAATGCATGCTCTGGCAAATGTTTTTCCTTCTTAGTATAACTATGGCCATTAGTTTTGCTTTCACTTTACATCTTTTAAACATACACCTGTTTTAATTCATTTTTAAACTAACCTACTGCTTTTAGCAAATGAAGCCTGAGCATCCCAGGGTATGTGGTGTCAAGCTAGATTATTAACAGAACTGGACCACTAGACACAAGTCAATTTGAAACCCCAATGTGAGAGACAATCCTGTAGGTTTTTCTGTGATACGGTGTTCTTTGTGGTGCCAGAGGCATTCATTATGCTCAACTCCAGCATTTCCACTGATTCTGGGTATTGGAAGAGTATTGTCCTAATACAAGATCAGTTTCATCAGCTTATAGGGAGCAAGGTTTCAACTATCGCTAGCTAGAACAAGCAGCTTGTGTTGGTGGGAAAAGGAAAAAGCCATCCTAAACTTGGTTCTTACCCAAAGTAACAGTAACCATTGAAGGGAAGCTTGATTCACATAAAGCAGTAAGTCTTAAATAGACTTTACTGTTGTGACCTTAGTACAACTAATGAATTACCTAACCTCTCTTTTTCAAGGTTAAATAAACTGATTTTAAACTTCAAATAGTTATTTACCATTTCCCAATATTATTTTAGTGTAATTGGAACTTGTTTGCCTTTTGATAATCCTTGGTGGTCTTACTCCGCAACTGTGATCAGGTATTTAAGACAGTCCTATATCCTTGCGCCTTAGGATTTTTTGTATGTTGATAGATTTCTTACTTTTTTTTTTTTTTTTTTTTGTAACAAATCGGTGGAATTAATTATCATATGCTTGCTTTTATATGCATGCTATTTCCAATAGTATTTTAAGAGAAGTTTGATTTTCAGGATCACTGTTTGTGATAAATAAACAAGACTCACCAGAATGACAGAGCAGAAATATATCACAAGTTCACTTAGAATTACACAAAACTCATTTTCATTAACATCTCACAACTGGTGTTGTGTTGACTAAACTGCCAGTTCCTTGATCTAATATTCAAGACTTCAGAAAAATTGTATCTCCACCTCAAAATTCACGATTGGGATGCAGGAATTAACCAGTGACAGAGTTATAGGCCTCTGAAGTTCCTATTGGCTCTACATAATTACTTAACATAGCGCTTTCTTGTGGACCAAAAGCCATGCTGCTTTCAACTTCAGAGTAAAGGCAGTATTTTGAAAAAGTTAGTGTAAAGTTTGCAGGTTGCATTCATTTGTATGGTTGGAAACTTAACCTCCCTGAAGACAAGACAGGTCAACAGATGAGACTTCAGCAATCAATGCAAAAGAAGCTCTCCCTGAGAGTCTGCTCAGTACTACTTCCTTTCGGTTCTGGGCAGGTTTCTAATGAGTCATCTCCACAATTAAATACTTCATTTTTGGTATCCAGTGTCTGTGTCCCTACTAATGCAAAGATCTCAAGAGCAATGCTTTTCCTTACCTTTTGAAGTCTGTTTTTTGGGTTTAAAGTCAATCCTGGGGACCCTTGTCAGAGGAATTTTCAAGATTTAGATGAACTTTGACAAACCATTGTAGATGTGACTAGGGGCTTCATTCTAGTGTATAGACGGTAGTAATTAGCACTCAAATATGTTGTGGCCTTTACACTTCATTTGTATTTGCAGAGGAAAAAATGCTCATTTTGTTTGTTTCCATAGTGTTCTCTCCATTATGTTAGAGTCCTCAATTATAGTTTCTCATTTTTAGGTCCTGTCTTCAGTCTTGACATATTTTGAATGCATTGAAAGCATTAATGTTTACAACCTAGCACTAGCCTTGGGAGTAAAAAGGTAATTTATTTGCTTAGTGAGAAGTTCATTTCCTAGCTTGACACTCAAAAGAAACCAAATGTAGATTTTGTCTTAATAGTAGAAAATTCAAAATAAACAAAGCTTATGTAAAATGGCATGAACAGACTAGAGCTACAGTGGACTGCTGAAATTGGATTTGGTTAGCTATAAACACCATTAGCTTAAAGCATTCTAGCTTACCATGCAGTGTGAGCTCTCATAGGCTGGGATGTGATAATGCTTTGCTCTTTTACATTTTAACTCCTTGTGGAGATGCTGAAGCCATAGGCTTTGTAGAAGCTAAATTAACCATGCATGCCCTGAGGGTTTATGGCAAACTGTGAGGTTTATTTGGTGTCGAAGTGTGCTGAAGATAACATGGCAGTAGCCTAAAATGCTACTTATTAATTGTATGTATTAGGATTTTTCAAGTCTGCATTTATTCTCATGTAACAGATTGTATCTGTAAAAACAGGCTGCATATATCATTAATATTCTTGTGAACTGAAATATTGGACCTAAACAGTATATGCAAACCAGATGATGACACAACAAACTTGCTTACAAAATACTGATGTAGCTTAGAAATTTTGTAGCATTTTTATTTTCACAAGTTGCTAGCTCATGTGCATTATGGTGCATTATGTGGAATTGTGATAATTTAATCCAGTGAGTAATGTTACTTGACCTCAACCTTTGTTGTAAGTGGCTTAGAAATGGTATGGGAATGCCTCCTTATTGACTAATGAAACACTTAGATTTATACACATGGGACCTTCATAAAATTCAAAGAATACATGTACATATGTTAAGCCTCTACAGAATAGGTCTAATGCAGTCTCGTACTCTCTGATATACAGCTCACTTGAAACAAGGAAACCTGTGTTCTCACTGCATGCAAACACTATTTGATGAATCCTTCTACCACTGGGTTGTTTCTAAATAAATCCTGAGCATTCAGATTTTGCCTTTTATCTGACAATCTCAGTGCTTTGTGAAGCTGAAATGTCATTTGTTATCCCTCTACCTCTGTCTTTATTTTCCATGTATGTCTATATAAAACATACTTAGAGAAATAAGGGAAAAGTGGCATACAGGTTAAAGGCTGGAAAAATTTTCAGCATAGGACATATAGCTCCCTCATACAATTAACTTAATATTTCACTTCCTCCTTTTTTCCTCCCTGTACTTCCCACTTCCTCTGTTCAAAGGGTCATCATTTTGGAAAAACATCTCAAAGAAGATGTATGTGGGGGGGGGGTCATCTTCATCTCTTAGTCCTAACAAAAAAGGCACCATGGGGAACACAGTTGAAGATTTAAAGCTTTGTGCTTAGAACCACTGAGTAATACAGTACAAAGCAATTAATAATGCCACAATGTGCAGTGTAGCTAAGACTTATCTATTTTTGCAGTATCTGAATTTTCTGATATGTGGAATGTACCTAAACTGACATATTCCCTCCTCCCCACCTTTATTAATAAACTTTTTGTGGAAGCGACTTGCATCTTCATCAGGGCTTTTAGCACTTTAGCCTTCTGCATTTATTTTTCTCTTTAGATTAAACAATTGTAGATAAGAAGCATCCGAAAAAAATACAATAAACATTTGTGTTAATTATATCGTATCCTCCTACTCTTCTCCCATGCAACATATGTTCTTCCCTCTCTTAATCTCTCCATTGATTTTTTTATTAGGACTTGATATGTGTCTAATCAAAGACCTCAAAGTACACCGGTGTGATTATGACCCTATTCATGCACCCTTCTATCAGTTTAAATATATCTGTAGGTAGATAGAGGAAAACAATGGGAATTGTTAGGCGAAGTTACGCTGTGTCTATCTGCTGGACTTTCCCTTAATCTGTTTCCTGCCTCAGCCTTTGTGTTAAATCTCATGTTACCCTTTGCACTTGACCTGTCTTTCCCCCCTTTTTCTTCAGTCCCTTGTTTGTTTTTCTGAATGTGGCACACTGCAAAAGCTCTGGAGATTCATCAGCTTTCTGACCATGCCTGTGACTTTCTATTGCAACACTTAGTTGTCAACTTATGTCCAAATTTTTTAACTCGTGTCCAAATTTTTCTGCTTTCACAAAGGAAGTGGATTCTTCCATTTTCTGAGATAATAAAATGTGCCATTATACTTGATCATCAGACAGAGCAGGCGATTAGATGAGATGTTTTGTATTTTAAAAACAGGGGCTGGGGGAGGATCCAAGTTAGTATGAGCATACACTTGTATGCTTCTGAGGCCACTGCCATGTAAATAACTTTCCAGCACTTAGTGCTGAGAGGCCACTACAGTTCTAGGAGCATCACTTCTCTGATCAGTTATCTATATGCACGTTTTTCTAGTGGGAGCAGCAATTATCAGCTGAATCTGGAAGAATCTTGATCTATAAAAACGTAAGTATGTGATAGAAATGCTACATTACTTTCAAAATCTAACTTCGTTATTTAGCTTCTCTGAAATTTAGTTTTTTTTTTATGACTTTGTTCCAGAACATCACAAGGTTGTGCATTAATAATGATGCACACTACTATCTGCCCATTATAAAGGATTCAAACCTTTTGGCCAAACTTAACGCTTTCCTATTTATTTTCCTTGGTCCTCATGTAAGCCCACTTTAGGGAAAGTTTCTGCATCTACCTCATGAGGACAGTGTGGTGGTGGTGGAAACCATAACATTGGTTTTGGACCTGATGTCTTGCCTGCAGTGATCTGCATTCCAGGCATAGCCAGTGGTAGTTGGGCCAAGACATGATGCCAGCCCTCTTCTCTTGTGATGGGAAACTTCTAGAAGCTTATACGTGCATGTGTGTTAAACCACTGCTACAGCACAGTCAGTGAGTGGAAAGCCCTATTGAAAAGAACCAAATAACTTCATGAACCTATTGGAGTGTGTTAATGCAAGATGCAGAGAGGACACTATAGTATAAGGCATGCAGATGTCTGTTAATGCCAAATGTGGTTGCTGGTCTTGTGCTGGGAGTATCAGTATTTTATTTTATTTTTTCTGAGACTAACGATAGTAGAAATAAGATTTTTATACTAAATGAATCTAACTGACCAGTTATATATGAAAAAGGTATAAAATGTGAATCTGGTATGATAGTGAGTGTCAAATAAATAGTCAAGGTTGGACAAGTGACTGTCATCTTTTCATAGTAATTAGTGGTGGTTTTAATGTATGTTAAATTTCTTGGGCTATTGAACATATACACATTGTATGTGCTTTAGAAAGTTTCCAGGGTTTCTGATAAAACCTTGAAGAATGAAGCTAGCTGTTACTTGTCATCAGTGAACTGTGTGCTGACTTAACTGAGACAGGTGAAGATCTGTGTTAATGGAAAAATGAAGCTTGAGTCCTACAAGTTAGTATTACAATTCTCTATCCTGATGTGGTTTTGAAAATGTTTTTTTTTTTAAAAAAAAAAAAACAACAAACCCCCCCCACACACACACAAAAAAAAAAAGCACGATTAGTGAGGCAGTTTACCTCAGTTTCCGCTATTTCCTTCCGAGTCCTGAAAATGGTAGTGTTTATGTAATATGTTCAAAGGAGCATGTAATTCATTATATATGGTTAGTCAGCCATGTGCATTTTTACAGTTCTGCCTGTAGGTAGGCTGAACACCTGGTGACATGGCAGCATATTTAAAACTCTGTTTAGAAAATCCACAGTAACAGCACGGTCTTGAGCAGTTAAATAATGCACAAAACAGAACCAGCATCCCTTCTCACAAATTCCTTCATTGCCTTCAAATAAAGGTGGTGTTATGGGCAGGAATATATCGGCTATCCTTGGGCAATGGCTGGTGTGTGATGAGAGGTGCGGTGCGCTATGCCGCTCTTGTTCTATACAGTTTACCTAAGCCGGTCTTCCTGACTTTGAACTTCCAGCTGTATTTGAGGAAGCAGAAAGCTTTCATCAGCCAGGTGTTAATCGGAGATTTTTGGTATCTTAAAGCAAACTGTTCGGTGCTCTTAGAAATGGTAATGGGGGGGAAGGAAGGGGGGAAAGTATTGCATATCTAGCTTCACGACAGCAACCGTTAAACAAGTATGGTACACAAAGGCAGGGTCTATGTTCTGGGGGTTTTAATTCCAGCCCGAGAGGGAAGAAACAAGCCCTCCACAGCGGCCGCGGAGCTGCACCGTGTGATGCAAGGATGACTCAGCCCGGGCTCAGCTCATCCTCAGGTCTTGCCACGCTTATTTCCATTAAAGTTCAACCGCTATTTTTAAGTCTGTGCCTTTGGTGGAGAAGGTGAGAAGGGAGCTGAGGGCGAGAAACAAAAGCAAAAGGAGGGAGGGAGGGAAGGCTCCCAGTCGCACCAACAACCCAAATACCTGGGCCAAGCCCTCCGGCTCCCCACGCTGCCCTGGCGGAGCTCGGAAGCCGCT
The DNA here is from genome assembly GCF_964035555.1 of Netta rufina. Lineage (NCBI taxonomy): Eukaryota > Metazoa > Chordata > Aves > Anseriformes > Anatidae > Netta > Netta rufina. The sequence continues at coordinate 2,758,198 of NC_140133.1, read as the reverse complement.
CTTCTCTCCGACAAGGGGCTCCGGCGAGCGCAGATCGCGCCCCCGTTCCGAGGCTCCCGCCGCTTAGCCCGCACCGCTTCACTCCTGCTGCATTTTTTTCTTTTCCTTCGCCGAGCCGCGGCTCGCCCCCAGCCCTGGGCGAGCGGGGAGGGAGCCGGGGCCGGGCTCGGCAGGGCCTCCTCGGGCTCCGCAGCCCCCCCCCCGGCGATGTGCAGCGCTCCGTCCCGGAGGGGCCGGCTCACGGCAGCATCCTCGGTCCGCTGCCGCCGTGCGGAGGCACCCTCCCGCCGGGGCGGCTCCTCCCGTGCCTGCCTCTGCCTCGGCGCCATCCCGTTAAAAGGCTGCTGCTCCCGCACCGCCGGCCCAATGCCTGGGCTCGCTCCGGCCGGGCTGGAGGCTGCGGGCTGCCGGCGAGGGAGAGGAGACCTTTAGGCAGCCTGCCCTGCCGCCAAGTGAGCGGGACCCGCGAGAAGACAGCCGCCCCCGGCTGGAATCGAGAGCTGCTCGCTTGCTGCTGAGGGCACTTTGGAGCAGTAGCAGGTCGCTGAAGTAACTCCGGCACGCTGCTGACTGCGGAGTTGTAAAGAACTACGTGCAAGTGGCTGCAGTAGTGCTGGAGAACGCTTTGCTGTTACCAGGGACACAATAGTTTTCAAGTCACTAGAGCCTCGCTTCTGGTCCTCTCCTTCCATTACACAGAGAGGGTCATTCTTGGGAGGGATGAGAATGGAGCTGTGATTTCTTCCAGTGGCGCTCTGGTGGAGGGGGCAAGGGTGGGGAAAGAGGCTTTAGAAGCAAAACCCCACAACTGCTACGTTCAGATTCACTTGAATTTCCCCACATTTTTTCAGGCGTAGGGAGACACAATGCTAGAGAACTTGAATCTTCTTCGGGCTTTTTGGGGTCTTCTCTTTATCTTCTGGACTGCTTTTAACACAGCCTTAGTGGATGTGGTTGGATCGGAGCAGCAGATCCCCTTGTCTGTGTAAGTCTTTTCATGTTATTTCTCTCAGGACCATGGTCAAGAATGAGAACTTGCCTGCTCGAGTTCGTATTTTATTTTTATTTATCTATTGCAGGTATTTGACTGTTCAAGGCACCTTTGCTCCTCTGTCAGCTGTTTCTGAAATCATAGTCTTTAACACGCATGGCAGTACTTAAATTTTATTCTAGTGCATGTGTTAGTGGAATACATGGCTGTGGAGTCTTACCTTAAATGCTTCTATTTAGCGTAGTTGATACTATCTTAACTCATGCGAGAAGTTATCATTTGGAACTGGTCTGCTGTTCTACCTGCTCCTCTTCTTTCTGTGGGCATAGATTATATTGTACAAAAGCATGCCTCTGTACAAGTTGACTTTAATTTTTAAAAGTGCAGGTTAGGTGGTTCCGTATTGCAGGCCTTACCTTGGCACAGCATCTGCCGTGTGCTTGTACTTGAACAGCTCTGCTAATCTTTTGCTGTGACTAGGTTCCTTTGAGCTCTTTAATGCAAAATTGCTTGAATCCTTACGAGTGCAGCTGAAGCTGCTACAGTCTGTGTTGCTTGCTATGACATGTGTATTACATTTCTTCCTGTCTTGTTTTTTTTTTTTTTTTTTTTTTTTTTTTTCCCCCTCACAGTGTAAAGCTCTGGGCCTCAGCATTTGGTGGGGAGATCAAATCTATTGCAGCCAAGTACTCAGGTTCCCAGCTCCTGCAGAAGGTAAGGATCTCTTTGATTGTAATAAGGAAGGATTTTAAGAAGAAAATGGACGCAGATTTAATTTTTTTTTTTTTCCATAGGAAAGCAGAGCAGTGCATCCTTTGGTCCAAGATCTATTTTTGTATTTAATGCTAGTCCCTGATGCCTCTTTGCATTGCACTGGACTATCTGGAGCCTTCTTGATTATACTGAGTTGTTTTTTTGGGGATGATTTCTTTTTGTTATTATTAGAAAGTAAACTCCAACATATATTTATTGAAATCAGGGTTGAAGCCTAGATTGCGGGTATTTCGTCTAGTTGCTGCATTGTGATGATGATGTTTTTGTGTAGGAACAGCTGCTCCTTATGAAAAATGGTAACTTCACTCAAGGAGCAGAATTAGGGCATATTTTATTATTGTCACCCTGTGCTGTATTTATGCAATTGACTGTATCAGGAAAAGAAGGCTGCACTGTTGTTTGTCATCTCTGCAGTTTTTACAATCCCATTATTCCTCAATCATCTCAACCCAGTGGTGGGATGTATTACATCATTACGGATAAAAGGAATGAATGTGGTTATCTTCTTGCTCAGCTGCACAGCTGGGTAATAAGCTAGTGAAGTATAGCAAAAACTTGAGAAATTGGTGTAAGTCTGTGTAATGGGGGCAGGGGGGTAATGAGAAAGGGGATTTGAATATGAGGTAGATATTGGACTAGATACAGTACTCGATTTAAATATGCAACCTGTACTGAAGTTCTGTGTTGTAGACAGTTTATTTTTATAGTAGGTTCTGGAAAAGGCATAATGAAAGACTAAAATACATTAAAAACTTTAAGACTGATTTTGCAGTGTTTAGTGTGTGATATGGAAATGGAAAAACACTGAGACAATCTCTGACTAGGGACCACTCATGCAAACCATATGTTAAATTTCTGCTGCTTTTAGACATGATTTTGAGTTCTGAGTAACACGTTAAATTGTCTGTTTGTGAAGGAAATAGCTTCAGCTTGTAGCACTGATTTTGAAAGGATTTTGTATACTTGTGAAATTATATAATGGACAGTACATGTAACAGTTCAAATAAAATGCTTATGCTCTCTATGTAAAATGAAGCACCTAACTTAATACTGAAACGTGTGAGTTCAGTAGTCATCTGTCTTTTCAGTGTTGCATATCCAGGACTGCAAAACCTGAAATTCACTAAGCTGGAATATCAGCTGTTAAGAAAAAATACTTTTGAGATCTTTGAATACATCTCAAAACCATTAAATGGTTTGTGTTTAGTATATTTGGCCAACTTATATTTTAATCTGAAAGTCAAGACGTTCAGTATTTATTATGCTTTTAGTTCACATCCTTTGTGTACTCTCATATCATCACATTTTTGTGTGAACTCTTCACATTTATGAAGCAGATGGACCTTTCCATTTCAATTAGTATCTAATCAAGTATTATTAAAAGGCTTTAATTTTTTATTGGGCCCTAACAAACAGGTACATTTATTTAACTTTGTAACTGCTCTGTGTGCAGCCATTTTTGCACTAAAATGGCTTAAAATTTTTTATCTACCAGAAAAATATGTAATATGCTGTGTTTGGCAATGGTGCTAAAATCCACAAAGACTCAGTAAGATCCTTCATTATTCTCCTCTTCCTCATAGTAGATATGTTACAGAAAGGAAGACAGCTGTGTTTTTCCCTCTGTAGTAGTAAGATTTCTTCCTATTGGTTGTTATAATTGTAGGTAATTGGAAGCCATTCATTTTACCTTTTTTTCATCAGCATCCTTTCTACTTCACTGTCAAATCTGTGCTCCTGTTTTTGAAGGTGGATAGTGTATGCTCATTCCAAGCTACTTTGCTTTCATTTCTTGCTTTTGTTACAGCATTTCATTATAAAATAAAATGGGAAAGACAAAATGCAGATTTGACAAGTATTTAGAGCCTATTAATTCCATTATCATATCCTCTCTCTTTCTTCCCTTCTGGTTACAGTAGTTTGAGAAAACCTCTGGTGCTTTTCATTCTTATTTAAAATTTTGTACGTCTCTGTACTTTTAAGCTTGCTATTTCTTCCTGTTGGTCATGGCAAATGAGCCTGGATGACAGATGACTTTGGCGTGTATCTTGTATTGTTGTTAAGCATATTTCTGTTGTAAGCTTGTATGAATAAAAACATAGCAAACTTCAAGATTTACAAGTATTTTCAACATGAGAAGTCAGTGGCAGAAATTATAACAATTAATTGAAGTAATTACACAGTAGTGCTCTAAATACAAGTGTGTTTTTTTTGATTGATTTTTTTTATTTTTTGTTGTTGTTGTTTTTTTCCCCTTACCCCTTACTAGCCAGGCACTAAGAATCCATTTGGTATGTACTGTGAGCTTGGTGATTAGAGTCAATGTCTTTTTAAAGTCAGGATTCCACTTCTAGAAGCAGTGTTACTTCTAATGTTTCTGGTTGAATTCCCTTTCTGATTATGAATTAAGCATTGTTAATAAATGAGGTTATTAAACATGTTTATAATTATGTATCTGGGCATTATAGATTTCTCAATTACCAACTGCTTTGTAGTGCCATTTAGTTTAAAGGCTTACTAAATGAAAAATTAATGTACAGGTTACTTGATTCATTCTGTTAACATATATGAGGATCGCTACTTTCAAAGGAATGTGTTTGAAATCCAGGCATTGTTAACACGCTCTACTACTGGAAGGCTTTACATAATAAAATTTATTTTACCGATCTTGAAACTTCATTAAACAAATGAAGTTATGTGAGATACTCAAACAGAATTCTGCCAGGTTGTAGCTGTGAGTATTGATATAGTTATTGCAATTCCTATATATTGCTGTGCTGTGAATATCAAATGAGTAACGAGAAATGCTGTCCTCTTGAGTTTTGAAAAGATGTATAAGGATATTTTCATCACAATTCATTTTTTTTTAAAAAGCAGCACTGTTTATCTTAACTGATTATTTTATCATTTTATGACATTATAATAAAATCTAAGTATGTTGTTACACCTTCTAACAGTAGATGGGATATATGACTTTTCCTGGAATTAGTTTTGGGTGAAATACATGTATATAGATGCTGTAAATACCTCAGAAAATTATAGCTCAGTAAATGACTTCAGAAGTGAAGATGAGATTTAAGCCAATTAGCACTTCAAAATGTTGCATTTTAATGCTGCATTACTTATTTCCAAAGAGGAGAGAGGCCATTCAGTGTTCAAAATACCAAACAGAAGAAAATAGGACAATATTATTTATGGAGGTTTTACAGTTGTCACGTAGATTTGGCTTTATACAAGAAGCTGCTTGGTGCTGTAGAGACATGCGTGCTCTTCAAATAGCTAGAAAATATTGCTGGGGCCTAGGATTTTAATTGTCTCTTAGGTTACATGTAGTACAGTATAACAGAACATTTTTTTTCCTTATGCTTTGAAAAGACATCTGCCTTATTTAAATCTTGACACATCTTTAAACCTTTTTTTTTTTTAACACTGATTGTGTTTAGTTTTAATGTTAGTATAGCCTGCTGGCAAATCCAGGGTTTTAAGTACAGGATAAAAAGCAAGGCTTAGGTGCCAGGAATGTATTTGCTTTGCTGCTACAGTTAGAATTTTGGGGGAGTAGACTTGGAGAATGCTATTGTTCATGTTAATGTTCCTAATAATGGTGTGCTTTGAGTTCTATGCTGTTGCAAAATAATAGTAATAAAATGCAAGTAGAAAGTGCAGGTAATTTGCTTTAGGTTAATGTTTAAAAAAAATGTTTGTGCAGGAAGGCTTTTCTAATATCAATGAGGTCTTAAGTCAGTCTCTGATTATTTAGTGTGGTTTATGCTTTCTCAAATTTATAATGGGAAAAAAAAAATCATACTCTGAGCCCTGAATTCTTGATTTGGTCTTGAACAGTCTATCTTATTACTAATGTAGGAACAGTTTTCAATTGAAAATAAACTTGTATTTGTTGGTTTGGCCAATAAGGTGTCTTGCTGAAAACCATCTTTCTTAAAGCTGTTGTAGATTTTGATTATGTAAGTTGCGTAACTGAGTCTTCAGTGTTACGTAATTTCAAGCAGTCTAAGGTCTGCATATGCCCACTCATTGAAACCAAATCCTTGTTGCATTAGGAGTTCTCAAATCCATTGTATTTCTACAAGCAAATCTTTGGATCAGTATAGCATGCCTATTTTAAAGGCTCAGAACTACATTTTGTCTTACCAACTAGTGTTGTATCTTGTTTCTTACAACTCTGGAAATGTCAGTACAAAATTAATATAACAGGGTGATTTAGAGCAGTTAGTATTCAGCTGGTGTATCTGATTCCTGCAGTACATCTATCTTTAGTTTTAAAATGTATAATAGTTACTTAAATTCTTGAAGAAGTTTAGTCCCATCATCTTGACATTAATTGCTTTTCTTTTATTCAGCCTTATGTTGGTTCTGGTCTCTTTAGGCTGTGTTTTTTTTGGTTTTTCTTTTTCTTCTTCACTCAAGAAACTGCAGCTACTGCTGCCTTCTTTGAAGGAAGAGTCAGCAGGACTAAGCTATGCACTTTAAGCTTGTAGGCATGGATTGCCTTTTTGGATGTCAATTTAAACTTTTGCTAGCTGAGCTATTAAATTTAATCCTACAAAAATGACATTGTTTTTCCTATCAAAAAAAAAAAAAAAAAGAAGAAAAATTACCAGAAAAGCCTGTGTACGCAATTATGATTTAAACAAACCAAAGCAAACAAAAAGCAAGCAGGTAAATCATATTAACTTTACTAAAATTTGAAGTTAATTCATTATAATTCTGAACTCGGAATTTTGGGTCATGTAAAATGTCTCCCCTCACTGAATTAAAATCAATCACTAAATGATTAAAAAAAATAAATCATATGTGAATCTTAAAACACTTCAATTCTGATGATTAATGCAACTTGCAGGACTTGAACTCCTGTCCCCTTCATTTCTTCCAGGCAATGTAAATCACAAAGCTATTCTCCATGTTAAACCCGTTGCTGAGTGCTTGTGTGTTTTGCTGTGTATTTAATGTTACGTGAAGACATAAAGGTAGATTATTTTGGATTAATATCTTATTTTTTCTTTTTCTGAGAGTAAAAAAAGTGCACTCTGGGGAAAACTTGGTACATCCAATACCAATGTTCAGTTAGCATATTGATCTGTAGAAGAAAATATCATAGTGCTATGTAACTTTCGTTTCTTTATAAGTGATTTTTTTTCTCCTTTCTTGTGATGAAGTCTTGACTTCTCTGAAAGCATTGGAGAATTTTCATTGCCTTCGGTGAGTTAGAACTGCATCTTGAATGATGCAGTTCTTGTTTGAATGTCTTGGCAGGAGTGATAATTTCTTGGTGCTTGTAATGTTTTAAAAATGTAGTCTAAATCAGCCTGAATATCAATCATCATGTTTTATATTTCTTCCTTAACTAAAAGGAAAGAACTATTTTAAACCACAGTGAATTCATCCTCTTCTGCTATCAGTACTCTGTGTTTTGCAGTATTTTCTGTCCTTCTGGGTTTTGCAAGTACAGCATGAGCCTCTTAGTTATATTATTAAAAGTAGATATGTTCTATTGGTGAAGTCTAACAGATATAGGAGATGGCTTCTGTAAGTTTGTATGCATTGCACTTCCAATAATATGGAAATTGAGTGGACAATCCAACTGGAAAATATCAGATCTCGAAAGGGAATGAATGCTAATTCCCTTACTTAATGCATTTATGGTTGATTGGTTTTATGTCCTGTATTGGAAAATGCTTACATTTCAAGGTTAAAAGAGCTGGTCTCCATGCAGATTATCTTGGGAGTGAAGGTATACAACCACGAGTAGATGCTGCATTGTAATGGTGATTCGCTTTTAAAGCAACTACTAATCAATACTCTACACTTTCAAATGTCATTACTGTTCTGTAGGGTACAATTTTTGTTGCTGATAATAAATGGTTACCAATTTATAATTTGTGTTGTACAATGTGTAGGATAGACTACTTTGTTAAGGTTTCTACAGATGCTTCATGGAAAAGTCTGCGTGAAATACTCCAATTAATATATCGTTCTCGTCTTCCTATCTTGCTTTTTCTATGTGTGTTTTTGCAAAACTGTGGACATTCTTGTGACCCCAGTTATCCTCTTCCCAAAGCTTAAGTAATTCCTTTGCAAACGACAAATTCATTACAATATTTGTAGCTGAAGAAAGAGTATGGTAAAGCTTTTTTTTTAATTAATACTTTGAGAAAATTTGGGAAGGATCTTGGGTACCTTTCTAGAAGTGCTGAATTCCAGGGACAGGTGTTTTCTGAAAATATCCTGCCCTCAGATCTCTTGGGACTTTACAGATAGTTGATAACTAGCACATTGGTTTGGAGGATATTGTAAGGCATGAGGAGAATGGGATTATTCAAGAGAGACAAAGGCTTGTCCACACCGGACTGTATAGATATTACAATCAGTATATTAAATTTAAGCTGGGAATAAATTGCAGACAATAGAATCCAGAGCACAGGAATTAAGCTGTCATAAATAACTGGCTGCTCTTGGCTTGGACTGGCGCATGCTTCGTTGGGTTAGAAACTGGCTGGATAGCCGGGCCCAAAGAGTCGTGGTGAATGGAGCCAAGTCCAGTTGGAGGCCAGTCACTAGTGGCGTCCCCCAGGGCTCGGTGCTGGGGCCGGTCCTCTTTAATATCTTCATTGATGATCTGGACGAGGGCATTGAGTGCACCCTCAGTAAGTTTGCAGATGACACCAAGTTAGGTGCGTGTGTCGATCTGCTTGAGGGTAGGAAAGCTCTGCAGGAGGATCTGGATAGGCTGCACCGATGGGCTGAGGTCAACTGCATGAAGTTCAACAAGGCCAAGTGCTGGGTCCTGCACCTGGGGCGCAATAACCCCAAGCAGAGTTATAGGCTGGGAGAGGAATGGTTAGAGAGCTGCCAGGCAGAGAAGGACCTGGGAGTGATGGTGGATAGTCAGCTGAATATGAGGCAGCAGTGTGCTCAGGTGGCCAACAAGGCCAACGGCATCCTGGCTTGTATCAGAAACAGTGTGACCAGCAGGGCCAGGGAGGTGATCGTCCCCCTGTACTCGGCTCTGGTGAGGCCGCACCTCGAGTACTGTGTTCAGTTTTGGGCCCCTCACTACAAGAAGGACATCGAGGTGCTTGAGCAGGTCCAGAGAAGGGCGACGAAGCTGGTGAGGGGTCTGGAGAACAAGTCCTACGAGGAGCAGCTGAGGGAGCTGGGCTTGTTCAGCCTGGAGAAGAGGAGGCTCGGGGGCGACCTTATCGCTGTCTATAGGTACCTCAAGGGAGGCTGTAGCGAGGTGGAGGTTGGTCTGTTATCCCACGTGCCTGGTGACGGGACGAGGGGGAATGGGCTTAAGTTGTGCCAGGGGAGTTTTAGGTTAGATGTTAGGAAGAACTTCTTTACTGAAAGGGTTGTGAGGCATTGGAACAGGCTGCCCAGGGAAGTGGTTGAGTCACCATCCCTGGAAGTCTTCAAAAGACGTTTAGATGTAGAGCTTAGGGATATGGTTTAGTGGGGACTGCTAGTGTTAGGTCAGAGGTTGGACTCGATGATCTTGAGGTCTCTTCCAACCTAGAAATTCTGTGATTCTGTGATTCTGTAAATACCTCTCACATGAGAGTTGGCTTCATGCACTCCTTAGCTGGATCTTAGCAGTAGCTATAGAATCTCAGATTGCTTTAACAAGCTAGACTTGAATTTACCATGGACAGCAGTTGAGTTTAAAACAAAAATCACTTGTCTTACTTGGGCCTATTTCAGCAGTGGTACTCTGAGTATGAAGAGAGAAAGATTAGAGTTTATAGAGAAGTGTTGGGTGCATGTCTGTATGTATAAAACAAATCTTGGACAAGCCTATAGGTGGGATGTGTGTACATTTTAAATGTATTTTCAGAATAGGACTGCCTGAGCAGCACACAGTGCCAGGCAATTTTTATACAGGAGATGGCTGCTGGGAGGTCAACAAGTTTCGCATATATCAGTTTGCAGTACAGGAGACACTTAGGAAGGTAACTGTCACTATTATCCTTCAAACTAGATTGAGCTCTTAGAGTACCTAAGAAAAGGTTGTAGAAGATGTATGAATAAGCTGATCTCAATTCCATTAAAAAAAAAAAAAAGGTGAAAAAAATGGTATGGTGACCTTATCTGGTTCATAAATTGGGGATATAAAATGAGAAGTATGTGTATATAATTCCTTCAATGTATTGGGGCTCAACATGTGCAGACTTGATTGCTTGTTTCTTTAGGTTCTTGCTTGTATATGGGACGGTAGTATCTACATCAAAGCTTTGTTCTTGGCATATAGAAAAGGGTGGAATTGACTTCTGGGCTTCATAAAATATTTTCCTTTGGAGTAATCAAAAGATGGAGTTGATGGTCTTCCCTGAATTCTGTGCAGGTGGCAGATTATGTGAATATTCTAGAATTTTCGGGCTGAGAAGATGGCTGATGGATGTTCTTCTGAATACCTTGATACTGAATTTACCTCTGGCCAGACCAAAACCAAACCAAAACAAAAAGTGGCTTTCATCTTCCCCCTTTCTACCACTGCCTAACACTCTTCCATTGTGGACCTCTGTTTTTCTGTCATTGCACAATAATTGTTCTGGAAGAACATTTTAGGTTATTTAACTCAAGTTTCTGCTCAAAGTAAGTTCAATGCAGGCTTCAGAGCATATTTTGGGGGGTCTTTGAGTTCAGTCTTCAGAACCTTCAAAGACAGATGCCACAATCTCTTATTCCACAGCTTGACTATTCTCAGGATGAAAAACTATTTGCTGCCTCTTTCCTCCTGTAGTACATCCCCATAAACAGCATTGGTTATTCTTGTCTGTAACCTCTTTGTAGGTACTAGAAGGCTGTTTATAGGTCCTCTCCCCAACAGTTCCCTGCTATGCATGCCCTACCTTCAAGTGCTCTCTTAAAGTGGTGTGCACAATCTTGATGAGTCTTCTACATCTTCAGTGATGAAGATCATTAATGAACACATTAAAACGAAGAGTTCCCAGTATACACCCCTGGGGAACTCTGCTTGCAAATAGCCTCCAGGGTTGCTGTGAATAACCACTACCTTTTGAGGCTCATTGACTGTTTTTTCACCGATCTGGCATCTCTCAAACAGACTATAGTTGTCCTAATTTAGATACAGAGATACTGTGGGAGATATCAAAAGCCTTTCTGAAATAAGGTAAATGCCACCCACTGCTCTCCACTCATTCACAGATGTAGTTGTTTTATTGCAGAAGGCAGTCAGGCTGTTGTTGATTTTTGTATCCTTGAACATTAACAGAAATAGAAAAGCAGCTCTAAGAAACTTTATATTAAGACACATTTGTCTTTTTGCAAAAGACAGGTGTCTAGCCCCTGTTTTGATCAAGGCAAAAAAAAATACAAATTGAAGTGTACTTGTACTTTTATACCTTTTCCTTTTGATTTTTCAGTCTGGAAGACCTATATGCTTTACATTATCCATGGTATGTTATACTATTGCCTCCCTTATTGTGAAATACTGATAAAAATGTAAGGGCTAATAAAAATCCCCCAAAATGCTGTGGACTTTAGCTGAAAGATTTTCAACCACTGTAAACAGATGGATAACTTAGTGAGAGATTGATATTTCCATAAAAGTTGTTTGGATGTTTGAGCCATTGTCTATGTTTATTTGGAAATGAGTTTCATTTGGCAAGAATCAAGAAAGCAATAGTTCTATTTGTTTTCATTCTTTAGTCCAGGCCATGTGCCATGTTTACCTTTCAGTTACTTTTAAGAATTTTTTTTTAAAAATGAGACAATTCCAAATAAATACTCTTTATATAGAAGAAATATATATATATATAGAAATATATATATTGCCACTATTCTTTTTTTCTGTTGGGTCTATGCATGTTTCATCAGCTCAAGGCTTTGACTCTTGAATTGCATCTCTCCATGTCATAGAAAATAAGTGTTAGTCTGAAGCTGACTTCTTTGGTAGGCTTATAAGCAAGCAGCATTTTCACAGACCTAAGAGCTTGGCATGAAAGCTTACTGTGTTATGCCAGTGGACTGCCTGTGAATTTAACCACTTCCAAGTCTCCGAGTATGACCTAGGGAATTCTTGATTGTATTAGGATTTTGATTCTCTCTCTTGATATATTTGTTTCTCCTAAAACTCTGTTATGCCTCAGTCATACCATCTTTCAGTTGCTTCCTCAGGCCTCTTTTCTGTCTCATTTTTTAAAAATACTTGCATTAACATTACAGGGTTTTAATCTAAACTCTCTTCTGTTTAATGTTCAGGTAAACTTTCCTCCACAGACACTCCTCTTTTCACAATAGGGCTATGTAACTCTTCTCATAATTATGAGATCTTGAGAGTAATGTCCACTAAGCTGATTGCAGGAATTGGAAAACCTTTTATATTTTTAATTTGTAATGATAGCACAGGCACTTCCCTTCTAATCCAGGGCTAAACCAAACTCTTTATTTCTTAGTTGTCTTACTGTAGATATTTTTTTTTTTTTTACTGTATTTAACCACAGTACCTTAAATGAACTTAGTGTTGTGCAGAAATCACTTGTCAGCTGGTAGAAGGTTTTATGCCTCATCTGTTTTCACTTTAGATTATTCTGCTGTAACTGGCAAGGAGCTTCTTCAAGTTTTAATATACAAACAAGGATTTGACTTGCAGGCATTGAACTATATAGCGATAGTATCTCTAGCCTGTTAAATAAAAGGCATTGTGAACATGCTATTTGGAAGGCATTATGAAAAACTTGGTCAGGGCTACAGCATCTACTTTTTCGTATTGTCTTCTAGGTTGTATCTGAATGTTTGGCTGTTCAATATACTCCCAAGAGTTTGTCAAGCTAAGTCACTAATTTTCAAGACACGAGAAAAGGATCTTTGTACTATGGGTATTAAAGTTTGATGTGTTGGGAACACATCATTGGTCAAAAAACTAGATAATTATCTTCTAAAGTGACAAAGCTTCAAAGATGAAAAGCAGGAATATTCAAACTTCAGCTTTACCTTGAAGCTAAATGACTATCATTTTATGACAGCTGTGCCAAATCTATGACTGCTGAGCTGTTTGTACATGATACTATCATATCACATTAATAGAAATTTTCACTGATAATGAAAACTGTAGGAGGCTAAGAGTAAAGCTTTACGTTATGACTTGCAGCCATTGACTATCTGCATCCCACAGATTTACTGCCCCCTACTTACATTTTGCCTTTTACAATATCTTCAGCAGTTTCTTCAGTGAAGTACAACAAGAAAGATTATAGATGGCACTGTACAAAAAATCTGAGTACTCACTTCATGTTACAGACGTCCTTCTATCATTACAAACTGCAGCACAATTTCACAGTAAAAGTAAAGATGAGATCTGACAACCCTTTGGAACTTACTATGGAAAACACAAAGAAAAAAAAAAAAAAGATTTCTGTTGGCCACCTCAGTTTTAAATTTCCTGTTAAAATCCAGGCAGAAGACTAAGATTGAGATCTGTCTTCTCACCCTAGGTCTGTGATAATTTCTTGACGGACTGCTTAGGCAGTTAAATAACACCTGTAATGTCCTACATAAAAATTTCAGAACTTGTGACAGTAGTAGGATTTTGTCCAGAATGCCAGAAGCCTTAATGTGAAAGTTAAAGCTACAAGCAGGACCTCCCCCACATTGCTGTCCTCACAGGCAAATGGTGGCATCTTTGCTAACTTTTCCTGTAAAATGGACCTAGCAATGCTGTCTTTTTCCTTAACTCTCTACTCCCAGTCCAAGGACCTTTAACATTTAAAGTGCTTATTGTGTGGGGAAAATGAGGTGGTGAAAACACCACTAGAGAAGCAAGGCAAAGTGCATGGAACTTAGCACCTCTGAGAGCTACAAAGCATTAATTCAGAAGCAGACTTGAAAACTTCTTCCACAGCTAAAAAGGTGAATGACTTTTTGTTACAGCCTTAAACTATGAAATGAACAACCCCCCTTTTATTTCTGCTGTAGATATTTGGTGTCTGTGGTTGACATTTCCATGTGGCATTGTGCTGGCAAGTGAAACAGAACCATTTCTTGTCAGAGGATTTGTTCTACCTATCTTTTGAATACAAAGTGATATGCTATGCTCATACTGGAAACTAATCTTTAATTTTTCAATCTTCTTTCTGTTATGCTAGTTTATTTACACTGGTACTACTTACTATTCATTTTTTCCATAACTGCAGTTTTGCACTGTTTTTTCATGAGAGCCTTCAGAATGACCTTTTAAAATCTTCTTTCAAGTAAGATCCAACCAAATGAGACTTGTTACAGAGTCAAATTTACAAATGGCAAAAGCACTTAAATTGAAAACCAGGTAACTTTCTTTATCCCATTATGGGTAGCTGATTAGTTGTGTTGTATTTACCATATAAATTTATGTTATGCAAGTACTTTTTCACTCTGTCCTCTATGCTCCCGGTTGTTTATAGCCTTTGCTTTTTGCTCTGGAAATGTTTATCATTAATGCTTTTTTTTTTTTTCAGTGACTTGAGCAGAGGTAATGGCAGTGCTGCAGTAAGGATATGGTGAGCTGGAACAAAATATGCAGAAAGAGAATGAATAATGGCTTAATAATTCTTCAGTGCATAAGTACGGGGGAAGGTTATGCAAATACAGGTATTGTCCTTAAAATGGTCTTTTATTCAATTAGTGTTACACTTTCCAAAAGGAAGAATAAATACTGGAGGATCTACCAGTGTACATTTTATGTTGTGAAAGTTATTGGAAAGTGGAGGTGGCTATTTCTCCAGTAACAGTGAATATGCTTGGTTGTACCTTAGCATGTTCAGGAAGAAATAAAATAAAAGGAATTTTCTCAAATATTAACTGGAAGATTTTTTTGTCACAGTAGAAGCAACTTTACATCACTTTTCAGACAGGGCAAATTGCAGGGAGGAGTCTACTTCAGCTTCCTGATACTATCTGCAAACTGTAATTATTCTAAACATAATTTGTCTGACAAAAGCAGCTGCTAACTCAGCTCTTCTCAAAAATCTTCAATAAAATCCATCTTGAGAAGTACAAAATCCCCTTTCTTCACATGCATCCTTGGTGCCTACCTGGTATTTTCCTCTCAAGAGTCTTGTAAAAACCTCCGGCTTCCTTGTGTGATTAAGACAAATCCAGGCAGACTGTACCATGCTTTGCATTGCATAAACTTTACTCATTTAATAGCAAAGTTCTCAATGTTGTGGGACACCTCTTTAACTTGGCAGAGATAATCCTTTCACATTTCGTTTACTTGTTTAAACATTGAGATGTCTGATGGCTAGTTAATGCATTCATTAATTTGATTTAAATAATATTGTTACTGCTTTGGAAGCCTCCAAATAAAACAACAGCAACAACAAACAAAGAAAACCCCACCACATGTAGCTGAGGTTTTGCCCCTGACCTGTTGATTGACATTGTGCAAATCAGCTGTAGTATGTCTGGTTCCACACTTGCTAAGCAGAGTTTTCCACTTCTGTCTTCAGTAGTGTATGCCATTTTCTTAGAAATGTTTTGATCGAAACTTGTATATGAAATTCACTTAAAGCAAAAAAAAGTTATCAAATGGCTTACTAGTATGTATTAATGAATGGTTTATTGGTTGACTGAACAGGTCAGTCCTCTGCACCATGCCATGTAGCAGTAGTAGCCTGGTCAAAAACAGGCTTGGAGTCTGGATAATTATAGCATCTGTTTCCAAAGTCTTTGAAAGTTGAATGAACATCAGATTAATGCAGAATTAATGCTATTATTTAAATCTCACTTAAGGGTAAACTAATTAACAAAATTTAAATTCATATCAGTTCAGGAGCAATTGAAATGGGGGCAGATGGAGTTACTTTGCTTGTTGATATGAGTGGCACTTAAGTAGTTTTGTACTTGAAATAAGGCTGATCTTGGCGACAGCATATGTGCTTTCAATGAAAAGTACTGCTGCAAAGTAGTGAGTAGCACAAATACCGTTTTTTTTAAGGAGGTGATTCTGCCTTGATTATATAGAGGTGTCATGGCTGGTGTGGAGAATGGAACCGAGGAAAGGAATCTGCTAGATTGTGGCAGCTAGTTATTGTACATTCAAGTGAAAAAAAACATTTACCTGGGATATATATGTAGGTCTGTATCTACTATGACTGTATGCTTTCTTGCAAGCCTTTAAACTAGTTCTTAGCATGCTGAGTATAATATAAACTTCAAAAGGATTAGATCTACAGTTGGGAAGTTTTCTTTTACATTCACAATAGTTATACAGAGTAATGAGACAGCTACCTGTAATAAGACTGTAGTCTGTAGGAGAAGAGGTATAGAATGTTTGAGGGTGCAATGTTCTTCAGGATGGAAAATGTTATGGTTTCAATACAAAGAGTAATTATAAATCTCCTTGAAGGCTTCATATTAAGTCAAGCTGTAATTTCTTTTTAACTGTGAAAGTGTATGTACTTTGCCAACTTTTACTTTTTCTTCTGGGTGGGTAGGAGGTTAGAATTGAAAGATTGGTTTTCTTTCCTCTTTTAATTGCCTAAAAAGAAAAGTAACTGGAATAGAATCACATTTCCTGTAGGTGAATGGTAAAATAAAATTCTGTCACTTAGTGATTTCAACATATGGGCTCCTTAATTATTCTCTTCATTCCCTTCCAAAGCAGTTTGCAATCATTTTGTGGCACTAGCTCTTCTCCTTTATTATGTCAGGTATGAGGAATTGCTTTCTTCCTTTTTAATATGAGTGGCTTGATATACAACATATTTTCTACATTAAGCATTTGTTTTTATCCTTTCTGATGCTTCTTCATTTCCTTTTTCCCCCATCCTCTTTCCTCACTTCAGTTTTCTGATATTGTCATAATTGACTTTTTCAGAATATAGCTTTTCTTAATCCTCTTCTGTGACTTACTCTTACGTTTTAACTCGTGTGTGTATGTATGCTATGTATTTTAACAGTTCTCTATTAAAGTCCTGTTTCACTGGAACCTTCTCATTTCTTTAAAATGTTTTAAGAGATGCAATCTAACCTTGATGTACATTGACCTCTGTATCAGTCTTCCACCTCCCAATTGCTGTTTGCTTTTGACTGTATTTAGTCTAGAACTTCTTAGATGTAAAAAGCAATTTAATTTTAGAAGTGTAAATGTTTCTTCATTTGTTCATAGTGATTCTTTCCCCATGCTGCTACCCTCCATTCATTCTGTAATTTCTGATCTGAGCCCCACTGATATTTTCAGAGGAAGAAAGTTGTGGAAATAACTTTCTTCCTGAAGTTTCCCTTATCTACCCAGAGAGCTTTTGTCTCTCACTTCGAGCTTATTAGTAGTGGCTTTTAAATGTTATGAGAGAGAAATGGCACTTGGGAATCCCAAGTTCTGTTACTGTGTGTTGCTAGGATTGTTGAGTGATCTTGAGCAACTGGTTTTTGCTCTTGATTCATCCTGGAGAGTAGTAGTGTCTTTGAGACAGTCTAGCTCAGTGTTAGGTACTGATAGCTCTCTGGCACATCTGCTGGATGATTGCAAAGGTGTTAGCAGAGCTTTGATCCTCACTTGCCAGTGAGGATACAACTACTGATACAACTCTGATACCAGAGGACTGCAACCCAGTCCTCCAGCACGATGCATTTCTCACATTCAGGTCAGCTACTGCCACTTCCTGCAAAAGCCACAACTACACTGCATTATGTATAGATCACTCCAGATATTTCTGATACCAGTTCAAAATCTGTACTTACTTGCTTTCTCATTTTTTTCCTAGATCTTGCTTTGTTTAATGCTTTATATTTTCCTCTGTATGGATGGATATAGATCAGGTTATGTGAATGCACTTGTTGAAGCACAGAAGTATTTGAATGGATGGTAGCAAGATTAGTTCTGAGTGATAGAGCAATTGGTTATATGTATAAAGGATGGGATTATTACTAATATCTTTGTGTTTCCATTTTAAAAGTTGATTTTTCGTCCTGAGAACCTGCCTTTCTCATCTAAAATAGTTATGCTGTATTTGGGTGAAATCTCAAAGTGGAGAAGTGTTAACTATGGTTATTTGCTCAGAATGAGTGTAAAAAGCAGTTAAAACTTTCTTATGCATCAGGAGCAGAATAGGATCATCATATAACCTTTTTCATGATCAGTTCTGAACCTAAACAGTGCTGGCGGAAGAGTTCTCTGGATTTTAAAATAGTATTATTGAAACAGTGCATGTGTTTCAGGAAGAAGAAAACACAATTACATGAAAAAAAAAAAGGAATAGAGGAAGCATGTAACTACCTGCAGTTATTGTAAAGCCCTATAAAAAAAAAAGTGATTTTTTCTTTAATGAGCATAATAACTGTTTTTTTTTGTTTTTGTTTTTGTTTTTTTTTTTTTTTTAAAGTAACTGGATTGGTTTCTCTGTGCAGCTGTAAAAAGTCATAACCCTGAGCTACATCTTGAGCTAAAATGGGAAAACAGTAGCTGTTGTATAGTTTCCTGCATCTTTAAAAATAGGATTATAAGCATGACATAATAATAACAATAAAAAAACTATTTACCTGCGTGGAGGGATAAAAATACCCAAATTCTGCAGCAAGATGTTGTATTGCAGGTGTTGTTCATCCAGGCATGAAAAAACGTCTCTTATTCTGGCCTTTCTGGAATGTGGAAAAGGTGTGAAGAAAGATTTGCTCTTGTGCTAAATAAGTATTAATGCTAGTCTGTTATGAAACAGAAGTAAAAAAGAAAGACGGGGTGAAATTGGATACCATGGTTCATTGTACTAGACAAGCCAAGTATCTTACAGTCTGACCTTTGCATAGTGGGACTTTTTTCAAACAATCCAGAGGATATCTTATTACATCTTTCAAAGAAAAATTCCTTTTCATATGTATGTTAAAAAGAAGAAGAAAAAAAAAAAACACACCACCACCACCACCAAAAAAACACCTCCCTCACCATTGTTTACTTTTAAAAATAAATACATAAACTAAGCTGTTGTGAAAAATAGTTTTTCATATTGGGATTTTTTTCTCTTTCTGTTTCTGTTTCTTGACATTGAAATATTATGCTTTTTAGCAAAGCTAGCTACCATATGATAAATGTTTTAGGTATTCATATAGACTGAAGAGGTTTTAATGTGGCTTCTTTTAATCAGCTGTGCAAGTATTTTGACTTCCTTAAGAAAATTATTGAATCCATTATTTAGGACTCAGTTTATATCATTCAAGGTGTTCCAATTGAGAGATAGGGTTAATTTGTTTTACTAAATATTAAACTGATAGCAATGGTTACTTAGCATTATTATTATTATTTTTTTTTGAATAGCCCTAATAGCATAAAATAGGTTGAGCCAGGCTTTGTGTGAGGTGCTTGTGTTTTTTATGTAGATGCCTACTGTAATATGGCTTTACAACTGGAATTAAAAATTTGGGGAGCTGAAGGAAAGTGAAAATCCATGTCTGATTTCTCTAAGCAAATTTGCACAGACAAGTGTTTTGATGTTTGGTAGTACTGATAATGGTCTGTAGAGGTAGTGGTATTAACACAGACATAAAAGTCAACTGAATAACATTTTTCTTACCTTCTCTTTATCATGATCTCTTTTCTTAACTTGAGACAGCAAAATATTGTTAACTTTTTTACCTGTATTTGCTATTTGCTTTTTCATTATATATTTATATATATAAATAATATACCTATTTTATATATTATATATAATATATATATTACATATATATATATATAATGTGTGTGTGTGTGCTGAGCCATCTGCATGCTTTCTGATGAATGTGGTTGACCCAATGAGCAATGTTGAAGGTAGGTGAGAATAGTTTACCTATAAGGTAAATGAGGGTGGTGAGTGGCAATTTGGGGTGACCTGTCCACAGGTGGAGTGTTAGTTGTGCATTGGTGCTGTGCACATGGAACTGCCAAGCATGTAGCTGCTGCTGGTTTCACCATGCTACCTGTTTGTCTGCTGAGCCTTCCCCACCTCAGTAGAGTAATAAGCAGCTATAGTTTTAAACACGTGAATTACAGCATCTTGTGAACGTGCAAAAGATCTTAATGTACAAGCTGATCAGCACTTCATTTTCTAACACTGGATTAGTCTATTTGATAACTCAGCTTCCTATGAAGAGGATGCAAATTTTCAAGCACACGCTTCGGTCTTCCCGGAGGTCCTCCTTAATAAGCACTGTGTGTAAACCAGGCTTTCTAACTAACCCATCTTGTCCTGCTTTTAAAAATAACTCCCTCAGTATTTCTGCACTTTCCTGAGCATCTTGCTTCTGTGATCTGTGCTTTTACATTTTTTTCCCTTTATTTTAGTCCTGGCTAGTGGCTCTGGAGTTTGGCAATTTCCATCTTCAGAACGAGTCGAAATAGCTGGACTGTTTCAGCCTGCTTTGACTCCAGTAGGCTATCTGCCAATCTTTCTTCTCAGATAAGGTATAGACTCAATGACTGCATCCATACAGCCGTATGACAGGCAGCTGAAAGAGCGGCTGTGAGAACAGCATGGTCTGTGATCTGTTCATTTTCCATTTGTGTGACTTCTTTGGAAAGCAGCCTGCCTGCAGGCTGCAAGTCTGAAAATCCTGGGCAGTGCATTAAGGTACTGAATGCTACTGTATGTGGAGCTGCCAAGCACACTCAGGTGGGTGACATCTTCTGTGGTCCCAAAGGCGTTCTACAGCTGTGTTTTCAGGCTAGCTGTCTATGTATCTAGTTTGAGAGCTTCTCACCTCTGAGAGAACATGCACAGTGAGCTTATGCCAGCATGACCTCAGTAAGACTCATGTGAGTGCTTGCCATTTGTTTCTGGTGATGTTCCCTGCTAAACTGTTCATCTATTTTTTCCCCTCTAAGCACTGATGTTATTTCAACCACTGAAGACTCTGATGACTTCATAGGGTACAGACCAAATCTGATACGGTTTCTCTTATTCCACTTGTCCCCTTCCTCCTGTCTCACTCTCACTGTTGATGTACTGATACTTGAAGGTAACCTGCATTGCAATCAAGTTATGTTTCACACAACAAATGGGCTGCTTTGTCAACACAGGAAATCCATGGAACTCTTATCTTTCTATTACTGTCATTACTGTTAATAATAATTAAAAGTTTTTTTTTCAGGAAAGTTCAGACTAATGTTTAGATTTTCTTTAGAGTCCAGTCCCAATGTACCTCATTTCATGTGTGGTGGGCACTTCACCAAGTTGGGAGAAGGAGAAGCATTTCAATCTGACGCTCTGTCACAAGGTAGGGTATTTCAAGAAAACATTTATGTGTTACAGTGTTAGAGCAGGCAAAAAAAATAATACACTGGATCTATAATAAGCTCTTATGAGCTTGACCTGTTTAATACTGTTTCTTCATTTTTTTGGCCATCTCTAATACAGATGAAGAGAAGTGTCAGTTTATCACTGTGAGAATGGTAAAGCAATTACACAGCCCTTTAAGGCACAGTACTTGGAATCTTTGTGTTTGATACAAGACTTTCTTCAAGGCTTAAAAACATTTCTGAAGTATCTTGATTTTTTTTTCTTTTCCCGTGGAACTTTGTTCTTGCATTTACTGTTTTTTGTCACAGGATGGCAGCATGAGTAAGACCCTAGGAAGGTATAGCAGTGAGTTCTTTTTGACATTTTAAAGATTTGTACAGGGTTAGCTTGTTGCTCTTAAAGGTGAGGGTTTAGACATAATTTTGATTACTATAGACTGTGAACACCTGAGTTTCCAAAGCTTATACACTGTTATGTAATCTGAAAAGTAAGCTATGAAGGGATGAAGTGGATAAACTTATCATTCAAAAGATGACATGTACATTCAGATCAAGCTTTTTAAACAATGTGAGCTTACTTCTTATATTTTGGTCTTTTATTTTCCAGATTAGAATCCAAGGCTCACTTTGAGCATGCTTGTGTTTGATTTGGAAATCTTGTTCTGTTACCAGGCTACAAGATTCTGTGAATGTATTTAAAACAAACAAACAAAACATAAACCAAACAAATGTAACCCAAATGTCTGGATCCCTAAACCCCAGGGGAGTTTAATTTTTCATAGGACTTTGTGGAACAGACCCCTTCTAAAATCAGTCATTTGATCATTATTATTGCCTTAACTAGGTCCTGAGAAAGAGCTCTCATAAAATACTAGTTTGTGTAGGACAACTACTACTACTAGCTATACCCATGTCAGGTGCAGTGATTGTATCTCAAAAATGTGCTATGTATATACGCGTGCGTGTGTGTGTATATATATATATACACATATATATATGTATATATACATATATACATATGTATATATATGTATATATTTATATATATATTTATATTTATATATATATATATAAAGAAATAGTAAAAAAAAAAAAAAAAAAAAAAAAAAAAAGAGCCTGCAAATCTCCTAAGCCAAATAAAAGTACCTCCTTTTCAGATGAAGTATCTCTTGAACATGTATACATATGTTCTGATTCATGCAAAATCATAGATCATTTTTTCTTGCCAGCCATTGCATTTGTCTTTGAAACTGTTGGCTTAAAAACATAAGATAGGAATGGAGGGAAACCTTCTTTCCCTTCCTGACCTAATATTATTAGTTTTTGTTTCTGTTACTTAAATCTAAACTCTTAAAGCTTAATAGCCTTCATTTACTCTGAATTATATTCTCTGCTGTTTTATCATCCTACTTGACTGTTATATTTAGAAGCCTCCTCTCAGAAAATTTAGACTCTCAATGCTTATTCCAATTCTGAGAGACATGACAAAAGTCTACCTCCTTGTATGGACACTGGACTGCAGACTAGATTCTTCTCCCTATTTCCATAGATAAATTCAGTATGAAGATCCTAGGACATGTCTGTTTGGAACATCGCCTTCTCTAGTAGAAGTTCAGGACCCAGCCTGAACAGTGCAGTCCAAGTTCATCTGCACCTGCCGCAAGCAAATTGTCTGAAATAAAAATATTTGCCTACATATCTACACAACTTCCAGAATCGCTGTAGCAGTTGTCTGTTAACAATTTTCAGTGTTATGTTCACAAAAATGAAAAAAGGCCGTCTTATGAAACATCTTTTCCTGTCATGCTTTTTATCAGAGATGAATGATGCTTTGGGCTGGGTGCAAAAATGTTACAATTTTGGAAGGGGGTTACTGAAAGAAAAAACAAGTGCATGTACATAATGAGCAAAATCAACTCCATGCACTTTCTAGCATTTATTTATGAATGCAAAGTAACTGATTTCCCAAACAGCTAGTAGAAGCGCAAATGCTATGTAATAGATGGTGATCTCTATTTTCTTTGCTTTTCATAGGATCAAGAATGATTATTATAGGGCATCTGCAATAGCAGGGGAGGAATTGGTGAGATGTTGTTAGGTTTCCCATGAATTTTGGGTAATACATGTGCTAACGCACCATTCATTGTGATTCTGGCTATGTAATCTCTCTTCCCTTCCAGACTTCTTTCATATCAGGTCTTCATTTGCTCTTGCAGACAGTAAAGCACTTACATCTCACATAAAGCTAAATCAACCACAAAGCTAACAATGTCTTTGATCAGTGCTGTGATGTTTATTAGTCACTTTCCTTTTGGGAATTGCTGTGTCCTCTTGAAAGCATCAAAGAATTCTACAGTAATACCCAATCCTGCATCCAACCAAGACACCCCGAGGGCTAAGGCTGTGCATTATTCCTCCAGATGCCATCAGTGCTGGTCCTGAGCCTACGGGAGAGTTCTGCAAGCAGCAGCGTGGTGCTTTTCTCCTGCTGCTAGGGATCTAAGCAAACTTGCTCTGTAGTGCTCCCAGCTGTCAGTAATTTTTAGAGGCCTAAACTATATTGCTCACTATGCAGATTTACGTTTACAAACTCTATTGCTTTGTCCATTTTATTCTGTGAGTGGTTCATGTCCTTCCTATTCATTTTATGCGTATTGAGTGTTATTTCAGCTCTAACTTGATGTTCTTGCTAGTAGTGTATTTGTATTCATGGAAAAACGTGAACAATTTCATCTATTGATGCTGTACAATGTGCCTATTAAATATACAACTAGCATTTGAATATATCCCCCAACCATTGTTAGGCCTCTTCAGATGATAATGTGGCCACGTTCTTCTGTGAGGCTGATAAAGCATAAGAATGAGTCTGCAATCTTCAAGGATCTGTATGTTGTGCTAACAGTGACCAGAAATTGAAAGTAATTGCTTCCATTACTTACACAGTGAATAGCAGAGAATGTGTGGCTTCATTATGTTCATTAGTTTTACTTGTAGATCACAGCCATTAGCAAATCATAGCATTTCAGTTTGACAGGCTGTTTTGGGGAGCTCATCCCTTTTCCCATGGTGGTATCATGAGCTGAAACAGAGCAAAAAATACTTGGCTATTCTCCAGACACTTCTATGGGAAGAAATATGGAATAAACCAGAGGCTGAGTTTTAAAATCTCTAGTTATTCTGTACCAGCTTCTTCACTAAAAATGGCTTTGTACAGTACAACTTATTATGCAGTGGTAAAAATACATACACATCTTCTTATTGGCCTCTCAAGAACTATTTCTGCTTATTTGGAATGAGGTGCAAGCATAAGGAAGTTTGCCTTTAATTTCCCAGGAAAGAGAAATTATTCTCACTTTGTGTTTTTTTGTTTAAAGGTTCTAACAGTAATAAATGATGTTACATGAAAGTGATCTCAGTGACTCTAGCACAACCAGAGCTGCAAAGTCTGTTTATTAAGACTCTTTCGAAGGCAGGAGCTAAGAATAACAAAAAACACATTAACATTTATTTCCTGATCTGCATTTTCAGCATGTCTGCCTGCTTTGTGGAAGCAAGTGGCGAGGACCTGTATGGAACAGCTAGCAGTCCTCAGCAGGATCACAGAGTGCTCTGAGTAGTCTCACTAAAAATACTAATGACACAAGAAGGAAACCAAGTACCTACTGGTAATGTATATTCTAGTGAGTGAGTTACTTGACTATAAGTAGTTCAAATGCGTAACAGTTGCAAAATGGAAAAAGATTAACTGAAGTGTAATATTAATTAAGCATCTACTTTAGGCTTGTGTAGAACTCATTTTCAGACGGAACTGGGGAAATCCACAGTGCAAGGTTCTTGAAATGTTTGCCTTGACATGATTCTGGCTCAGTGAAATCAAATTATTGCAGAAACTTTTGAAGGCACTTTTAAATTTACCAGGTTAAAAAAGGCTAAGAGATTAAATAGAGAAGATAAATTTGTGAATGATCAAATATTGAAAATCACTCTTGCTATTTTAGCTATAAACCAAGCCAAACTAGTATCACGAAACATCTGAAAATTGCCTTTTCCCTCAACAGCTGACAACCATAGAACTCAGTGCTCAAATTGGTTAGCTCCTTTGCTTAAAGTGGGATTTTGATCTATAAAGTGGGCTGTAAGCAATAAAAATGACAGCATTTGCTTTCCGAACAAAAGGCAACCAACCTTGTTTTCATCACTCTGCTCAGTACTTTGACTAAAATGTCATTTTAGATGTTCTGTATGATTCCAAAGAAAATTATCAGCTTTGAACATGACTGCAGAGTGGGGATTAATTCTGTAATATCTCTTTCTCTGCATTTGGTGGTCTCTAAAAATGCTGTTGCTATTTGACATGTACTGAGAACGAGACTATATTCTGAGTCACCAACTGATACGCTAACTTTGGCATAGCTGTCAGGTTTACCCGTGCTTTGGCCTGTAGCTCTTTACTTCTTGCTTCTTTACTTGCCTCTGTTGGCATATTGAGGTTTTGTTGTTTTGATGTCCCTGGGTAATGAATACCCGGATAATGCACGCTGTACTTGTTTTTTTAGAAATTGATTCCTCTGTAAGAAAGTTGCTTGGCCACATTTGAAATGGTTTTCATAACTCTCCTCTTCCCCACTTCCAGCAGAAAGTATTCTTCTGAGTATGTTAGTGTTGTGCTGAGGAGTTGTAATGGTGGGAATTGGTTGGGGATGAAGAAGTGAAAGGATGGACTTTTAAAAATGCTTGGGCTACTGAGGAATGGAAACCACAACATTATCTCATCTGCTTTGAGACTTAATATAGAGAAGCAAGGGAAGAAGCAAGAGAAGCAAGAATGCCCATATATATATGGGCATATACATACAGTTCTTGCATTCCTACTGGAGACTGTTACTAGGTAAGGAGACAGCAGATAATTAGGGGCAGCCAATTTTTACAGTTGGGTTAACTTCCGGAGAATGTGAGGAAGAATGCTGCCTTCTTGTACAGAGAGAGACAGTGGACTCCTGCTAGTCTGCTGTCCAATGAAGGTGAATTAACAGTTGCTGAATTTAGCTGACTTAAGAACTGATACTTCATAATGAATCTGAAAAGGAAGTGGCAAATTCTGACAGGGTTATGTAGGTAGGGGGATACAGAAAATAAGTGGAAAAGGACACTTGGAGTAAACAATGTTTCTTCCTGTAGTTTCTCATCCCAAGCAACAATCCAGAACTGTTCGCTGCTTATTTATCAGTGTGGGTGACGTACCTTGCTTGCAGGTGAGGTAGTAACGATCTGGTGAATGCTTTTCAAGTTCTTGCTGCCATTTTGTCGAATAGCTTTAGAAGTCCCAGAGCTGATTTGAGCAAAAGATACTTGCTATCTGTTCTCTAAATTTAATTTGTAAGAGAAAGACCCGAAAACTGACTCCCCAGAGGACAGGGAAAATGAACCTCAATGCCTAGTGGAATTTATATACAGATTAACTTGAAGAAGTAAATACCCAAGAAGTGCTATCGCATCTTTTCAGGGGCAGTTAGCTGCTACAAAGTGAGAGATTCTCTTTTATTATGGGAGTATCTGTCTTCCAGGCTTGCATTGATTTCTACACTGTAGTTAATGGTGTCCTGAATATTGCTCCTGAAATATATGAAAAACTATTTGAAAAATTATTTCATGTTAGAGTATTCATACCTCATTACAAATTGGAAAATGGGATCATTCGTTCAGGTATCCCTTTCTGACCATTGAATTCTTAGTGAAAGCCATGTGGGGAAGTAATGTATGCAAAACAGATTGTATGTATCACTATGCCAATATTTTTCCTATTGAAATGTATTAGAGATGAAAATTGACTCTGAAATCTAAATCTCTTGTCAATTTTCTACATAAAGTAGTGTTAAACTGTATAGTAGAAATTCAAATCTTTGGTATGATATGATCTGAAAACTATAAATGTTAAGTTTAAATATTCCTAAATGGAGCTTTGTTTTTAGTAATATCTATGATGATATTTAACAGTGACTGGCTTTTTGTTTGCCTAAAATTATATTCTTTTTACTGGATTTTATTCTGTAATCTCATGAGAGAGAGAAGACTTTGATAAGTTTAGAAAAGTGGGATTCAAATATTTTTTATTAAATTGAAAGAACATTTTAGAACAGAATTCTGGTTCTGCGTGTACTGGGATAGTTAAATGCAAATCAAGTATTTAAAGATACTGGATTTTATTGCTGAGAATCAGACAAGACTAATGTTCTGTAGATTTTCATGTAAGCACATTATATTTTGTCTGTAATGTAGTATTTTGCCTGTAATGTTTAAATGAAGAACAGGATTCGTTACTTTTATTGTATGTGACTTGATGTATGAGAACACTTCTGAGGAAGGGAAAAGTGTTTCACTTTTTTTGTTTCCATGTAAAAGCATCTGTATGGTGAGGCATGACTGGAGCAGGACAGACCACACAATATGAGCTACTTTGCGCAAGTTCCAGTGCTCACTGATCCTTCTGCCCCAGACACAGCAATGTCTTTTGTGAATAGAAACTTCTATACAAATGAGGTTTTTGAGGAATGACTTATGTCATGAAAGAAAATGGAGAAACAGCCTTTTAAATTGTGTATGAAGCTCATCTGAGGGTACTAAAGTCACTAAAAATTATGCAACTTCACTGGACTTTGCAAAAGGCTCTGAAATTTTTCTATCAAATTTAAAAATTGCTTGATCTAAACGTTACTTGTTTTGTTTTACTGAAATAGCATGCTCAGCTATTACATATCAGTAAGATATATATTAAAAATATATATCTTACTTACTTTATATATTAAAAAAAAAATAAATCAACAACCAGTGTTAATAGTGGTGGAATAGGTACTTTTATGCACTTTTCTGGGTAGCAGCACAGAATTGCCTTCTCAGGATGGCTGTGTTCCATTGCTGTTAGCTGCTAGATAGATGATCTAAAGTGCACAGGCAAATGCATGTTCTGTTCATGAATGTTTTCCATACTGAACATCTTTTATTCCAAAGAGCAAGCCCAAGGTTAAGTTACTTCCTTGTGTCATGTGCATGCCAGTCCCAAGGCCCATTGTCAGATTTCTTTTTATCGTGTTCATTCACCTGTATATCCTATGAAGGATTACAGCGCTAAATTGTTATACTCTACGCTCAATGCCATTAATCTTGTGTGAGTAATTTAACTTATTGCAGGTTATTAGCTGTTCACCTTGAAAACCTGTGAATAAAAAAAGAAAATTATACTGATGCCTATATATGAATTGATAAACTTGTGGCTGAATTATGTAATTGTCATTAACATAAGAAAAAAGACAATGTCATTTAAAGTATTGTTTTAGATTTACTGTTACTTAGTAACTGAAGTAAATTACACACCTAGATCGTTTGAAAGCATATTTTCTCTTCCTCACTTTTTTCATCACCACATACATCTAAAAGTTTCAGTTTTTTTTTTTTTTTTTTTTTTTTTTTATCGAGGGGTCTTTCCTGTTGTCCTTCCATTATCTTCAGTTTCTGACAGTGCCATACGTTAGATTCTGGAAACTAAAAAGCTTCCTGAACTCATCAGGCTTCTAAGGAAAGAATTACTGTCCCTTATGTGTGTTGCTTTGTTTTTTATACAGGAAGAATTTAGCATTGTCACTATCAAGCTCTAAAATTTTCTTAGGAAAGAATAAATTAGGAGTATGTACATCGAATGTTGCCTGTTGATTCAAAGTGTGAAGATCAATTTACCAATTTGTTAATGAAAGATAAAAAAGGGAACTCTTCAGAAAAGAATGGGAACTAAAAAAAAAAAGTGTTTTGTAGCTTATATTTTTATTTTTTATAATTATTTATATTTTATATAATAAAATAATACAATTACTATATTATTAATAATTAATATGTTAATATTAATTAATATATTTATATAATATATATTTATTTATATTTACTTGTCTTTTTGGAAAAAATGGTGGCATAATTCTTTTGATTTAAAATGAGAATCTTGAATTATCTGGTCTTGCTTTCTCTTTGCAGTTCAGTTTCTGTTTAACTATGTAATATCTTTCACATACTTTAAAATTTACAGGGTGTAATGTTTTATTGTACTGCAGTTATTGAATAATGGAATTGTAACTGACTTTACAGTCATTGCAGTGTATGAGAGAAGTAAGGCTTGCTTTGGAGGTGTGGTGATTATCTTTTTTTTTTTTTTTTTTTTTTTTATGGTGGAAAGGTAGCATAGAAGGTGCATAGAAGCACCAGGCTATGCTTATTTTCTCCCTTCATTTCTCTCCTCACCTGGGCATCCACATTCTTGACCTCTTCTTCTTGTGAAGTATTCTGTCTTGAGAGACAGAATACTTAGTCTTAGATCTTAGTTGACACGCAATGATTGCAGTTAGTGAATAGGAGATTCAGCTAGGATTTTGTGTAAGTGATTTATTTCTGGTTATTAATTTTTTCCTTATCTCTGTTGTGGTTATGGACATGAGTATTTGTAAAGTACTTGAAAATTGAGGGGAAGTGTTTGAAAAGTATAAAGCATAGACATTCTTACATTCTCTGTCCGAGCCTTACAAAGGGATTAACCTTCAAGGCAGTCTGCTAGGATCAGTTCTGAGAAGGTAGTGAAGGATTTCAGCTCATTTAACATGGTTTGAAATTCAGAAGAGGCTTCTCAAATTAATTATATTTTGAAAAGCTAGATCTAGCTATATTGGCTTGCTATCTTTTGTACTAGGCCATTGTTTTTTTTTTTTCCACTTTTTTTCACTTTATTTTTTTTTCAATTTTATTTCACTATGCATAGTTGATATACTGTTTAATATTTTGGAGTGTACAGAAGGGTCTGTTATCACTTATAACTTAAATCCAATTTATCCCAAAGCATTATTCTCCAGAAGTGCTGTGGTCTCTAGCATACCATTCCATTTCTGTGAAGTTTTAAAAATATTTCTGAGTCCATTCTGAGCTTTCCCCAGTGAAAAGCCTGACCCATGGTAGGGGGAGTACCCCAAATTTCCCTGGGAGCAAACCTATTATTGCTGTTCTGCCCTCTTTGTAAAGAAGTTTGTGTACAGACAGTACAGACAGTACAGAAAGTACAGACAGGCAGCGACTTTGCTGTGCACAAATCCAGAAGTAGAAGTCTTAGTATTCTGGGTTCCTGCAGTTCCTGTGCTATTTGTACAAGGAATCCACATGTCTGGTAATGGAAATATTTTCTTCCAGTGATGTTGAGACTGTTTAGGCACTGACCTTTTTTGCCGTTCTGATCACTGCTAGGAAGCAGTGTATTGGGAAGTTTTCTCTATTAGAATTTCGTGTTCTTCAAAAGAGAAAGCACACCCCTTACCAGACTTCCTTGGACGGTTCTACCTGGGAATATCAGGTGTGATTCCAAACGATGTTATTGATAGAGTATGTGGCTGTATTCCCAGTATTAAATTTAGCCTAGTACTACTTCAACAAGGATGGGAACTGTGCTGTAGGCAAAGTATGCAGTTACTGCTTCCACTTGCATGAAGTTTCTGTTTCTTCTCCATAGTGTTGCCTCCATCATGAATTTATTGCCTTCTGGATTGTTGCAGTGCTGACCCGCTCTGTAGAATCTCCTATTTCCATTTGTTTGTTTTTCTTGCGTGGTGTGAAGATGAAAGAACAAACAACAAGTGGTTCTAAAAATATGAAAAAGCTCTTGGGCTGGACAAAAAATAGGAACTACTCATAGATTTCATAGATTTGTTACATAAAAAATAACTTCTGTGTAATATAACATTGTGTGCACAAAACCATTGAGCTTACAAAGCACCAGTGCTTTTAAAAACTTAAAACAAAAAAAAAATCAACATTCCTATGACAGTTTAAAATGAAATACTCAATTTATTCTATGCTTGAAAAGTGATCTCAACAGTCCCTATTTAAAAACAAAAATAAATAAAATCTTGAAGTGAGATGAATAAACTGCAAGTTAAAGGGACTGTATAAATCTGCTAAAACAGACATCTGTTCATATAGAAAATTCATGAGACTGATCTTTGAAATTTTTTCCTCTTCTAAAATAAGATGACTTAAGGAAAAAAAATTGTATTTTTCCCCAAAGTTGAATTATTCTGGAATCTGATTAGACAACTAAGACAACAAAGCAATGTTTATATTTGACAGTTATTAACTCAGGAAGGCCAAATGCTTTTTCCAGGCACATACTGTCTGTAACTCTCCCTAGTCTGCTTATATGTATATATGTGTGTGTGTATATATATATATCAGTGTTTCTGCAGACTAGAGAGAATTACAGATAGTATGCATGTGTGTATATATATGTATGCAGAAGGGAGAATATTTATAATATTTATATGTGGCTTGAAGAAGCTTTCTTTAGTCAACCTTTGTATCTCCAGTTTTCCTGCAGGAAGATATTTAAGTCATCACAGAAATGCTACATGTAGAGAAAAGAGATTCAAGACAGCTTTGTGAATTATTGCTCAGTTTGACAAATCAGGATAATGTGAATCAATGACTTACTGATTTTTGTTTCCTATATTAATGTAATTGTCAAGATTTAGCTAGGATTCCCCTCCAAAATTGGAAGCCAGTTATTGTGGGATTCTAAAAGTACATCTAGAATTCCTGCTTTGGATTTTCTGAAGTTTTGATTATGATACTTTTTGCAGAAACATGGAAGAACTCAAATGCATCAATGTCTCACATGATTAGTTTCTATTATATGAAAATTCATCTGCTCTGCCATTAGAAGATTGTTCTCAGTTCTAAGTAGCAACTGTTTTCTATGTTTAACCCAATAATGAAATATTTCCCCACATGAAGTATCCCCTTAGTTAATGCCAGTTTAATAATCAGCATTGAACATGAAAATTAAATAAAAATGGTATCAGTGTCATGTTCCTAAAACAAACAAACAAAAAAGCTGGTGGGGTGTGAAAATCAACAAACACTTCTGGCCTAGGTAACTGCGTAAAGTCTAATGTTAAATTGGACATCTTAATGTTGAGTCATTTCTAATTCTTTATTTTCTTAAGCCCTGAGTTCTAGAGCACAGGTTTGACAGGCAGAAATGCACTAAAAATTGGGGAAAAAAAAAAAAGTATTAAAAAAATATTATTTAATAATTGTAATCCTTCACTGCTTGTTCCTGGGTTCAAGCTATATTTCTACAGAAATGGGAATAAGACCAAGCAACTTAGTTGTGTTGCGGGCTGAGTTTCTTCAGCTGTGTGAGTTAGTGAATGAAAAGATGAACAGATTTAAAATGAGTTTAAAAATATTTCTTTGTGTTACTTCAGCCCTTCTAATTCTTGAAATCTTAAATTTTAGGTTTAAAAAATAAATGAAAACAGTGTTCCTCCTTGGGATGGCATATTTTGTTATAAAACAAGGAAGATTTAAAAAACATGCCTTTCTTTCATTAGCTTAATATTAGTACTGAAAGCAATAGCTTCTTCAGGGAATGCAGTTAAATGGAATAATATTCATGTGACCAAGGACAATTTTAAATGTGCATTTGGTTGTATGCCTTACAATTGGAAAGTGACATATTATGTAAATTTTACAGTTGATCAGTATATCCTAATACATTATGTATGAGCGAGTTCATGCATCTCCTTGTTCCTTCTGATGACTGTTAGAGTTCATCAGAAACCAGAAGAGTGAAGAGCTACACTACAGCAATACTCTGCAAAGTTGAAGTTGCAACATTGAGCTGTTGCTAGCAGGCTTTGCAAGAAGTGGGTCAGTTCAACAAGTAACACTTCCAGTCTTGATCTGTGTCCATTTATCCATTTCCATTATCATTTATCAGTTAGCTCACAGTGAGGAAAACTTTGGGAGTATGCTGAGAAATTGTATCTTTCAAGGGGATACACTACTACAAATGCCACAAAAGGAGAAAGCAATGTCTTCTTTCTCTTTTGTCCTTCTCATTTTCTTATTACCTGCTAACTTACAGCAAAAGAACAAGTCTGGTGGTTCAACCAAGTCCTATAGAATCATTCTTTACGCAGGCTGGAAGCCAAAAGGGGCAAAGGTGATGGTAGGTTTGCTGGGGGTGGAACAGAGAACAAAAGTTATTATGCTGTACTGTTAATCTATGTTAGGCTTAAATCTTGAAAAACATGTAGATCTGTCTTTCCATCTCAATAAGGATTCAGTAGAATGAAGAAAGGTAGAGAGACAAATGTGTAATCTGCTGAGAGGAATTGGACACCTTTTTGGGGGAAAACTAAGACAGGCATAACTAGCATACAATAGAGATGAAAAGGAGGGAAGGGTGGCTTGAGAGCTGTATAGAATCATTGACAAGGAAAGTGATGGAGAGGTTATTCACTGTTTTTCTTAACAGAATAGTAGAAGAACTTTGAATGAAATTCAATTCAAAGATATTTTCATTAGACAAAATTAATCTATGCAATTCCTTGTCATGGGGTATTACTGATGCTAGTGTGTAAGTTCAAAAAGCAATTAGGTAAATGCACACAGGAAAAGTCTATCAAAGAGTATTAAATATTAAGCAAATACTACTTTTGTCTTGAAGTTCTTAAATCAGATTCCTGTTGCCTGGCAGAATATTTTGGGAGAATATATAAATATATACTTGATTCCTGTGGACTCCTTTTTATGGTCCGTGCATCTGCTGCAGGATGCTGTGTGGGTGATTACTGTGTTCATCTGATATGGCTATTCTTACGTTCATAATGATTATTTGTTGGATGCACCAAGCCAGGTACATCATTTAATGCTGACTCTGGATGAGTAATTCGTGATTGTTTCAGGGCAATGAACCATATGGGAGCCCAGGTGTAACTTCCTATGCTGAACAGAAACAAGTCCACAGCATGTCACTGTATCTCGGATTTGTTTCTTGACTGTTTGCCCTTCATTACAGCGTTTGTGTGTTGGCTTGCTGAGTGAAGAGAGTACAATTTAAGCATTGCATTAAGTTTTGGTTACATACACACATTTGGTATGTGCGGTCTTTGATTGATGCACACTGGATTAGAGGAATGATGTATTTGCATTGCTTATCTCTTCACCTGCATGGCATCTTGCATGTGCATAAAAGGAAGAAAATAAAATGGGTATTGCCGTTTTACTGTAAACTGTACTAAACTATTTTTACTGCTGTTTCTTGAAGTAATTTACCATGCTTTTATGGATTATATTTGTTAGTTCAATTAGTTTATAATTCCTTGATAAAAAACAATTTTAGACTGACTGTATGGAAAGATCAATTAAAATTATTTAGCTATAGAAAAATCTAATGACAGCTGAAAAAATGCTTGAATCACAGAATCATAGAATTGAAGGGGTTGGAAGGGACCTCAAAAGATCATCAGGTCCAACGCCCCTACCAAAGCAGGTTCCTTAGAGCAGGTTGCCCGGGTAGGCGTCCAGACAGGCTTTGAATATCTCCAGAGAAGGAAGACACCTGTAAGAGTTTGTTTGTTGAAGACACCTGTAAGAGTTTGTTTCACCAACAAAACTTAATATGCATTTAGAGTTGAAA
Organism: Netta rufina; assembly: GCF_964035555.1. Classification (NCBI taxonomy): domain Eukaryota; kingdom Metazoa; phylum Chordata; class Aves; order Anseriformes; family Anatidae; genus Netta; species Netta rufina. The sequence continues at coordinate 2,723,704 of NC_140133.1, read as the reverse complement.
GTACATCCGCGAAAACCTCCTCCTACAATGAACCTGGAAGGGAAACCGGCACTGCTCAGGTGTTGTGCATGTCGATGCACTGGGATGTGCAGCCTGAATGGAGAATTCCACATCTGAATGTTACTTCTTGTGTGTTGTACAGCAGCTCCTTGCTATGTATTCCTTACAATCATTTTTTGTTTAAAAATATATAAATTAGAAATACAAGCTGACATGGTGAGTCTTTGATACATCATTAAAGTAATTTGCAGTCTGTTGCTCTAAATAGACTATTAAAAGTCATGCTGTTTTCCTGATTAGCTATCAGTAGCTTCTTTACATTTTTCTTCCAGCTTTTAGCTAAAATAGCAGAGCTGTCTACAGTTAAAATTAATTTAAAAAAAAAAAAAAAAAAGCACTTCACAGTATGTATGCTTTTTTTTTTTTTTTTTTTTTTTTTTTAACCTTCTGTGCAGTTTGTTAGCGGAGAAGAGTAGTAAATCAACTTGAATCTGGGCCCAACAACTGACGCTTACAATACTTATGCCATGCTTATTGTATGAGAAACTAACTGTAGCATCATTAATCAAGCTGTCAGGTACAATCTGAAAGTCCTGTGTTTATTACATAAAGAGGAACTCCATGAAGAAATGTATCCCCTATGATGAATGAGCACTGGACACCAATTATTGTGGTGCTATTAATCATTATAACCATGGACAACGTAGATGGGGATTGTGAACTTAAACTTCTGTGGGGAAGAAATGTGACTGTTAATATTCATATTCAAAGCTCACTTTGTGAGCTTCAAGGCTCTTTTGATGAGATGACAACTAGAATTGAGTGTTGCCAGATTAACTTAAAAACACTTTAATGGAAAGTGTGATGGATTTGAAATTTTCTTGCCATGTGTGCTCTGTGAACACATGCATCATACTGACTTTGTCTTTCACTGTTGTCTTTGACTTCAAATCTTACATTTTAAGTATTTTCTAGTATTCTTAGAATGGTTTGTAGTTGTTTTTGTAGTTGGAAAATTTCTCATATACTTTCAGGATGAAAAAAATATATTCCCAAATGACAAGAATGGGATGTAATATAGAATAATCATATGTTCCAGCTAACGAGTAAATCTTTGTAGATCTATTTAATGAAACTTTATAATATGAAATTGTATCAAACTGTTTTCTTGTATGGTAGGAATAACTGTGGATTACAGTTTTTCAGTTAACTGAAGCATTCTGTAAATAGTTCTGTGGCAGATGCTTTCCTGTCTTATTCTTCCCATGATTTCTGGAGCTTTCTGTATGAAAGTGAGCCACTTAATGAGTAGCTCAATGCATTTAACACAAGTGAAAATAACTGTAGAGGCAGTGGATCTGAGTGGTTTGTTGCTGTGTAGCACCACTGCAAGGCAGTCACTGTTGTCTAAATGATGTATAAAAAAGTGTACTTCCTAGTTCAGACTGAAAACAATATTGAGGTAAATTCCAGACTTTTCAGAAAAAGCTGTGAAATCATTAATACATATGGAAATGAGACACTTCCTTCTAAAGCAGAAATGTTACAAAATGGTTCAGATCACTTAACAGGTCTGCATGAATTATTAAGCTCCAAAATATGCATTTTACCATGTCTTTTACTCCAACAGTAGCTTCTGAAAGCCTTTTTCCTTTATTAATTTCTCTTTGAATTAATTCTCATTCACTTCTGATATTTTTAATATTATGCAAATATAGGTATTTGGATGGCCAGTGCTGTAAACCAAATACTGATGTTTAAACTCTCTTTGATTTGTCTGCTCATCCTTCTCAAATATTTTCAGAAATAACTCTGAACGTATTTCTGCCACTGCTCAATTTTGGCCTGATATACACAGAACTATGCTCAAGCATTCTCAATTTTTTTAACAGGATTTGAGTAGAAACCCTTTCTGTTGCTCTGCCTGTACTTTTCAAATTATCACTTGAATCCTGAAGAGTTTTCAGGATTTCTTGTCCTTTTTCAGCTTGCTGAAAGCAAATGTTGCCATCTGAATGTCTCTGCAGAGAAGAACCCAGTCACATGAGGCCACTTTCTGAACAATTAACCACAGAGCATTCAGCCAGAGCTGAGCAAAGCCCCAGTCAGAATTAATTGCTAAAATTATATAATTACAGCTGCACTGAATGAGACTAGACCACAGCATCTGTTCCAGCCTCAACTGCATTTATTATTGCTTTTGGGGAAAACTGCAAACTAGGATATATTCTTTACTGTGCCTTTTTGTGAATTACTAAATGAATTACTGGTATATTTAACAGGGTATTCTCAAGTGAAATAGGTATTTTAAAAACACCATGTGGTGATAAAGTTACCAAAGAAAGTTATCATTCAAATTATCACTTAAATCCTGAAGGGTTTTTAGGATTTATTTTCCTTTCTTGTGTTACTCTCAATTTTCAGATTGCTTATTGTAACTGGAGATTACTTTTATGTAATCATAAAATAAAATGGTGACTTAAAAATGAAATCTTCCTGCATCTTGAGTCCAAACACAGTTTATCATGCATAAAAACAATATTGCTTTAAGTTTAAATAGCAAGTGAAATAGCATGGAATAGGATGCTTTTGAATCTACAATGATAATGTGAAGAAACAACTGAAACTACCAATAGTAAGCCTCTGATTTTCACACTTGCTCAGTTTTCATAATATAAAATTTGATTTTTTTGTGTAATTTAAAATGTATGGAGGGCAGTTTATAGTTCTAACATAAATATTGGTACATAAGCAGACCACATTTCTGGGCAGTCCTCTCCTCTGGGCCATAACTGCTGAACTCAAGATATCAATGTGCTCTGCTCATTAGTTATTTAATGGCTTTGCTTATCTGGAATCAAGTTGTGGCAGAATGGGCACTCTGCGGGCTGTCATGAATGGTGTGCTCAGAAGAGAAACACTTTTTCTGAAAAAGCAGCATGAGGAACTGAAGCTTCAAAATACACAGTGAGAAAGGCAAAGCTGAGTTCAGTTGAGTGCCCTGCTTGTATGACTAGTCTTACTGTCCTACCCACTGGGTCTACCTCTGGCCTCTCAAGCAAACAATCAGGAAATGCATGCTTCCACCCTAATGTTTCCAGTTTTATGCAATCAAAAGGTGTGAGATCATCCCCTTAAACAAGGGAGACTTGAGTACTGAAGATGAGGCCAGTAGGTTGCATCTTCTCACTTTCTGTTTTTTAATCTTGAGGTTGAACAATTTTCAGGATTTCCTCTATAGTCATGAAATTGGTTTAGATTGAGTTCTAATTGAAAAGTGTGTATATATGTTCAACAACTTTTCTTCCAGAAAATGAGCCTTTAAAAAGGCATCAAACAGCTTGAGATTTGCTATGCTGAATAAGAAAATTTGGCACATGCTGTTCTGTTGTGGAAACTCTAGGAGTTCAGTGTTGTAACACAGCATTTATTATAGCTAATTTTTACTATCAAATATTTCAGAAAACTTATCAAATTTACAATGAGTATAATTTATGTTCCAACCCAAAACTGTAGGTATCTGCAGCTCACATAAACATTTAATTCATATCACAGAATCACAGAATTTCTAGGTTGGAAGAGACCTCAAGATCATTGAGTCCAACCTCTGACCTAACGCTAACAGTCCCCACTAAACCATATCCCTAAGCTCTACATCTAAACGTCTTTTAAAGACTTCCAGGGATGGTGGCTCCACCACTTCCCTGGGCAGCCTGTTCCAATGTCTAACAACCCTTTCAGTAAAGAAGTTCTTCCTAAGATCCAACCTAAAACTCCCCTGGCGCAACTTTAGCCCATTCCCCCTCGTCCTGTCACCAGGCACGTGGGAGAACAGACCAACCTCCACCTCACTACAGCCTCCTTTAAGGTATCTGTAGAGAGCAATAAGGTCGCCCCTGAGCCTCCTTTTCTCCAGGCTGAACAAGCCCAGCTCCCTCAGCCGCTCCTCGTAGGACTTGTTCTCCAGGCCCCTCACCAGCTTCGTTGCCCTTCTCTGGACCCGCTCAAGCACCTCGATGTCCTTCTTGTAGCGAGGGGCCCAAAACTGAACACAGTACTTGAGGTGCGGCCTCACCAGAGCCGAATACAGGGGAAAGAGCCGAGTACAGGGGAAACATGATTGTGTATGTTTTATGTGTGAGGTTGGTAATAGGGTTAAGGGAGAGGATATCAGTTCATTGGTTGTAGGTATTTACTTACATAATTATAGTTTCGTTCTTGTTTTAAGAATTCATTTTATTTATTGTCAGGTAAGACGTCACACTTTTTTCTTCCTACTTGTCGTGGTTTAACCCGGCCGGCAGCTAAACACCACGCAGCCGTTCGCTCACCCTCCCCCCTCCCTCTCTGGGACGGGGGAGAGAAATGGAAAGTGAAGCCCGTGAGTTGAGATAAAGACAGTTTAATAAGACAGGAAAATAATAATAACAAAATAATAATAATAATAATGATACAATGGTGATAATAGGAAAGTAATAATAATATGTACAAACAAGTGATGCACAATGCAATTGCTCACCACCCGCTGACCGATGCCCAGCCTAACCCCGAGCAGTCCAGCCCCCTCCCCCCGGCTAGCCACCCCTATGTATTGTTTAGCATGACGTCAGATGGTATGGAATACCCCTTTGGCTAGTTTGGGTCACCTGTCCTGGGTCTGTCCCCTCCCAGCTCTTACTGCACCCCCAGCCTGCCTGTTGGCAGGACAGAGCGAAAGGCTGAGATGTCCTTGGCTTGGTATAAGCACTGCTCTGCAACAATTAAAACATCGGGGTGTTATCAGCACTCTTCTCATCCTAAGCCAAAACACAGCATTCCACCAGCTACTAGGAAGAAAATTAATTCTGTTCTAACTGAAACCAGGACACTACTCTTGTCCAACTCTTACTGTTTGTATTGCAAGATCATAATTTAAGACAAAAATTAGTGGGTAGCTCACAGAGAAATAATAAAAGGTAAAGACAAATATGTGATAAACTTGAGATTAAACCTTTAAGATACTTGCATTTTCTTCAAAGCATCTGTGCTTATCTGTGCAGAGTTGGTCACCGTGTGTCCCACAAAGACCATCATACTTCAATCCAGTTTTTGTATAATGTTTTGTAAGTCTGGATTAATTGGCTGAAATGCATTCACTGCTTTCCAACTGTAATTATTTACAATGGAGTACTCAAATTATTTTGATATTTTGGCAGATAGAGAACACTCTGTCTCTGTTCTAATTCTGATAGTAATATTTGTTTTAATGTGGCTGAAGACAGGTTGACAAATGTGGCTGGTTGCCCAAGATATACATGGGACAATAAATGGGCAGGTTATGGTGCTGTAAATGTTAGTTTAGAAAATAACTTCAGAGATCAGTTATGAAGATTGTCTGACCTGATTGCCTGAAGATCGAATGTCAGTGCAGTTTTCAAGATGCATATGTCCTGCTGAAGGAGCTTAAACAGCTGTGAACTACGTTTTGGCAAGGTGTGGCATGTGTATGATGCTGAAAAATAGCACTGCAATCAATGTCTTGGAATGTTACAAAGATGAAGTAAAAGATGAAGCTTGAGGGTTTTTTCTCCAGTCTTCAGGACATATGGTCTCAACTCAAATTTTAGAATGTTCTGTTCAAATGTTTTCTGTTGCTCCTGCCTTGTCTGAAACTGCATTCTCAGCGTTTAAATTAGTGAGTTCACTCTCTCCTTTAATGTAGCTGTTTTGCATAAGTGGATATTGTGAATATTGTTAGTTTGTGCTTTTGAATCAGTTGTTTTTCCTGCACTCTACTTTTACTTTTAAATATCTGAAGACAGGCTTTTGAAATGACAAAACAGGCATATTTTTTTCTTTCAGTTACAGGATATTATGTCAGTTCAGCAAAGAGTCTGTGATAGAGTTGCAAGGATTTTCAAAATATTTTTTTTCCCTAAAAACTTAATAGAAAGGACCATTTTACCTTAAAAAAGAAAAACAAACAAACAAACAAACAAAAAACAGAAAAGTCTTAATACAATAAGCTACTCTGTATTTGATTTAATAGTCTGTATGGTGTAGGTATATTTGTATTTCATGCTAGCTGTATAACTGAATCCTGATGTGGAGCATATTAGAATAGGTGAATTTGAGTCATGCTTCTAGTTTTTTGTTTTGCATTATCTTTTAAAATCAATTTTCACTACACTGCAGTAATTTCTGTACAAGCATTGGCAACCACCCTGGCAGAGACCATTTTGGGGGCACGTTCCTATCAAGAAAAGATGCAAAAATAGATGAGTCAAATTGGGAGCAAGTACCTGGAATTTGGAGGAAGCAGGTGCTGTATGTGGATCAGCAATTAAGTGATTTGGTTTACATACTGTGACTGGAAAAGAAAAATCCCAAAGTCTTTGGGATTGCACTCCTGAATCTACTGATCTGCCTACCCTCATAAGAATTTGAAGGAAGATCAACTGCTCCGAGTCTTTATTTGGTGTCTCCACGCAGGTTTATAGGCTTCTAATTTTCTGTTTTTGTGAGCAATTAGAGGTGTCAGTGTTGCATGAATAGGTATCTTTGCCATGTGATAAAGGCTAAAGATTGGGACAACAACAGGAATATAAAAATAAAGTGTAATCATAAGATTCCAAAATGACCTACCATCTATCTGTTGTATAACCTAAGTAGGGTACTTAAAGACAGTTATACATGTAAGGATAACTAGCTAGTTTTGATGGTTTAAAGATGGTTTTGGCCTTTGTAGATTCCAATTCCTTTCATGATGGCTACTCTCTTTATGAAATGTATCTACCCCGATACATCCCCAGATCATTTGATTATTATTGTATGGTTTTGTATTAATCTAATACAGAAACTGTATTTTTGCTGTAGAGGTGTTCAGAAATAAACATGAGGTGTTCAGAAATAGTTATGTAAGGCTGATTCCAGTTGTTATTGGCCACTTCAGTCTTGAAATTAATATCTATTTCTGTTTGTATAACACTATCAAGAACAACAGTGTAATATTCAGAATGATGTGTTTTTTCATGTTTTTCTTTTTCTTTTCTTTTTTTTTTTTAATGTATGCTTTGTGGAAAAGCAGATTTTAAATTTGGGTTCATTCTAATTTTTCTGTGTGATGTTGAGTCATTCACTTCCAGGTTTTCCTGTGTGAATGTTTCCTAGTGTTATAAATGAAGTCTCAACTCAATCTGAATTTAGTAATATTTATAAAAGGAGTATTTATAAAAGGCAAGTAAATGGTGCTGGGTGTGCGGGGAGTCTACGCTCCACCAACACGCACACACAAACATCAAACATTCTAAACATAGAACATCGCTTTTACATACTAAACCCGAGTATGCCTATAAATACGTACAATCAGGAAAGGTAACAAACAATCCTTTAAGTTCCATGACTTAACAGTCTCCATTTTCCATTCCTTTTCTTGCAAGTAGAATTCCAGGGCTAGTTGTGGGAACAGTATGTCTTGTTTTTAAGTTGTCAAGCAACTTGGTCTTCGGGCCTTATGTATCCCGTTCTTCCTGGATCAAAGAAAAGCATATCCATCTCCTTTTCAAGGCCAATAGGCCTGGGTCAAAAGGCACGTCCAGGTCACCAGGGGGTGTAACAGCAAAAGCCTTTGATGGCTGTAGCAGCGGAGGGGCCGACAGCGTAGCAGCCGGATCAGTAAAGGAGCCTGCAGCTCCCTCACTATCTGGCAAGCCACACGTTTCTGACTGTGGCCCCACATGGCTCTTTAAGGCCTCAGAGATTGCTCGCCAGGTGCCGAGCAATCCCACTGCAACCTTGTCATTTTTAGTTGCAGAGTCCCACACCTTGACCTCAGTTTGGTCCCATATTTCAGGATCATAAACTATCCGATTGTTAATAAGGAGAATGAGCTGTAAGGTTACCAGGACAGTCTTTGTTCCTAAGGACGTATGATTCCCCATAATGCGCAACTGCTTTCCAGCGAGGGGCAGTTGTGTGCACAGGTCCGCTTCTCTCAGCTTGAGCTTCTTTCCAGCTCTGGTGCGCCCATTTCCAGCGACTTTCAGTATGAGCTTCTCTGAGCGGTTTGCTGAGTTTGGCCGAACCTATCTTCATGAGGCAATCAGTGTGCCTGTTCCCATCCTGGTCTCCGTTCTGCTAGCCTGTTCCTTTTCATTCCTTCTTTCTGCTTCTTTATTGATGACGTAACTTCATCACATAGTGTTGCCTTTATTTTTTTAACCTGAGGACAGGCTCCCCTCTTATACCCTTCTCCCCACAGCAGTTCTTTTCAAAACAGCTTTTCATTGGTCAAACAACTTTGCCTATAACAGCAATAGCAAACACCCAGCAGCTTCCATGCCTTAATGGCTGGAGAACAAGCAACCCGAGACTTCATGGAGTCTCCTGAATCACCCTTCTTTGTTCCCTCTAAACTCTTTTAAATTCCTGATCGCCTCATCATTAAGAGTCTGATGTTATCATCAACCACGGGGCTTGCCGACCCTCATGGCCACACTCCCACATTTCCCCTTTCTTTATTAACATCAACCATTTTCTCGACACAAATTACCACTCCATATATAACAAGTATAAAATTTTATGTGAATGATTTAAATTAAATCAATAGAGTACTTTCTCACATAATTTATCTTCCTGGTGTCCTCATTTTACGTTGTCTAATGAAAGCTCACACAACTTCACAAGCATGATCTTTAGTGTTTTTTTTCTAGGACTCCAAGAAGCCTACATAAACCATGACATGGAGTATAGTCAGCAGAATGTTCTTTATTTTTCAAGCACACTTGGGTTAATTTGCTTATATTTGCTTTATTCTAAGTGCTTCTATGATTACCAGAGATGTGTTTGTCCACTCAACTCCTGTGTTCAGGATTTAGTTGAAAGGTGTAGTTAGAATGTCTCACTACTTATAACATTCTCATACAATACCTTTGTTGAGTTCTCTCATCTGAATAGCAGCACTTTGTCATTCTTTATGTGATACCCTATAAAATGAACCTGCTTATGATCTTGAATTACATCAAAGACATTCCAGAGAATAGAAAATGTATAAATAGTTCAAGAATTGCTGTTTCTTTCACATCATTTTACTTGACTAGACCACTGAAATTCATTTAAAAGTCAGTACAAATTGGCAGAATAACTTTTTCTTTTACTTCTGTACAGGAACATACATTGAGAGACCAAGAAAAAGTTAAACACATGTGGTTTCCAACTGTGTCTTGGTTTCTTCAAACTGTAGGTGGAAACAAGCCATTTTAACATGATTTGCACTGAAATAACAGCATGCTAGAACACTGCTCAGCTCACCACTTAATGAGACACACGAGCAACCCAACAAAAAGGAAAGCCTCAGTTACAGCTCAGCAGGATGGAGAAGGTCTTCATTGACTCAGCCTGTCCAAATTACAAAAAGGATGCATGAAAGAAGACAGCCTGTTATCCTGACAATCTCTACCTTTTCTGCTGCTTAATATTAATATTTGAAGCTGTCTTTTTGATCAAGGTAGTCAAGTTTTGTAAGACCAAAGCCAGTATATGTTCACTGGGCCAAAACACCAGATCAATGACAGCTGGATTCAAAGTAGGTTAAATAAAAATATCAGAACGTTGGAATACAACAGCCATTGAACAGATGCATACTGAATGAAGCATTCCACTGAAAGGAAAATCACTGTTTTAATCAGGAAGAAACTTAAATTACACTTGCTTACTGAAATTTTTAGGTCTCCATAAAGAAATCACAGAAGTATATTTTAAAAAGAAAAATATATCAATAGAATAAATAGAGCAAATTAGATGAACCTTCTGCATCTGGACTGGAATCACATCTGCATTAAATACTATGTTGGGAGAGATGCACCCTCATTATGAAAGAAGGGCCCTTAAGAACAGAGAAACATATAAATACACGTGCTCCAAAGACTCAGAGCAAAAAGCAGAAAGGTAATTTACAGAGATATTATGAAGGCAGTACAGTTTGGATGACACTATATAAATTAATCACTCATAATGCCATAACAAGGCTTCCATCAAGAGATGTTTCAGTCATGAATCTCAACCAGCACAAAAATCCCAATTAGTTGCAGGCAGTTTCTTAATTCTTACTTGTTTAATTTCCCTTTAATTATCAACATTGATTTGGAAGCTACAATGTGAAGCTCAACCAGTAAATGTTAATAGTGCAGAAAATACTTACTGTAATATATATATATATATTTCATCTGAAGCTATTAATATATGAATCTTGAATAAAACTGCAAACATAAATCGCTACATGCAAAACAGGATATAGATTACATTTGTTCAGCATGGCATATTATAACGTCAAAGACCTATCTCCAGCTTCAGACTGCTGATTAAAAAATAGAATCATTTTAACGGTAGAAATGCCTACTGCCAATTTATGAAGTCCAGATAAAACCTAATTTCATAATCCATGAAGAAAAGGGAAAGCATAGCAGGATCCTAACAACAGAAAATTACACCATCAGGATAAATGTCAGGCACTAAATAAGCATGTCCATGAAAACTTCATGCTGTAGACTGCTGATGTCTCTGAACTACTGCCATATTCTTGAACAGAAAGATGAAAGCCAACTATCCTGATATCTAAACGGACCATAAAGAAATTAGCAATTGGAAGGTCCTTCACTAATCAACCTTCCACCACGATGAAATTCTGTCTATAAGACCCAGCTAGTACATAAATGGTACTAAAATCTCTGAAAGTTAGGAATAGTAGGATATGGGATTGACCATGAACATGGATTCACATCCATAAGGCTAGTGAGGTCAGCCTTCAGTAGCACTGCTGTAGTGGGCAAAAAAGGAAGGGAGGAAAGGGAAGAGTCCAGCAACAAATCCAAGCTTCCTGCTTGGAAGGTTTTAACTGTCACTGAACTTGTATATATGCTGGTGAGTTGCAAAGCTCCATTTTGTCATGTGTTATACAGAGGTTACCACCAAAGCTAGTGTTATATATGGAGTGGTAATTTGTGTCGAGAAGATGGCTGATATTAATAAAGAAGGGGGAAATGTGGGAGTGTGGTCATGAGGGTCGGCAAGCCCCGTGGTTGATGATAACATCAGACTCTTAATGATGAGGCGATCAGGAATTTAAAAGAGTTTAGAGGGAACAAAGAAGGGTGATTCAGGAGACTCCATGAAGTCTCGGGTTGCTTGTTCTCCAGCCATTAAGGCATGGAAGCTGCTGGGTGTTTGCTATTGCTGTTATAGGCAAAGTTGTTTGACCAATGAAAAGCTGTTTTGAAAAGAACTGCTGTGGGGAGAAGGGTATAAGAGGGGAGCCTGTCCTCAGGTTAAAAAAATAAAGGCAACACTATGTGATGAAGTTACGTCATCAATAAAGAAGCAGAAAGAAGGAATGAAAAGGAACAGGCTAGCAGAACGGAGACCAGGATGGGAACAGGCACACTGATTGCCTCATGAAGATAGGTTCGGCCAAACTCGGCAAACCGCTCAGAGAAGCTCATACTGAAAGTCGCTGGAAATGGGCGCACCAGAGCTGGAAAGAAGCTCAAGCTGAGAGAAGCGGACCTGTGCACACAACTGCCCCTCATTGGTAAGCAGCTGTGCATTATGGGGAATCATACGTCCTTAGAAACAAAGACTGTCCTGGTAACCTTACAGCTTATTCTCCTTATTATCAATCGGATAGTTTATGATCCTGAAATATGGGACCAAACTGAGGTCAAGGTGTGGGACTCTGCAACTAAAAATGACAAGGTTGCAGTGGGATTGCTCGGCACCTGGCGAGCAATCTCTGAGGCCTTAAAGAGCCATGTGGGGCCACAGTCAGAAACGTGTGGCTTGCCAGATAGTGAGGGAGCTGCAGGCTCCTTTACTGATCCGGCTGCTACGCTGTCGGCCCCTCCGCTGCTACAGCCATCAAAGGCTTTTGCTGTTACACCCCCTGGTGACCTGGACGTGCCTTTTGACCCAGGCCTATTGGCCTTGAAAAGGAGATGGATATGCTTTTCTTTGATCCAGGAAGAACGGGATACATAAGGCCCGAAGACCAAGTTGCTTGACAACTTAAAAACAAGACATACTGTTCCCACAACTAGCCCTGGAATTCTACTTGCAAGAAAAGGAATGGAAAATGGAGACTGTTAAGTCATGGAACTTAAAGGATTGTTTGTTACCTTTCCTGATTGTACGTATGTATAGGCATACTCGGGTTTAGTATGTAAAAGCGATGTTCTATGTTTAGAATGTTTGATGTTTGTGTGTGCGTTGGTGGAGCGTAGACTCCCTGCACACACAGCGCTGTTTACTTGCCTTTTATTCCTTTTATAAATATTCTTTTATGAATATTACTAAATTCAGATTGAGTTGAGACTTCATTTATAACATACTTAAGAACATATTTTGGAATGTGAAAACTGTATTACGAAGTCCTAGGTGTGTACAACACAATCATATGGAGAGAGAGATTGCATGGAATTTCAGAAGTTGTCTTATTTTGAACATCTGTCAAACACTTTGCAGGAAATGGAAAAAGAATAAAAATAAAACAGGGAGGTGCACTTCTAACAAATGTAAACCTCATTTTATGTGTGCATTGAATATTCTGGAGATGTGATAAATTAAAAAAAAAATTTTTTTTTTGAAAGGGTAAATTTCAGCAGATTTAACTTGCAGATTTAGCAAGTAAAGGTATGAAAGCTTGAAAACAATAAAACACTAAAGCCTGGTCTTCACTATGTGTATGCTACAATTTATTAGGAATTAGGAACTGTTAATCGAAGTGAAAATAGCTGGGACAAGGGCATTTTAATGAAACATTAGGAGCTGACTACAACTGACACTTCTGCTATGCCAGGGTAGCTGCAAAGGTTTTCATGTGATGGTGGGTGATTTCTTGAAAACGCTAGCAAAAACAGGGCTTTTGAGATGTTAATTAGCTCTTATGCAAATTAACCTGTCAGTGGCACAGTGAATGTGGAAGACCCAACTCTTTTCCTAGAGTGGTTCCTATGGTTTCTGAGGTGCGCTTTGTCAGTTTGGAAGTTATGAATATTTATGGTATACAAAACTCATCTGTGTTGCAGTTTCTACATTTTTTATTTAATTTTACATTAAAAGATGTCATTTCTATCCATTGCGTAGGTAAATGGCTTCATCAGCAATCATTTTATGCATGCAAGAACTGGCCTGATTTACAGAATGCTATACACAGATGGGTTTGTTCCTAATGCTCTCTAGTAGTTACTGTAGGAAATAGTGCACAGTATATGCCTAATACATTATTTACTGAAGATAAATGCCAGACATGATTATGGTAAATTAGACCTCTTGAATTATTTATGAGAGTCAGTGCTAAATGTTTTTCTCCTCCTTGTGTTACTATAAAAGCTGTTATATAATTGTTGGTAAACAGTTTTTTTTTGTTAATTATTCAAGATACAGGAAATAAAATGTTTGGTTGAGTGAATCTGTTATTCACTTACAGTTATCTTTTGTTATCTTTTTTTTTTTTTTTTAATGTGTTTCAACGTTTATCTCTGCTTTCTGATGCAAAAGATGAGTGCATTATTAGATAGCCTTCCTCAAGGTCTTGTCATTGCCTACATGGAGAAACAAAGCTGAAAAGCAGTGCTGTATGGAAAAAAAATCTTTTCTTGAATCATGATACTTTCTAATATTTTCATAATGTATGAGTGGAAACTTTTGCCATGTATGCATTGCTATTCTTCACTGAGTGGGTTTTGTGGCTGGAGCTTGTACTCTAGCTTATACCTGGCTTGCAGAGTATTTGCCCTCATTTCCTTTGAAATACTTGGGTTTTGGTGGAAAACCAGTCTGTGCAGTTTTGGCGTGGCATTTTGTATGTCCCAGTCTCCAGCTGCTTCATTGGTTTCCAGTAAAATACCAAAGAAAAATTCTGATTCTGAATTAAGTATTCTATACAAGGTATTCCTTCAGCCGTGTTAATGTTTCTTTTCTTTTTTTTTTTTTTCCTAATTATATTTTGAAATTGAAATTCTAAGATGCCACTATTCCCAAAGGCCAAATGAACATAATCTATTTGACAGCAGACTGGCTTTTGGCAGCAAGGAACATGCTGACAATGTGGGCATATACATCTTTTGTCAGTTTTTATTTAGCAAGCAAAAATTTATTTCCACTGCTGTAAGAGTATTTCTGCACCAGTTTTGAAGCTATGATGGTGATAATGTATCCAAGTCTCATTGTGCGTTTTTCACTGACAGCATACCCATTTATTTATTCCAACTGAAGCATCTTTAAAGCTCTACACAACCATTCATGTTTGGTTTTTATTTTTATCAGTATTTTTTACTTGGTTAGAATTGAATGCTGTAAGTGTGTTTAAGATGTGTTTTGCAACATTGGTCCAGTTCATATTCTCCACATTTCTGACTGACACATGAAAAGAAACCCATGTGATTTGGTGGAAGGTGGAAAAAGTCAGGTTAGAAAATTTTAAGGATAATGCACTTCTGTCATGGTTCCACTCGAGTGGGCACCTGAGCTCCACCACAGCCGCTCTCTCACGCCCCCTCCTCAAAGAGGAACGGGGAGAAAACATGATGAAAAGGGCTCAAAGTTTGAGCCCATCCAGCATGGGCTTCCCACAGGCAGCAGCTCTTCCAGAACTGCTCCAGATATGGGTCCGTACCACGGGGTCCATCCCTTAGGAGCAAACTGCTCCAACCTGGGTCCCCCATGGGCAGCAGCTCCTGCCAGGTCACCTGCTCCTGCGTGGGCTTCTCTCCACGGGCTACAGGTCCGGCCTGGAATCTGCTCTGGCAGGGGTCTTCCACAGGGGGCAGCCTCCGTCGGTGCAGGGCCACCTGCTCCACCGTGGTCTCGTCCACGGGCTGCAGTGTGGAACCCCACTCCACCGTGGGCTGCAGGAGGACATCCTGCTTCACCATAGGCCTTACCACAGGCTGCAGGAGACTTCTGCTCCGGCGCCTGGAGCACCTCTCCCCCTCCTTCTTCACTGACCTTGGCACCTGCAAGGCTGTTCCTCACTCCTCTTACTCTCCCAGCTGCCGTGTGGCGCAGCATTTTTTTTTCCCTGTCTTAAATATGCTCTCACAGAGGCGCAAAACAACATCACTTATTGGTTCGGCTCTGGTCAGCAGTGGGGCCCTTACCAAACATGGGGCAGCTTCTAGATCCTTCTCACAGAAACCACCCCTATGGCCCCCTGCTACCAAAACCTTGCCACGTAAACCCACTACAACTTCTGCCAAAGTTACTTATGATCAGTCTTCATTGCCAAATCAATTGTAAGACAACCTTATTCTTAGGTAGGCTTTTCTGGAAGGCTATTACTGTTTCTTCTTTCATTCACCAGCTTTCTTCCTTCTCTTTTCTGAATTTAGCAAGGGAAAAGCAAATGTTGGGGGGGGGAAAGATGCATATATATATATATATATTTTTTGACAGGTAGTCTTGGGAGCTTTTAATTTTTCCATATTTATAAAACGTTATGAAAACTAACTTTTTTTTTTTTTTTGGGTGGCTACTTTTTTTTTTTTTAAATAATATTATTCTGTAAAAGGTAAATAAACATTTCAGTTCCAGATCAAAGCTACATATTTATTTCAGGAGAAGTTCTGTAAACAGTGTTAATCTGTGCATTTCATTCAATTACAGCAGCAGAGGACTAAATGCACTGAAGTCTGCAGGGAAAAATGGAAAAGAGCAGCATTAATTTGAGTTAATGCAATTTTCAAGATACATTTCTATATTGGTCCAAAGTCTGTCTTTTTGCCTTTCAAATTGGTGAGTTAAAAGAATCAGACATGCTAGGGGTTGGTGTGTAATTATCTAATTTCTTTATGCACACTTGTCTGGTGTTGTTCTAATAATCTAAACAGGAATCAAGAGGAGCTAGTTGAATGCAAGCTTGTTGCAGGAAGAACGGCCGAAAGCATGACAGACACCAGTATGGTCAGATCACGCTCCATTTTATTGCCCGAATAGCCTAACTTTTATAGTGAACTTGACAGGGGTGGATAGTGTCTCACACAAGATCATTGGTCAAAAGCACTCAGACAAACAACTACAAGAAAACAACCTCACCTGCAAGAAAACAACCCCCTTGTGATTAGCAGTCACGTAGACCTTGTCCTTGAAGCCAGCTGCTGGTAACAATATTTTTCTAAATTCCTCAGTTGGGCGATGTGGGAACATTGTCATGGGAACTTCTCATAGTTGCCCTGGTAGCTTGTTTTGCTCAACTGCAGCAAGCCGTGGGATCTTTGCTGTTTCAAAAATCCCTCAACACAAGCTGAACAATGATTTCTGTTTCTCCTCTACCCATTTACCAAAAGAAAACAAGAACAGATAATGATTTGTCCATACATATTCACATCACTTGGCCTATTCATTTTTGTCCCCTCCCTGTAATCTTTTCATAACTGCAGGAACTTGGTTTCCTTAGGTTGCAGATGTGATTTTAAAGAATAGTTATAAAACCTGAACTAATGCACAATAGAAAACCAAATATCTGCTAGACTATAGAAAGTGTTCTGTATCTATCCTGGAAAGCAAATTCAGCCAGCCAGGGTAAAAAGTTGGTGCCAATGAGCTGATAATCAGCGTTAGTATAAAAAGGCATACCATTTAATGGGTAGCGCTCTGTATTTCAGTTTCAAATGGTGAGATGGCCTCTTTCCATCACTTATGCTAGTTGTCTAGATATCAAAGTGTATAGATTTTGTGCCAGCCATTAGTTTTTGTGGCACTGCGTTTAAGCCCATCTTTGGAGTTTGCTTACATGAGAGAAGTGGAGCTGTGCTGTAGAGGACACTGGTTGTCTTGTTCCTAACTAGGCACTCCTTCTGCTCATGCAGTTCATACAGCTCTTTGTTCAAAGCATGCATGATTTTTTTTCTTAGGGGGATAGAGTGAGGTAGTGATGTAGGTGTTAGCTTTATGAATTTTCAGTGATGACCTTTGAAGCATGTGCATACTACTATAGTGTTTATTAAAAAAAAAAAAAAAGCTGTGGAATACCAATACCACAAGTTTCTCTGAACTTCATGTTAGTTCTGCTTAATTTACTGGGAAAAAAAAAAGAAAAACAAGTGGTGGTGGGTGGGGGGAACAGTGTTACCTTAGTGGCCTTTGCTTCTCCTCTGGAAATTGGAATAGTTGAGAGAGTTTTGTGCATCCTGATCTGCAAAAGTCACTGTGGGTATAATTTCATCAATAGCTTTATAAAAGTTATGAATTCAAGTGATCTCTAGATCTTCTGTCTGTAGTTAGTTGCAGGAAAAAAAAAGAAATCTGCTGTTACAAGTAAAATATTCTGACCACAAGTTGTTCTTGTAACTGTACTGTATTTTAAGGGAATTAGTTATATTTCACACTGTACTTAATAGATTTTGTCAATAAAATAATGTTAGGAAATGCCTCTATTCTGTTTAAATTTTGATGCTGTCAAGTTTTAATTCTGTAAAAGGTGTATGCAATCTGTAGTCTTGATTTTTTTTCCATTTTTCTTCCCTTTGAATTCTATCAAATAGAGTTAAATATGACTCCTCTGTTTTCTCCTAATCCTGTGACAGCCTGCAGTTTTGTGATAAACAATTAGTGTAATGATTTATCTAGAGGGAAAACAAAAATGTTTGGAAGGTACTTTATCTGCTTTATCTGGAAAATTATTTTTAAACTAAACGGTGAAGTAGTGGACCCAAGGGGCATAGTGATATAAAACAGCACCAAGTAATAATTACAGTAAGGTTTGTAAACTAAAGAGCCATCAATATTTACAGGTTCAGACAAACGGTAATATATTGTGCATGGTTAATTCCTCTTTTGACAGAAGCAGGTTTGAAAAGACAAGAAGCAAATGCGTATGGTGTTTGTTTGAAATGAGACAAATGAGGCTTTTGTGACTGCGAACAGAAGTATCTGCAAGAAGCGTGATATTTTACTGGCTTTTTGTTGTTGTTGTTGGACTCATTTTTCTGTTTAAAACTAATGCCAAACCAACAAACAAGAAAAGCACAACGGGAAGTGCATGCAGTGAGATGCTGAGGGTCACCTCTGAGAGGCTGACCGCTTGTAGCTGTCATTTACCTAAAAAGATCTTAAGGGCACCCAGCATGATGTGTGTTTGGAAAAGTGCCTATTAATGACTAGCAAGGAAACCGAAAGCATTTTAACTTAAAAAGAAAATCATCAGAGGTTAGTCATATGGTATTTACGCAGTACCACAAGGAGTTAAGTTGGATCCTGCCCCCCAGCAGTAAATCAATAACGCATTTAAAATTCCTTCCTTGTAATTTTATCACTGGTAGCAGTGCAGGGCGCTTTAATGGAAGCGCTGATAAGAGCCTGCCTGCAGCTGATAACAGCCCTTTTCCTGGGGGGGGGGGGACGCTCCCTGAAGAAGCGATGAGCTCCCCGCTTCTCTGCTGCAGAGCCCTGGCTCCCCTGGGGTCGAGCATGCCTCGGGGGCAAGTGGCCAGCCTCGGCCTTTGCTGCAGCTGGGGGAAAGGCGTTTTGGCTGGAGGTCGACTAGGTGCCTGAGAAATGTTATGTTTGTTTTGTTCATTACCAAGTTCTTAAATCCACGCCTCAACATTTTAAACAAGTGCAACTGGTTACGTGGTGCTGTTTAACTCTGTCGCAAACACGGATGTACTGCATACCAGTGTAGTAGTATTATTCAAGTAGAGTTTGTAGTTAACATGAAGTAGTGCCTATTCTTTTTACCAAAGTTACCTTCACTGGTTTATGCAGGTGGGATTGCATAATATGCTCAGATATGCCCACATCTGAGATTCTGAGCAGATTTCTAAAAGCCAACTAATCTATTCCCCATGTAGTATGAATGCTTATTTTGCACACTAGGTCGGCTCCTACCATGGGCAGAATGGAAACGCTTTGATTCCGGTAGTTTCACTATAAAGAGAAACAAATGTACAGCCTACAGTGTACATCCTTTTTTAAAAAAATGTATATATAAAGCGAGGAAACACGTTCAGTTCAAAAAGCAATGATTCCAGTTCTGTTTAGAACACAGAGAATTATAAATCTTCATAGAATGTTCAATCTTTTTTTTTTTTTTTAATTTGCATCTGTTTCATTAGTTGGATTTTAATTTGAGACATTATTATAATGGAGAATGAACAATATTTTGTAAATGCTTTTGGTAATAATATATTACAACTATTCAAAATTTCTACCTTTTAAAATACAGGTGTCTAGGATTTGTAGCTATATTTTTTCTTTTACATTCTATTTTGATTGTAATGAAATATTTGGAAGAATATGGGTAAAATCTTTTCTGATGAGTAAACTGAAAACGTGAGCCTTTTGCTTTCTCAATGAAGATGATGCTTGGCTATTCCAAAACTGCTTTTGATTCTTCATCTAGTAGTTGCATAGAAAATAGAGAAAATCTAAAAGATTCTAAAAGATCTGAATTATTTCATTTATAAACATAGGAATGCTGCCAGTAAATTGACAGGTGAAAGCCTATTCCTAATGATGACAAGGTTTGACTTCCATGCAGTGCTAGATTAAACTGGGATTGCTAAATGTATTGCCCCCCCTACCCTATGCTTTTCTTAGAAATTGCAGCACCTGCAAGAGGTTATAAGGAAGGTGAGTAACACTTAATATCCTCCTGATGATGGACTGCCTATATTAAAATCCTGAACGTGAGTTGCAGTGATGAAGGGTACTTGCATGTCTCATCTGGCATCCCTGTGGAAAACTGAGTGGCCATCTGGGATTGAGCATCACTTCAGCTCTATAATTTCTTGTTTGCAGTGCCACTTGAGTGAATTTTGTGTTTGGATGCTGGTGTGGAGGTGCTGCATGTCTGAGGTCATTCTCATGGAAACCTGAGAACCTGGCAGAACTGAGGGTAGCCTGGCTTTAACTATCCAAAGTTGGTGTTTCATGGCTGTCTTTTTAGCTGTTTTCAATGCATTTCAAGTGTATTTCACAGGGTGACAAAAAGCCAGCACTGGCTATTTTTCAGGGCTGAATTGTTTTTGACTATATTGGAGTATAAAGTGTATGTCAATGAAATAATTGCATCTGTCTTGATTAGATACATTTAGTGTCTAGAGTTCTAGTGTAAGCAAATCTTCAGACTTGTTCTGAATCATCACTGCTTTAAATGAGAGGAAAAATGGGACTGCTCTGTATTAAAATTTGTTCTGTAAACAATCATGGAAATGCACAATTTTGTGAACATAAACAGACGCATTGGCCCAAACAGAAATGTTTAAAGGGTTAGGGACTAAGCAGGGATTAAGAGCCAACTGATGTAACTGTGAGGCTGCAGTCACTGTAAGAAACTATAAAGCTCTGGTTTTGCTCCCATAAAAGCTGGTGACAAGCATTGGCAGCTCTTACAAAAGCATCTGTATTCTGTAAGTCCATACCAATCACAATATAAAGCAAATCCTGAAATAACCTAAACACAGAAATCTACATTCCCTGGAAAAAGTATCCCACTATAAGGCACAGGGCTCACTCTAAGATGATATGTCAAATACTCAGAGGTTCAGTATGGATGAAAATCTTATGTGGAAAGTATGCAGGCAGTACCATGAGGAGCAGCAACATAAATACCAAGAGCCAAGATCATTCCTAGTAGGAGTTGGTTTTAACAAAATGAACCTACTACAGAATTGCCTTTAGTCTTCATTAATTGCGTTACTTGTGTTTCCTATTTAAGTATGGAAATTCAAAAGGAAAAAAGAAAGAAAAATGCATATATAAACTGAATCTTGTTAGGAAGATCCATCTCAGGCTTGTTAGTTGTCACCAAAGTGTTCAACTTGCTGTAAATGCTCAGTAGCCCCCAAGTGCCCCATGCCCAGCTGCAGCTGCGAAAACATAGACGGCATGGAGGCATACAAGACACTAGGATGGACAAGATGCACTACAAAGTCCGTAAGATATTTTCAGATTGAAACCCAGCTCTTTTTTTTTTTATTTATTTATTATTTATTTATTTTTTAAACTGAAATATCAGTGTAAAAGAATGGTAACATATGAACAGTTTTTAAATTATGCTTGGTATTTTTAGCAATGTTTAGCAGTGTTTCCTTTAATCCATTTTATTCAGATTTATAATCCTTTTTTTTGATCAGAGGCTTCAAGCCTTTCTGAGTCCTCACTAAAGCTGCTTCTGTAGTAAGGCCAAAAAGGATTGTATAAATTTGGCTCACACTCCGTTGATACAATTTATTTACGTTCCTACCAAGGGAAATATCACAGCACAATATTTCTGCTACAGAACACACTTTTATGTAAACAAGTCATCTTTCATAGTGTTTTATAGTTAATTTTGTGCATCTTTGTCTAATTTCAGTAGAGATTTTTTGTTTAAGATAACATTTTTGAGATTCATCACTACACTACACTACACTAAAATTCTCAAGGGCTAAAATGTCAAAACTGAGTCCTGCTCGTAGCATTTTATGTCGAGTCTCACACATAATGAAGGGGTCTCTCAGTACGACGTGTTTCTTTTGCCCAGTTCTTTCCTCAATAATTAGCTTCATGTAATGTCCATAATCAGGTGTGAGCTTGCAGTCCCCTTTCAGCTGTCCTGGTTTCAGTTAGGACAGAGTTAATTTTCTTCCTAATAGCTGGTAGGGTGCTATCTGGGTGCATCACTGGCAGGTGTTTGTGGCGAGAACATTTGTGATATCGGCATGCTACAGGAGGAGAGATGGCATCTTCTGAAAGAGCCTAGAGCATAGTTTGTCTGGTGCTTGCAGAAAGGATCAAGGAGCTGACAGCAAGGGTAGGGATTTCCGTCAGTTGACATGTCCTGTATTCAAAGGGATGATTTTTTTTTTTTCTCTCTCTCACAGAGGGGACTGTATTTAAGATATGTGACTTGACGAGATTTTTCTAAGTGGAAAAATAAGTGTTCTTTTCTGAAATGGACTTGTCCTGTGTTCAAATGTTCAAAGGGAGGATTTTGTACCCTCTTTCCTCACAAAGCTGACTATATTTAAGATATGTGACTTGAGATTTTTCTACAGGGAAAAAATAAGCATTCTTTTGCTGAGATGTTGAGTGTTTCTTTGGCCCTTCATCTGTGTAGGACACCTTGGGCTAGATGATAATTTCTGTACAGTGTTGTAAAGGGGATGCTGGAGTTATTTTTACAGCCTTGAGTAGTGTTTTCTATACATGCTTATTTCTCTGATACGCTTAAATAATTTATTATCCTGTTCTGTCAAGGGTAAATATGAACTCCAGTGCAACCAGGTTTTTGTTGCTAGCTGATTAAGATACTAGGTTTTTGTTATGAAGTGTATCAAAATTAGTGACTTCACAACAGCAAAAGCAGAGGACTCTGAGACTGTCTGCTTCTGCAGAAAAGTCCTAAGTAGCAGAGACGGAGGACTTGAAACAGCAGTGCAAGAAAAGGATATAGTAATTTCAGTGGTGTCTTCAAAAACAAAACAAAACAAACTGACACAAAATTAAACCAATAAGCCCACAACTTTCTGCTATTTTAATCTGCATGGGCCCAAAAAGCATTGAGATGAATATTATTTAAGACAGTGTGTTCCAAACTGTGACAAACAACATTGTAGAAATTCTGCATTTGGAGAAGTGTTTAGACTGGTATTGTGTGTTCTTTGTTTGTTTGTTTGTTTGCTTTTTGTTTTTGTTTTCTCCTCACAGAAAGAATGAACTGCAGGAGCAAGTGGGTAAAATACTTTGCAAAAAGATTGTGAACTGAGAAGTATATACATTTTCCCAAGAATCTTGGAATGAATGCAAGGTTATTACAGCACTTCAAATAGAAAAGGTTTTAATGCCTAATCTAAAACAAGGCTCTAGTCTATTCCTCTCACATTCTTTATCCCTTTTAGAAGAAACATAAATAGGTTATTACTGGAAGATACTGGAAGATGCTTTTTTTTTTTTTTTTTTTTTTTTAATCTGAAATCTGCTAAGCGGATTCTTGTATTGCAGGTCACTGCAGTAAATCAGAAATTCACTGTAGCCTCTATCATATTAGCTAATGAACTCATCTCACATGAACACTGCGTACACTAGATAGTCTCTCATTTTAAGCAGTGAGTTCCATGGTTGCCAGGATTCAGATACAAATGAATTCTATTGCATATTTAGATAATTTCAGTCACAGTATATTGTGAAGTTGCTTTAAAATTTCATGTGTGTCCATAGGAGAGACTACAAATGTGTAGCCTCATTAAGCGTGTTTTAGTTCAGAATAGCCTGTGTGAGAGAACAACCTGGCATCACATTTTTCTTCTTTTTGAAAGGAAGGAGTTCTAGAATATCAGTGTACTCATATTTCCAGTCCTGTACATTTATAACAGTATCAATTTCTTTTTAATGCGAAAATTATCCACTCTTTAGAATTTTATAATCAAATGTGATTTAATTTGCTATCCTCTTTAAAAATTATAAATTGAATAACTGTATTGAACTGGGTAAGCTCTGTTTAAAAGGTCTGTCTCTATCTCATACTGCCAATGATTACTGAAAAGCATTTAAGAACATAGGAAGGTAAATGCCAAGAAATCCAAAATTCAGAAATGGTAGGCTTGAGATGCTGAACTGGCCACAGACCCAGAACAGCCCTGCAGAAGTTTGGTGGTGTGATTGCAATGGGAAGGCAATTAATCCCTTGAGAGAGAACTATTAATATGCAAATAAGGTTCATGACATGGTCAGCATATTTAAAAGGGCTGTGTGACACTAGCAGATAATTCCATCAGACTGGAGAAAAAAAAAATAAAAAATTAAGCTTTTGCAGGAAAATGAGGTTCCAAGGAAAGAAGTTCAATGCAGACGTTGAAGCAGTATGCCCTTCTGGCGTGAGCACTGTCACATTGATATAACTTGCTCCGGCAGGCACTTTGGCACCAGGGCAGTGAATCTTAAACTTCTTCTCTGCATGTCATTTCTGCATGTGTCATTTCCCACACAGCTTGAGAACTGCTAAGTAAGAAGCACAGCCCATGCCCTTTGTAAGGGCTAACATGTTTCCAGCTCCCTGAGGATGAGCTGGATGTGGCTGGGTGGGGGCAGTCAGCACTTGCAGTAGGTGTGTGAGGGCCTGTGCCTTCTGCCTGGGCCCTGCCCCACTCTCCAGCTGCCCCTGCTGCTCTTCTCCTTGGCAGGGTGCCTGTCCTTCTTGCCCCTTATCTGGGCCTGATCTGAAGTACTTCCTGCACCTCAGTTACAATGGGACTCTGACGTGACATCTCACAGCTTAATCTGCCCAGTAGGGACTTCACTGAAAGATTTGTAAAGCACAGATGAGGTCTCCTGCTAGCAGCAGCTCTGCTTGTGCTGCAGGCCTCTGGCTCCTTGAGGCCTTCTCAGGCCTCCCCTCAGCCGCTCACTGCCTCTTTAGCCGCCGACCCCTGGGCAACTGAAGAAAGGAGCAGCCTCTGTCCCTTCAGCTCCCCAGTCTCACTCTGTTTCCCCCAGACCCATCTGCCCTTTCTGTTAATGACCCGGCCTTGGTGAAATGGCACTGCCTGCCACAGGAGCATGTGCCAGCTGTTGAGGGGGTGGTGCTGAGGTGCGCCGGGGCAGAGAGCATTCAGAGTCCACAGCTTGGAGGCGAGCTCAGAGTATGTGAGGGGAGTGCCAAGCTGCAGGTCTCCTGTGCTCTACAGGTGCTTTGAGGAAGCACCTGTAAATTATTTTCAGGTGCTGAATCTTGGACCACTGACCAAGACTCAGATCTTGCCTTACCCAGACAAATTTTCAGGCATAGACTGGGATTTGGATTGGTAAGCACACACCAGAGACTCCAAGGGTAGAAGAAAATTGTCTGGGCTATCTGTAGCCATTTATAAGGTTTTGACCTACTTACAAAAATCAGTGTGAAAGCAAACACAAAGTTGTGTAAAAATTTATTTTCCATTTCCTTTGTAAAATTGTTTTATATTTATAGCTCAGAAACAATTTCTAAAAAGCATGGAAAAAAACCACAAAACTATATAGTTAAACAGACAATCCCAGAGCTTCCAGTAAGCATACGAGAGTGGAAAGCAATAGAGTTTGAAAGATTTTACATCAAGAGATTAAACCAAACACCCATTCCATGTTGTGATACAGAAATTGTTTGGCCTGTGATGAGACACTTCTGTTTTCAGTAGTGCTGGAAGAAATTCAGTACATTTTATGTTGCTCACATAAAATGCCAAGAGGCTGGGAGTGAACTGTTCAGATTGTGCAATTCAGCACAGGAAAACAGTCAAGCTAATTTTATGGTTACAGTAATTAATATTTTTATGATAGATTACATTGAAGAATGTCTTGAGAGAAAAGGCACCAATACTCAGTCTGTCTGTTTTCTGAAAAGCAGCCAAACAGCCTTTGCAGTGAAAAGAAGGAAGACAATAAGGGACTGCCAAATGTCCAGAGGTGCTATACCATGGTCTGTGAATTTATGTAAAATGCATTGGATAGTGAGCTAATTTTTCACTGGTGGCTTAAAACAAACTAGACTGTGATGATATAGTCAATGTGCTTATTTCATAGGTATGATGTAAGGATTTGGAAATAAATGTAAAAAGTAGGAAGGAGAGTTTTAGAAAGGTTTTTCATAAGTATCAATTTTTAAAAATAGCATACAAGAATGATTAATATGTTTTGACTTTCTCCCTGTTTCTCCCTCAAAAGATTCCTTGCCTTTTTAGTTTTTCTTTGCTGTCCTACACAAGTCATATTTTGATATGAAATGACAATTTTGTAGCATAACATACTTGAATAATACTCATCCATATGTAGTTGTTGAATATTACTTATTTAATACATTATTTGATGAGCATTGACATTATTCCTATGCTTTATATAAAAGGAGCAGAGGTATTCTAGTATATCAAACAATGAAAATGTAAGAAGGAAGAAAAAGTCATTTGAATTATAATGAGGTTGTATAAAATTCACAGTACATTAGTTTTCATCTGTGGGATCTTATAATGAGTATTATTCTGCCAGGCTAAAAATTAATGTTGTGAGGAAGTCCCCTCAAGTGCTTTGTGATATTTTGTATCTTCTCACTGTGTTAACCATCATAGGATTTGACCCCAAGTTCCCAAATGTATCTCATTAACACAGAGATTTTTGCTTTAGTTTGAGTAATAAAATCACTGTAGATGATTGTCTCTGTCATTTTTTTTCAGTGGAATGGAAATCTGGAAATTATAGGAAAATTATAATTTGGAAATTAAATAGGAAAGCCTCCTATTTTTCTTTTATTTTTTAAAGGTGTCTTGAGATCATTGATAATTGCCAAAGTAACTTGGCTGACTTTTTCCAGTGCATGAAATTTTAGGTTGCCTCCTCTGCAGTTCTACCAGAGCAGAGCTATTTCACAGAACTGGGAGACAGCATCCAGAAACCATGTCTCCGCCTATTGCAGGTTGAGCATTGGGTTTGAAGAGCACAAAGCCACATTTCAGTCATCTTTGCCTTCTCAGATTGGTTGCGTTGTCTTCGAAGGCTGAAGATTTAACCTATTTACCTTCGTACAGACGTGCCTTCTATAAAAGTTATGCTGAATTGTGGAAGCTGATACGAGTGCGTAGAATCAAAACATTAAGCATCTTCTATGAACCAAACATGTAAAGGCAGAGCTCTACCTTTTATTTACAGTAATTTTCAGCTGTTGGAATTAGTGTCTGTTTTTCTGACATTCTGTTAATGATTCAGATCTACGTCTGGAACTCTAAAATGTTCTATCCACAGAAATGTTTCATTGATGCAAACCATTAGCATGGAATAGAAATAAAATGGCACTTACATGTAAATGTAATAATTTTGTAGAGAAAGCATTGCAACTGCAAAATTGTACATCTGAAACCTTAGTTTGTGAGATTCAGTGCACAGGATGGGCTCAAAGTCACTGATCTCATGAGGAAACAGCGGACTTACAGCTTGCATCATAAAGAAAGTATTTGCATAAGCAAGCACAAATGCTTTTTCAACTATAAATCAAGCTTTCCTTAGTTCACAAGTGTTCAAGTCTGTCAGCTAAATTGCTTTTTTTTTTTTAATGTTGGTTGTTCATTTGTTATTTCCCTGAGGGTTTTCATTTTCTCATTTTTAAAGATAAAGCCTCAAAGAGATTTTCCTATGTCCAGTTGTAAGCATCTTTTGTGTGGATTTAAATGTCTGCTTCTGGCTGTGAACACTTAATCTTTAGGACCGATGGTGTGGCAGCCTTTGGCTTGAGAAGTTGCTTGGCTGAGAACAACGGATGGGCAGGGGATGCCATCAGGGGCATTAGCTGCTGTGGGCATGTGCTGGTTCCATTGGCTGGCTCTTACCTTGGGGCTCTGTCCTTGTAGCTGCTGTGGTCACTGCCAAGTGTTTCCAAGCTCTCTGTGGTGGTCCTGGTGGTGGTGGTTCTAGCCAAGATCTAGAGTTTTCATGTGCCAGTGTTAATTTTGGCAAGGTGACAAAGTAAAATGCTTCTGACAAATCCAAGCAAGAGAAGTGAGACTCTTCCCTCATTATTGATGTTTGGTATCTCAGCAAAAAAACTAGCACAATGCTGTAGACAGTTTGCTTGTCCTTGGAGAATATCAACATTTTTTGCAGCAGACAGGAGCAGTTCCAGTAGGAACTCCCAAGGGTTTTCTGTTTAAGCAGGTGGAAAAATACGTGTTTGTGTTCTCTTACGTAGACTTGGATTTAAATTGTTTCCTCTTTGTACCCAGGAGATTATTAATGCAGTAGTGGGAAGACATCCATAAAAAATGCAAAGCATTTAATTCTGTCACTTCCAGAATGTTTTGGAAAAGTCAAAACGTTGTGACTTAGCATATTAGAAACCCAACCTTCGAAGTGTTTCCAAGCTTGTTTCAAAATTGACATCTCTGTTTTATTTTCAAAATGAAAGGGCAAGCAGGAGATAATGCACTTTGACCCAAGATGAAGTCTTTTATTTAACCACTGAATTGAAAAACATTATTTGTAAAATCTTCCACAGTATGAGTAACAATAATGGTGACAAATCAGAGACAATATAAATTGTAAATTTTTCATGTGCTGTATATTTTGTTATTCTGTCAAATTTGTTTTAGAGCATCTCGGAGTTCAGTTGTGTATAGTTACCTAGGGCAAAGAAAAGACAATTTTATCCCCAAAAGTCTGCAGTCTAAATTTAACACAAGAAAGAACAGCTGGACACTGCAGCAGTGCAGGTGCACTAGGAAAGAGTGGAATAGCTGTGTTAAGTGTAATAAGTGGTGGTCACAGCACACCAGCTGTCTGGCCAACAAGGAGCAAGTGTGAAGTGGATTAGATATTCGTGAGTATAGCTTCTCTGCTTTGCTGTATTAAAGCTTACAGGTGACTTTATTATTTGTCAGATTGGTAAATGAAAAATTATTAGTGGCTGCAATGACGTGCGAATGCATCTTGGCAACATGGTTGAGAAGAGTCTGAATACAAGATGCTGACAAAACCATTTGTGTCTTTAGAAGAAGCAATGTTCTCTAAATTAGCTGACTTAATCAGCATTGATGTGCGCTTCATAGTAATGCATGATATAAATTGGAATTGGAAATACTTTTATAAAGGTTGGCTTAAATACATGTATTTAACATAATGCCCCAGGTAAGGAAGGAAAAAAAATAATTTGTGTGAAGCTTTATTTATGCATGGCATGCTGCAGTTTGCAGAACAATGGTTAGAGATGCCTAGGTTGGCCAGGTTTGTACTATTGATGTCGGAAAAAAAATATTGCATCAGATGAAGGTTAAATTTAGTCATAAATTAGTCTAATTCTGTCTCTCCCTTGTCCAGTCTGCAAACATTCAGATATAGTCACAATTAAATATGTTGTAGAGCCATGTCTTATGCATCGCTGAGCAATTATTAGTTTCTTCATCCGTACAGGCATTTTTTTGTGTCAAAGATAAATAGTAGACTTCTATTTCCAGATTATAGCACTGGGTGCATAAGTGAAACTCAGTAAATATTCTTGTTACTTTTACCTTAAATGTCATATTTTAATTGCTATTGTTTCAGTAGTTTACTAACTAAAAAGACTTAAGATCTGCATATGTGTCTAATTAGGCGTTTAGTTAAGCAAGTACTGTTTTATTCTAGAAGCACGAATCTTTTGTCTCTTGTGTTTGCAAGTAATATTGCGTACCGTTTCACAAAATTAGTAATTCCTTTCCTTTAAAAAATTTTGATTGTTCAACATACATATTGCAAAAAACATTTTGTGTGACAGAGTGTAATATCAAGACAAATTGAATGTTAATCATTTTATTTTAGTTAATTTTTCTTCCCACTTAGAGCAGCTTAATACAATGTATGTCAGCCTCATAATAATGCTTGAATTTGTTCAGATAAATTGTGGTTCTCTGAAAATAAGTACTGAAAATTTTTATTACAAAAACAAGTATACTGCTTATTGCATGTAGGGAAAAGTGAAAATTAATATGAATATTCAAAATTCGTATTTTAAAATTAAATGTTGTGCATCTCAAAAATTATAAAGACTTCATGTGGCTTTAGGGTTATATGACAGAGCAGTTAAATGCTGGAAGCTTTTTCTACTGAGGACTGTAATTTTATGTGTTATAAGTCAAAGCAAGAGGAACTACAGATCTTGGCCAAGTTTGAATTCCAGTGAATTACAGGTTCATCATGTCTCTCTCCTTTTCCCAAAAGGAGAAAATTGGAAACATCATGGTAAAGATGTTTTGTTTTGGTTGACAAAGATTTATCATCACATTGTGGCTCGCTTTCAAGAGCAACTCTTTTCTTCCAAGTAGTTGCCACAGGTTTCATAAAAAGGGCTTTAGCATTAATACGGAATACGAGGGTAGTTACACAGAGTGCTGCTATGCCTTTGGCCTTACCATTTTTGATGGATGGAGCTGTATGCAATAACTGATCTCTATTTAAAAGCACATATCTGTTCTTTATGTGTAGTATAATTTGCTGACTTTGATGGTGACTGTGCTGCAAGATGCTGGTGGCTTTGCATCTTAGCATTTGGATGGTATTTGAACAGCAAGTTACCAATATTCATTTTTTTTTCCTTGATTTATTTGAAGTACTGTTCATCCACTGAATTCTTCTTGTCATTGCCCTGCATTCCTGGATGTCTGAAGCAGGCTAGGGAAGGTATTTTCACTTGGGTAGGACAGCATCATATCTGCTCTGCCAAGTGCTTAACCTTTTGCCTCCGCTTAGTTCTTGTGTAAGTGGTATTTTGCACCCATCTTACAACAGCGTAATTTTCCTCTTGTTTTCCAAGTGGACTCTCAGGTCTCAGTGTTTGCAGTTGTGCTGGCAAGGTTCTCAATTTTTGAGGTTATTTACGTTGTGACTGAGCAGACTTAGCTTTAATTCCTGCTGTCTTGCTGTATTGACGAGATGTGTTCATTCCAAGCCAAAAGTTTGTAGTACATTTCAGGTTTCAAGCATCAAGGAAGCAAGTGGTTTCTACCACTTCTTTTCTGCAGTGATGTGGATTTTCTTATGTGTTTAATAAGCTATTGTTTAGACAGCATTAAAATGAAAATGTCAGTCAGTGTGGGTGTGCATGCCTCTGCTGGAACTGTATTGTTAAACAAAGGGTAAAGCAATAAAATGTGGAAAGGTTAAAAAAAGATAATTTATTATTTTTCATTGTTATCTGAATCGATAACACGAGACTGAATCTATAATGAAATCTCGAGAAGCAAGACAATTGGAATAATAATCTGTCAAGAAATTCTAAAACTCATAAATGTTTTCCAGGTTGTAACAAGGTTAATGTAGAAGCACACAGACTTGGGATGGGGGGTGGAGGGAGCTTCTCCGAGCATCAGTACTGTTTGGTGCACCTAGGCTTCACAGGGCTCTTAGCCTGTGTTTGGGGTTGCTGTTAGTAAAACGGCTTTCAGGAAAACATATTTAGGTGTCTTACAGTCTGTTTCCAAAGCTTGGTAGAAACAGTCACTTGTGAAATGCAGTTGAGTAGAAGGTAGTAATGCTATGAACTTGTCCTTAGGCATTAATTACCTCTAGAGAATTCTGGCCCTTTGAAATGACCAGAAAGGGGACGTGCTGTGGTGCAGAGAGCTGCTTCAGCTCCAGTTAAACTGACTTCGTCTGCCGCTTCTTAGCGGAGGTGGCTTATCACAGTAACAACCTGCGATAGTTGTAAAATGCTAGAAATACATCTCCTAGCTTAATAACACTATCTGTCATTATCAATGCTAAAAGCAATGCTAAAAGTCACTGTCAGCCTTTTTTATTATATTTGTTAATGTGCAGTTTTAAATGATAGAGATAGAAACAATGCAAGAAAGTTTTTTGTTTGTTTGTTTGTTTGTTTTTTTTTGGAGCATATCAAGCAAACAATATGTATCATTTTGGCAAACATGTATTTTTTACAAAGCATAATTTGCTGAAATAGTGAACTAATTCTGTGCTGATGACGGCACGTGGACACCTTGGGCATTGTTGGTTGTTTGTCAGCTGTTTTGAGATGGCAAGGATTATCTGATGTTCATTTACCAGCTGTGCAGAGCTTTTGCTCAAGGAAGTCTTTTTTTTTTTTTTTTTTAAAGATATAATATTGTGATACATTAAAAGTATAATTTAAAAATACATAAGGGTGCATATCCTGAATGCAGTGTTTGTATTTGGTTTAGAGAAGACTGGCCTCTGCAGGAGTTTTCCTGTAAATTAGTGTCCTATAATTCATAGCTATCTCACAGTGATTCTTTACTGACCTGTTTTGAAAGCACTCTGTCATAATTTTTTACCACTATTTACAGAATAAACATGTTTAAGGCTGCTTTTACTCTTGTATCTAGAGTCTGGACTTTTCAAAGCTAGTCCTGCAACACTATGCTGCGCTCTGTGCCCTTTGCACAGAATAGATGAGTCTGTTTGGCAAATGTTGCAGAAAATACTGGTTCTCTGCAGAAGATCTGCCATCTGTTCTGTCTGGTTTTGTGTTTGGGGTTTCTGTAGAATGTTTTTAAGCTAGTTTTATAAATTTTAAATGTTATGTTTGTAGAAGCTTTTCCAAAGCTTTCGTTTTCTGAAGGATGCAAGACAAGTGGAAACAGTAGAAACTGCTGATTATTCACCCTTGTGGCTGTAGGTTTAAAAATATATCGGTGCTTATTAAAAGGTTGGTATTTATCAGAACTGGTTTGGTAGTATTTGAATAATCATAGCTCTTTCCTGATTAAAATTAACAAAACTGTGATAATAGCAGTGTCAGGTGGCTCTTGCACTAAGATTTCTAGACTGTTTCACTATTGCATTTGATAGACTTTCCCAGCTGTTAGATGCAGGAAATGATTAAAGCATATTGCGTGAATGTAGATTAACTTTCTGATGATATCATTAAGGTGGAAATGTAATCCCTCTGAGGTAAAAAAAAAAAAAAAAAAAAAAAAAGCCAAGACAACATTAGTAACATGGAATTAAGTGGAGCACAGCTTAGAGTGTATACATAGAATTGTATTAAGGAAAAAAATGTTTAGATGTCTAAAAATTTAGACAACAACCAACAACACTGTGTTGGTGTTTATCAAGAGCTCCATGGTATGAGGCCTGAGCCAAAATATGCCAGGAAAAAAATATTCCTCTGAACTTCAGTGAGCTGTGAAACAGGTTTTATATAAATTCATGGAGTTCCATTATTATCATTAATGACAGAATAAATGGGTGCTATTATCTGAGACAATAATTGTTCCTTACCTTTTCTGCTTTGCAAAATTTCATTTATTTTGCTCTAAGCATCAATGCTTCAGAATGTTCCATATTATTAACTGCAGTTCTAAGACTTTTAGTGATTTACTAAAGATATTCTGTGCAATTAAAAACAAATAGAAGCAATGATAGTCTTTTTCACTCTGGAGTCGGAGCTCAGCCATGCTGTTTGCATTGGTTGCCTTTACGCATTTCAGCTCATCTTGGGCATCTCAACACATGAAAGACATTTATGCTAACCTTGTTAGCAAAACATTTTTAAAAAAACAGCTTTCAGATTGCTGTTACTTCCTATGCTTCTGCTTTACCATTGAGGATACTGGAGTGTTGAACTCGACCTCTGTGTTTAGCCATAACAAAGTGGGAATGCTTAAGGTCGACCGCTGTTTGAGGTTCTGGGAAATCTATTATAAGGCAGAACATTTCACACTTCAGTAAGCTCCAAATTAATTACATTGATGGTACATGAATACCAAAAGAGAGTGAGTATAATTAACGCTACTTCAGCAAACATCAGAGGAAATATTAGTGATCTCCAATTGACGATAATGCTAATGTGTTATATAAAAGTATTTTATTAGAAACGGTATAATACTGTCTCTTGCTATGCCTATGTAATGTGCTAGTTTATTAATTTAAATATGTTTTTATTGGCTGTTTAAGATTATATCAGCATGCAAATACATTTTAATATAATCTTAGCTGCAGTTAACGAGTAGGACAGTTTGGATGTGAGAATAGACAAATCTAAAATGAAATAGGAACATGTTATGAAGATATCTTCTAGGGTTTATAGTGCAGCATTAAGAGCTGATGCTGTCTCAACACGATCTGTAATTCAGTGACTGACATGTACATGAAAATATCCCATTAATGGTATTAAGCTTTCTGTTGTTTACAATCTGAGCCTTAATGCATTCCACCCTGCCTATTGTAGAGTACTGTAAGAGCAGCCACTGTAAAATGAGCTGTTGGCATCCAGAATGCAGTTTCTCACCCAGAAACAATGTAATAAGAAGTATTATTAGATTCTCTGATTAGCAGAACACAGTGAAATTATATAAAGTGTTTCTGATTTTTTTTTTTTTTTCAGATGCTAGCACTTTATAAATTTGCATTGGAATCTTATTTCAACCACTAAGACTGACTTTCAAGCAACAGTAAGCAGGGTATAGCTAACTACTGAAGCAGAAATCTAGAATCAATGAGTAATTATTAAGAGCTTTCCAGAATATTAGCTGTTTCAGTTGCTGCAGTGATGGAATAGTGCATTAGATATTTGTTTCTGGCAACTCCTGAGAATTGATTCTAATACGAACAACGAGCCATTTTGATCAATACTGTAATTACTCTTATTGATGGATTGTTTTACAATGATAGTCATCATTGCAATATGTCTGCTCGGGAGGCATCAAGACCGTCCTCTGTATGCAGTAATGCACCACAAATATCTGATTCAAATCAACACACTATTGAGACTGGGCTGACAAGCGTGAAATTAATTGTTCCGCTTCATGTAAGACCTGCATTCTTCTTTTGAGAGAGTAATTTGTTGCTGCGTGTAGCCTGGGAACAGTTACAGCCTCAGTGCCATGTTAGGTGTGGCTTTCTTGGTCTTTGTCTTTTCCCCACAAGATCAGTTCTTTTACCCTTTTAAGCACCATAAATGAAGGAGTTTATGACTCAGGGGCTCCGACACAATTCATTTCTTTTCTGGTTGTTGAGGGAAGGATTGCATATCTTGCAGAGAAAAAGAGGTTTTATGATCCGAGCTATTGAAAAGCTTTAAAATATAGGAATAACGATGAGGCAAGAAAATCACAAATACTTGTGTGCAATAATCTAGCAGAACAAGGTAATGTTTGGAAGCAGCCTTTTTTCAATTTAAATGTTACGTTGCTGCTATTTATTTTTTTTTCCATGAATGTTTATACAGAAAATATCTTCCAGTTGTCTCAGTAGAAAAATAGGGACTACATCCAGTGAAAGAAAATATTTAGAAACACAAATATTCATGTACTGTGCCATGCCACTGGGCTATTGATGGTTGGTTGGCCAAATGGCTCATTAAGAAAAAGAAGCTAAGTCACACAGCATTTATTGTGATAATGTAGTTATGATTATTGGTACAGCTAACAAATTTATCTTCCTATTACTGCCTTGTGTGTTTCTACTTTAAGGCAGTGTTAAGTTTAAGCTTTAGGTTTAATTAAAGAATATTCATGCTTTTTAAAATAATCAAACTTAAATGTTTTTAACTTTATCCTATTCTGTTTTCTCATTTTTCTCTTCTCATATCGTATCAGTTTTTGTGCTTCAATGGAAAGACGAGGATTGTGTATAATAAAGGAACATAGTATGTATGTAGCCATGCATGTGTACAATTACTATTATCTCTTCTGTTTAATTTCTGTTATTTTCTAACATATAATAACATATAATTCTGCTATTTTCTAACAAAATAAAGTATTAACTGGGTGTGAATGAACTGGTTTGAATATGAAAGATATAGAAATAGCTACAGAAGTAACTGGCTATTTCTCTACTGTTGTGTCTCTCAGAACTGGACTTTGAGGCTTATGCTAATACTTTGGTTTTGGATAGCTTGGAACCGCCTTCCTGCAGAAGCAACCAGCACAGACTTGGTCATTTATTTTTCACAATGTCTCTTCTATTTATTGAAAAACATGTTGTGTAAAGCCACTTTTCTCTCATTAGCTCAGTAGAGCATCAGTCTTTTTAGCAATTCTGCTTATATAGTTGATTTTAGTGGGTTCTTTGTGATAGTAAATTCTGTGCTTTAAACATCTCTTACATCTCAAAATATATATGTATTTAATAATTCTAAAGTGACTTGTTCATCTCATTTTCATGGTAAAACCTCTTTGCTTTCTTATGGTATTCACAGGGCTCTTCCAATGATGAATCACTACCAACAAGTTTTTAGTGTGCCCTAAACAGATGCACATAGGTGGTTTATTTTTCAAGAATGTCACTTAACAGGCAAACCTTTTGCTTCTTGCCCAGCAAAGCTCTTCAGAGACTTGAGCTGTACCCTGGTAGCCTCGATCACATTCATCCCGTGAGGCTTCTTCTCTGCCTCATGCTCTGCTTCTCTGTCACGCTGTATGCATTAGCGCTGGGCAGCAGTGTGGTGACATTGTGCTATTATGATGCAGTCAGTGCCAGTATTATTAGGTGCTGGTGATCTCAAGGTATCTGTGATGTTTGCTGATAGACCTGTGACTTCACTGAACTGTCATCCAGTCTGGCCTTACCTTGTCCTATCCAACTCTTCTGCTTCATCTTTCGTAGCAAGCATTCACAGGTGTGTATGTGCCTCAGGTTCCTTCATAGTGACTGAGGTTAGAGCTGATACCTGTTGGAAATCTGTAACTCCAGGTAACATGTAGTAGTGCTGACTCCTGACTAACCTATCTTCCCATTGACATCTTGAGCCTTTTTTCTCTAGCACTCTAGATTAGCATCTCTGCTATTCCTGTTGGTGTTGAAGACCCCTCTGTTAACAAAGACTTGTTAAAGGAAAATGATCCAGTATAAAATGACTGGAGAGATGAGTGTTGCTTGTGACTGAAAATGTTTCAGCTTTCACTGGAGAGGCGTTTTCTCAGCGAGTGTTTTCAAAATATTGATGGAACGCTTGTCTAACAACAAAGCTGGTATCCGCAGTCATTAATGGTACTTCATGTTAGAAAACTTGAAAGGGATAAAAAATATTGAAGAAGCATCATTATTCCATGAGTATTTTCGAATATGAGGAGCGGGCTTCTGCTTGACTTGCACTGTGCAGATACATTGCTTTTCATGCAGTGACTAGCTGCACATTTTCTCAATTTTTAATCAAAATGAAAAAAGAAAAGCTAACTACTGTATTTGCCACATAGATATAACTGAACTTTTGTTTGTGGAAGACTGGTTATCTGGAGGAAAAATAAGTTTATTGTGATTTGTGGGCAGAGATCATTTACATGTTTTCCCTTACACTAACTGTTGACTGTTCACATCTAAGGGATGAGCTCCTTTAAAATTATTTCATAATAAGGATCTTATATACCATATTGACGTAATATTTAAGTGCAACATATAATTGAAAGAACAATTAAGAAAAACTGAATTAAATGTTTATTTTTAAATCCACTGATGACTTTTTGAAGATGCTTAGGAGTTGTTGATAGAACACAGTGTTGCTGTGACTGAGCCTTGAGGCACCTTCTGAGGTCTAAGGTTACTGGGGAATATCAACAGCTTTGGCAGTAGCTTTTGGTTAAATAATCTCCCTTGTATGGTGTGAAGAAATATTTAGAGTTGTATGAAATAACTGAAACAAAATCCAAATCTTTTATGGAATCTTTGGCTCAATTTGTCCTGTGTTAATGGAGAGGATTTTTAGTTAGTTGTGACTTTTTTTTTTTTAATTTTAGTTGCTTTCTGCCTGAGCTGATATAAGATTTTACTGCAATCTGAAATTTCTATTGTACTGCCAGCATGGAGGCATAAATTAAAAAGAAGTGAAGGCCAATTTTTGTTGGCCTTATATATATATATATATATATTGTATTTATATAAAATACCACATTTGTTATATGCAGCAAATATAAAGAACTGTGAAGGACACTGTTTTGCTCTCCCTTTTTTTCCCCTGTAGTTGTGCTGGGACAGTCAGCAAACAGCTTTTACTTTTGGTTATATCTTGAAGCAAAACTTCTGAAATGAAATTAATTTTTGTGTTTTGCTATGAAATTGCAGATGTGTGTATCTATCAAAAATTGTGTTTTCTTCTAAGCAAACGTAATTAGGAAATAGATATTGTGCTTCCATGAATTAAAATAGTAATAACAATAACAACAAAACCAGAAAAAGATGACAAAAATCTGCCTAATTTTCTTTTTTGGTTTGTTGTTTTCTATTGTGCTTTGTATGGCTCCTTGAAATTGCTTTTTGCAATGAACATTTAAAAAAAAATCTAACATTCACCTTCAGTTCACCTGTGGGCTAAGTACACAACCAAGTTCTTTCCTCAAGATAGATTATGCAGGGCTAACAAAAAAATATGTATCAGGCTGTTCTCTCAGAAATTCAAAGAGCCACCTCTGATATATTTTGGACAGTCAGCAGGTATTCTATTGATCTTTCTACTACTTAATTACCATAATCCTGTTGGTTTTGTTGCTATTATGGTATGTGATCTGTGGTCACTCAGGTTTTGTTTTATCTACTGTATCAAATATAATGTACTCTCAGTCACTTATAGTTCTAAGGTTGTTTCTATGTGTATTGATTTTTAGCTTGTTTTATTAAACACTAAGGAGAAATTAAAGAGCTTGCTTGTCTGATAAATGTCTTACAACTTTAGTTACTTGTAAGAAAGAAATATCAGCTACACAAAGTAGAAAAAGGAATACAAAGGACGTGGTTTGTCTTTGAAGATTAGAACGGGGAGGGTTGCAGGGCAGAATAATGGGTATGTTGGACCAAGCATGTTACAGTATATTGTTGTTGCCATAAAGATATAGATAATAGCTATTTATCTTCATTGTGGACAGCTTCACCTGGAACATACATTTTATGTGCAGAGAACAGAGAACATATTTTCCCCTCTTCCCCCCACCCCCTCGAATTTCAATGCTCACTTCTGGTAGTCATGTGTTTGAACAGTGTTGCATGAGTAGCTTTTGCCGCTTCTAGTTTCTCTTGTATTCATAGGTTTTGTGTTTGTGCATGAAACAGCATGCACCTAGTTTTACTTGGTGTTCTTGTAACAAAATTGTTAGTTCACTACTAGGTTTTGTTATTTGACTAAATGCTGGCAAAACAGTTGAAAATCAAAACAAATTTAGGCATTATGAAAACAATGTGAAAAAAATATGAAAAAAAAGAAAAATATGAAAAATATGAAAAAAATGTGAAAAATATGAAAACAATGTGTGCTGCTTTCTCAACCATGGTGTAGGCTAATCTATTTACCTTTGTACGTTTTCCTTGAAATCAGCATAAAAACATCCATTTATTTAATGGCTATGTACCCTGTAAAAGTTGTATGTTATTGTTTGTAGCCAATGTTAATTAAAATACTACCAGGAAAACCCTTTTCATGTGATAAATCTCCTATTTTTTTTATCAGCTTACAGTCCTTGATTCTTAATTTTATTTACTAACTCTTCAGATCTCTTCTACAGTGAAGGCTCCCTATTTATCTACTTTAAATATGATCACAATTAAGATGATATGTGAAAATGAAATTGAGATGCTGATTAGTTTCTGTAATGTCCAGAGCAAATTGATAAATCAAGGAAGAAAAAAACAGCCAAACAAACAAACAAACAAAAAAAACCAAAACAACACTTCGAGAGCTCTGCAGGTGTCCTTTGGAGTTCATTTTGCACTGTGATACACAGTGCAGAGTAGAAGTCCACCCTTCATGTGTAACAGTCCGCCTACTTGCAGCAAAATGCTTTTAAAAAATAAAGGAAGGAAGCAGCTATAAAGAAAAATGCACAACTGAGTACTATTGAGTGGGAAAAACTTTGACAGAGGTTTTTTTTGTAGCTATTGCCACTCTGAATGTGGTACAGTTATGAAACTTGAGTGTGTTATTAAAAACAAACCTAATGCTGTATTTTAAACCAGAAATTTGTCTCCATTCCCAAGAGCTATATTTGAAGTAGCAAGTGCTCAGTATACAGCTGCTTTGATCTGATTAGCAGATTTGAGGATTTTATTTGTCCATTTTTGAAATGGAAAACATATTTTTTTTTCCTAAAATCAATAAAAGTCCTACATGCCTGTGTGTATATACTAGTTTTTCAGAAAATTTGCTTTCTTTTCTTGCTTGTGCTTTAATCCAGGTAAGAAAGAAATGGATAATATACAGGAAAAAAAATGGGAGGGAAGGATTTTTTTCACTTGTCAAGCCAAACTACAGACAAATGTAGATGGTTATAAGGCATTACACGATCAAAACTTGTTTGAAATATGGATCAAAATGGGGCTTCTGTTCACTAGAGTCAACTGTCATGTATCTGTCTCAGAGGTACTGGTTGCTTGTCTGCTGTGGCCACAGAAAGTCCACCACCAGCTGGGAATTGCTTGGCTACATGAAGTTTAGTGTATAAAGAGGATTAATTTATAATTTCTCTATAGTCCTCTTACTGCATTTTGGAAATAAAGCTAAGGTGACTTAAGTTTGAAAAGCAGACAAGCTTGCTGCAGTAATTAACCATCTTAGCCCTATGAAATCCATTGGACCCGGGCATTTCCTACTGACGTTAGGTCTGTCTACACTACAAATTTGTGTTGTTCCCTGTTTTGTTCCAGCACTTTATTTTTGGGCTGTCTTTGAGACCAACCAACTTGTTCTCTGCAAGAAGAATTGTGGGCACTAGTTTGCTCTAGGATGCTGCCCAGAAATGCTGTACACCGTATGTTGTGCTGAGACATAGTCCTTCTGGTTAGGATGCTCCTTAAAGGGATCACAGCAGGTTATGCATGCTCAGACATTCCCATATGCTCAAAGCCATTCAGGAAAATACCCTCAGCTTTATGCTAGAAAATTCTATTTTTTTTTGCTTGCATCACAACTAACAGACAGCAATGATGTGTTGGGAGCAAGGGAGCTGGTAGGTGTAGGGCTGTCCTACAGCGGGTGTAGGACAAATACAGCAGGGACCTGGCTAGTGTGCCCAGCAGGTGTCAGGCACGAACAGCCTGACTACAGCAGTAGTCACAAACAAATGGAGTCAGGGATGAGGGCTTTTGGTTGAGCTTGGTCCATCAGGGTAGTAGGGCCACAGCTGTCCTCACTGGCAGATCCCCTTGGAGCACGATCAGTACTTCCTTTGGGTGCGAGGTGTTCCCCCTCTAATCTAATTTACCATTGAGTACTGCTGAATTTAATTGATTTGCTTTTTACCCCAGTGTTCTGCTTTAAATAAGTGTGTGTGTGTGTGTATATATATATATAATTCTTTCATATACTTGGTATTTGAGCTGGAAATAATGCAACAGATTCTGGTATAGCAATGTGTTTTGTCTCTGTAGTTTTAAAAATGATCCAAACCCAAGACTTCAATATTTCTCAATATTTCTCCTTTTTTGGAGTGGAAAACGTGAAGACTTAGAGCGTGATATGGACAATTTACACTGGAAATTTGAGAAAATATATAAACAAACTATATGTGGAAATGAATCTGGTTGCTATGTTTTGAAAGGCAGTCATCATGCATGTGGAAGAACTTGTTTCCAACAAAAATTGTTCAGTGGTAGATTTATTGAGCAGGCATGGTAGCCAGATTGTCATAGTAAAATGTAGCCACTTCTTTGGGTCTGCATCAATAATCCATATAGTAAATACAGTTGAGTGTCTGTGTTCTGATGACTAAGTCTTCAAGCTAGAATTATAAGAAAGAATGAATCAATCTGTATTTTCAGAGATTTTTCAAGGGAGCCACTGGTTTGATACATTTGAGACCTGCAGTACTCAAACTTTCTAGTGAAATGGAGCCACTGCAGGAATAGGAATTACAATATCAGGTCCTGAAAAAGCATGCATTCCTCACTTTTGGATTAGCTTTTAAATTAGTGATATATTTTTTGTTTGTTTTGATTACACAAATGCAAAGTGTATAATGTAGTGTATGATTCTTACTATGTTTTATTTTTAGATTAATACAAGTGGTTGATAGTGTTTGAGTCAAGACACTGTTTAATGCACCTTCAGCCTCAGCAGCAGAAATTGTCCTCTGACTATAAGACGCTGTAGGATAACTGTGTATTGTAGGATAACAGTATCTCAAAAGCTCTCATCTTTTCTGTAGGCTGCAGTAAGTAAAATCTTCAAAAGGGGTAGATAAAAATACAAATGTTTATCAATTACAAGCAGTAGCAAGTGCTCCTGCTATCCCTCTGTCAGTGCTGTTGTGCTGCAGGATGGCTGAACGGCTGGGGGCTTTGCATCAGAGCCCTCGCAGCATTCCTTCACTTACAGCAGCATTTTGCTGTTTGTATTATGTTTGTGTTGTGTATAAGCCTGATACTTGCTGGTGTTTGAATTGTAGATTCTTGTATTTCATAGTGCTTTTGCAGTTTTTTGGGCTATTTCATTCTGCCTGTACGTGCTTTTAAATTTTGGCTCTGCCTGGCAGTTCCTGCTCCTTTGACTGCTTTTTGTGAGCGG
Organism: Netta rufina; assembly: GCF_964035555.1. NCBI lineage: Eukaryota > Metazoa > Chordata > Aves > Anseriformes > Anatidae > Netta > Netta rufina. The sequence continues at coordinate 2,681,802 of NC_140133.1, read as the reverse complement.
ATGTCACTGTAATCAGCTAGAGGAAGGTGGGTTTGCAAGAATGTATCAGCTGCTGTATGCAAATTTCTTGGAGTTTAAAATGAGGTAGAACTTTCACTTCTAATGTGTTAATCAACAAAATTCACTCCAGTTTAAAAAAAAAAAAAAAAAAAAAAAAAAAAAAAAGCCCTCATTTACTCCTACCTGAGAGATTTTTTTGGCTAATTCTAATTAGATTTTTTTTTTCTTGTTCATTCTTCTCTCCCCCACGTTAGCATTATGAAACTGGTAAAGTCATGATTTCTTGCAAACTGCTTTACTAACATCAGCTTTGCTGTTGTATCTCATTTTCACAGAGGTTTTTTTCTATGGTTAATAAAAAAGTCCAATCTGTTAGTAGTGTTGGTTGTTTTACAGACTACATGAAGGTTTTGACCTCATTTTTGGTTTATTTTTTTATTACCGTTTCCAAGAAATTGAGTAGAGATAGATATTTTATATTTCCAAGTGGGAACTTTTTGGAAAAGTGAATAGTTTTTAGAACTATTATTTTTGGACTGGAGATATCTGACATAGAAGAAAATTGCTTATGCAGTTAGATTTGTTGTTTCTCCGTTGGGATAGATTCAACTCTCCGCTGTAGAGATGCTGATTTTTGCATGCACACAAGGGTCCAGGGGTAGTAACTACATGAGTACGTGTTTTGAGCAAACAAAATTCAGGCAACTGTAATGCATAGAATAAATACTGACAACAAAGAATTACGGACCCATAATTCCACTGAGGACTTCTGCTGATGGCATAAACGTGAAATGTGAAACTCGAGTGGTTTGTGATGCTCATTGATGGAGCCTGGAAAGGGAATTAATTCCAGTTCAAGGTTGATAATTACAAATTCACGTGATTTTCTTTTGTTGCTCAACACATGAACCTCTCCTAAATTGTCTCTGTCTGCATCTTCCTATCTTATGACAGTGCCCCACTCCCCACCTCCTTCCCTTTTCTTTTTTTACAAGGGTGGGAACAGAACAGTAATACCTTTTGTTTTCGGTGTTCAAACTACTGCAAACTGAGAACTAAGCTATACCTGGAATGTTTTTAATGTGTTTTTTAATATCTGAAGTATAATTGCTAGTCAGTCAGCTTAAAGTCTTTGACACTGTGTTTGATAAAAGCTTTTAGCTTGATGTGTGCTTGATTTTATGGAATCTAAATAGAGAATAAGTATTTCGTAATTCTAATTGCAATTGAGCCTCTATTTCTTGTGAAGTTGTATGATAGTGGTTGGAAATATTTTTATGCATTTCTTCAGCATTCTTGTGGGGGGAATAAAAATAGAGCATTTATGTTTAAAATTACTGTGCTTTTTTTAAACAATGTAAAGTCCTTGTGATTCTTCATGATACATATTTACCATATGCTTGAGAAGTGGGATAACTGATTTTACAAACTGAGTAATAGATTATGTTCATAAACATTTCATGGTAGATAAACACACAATGTCTCATTTGTCTGAATGTATCACAGTACTTCAGAATGACAGGTATTTTGTGGTATTGGTGCTTTACGAGTGTTGCTGCTTAGTCTCTGTATATCTTCCTTGCATTGGAATTATGGAAAGTGTGCTTTATTTCATTAGTTTCAAGTTTTACTCAAAACTTCTTACTCCTTTTGCTTTTCAGATATATACAAAAGCCCTGAAAATACAGTAATAAGTTACTTTTTATATTAGGTTTGAAGTTAGCTAGCCTAGTGTTTTTAGCAATTGACATAATAAGCCTTTGCCTTTTATGTACATACAGTGTATGTGATATAAACATTATTGCAGGAGTAGTAGTTAAGCCGGAATGCTGTTACTGACTGTTTCCATAATGGTAGTTTCTAGGATTTCTGATGGTGTTTGGGATTACACCATGCAACCTAAGACTGCTGGCAAGTCTTCAGAACAGAAACTAATTTCCATTCCTGATGCAAACTGTTCTCGGGGCTGCACTATTTGGCTTTTTACAGATCTTGTTTTCTACCTAATTTACAAAACTGAAGCCTATGAAAGCAAGGTGAAGCTAACCATGGAAATACTATCATCCTTGCTTAATGTCTTGAGAGCAGACGCACTGAGGAATTGACTAATTCAAGGTTATGCAGAACTCTGTGGCAGAGCTGGGATCTGAGCCCAGTTCTTTCAAGTCCAAGGTTAATACCTCAGCCACCAGACCATTCTTTCTCTAAGAATATAGCCTTTATTATAACTGCAGATTTCACTTGTTCTAATTTTACTGCAAAACCCAAGTCCCTTTGACTTAAATTTTCCATCGTTACTCTCAAATAAGAAGGAATTTAAAAACAGATTCTGCAAAGTCTGAATACTAAGTTGTATTTATTGGTAAAATAACTGATTCTGTAACATGTCTTTAAGCTTAACTAGTAAGACTTTTTGTATTGTCTGTGAGATTTCCTTTCCTCTACTCCCTATTATTACTGATCTAAAATGATTACTCACTGTAGATACTTCTTGAAACTTGATAGATCGTGTTTTTCCCAGCAATATTTGAACTACAAAGCATAGCTTTTATATATTTGTTATTTTGCAGTGTTTGTATGTAAGATTAAAGCTGAAGTCTGAAAAAAATAATAATGTGACAGTTCAGTGTTATAAAATTGAAAGCCTCTGTAGAGGGACAGTGGACATCAGACTTGATTTATATTGTAGCTCTCATTTTAACAAATTAAAAGCCTTATAGACAGACAAAAAGTGAAGCATAAGGATATGCTATCTGTCTAGAAGATGCTTTATTACAGAGCAAAATGGTAACTTCTTCAAACAGAAATTGTGAAACTAAACTTGGAATAATATGTTTTTTTGTTTGTTTGTTTATTTGTTTTTTGGTTTTTGGCAATTTGGTAACAGGTAGGGCTGGTAACCACAAGACCAATAAGTAATTAAGAGTCTAAACATTCCTGCTAAAATTGATTGGGAGAGAAATCGAAATCTTAAATTAGTCTCAAATATTGTATACCTACTGTGTGTACTGTTAAGGAAAAAGCTAATTTAACTACCAAAGTATTCTCAAGGAGACTTGATTTTCAGACACAGTTTCAAAGATCTGGACTGTTTGTCATACTATTACAACATCCTACTGAGACAGAAATAAATTTAACTGCACTTTTGGATATTTATTCATTCGTATTCAGATTGTTCTATAATGTGTGCTAATACCCGCTCCTCTTAAACTGCTTCAGAAGATCTTAAATTGAAATATCTTCAAATATTTGTAAATATTTTAGCAAGTGGATGAATAATATCTTTTAAATGTTTATACATCTTTTCTACACAAGGAATGATAGTAATTTCAGCATCAAACTATCCCTGTAAGACAATATTAATTTATTTCTTGAATGAGGAAACAAAGATAGAATTTAAAGTAATTCTATCAGAAGACTACTGCAGTGCTGGGAAGACTGCCGCAGTGCTTAGGTGTGTTTTTTTTTTTTTTTTTTTTTTTTCCCCAGTTGCCATTTAGCAAATGCTTCTTTTGTCTGTCTATAAGGCTTTTAATTTGTTAAAATGAGAGCTTCCATCTGCCACATCTCCTCTGAGTCTATCACCAAAACCTCTTAATTTGAACCAAGGATGTAAATGAGCTGAAGTGAATGGAATATTTTCATGCTTGCCCTTTGACTTTTTCTTGGATGTAAGCTGTGATTGCAAAATTATCTAATTTACTGCAATAAATGCTCC